>NC_064628.1:472341519-473591519 GCF_023864275.1 Schistocerca cancellata | reverse complement strand
CAGACAAACTTCTCAGTCCTTACCTTACCTGTTTATCTAATTTACAGCAATCTAATGTGCAGCACCACATCTCAAATGTTACAGATCTCTTCTGCTTTCCCACAGTTCCTGCTTCATCACCAAACAACGTTGTGCTAAAAACATTCTCAAATTAAAAATTCTTTGGCAGAAATGACCTTTCCGTCAAAACTAGCCTGCTTTTTGTGGGCGAAAGTAGGGATCCTTGTCTTACACTCTAATTCTAGCACTTCTTTCTTCCACTCTTACTGTTACCTTTTGGTTCTTTTACATATTGTATATAATCCTCCTTTCCCTATAGCTTACCCTTTCTTTTCTCGAAATTTACAAATTCTCAGTGCATTTGACATTGTCGATCACGTTTACCGGGTCAATAAATTCTATGAATTCTCTCTTCCATTATCAACCGAATGTCAGACCCGCCTCTCTCGTACCTTAGGTTTTCTAAAGGCAACTGGCCATCATCTATCGGAACGCAGTTTTATTTTCCATTGTCCTCTATCCTTTTCTCGTGAGGAGCTTGCATGCTTCAGCTTTTTAGCTGATTGTGCGATAGTGTTCGCACTTGCCCTCTTCGGAATTGTGTGGATGATGTTTTTCTGGAAGGTCTGCTGCTATACCGCCAATCTCATACATTCTACACACTAAAGTAAATAATCGTTTTGCTGCCACTGCCTCCAATGATTTCAGAAATTTCGATGGAATTCCCTCCCTTATAACTAATTTGATGTTATGTCTTCCGAAGATCTTTTAAATTCTTATTCATATAATGGATCCCCTCTTGCCTAATTTAAGGCTTGTACAACTGAGGTACGGCAGGTTCCCCGGAGGTAGCTCGCTAACAAATGTTACGCCTCAACAGCCACGCCCATCACCTGCGGGGAAGTGCACCTTAAGGTTAACAAGTGTTTTATAGAGGTTTTTACCATCCTGGCAATCTGGGGGTTGAGCCAAATCCCCGTTCACTGCGACGCATAACATTCCACGGTCGCGATGCACTTTAGTCAGTGCGGCATGCCCAGAGAATACGACTACAGGGGGGTAGGGTCGCTCAGCAGTCCCCATCTCTAGAAAGCAGGGGTCGCCAAATCCGTACACAGAAAACGGATGCTGAGCTTCCTGAGGATCTCGCCATTTAGAACGACGCGGGGGGCACGTGCAGCTTTATCGAAAGTATCAGGGACGCGACGAACTTAGCTCCTTCTCCCCCCCCCCCCCTTCCAACTTGCATAAAATGTTATTACTGATATTAATTGGAGCATTTACCTCCCTCGTTCCGTTAGATACTGTTTCGTTAGCTGTTAATGTTAATCAGTGGAATGAGCATTACCAACACTCCTATCGCTAGGGAAAAAATACATATCTAGGGAAAAAAATGATATTTAGTTGAAGAACGGGTGAACTGCTGCTTTACGTAATGAAAGTACACTGTGTGGGATACTCTACAGCCGGTAGCGAATGTCATGGAGAAAGATCGACGAATGGCCACGTGCTGCCAGTAATTTGCGTCGATACCAAAACTTTTAGTAGGCGCCATGTTCTCGGTTCATTGCCTGACACAAAAACTTTTAACTCTCGGTGTTTACGCTCAGTAAAGTCCCATAGATTTTGAACAGTCTACGATAGGCCATGCTCACATGTTGTCGTTAACACACTATGCATTCGATAACGTCATGTTATGCTGCAAAACATTAAAAAAGAAAACAAAATATGGTACTTGAAATAATACCTGGAATTTTGAGAGGTAGCCTAGGTATCCACGTAGTTGGTAAAGACCAACTAATTGTGAAATAACCATTATCAGTTGTGTAGGTATGTTGTTGATGAGGTGTTCAGTCTGAAGTATGGTTTAATACAGCTCTGCATGCTACTGTATCCCGTTAAGCCTCTTTGCTTCTGAATAACTACTGCAACCTACATCCTACTGAGTCTGCTTACTGTAATCGTCTGTTGGTCTCCCTCTACGCTTTTTACCTCCCACTTCCCTCCAATACTACAGTGGTGTCTTAAAATAAGTTCTAGTCCCGTTGTGCCAGAAGTATCAAAGAGCTCTGAGCACTATGGGACTTAACTTCAGAGGTCATCAGTCCCCTAGAACTTAGAATTACTTAAACCTAACTAACCTAAGGACATCACACACATCCATTCCCGAGGCAGGATTCGAACCTGCGTCCGTAGCGGTCGCGCGGTTCCAGACTGTAGCGTCTAGAACCGCTCGGCCACTCTGGCCGGCCCAGATATATCTTTTCTATCCGGCTCTATTCAGTACCTCCTCAATAGTTGCGCGACCTACCCATCTAATCTTCCGCATTTTTCTGTAGTATCACATTTCAAAAGCTTCTATTGAGTTTTTGTCTAAACTGTTTGCAGTTCATGTTTCACATGTATCCATTGCTGCACTCCAGACAAATATGTACAGAAAAGACATCCTAGCACTTAACTTATATTCGATGCTAACAAATTTCTCTTCTTCAGAAACGCTGTTCCTCGCATTGATTTACTTCATTTTATATTCTTCATACGTCAGCCATCGTCAATTATTAATCTGCACGATAGCAAACATCTACTCCAGCTCTAAGTATTTCATTTCCTAATGTAATTGCCTAGGTACTACTTGATTTAATTCGACTATATTCAATTGTCTTTGTTTTGCATTGGTTGATGATGATCTCATATCCTTCTTTCAAGACACTGTCCATCCTTTCAGCTGCTCTTCCAAGTCTTTTGTGGTTTCTGACTGGACGACCGTATCATTGGTAAACTCAAAGTCAGTGACACGCTGAAGGAGAAGCACTCCATTCAACAACTGAAGAATATGTCGAAAACCCAACAACCTGAGACAATTTCACGCAAGGGAGTCCACGACCTAACATCACCTAATAGAATTAGGAACAGCAACAAACTGCTTGTCACGCGCCACCCTCGAGACACGGAAGGGCTAGTGGGTTCCTCCCCCCCCCCCCCCCCCAATTTTTCCGAGGTTTCTTTAATTACTTGCTCCAGTTGTAAATAGCCTTTCGCTGCTTGTTTTTTGCCCTCCTACGTTCAAAACTTCAGAGTATTCCAATGAACATTATTAAAAGCTTTCTTTAAGTCTGAAAGTGCTATAAATAGAGGTTTGAATCCTTAAATTATCTTGTAACAGAAGTTTCAGGGTCGGTACCGCTTCACGTGTAGCTATATTTCTCTGGAATCGAAACTGATCTTCGCCGAGGTCAGCTTATGGCAGTTTTTACATTCTTCTGGAAAGAACTGATGTTAGTATTTTGGAGCTAAGAATTATTAATATTCACACTGCGCAGCAACTGATTCCTTTAGAACTGGTATTAATACATTCTTCTTAAAATGAAGGATATTTTTCTAGTCTCATACATCTTGCATAACAGATGGAATAGCTCTGTCTTGGCTGGTGTTTCGAAGGGTATCAGAACTTCAGACGAAATGTCGTCTACTGTAGGAGCTTTGTTTCGACTTAAGTCTTTCAATGTTACATTATATGTCCCACCTACGTTCTATTCCCCCTCTACAATGCTGCCTTAAGTTCATCTCCCTTATGTAGAACAGCTGTATACTAGTCTATATGCTTCTCACACTTTTCAGCTTTCCACTTTTTACTTAGGACTGGTTTTCCATTTGAGCCCTTGATGTTCGTACAGGTGCTTCTCTTTTTTTCGAAGGCTTTTTTAATATCCTCGTAGGTGGTCTCTATCTTTCCCCTAGTGATATATGCTTTTGTATCCTTACATTTACCTAACTCTCATTACTCATTTTGTATTTTCTGTGACTCACAGTTTTCAAAAGTTTGTATTCTCTTTCGCCACTTCGTCTGCTGCATCTTTAATCAGTTAAATTCAATATCTCCTGTTATACACAGGGATCTGTAGGAGGCCTTGTGCTTTTGCCTGTCCGATCCTTTGTTTCCTTCATTATTTCACCACTCAAAGATAACCGTTGACGATCTACCGTATTCCTTTCCCCTGTTGTAGTCAAACGTTGTTTAAGGCTCCCTCTGAATATCTCAACAACCTCTGGTTCATCAACTTATCTACGGATATGTTCAGCAATTTTTTTTCCGTTCTGTGTCGTGTAGCAACAAGGAGGCACACTTACTCATGACAGGGGTAGCCCAGACTAAAATATATGTTCCGCTACTGTGAACAGCTCCCTGCAGAAGATATTCTGAATGAGCTGTTCCTGTGCAAAATATTTGGACTAGGCACGTAGATTAATTCCGTCTGCATGATCACAGGCATCCCAGTGTGAATACTACACTACAACTGAAATATCTGTTTTTGGTCGTGAGTTATTTTAAACTCACGGATGCTCGAACAGGTATGAATATAGACCACAATTCTTGGCGTGTTGGTATAGATGAAACTGGCAGTCATAAAATACGCCAAAGCAAGTCGTCAACTGTTTCAACCAATGGCAATAAAATTCGCAAATGTAGTCTAGGTAGCCGAAAGTTTGAGCGAACATATGAACAGATTACATATTTAGGCCTCTCGCGACAGAATATTGGAGGGGCTTCAGCGCCAATGACGGCTTTTAGCGCCAGCATGACGTCACAGTGGATGGCTTTCACTGAAGTGCCAAGGAAACTGGTATAGGCATGCAAATTCACATGCAGAGATACGAGGCAGAATACGGCACTGACGTCGGCAACTCCTACATAACACAAAATGTGTCTGGCACAGTTGTTAGATCGGTTACTACTGCTACAATGGTGTGTTAATAAGATTTAAGTGAGTTTGAACGTGGTGTTATAGTCGACGCACGAGCGATGGAACACAGAATCTCCGAGGTTGCCATGAAGGGATAATTTTCCCGTACGACCATTTCACGAGCAGACCCTCAATATCAGGAATCCAGTAAAACAACAGATCTCCGACATCGCTGCAGGCGGAAAAAGATCCTGCAAGAACGGGACCAAAGACGACTGAAGAGTCGTTCTTCGTGACAGAAGTGCAACCGTTCCAAAAATTACTGCAGATTTCAATGCTGGGCCATCAACACTGGATCAGTGACTGCGCGACACAAAGATTTATGCCTTGCCTGGGCCCGTCAACACCGACATTAGACTGTTGATGAGTGAAAAAGTTTTACCTGGTTGGATAAGCCCAGTTTCAAACTGTATCGTGCGGATGGACGTCTGAGGGTATGGAGACAACATCATGAATCCACATATCCTTCATGTCAGCAGGGGATTGTTCGAGGTGGTGGAGGCTCTATCATGGTGTGGGGCGTGTGCACTTGGAGTGATATGGGACCCCTGATACGTCTAGGCACGACTCTGATAAGTGACACTTACGTAAGCATTCTCTCTCATCGCCCGCATCCCATTTATGTCCTTTGAGCACTCTTTCGTATTTGGCAGTTCCAGCAGGACAAAACGACACTCCAAACGTCCGAAATTTCTACTGAGTAACTCCGAAAACACTCTCCTGAGTTTAAACGCTTCCGCTGACCACCAAACTCCCCAGACATGAACATTTGTGAGCATTTCTAGGATACCTTGCAAGGTGCTGTTCAGAAGAGATCTCCACCCTCTCGTACTCTTACGTTTTCGCGGACAGCCCTGCAGGGTTTATGAATTCCCTCCAGCACTGCTTCAGACACTAGTCGACACGATGCTATGTCGTGCTGTGGCACTTCTGCGTGCTCTCGTCGGCCCCACACGATATTAGGGAGGTGTATGAATTTCTTTGGCTCTTCAGTGTATAACGAAATGGCAGCGATGCGCTGCTGTACCAAAATCATCTCCTGCGAATTATCGATGTGGCTATAAGACATCATAATAAAGAAAAGTTTGCCTACGCCAAGGAAATATTGTTCCTTAAAAAAAGGCATTTAGTTGAATGTATATTGCTTAAATGAGATTCGGAAATCTTACCTTAATTATTATACGCATTTCTGCAGAAAACTTTGTGATTGGATATGGTGTATATAATTTTTTGCATAATTTTAAACAAGGAAATCGTTTCTCAACCACCCCACATTACAACAGAAATGAGTAATATTAGTGCATTGGGATCGTATTGTTGTGACACTTCTTAGTGCTGAGACATGTAACAGGTATGACGCTCTAGCTACTGCCATAGCTCACTGCTTTGATGCATTTAAACAACCGACTGTTACGACTGTTTTTTTCTGTCTTTTTGGGAATTAGTCTTCTGACTGGTTCGAAGCGATCCACCAAGTATTTTTCCCTTGTGTGATACTCAGAGTAGCAACTACATCCTTCGTTCTAGGTGACTTCTACCAGCTTCTGTATTCTTCTGCAAAGAAATTTTGCATCCATGAGTCATGAAACTGATAGGTGTGCAACATTCACACCTGGGGCACCTGCTTTGCTTAGAAATGCCGTTTCTTCAACCATCACTGACGTTATTTCCTGATGCCTCTTTCCAGCGTCTTTTCCTTCATCCTTGTAATAGTATTTTATATGTTATTATCCTTAATGGTTCTCTGGAGAACCAACTCGTTATCTTATCCTTCCACCCGATTCTGAACATCTTCAGTACCAACACACTTCATACACTTAAATTCTCTTCTGTTCCAATTTTTCAACGTTATGATTCGTTACCAAATAATACTGTTGTCCTAACGTACAGACTCAGATATTCCTTCCGTAAGTAAGGACCTATTTGAGACGAGGTGCGCCTTTTCTGGCACACCAGCACTTTGGCGCGACACCCAGCGGTACTAGGATCTTTGGCCCTGTTATCATTTCGCAGGTGTTTGGCTCTCGGGACGGTTGGTGTTGGACTCGCTACGAGGCGCAAGGACGTGTTTGCGTGGACGAAAGAGGAAAACACACGTACTCGGCCAACATCGGCACTGCTTGTCTACCTCGTAATGCGGTCGCGAGTTTGTGGTGGACCTGCCTGATATCAACTCCGTGCGCTGTGTTCTCGGAGAGACCCATCACTGGACCCCATCTCGAACAACGCTCTCCATCGAAGGTGTATATGATTTTGGTGCCTTCGTTTCATTGAACGATTTGCACTGCAGGGATTGTGCTTGCTCCTTAGTTGTCCTGATGTAGGTGCTGTTGATGTAAGAACAGCCGGCAGAGTGTGTAACCACATGGAGACCAGCAGTTACCAATTCCCTTAAGAAATCAGCTGGTTGGATTACTATTAGGAAGCCGATTACCTCGAAGGTGTGTGTGTGTGTGTGTGTGTGTATTATATTTGGTTTCTTCTGCGACAATCTCCAGAAGTTAATATATTGTCTGTATGAGATTTGCAGTGTATTTTGATTGCCATCAAATCGGAGTCCCTTCTATATTCCTGTGAACTTTGGCTCACTTTTATTGCAAGCACTTACTCAGTTATTAGTAAGACTCGTATTCTGTAAGGCTAGACATTTGTACGTAGTTCCGTTATATACGTGCATTTATTTCAAAGCACTCACTCAGTTATTAGTAATAGCTTATATTGTGTAAAAGACAATTATTTGTACTGAGAATTCGATACCCGTGCATTACTTGAATACCCTCTCTCAGTATTAGTAAGAGAACAATTTGTTCTTAATTTATGTAGTTTATTGAACCTTAACTTATAGTTATTGATGTCTGGCTAGTGTTTGCCATGTCTTCTGGAGTCTGTTTGTGTTGCAGTTTTCTGCAATATCTGGTGTGTGGGAGGGCAGCACATTCGGCTTCGGTGCACAGAAGCTGTGCCGTGCCGTCTAATGTGTAGTGACTCCCGGTTGGGACCCGGGGTTTAGGTGGTGTTTTGGATGGATTCCTCTTCCGGCACTTTAACTTGTCACCTTTTGCCCAGGGCAGCCTGGCATCTGTTCCTGTTTGGTAAACATTTAAAGTGTTTCGTGTATATTTTATTTGCTTGGGATGAATTTCATTAAATTGTATCTTGCTGTGCTGCTTCTTATTTGGGTTCTTAACGAACTGGTGTGCGTCTCATAAATGACTTTCACGTTGCAAATTATTGCTCATTTAAATAAACTGTGTGTGCCTCATTTCTTTAAAGGACTTTCTCATTGTAATTTGTTGTTCCTTTAAGAATTGAAATCCCTGTAGTTAATCTCCGTAAGTCAGTTTTCGTAATTTTCTGCCTTTCTTGAGAAGCAAGCTATCTGTAATACTTTGGTATTGTCTTAAAGATGGCCACTTGTTGAATGTCTCTTAGCTGTTTTATAAATATAGTCTTTTAATAAATTGTGAATTTAATTATTCGGTAGTTTTGTTTAAAGAGTGATATTATAGGGGCCTCCACCTTCCATGCTAAATGCACCCCTCATCCCGACTTCCTCAGTTTCACTATTTTTTGATAGCGGTAGACTTCTCTTGGGCAGGAATGCTATCTTTACTGACGAGTCGGCATCCTCAGCGTTTGCTTCATAATCATGAAATTGTGATCTGAGGCTAAATCCGCTCCTTGGTATGTCTTACAATCCCTTTTAATTCAACTGTAATTTCGTCTTATCTCCAGTATACCTCCTCCCCTTGTCATTTTTGTACAGTATGTTCACAAATACTAGTTGAAACTTAAGGATGAAATCAATTAGTATTTCTGCTCTCTAAGTCATACAACCAAGCACACATTTTTCCTGAACACATTATTTTCTGATCCTTCCACTAGTACCTCGTTCCAGTTCCCCAGTTATTAGGTTATGTCCTTTTGGATAAGTTTCACGTTATTTTCATACTGAATTAACCGTTCAGTATCACCAAATACTTACGTCTCATCTTCTACTTCTGACATAAGCATGTACACTTCAATTAGTATCATCAATCCAGGTTAGCCGTTGATTCTGATAACGACCATACCACTTAACTGCCCAACTTTACTATTCATAACGAATGCTACTCCAGTTTATATCATTTTGTGCTACTGTTATTATCCGGTATTCGTGTGATGAGAGCTCCTCGTTTCCCTTATTCAACTCTGTAGCTTCCTTATCTTGCTATGGTATGTGACGTTTCACGCTGCGACTAATAAAATGGCATCCTTTCGTTAGTTCCTCGATTTTTTCTCCCCTTTGGTATTCCCCTCGATAATATCTGAATGAGGGTCGATTCCGCAATCTTTTGTCAATGGAGAGATCATTGTGACACTCTTAACTGCATTTGTTTATATGTACGTAACATGTATTGTTGGTGCCCATTGAGTCTTTAATGCTGCAAATCGAGTGAAAGTAACAGGCCACTGAATTGCATGCAGAATAAGCACATACTAAGTTTATACTTATCCAGTACTGATGTGAAGACAATAAAACATAAATCATATAGAATCAGAATAACTTAACTCTTTATAAACAGAAGTGTAGGAGGGATAGAGGACACTGTATCTCCAAGAGATACGTTTCTATCGAAGTGACAGCTTTCCATGTTGGCACATTTTTCAAAACGTTGCCTGAAACCTTATTAACCTCACTCGCTTTGAACATGTAGCGACAATTTTCTTTTTCATATGAACCGCTATTCATTAATTCTTTCTTCTTGAAAAGGACAGCTGTAAAAAGTTTTCCGCCTTATGGTGCACGAATGTATGTGGCGATTTTGACATTGACTGACCCTAGACTCTTCAGCCAGCCGTATTAGTTCTCTGAAGACTATCACTGTTACATTAGTTGTGGGTTACATATATGACTACCTTTCCCATGCGATATGTGTTTACAATTATAATGAAGAGATTGGAGAGAAGGCTCATTAAGACACAAAAATTGAAAAATGAAAGAAAATGAAAGACTACAGGCAGACAAGTTTCATCACTCTTCTCATCTTTAAGGCATTTAAAAATTTATGACCATTTATAGAGAACTTTGTTTCAGAATAGAAACGTAAGCTGCACACTGAACAGTTTGAAATGTGTTTGAAATACAATTAGAACCGGCCGTAAAAAGTAACCCATTTATCTAAAAGGAGGGGAAGACATAACAAAAGAGGAGAATACAGCAATGTCTGTGACTTGTCTTTTGAGCCGACAAGCTGAATGTGTGGAGAACAGAACCTGTCTGTAACACCTGTATACTGCTCATAACGTGTCACAACAGATGCGGATGGCGCAGCGAAGGCGGTACCACGGTCTGCAGTTTGAGTCTAGTTTGATAAACTGAGGAACGGTCGAGATAACTGAAGTGGAACTCTTTTTCTATTTAATTCCGATAACTTTGCCGCTGGCAGTAGAAAGCTGCTCATAGGAAACATTTTACTCAGATTAGCTCTGTTACCTTCGTTTTCCGTGTATTTCGTAATTCGTTGTAGGCTATTTGAAAGTATTTAATTTACTTGAGCATCTGTAACCAGATACGGAATTTCTCAAGCTTATCTCTGTGTAAATGACCGTAGCGCATTTAATTAGAAGGTACATCTACTCTCCTTATTAGCTTTGTTACTTCATTGAACTCTCCGAAAATAGAGATTTATGTTTCCTTCTCAAATATCAAATATTAACTATTTAGCTATCAAAAATAAGTAACAAGGGCGATGTGTTACGTAAATACACGTTCACGTCTCTTGTTTTTTAACTAAAATCTGAAGGAGATGCAGGAGGAACGTAACGGGTAATCTTCATATGGCATAGCATTGTCGCAACGACAGACCTTTATTTATGATATGGATTTATCGTCATTTGTGCCTCTCTTCCATGTGCCTTCACTTAACTACTTTACTTAAACCATAATCCGGTAATATTGATTCAGTTAATCACTTCGCTTTAGAGTAATATTACATTTCAGAACTACAGTAAGCGCAAATCTAAGATTATCACGGCCGCTTCTTGACGTGTGCCTGTCGGGATTCGTCTCTGGATTTTAGGCAGCCGGTCGTTTAGTGGTCTTTTTTCATCTTTCCACCAACACTATTTTCATCATTTGTAAGGGAACATTTCCTCGCGTATGTTTTAACGTGATTTCCGTTAGGAAACAACGTGATTTCGTCTCCTGAGACAATGAAGAAAATTTCTCGCAGCACCTAGAGGCAACGTAATTGAAATAAAATGTTTTTAAAACTGTGTATGAAGAGGGGAGAGTAAGATATAATTTTGTTTTCTTTTTTGTTTTTCATGCCGCAGACAAATGCTTCTGATATAGGTTAGAGAGAGAGAGAAAGGGCAAAACACTTCTAGACAGACGAGGTTATTGACCTATGCTGGAATTAAAGAAAACTTGATAGTCACCGCGTGCCATCTATGGGTGAAAAAAGGATCTTAAACTGGGCCATGGAGGCTTAAATATGAAGCGTCATATATATGATTATTCAGAAATAATGATTCCTTACTTTCTATATGAATAATAGGTTTATTGTTAATATTCTGTTCATTTGATGAAGAAAGACTTGTAGTGAAGAGATCGGTACATGAAAATGCTTTCGTACAAAATTAAATACTAAAAGGGAGATGGAATGCAAGAAAGTTTGTTGGAGAGAAAAATATTTATAAACAAATATACGAGTTTCATTTTAGGCGTCAGTAAAGTGTAAATTATTCGAAGTGCTTGCAACAAATTTCATTACCCATACAGCAGTTGGCCATTTGTTTTAAAAGGTAGTTATAGCTTTTAGTGAGTACTATTTCTAGTGTTACTGGTGTTGTTAGAAGTAATTGCAATACGGACACCATTGCAGGTAAGGAGGAGCCGATCACAACTTTAATTTTAATCTAAGTAACTACAACATTAATGAAAATGCGTTTCACGAGAGTTGAGCACAGGTTTGACTTGATGTTTGGTCGTGGCAAATTATTATTGGTAATCCTGACCTCAAAGCGTGTGACGTAGGAAATGCGAGAAAACTCTTTCATTAATCTGAATATGTGTTATTTTTCTTCAGTCTGCGGACTGCTGCTTTTCACGCTATATAGCCACAACGAAAATTTCAAAAGCGCTTAACTTGACAGATCGTTACGTTACCATAAGATACCTCGCCTTATGCATTGTTAGATATTGTTCTTGTCTCTGTATGCAGGTGACCAAATTTTAAAATATTAGCAAGATATTTCGTTCGCATCATGAAAGCAGTCCGATACACGGCGTTTCTTTTTGTACACTGGCACACAGAAAGGTTGCAGTCCACCTCTGTTGGTGGTTCTCTACAGCAGTGGAATCCAGGCTCTATGATTTGCTCTTTTTTCTTTTAATTGTTGTTAAAAAATCTTATTCGAACAAATGAGCATGGCAATAATTCTTTTCCGCAATGAAAACCTGCGTGTCAGCTTGTTATGTCGACTCTCTCACATAGTAGGAGTTAGAAAAGATAAGAAGCTACTCTTCCTGAATGTGCCGGTTGCGAGGAATTGTTAGAACCTGCCGACGACAAGTGTTTCCTAAAACTTCCAAATAATATCCTGCTGAAGTAGAGATGTGTGATTAGTACGCTGTTAACGCGCCGGGGCTGACGTACAAACTGCATCACCTCAACGTAAGATAGAAAGCATTGAATACGTTTTGGGGAACAACGGGTACTGTGCCAGGGGTATAAGAAGTACTAACAAAATCTAACACCTGGCGGAGTGACACGCCAGAAGTAGTAGTGTCGGTCATGGTGTTTCTGCCACGCACTACTTGAGTTTCGCACAGAATCGATCATATATGGCGCAAACACTATGTTAAAACTGTATACAGGAGGTCAGATCGGCGAATGCGAAACGGAAATGACTCGCAGTGTCGGGCGCGTACAGCGTGTCTTGCGCATGTGGAAAAGTCGATGTTGGTATTATCAGACGATGTATTATTGCCAGATTAACCGAATGCATGAAGCGTTGAAGGTTGGGATACATAAAGAAATCGGCAATTGTAGAGGAGCTACTGACACTGAATCACTCGATTGAGAGGTCGCAAAAGGCCAATGATGCTTACGGCGTTTGACGCCTCACATATTGCTAGCTGCTAATGGAAACAGGGGGCGGGACAGCGGATATCCAATGGTGAGCACAGCATAAGGTTACAGAGCGTAGTTGAACTGCTTACTCGAGATCAGCTCATAGCAGTACTACACTTCTAGTGGTTTTGATAGAGAGCAGAGCAGTGGCATCAATAAACAAGGCAAACATTGCATTATACCTAGAACTACAGTTGCGAACTGACATTTCATCAGACAGGAACCTAAGGAATTTTGCAGAGTGAGAAAGAAGTGGCAAATGAAGTAATATCGTTTCTGCAAGATGAGTCAGTGGAATGTGTGGTGTTGTATACTCTCGACTGTGCTGACTCTGTGCACTAGGAGTACTATGATGGCGATACGAGATTTTCGAGTGAAAGTAAAGATGAAACAAGAGTCGAGCCGTGTAGTTTATCATCATTGTCGGACAGGGAGCCGCAAAGTCCGTTGAACCACGTTACATGGATCGAGATTTCCGCTGGGATCGATTGACTGGTTTGTTTCCATGGAACGTCTTTGGTGGTCTGGTTGAGACGCGCCAAGCCAGTGCAAGAGCAGTGCTCGCGGGCAAGTATGGTAAGTGGTTCTGCGCGCAGAGGTGGACGTGCTTTGATGAGGCCGCTGGGGACAGAGGAAGTGCGTGTGTGAAGGAAGGCACATTCACACTATCGCTAGTTCAGAGAAAGAAGGCAGCACTACAAGGTAGTATGATGGTATGTCGCTTTTGAAACTCTGGTCTTTGAAAACGAGTGGACTGGTTTCGGTTTCTCCCGATGAAGTGATAAAGTTAGAGAACTTCGTAGAATTGTGAAGCTGATGTTCTAAGAGGGGGAAAATATGGACGGCGCCGGTAACGAGTAATTTGACTTGATTTGGTGGAATTAAAGCACGAACTGTAACATGCTGTATTGGTCGAGAAGAAACTGTTCTTCCGGTAGTCAGGCGTGATGAGTGTGGTACAAGTAGTATAAAGGCACGACCGGTCCAAGTGGTGGGTAGATGATAAGCAATTTGAGGTAACGGTAATGTGTACATGGATTGTCTTCTCTGTAATTATAACATCTCGCTGTGTACGTTATATATTACATTGGAATTTTTCTTGTTTGAGGACCGTGTGTATTGGCACATTGTAATAATTACCGGAAATAGTGGAAAGCTCTCAGATTAATAAGGTGATGACTGTTTTTGGTAAACTGAGTTTTATAAATTGCGTTTCCTTTGGTTAACTAACTGTAAATGACAGCGTACGAACATCAGCTGATCACTTTCTGTACGAGACTTGGTTAAATTATTTACTATCAAGCGCTCGCGAAAATGATTTTGGTAGAATAACCTGTTCTGTGGAACTTTAATGGCAAGTGCCCTCTAGAATTGTTAGTTTGTAGATTATCGTAAAATATACGTTTTCACTAAAGTAACTGACGTGCTACAAATTTGGCGAGTAACTGACAGTTATGTGACTGACTCTTATAGTCAAAAGCAGCTAAGTGCGTTCTGTGCACTGAGGTGTGTTTGTTTCTGGTACTGTCTGAGATTTTTAAATTTCATTGCAAATGCAGTGGAGTTTGTTTTAGAAAATTGTTTTTAATACTGTTGTTTAACTTTTGATGGGTATTGTTTCTGCATGAGCTCTTCTAATTAAATGTTAGAAAACGAATCAAATGGATTTCAGTAGAAGTTGAAACTGATGAACTAGTGAGTGTCGGTTCTTAAATAAGGAAAGGCTAACACTTGCCTTCTCCAAAATAAATGAAATGGCAGGACACGATGTCGACTGGTCAGCCAATATATAAAAAAGGTTTTTGAGCAACTGAAAATTAATAAACTTTTGTAATAAAGAATGTTCGACTTTCAGTGTAGAACTGGTCCGCTCCACTGGATCTGTGTTTCTGCCTTTCACCCGTCTCCAGTAAAGCCTAGTAAAGGACAATCGTTGCCCAAGCAGCGGATACTAAAAATAATTACGTACATTGAACATCATCCGCAGAACAGTAAAAACAAGAAACCATTATGAACAGATTTCGAATAAATCCGCAGCAATGTCACCTTCGAGTGAATAAGAGAAACTACAGATATCAAGGGAGGCCAAAGCGCACTTATTGCGAAAACATGATTGAGAGTTTCAGGGTTGCCCGATTCTATTTACACAATGTGCATGATAGTTACCTTCTAAGTTACGTACATCAAGTTCCTCTCAGCATAGAGTACAGAGATTTCAAGGGAAGCAATGGATGATTCCTTAACTTCAAACAGTGCTACAGAATTTGAAGAGGTAATGTAAAGCAATTTCAAACAAAGCGCCAACTTCAGTATGCGTAACTGCGGAATCGGTCCAAAAATTTGTACGTGAGATAAACTAATACCATCGTCCTGTTAATGGAACACTGTATGTCTTATGCCGCCAATATTAAATTACCCAATTTTGTGGCGTATTTTCTAGGAAACTTTAAGACACCCACTTACAATTTTCCATAATTATTGACTGTACCTTTCTACAAACACTGAACTAGAATTATTAATAGAATTGTGTTGTGGGGCACGTCATCTTTTTTTTCACACACTCAATTTTCGACAGAATTTTGTAAATAAACGAACATAAAAACAAAACAACTAAGGATATTTTAACCATTCTAGTTCCATATGTGTCGAATCTCTCACTTGGCATGCTGTGAAAATTTCATGTCTCTACAACCAGTACTTTTTTTTGAAAACATGTCGTTCAGAGATATTGAGGTTTAAAACTTTTTTATTACAAATGCTTATACAAACTTACATTTCTGCGTCTTTCATGCACTAGATTTGCCGTGGCACATAGTCTGTGTTTTCTTCAGTGTCACAACAGCCCATTGCTTGCCTCCTCCTTTTCTTTCTTGATCCTTTTCTCATTTGCTGAGCAGCTAACTCTTTTTGACGAACAGAGTTCATCCAGTTCCCGCAGTCCTTTAGCTGGGTTTTGTCCAAATCTTACCCCTAACTTCTCCAAAGCCTTAAGTGTTTGATAGTCCCCACCATTAAAAGTTACTACAGCATCAGAGACAGATAACTTTAGAGTAATAACGCCAACAAGTACATTATTAGGCACCCGGCACCACAAAACGTTACTCAAGGACTCATTCACATTCTGGGTCTTGCAATGTTAACACTTCTTTAGTAGCTCTGGATTTGCCAAATCTCTGTAAATAGGTCTGATTGCCTCCATTACTTCAAAAGGAAGAGAATGTTGATGTGTAAATTCATGTAGGGTAAAAGAAGATTTAGCTTGCCTTTATTTACATCAAGTGTTTGGTGGAGGGGGACACAAAACATGACATGGCTTTTCATCGGTTGATATTCGATGAAAGAAAGTGCTTCACTCAGCTCTTTTCATCTTTTCTAAATTCTCAGTTATTTCTAATGGCCTTCCCAAAATATTCCTGTAATTCATCAATTACTTTGACCATTATTCTAGTTCCACATGCGTTGAATTTCACTTGGCATGCTGTGAAAATTTCATGTCTCAAAATATTATTTGAAGATCTCACAATTGTCTGATTTTAGTGTATTAGATACCAAAATGTTCAGGAAAGTCCAAAGTACGTTATGGATTAGAAAACAGAAAATGTCAGATTTCCACGAATTTCACGTACAATGTCCCATTAAGGTATTTGTTTTCAAGTCCGAGCAGTCCGACCAGTGGGGATTTGATGAGAAGTGTATACTAAAGGAACGCTGGAAATCATGGAAATCAGAGTTAAGGAGAGAATTGTATCAATATCAACTAACATCGACGCCTTTACGCATTCGTATTCAACTCTGCCGACTGTTTATCTGGATGGAAAATTGGCTGGAAAGTCATTTATTGTGCTGCGATAAGTTAGATTTTACGCATGTGAGATCTTTCAAGAGCAGAAGGGAACATTTACATCAGAACAAGTGAGATTTGGAAAATAGGCGTAAGAGAAGTACAAGTATGTTATGAGGATTGCTCTCGGCCAGTAGCTAATCAGAACAAGCTTTTTGATTCCTGGTCTTCGGGTGAAAATCAAACTTCTTAACTGCAATAAATCCGCCAACAACCCCTCCTGGGAAGTGTGTTATACTGCATTTCATACCTTGTGGAACTACTGGACAAATTCAGCCTCTGGATATGTTTTTTCCGTCCCTACAAAACATATTATAACACTGCCTGCAGGTACGCCTAAAAGGACAGACAATTTCACGATAATCTCCACGACAAACTGTTAAGCATTCGGTTGCATGCCATCACATTCTATCAGTTCCACCATTCCGTTACACCAATATGATTGTATACGCATTCTTTAAGAGTGTATACATAGCTGAACGTCCTGCACTGTTCGTAAAACCCTAGGATTCCACCTCCGATCTTGACAGCGCGAACCTTTGTGATCACGATGGCTCGCCATTTTTCATTCGGTGTCCATGGTGCAAGTTAATGATTTGTCTTCAACATATCTTGAATGCTGACGGTGTCCAATTTGTGAAGTGTAACACGTACATCCCATAGCAAGTTGATCTCTGCACCTCCCGGACGTTCATTTTCTGATGCCCACCTGATACACATGGTGAGTCATTGGCAGGTAATATTTTTCCCTCTCATAACTGTTAAAACAACACTCTAAAAGTGGCCTTCCTAAAGATTAAAATTGTGACCTCGCATTCAAGGAATTTCTCGAGTTATATCGATCACGTTAATAAAATCGAATTTAAATGCATGTTCTCACTGTGGAACAGGAATGCCATGCCAATGTTTCTTGTGAGTTATATCGATCACGTTAATAAAATCGAATTTAAATGCATGTTCTCACTGTGGAACAGGAATGCCATGGCAATATTTCCCTGGAAAGCCGTC
This sequence comes from Schistocerca cancellata, assembly GCF_023864275.1. Lineage (NCBI taxonomy): Eukaryota > Metazoa > Arthropoda > Insecta > Orthoptera > Acrididae > Schistocerca > Schistocerca cancellata. The sequence continues at coordinate 473,573,808 of NC_064628.1, read as the reverse complement.
GAACGGTGCAGCGAACAAACATGACGATTTGCAACTAAGTACCTAATCGGCTACTGATGTTTTAAGGTATAAGTAAAATTAAAATCGGCAGATACATACATGTTAAGACAAAACTTTACAGAAACAACATTACATAACTGGTTAATTCCGGGTGTATCGAATCTGGTACACAAGTGCAACACAATAAAATTTTTTTTGATAAATAAGACACTGAGCTTTGCTGGTTGACTACAACACATGTCACAACTCGGAGTTCATGAAAATTAATCAACAGCAAAGAGGAGAACTGAGCAAAAAAATTTAATAAAACGAATTTTGAAACTAATAAACAGAATCTGGGTCACTTCAGCCGTCGCCACCCGCCGCACGCATGTACCCAATTAACCCGACCACTCTCCCACTCGTTCTGTTTCCTCCTCCTCTCCAACACACGCAACGTATTTGTATACGCACACAAATGCGTATGCATAAAAAACTGTACAGCTGACTGCGTGTGCTCTCCAAATATAGCACCTAATGAAACAAAGCTACTTTACAGGCCTTCTGGAGCGTTAACTGGCTAAAGTTAACTTTTGACGTTGCTAAACTGGTAATAACGAATTCTTTAGAAATGACCTTCTTCGCTTCACATTTCCCTTGTTACAATTGCTGAACATTAATTCTAATACAATTCTAATAATAATAATAGCAGCCCGTGGAATATTCTAAAAAAATTAATTTCTATTTATCTCCGATTATGCACGATAGCAAATTTATTCTCTCTTAATAATCACAAATAATTCGTTAGCTGCACTTTATACATGTCTGATGATTCGTCTACTTCGAGTTGCCTGTTGAGGCCACTGTGTTCTAGGTAAACCTCAGCTGGTCTTATGTTCTAGGCCACTAGGTTACCAACACTTATGGTGCCCTTTTGAATCACTATATAGCTTCATTAACAGGTCCTGTCTTCGTTTCATATCACGAAAATTTCAGTGGTGCAATGTGTGTCAAAATATGAACTCTCTCCGCCGTTAAGTAGAGGGCCAGCATCGATTAATCGACAACAACCAATACTTAGCTGACCCTTCTGTTTACTCGCAATGGGAAATTTTTGAGCCGCGCGGTTAGTTGCGTGGTCTAAGACGTCTTGTCACGGTTCGAGTGGCTCTCCCCGTCGGCTGTTCGAGTCCACCCTCGTGCATGTGTATGTGTGTGTTGTCCTTAGCGTAAGTTAGTTTAAGTTAGATTAAATAGTGTGTAAGCCTATGGACTAATGTCTTCAGCAGTTTGTTCCCGGGGAGCTGACCCCATGCCACAAAAGTTTTTTGATCTTAGTGAAGAGAGATATTCACTAGGGGAACTGAATAGCATCTAACGGATGCCTTTCACTATTTTAAATATACGTAAGTGTTTCGAGTTATATGGTTGTGTTTCATAAAACTCTTTTCCTGACGGTCCAAAGTTCCTCACACTACTTCAGAGAATCTCCTGGGTCCGTTGCAACTTCGCGACTGATTGGCCGGACGTCGGAGAGAGACCAAATAAGGGGAAAATTGGGCGTGACCGGCAGAGATCATACTTGTTAAAGATAGAATAACAATTGGTACTATCAACTGTTGGTCAAAAATGGTTCAAATGGCTCATACTATGGGACTTAACATCTGAGGTCATCAGTCCCCTAGACAGAAGTACTTTAACGTAACTAACCTAAGATCACACACATCCATGCCCGAGGCAGGATTCGAGCCTGCGTCCGTAGCAGCAGCGCGGTTCCGGACTGAAGCACCTAGAACCACTCGGCCACAGAGGTCGGCCTCAACTGTTGTCTTTTCAGATATAGGTTGGTTGGTTGGTTGGTTGGTTGTTTGGGGAAGGAGACCAGACAGCGTGGTCATCGGTCTCATCGGATGAGGGAAGGATGGGGAAGGAAGTCGGCCGTGCCTTTTCAGAGGAACCATCCCGGCATTTGCCTGGAGTGATTTAGGGAAATCACGGAAAACCTAAATCAGGATGGCCGGACGCGGGATTGAACCGTCGTCCTCCCGAATGCGAGTCCAGTGTCTAACCACTGCGCCACCTCGCTCGGTTTTCAGATATAATATCCACCAATTCTGTAGAGCTAACGTCCATATACCATGGCTTTTCTATCCTGTCAAAAATTGTTCCTATGTTTATATATTTCGATGTCTGTCTGTCTCTCTCTCTCTCTCTCTCTCTGATGTTCGAGCCGTCTTTTGGTAGGAATGAATCCTGGAGGACCTCTTAGGACGTACAGCATATGTATGGACAATGTGTCAGGAACAGGAATGTTTCATTGACAATGACCGTAAGACCAGTAAGATTCGCCAGTAGTTTAGGCATTTGACCGTGCTGGTACTGAAGTTTCTACGTTAATGATGGTTACATTCTCCTACTTCCGTCTACAACACATCTCAAAGCAGCGGACATATAAAGACATATAATTACGTGCACATGTTTCTGATATGGTAGCGTCACGTGCTCACATCTATGTCGGTATCTATACTCCGCAAGCCACTTTACGATGTGACGTACGGTACTTCCAGTACCCTCCTTCCCGCTCTCCCCCTCCCCCCCCCCCATTTCCCACAGTTTCCTGTCTCATTCACAAGTAGCACATGTGAAGAATAGTTCTAATGATTGTCGTCATGGCTCTGAATGTCATCTAATTTCTCTGAGTTTCTGATGGTGATCATTTAGTGAGACGTATGAGGGAGAAAGCGATGTCTTTCCTGACTCTTCTTGAAAGAGTAGTTCTCGAAATTTCCTTATTATCTATTTCCATGACAGGTAAAACTTCTCTAGTAGCATCCGTCACCGAAGTTAGCTGAGCATCTCCGTTGCGGTCTTGCATCGTGTAAACCACTCCCTGATGTAACGCGCCGACCGCCGTTGGCTCTTCTTTCTGTATTTCCTTAACCATAGTTGTCAAGGGTCCCAGATTCATGCACGATACCCGTAAATCGGTATGACAGGTGTTTTGTAAGCCACCTCTTTCGTGGGTGAATGTCCTTAAAATCCTCTCATTGAATCTGTCTGGCATCAGTTTTTCTAGTGTTTCTCTTAGATCGCTGCAGATTTTGACTTCCACGTATTTTACAGTAGTTACCGTTTTCAGCGCTTTTTCGACAGCAGTATGATCGAACAGTAATGCATCTGTTCGCCTATTTGTATGCAATATGTTAATTTCATTGAGGATCAACTACCAGTCTGTCTACCAGTCGTTCGTTCGCTGAAGTTACTCCAGCATTTTGGTAGTCTTCCTACAGACAATATGCCGTACGTGGGTAGTCTAACGGAGTCTCCGTAGTTATCCACTAGTTCAACAACAAAATTTTCAAACAGTTGCGGCGCTGTAACACTTTGCTGCGGCAGTCCCGAAATCACCTACACATTTCTCAATTTTGTGTCCTTAAAAACGACGTGTTGTTATCTGGGCCGAAGGAAGTCCCATACACAGTCATGCACCTGTTGTGATGCTCAGTAAGCTCGAATTCTATTAAAAAACAACAGTTCGGAACTGTATCAGATAAGTTCCAGATGTCAAAAAACATACCAATGTGGACCACTTATTAATATCTCCAGTTTCTAGGCGACAGGTCACAGATAATTTTGCCATCCAACCATGTGTGTGATGTTTCTATTTTCATCCCGTCGTCCTATCTTAACGCGTCTTACGTTAGAGTCGGTTTTGGCTGCAGTTCAGTTTGGCAGTGCTCTTCATCCTGATCGCGACACGAGATACTTTGTAAACTTTAATTGGTCTCGCTCTTTTAATTCACTAGCTATTTGTATTCATTAAAGTCGGACTGACAGTCATCCACGGACCATTTGTGTGTTTTAAACGCGACGTTCTTTATCCGCGGTAGAAAGCGTGGCTTATTCTGCCTGGAGGCGAGATTTATATTCAGTTTCATTCGGTGGTACGTGTTTCAGCTGTCCTTTTGGGGGTACTGTCAACATGCAACGGGTAAATGGTGAAGTTCGTCACAGATACCTAAGCCTGGTTTCATCGATGCCTGAGCATATCAGTCTTCATGTTCTTTTTAGTGACTCTGTTTAACATTCCCTAATTTTAACATGGATTCCTGCGATGTACGTGATGTCATATTAATTTTTGTCAGTTGTTAAATAGCTCCTACTAGTACTGCCTGTACATTGTCCCTCGACTGTGGATGTAACTGTAAGAGATGGGAAAAACAGGTTTTTGTGGTTTCTTGCCGGATACGATTATCGAAATGTTCCTTATATTTCAATAAAGAGCGATCAGTAGTGAATTTATCAAGCTTACATCAGTTACTGTGATCAGATAAAACACATTTGCACATTACATTCCTGACTCCCTTATTCTCCTCATTACTCCAAATTGAGCAGCGAAGTTTCGAATACAAGGACGGACAGTCCCACTCAGTTGCACTTTGCTGACTGTATCGAAGTGTAATAATGGACCTTATTCCTTTGCTATAATATCTTTGAGTGACGAACTATAAAAATCACGGACATTATAGTCGCCGTAATTGGTGAGAGTAATTTTAGTATTAACCCTCCTTTCTCTATATACAAAACGCAATCGTTCATTGTCATTGAATTATTATTAATTGTTGTTAGTAAAAATACTGAAGTGATCTCCACAATAACGTATGTATTATTCAACGATAATCATAGGTAAGCTGCAAACTGTTTTTCTTGGTGACGGAAGGTTCGATTATGAAATATTACGAAGCTCAAATTGTGACTTAAAAGCTGTTTAACGTTTCATATCCAGTCGGACAGAAATAACACAAAATCAGAAACAGTGCGAACCAGTAATACCTTCGGAAACAGGAAATTGAAATAACACTTAACATACAAAGACTTTATTAACTATCTTGTCTTCGGTAACGCAACTACACATGAAGGGTGATCGACTGTGCAAAAAGTAAACATTAATTATTGTGGAAACCCGAAATATAGTCGCCATTACAGTGAAGATGTTTTTGGTTGTCCATCGGACATGTAGATATAATGAAAAGTCTGGCATATACACTAGGCAATAACATCAATATCTCAAGTCAGAGAAGTCGACGACAGCAGATAGAGGGAGGGCGGCTACGAAGAACACTAATCTGTTGCTAAATTTTATCTGTTAATTAAGATTAGAATAAGTGTTACCAGTTACTTCACTGAGGATAACGTGACAATTATAATACGCTTGGTAGATAAACAATCCTTCTAACGTATTCTGAGTTTTCCGTTACAAAAGACGCCTATGAAACATGTAGAGGCTCAAAAAAACATAGTTATCTCTGGAGCCACGAAGTATAGAACTAAGTTTGCGTAAAACAAAATCATTTACTTATATTCTAAATTTTATGGTTTTCTTCGACAGTTTCGCGCTTTATACGTGCCTGATGTAATAAATATAGAACTTGAGGTAATTTTAAAATCCCCCAACTTAGACTGGAAGTTTATGTTTGGTGACGGAAGTGGAAGACGTATGATACACACAGGCTAGCTAGGATCTGTTTAATCCTGGTTGTGAACTGGTGTTTCTTCCTGTTCTGGATGTGTGACAGTAACGGTTCGTGCTGGAATAGTTGCTCTGCCAAGGGGTATCACATACGAGCAAACCACTAGCGAACTTTCCTGCTGTTGTTCGTACCTTAAGTACATGGGGCATGCACGACTGTGTTTAAAAAGAGTGGCTCGGTGTAGTCATAGGGTCGAGCTACACACATCTGCTCTCATCCCATAAGGCTAATTAGCTGCAAATAATACTCTGAAGCTATGAGCCTGCAGTCAAATCGCCTATGCACTAGCTAGATTGTAAATTAATAAAATACACAGAAACATACATGATAAACGAATACTGTAACAAAAATAGTTCTATTCTAACATCTATAATTTATGTAAACGACAGAGAATTATGTTGAATATTGTTTATTCAAGAAATACTACCTCAAATAAATAGCAAACGTTCCTAGGAGATTTGATTAAAATACAGACAGAAAATACCCTTACCAAATGCAGTAAAGTTTGTTTGAGAGGGATATGAGAATGGCAGAAAAATACACATACTAAATAGTCATAAAAGACTCGCGCAAACTAAGTCCATTACGTGAAGACGATACACAAAATATTCACCAGCTTAAGGGAGCTCTAAATTCAACTTGATGATTTACAAATTATCACACTACACAAAGAATAGTAACTAATATTCTGTGTCTCTTCTGTTTCGTAACACAAGCGGAAAAGGTTTAAGTCGTACGCTGGAGCACATTCAGATCTCTCTAAATACAAATTCCCTTTAGAAGTTAAATATTGTAGTAGCCGTTCCCCATCCCAAATCAAACACCTCCATGATAGGATGACGAATGTTGCCACAAACGAGTTAGCGTTCTTCAAGAACTCGACGTAAAGTCCAGAATAGCTCCCTTGAGCTCTTCACAAGAGAAGCCCTAAAGTAGTGTCATAAACACTCAGTTACTACAGATCATTTACAGTGAATATAAGCAATATGTTAGTTCATAAGTAAATAAGCCAGCATTCTTGCGCAAGTGCGCTCTTAATACATAGCAACAGATTGTGGTTATATGTTGTATTAAGTTATTTAAGCTTGCTTGACAGATGCGTATTCTGTTCTCTCTTCAATTCTGGTGTCCGCCAACACATGCAAGTGAGCACTTATAAATAAGCATAATAAAAACTATCACCGGCACTTTCAGTCAACATTTAAATAAAGTTACTGGCAAAACAGTAAACTGGTCATTAAATATCTATACTGGTATGTCAACATAACGTGTTGATGCTGTATTCATTTGCTGTGCAAATGTGGAGAAAATAATTTTCTAGCAAACATTTGCGTAATGAGAGAGATATGAAAGAAGTCGTAAATCAATAAATTGGATACATATAATTATACTTTTGAAGATATTGAATTATTATTGTACCATTGCATTAATGTCTGACTGTGAGCTACAGTCGAATCTCAAAGAAATGTAACTCAGCAGTCTTTAAGATTGTCTGACACTCCGCCATTTCTTGGAGCATCTGCTGCACAAAGGCCATACGAGTAACAGCCGTCCAAATTTCAAACTTAGATTTCCCCGTTTCCGGCGACGCTGCCTTTGTACCTGGACTCATTCGTATGGGTCACCAAGCTGGAAGCCACAACTGCAACGGAGCGCCCTGAGATCTGGAACCACTAGCGTTCAGTTGCACAACAAATTCATCAAAGTATCATCAGGGCAATAACTATTTTGGTGATTACTATAGCGTTTAGAGATGAATGCAATGATGAATTAGTTGCACAGCTGAATGTTACCGGAGCCAGGTCTCAAGAAGCGCCACTGAAGTGGAGGTACATGTTATTTCATACACCACTACAACGATACACTATTGGTCTGGGTGTGTTTCATTTATTATGTTATTTATGCACTTACTATGGTACGTGCAGCAAATTTGGTGCTACTCAATCTGCAACGTTAGTGAGCTAAGATGTTACATTAAGTGGAGATGTGTACCATTACGCCTCTTCGGGCGAGCGAATTGGCAGCCCAATACTGCGACTAGGTTATATGAATTTCTTGTACGGCTGAAGACTATCAGGCCCAGGTCTCCGGGTGCACCGCGGCGGTTCCGGCCTCCAACTAGGTGACTAGTACGAACGAGTCAACTTACAAAGGTAGAAGCTTCGCCGGAAATGGGGATGATCTCAAAGCTGCGAATCTGGATGGCTGTTACTCGCATGACCCCTGCGCACGAGATGCTCCAGGAAATGGCGGAGTGTCAGACAATCGTAAAGATGGCTTTGTAAGTTACAATCTTTGAGATTCGACAGTGACTCACAGTCAGACACTGATGCAGTGATACAATAATTATTCAATATCATAAATCTATAGAAGTTATTATCTCACAGTTAATAAACATTTATAGAATGATCCTCTGACTAAACAAGATTTAATCACTTCATGTGATTGCAATAAACGGTATGTTATATGATACCGTTGCACTGTAAGTATCATACCAGAGAGCTACATATTTGTATCTGTTATATTTATTAATATATAACGTCTTTTATATCTTTTTCATTATGCAAAACTTTGAAAAAACTTCGTACTCTCCACATTTACACAGCTAATGGACACACCATCAATACCTCCTATTTTCATACTTGAGTAGTTATTTAATGAACAGTTTATTATTTTGCCAGTAACTTTATTTAAATGTTGAATGACAGCGGTATTAAAAAATTGTGCCAATTTAAAAGTGGTCAGTCACATGTGTTAGCGGACACCACAATTGGACAGTGAACGAAAGATGCTTCTGTTAAGGAGGACTAGATAACTGTTTAAAGAATATATAATGACAACCAGTTGTTATGTATCGTGTGAGCACTTTAGTAAGAATGCTGGCCTATTTATTTATGAACTAATACTTATTTTTATTGTAAATTATCCAGATGTAATCGAGTGGTTATGTTATTTCTTTATTTAAATATTGTGATAGATTAGTTTACTCTGGGAAGTGGTCAACTTGAATCTAATCAGGTCTGTAGAGCGCAAGAACGATGTATTTTTGGTGGAAAAGCAGACAGTAGCAGAATATTGCGGGAGCCAAGTGAAGTCCGGAACTTCTCGAGTGAAGCGCTCAAGGGAGCGATTCTTGACTTTATGTCGAGTTCTAGAAGAAGGCAGACTTGCCTGTGGCAATATATGTCATATTTGAAAGCCACCTTACACCCTTATCTTAATATTTTCATATTTGTTTCGTGGTATTATATGTTCAGCAGTAACTGACTTCCTTAGGATGGTTTTATGATTAACCCATGTTCCAATAAGGTCACAGTTGTTTGATTCCGGGTAGACAATGGCAGCTGAAATACTGTAAATTCTGAAGGGACTTTATATTTCTAGAGGTGTGAATGTGCTCCCGAGTAGTGCGTCATTTGCAGAACTGAGAATAGACAGGGTATGAGTTACTATTTTCTGTGTTGTGTGTGATAATTTGAGAATTATTGTGTTAAGGTCTGAACTATTTTGAGCTGGTGAATCTCCCGTGTATTGTGATTTTCGAGAGTCTCTGATGACTATTTAGTTCGGGGATTTTCGTACTAATCTCATATCGCTCTCAACGTAACTTCACTGCTTTTGAGAAGGGTATTTCCTGTCTGTATTTTAACTGAATATCGTAGGACCACTTCCCTTTTATTTGAGGTACTCTATCTTGAATAATCATTATTCAAAATAATGCTCTATCATCGACACTAATTCCAGACTTAACAATAGAACACCTGTTATTAAGTTGTCCATTTATATTTTGTGTTTCGATCTATTTTATTAATTTGCCATTCTAGCCAGTGGATAGATGAATTGACTTCAGGAACACAGCTACTGGTTATTATTTGCAACGAATTATCTGCGAAGCATGAAAGCAGATGTGAACAGCTTGACCTGTGACTGTATCGAGCAGTAGTCACTGAACAGAGCAGTGCATACCCCAGTACCTAAAGTATGGTCAGTTGCAGGCAAAGGAATAACTGCTTTACTCCTATGGACTTGTGCTTGGAAGGGCAACTACTCCAGCAATAACTGTTACGTAGCAAATGGAACATGCTAATGCGAATGTGCCCCATCATTTTGGAAGTGTATACAGCACAGTACTTCGGGTCCCTCCTACGTGGATTAAGACATCTGATTACCTTGACGAAAGCTTTCCTCAAAGTACAACAGCTCGATGACATTGAGGGCATTATGAAAAGGAATCCCAATGCTATCTGCCACACAACATTTCTTTGCCGTCTTTCATATTGGTTTCCATAGTTTCAATGTACGGTGGAGAGTGCTATGATTTGTATTATGCTCACATAAGGTGATGACTGGCAGAGCAGTTAACGAAGTGAGGATGGAAGACCTCTTGTGACTGGAAGCAGAATTTATTAATAGTTAGTACATATAAATCCATTCGTCAAAAGAGGTAGGTAAGGTGGCAAAGGATGTCCAGAGTGATTATGTATCAAGGAACTTTGGATGTGAGTGGTGAGTGCAGTATCGCAGGGTAGCCATTAAAGTGCATATGGAATTCCATCATCTTTACATACCAGGAGGGGAAGACCTGTTTTCCAGTGCCACGCCACAACTGTTCCTATACAAAACTCCCACCTCTATGTCCTGCAGCGTAAATGAAGCACTCAACACTCTGCACATAGTAGGTACACAACTTCAGCAGGAACTGCTACAAAACCGAGGACATCATCTTATAACAAGCCAGAAATAGGTAAATGGAAGTCGTCTTTCCTATATGTTATTACTGCTGGCGTGTCAAATTTACAATTTCTATAGGTAATCACATGTAAGAATCCTTGTTGATATACTAATCCTTCACGATGTATAATCACTTAACACAGATAACAATTGAATGGCTGTCAATAATCGTAAGTTCCCTCACATGCTAACACCTTTGCAGTATGTGGGGGTTTAAGGTAATAGATAATTACTGTGACATGGATATTCAGTTGAAATCAGTTTTCCGTTAACTAGCTACCAGAGAGCCAGAACTCAACCTTAAATCTGTTTATGGTTCATAGTGTTACATATTGATTTCGTTGCGCTGTATTCCATTGTGCCGTTAATGGAACGTCAATTAATCATAAAGCCATCCTAAGCAACCGTCAGCTAGTGATATACATATAAAAGCACGAAAAAAATATTAAAAATATTTAAATAAGGGTGTAAGGTGGCGGGATAATTTTGCCCCTTAACGCATTGTTTTGAATAAAGAAACGATCTACTCAGCAAGCCGAGGAGTTTCATACCATACATGCCCTGCTTCAAGTAAAGTAATACTAATTTGCATTGTACTGAAAGTAATCTTTCGTACGTGTCCGACATGAACTCGATACTAAAAAGCATTGCCTACTTTGCATAGTAATAGTCACGAAGTATCGCAATCACTTTGAACTGAAGTGGACGCAGGGAGTTCCCAACTGTCGAGAGAAGTAGAACATGGAATACATTTCGAGAGGGGCCATAAAACAGCCGACCCTTCGCAGCGGGGAGGTAGACGCCATTAGCTAACTATAAGTGATTAAGTGAACTTCTCTGACTCACACCTGAGCGGAACGGAAAGAAACATCTTAGCATAGCAGGGGTCCGTTTGGCCGCTCTTAGAGGGACAGTACACGGAATTCGCATTTGCAAAAAATGTTGAGTTGCACAAAATAAAGCGAACAGTAGGGCAGAGAAGGGTGGACGGAGCACACGTACAAAGATCATAACAGATGCCTGGGAAAGTTTCCAGGAAAGGAAAGTGTAGTGTAACGACGCGTATGACTCCATCATATTTGTTTGAAATATAACCATGTGCAAACTTCGCCGCCTACGTCGTTTACAAAACACTTCAAAAAATTATTTAAATTATTTTAAAGTTCTCCAAATAAGATCCTTGAACGAAACTGTAATTGAAACACCTACATATGAGTCGTTTGTACAAAATTGCGTCACTCAGTCCAACTGGATTGCGCAAACTTTTGAAATGTACATGTCGTATGTTTCTTCTTGGAAATTATATTCTTGCAAGTTATCTAATTTTTCTCATATTAAAATCAGATTGTAAGACCTTTAAGATTCAAAAATCGAAATCAAACTCTTCTGAAAATTAATATCTTGAAAATTCAGTAATAATTCTTCCTCAATATAACTCATCATAAATAATTCTCGACCACGTATTTAAACTTTATAGCATACACTGTTTTATTGTATTCGTATATGCTACATACAGATGTGAACATCATACTCGACAAAACTGAACTGGACAAAATACACTCCTGGAAATTGAAATAAGAACACCGTGAATTCATTGTCCCAGGAAGGGGAAACTTTATTGACACATTCCTGGGGTCAGATACATCACATGATCACACTGACAGAACCACAGGCACATAGACACAGGCAACAGAGCATGCACAATGTCGGCACTAGTACAGTGTATATCCACCTTTCGCAGCAATGCAGGCTGCTATTCTCCCATGGAGACGATCGTAGAGATGCTGGATGTAGTCCTGTGGAACGGCTTGCCATGTCATTTCCACCTGGCGCCTCAGTTGGACCAGCGTTCGTGCTGGACGTGCAGACCGCGTGAGACGACGCTTCATCCAGTCCCAAACATGCTCAATGGGGGACAGATCCAGAGATCTTGCTGGCCAGGGTAGTTGACTTACACCTACTAGAGCACGTTGGGTGGCACGGGATACATGCGGACGTGCATTGTCCTGTTGGAACACCAAGTTCCCTTGCCGGTCTAGGAATGGTAGAACGATGGGTTTGATGACGGTTTGGAGGTACCGTGCACTATTCAGTGTCCCCTCGACGATTACCAGTGGTGTACGGCCAGTGTAGGAGATCGCTCCCCACACCATGATGCCGGGTGTTGGCCCTGTGTGCCTCGGTCGTATTCAGTCCTGATTGTGGCGCTCACCTGCACGGCGCCAAACCTGCATACGACCATCATTGGCACCAATGCAGAAGCGACTCTCATCGCTGAAGACGACACGTCTCCATTCGTCGCTCCATTCACGCCTGTCGCGACACCACTGGAGGCGGGCTGCACGAAGTTGGGGCGTGAGCGGAAGACGGCCTAACGGTGTGCGGGACCGTAGCCCAGCTTCATGGAGACTGGTTGCGAATGGTCCTCGCCGATACCCCAGGAGCAACAGTGTCCCTAATTTGCTGGGAAGTGGCGGTGCGGTCCCCTACGGCACTGCGTAGGATCCTACGGTCTTGGCGTGCATCCGTGCGTCGCTGCGGTCCGGTCCCAGGTCGACGGGCACGTGCACCTTCCGCCGACCACTGGCGACAACACCGATATACTGTGGAGACCTCACGCCCCACGTGTTGAGCAATTCAGCGGTACGTCCACCCGGCCTCCCGCATGCCCACTATACGCCCTCGCTCAAAGTCCGTCAACTGCACATACGGTTCACGTCCACGCTGTCGCGGTATGCTACCAGTGTTAAAGACTGCGATGGAGATCCGTATGCCACGGCAAACTGGCTGACACTGACGGCGGCGGTGCACAAATGCTGCGCAGCTAGCACCATTCGACGGCCAACACCGCGGTTCCTGGTGTGTCCGCTGTGCCGTGCGTGTGATCATTGCTTGTACAGCCCTCTCGCAGTGTCCGGAGCAAGTATGGTGGGTCTGACACACCGGTGTCAATGTGTTCTTTTTTTCCATTTCCAGGAGTGTACAATATGAAGTAAACATTCTGTGACGTCATTACAATGGAAAATTACAAATTTTTATTTATTTAAATGTTGGAGGTTCGACCTAACAACCGGGTCACAGGATCTTCTGCTGGTCATTGGCCGGTGACCCGCGATGTCTAGTGGCCAGCAATTCTCTTTCTGGTTCCGGCAGTGAAGATGCTGTTTCCGCGAGTTGAGCTGCTCTGTCCAAACACGAAACATAAAAAACAAAAATACAAAACTTTAAATATTTTACAAACATAACAAAATATTACAAATACATAAACAAAACACTAAATTAAACTTGTATGTACGTGCAAACTGAGCTGATCCTTGTGGATGGGTGACGCTTTTATTTCGCGTCCCATTACATCCCCTACCCACAAGCTTAGCTTGGTAGGAATTAACCGAAAATAAAACTTCTCCTATAAGCAATATTAACTGTTAAGGTAATAAAAGTTTCAAACATTTTCCTTACATTTTACGTAGTCTAATGTCTTTGCTTTTAGATAGATTTCTCCTTTTACGACTTTGAAGAAATAAAACCATGAATGTTTGTGACTATTTGTCATTTACTTTTTAGTCGTTGTTATCGTTGTTATTCGTAGCTGAATGTATGGAGATTACTCCTTTGCACTTAATAGTTGCTACTAGTAAATAATGACTTAGCACATTCCTTAATGTTATTACATTAGGATAGAACTTTCAAATTGTTGTAGGTTCGTCTCAGGTTTATTCTCATTTACTAAACTTGCTCTTTCCAATATATATAATGAGTTTCCCACAATAACTACCAGTACTATTTACCTTACATTGTTGTTTTCCATAATAGTTTGTTTATGCATGAGGTCAAGAAGAAATCAAGCAAACTTCCTTTAGAAACTTGGCATGGTTTTCTTTACCTTCAGACACTCTTATTAGGTAATGGCAATGTATTGAGGACAAACAAGTGAGAGAGACCCGTTTGATGTGTTCTATATTAACACTGTTACCAATCTCTATTAAAGGCACTCTGTCCTCGTGAGCATTATAGCTCTGGACCCCCATGGTCAGTAAGACCATTAACCATCCCCTTTGGATCCTACTATCCGAGTAAATACAAAGTTATACAAAATTCCTTCTGACCTTATAACAAAATTTCTTCTATATAAACCCTTTTCAGAAATTTTTCCTTTCTTGAAGTACCAGTAGATTATTGTTGAGCCTAGTGTAAACTTTTTGTCATTTCCTTAAAATAATACATTCCTATCACAGAAAAGTTGCATGAATAAACCACAAACACTCGTTCATATGTAACATAAACTAAATATTAACTTCTTTAGGAATGAAGGGTTTAATTTGATCAATACCATATAAACCTTTAATTACACCTGAGGAAGCTTCCATAAGAAGTATCACTTTGGGATGTACAACCTTATGGACAACATACGGACCTTTAAAGGTAAAGAAAAATTTCCTACATTCCTTATTAATTTTCGAACCTTTAGGATGAGATCGTACTAATACTAGGTCTCCTACTTGAAATGAGAGTTCTATAGCATGTTAATTATAACTTTTAACTCTCCGTTCAGCTTTCTTAACAATCTGTTAGCAAGTTTTGTCCCTTGAAATCCATTGTTGGGTCTCATTTATTGGTGGCCAAGGTAAAGAAGCTAGTAAAGGCTCTCCTATAATTCGTTTGCCTAAAATTTTTATAGGTGATAACTCTGTCGTTAGGTGAGGCAATTCGTTCAATACTTTTTCGAACTCTGGCATTAGTCTGGCCCACTGTGTAAGTCTAGGTGCACAATATGTTTTACGTAACCGCCCTAATTCTTTCATAACTCTTTCCACTTAATTACTTTGAGGGTGACATTTTGAGATTAAGATGTGCTTTACTCCATGTTGTTTTATCATATTTTGAAACTTCTAACTAATAAGAGCACTACCGTTGTCAGACATAAGTCGTTTAGGAATGCCCCAGTCAACAAAGTAATTTCGAGTGAGACGGCGTATGACGCTTGCTGTATTCGCTCGTTTCAGATGTTTGGACCAACATTCCATTATAACAATCACATAACTGAATCCGTTTTTCATTACTCCATTTAGGAGATAATGAAGTTTCAAAAGCCTTTATGAAGACTGTAGGTTGACGTTCGTCTCCTGGTTTGAATACAGGAAATCGACGTGCTACATTTGAATTTGTCGTTATATCGTCCCAACATTGTGCGAGAGACATGGCCGGATTTTGTTTAGATTGCAGAGACGGAGTTTCGTCTGATTTGCTTACGGTGGTTTCTTTATTTGCATTGTTGTCTCCCATGCTAGCAAACACGATGCGATTGTTGTCTGTGATTACGTTATTAGTTCCATTACTTGAAATGTTTTCATTATTATCTAATTCTGATTGCCGTTTAGTAATATCCTGGATTCGCATCTCTGTGCTGCATACACGGTTTGCTAACATCGATTCTTTACTATGTTCACGATGTGAATGTTCTGTACTTTCATCAACATCATTATCTTCGGTAGTGTCGATATTACTGCATACTTCAGGAATTAAAGATTTTATATTTTCTTTTCCAGTATGGTCCTTTTCTTCTCGTTGATCCAATGTCTCTAATTCTACATAATCTATTGAAGAAATCTCTACAGTTTTGGTAGAAACTTCTTTAATAGATTCTAATAATACTCTACCAACAGTTTCTGTTTGCACAGTAAAATCATCTTGTAACTTAACATTAGATTTCTCTATTTCATTTACAACTAAGACATTGAAATTATCTAGTCTCTTCGTTAAGTCGGTAATATCGTTTCGCATGCGAGCCTTTTCCTCACGCGATTCCTAGATATGCTCTTCTAAACTTTTACAATTATCAGCAATCTTATTACTAAGTCCTATTAATTTTTCCTGCGTCTCAATTTTAGATGCCTCTATTTTACCACTTAATTCTCGATTGGTTTCATTAAGATGTTCCTGTAACCTGTCTGTAGATTTTCTTAGTTCCTCTTTAAGTTCCCTTTTAAGTTCCTCTTTTAGTCTGACTATAGACTCAACGTTAGATTGTTTCAATCTGGTTTCCATCTTAGCCATAGCCCTAAAAAAGGATCTCATGCTCCTATCAAACACAGATTGCTCTTTGTCCAATATTTCACTTCCCGAAATTTTTTGAAAAATGCTAACTAATTACACACGCAGACTTGTAATCACCAATCCTATTAAAAGCACACTTCCCTAGGGGCAACACACCACTTCCTACTTAAAACAGACTCACCGGGCACTAATATTGTAGTTTGTAGTTCTCGGTGATCAGTCCACTGCTGTGAGCTGCAGAAGAAACAGCTGTCGGTGCAGCCGCTGAGATACTACGACCCCGCTTCCGCAACCAGGGGGACGCTGAGGCCAACACCAGAGACGTCACTGGCTGCAACCACGCCGGGCCGCACCGTAGACAGGCGAAGCCTTCAGCAACACCTCTACTACCAGCCGGGGGCCCCCAGCTGCCGTACTGGGCCTGTTAGTTTAGGGAGAAAAAGGTTGTCGGAGTTTGCAGCGTTCAGCTGCTGCCCAACAGGTGCACCTTATCGTGGAATAACTGCGTGACCATACTGCTAGGCTGCGCTCCGTCAGATGCCCACACCCGCGAAGACGCTCCTGGCTTGTGGAGGCTCCACGAAGACCCGCGTTGACTTCCGAAGGATTCTTGATGTTTTATTAGTTTCGTACTAGTGTGCCTATATTTGCACACCAGTCTTGTTTATAACGTCGCCACAGTGTAGCGTAACGACTCGTATGACTCAATGATTTTTGTTTGGAATATGATAATGTGCAGACTTCGTCATCTACGTCGTTTACAAAACAGTTCAAAAATTATTCAAATTCTTTAAAAGTTCTCTATAAAAGATTCTTGAACAAAACTGTAATTAAAACACCTTAATATGAGTCCTTTGTGCAAAATTACTTCACTCATTCCAACTGGTTTGCGCAAACTTTTGAAATTTTGATGTCGTTTGTTTCTTCTAGGAAATTATATAATTGCAAGTTATCTTATTTTTCTTCTATTAAAATCAGACTGTAAAACCTTTAAGATTCAAAAATCGAAATCAATCTCTTCTGAAAATTAATATCTTGAAAATTCAGTAATAATTCTTCCTCAATATAACTCATAATAAATAATTCTCGAACATGTATTTCAGTTTTATAGCGTACGCTGTTTTATTGTCTTCGTATATGCTACATACAGATGTGAACATCAGACGCGACAAAACTGAACCGAATAAAATACAACATGAACTAAACATTCTGTGACGTCATTACAATGGAAAATTACAAATTTTTACTTATTTGAATGTTGGAGGTTCGACGCAACAACCCGGTCACAGGATCTTCTGCTGGTCATTGGCCGTTGACCCGCGATGTCTAGTGGCCAGCAATATTCTTTCAGGTTCCGGCAGTGAAGATGCCACAACATGGCATGGACTCGACTGATGTCTCAAGTAGTGCTGGAGGGACTGACACTATGAATCCTACAGGGCTGTCTATAAATTCGGAAAAGTACTAGGGGGTCGAGGTCTCTTCTTAACATCATTTTGCGAGGCATCCCAGATATGCTCAATAATATTCCTGTCTGGGGAGTTTGGTGGCCAGTGAAAGT
Source organism: Schistocerca cancellata (assembly GCF_023864275.1). NCBI lineage: Eukaryota > Metazoa > Arthropoda > Insecta > Orthoptera > Acrididae > Schistocerca > Schistocerca cancellata. The sequence continues at coordinate 473,555,952 of NC_064628.1, read as the reverse complement.
GTCTAAAATCAGAGGAGTGTTTCTGAAGCCACTCTGCAGCTCTCTGGTACGGGGGAAAAATGAATGGACTCGACGACTCTCATCACTCTCCAAACATGAAACATACAAAACAAAAATACAAAACTTTAAATATTTTACAAACATAACAAAATATTACAAATACATAAACAAAACACTAAATTAGACTTATATCAACCTGCAAACTGAGCTGATCCTTGTGGATGGGTGACGCTTTTATTTCGCGTCCCATTACAAAAGCTTTCAGAATCACAGTGGGAGGTCTATGAAAAGCACGAAAACATTGTCGCTATGTTTCTTTTTTCAAAAGAGAAAACATTCCCCAATGGAAATCACCACTATTTTTAACAAATATTCTTATATCACGTTATGAAAGCATAGAGAACACGATGTTACACATAGACACAGGGGCGGAGTCTGAGAGTATAGGAGCAATAAGTGAATGCTATAGGCCAGAAGGAAAATAGTTTCCACCCCCAATATGCTTCTCAAGCTTCATTGGGCCAAGAGGCGATGCAAGTCCTACCACAATCAACATTTTCCACTACGAATTGTGGTATGGGATGAACATAAGGTATAGCCGGGGGAACAAAACAGATATACAGACCGGGGCCGTGAGTAGAAGGAGAGAGGTCCCTTCAGGCCAGGGTGGTGTGTAGATGGAACACTTCCTGTTCTCTCGGCCTAGACGAGATTTTCAGTGAATACTTGGATTTACAGATTTAGAAAATCTCGTAACATCTCCTGAGTGGAGATTACAGATTTCAAACTGAGTTAGTTACGAACTGCATAACAATTAAAGAGGGCACAGGTGCACACATCGCTAGGCCAGAGTGAGTGCATACTGCCATTAGTTTAGCTAGGCAAAAACTATGTTTTTGGCCACACCGAAACTCGGGGCAGTTTCGGACTGCTGGTACATTCAAGGCCCGAATGGTACTGACAGGTTCACCCATTGTCGATGCGCCGCCGCCATCATGTACCACTGCCGACCACAGCACCTGCCGACAAAGCATGGTAAATATCGAGTTTGCTCAGGCGCCCAGTAAGTGGGTCACTAGCTTGTGTGTGCACATCAATTATATTGGATATTGGAGTTGTGTTACGTATTTTCTTCTCATTCCCTCGTGTACACACTAGCCATGTACCGCGTGTGTGTTCATAGGGCTTAAATGTCGAGAAAGGTATCAGTAAATATACGTTACTGTCCAGCTGAAACAGCATAAAGAATAGGGATTATTGAACTGTTGTGAGTCTAATATTTTGGAGGCAAAATTGTTTTGTGATAATTGTATTATAAGTTACACTAAGGGTTGTTTTCTCATGTAGGAACGCTTTTGAAAGGTTGTTATGCATTGATGTTTATCACGACTAATTTCATTTACCTTGTGAATTCATTGTCAGTATCTTCCAATTATAGAGGACTTTCCAAAACCACCAACCACACAATTGAACCCAATGTGTATGGTGATTTTGTAACAAAAATATTTAGTACAGGTAACATATGTTTATGTGTTCTAGAGTAGAGGCTACCCTTCCTCACTGAAATATTTTAGGAAATGTATGTAGGCTGTTCCTCTGATGTCTAATTGTGACTTCACCCGGTACCTCCTTACCTTGCAGGGCCTGGGATCACAGGCACTTTAGTTGCCAGATATCTGCGTGCATGGAAAGTGGTAAGGATGGAACGACTGGGGCAGTACGTTTGAAGGGAATAAGGAAATACATCTCACGTTCATGCAGGAAAATCAAAGGAGTAATGTTCACTATCGTGGATTTCAAGCACGGTTGATTAAATGCAGAACAGCAGCTTGAGTTAATCACTTCGATACAGAAGCACCAAATTGGCAGGATCCACTTTTTATTTAAGTGAGGACCTGTTTTGGTTTCAGGTTATGCGAAATTAATCATCCGCTAACAAAAAGAGAATCTTGCAGCTCTGACTGTTTCTGTGCAGAATTATTTCACTGTCAGTACATTTAAATGAAACAGAAGCCACTGCGAATGGTGGCCTTCCATAGGTTGCTATTAAACACAGTGAAACAAGTGAAGTACGAAATAACTGACCTAGCACAACAGACAGTGCTTCTGAAGGCAATGAGTAACGTAAGCCATAGGCTTTGTGAAATGGTCCCAACTCCAACAAACTAAATAAATTTTTGAACTCATGATTGGACCGTCAGTGGTCTTGCATCGCAATGAGAGAAGGAGAGAGGAAGAGAAAATTATCGGTTCAGATCGCGTCTGAGATCTGAATTAATTGTCTTTGTTACAGACTGAACAATTTCCTAATGACCAACATCTTGATCCAAGTCAATATGAATTACCATAGCATTGATTGTTTAGTAGATCAATGCAAGAAGCACTATTACAAGTTAATTTTGTTGCTGAGGAGTTGGAGAGATCTGAAACTTTCCTTTTGATGGCGTTGCTGCAGTATATATACAATGGAGAGTCAAAGAAACTGGTACACTTTCCTAATATCGTGTAGGTCACACGTGATCACGAAGAACTGCCAAACCACAACATGGCATGGACTCGACTGATGTCTCAAGTAGTGCTGGAGGGACTGACACTATGAATCCTACAGGGCTGTCTATAAATTCGGAAAAGTACTACGGGGTCGAGGTCTCTTCTTAACATCATTTTGCGAGGCATCCCAGATATGCTCAATAATATTCCTGTCTGGGGAGTTTGGTGGCCAGTGAAAGTGTCTAAAATCAGAGGAGTGTTTCTGAAGCCACTCTGCAGCTCTCTGGTACGGGGGAAAAATGAATGGACTCGACGACTCTCATCACTCTCGTCCCTCTCTGCAGGGCATGATCTTCTATGTGACGGTCAATGCTCTGCAACACTGACTAAGATCTACCTATCTTCAGTCAGTATGTAGTAGCCCGAAATCTGATAGTTACATTGGTCGGATATATTTTAAGTACCACATATGGGGAACCAACAGAAATGGGGCCGAATGCCCCAGGCACCACGAAGTAGCACACTCATCTACCCCTGCCAAACAGTGATCCTGTTCATGTCGAAAGTGAATCTCTGCGCTCATTTACTAGCTGCAAAGCTCAATATTGACTCGAAAAGAGAGCAGTATTATATTTTTATCTGTGTGAGTTGTATTCTATGTCGCGTCGATCTTACTGCCGATAGTTTGTGAAGTATACTTTCGGATTTGTTTGTGATTAGTCATATGTCATCGTTGAAGCTACGTCGTCCGTCAGTGTGTACCCCAAATTATCAAGTTACTACTTCACATTTTATATTTGTGTTGTTTAATTTAATTGATGGGTGTCTTTTTAATGATCCTTTAAGGCTTATGCATTTTATGGACAATTTGTTTTGATTGCACCATTTTTGTACTGTGTGCAGCATACCAATGGCCTTGCTTTCCAAAGTTAGGCTTGAGTTGTCGGATATCACAGCTATCAGCTCGTCGTCATACGCAGCTATCCCATCTGCACATTCATTCCCCTCGATTAAGTTTAAGAGCGGTTCAATTGTGATATCCCGGAAGATCGGTCTGCAGATAGAGCCTAATGGACATCCTTTGGTAATCGACACAATAACATTGACGCCACGTAGTTGACGTATATTTGTGTTATGCAGTGAATGGTTTGAGCTCTTTATTTTGATTGTGAGTTCTTGTACCGATTACAGAACGAAATTCATACCAAAGTTACAGGACAAATTATGTTTAGTTAGTTACACGTTCCTGAAATAATTTGAACGATCCGTTTATCGGTTGAGGTGGATTGAGTCCGTTTACAGGATGTGTACACATTATTACTGTTATCGTTATGAAGAAATTGTTTTTAGTCCTCCTTCTAGAGCTATGATTAAAAACTAGTATTTATTTTACAGGCTACCAGATTTCTCAGTAGAAATTCATCCATGGAATAGAAAGAATAGCGGGCCGGAGTGGCCTAGGCGCTACAGCCTGGAACCGCGCGACCGCTGCGGTCGCAGGTTCGAATCCTGCCTCGGGCATGGATGGGTGTGGTATCATTATGTTAGTTAGGTTTAAGTATTTTTATGTTCTAGGGGACTGATGACCTCAGATGTTAAGTCCCATAGTGCTCAGAGCCATTTGAACCATTTTTGAATTGAAGGAATTGTTAATGGGGAAATGATTTCGTGTTAGATTCAGAACTTGCTTCGATATCTGTCAGAGATGTGTTGTGGGAAAATGATCTACAGCTTTGGTTTCTGGTGTTGAACTGCTTTCTGAACAACTGACAGCTGTAGTAACGGGTAATAAAGGTCTTTTTTCATCTAGCGTTGTAGTTATGAAATTTGTGATGGTTTCTTTACGACGAATTTCGTTAGTGAATATGGTGCACTTAAAATGCATTACAGCTTGAAGTGGTATCTACATGAGGGCTGTGGATGGGCACCCGCTACTGTGCAATCATTATTTCATTTCTAAGTCGTGTGCTAATGCAGAAATTTATTCCGTAACACATTATTGAATGGAAATTTGCAAAATATCTCAGAAGGTTTAATCATTTGTTTCCAAAACAGGTAGTATTATCAAGAACAAAACAAACTGAAATTAATTGATTAAGAAGCTCAGAAATGTGCTTCTTCGACTTCAAATTTTGGTCAATATGTGCATCCAAATATTGGGAGTATCCTACCTTGTATACTGACTCCAGTCCTTGCACTGTATCAGTTGATGATATGACTATTTGCTGCCCAGAAAGTTTTGTCGCAAAACTTAGTGAGAGTACATTTCTTTATAATACATCATTAAAATTACTTCTTTGCTCGCTCTCTAATGAGAATTATTATATCACTAGGGTCATCTGCCGAAAATACCCATTCCGGTTGTTGACTGTTGAAATGAATGATCAATGTCATTCACTTAGAAAAGGAACAGGTGTGCACTTAGAATGGCTCCTTATGGGACTCCCTTCGTGATATAGCCCTAGTCACTAAAATTTCTTACCTTCCAACCTTGTCTGAATTGTTCAGCTTAACTTTTTGCATTCTTATTGTTAAATGTGGTTCAAACCAGTTGAATGTGAAACAACAAATGCCATACTACTTTTCTAGGAGTGTAGCAACATCTACACAATTAACACCTAAGACTAATTACAAAAATACAAGAAGACGATATTGTATTAATTAATATATATAATATTTGGAGTTTGAATTTGCAAATGGCATTCTCAGTCGAGAAATGCTTCTGAAATCCAAACTGTGATATGCTAAATAAATTATGTCTATTTAAATGAGAGATTATTCCTAAGTAAGATATTTTTGTAATGTTCTGGAGGAAGATGTTTACAGGGAAACTGGATGATAAAATATTTAATCGTTCCTTCGCACCTTTCCCATAAAGAAGCTTAACAAATGCATATTTTAATATGTCTGAAAAAATCTTTGTGGCAGTGATGCATCTTATATTTGACTGAACATAAATTATTAAGTTACAGCAACTTTCCAGAATTATGTTTGAAATTCCACCAACCTCTTGTGACCTTTTTCTTAGAATTTTAACAAGTATACTAATTTCTGTGAAGGTAGTTTGTGCTACTTCTACTAGCATAGCGTTTTGGGGAACGAAATTTTTATTATATTCTCTTGCTTCTTCTCCTGAACCATTTAAATCTATTTTCACAGCTACATATAACAGAAGATTTTAACAGTAATTGTAGCTTGAAAATTATCACTCAAAACATTTGTTTAATTGTTGTTGTGTCTTATAAACTAGATGACTGTATTGCCTTCCATTTGATAATATCCCATACAGCTTCAATTTTGTTATAGCGTCAGGGTGTACATGTTCTTTGACACTTTAATGACTTTCTTTAAAATATTGCAGTACTTTTCGTAGTGCGCAAGTAATGTCGGATCTTGACTTATTCTGGTCTGTATTTCCCCTTTTATTTAAGATTTTAATTCCTTTAGCTGTCCATGGCTTAATTTTTTTAATGAATTTTCTGGGTAAATGTTCAGGAAAACCACTTTTAAAAATGGATACAGATTTACTTGGAATAAATATAATATCGGATACACTCTCTTTCTGTATACGCCTCAACCTGTACCACCTCTTTTAATTGGCTCTCAAATCATTGAATCCTGTTCTCGCTAATAAGCCTCAGAGCTGCATCAGGACTGTAGGATGCTGTACTGTGTATATCCATTAAATGTGCATTATGATCAGACACTTCATTAACAATTATTGGGTACAAATTAAGTGTTCCAGCCCGAGCAATGTCTCTACAAATGTTTTCATTTAGTCCCCTGCTATTGTTTCAAAAATGGCTACTGATATTAGATTTAAACAGCCGAGTAATTTTCAAATAATTATTCCTTTATTCATGTCTTACGCCATTAGCGTTTATGATTACTAAACCGACGTCAACGAACCACAATAAACCTACATGGTAAGTGTATCTCATGACGATATCTTGAACTTCTGAAACATGTTCGTACTCTTTACTGTGTATTACCTGTTTTCATATTCTCTACGATTACATCCAGTTCAGGCTTGATGTGTACATGCTTGCCAACATAGAAAGCTCACAAACTACCATGCTGCTAGTTACTCCGTAGCTATACCACCTGGAACCTCATGACAGCCTGCCGCTCTCGACTTCCACCGACCGGACCATTTATCCCACGCCTGCATTCTTTACGTCTGATCGATGAGGGCTGCCGGGACACGCACGGAGGCTGCAGAGCTAAACGCCCCAGAGGGACGCAAGCCAGCTGCAGCAGACATTAACTTCCTGGAGGGACTCGATTATTATGACATGCCTGTCACCATTGCCAGCTTCTGGCTACATTTGTCGGCGTGGCATGGTTTTTATTTATGGTGACAAAATATTGTGAATCCTCTATTCCGTATAAAGTAGTGTTAGTGGCAGTAGTAGTAGTTGTTATTGTTGTGAGGTAGTGGTAGTGGTAGTAGTAGTAGTTTTATTCACCCGAGAATACGTTTTACTGCGATACTAGACATCTGATGGTACTGCAAAAATAAAACAGTTTACATAAACGAGCATTTAAATTCTAACTCGTCAAGTTGTAGCTGTTAGAGTTCTATAAAGACTGACTAGATGAAAATTCCATGGTCTTAATACTTTGGGGTAACATCGCTGGTTTCATTTGACACGAAAAGCTGCTTTCATAACATAAAGTACCCGATTAATTCCAATGTTATTTTAGATAATTGATTTATAGGCCTTAATTACTATGACTGAAATCGTGATTTCTTAAGCAGTTCGATTCCGTCATTACAAACGTGGTTTTGATTTAGTTAAGCTCTCTTTCTTTGTGAGGTTACTAAACTGGATATTTGCTGTGGATTCCCATTTGTCTCAGAAAAATGTTTGAGTTACAGAGTTTGATAAGGATGCCACAGTTGGTCGGCTGTAGCCTTATAATAGGAATCACTCCAGTGTTCACACGACGTAATTTAGGGAAAACCTAAATCAAGATCGGCGGATGAAGACTGGAGCCTCCATCCTTCCGAATTGAAGGCTACAAACAGCTCTACTTCATTAGGTTTATCCATAGCGTAGAATAATGTTTGGAAAGAAATCTTTGAATAATGTAAGAGGCTAGTGATTCATCGTTCATTCTTTACTCACTGACGGTTACAACACAAACTACACATTTTTATACACATAATTTCAAACTATGACACTAAACACACTATCAGTTGACATCACTATCATAGCAGTGATATTTGATTTTCATTCTGGGTACACGTCTTCCCATTTTCTACACTGAAAATCTGAGTAAGAATCCCTCGATAACAAGTAAAGTGTAGACCTCTGGCAGAGGATAAGCAGTTTGTATTATAATCTGCAGAGTTTTGGGAATAAGACTTTCCAGAATAAAAGGTGAATCTCTAATATCAAATATTTTGGTATTGCTTTTCGCCTCGGTTCTGGTAAAAGTTCGAGCTTTCGACGATTAAAACGTTGTCTTCGTGAGGAGCAAGTGTCTGATGTTGTGATGGCCTTACACAGACGTGGACAACATCCCATTGGACGACAACTACGTTATGTTTGCATAGACGGTGCCCACGTCAATGCTGGTAGCGCATTGTTTATGCTCCTGTGCGAGCAGTGGCGTCACAGCCTATAGCAGCCAGAAGCAGTTGCCTACGAATTGGAAGTCGTCCTCGGGATAAATACACTGAAGTGAAAACAGTCATGCGATACCTCCTAATAACGTGTCGGACTTCTTTTCCCGGCGAAATGCAGCAACTCGACGTGACATGTCTAACTCCATCACTACTATTGTAATTCAGTATGCTTTTACCTAAATAACAAAAAAAGAAACCTGTCTCTATGTCGTCAAGTATACTGTACCTCAACAGAACAAATAGTTCTGTAACAGGAAAAGCCAAGTATAACCTTCTTACTAAAATTTAGTTTAGTTTCCAAATAAAGTACACTATGGGAGGATAGTCCTGTTAATAGGAAAAGCTAATCAATAGAATTACACTTTTACAGGATTTGACCGTGTGTTGTGTCTAATGGATACGTAAATCAGACTATTCAATTTTATCCCTAAGATTTTACCCAGCAGATAAATAGAAACGCAGTATAAATGTTACGCTGAAGCTAAGACAATTTAGTTCCAAGTTCAATTAGAGGTTTAAAACATGTACTAATGGTCGCCAGCCTATCCAGGCAATGAATCAGTGAAGTATTAGAAAAGCAGATGTATGAATTTTGTCTACTTTCTTCCTACAGTTTAATTTGGTTCTTCAAATTAAATATTACTCCACGTAAACAATGTTGGTGTAGACACTGGAAGTTTTTTTTGACTACTGCACTCTTATACATTACGTTTTAAAAAGAGAAAATGCTCAGTAGATAATTTGAGGTAAAATAAAAAAAATTAAGCCAAGGGGAACATATAGAAAATCATTTTCTGTAATAAACAAACTTAAATATTAAAATACTTAGATACTAAAGCACCTTTCTTACTGATCATTTTACTTCAAGAAAACCTCTTTATTACTAGAATCTACTTTCAAAAGCTATTACTCTTTCAACTAAGTCTGTATAGTCATTTACCAGATTCTACTAACTTTGCTGCACTCTGATTGAATTTTATGTAAGCAAACGTTTACTATAACACTTTGCTATAAATAAGAAAAAACACAAAAGCAATTTGAATGGTGCCTCTTTATGTTATTTTCATAAGTCTGTAAAATAGGATACTCGGATTCATCAAACAACAGGAAGTGTAAGTAGACTGTTTATATTTTCTTATTGGCAACGTTACGTAGCGCTCCGTATAAAAATCACTGGCTGTGCTGTGTGCAGTCTGTGGCTAGTTTGCATTGTTGTCTGCCATTGTAGTGTTGGGCAGCGGCAGCTGTATGTGAACAGCACGTAGCGTTGCGCAGTTGGAGGTGAGCCGCCAGCAATGGTGGATGTGGGGAGAGAGCTGGCGGAGTTTTGTAATTTGTCATGAACTGATATACATATTATGACTATTAAGGTAAATACATTGTTTGTTCTCTATTAATATCTTTCATTTGCTAACTATCCATATCAGTAGTTAGTGCCTTCCGTAGTTTGAATCTTTTATTTAGCTAGCAGTAGTGGCGCTCGCTGTATTGCAGTAAATCGAGTAATGAAGATTTTTGTGAGGTAAGTGATTTCTGAAAGGTATAGTTTAATGTTCCTCAGGGCCATTCTTTTGCAGGGATCTTTGATAGTCAGATTGCGTTGCGCTAAAAACATTGTGTGTCAGTTTAAGCACAGTCGTGTACAAATGTTCTAAGGGGACGTTTCAGAAGTAACCCTATATAGGTGTATGATTAGGATGAAATAAAAGGGTGAACCACTTTATTTAAAGTTCAAGAGTGATTATTAAAACACAGTTTAAATTAATGTTTCAGACTGTACAAAAGTAAATTTACTACAAAAGAGTCTTATCTGATGGCTGTAGGCTTTGGTGTGACGAAAAATTACGGGGACTTTACTACGCACACCATGGCCTGCAAGTCTCTTTCTGTTAAGAGCTCAATTTCTCTTCTTGGAGTCGTCAATTCTACATACAGCAATCCAAAGACTCGCAGCTATGGCGTAAGCCGTTTGCTGTCTCCATCCGAGGTATTTTGCGCGAATTTGGAGGCATAGCTTCTCCTACACCATTATGTCGTGGACCCCGAAGCTAACACTGCTTGAGTAAATCTGCTACAAAAATTAAGTTGCTCGTTCAGAGAGTTTCAGATGATGTTCCTGGCCAAACAGTATGTCGTGCTGTTACCAAAGGCACTCGGGTTGGTCGTCTGCTGCCGTAGCCCATCAATGCCAAACTTCGCCGCCCTGTCCGAATGGATATCTTTGTCATAAGTCATAGAGTGATTTTTTGAGTTTATTTCACGCAATGTTGCTTGTCTGTTAGCACTGACACGTCTACGAAATTGCCACTGCTCTCGTTCGTGAAATGAAGTGCCGTCGGCCTCTGCTTTATCCATGGATGGAGGTAATTTAGTATTCTCGGCACACTCTTGACACTGTGGATCTAGGAATATCGAATTCCCTAAAAAACTCCCAAATTGAATGTCCCACAGGCCTGACTCCCACTAGCATTCCGCTTTCACAGACCACTAATTCACGTAGTGCGACCGTTATCACTTTGGAACACTTTTCACGTGATGCAACTGAGTACAAATGACAGGTCTGTCAATGCACTGCCCTTTTATATCTTGTGTGCACGGTATTGTTGCCGTCTGTATATTTGCATACCGCTATCCCATGACTTCCACCTTAGTGGTTCAAATGGCTCTGAGCACTATGGGACTTAACATCAATGGTCATCAGTCCCCTAGAACTTAGAACTACTTAAACCTAACTAACCTAAGGACATCACACAACACCAAGTCATCACGAGGCAGAGAAAATCCCTGACCCCGCCGGGAATCGAACCCGGGAACCCGGGCGTCCACCTTAGTGTAAGGTGTCTTTGCAGCAGTAACGACAGTCTTCTGATGATGGTAGCAGTCGAAAGCTTCAGGTATAACTGGTGCATGAGACCCGAAAATAATGCATACAGTAGAGTAAACGTGTTTTATCAAGTGATCGATGTTCTACTGAGATTTTGCTATTTAGTTGTGTTACATTTACAAAAATATATCCCCACTCAGTCTTATCTAAGTAATCCTTCACTGTACGGAATGTTTTGTTTCACAGATCATTTAGTGTAATCTCTTGGTGTAGTTTATTAAATTTGTTTCCTGTTTTATTCCTTAGCAGGAAACTCTGTTTTGAGTTTTACGTTTATTCTTCCTTGGTAAACGGAAGTTCATTCCGGAAATTGGTTCACGTTCATAGACAGAGCAGCTATAAATGTTGTTTTTGATGTGCATAAAGATACTCATTAGTAAACGTTCTCACTTGGTGCACTTAAAATCCGCATTGTTTTGAAGAGATCTTTAGAATGAGCTCAATTGCAGCCCCTGATTAGTTTTCTGAAGCCCTTCTCTGTAGTCTGAAAATTGTGTTCATATTTTCTGCGTTTGTTCTCAGAACAGAATTCCACTGCTCAGACTTGATAGATACGAACAGACTGTGGTGTCACCGCCAGACACCACACTTGCTAGGTGGTAGCTTTAAATCGGCCGCGGTCCATTAGTACATGTCGGACCCGCGTGTCGCCACTGTCAGTAATTGCAGACCGAGCGCCACCACACGGCAGGTCTAGAGAGACGTACTAGGACTCGTCCCAGTTGTACGACGACTCTGCTAGCGACTACACTGACGAAGCCTTTCTCTCATTTGCCGAGAGATAGTTAGAATAGCCTTCAGCTAAGTCCATGGCTACGACCTAGCAAGGCGCCATTAACCTATTCTAGAGAGTCTCACTTGTATCATCAAGAATGCTGTATACAAATGATGGATTAAAGTTAAGTATTCCAGCAGCTACGTACTTTTCTTTATAGCATTCATTACGTATCCTGTTTCAGACCTAGCGCCACCAAATGGTTCAAATGGCTCTGAGCACTATGGGACTTAACATCTGAGGTCATCAGTCCCCTAGAATTTAGAATTACTTAAACCTAACTAACCTAAGTACGTCACACACATCCATGCCCGAGGCAGGATTCGAACCTGCGACCGTAGCAGTCGGTCGGTTCCGGACTGAAGCGCCTAGAACCGCACGGCCACCGCGGCCGGCCTAGCGCCACCGGCGTGAATTAAACGCGTGCATTTCGGCCTCCTATTGCAACACAGTGTTGGCTCTTCTGCCAACACTACACAGACTGTATTTGAAAGATACTGTCTGTTAAACACAGACCATAGGACTCGGAGAGAATGATGCTCACGATATTCTACTTGTAAGTATCTCTGTGTGTTCACGCCATTTAAACTGAAAATCAGAAATTTTGTGTTTCTTATTTAGCGTTTGTCTTCCAGTGATACCAACTAAGCAGCTGCTTCAATGTGAAGCAGCGCGTCGTTGTCAAGAAAACATAACGGCCAGAAGAGCAGAGTGCCGTTCGTACGCCCCTCCGTATTGCGTCCATTGTCGCCATTGACAAAGGAAACAGCAGCCGATCGGTACTAGTGGGCCTGCCGGGGCATATGGACAGAGCCTACTTTTATGTCATGTAGGGTATGTAGCTTCCATTTACAGTTTAAATTAACAGGTCATTTTACCCCTTCAATTTGAAATTCTTGGCACTTGTTTATTGACGGCATCTCATATTCACTTGTCACACCAGTTACAAGCCTCAAATGCTTTTAAGGTGTACTACTATCGATAGAGAGTTGCACTCACTCGGTCTTCAGGCCATCAGTGGCCTACCGGGATCATCCGATCGCCGTGTTATCCTCGGTGGAGGATGCGGATGGGAGGGGCATGGGGTCAGCACACCGCACTCCCGGTAGTAAGATGGTATTCTTGACCGAAGCCGCTACTATTCGGTCGAGTAGCTTCTCAATTTGCATCACGAGGCTGAGTGCACCCCGATAAATGGCAACAGTGCATGGCGGCCGGGATGGTCACCCATACAAGTGACGAGCACGCCCGACAGCGCTTAACTTCGGTGATCTCACGGGAACCGGTGTATCCATTGCGGCAAGGCCGTTGCCCGATAGAGAGTTGACGTAGTAAATAATACCTGGTACGCAGAGTTGGTTCTGTGTAACTTTGGCAGCAGAGTGCACCTTTCATCGGCACGGGCATTGTCTTGCTATTGGTTAAAAATGTCCAAATGCTTTAGATACTGAGCCGGAATGGAGGATTGAGCCAGTGTTCGGGTTTCGTTTGGAACAGTCGCCTGTAGTTACGACGCATCAGAATTATTGATCAGCTTGCTAAAGTGACGAATAGTGAGTCTGGAATTATTCAATCGACTGATTGGGTAATGGTGAGTAGTGATTGATTTTATTCGCAAAAGGAGGGTGTGAATACCTACGAAATCAGGGAACAAAACTCTATCCTCGCTCTTGAACAGCAGATTCCCTTGATGAGAACTTTATTATTTGAACAGTTATAATATATATAAAGTAGCCAGATATACCGTGAAAGATTAATTCGGAAAATGCGAAACTTTAATGTGAAACTGGAATAGATTCAACTGTTAATATTGGCTTGGTTAGGTCTAGAAGTTATTAAGAGGTGAGTCACCTAAAAGAAATCAGTAAATCAAGTAAAATGATCCATGCTGCTATATTTTAAAGCATCGTTTTTGCATTGAATCATGGGGAAGTTTAATATTCATAAAGCAAAGAGACAGACTTTGGTATTAGGCAAACGTTAAACTTTTTGCAACGAAACGTGTTCTATCGGTTAACCATCCGCCACCTACTTCTTATCGCCGCATATTAACATCAAATGAGGTAAGGACGAGTTACAGTTGACTTACCGTGAGAGCACTTGCTCTTCGGTGAAAAACTGTTGAAACGATATGCACTGAAACGGAATAACGGGAAACAGCTACGAACGATAGAGTGAGGTCTTTATGTTTAGAGAGGGTAAAGTAGTGTGCCATCACCGAAAAGGCAGTCGACAGCATCTAGGAACACAACAGTTCGAGACTACCAACAGGGTAACACACACACACGGAGCGGGGCGTTGTCAGCAACACATAACTGTATAACAACCAATAGTTGCAGTAACGTACATAATCATGCAAAAAGTAAAACTGTAATAGTTTCCTGTTTTAGGCGAAACGTTTGAACCATGAGGCGTATGACGGAAACTATGTGGGGGAAGGCAGCTAGGACTGTTTCTTCGCCGGAAAGACAGCAAATGTCACTAGGTAGCTTCGTGGAACTTTGTATCTGACACTATCGTATTCTCCCTTTTTACCGAGCAAAGATTTCGGTTTTGAGGACGCGACCAACTGAGTATGAATGGACATTGAACCTACGATGAAAGTAAGTGCGAGTAAACCTTCAACGCTACTAAAAATGTAAGAGCTCGATGAAACACCACTTAGTGAAACCGAGCATCAAATACCCCCAGGTATCAGTCAGCGCTACTCCACTCGATAAGAAAAGTCGTAAGCGAAAGTCAACAGGAAATCGCAAAAGAATTAAAGGAGGGAAAGGATAATGTCAAAGAAATCTCGAGGGAATTAAAAGAAGTAAAGTCAAAAAGGAGCTGAAAATGAATTAAAAAAGGAATTTAAAGAGTCATTAAAAATAGAAACCCGAATTAAAACCGTTTAAAGAAAGTCGAAAATATTCAATTGTAAACTGTGAAGAAAAACAACAAATGGTAATCTTGGAGCTCAGACGTGAATAGGAAAAGAAACGCGCAACCATATGGGAGAAGGTTTCAGAAGTTGTAAGAACGTGTAATACGTATTTAAGTTAGGTAGAAAAAGACAAAAAGATATATAAAAAAATTTGCTGAGGTGGAAATTCATACTTAAAAATTGATGGAAGTACGTGCAAAACAGTATGAAGAATTTGTTCTAAAGATAGGAAAATACGAAACGTCACATGAGAAGCAGAAACACTAAACATTCCGATAAGAAAGTACAACAGATTACTGACAGCTGCGTTGAGCAGACGGTAACTGAGAAGCTGAAGAACGAAGTGGGATGTTTTGCAAACCATACTGAAATCATGGAGAAGGGAGACCAGCAAGTCGAATTTGTAAATGTCTGTAAGTTCAGTAAGCTCAACGACATGACCGAATTCACTTACGTCGTGGACCCCGAAGCTAACACTGCTTGAGTAAAACTGCTACAAAAATGAAGTTGCTCGTTCAGAGAGTTTCAGATGATGTTCCTGGCCAAACAGTATTCAAAAATCAAACGGGGCGAAATTTTAAATTTATTTGGCATTCATACATACAATTATAGATATCGTGGGACCTTTTCAATGTTTAGAAAAAGAGAGGGACATCATTATCAGGGAGCGCTGTGTGAGGAATATCACATTGTACAGTGTGCGTCAAGTTCATAGTCACCTAATTGGCACAATAACTGAAATTTTAAAGCAGGTACGACAAGTATTTATGCATACTGAAACATAAGTGTCACAACGGAAGCAAAGGGAAAACGCCGGTGAAGGAAGTGAGATGTACCAAGAATATTCTCATGAACACGACGGGACAATTAAGGATCCTGAAATTTCAGGCAGGACAAAGAAAGGTGTGAAACAGAAGGGAGAGGTCGAAGCAGTGGTCAAGCGTATGCTCATGGACTGGCGCGAAACGGAACAGGCACAGGCGAATGGTCAGCTACTATCGAACGATACCCAAGAACGGAGGCAAGACAGACGCGAAATTGAGCCAGTGTATAACGTGGCAGGGAAGTTGCATTAGTTTCGGTCGTGGCCTGCGCTGGGCCAGATATCGTGTGGCCAGTGCAGACGGACATAACAAGGATGGTAAGTGTGATACCGACTGATACACTGAAAGAAGGCTAGCAATAATTTATAGATGAAGAAGAAGACAATGACAGCAATGTGGTGACTCTGGTTATCATAGCAGAAGTATGTGGAAAAAGATTGAAGTGGTGAACTTCTTTGGTTAATAAAACTTTTGCACTTTAAGAATTTATACGAGGAGCAGTAAAACACTTAAGTGAAATGATCTAGTCTTCTTTTTAGTGGTTTTAGGGTAAAAGGAGCTGTTGGATAGTATGCAATGGCTCTAAATATCAAGAGTTGATGCAGGTGAAAATCAATGAATTAAAGTTTACGAAGAATGCTGTCGTAGTATCTACTCTTAATGTGCAAGCGAAGTAGATAATGCGATCTGCTGGTTAACAGAACATGAGGCATAAATCGGTTACAAAAGAAACGAAATGAAAAACTGACATGAAGGAAGAGACAGAGGAGTAAAACTTTGTGGGAAGATAGCCAATGGCAATGAAAGAGGGTTCATACATACCTATTAAGCAGCAATTGAAGAAGAAAAACGAACACCAGGTGGAAAGAAACATTAACGAATGGGGAGTCACGCAGATATGTTTTACACTATGGATAGTTTCTTCCGCACGTACAGTTAATTCTTCTCTAATGCTTGCACATACTCATTGGTACACTGCGTATGTTCCAAAATAGTATTGTCCTATGCTGCGGTTGTCTTTTATCCCCTGGGGAAAGATCTCCGCTACCCAATGTTATAGGTTACTGAGTGGACATGGGGCCTTTCTGGACGGACTGAAACGAGGAAAATTCTCTCTTCCTACCCGAAATCGAAACCAGGACTTACAGTACAGGAGTGTAGCACTTAAAACGCTACTCTAACCATGCCACCAGTTTTCATCAGGTGGAAGAAAATACGATGTAGACAGCAATCGATCAATATATTCTACCCAAATTTGTTCACTCTTGGCATTGTACATAGTATGATTTTGCGTTACAATGCACTCTTGTTTCTTTTAATCGTCTTCTCTTTGCTTACGAGGAATGGAATAAGTTGGCGGTGTCAAATGGGTGCCTGTGCCTTACACGTCAACGCTGTCATACATGTTAGTAAGTCTCGTAGACTCTACACGTTCTAGGCACTGTCTACCTCCATGCTATGCCCTCGACGATCTTTAGGCCTTGTACTCTGCTACACACTTCCCTGCTTCTAACTAGATGCTGCCATCCCTGGTTCCCCTTTATCTGAATTCCGTCCCTAACCATTCTAATCCTCTTTATCCCACCGGATCATGGGTATTGTCCTCTGCCAGCCGGGTATTAAATTTATTCCTCTCAAGTGTTGATGCTCTGATACTTTTTAGTGTGTCCCTCCTGGTGTTAGATATGCAGCCTCAGCATGAAAGTCTTCTTGGTGCTTCATTCTCCTAAATCCAGGTTGCGTTGTGCACTAGTTTACGTTATAGTGCTAAACAGTATGTCACTAAGTGCCTTTCTTGTTGGAGATCGCTACTGTTTACACTGCTGGTTCATGTTTCTTACGTACTGTTAAGTGTCATGGCACACGATGGAAACAGGTGACGTGATCAAATGCGTGTAAAATATTCGTTTTGCCACATCTATCATCAACAAAAGGGTAGCTGTTTGCTTGCATTCATTGCAATTATTTACAAGGATTTTGTGGCTTGAAACTTTTTCTTTCATTCAACGCTTTGCAAGGAGAGCGACGTCTTGACTTTCGGAACAGCGTCTCGCTGCTAGGCAATTTTTCACTGTCAGGGAGGAAAAGCTGGAGTCACTTTTCGTCGTCGACTGCAGTGACCTCAGACTTCACGTTAATAGCTTGATGTATCACCTTTCTTCTTCTAATCCGCTACGTGAAAAGTTTCGTATACTCACTTACAAAACACAGTGTCGCCTGAATTCCTTATATTCTAGTTTCCGTTCATTACGTCTGCAGAAAGTAATACAACAATAAATCAATACTACACTCCCTTTGTTTTCTCCGGTTAATCGTTTGGCAGCGTCTTTGTGTCCTTCTTCAATTTTACTGACTACTTAGAGGGTCCGGAGTTTCAACAAAATTTTTCAGATTAATAGAAATGGACTAGCGTCGTTCTTTGCTGCACTGCGCCGAAAAATGACGTTATTATGACGCACATTACAACAATGTAAAGAAGTAAACAAACTGTAAGAAATTTTCACCAGGGACGATAGTCTTATAAACGGACATTTCAGTCCAAGGTGAAAGTGTTCGTTCCTTTCGTTGGTCAGTTCATTCCTCTGTCGCTTTCCGTGTGACTAAATGTAACATCTTAGTCTACAGTAGAGAAAAATCACTAAGCGCTTGCGTCCTCTATGCTGATTTCCTTGAAGAATGATGTCAATTTATGGGTGGCGCCCAATTCAAAAGAGTGCAACAACAATACAAACATTTCGACAACCAGTGTATTTCAGCACTGTAATTTCTTGCAAGTTCTACAAAGGATCACGGAATTTGTCTTATGCAGCTCTGCATTTGTGTGCCAAGAAAATCATAGTCCCGTTCTAAAGAACTGCAAATAAACAAAGTAATTTCGAGGGCGATATACTGAAGTAATTTCAGATGCATGTACATGTAAGCGGCCCGGGTGCTGAAACCATCTCGTAAGGTCACTGTTGCTGCACAGAACATTACGTAATACATACATAATACACACAGACGTGGCTAGCATATTACACTTGTTCCCTATCGGCAAGGTCACTGTTGCTGCACAGAACATTACGTAATACATACATAATACACACAGACGTGGCTAGCATACTACACTTGTTCCCTATCGGCACTTATTTTCTTGATGCTGACACCACCAACTTCCTTATTAATTAGGTGTAGGTTGGACGAGCTTTCACAAATTGATTTCGACGATTATCTGGTAAGATCCAAGTACATCACGCTAGTAAATCAATGTAAGTTGATCTGTAATGTTCACAATCGACTTTATCATATAACTGACGTAATCATTAAATAGGACTTCCACCACATAATCTGTTTGGAGTACCAGGGAATATGGTGTCATTGGTTTTACTCAGTTCGATTACTTGTTCAGTCACTTGAGACTCCTTGTTCCGATAATTTGTTCTAGTTGTGACAGATGGCGCAGCTCTCGCCATTAACAATGTCATTCTTCCTGGCATTGCTACCAACAGTTTTTACGAGAGCACGTGTGACTGTCTTCTGGCTGTCGATCTAGCGACACGAAGTACGAACGAAGTTGTCTGCACTCGTGAATTATAATTACGCACGATATGTAGGGTGATTCTAAAAGATCTTTACAACTTCGCTTACATACGGAGTTTTACTGAAATTATTTAAACTTATTGTTAAGGTGGCATCTCGTGGAAAAGCGGAATCAGAACTTCATTCAAACTGGTTGTAGTATTAGACGTAAGTAATGTCCAGGTAGCCCATGAATTTCTGTCATCGAGCGAATGAGACAGAGTTTTGTTCGCAGTCCCAGGAAATCAACGCATCGTGCGCCCTGTGTCACTGGAGTTCCTCAATGAGAGATCCGGAAAGTGTTACGATAAAGAATGCAGCAGAGGCCATACTGACTGACATTCTACACGCCCTCACAGACACCTTAACTAATTTAGTGCAGAAATGTTGCGTCGGACTGAGGAAGATAGGCATTACTTACATTATTTTTAACGACAAAACAAAATTTCACGTAAGTTAAAGTGGAAGTGAGTGTATGCGACGACACCTTCAGTATTTTGCTGCAAGATGACACCTCCGCTACTTGTGTAAGTAGGCTGTTTAGGTTTTCTTATTGGTAAAGCCACGTAGCGCTCTCTATGAAAATCACTGGCTGTGCTGTGTGCAGTCTGTGGCTAGTTTGCATTGTTGTCTGCCATTGTAGTGTTGGGCAGCTGGATGTTAACAGCGCATAGCGTTGGGCAGTTGGAGGTGAGCAACCAGCAGTGGTGGATGTGGGGAGAGAAATGGCGGAATTTTGAAATTTGTAAGACTGGATGTCATGAACTGCTGTATATATTATGACTTTTGATGACTATTAAGGTAAATACATTGTTTGTTCTCTATTAAAATCTTTCATTTGCTAACTATGCCTACTAGTAGTTAGTGCCTCCCGTAGTTTGAATCTGTTATTTAGCTGGCAGTAGTGGCGCTCGCTGTATTGCTGTAGCTTGAGGAACGAAGATTTTTGTGAGGTAAGTGATCTGTGAAAGGTATAGGTTAATGTTAGTCGGGGCATTCTTTTGTAGGGAGTTTTGAAAGTCAGATTGCGTTGCGCTAAAAATATTGTGTGTCAGTTTAAGCACAGTCATGTATAATTTTTCAAAGGGGACGTTTCATATGTTGACCCTTAGCCGAGGATACCTCACTGGAATCTTCTGATTTTGTTCTTGTAGTTTGTGTAATCAGTTTAGCTATTGTTTATTGCTAGCGTGTAATCATAGAGAGAATTTCCTTTGTAGTTGTAGTTTTCATTCTTGTACAGTAAAACAGTTGTGGCATGCATGTAGATTTGCACCAAGTATCTCGCAGCTGCGCTTGGAATTAACGAGATATTATTTTCAATACTATGTTAATGTGTTTTCTTATTTTGCTCTTCAAATTGTGCTTTTCTGTGTTGTCGTGTGAAATATTGTGACAATAATGGCGTGTGAAAAACGTAATACTAGGCTACAAAGTAAACTGAGAAATGACAGTGAAGACGAAAGCAGTGTGTTAGCGCCACCGTGTAATGAATTAACTAATGTTCAAAGTAGTAATTTGGTAATTGTACATAGGGAAATGGAGCGGGCTGCACATAATGGTGTAGGCAGTGAAACAATTAGTGAGGGAAGCATTATCGATCGTTCGGTCGGCAACAGTTTGCCTCAGGAATCCGAAATGACAGGACACAATCTTGCAAATACTGTAGATTCAGGTTTTGCGTCCCTGCCATTTTCTCAAATAAGTCAAGTCACATTTTCTGCGTTTCAAAATGCGAATATTGGCGGTTCAAATGCGTTGCCGAATAGCACTGAGGAACATGCTTCAGACACCAGTGCATTGTTATTACAATTAATGCAACAAATGGGACAAAAGCTTCAAAAGTTAGACACAATGGAACAAAATCTTCAAAAGTTAGGCAGAATGGAACAACACCAGAGACAAACACAGCAACAGTTAGACACAATGGAACAAAATCAGAGACAAACACAGCAAAAGCTTCAAAAGTTAGACACCACACTTGAACAAACACGTGAAGATTTAACTACTGAGTTACATAACATTGAATCTAAATGTCAAAAAGTCTGTAATGACGTAAAAATTCAAATTTGTGAGCATTTTCAACCTATTTTTTCGCGGCATGAAAATGCATTACAGAATCACGAAGCAGCCATAAAAGAACTACAAACTATTGTTCGTGAAAATCATGAGACCTTGCAAGCTAAAATTGACTCAGTTGCATCTACCGATTCGGTTACGCTACTTGCAAAAACTCAGGAAAACTTACAGAACACAGTAGATACGATTTCAACACAATTGGACACTCTGAAACTTAGTTCAGAGAAACACACTGAGGAAATAAGTACACTATCGGAGAAAGTAGCCGAACTTTCGGATCAGTTCACTAACTTATCTGCAAAGGTATATGGTGATCTGAATGACACAAGACCTTTAGCCAACACTGACACAGAAGATTATGAACAAATTAAGAAATTCAAAGAAAATCAGAATCAAATTAATACGCAATACAAAAGAGAAATCCAGGAAGTACAAGATCAGTTGGCACAAGTAATACAAAAATTACGTATTTCAGAGGACACTCGCATTCCAACAAGGGAAGAGGATCTTAGAAATACGGAAAAGCCACAAAATAATAACACAGGGCATTCCGGAAATAATGAAAGAAATTGGCAAGGCACACCGAATTTTGAGATGGAACCGCCGAAACGACGCAACAATGACTGACATGTGACTCGCCGACATGATGATTTTGACTGTAAACTGTTCATTACTACACGTAAATTCAAAACATTTAAGAATTCTGGCAACGACATTCATCCACAAGCATGGCTCCATCAATTCTCTCTTTGTTTTCCTCCAAACTGGTCGTTAGAGCCTACTTAGAGAATGAACCAGCTGAAAGAATGCGATCGGTCAATCACGATTGTCACAGTGAAGGAGAATTTTACCATGTGTTCCTCTCAGCATATTGGTCTCAAGCTACACAAGACCGAGTAAAACATAGCATCATGATGATGAAACACTTTGAACAATCTGAATTTTCCAGTCTTGTCAAATATTTTGAAGACATGTTGCATAAGAATCAATATCTTTCAAACCCATACAGCCCTTCAGAACTCATCTGCATTTGCTTAATGAAATTGCCTGAACATTTAAGAAATATTATTTTGGCAGGACGTTGCAAAGACGTCATTGAAGCTTTTCAGGGACTCTTACAAGAATTAGAAATTGACACAGACAGTCGCGGGATGCAAAAACAGGAAAACAATCACCACAGGTCACTTCCGTCACAATTCTTTAACGACGGAAGCAATAACTGGACACGACAAGTCTATTCTTACAACGCAAATCCTGACCAAAACAGACACCTCCCATATGACAACCACTGGTAGAGTAATAATAGTTACAGAGAAAGATTGCATTTCCGTAGTAATGAATATGACAGGGATTACCTTAGAAACAGACAATATGGGACCCAAAACAATTATTATCAAGGGAGACAGAATAACTTCAGATGCAACAGTTCAGCACACAGTTATGATTCAGGATGAAATTCTCCACCACATGACCGACAAGAAAGGAATTATGAAATCTACCGACATGAAGACAGACGAGATAATCATAACGACAGACCTCAATTTCATCAGAACTGGCGGGATTCAAACAGAGCAGGGCACTTTCGACAACGTGAATTTGTAGAAGCTAGGTCTCCTAATCCCAATAACGATGCGCGCCAACAAAGGAACAGACAATGACTCGTGCCGGCGTGCGCCGGCTGGCTCAGAGAAGAATAACAGAGACGCTAACCTTGAGAAAAATTTTAGCATTCCTCACCGACTTATACCGCATGATAATTCCGTTCAAGTTGAACCTCTGCGTACTAGGAAGAGTGAAGGATTGCACCACATTTGTCATGTAAAACCGTTTTTTGAGAGATAATCTGCTTTATAACTTAGTCTTTGCCATAAAATTTGCACTTCACATTTCGAGTAAGCTTTGTCAGACTTAGAATCTGTTAACATGCAACAATGTTTGAAGTTAAATATCCAGTCAAGAACCAAGAGAACTTATTTAAACAGAATTTACGAATGCATTGTTATTGTGAACAGACGACACAGTGTTATTGTGTGTGTACATTCTTGCTTGTTAGTTGCACGATTACGTAAGGACTATAAGTCTCACATACTTAGAACATTTACCAGTACTGCTAATGAGATTTGACTGAGGTGTTATGAAACATTTTGGTTTACTTGAAAATACATTCTCGATTTAAAGCACTTTCTGTGAGATACCAGATGAGACAGTGGTTAGTTTATGTGACAGCTACACGATTTTATCACGACACTACTAATGAGTGACAATTTACAATGTTGCTTTTGCGGTGTTTCTGTTTTACATCTGCACAGTTTTTCTGAATTATTCTGGAAAGTAAAACATGTTTTGGTAGTAACTTTTATGCTATAGCTACAAGGAGACAGCCTTTTCCGTAGGACTACAATACGTTACAGCACAGTACTTTCCTCATCACGGCAATAAGCGTAATAACTAAGATATCTATACGCAAAGCATTTCACTTTTGTTTATCATGAGGTAAGTACATTGACTTCTGCAGAACTTAGCTTTCGGAGGACGATAACTACGACACTTCCACAGGGATTATCTTACAACAAGACGCACAGTTTAGCACTACAGTACACGTATTTGAGTGATTAATTTTGTACTTAAAACATTTATTTTTAAAGATATTTCAAGTACAATGATACAAAGGTTTTCCATGATACATTTCATTCCATTGCTGTAATCTGTAACACCTGAGGGTATAATTACATTAATCCTCAGTGGGGTACACGCCTACTTTGTGTACCATGTGTTTGGCAAGCACAAGGAGCCCTAGCTAATATGGTATTTGCTTATACAACTTTACACATCAGTACCATATTTCTCTAATACATAAATTACACAGCTATCTGATCATTTAACTGAGAGACAAACATTTTTTTTTACTACATCAGTGACAGATGTTTATGTAATTACACCGTTGTATAACTTCACACTCACGAAATTGTATTTTGTCTGTACTTTGTGAACTGTTCATATTTTTTCGGACCCATTGTGATATTATGAGAGCTTTGAATGATATATTGGGTATGGGATCATGATTTTTATAGTACGTTTAAGGTAGATGATGCTTTTGAAATGAGCAGAGAATTTTTTGTAGGTTTGCAAATATTCAGAAAGCTACGACGATTTTGAGATGTGATTGAGCTGTTATGATATTATTATGACAACCATGTGTATTATGCTGTTGAGGTATGTTTATGATCAATGAGATGATGCTATATGAGTAATTTGATTATGTTACATATTTATTATGATGAAATATTGAAGAATGTCTATGAATATGTATATGTGTAATAATGTAAGAAATAATGAGCAGTGGTTAGGGACGCTGATTTGTGAAAAAGGTTGTTGGAAACCAAGAATCGTACTTTAAGAGTTATGAAATGTATGTAAATGCGTGAATATATCCCAATGCCGACGAAAATTTTTTGGACACTGTTATATCAATAGGATTTTGTTTCTACAGATTTGTAACGCAAATTCTTGACCTGTGAAATATTTTTAGATGAAACTGTCACTGTAGCGGAAACTGCTGTCGTAAATATTTCCGTAAGAAAGTTAAGTGACCAGCTGCACGTAATGTGTCATGGGCACCCAGCTGTGTCAGACGCCTGGAGAAAAAGCCATTAGTGTGTGCCTTTTCAGAGGCACAGGTAGAAAAAAAAGGGGGGAGGTCATTATCCTTGCTATTGACATTCCTTTGTAGAAAGCATCATAAATACGACACTCTCAAACTTGAAAACATGGTTACACTGTACAGTTCTTAATTTATGATATTTACTGAAATGAAATGATGAGAAAAATTTCATGTCTATTGTCTTGCTAGTTGAAAGATTGTTTACTGCATTATGAAATGCCATATGGCTAGTGAATGACGTTTCACGCCTTGCTTTGCCTATTTTGTTTAATATCTAGTTCCTAGCTGCACTGCAGCATTGGTTACAATAAAATTTTATAGATGTACTAATATAAATATTTATGCCTACATATCCAGTAAAAAATACCTGTATGATGTACTTAAAAAAAACGAAGGAGCACAAAAACATTTCACAGGAATTGCATACAGAATTTTCTTTTCAAGTACTTGGTAATTTCTTTTGTAGAATAATTTGTGGTGCACCACTTTAATTACATAGTCATTAAGATGTGAATATACATTTCCCTTGCCTGCATTGTTGTCTTTAATGTAATATTTTTTCTGCTTCAGCTTTGCCATGTTTAGATGTAAGTTATTGTATTTGCTGCTGCTGTTTGCCAGGCATAGTGCTACTAAATTTCACTTTGTATTACTCTGTTAAGGTAGTTTTACTACTGATTTAATTTTCTTGTTGCTGCACATTGGCTCATATTAGTTGTAATGTTGCATTGCTTGGTAATTTAGATTTACTGTAGCTTGCTTTCCAATTTTCCATTTTTTTTTGTCATTGCTGTTTGTGTTAATTGTTTTGTGCTGCTGCATTGCCTCGTCCCTTAGTTTAGCATCTGAGCTCAGTAGATTTAAGTTAGCTTAAGAGGGGGTAGACTATATAAGAAATTAACTATGATGGATTGGAAGAAATGCATTGAGAAGCTATAAGAAAATGGTTTGGCCAAAAAAGTAGTGTACAGTGGAGAAAAACTATTTTTGATAGAGGATATGAGAAGAATACAGAAAGCATGCTTGGATAGGATTTTTTTGGTGGAAACAAATGTTGAAATAAGAAAAAAAGATCTATAGAATGAAGTTTTGGGTTGGACAGCAGTACCAAATGTTACACTGAAAACGAACCCTGTCCTTTCCTTTTGTGTTATCCCACTATACGTTTGTGTACTTTTGTGTATTTGTGCTTTTCCTGTCTTTATGTGTTTAACTAATAAGATTTATGTTGTAGAAATTTTCTAGTACTAAGCTACATTCACTATGATGAGGAATAGTGTTATCCTCAAATATAACTGGCATTAATAATATGTTATTTACCTTGTAAATATGCTTAGACATTATTTATCTGTTCTGTTTTGTTGCTCATGTGTGAAGTTAATGTTTCAAAAGTTATTCTGGTCTTTTAGGTATGTACTTATGTCATAATTCCTGTAACACTGATGTATCTGTTTATTTCTATTCTTTTGTAAAACCTGTACTACTACAGAGTTATCTGTATTGTTATGTTCTTTAATGTGTATTTTGTACCTTTGTAATTGTATTCTTACGTTATAAAGTTGTAATTGACACCAGTTCATCATATTATTAACTTGTAAGTTCCGTTCCACTGCACACGTTTTTGTTGGTCATAGTATATGGACAATATGTGAGAAGTAGGGATTGTTAGTGTTTGCACGTGTGTTAATAATTCAGCAAAGGACTGGATAACAGCATTGCTGGTTCTAAGGACAATTCCAAAATCTTTGTGAGTGCACAAGTGTTGGTTATGGACTTGCTATATTGTCCGCAACACTCTTCGATGGTGATTGTGCACCTGCACAGTGGCAGCAGATGGCTGCTGGCCATCTCTACAAGGACTACAGTGGGTCTGCTCAACAGTACCATTATTTCTACAAGGACTGCAGTGGCTCTGCATCTCTGGTGGCCCACCAATACCGTAATCTCTACCAGGACTACAGTGGGTCTGTTCTGTGATGACCTACCTACCAATATTCTTCAAAACGTCGAATGACTCTGCTGTGGGTTTGCTCTGTTGTGGCCCATTACCTGTCAGCATGTCAAGAGTCAGCACTGTCTTTCTGTTGGAAGGACAACACTACTTCTTCAAGACTGCATGGAAATCCACTACTTCCGTGTGCATTTTCTTTTACTGCTCAGACTTTGAGAAAAAAAAAACACTGCAATTTTACTGTGATGGATGGTAAGGACTGTCTTTATGGACTCTGAGAAAATTTTAGCTTTTGACCAACATTGTATCAATAAGTGTGTGCATTTGATTTCTTTGTTATTGCAATTGTGAAAAAAATTTAACAAATATGTATTGGCCAGTGCCCAAAAAAATTTGTAAAATTTTTTGTAGGGAGCATGGGGGCTATGTAAGTAGGCTGTTTAGGTTCTCTTATCGGTAACGCCACGTAGCGCTCTGTATGAAAATCACTGGCTGTGCTGTGTGCAGTCTGTGGCTAGTTTGCATTGTTGTCTGCCATTGTAGTGTTGGGCAGCTGGATGTTAACAGTGGATAGCGTTGGGCAGTTGGAGGTGAGCCGCCAGCAGTGGTGGATGTGGGGAGAGAAATGGCGGAATTTTGAAATTTGTAAGACTGGATGTCATGAACTGCTGTATATATTATGACTTTTGATGACTATTAAAGTAAATACATTGTTTGTTCTCTATTAAAATCTTTCATTTGCTAACTATGCCTACTAGTAGTTAGTGCCTTCCGTAGTTTGAATCTGTCATTTACCTTGCAGTAGTGGCGCTCGCTGTATTGCTGTAGCTTGAGTAACGAAGATTTTTGTGAGGTAAGTGATTTGTGAGAGGTATAGATTAATGTTAGTCAGGGCCATTGTTTTGTAGGGATTTTTGAAAGTTAGATTGCATTGCGCTAAAAATATTGTGTGTCAGTTTAAGCACGGTCATGTATAATTTTTCAAAGTGGACGTCTCACTTGTCCAAGTCTTCTCAATAAAATTTTTTATGTAAGTAAAATTTCAAAGTCCTTTTACAGTCACCCTATATTTCTCTCGCTCCTGGAATGCTCGCTGTGATACTGAAAAGCAAACTTCTGATGCTCCCGGAACCGTTGCAACGCGGTTGATAGCAACATGACACACGAATGCGGGAATTTCACTGTTCGTAATTCAGTGATACCGAAACTGTTGCAACTGATGCAGGACACTACAGCTTCCGCGGTTACAAGAGAATTTCGTAATTGTTTTCTGCAGGCCACGAAGCCGGCACTGCACGTAAATGACACAGCACGGAAGCTAACGAGGCTGCACTTTTCGCTCTCGAGAGAAGCGAGTTTCTATATTCCGATGAGATAGCCAACAATATAACAGTAGCTTACAAAGAATTTTGGAATCAAAAATTGTTGGAAACATTTTCTGGTCACGTCAGAATTAACGTTAACATTATATCTGAAGTAGTAGGGCACAGGTTGTTGATAAAGAAAGCTACACTAGTGAAACCTACAATTATGGATAAACGGATGTAAGGTGAAAGGTTAGGGCCCATGAACCATCATGCGTCTATTACTACTTTATTTAAATAAATGGCTCTGAAACATGTAGGCGTTTTTCAGTCACAATTTCAGTTAATTACAACATAGATAGAGTAAGATGTCACATCTCAATAACAGGGCAAAAAAATACAGGTAGGCCTCGATTAATAAGATTGTTAGCTAACCCAAATTATGAAATATCTCCTAATTTCATTAAAAGGGAACAGGCAGACCTACATTAATAACTGTTTCAATTGACTAAAATTACGAAATAGAAAACAGGCGGACATTCTTTAATAACAGATTCAGTTAAGCAAAATAACCAAACGGAAAACAGGAAAGCCTTCAGCAACAAGAGCTTCAGTTTAGTGAAATTATCAAACAGAAAACAGGCAGGCCTAAGCGGATAACAGCTTCAGCTAAGTAGCCAAGTGTTTGAATTACCTCCTTACAAAGGGTTCACCAGAAGGCTTATATGCAGTCGGCACAAGACTACACCAAATGGAAAGGCCAAGAAAGACTACAACGACAGGGTCGGCCTTCCAAGGTGCTTTTCGTTGTATACAGACCGGCAAAAGAAATATCAATACAGCAAGGTTAATTGCATGAAAGCAACAACAACTAGCCAAACGGTATACCCGAGTCACTGCAAGTCACCGCCTCTACAACGACGGCCGAACGCCCGAAAGAAAACTTGTCTGCCAAGTAGAATTACATAGCCTCAGCAATTGCAAATCTTGAGACGCAGGCGCCTCTTAAGCCAACATAATTAACAGAGCGTTGGCGTCTGAAATGCCCGAAAGTATCTGGAAGCCGGCAGCCAGCAGTATTACAAAATGAAGGTACTTACCTAGTGTTCGAAGATGTTTGGTAAAGAGGTAGGCTAAAACCCAAATACTGCGTGACAATTGTGAGGGGGGGGGAGGAGGGGAGGTAGCAGAAACACGTCATCGCTCCGGCTCAGGTAACATCATAGGCTCACTCAGATTAAGATATCCTGTTAACAAACAACCAAGGCCAGTAACGACCCAGAAAAATCAAACATCAGCCACAGTGCAGGGTCTCACTGCTGGTGAAATAGATCAGTTAAGAAATCGCAATGATCCGAATAAACCTATAGGTATCAATGAGAAAAAACCAGTTAAGACGTCAAAACAACTTGTCTGACGTTCACGAATCGAAGATTTAAGCTCACCATTTCTAAAGGGAGCCCACAATTCAGCACAAGGAAACTGGTTTCAACTCTCTCATCAGTGCGCCACGTCCGAGTGCTGGCTGACCAGCAACTCACGAAGACGGCACTCGAAGCCAGGCACTGATTCATATTGGGCCACAAGTGTGCTCAGGAACCACTCGCCAGACTCCGTGCCCAAGACGCTTGCGCAAGTTCTAGCGTTAGTCGCCGGGCGGGTCTCTCACACCATCTTCCTCGCGCTGTTATCACTCGCTAACTCGTCACGCCACAACACGCCACGTCCCCCGCCAACAACCCCGAGCAAAGGTCTCAGTGGCCTCAAACCAGAGGGACATTACACGACAGATCGAGCTAGTGGCGCCAGGAATTCGAAAGGCGATGCCAGACTCAGCCACAGCTCAACTTCACCCCTAAAACCAATGGACCTCATCCCGCCAGGCTTTAGCTGATTAAGGTGCACCTTGAAGACTTTAACAGTGGCCAGGTGTCTGACAAGCAAGTTAACCAGACGCAGAATTTTAATGATAGAGGATGGACCTATGAAACGAGGAGTGAACTTCATGGGCTTGGCCTCATCCCTCAGCCGATTGACACAGTTCTCCATAAAAACCTCATCTCCTACCATGCCTTGAAAGGGGCGACTGTTCCTATTATATAGCCGTGCCTGTCCGCGGTGCGGTAATCTGACGTTAGTCCTTGGCCTTAAGGGGTCCAAACCAGCACTTCGTCAGCTGTGGAATGGTAATGGGTGCCATGACCACGGGACTAGCGATTAACCATACAAATCTGAAAAACGCGTCAAAAACCACCAGAATACATCGGTTCTCCTTCTTGGTACGAGGAAGAGGCCCTACTTAGTTTGCCCATAGGGTTCTCCTCGTGCTCAAAATTGGTTCAAATGGCTCTAAGCACTATGGGACTTAACATCTGAGGCCATTTGTCCCCTTGACTTAGATTTACTTAAACCTAACTAACCTAAGGACATCACACAAATCCATGCCCGAGGCAGGGTTCGAACCTGCGACCGTAGCAGCAGCGCGGTTCCAGACTGAAGCGCCTAGAACCACTCGGCCACAGCGGCTGCCTCCTCGTGCTCAGATTGTAACAACTCGTTTGGAGGATTATTATTAGGTTTAGTCTTCTTACAGGCTTCACACTCACCCGCTAATCACTTGATATCCTCAAACAATGTGAGCCAAGTGAGGTGAGTTTTAGCCTCTTCCAAGGTTTTATAGAAGCCCAAATGTCCTCCCATTAGAGAATTTTGAATATAATTTAAAACGGAAGACACCAGCTCCTGAGGCAAACAAATTTTCGTGTCCTCGGCTTCGTTAACGGTTTTACATAGTATGGGATTCCTGATGGAGTAGTCGTTAAGCACACCACGGGATAAGAGTTGCGTTCATAATGGACCTCACAAAAGATCTCGATCCTGTTTAGTTTTAAGGTCCATAAAAAACTGAGGAACTTCAGCTAAAATGGTACACACAACCGGGTGAGAGTCACTAAAACCCTTATTCTGGACAGCCCCCTCCTTCTGAAACATGCGAATTAGGGCGTCGGTGACTTGGTTGTCAGATCCTTTTATGTGTCTCACCTTGAAATGAAATGCGGTGATATAACCCGCCCACCTGCCAAACCTACCAGTTTTCGTGAGTTGAGCTAACACTCAACTTAGGACCTGATAGTCTCGAGATCAAACTCCCTATGCTCAAGATAGAAGTGAAACTTCTCTAAGGCGAAAAGCACAGCTAGTGCCTTTCAC
Organism: Schistocerca cancellata; assembly: GCF_023864275.1. Lineage (NCBI taxonomy): Eukaryota > Metazoa > Arthropoda > Insecta > Orthoptera > Acrididae > Schistocerca > Schistocerca cancellata. The sequence goes on along the minus strand of NC_064628.1, from coordinate 473,524,655 downwards.
TCAGTATTTATCTTCGGACCAGACAACTTTCTCGACGAGCAGGCTAATGGGCGTCTTCTAGGTTGTTCATGCAACAACACTGCAGCAATACCAGCATTAGAGGGATCAGTTAGAAAAAAAATCTTTTTCGAAAATCTGGGACGGTTAAGACTGATGAGTGAGAGATAGGAGTGTTGATAGCTTCAAAAGCCTCCTGTTGGCTTTCATCCCAGAGGAATTTCTTTCCCCTCCTATGTAGTTTATTCAGGGGAGCAACCATCTGGGCAAAATCAGGCACAAAACGGCGAAAATAATTCGCCATTGCAATAAATCTTGCTATCTCCTTAATATTTCGAGGATGATGAAATTTCTTCAACACCTTAGTTCGTTCCTGGTCAATGCTAAAGCCGTCCCTGGAAATTAAATGGCCTATACAGGACACCTGTTTCCTAGCAAGTGTAATAATGGATGCCGTAACGGTCAACTTCCCTTCCCAAAACTTGGAGAGGACCGCCCAAAGATGAGAAGTTTGATCCTAAAAAGAGTGACTATTAATGACGGCATCATCGAGGTAATTAAAGACACAAGAAAACTTCAGGTCGCCCATGATACGACGACCAAACCACTGCCCCAGTGGACAATCCGAATGGCACCTGGTGAAACTCATGAAGGTTTCAATCAGTACAAAACGCGGTGAAACGTTGGACTCCTCGGTACGTGGGAACTAATAATAAGCTTAGTTGAGATCAAGCGCAGTGAACCACTTAGTCCCGAAATCACGTAAAGCAATTGTGAAGATCCGGAAAGGGGACATATTCTAAGATAACCTTTTTGTTATGGAGTCTAAATTCAGCCGCCAGCTTGTAGTCCTGGCTCTGTGCTTTAGGAACGAGAAAAATGGGTGACGCGTAGTTAGATATACACTCCTGGAAATGGAAAAAAGAACACATTGACACCGGTGTGTCAGACCCACCATACTTACTCCGGACACTGCGAGAGGGCTGTACAAGCAATGATCACACGCACGGCACTGCGGACACACCAGGAACCGCGGTGTTGGCCGTCGAATGGCGCTAGCTGCGCAGCATTTTTGCACCGCCGCCGTCAGTGTCAGCCAGTTTGCCGTGGCATACGGAGCTCCATCGCAGTCTTTAACACTGGTAGCATGCCGCGACAGCGTGGACGTGAACCGTATGTGCAGTTGACGGACTTTGAGCGAGGGCGTATAGTGGGCATGCGGGAGGCCGGGTGGACGTACCGCCGAATTGCTCAACACGTGGGGCGTGAGGTCTCCACAGTACATCGATGTTGTCGCCAGTGGTCGGCGGAAGGTGCACGTGCCCGTCGACCTGGGACCGGACCGCAGCGACGCACGGATACACGCCAAGACCGTAGGATCCTACGCAGTGCCGTAGGGGACCGCACCGCCACTTCCCAGCAAATTAGGGACACTGTTGCTCCTGGGGTATCGGCGAGGACCATTCGCAACCGTCTCCATGAAGCTACGCTACGGTCCCGCACACCGTTAGGCCGTCTTCCGCTCACGCCCCAACATCGTGCAGCCCGCCTCCAGTGGTGTCGCGACAGGCGTGAATGGAGGGACGAATGGAGACGTGTCGTCTTCAGCGATGAGAGTCGCTTCTGCCTTGGTACCAATGATGGTCGTATGCGTGTTTGGCGCCGTGCAGGTGAGCGCCACAATCAGGACTGCATACGACCGAGGCACACAGGGCCAACACCCGGCATCATGGTGTGGGGAGCGATCTCCTACACTGGCCGTACACCACTGGTGATCGTCGAGGGGACACTGAATAGTGCACAGTACATCCAAACCGTCATTGAACCCATCGTTCTACCATTCCTAGACCGGCAAGGGAACTTGCTGTTCCAACAGGACAATGCACGTCCGCATGTATCCCGTGCCACCCAACGTGCTCTAGAAGGTGTAAGTCAACTACCCTGGCCAGCAAGATCTCCGGATCTGTCCCCCATTGAGCATGTTTGGGACTGGATGAAGCGTCGCCTCACGCGGTCTGCACGTCCAGCACGAACGCTGGTCCAGCTGAGGCGCCAGGTGGAAATGGCATGGCAAGCCGTTCCACAGGACTACATCCAGCATCTCTACGATCGTCTCCATGGGAGAATAGCAGCCTGCATTGCTGCGAAAGGTGGATATACACTGTACTAGTGCCGACATTGTGCATGCTCTGTTGCCTGTGTCTATGTGCCTGTGGTTCTGTCAGTGTGGTCATGTGATGTATCTGACCCCAGGAATGTGTGAATAAAGTTTCCCCTTCCTGGGACAATGAATTCACGGTGTTCTTATTTCAATTTCCAGGAGTGTAGATGGCCTAATGACCACTCCTTCAACATACTTGCCAATTTCTGTCTCAAACTTTTCATTTTTGGAGGTAAGAGCCGATAAAGAGGCTGTCGCACCGAAATATCGTCGGCTGAAGATGGGTCACATCATATTCACCGGAGATACAATTTTCCGAATTCCCTACGCTTGCACAACGGCAAGAGCAAAAGAATCTCTCTTCACTAGGCGAAAACCTGAAAGAGAAGATGCGGCTCTCACAGTCGAGAACTAAACCAGTTTTCTGAATAAAATCAACCCGGGCAATAAATTGAGCGCTAGATCTTTAACAAGCAAGAGCGTAACGGGCCATGAGAAAAAACAAATGGACCAACTACCTCTCTCCTCGTCGACCAGAAGCAACTCTTCCCCTTTGGCCACAAGACCTCTCTAAGGGAAAGGCGCACGGAAGATAATTTATACAAATGCCCAAACTCTAAATACCAATTATAATTCAATGAGGAAACAGAGCTACCAGACATCCACAGCGTGCAAAAGGGCTCTTGTCCTAGACGGGCGCAGATTAAGATTAAAGGGAGGGCAGACCCACATTGAGTTTGAAAACATGCACACCATGACCTACGCCTCCGACGAAAACATTCCGCCCCCACGTCCTGCCAACAGAATGCAACCACACTCCGTGAATCCAGTTGAAACCTACAATCATGATTAAAGGGATGTAAGACGAAAGGTTAGGGTCCATGTACCATTTATTTCCTGCTACTACGTTACTGATATAAATATCTCTGTAGCAGATAGGACTTTGGCAATCACAATTTCAGTTAATTACAACACAGGTTGAGTAAGAGATCAGATATCAATAATCAGGCAATAACACCAGGTCGGCATTGATTAATAAGAGTTTCAGCTAAACTAAATTATGAAATAGCTAATGATTTAATCAAAACCGAACAGGCAGGCCTTCAATAATAACACCTTAATTAAGTAAAAGTACCAAACCTAAAGCAGGGTGTCCTTTAGCAATAACAGCTTCAGTTAAGCAAAATTGCCAAATAGAAAACAGGCAGACCTTCAATGATAACAGTTTCAGTTAAGTAAGACTACAAAACAGAAGACAGTCGGCCTTCGTTAATAACTGCTTAAGCCCGGGAAACTGCGCGCTGTGAACATTTCTCTCACACAAAGCGTCTCAGTACCTTCCTAAGGATTCTACCCCCCCCCCCCCCCCGCCTTGCGCCTTGCATCACTTTTTCGCTTCGCTCAGTGTGCCTGTGACCTCGCAGTGAATCGGTTGTTCCATCGGGCCGTAAAGTGCGGCATTTTGCTCATTGAGTGCCTATCCGTGTATTTTTTTTCTTGTTATGTAAGTTTTTATTTCTTGCTTTATTACATTTTAAGAAGGTGAAGGTGAAGGTAATTTTATTTTTCGTAATTATGTACTTTATTATATACAGCTTACAATAATAACTACGGCTGATCCACAAACAAACCAAATACTTGCATGTCTGGAAGACCATGACTTGGACGAAGAATGGATACTGGATCCGTATGATACAGACGACAATAGTGTAGACAACCTTGAAAGCAACTGCTCCGATATTGATAGTCCCCATCAGACAGAGACGGAACACTCTTCGTATGAAGCTGAATGTGAAGAGCCCCACAAACCAAGAGGTAGGATACCATTTTATACTGGTAAAGACGGGTCTACAAAATGGCTTATACTCTAACGCATAAGTAATATACGTACTAGGACCTGGAATATCGTAGTTAATTTGCCAAGGGTCAAACAAGCAGCTAAGAATGCACAAACACCCTTACAATGCTTCTAAGTTTTTCGATGATGAAATGATTGATAAAATAGTTACACACACACACACGCAGACACACACACACACACACACACACACACACAAAATTACAAGAAAATTTTTCGTGAGAACGTGAGTGTAAGCTGACAGACGTGGTTGAAATAAAGGCATTCATTGGATTGTTGTACATGGCTGGTTTGAAGGAAACAATTCACGTGAATGTGAAAGAAATGTGAACTCATGATGGTACAGCCTGTGATCCTTTTGCAGCAACAATGTCCATAAATCGCTTCTTATTTTTGTTACGAGTTTTACGTGTTAATGATATTAATACCCAGGAGGCAAGAAAGAAAGTTGATAACCTAGGGCCTATCCGAAAAATATTTGAAAACTTTATTAGACTGTAACGACAATTACACACCCGGAGAGTACTGTACTATTCATGAATTGTTGGAGTCAATCAAGTCTCGTTGTAAGTTTCGGGTATGTATTTCAAAGAAACCCGCGAAATACTGCAAAAAATCTACGCCCTCGTAGATGCGTAAGCTTTTTATACGTGTAATTTGGAGATATATGCTGTAAAAGAGGCAGGGTTTGAACAACGGCGTTGCTGACGTAGTAAAGAGGCTTGCTGCTCCAAAACTGAACGTTGGTAGAAACATAACACTGGACAATTATTTCACGTCCATTCCACTATTCAAAGAATAGTCGGCACGTTACGAAATAATAAAGAAGAAATACCTCCATCATTTTTGTCAGCAAAGAACAGACCGATGCCGAGCTCTATTTTTTATTTCGGTGGAAACAATGTCATCGCACCCTACGTACCAAGGAAAAAGAGGATGAAGATTGTACTTATGTTATCCTCACTACACAACGACGATAATATCGATCGAGAGACGGGCATTGGAGTTAAATTAGAAAGTGTTGCATTTTATAACAATAGTAAAGTAGGTGTGGACGTTGTTGACCGAAAGAAAGAGGATTATTCTCTTGCACGAATTTGTTGAAAGTGGCCAATGAGACCGTTCTTCACTGTTCTGAATATAACTGGGATCAACCCGCAAAATACACTCCTGGAAATGGAACAAAGAACACATTGACACCGGTGTGTCAGACCCACCATACTTGCTCCGGACACTGCGAGAGGGCTGTACAGGCAATGATCACACGCACGGCACAGCGGACACACCTGGAACCGCGGTGTTGGCCGTCGAATGGCGCTAGCTGCGCAGCATTTGTGCACCGCCGCCGTCAGTGTCAGCCAGTTTGCCGTGGCATAGGGAGCTCCATCGCAGTCTTTAACACTGGTAGCATGCCGCGACAGCGTGGACATGAACCGTATGTGCAGTTGACGGACTTTGAGCGAGGGCGTATAGTGGGCATGCGGGAGGCCGGGTGGACGTACCGCCGAATTGCACAACACGTGGGACGTGAGGTCTCCACAGTACATCGATGTTGTCGCCAGTGGTCGGCGGAAGGTGCACGTGCCCGTCGACCTGGGACCGGACCGCAGCGACGCACGGATGCACGCCAAGACCGTAGGATCCTACGCAGTGGCGCAGGGGACCGCACCGCCACGTCCCAGCAAATTAGGGACACTGTTGCTCCTGGGGTATCGGCGAGGACCATTCGCAACCGTCTCCATGAAGCTGGGCTACGGTCCCGCACACCGTTAGGCCGTCTTCCGCTCACGCCCCAACATCGTGCAGCCCGCCTCCAGTGGTGTCGCGACAGGCGTGAATGGAGGGACGAATGGAGACGTGTCGTCTTCAGCGATGAGAGTCGCTTCTGCCTTGGTGCCAATGATGGTCGTATGCGTGTTTGGCGCCGTGCAGGTGAGCGCCACAATCAGGACTGCATACGACCGAGGCACACAGGGCCAACACCCGGCATCATGGTGTGGGGAGCGATCTCCTACACTGGCCGTACACCACTGGTGATCGTCGAGGGGACACTGAATAGTGCACGGTACATCCAAACCGTCATCGAACCCATCGTTCTACCATTCCTAGACCTGCAAGGGAACTTGCTGTTCCAACAGGACAATGCACGTCCGCATGTATCCCGTGCCACCCAACGTGCTCTAGAAGGTGTAAGTCAACTACCCTGGCCAGCAAGATCTCCGGATCTGTCCCCCATTGAGCATGTTTGGGACTGGATGAAGCGTCGTCTCACGCGGTCTGCACGTCCAGCAAGAACGCTGTTCCAACTGAGGCGCCAGGTGGAAATGGCATGGCAAGCCGTTCCACAGGACTACATCCAGCATCTCTACGATCGTCTCCATGGGAGAATAGCAGCCTGCATTGCTGCGAAAGGTGGATATGCACTGTACTAGTGCCGACATTGTGCATGCTCCGTTGCCTGTGTCTATGTGCCTGTGGTTCTGTCAGTGTGATCATGTGATGTATCTGACCCCAGGAATGTGTCAATAAAGTTTCCCCTTCCTGGGACAATGAATTCACGGTGTTCTTATTTCAATTTCCAGGAGTGTGTATACAAAGAAACCACACAAAATGTAACAACAAGACGTGTACTCCTCAAAGCTGTGGCTCTAGCGATGGTGAATCCACATATATCACAGAGAATAACAAGGCAGAACATTTCATCGGATCTCAAGTTCTGAATGAAAGGGTATGTACCTCTTCCTAAAGTCGAACCAGAGGCTGGACACAGTGGGTTTTGAGCGCTTTGTCCAAGAAGAAAGAATAGACGCTCCAATAAAGCAATGTACTTTGTGTCACGAATCACTCTGCACTGACCATGTGACATTCATGTGCAACGGATGTTATGAAAGATTCTTCAGGTACTATGGAAGACAGATTAATTAAAATATGTGCAATTTTAGATTTTTTATATATTACATTCGTTATACATGCCATAAGTAAATAACCAAAGTCCAGAATACTTATACCTTAATAAATAATATGACTACGTAGATAAGTGCCTTCATTTCATATATTGTTTTCTTTATTACACTATTATATTTCCTTTTTTGAAAAAATACGATTTAAATAGCGTGAGCATTTTGCTCCCGCTCGCCAAACCGCATAAATTTCTAAGGCGCGCCGTCTCACAGGTTAGTAAAGTAACCAAGAGTTTAAATTGCCTCCTCACAATGTGTGCATCCGGAGGCTTATACGCAAAGGGCCGAACCTACACCAGATAGGAACGCCAAGATTGGTTACGACGAGCAAAGCCCTTATCGTTGTGAAAAAACTGGCAAAAGAAATATCAACACAGCAAGGTTAATCACGTGAACGTGACAATACTTATCCAAATAGCATACCCGCGTCACTGCAAGTTACCGCCTCTACAACGACGGCGAAACTCCCGAAAGAAAACTATCCTGCCAAACCAAATTAAACAACCTTAGCAGTTGCAAATTTTGAGAAGCAGGCACCTACTAAGCTGTCATATTTAACAGATTGATGATGTATCTCGGCCGTATTGGCAGGGAGGTCGGCTAAAACCGAAACATCTTATGGGTTCAGCCACAGCATAGAAGAAGTACGTTATCATCCGGATCAGGAAACACCATCTTCGCAGACAGTTTAAAGTATCCTGTTAACAAAGAACCAAGGTCGGTACCGTCTCAGGATAAGCAAACAACAGCCACAATTCAAGGAATCAGCTGATGGTGAAATAGATCTGCTAAGAAGTCGCAATGATCGCAACAGACCCTTTGGTATCAATAATAAAATAACAGTTCAGACCTCAGAATCCAAAACTTAACTGAAGTGCACAAATCGAAGCTGAAGCTTGCTAGTTCCAAAGGGGACCCAGAATTTGGCACAGCGAAACTGGCGCCAACTCTCTCGTCGGTGTGCCACGTCCCAGAGCTGGCTGGATACGTACGAAGACGGCACTCGAAGTCAGCCACGGATTCAAATCGGCCCACAAATAAGCCCAGCAATCAGTCGCCGGACTCCGTTCCCAAGACGCATGTGATAGTGCTCGCCTTACTTGCTGGACCAGCCTCTCACGCCGTCCTCCTCGCTCCATCACCTCCCCAAACTGTTACGTCATTGCATGCACCGTCCCTCGTCAACCACCTCAAGCAACGAGGCATATCACACGACAGATCGAACTAGCGGCACTAGGAAATCGAAAGGTGACGCCAGGAACTCGCAAGGCTCAACATATAAAACACAAAATCATTTATTTACTAAATAGTCATTCATGTAGGGAACAATGTAAGTAATAGCTACTGAGGTCGGACATTAGTTATGCTTGTAATGTCTAACAAAGTCTTCAGTTGCGAATGTTGATGGAAAATACCATTAAGAGTTGGTAGATACCCTCGCTTATCAACGATTTCAGAAAATAAACGTGTGGAAAGCATAACACTCGAAGCCTCCTTCAACTGTGCGTTACAAATGTAGTGAGGCTGCAGAATAAAGCAAGCTTGCCTTAGATACATGTAACACATTACTCTACAAACACTCAAATACACCACTGAAAGTGGCTGCAGCAGAGAACAAGCCATCATAAAGTCCATGAGTACACACAACGGATATAACTGTATACTAACAGATTTCCAGATGCTTTTGATCAGAAAGTGTATATCATCTAACATACATGAGACGACCAAAACAAAACAGGGTGAAATAGGCATCTTTGAAACACCTCATTTTACTTCTCAGTACGTGCTCTCCGTAGTCTGGTGCGTTTGTGATATCTCAGTCTCAAGAGCCGACATGTGACATACATGGTACTAATCGTAGTAGGCGAGCCGAACCGTTAACAGTGGCTGATCCAAAAACGATGAAGTCCTTCTGCTCCGTGTAGAGTGTGTAGGCAATACTTTTATTACCATTTAGATAAGACAGTGTCATTCGGTTTTTTGGTCACCTTAGCGGATACCATTCGCACCCTGATATATGAACAGGCCCGCTCTTTCCCATTGGTTTGACACACCGTCAAACTGCCGCAATGACCAACGCACAGCTGAGACTTTGCTAACTGAAACTCATCTTTTTCTTTATAATTAACACTGACATCAGCGAGGCCCACTGTAACTTACTCCTTCATCTCCAGTTCGTAATGAATTAGTTGCAGCAGTGAACGTTTTGGCCGCAAAACAGAGCGCACAGTGGTGCCAAAGAACACACCAAATCTATGTAGCCTTCAATAACTTGTTGCTGCAACACCTACATGTTCCCGAACACGATATTCCTTCTGGTTAATACTTCTGATGCTTTCTCAGAACAAATAGGAAGAAAATGTACAGCTGCCTAACATTTCCCCTATATATGCTTCCTCGAAAAAAAAAATAATAATATGGTCCCATACTGGGCGCCGAAATGTAGTAAAACTGGAATTATTGATTCAGGGAAAATTTGAATTTTCTTATAATTGCGTAGAAATCCTCAATACAAAAGAAAATTATTCAAATTTGACATGGGCTAGACAGAGCTCATTAATTGGGCATGTTTGAGAGGGGATTCACCATTTTATCTCAATGGTGTTATGTGCAAGCGTGGACATACGATGTCGGAATGATGTGTCGATTTCCCGCTGAATCTCCCGTGGTACCCCTTTGCCTTTGTTGAGAAGCTGTAGTTTTACATTTTTGTACCGTAACTTTGGAGACGACGTCCTGAGCAGCTTAACTTTTCATTGTTATGCACTTCCTGATTAATCACTCTGCAAGTGAAACAGCTGTCCAGAGCACTATTATTGCCGTGGCCAGGACGGACACTTGATGGCTCCCAGTTAGCTCACGGCATCCATTTTCTGCACTAATTAGACCTTCGAGGCAGCGTCAGTGTAATATTTGTTAGTTAGGGTCAGCCTGTGGAACACAGTTCTATTTTAAAAATTTAATCATCAGGAAAATAATTCACTGCTGAATGGAAAGTGAACGTAGGGATGAGACTCAAAGACTGGAAACAGGCTAATATGCCTCCAGCAGGCAGCTTGCAAATCACTTAGTATAATCCATTGTAACCTCCCAACCGAAAAATAATATATCTAACAACCTCCCAACAGAAAAAATAAAATTATTTATATCATTCACATTCAATGTAACCTTCCAACAGATACACTCCAAAACCACCCAATAGTAAAATTTCGTAACCTACAAATAATACAATGTGATTAACTTCTCAATAAAATTGTCGCTCACTTATAACAATTCAATAATGACTGTGAATTTAAACTGCTGAATTATGGACGACAGCAGCGCTGCGTCATGGCCCTGAAGGATCATTCTGAATAAATTGAAAATTCTTCCCTCAATGAAGTAGACGGATAACGCATATATATATCTGCTCTTATAATAAATTTTTCTGGCACAGTGGCCGGCCGCGGTAGTCTAGCGGTTCTAGCGCTGCAGTCCGGAACCGCGGGACTGCTACGGTCGCAGGTTCGAATCCTGCCTCGGGCATGGGTGTGTGTGATGTCCATAGGTTAGTTAGGTTTAAGTAGTTCTAAGTTCTAGGGGACTTATGACCTAATATGTTGAGTCCCATAGTGCTGAGAGCCATTTGAAGCCATCTGGCACAGCCCAGTGCAATTCTGGCCGATAGATTTGTCATGTATTAAAGAATAACTGATTTTTCTTAGCAATAATCGGGATGACCATGGATTGGAGAAATTAGTAAATTCTTTATATTGAAATGAATGATTGTCAAAAGTTACTTTTTATGAGAAAGATTATTATTAAGAGATTTATTTTTAAAAGCATTTGCATGGGACTTGATATAACAATCTACATATGCGCGAAGCTGCTTTTACCTTATACTATACCGCTCAATCTCCGCCATCGCTCCCCACGACCGGCCTAGCCAACACGATACACCAGACTGCAAACTACAACTTACTGCTACTAACACACAGTTCCTACTGCATACAACACTGCTCTCTGGTCTGAGATTCTCTTACAGCTTACATATCGCAGGCAGCGCGTGAGCAATCCATCGAAATTACATCTGCTACAGTGCGCTAGCAACAAATTCCTTAATCATGGGCCTCTTACACCATAAGAATCACTGGAAAGAACAGTCTTCCGATCTTCCATAATTCAGAGTCCCTTAGCGTGAACTCTGAATGATCTCCGAAGGACTACTGAATGAAAGAATCCTTTATAAGCTCACAACACCGAGCTACACAGTTCTGTGAGTGATCTCACACAAATGTGTCTTAAAAAGACCTGAGTTTGCTGCTGTATCAACAGTGCCATGTGCTGTTACAGCGGAAATCATAAGAATGACAACTGAAACTTTCTTGTTGTACAAAAGCGGCGTAAATCATTGTTTCTAGGTGAGATTAGAAAGTTCCTCACTCTGTATCAAGACTATTATGGGTGGGTACCCAGTGTCGATAGGTCATTGGGTTATTTACATAATAAACCCACCAATAATGAAGACAATATGATGCAATATTCAGCTTTCTGAAGAACAGAATACGGGGAATGTAAAGAAAAATGCGGGTAGATGCGGTCTTAGGAGCGCTGTGGGACTCTCTAGGACTAGATCAGAGGATTTTATGATAGGGCATTGCGAGCTCATAGAGAATTTTCTCACTGAGAAACTTTTCAGAGATAATCTGTGCTCCACTATGAGGGGCCCTGATTCAGAGAAGTTTGGAAGAGCATCTATGACAGTTCATTCTACAGAGACTCGAGAGTCACACTGAAGATCCTTCTCGGATATTCTCAGGCATCGTCCTACGTGATTTACTGGTCAGGAAATTAATCACTTTTGCAGTAAATCTTCTTATGTACTTACTGTAGAATGATGTCTGCTGGGTTCAGTCTCTGGAACTACAGCTAACATATGCTTGCCGAATTTCCTGAAGTTTTCCAGCACAAGTGACTGGAATTTTCAAACGTTCACCCTCCACTGCTGGTCTCACACCAGAATCTAGCTCATAGCTGGAGATTATATTTTCTTGTTGTGCCAACGTCTGAGGGATTTTTCATGCCTATTGCTGCTGTGGTTCTACCCTTCTTACCTGCAATGGTTGTTCTCTGCGGCGCAGGAATGAAGGATCTTTTTACATCCAATGTTTCTTATTTCTTTTTGAAGCTACTATAATGTTCGTAGGTTTCTATAGTTCCTCTGAACAAGTTCGGATGGTAGATCTTTTCCACAGCAGGAGCCTTACTTGGTCGATCTCACAAAGTGCCATAGCCGATTTCTCCACGCATCCCAAACTGGAATACTGCGTGTATTACGTGATCCCTGTATTGAAGAAAAGTTCACTCCTTCCAACATAGAATTCCAATTGTACACATAATGTCGTATATTGCTGATACTACAACTGATTTCATTTTGAACTTTGCTGCTCTGAGACACTATTCGACCTTATTGGTTGGTTTGTACATAGTATTCACAGTATTTACGTCATGTTTGAGTGATATAATTCCAGTTCTGTTCGTCATCTTCAGGACATTTGGGAGAAAGGCAGTGTCCGATATTTCTTCCTCCATACGTAGCTTTGACGAGTATTAGGTTTCATTAAATTTAACATGTTAGTGGTTGAGTGTGAACTACTGCTCAGAACGCATTCCAGGTGTATCTCGTGTCCGAGATGCTGCTGTTCAAATATTCGTCTTGCGCTCATTGAAAGTGTATTAATCACTCTTCTTTTCGGGCTTGCGTGATAATTTGTCAGTTTTTCGATACAAGCTGTGTCTTAGGTTCTTGCCATTTCTCAGAAATTGGCAACAACTGGACTAAGTGCTCTACCTAAGGCGATGCCTTCCAGCTGTTCAAACAAATAGCTGTTCCTTAGAAAGTAGCCCGTGGTAAGACATGGAGGAAGAAGCTTAGTGATGTCCTGCAGGAAAACAGAAATGAAATGCTCCATAGTTATTGTGTGGTACTTTGGTAAAGAAAGAAGCAACAGCAAAGTTAACCAGGATGTGTTTGTCCTAATGTTAGACTCAGGACATATTATTGAGAAACTGAAGTAACTATGTATGTTTCAATCTTTCCTATGTGCCGTTGAATTAGACAGACTGTTTCGCTAGTTATACATTGGGGAGCCAGAATCATTTACCTCCAGTCTTAATGGATTACGGGTTTTTGTCACAGCCGAGGTGATAGTGTTCCAGCATTGCCGAGAGATGCCTTGATTGGCCAATTCGCATTGCTTGTGATCCAACTATGTGTTGGCGAAGTTAAACGCGGGAAACGAAATGATAGTCAAACCAACGGAGAACTGGAATTCAATATTCGTTAAAAAATACGTTATGTCAGTGCAGACTAGTAATGGGGCCCATTCTAAATAGGGGTGTATCTTGACGATAGGCTCCAAGACGGTAATACATTTAGTATCTGCAGATATTCATCTCGGATCGGTAAGCAGTTCGTGCAGTCAAGACGATTGCAAAATTTGTTTGCAGACCCGGGAAGAAATTCATCACTTAATAAGCAGGGAAAGTTCACATACTCGCATAAAGTACCTGTTATTACTCAACAATATTGGATCATTTGCATAAAACGTCAAATCAGAAGCAAACGAATTTTATGTGTCACTCTCCTCTTACAGGTTACAGTACCTACCTAGATATCAACTATAGGGCTGCTATAAGCAGATCAACAGACCTATGAAATAACTATCATTCATCTAAATCCACTGGGATCTGTATATTTCCTAATCAAGAAACTTTAAACAAATGAATAGGTTATCCATGGGTAGGTATTATACAGGGTCCGGAGACAAATTTTTCTTCCGAAGTAATACAGAAACTGGAGTGTCTCTGCACCAGTATCGAGATTACTAGAATCTACGCTTTTACGGATAGTGTTTATTCCAGTTAAATCTTCTGGACAGAGAAGTCGGGATCGATGTATAAAACTGTTTACTGAAGTTTGTGGGAGACGTCTTCAGAGATGGTAAGAAGACGTTAGTGAATAATTTTATAAATCGACTGGAGGCTCTCAGCCCGCTCGTTTTTACTGAAGTACCAACATTTAGTTGAACCTTAAATTTTTTGGTTTTTAAACTGAAAGATTAGTCATTCCACAACCAGGCTATTAATCTACGCTTCTTCCGTAAATAAAGAAAAAGAATTTGTCTTTTCTGATATCTTTATTCATATTTATGTTGTTGACTTGGACGAATTGGGAATGAGCTTTATCGTTCAGCAGGCACTGTTATTTCTACTGATATGTTTCCTTTCCTGATAAATACTGTGCTAAAATCAGAGACCTCTATGGATGTTATTTCCGTCCGTCCTAGACTGTGTAGGGAGCTCCGCTGTAAACGCAGAGCACAGGCATCAGAGAACTCGGAAAAGTGAGTAGGGAAAAAAAAGAGAGTAAAGAGTATTCTATTAACCGGCCGACTAGTCCATATCTGGGAGCGTCGGAAAATGGAGCGCACGAGTCGTGTAAAGGGTTAGGGGATGGGAACGAGCAGGGTGGGCGAGGGACGGAGCGGGGGTGGAGGTGGGGCCCTGGTGGGGCCTGGGTGTTCCCGGCAGCTGGCGGCGCAGCCTCGCACTTTATGTTCTCCGGCGGAACGAAGCCGGCACACACGCTGCTGGATACCGGCCATAAATCCGCCACAGCGCCGTTTTAATGTGTCGCCTGTTATTGATGTTTTGCGGGCTGGTGTGTCGTCCTGGGGAAACAGGATTGCGAGTGGATGGGGGAAAGAGGATGTGGCGCCGTGGCTAGGGAGGGGAGGAAAAGGGGGAAGTGTCGTGGAGCAAAACGATAAGAGAGATGAACAAAAATTGATGAGTCTCCGATGGTGAATTATTATTAGGTAATAAATCGGAAAAGACCATATGTTATCGGCACCTACAGCACATTCAGTTTTCATTTCTGTTTGTGTGCAACAGAGTTGTGGAACGTTCTGTTTACGCAACTCGTCTGTGCATGCTTTTGAGAAACGGGAACATCGAAAAGCGAGCTACGTCACAAAACGCTCATATCTCAGGCTCGTCAAAAGCAAGTAGCTACAAAAGGTAAACGTAATACTTACCTAACAAGGACATAACAAAGTAGTTTATTTTAGAGCAAGAGAAGAATTATGGAGAAATGAAATATTATAAAGGATCTATAGTAATAATACTGTAGTGGATAAACAGCCGCAGTGCATAAAACCAGTGTACATCCGTAGTACTGATCATTTATACTTCAAATTTATTTTAATTTGGACATGAGGAACAGATATTTCTCTGATTCTTCCTCGGAAGGTTCTTCCTCTTGTTTGAAAGGGGAATGATAGGAAGCCAAACAGAAATAATGAACCAATGTCTAGTAGACACGCCAGATTTTTAATGCTGACACCTAGTTGGATCACAATTTTGCATCACTAAAACAGCAGTTGAAAAAAAAAATTAATACACACACAACAAAGTTGGAGGAACTCACAGATGTACAAAGAGTACAATTGATCTCTTTTGGGGAAAGTTTTGTTTTGAAAAGTCTAGATGTTAGAAAGCAGTGCAAAATTTACAACGGCCTGTTTTAAATATTTGGAGGGTCCTAAAAATGGGATTTATGCAGCACAAGAGAGGCGTTGAACACATCAGCATGGTTGGCAGAAAATTGACTATGTCTGGTTAAAAACCTGACACGGGGTATTCTAAAATTTTTCACTATTGGCATTTGTCTTATTCTGGGAAAACCCAACATATTCCGAGGACGTACATACAATGCAATGGGGTAAGGGTACTGCAACTTGATGTAAAATTGTACCTACTACTCATTCCTTAACTTCTTGTTTGGTGCTACTTTTCATAGCTTTTATTGTGTGACCAAAGTCCTTAACTGCAAGTGGTTACACATCACACGTTGGGAACTGTATCGTGGAATTATTACATACCTCACATATTTTGTAGGAATACGTGTTTATCAGCAACAACCAAAGTATTATTTAAGAAAGTAATGTGTTATCTACACCAACGAAATATATTTTCCTGTTCTTAAATGTAAATTTACGCCCACAGTCACTTTACTGAACCATTACTGTTCAGTACATAGTCAAAAGAATCGCAAAACTCACGTAGCTTTTCACTTATTTTTTGGGAATATACACCCCTGTGAGTGGAAATGCCGATCATATATCTTGAATATATACAACATTATTTTTATTGAATAATGAAGATAAAAAAGTCGCATTTTATTACAGAATATACTATTTTGTTATATTATTTTGTTGAAAGTAGGGACATGCGTAACGCCATTTTGCAAATAGCGTACACAATATTAATTTCAGAAAGTAATGGAGGAAAATATTGACTGACAGTTCTTTGTGAGTGTTGCCGCTATATACCTCGACTAACTCTGAAACTTCATGCGCATTCTGTTCGCCATAATACGATCGTCCCACAATGACGTTGTCTCAGGAAAACGTGAATAACTAGTGCATAGAGTTTGAGAAAAGTCGAACCGCTCTGAACTGAAATAATGGATGAACAAGACGTAACAATTGGCCGTTAATGGTGAGTACATAAGGCTCTGAATTAAAATGTGTAGATCAGCTGAATATAAACGTTTCAATGTGACAAAAAAAAAGAGTCAACGTTTAATGAGAGGAAATGGAGTTCAAAAGCGCCCTGTGTTTGTGTAACATAGCGACATAAATAGATACGATATGTATTTCCTTAGTCTGAGGACAACTAAACAGTGGTGTACTTCTTTCAGTCTAACAGTCATACAATCTTTCAGCAAGGACAGATCAGAAATTCCAACGGATTATTAGACGATGAATCCTGTTTGATAGGACAGGCAGAGTGAGTAAAAAACATAACATTAAAACAAAAAGTATAACAACAATAAATATAGCTGTCAACTTAGAATGAGAGGCGATAAAATTCAGGAGGAAACTCTTGTTGTGTAATTTAGTAATATAAAAAGATAAAATGTTAGCTTTTATGTAGATTTAAGTAGCATAATAACAACATAATAGTAGTATATTCATTTCGATCCAACAATTATAAAATCTTCCAACAAGAATAGATAAAAAACTTCCACCGGATTATTAGACAAAGAGTTCTCCTCAAAAGGATGGGTGCAGCACTTTGCCAGAGGTAAAACTGAGTAGGCCAGGAGACACGTTCTTAACGAACATGTAACTTAATTCTGATTGTAGCTTCAGTTTTGTGAGCTAACCAGGATCACAACGATTTTGTTAGTGTTTTATTTATTTATTTATTACAACTCCTGTTACTATTGTGCAGCCACGGTCATCTAAACTTTTCCAGTAGTATTTCACAAAAAAATGGGAAGACCTTGCAAGGATTTGAAATTGAGTTCAAGGACAATCTCCGTTTTACACGTTTTAATCACACCTACCAGCAACAAATCGAGCAGCACATCTTTGTATTGTTTCGATGTCTTTCTTCATCCCATCTGGTTGGTTGATTTGGGTAGGGTACCAAACACCGACGTCATCGGTCCCATCGGATTAGGAAAGGATGGAGAAGGAAGTCGGCCGTGCCCTTTCTAAGGAACCATCCCGGCATTTGCGTGAAGCGATTATGGGAAATCACAGAAAACCTAAATCAGCATGGGCGGACGCGGCTTTGAACCGCTCATGCTCCTGAATACGAGTCCAGTGGGCTAACCACTGCCCCACCCCGCTCGTCATCCCGTCTGGTGGTGATTCCCAACGCTCGAGCAGTGTGAGAAAGAGTGTTGCTCAGGTGTTCTGTACTAGATTTCTGTTGCAGATAAGCTTCATTTCCGTAGTATTCTCCCCGTTCCGTTCCACATCTCTTTGCTTAGTTATGCCTACTTAATCGACACGACTGTGTCAAGCAACCAACCCATAATATGATGTCTGAATATTACAGGTACTTTTCTACTCATGTGCATTATTTTACATTTTTCTGCACACAGAGAAAACCGCCAGTCACAACAAATAAAAATTACATCTGTATAATCCAGTGTGCTCCTACAGCCAATCATAGACGACACCTTTCTATACACTACAGTGTGATCAGCGAACAATTGCAGTTTGTTTCTCACCCTCCCCGTCAGATGGTTTATGTACTCAGGGTGAAGCAGAAATGACACATTTGACGGTCGGCAGCCGATTCCACATCCCAGGTCAAGACCAAAAAGAAAAAAAACCTATTCTCGCTACTCGGTTTAATAGGAATACAGTTTAAGAAATTAAGAAACGATACGGCAACGCTGTAATTGTGCGCAACATGGTCAAGAACAGGCAGCACGAACTCTGCACACCGCCGCAGCGGTCAGTGAGTTGTAGTTCGGCCCAGCGCGTTGACAGAGCAGGTTGTTCCTACTTCCCAGTGCCTAGCAGCGTCTTGTGTGTCGAATCTTCGTGTGTGTGTATCTGCTGGTGTCGCATCACTCTTGCATAGAGGAGTTGGTTGTTGGTTTGTTCTCTACCGGCGCCGTTCTCTGCCCTCGTTATCACGTCTGTCAAGTCTCCCAAGAATATTTCTCGTTGGAGTACCGTTCGTTTCAGTTTTCACAAGAATATCCGTCATCCCCGACCGAGGCCCCTCGTTGTTCACGACTGGTTGGATGATATGACTCAAGTTTAATCTGCACAGATAGATACTACTTATTTTGGTACTGGTTTGTATGCATTTTTTGCGAAGTTTCACGATCCTTTGCAAATAGACCAGCCAGTCTCTCGGCTTGGTTGTCAGGTGATGTTTACAGTCTTGATGGTTCCGTTAGCGCAGCCATTCTTGCCAATGCGGAGATCAATTATACTCCGGTTAGAGATTACAATCTTCCAACTGAAGTGTACGATTCACTTATTAAGGCGGTGTTGCTTCCTTATGGAATGGTTTGGCATATCGAGCGGGAACGCTAGTCTGATCAACATCGCTTGCAATGTTACAGTGGTACCTGAACCGTAGAAATGTGTGTTCAACAAAATATTCGTTCACACTTGAATGTATGTGGTTACCGGATTCATGTTACGTACGCAGGGCAAGAAGGCACGTGCTTCGTTTGTACTGAAATTGACCGTCTCGCATCCAATTGTCTGCGTCGTGCTATGGTTTTAAAGTCGTCCGGTGGAAAACGTCACCCGATGACAATGACTGAATTAGTGTCTTCACAATCTGCTATCAGTATTTCCCTAGGTTGAGAGGGCGTTGGCGAGCCATTGCCCCCACTCTTAGAGATTTTCCGCCGTCACCGGCACATTCAGATGTGTTTCCTGCTGCCGTGATGGCTACGGCACTGACAGCAGAATTTAAACGCTGGCGCACTCAGAATGGCGAAGATTATGAAATCCCTCTCCCCAGTCTCGCCTCTCTGAGAAGCTGGTGGTCTAGGTTGCTTCTTATAGTGGTGATGCTTTGAATACTGACGATAATTACGGTTCTTGATTCGCCAGGGATGTCAAGGCTGGTTCTATTGATGGCGAAATGACTGTTGCGTCTGCATCCTCTACTCTACCTGTAGGAACGTCTGTTTTAGTGGCTTCCGATGATTTAACGGAGGCTGTTGTGTCTTTCCAGTGTTCTAGTGAAATGTGATCCCTTCCTCAATCTGATACGGCGGAGAAACAAGTTACTGGGATCCCTTCCGGTTAGTCGCATCATACAACCAGCTTCAGTCGCTGCATTACCTGTGTGTTCTTTATTTGATGATAGTGTTCATTGCTAACCGTAGTACTACTCGCATTTCGTTCAATGGAGTGGGGACGCCTAACTCCCCAGAGCTGACCCTGATAAGACCCTAAACTTACGCCTTAAGAAGTTACGTTGTCACAGAGTGTGTGAAAGAAGGTTTTCAACTGAGCGTACAGCATGCAGCGAAAACCGCAAAGCACGGAATGTGCACCTTCCGGTGGAGAGGATTCAATTCCTCTACCTTCATGTCCACCGTCTGCCGGTGCTATGGCGAGTGGTGCCTGACCTGTACAATTTTTTTATAGCTCTACTTTCATGCTTTACATGTGTAAACTAACGTGGGAGTATACGTTTCTTACCCTGAAGGTTAACAGGACGAGCTCGCCGATACGCCTTGCTGCGTTACGACAGTATATTTACGACACTCAGCTGACGTAAAGTTTTCAAGAAATGTTACTTGATGTGTTGTGTTTCCCTGGGTATTCTATGTTTTGTAATGTTGCGCCAGCTACTTCTGCTGCCATCGCCGTGCTTTATAACGACGCTATTCCGTTGATGGACAACGAAACGCTGGGCGACGCTCGTGGCATAGGATGTCGTATATATTATGTCAACTTAATTTTTATTTGTGCTCCATCTGGATCTTGTCGTAAATATGACCGTTCGCGCTTTTACAAGGATACATTTTATTAACTTAGATTCCGCGAAGGCTGGTCCCGGTGGAGGTTCGAGACCTCCCTCGGGCATGGGTGTGTGTGTTTGTCCTTAGGATAATTTCGGTTAAGTAGTGTGTAAGTTTAGGGACTGATGACCGTAGCAGTTAAGTCCCATAAGATTTCACACACATTTGAACATTTGATACCGCGAAACGTTTTGATTGGGGGACTTTTCAACTGCATCTTAGGTCCTGTGGGTCAGATCGCAACCACTGTCGTGAACTAATGATATGGTGGCGTCGTTGTGTGTACAGGATGGTAGCATCTGCAGATATCCCACCTTAGTGCATTTTACGTATTTTACAGTAGCTTCTAGTAGTCGAATGGACTATTTTATTCATCTGCTTCCCAATGCATCCAACTTTACCCAATTGATGTAATCCCTGCTACCTTCACTGCCACTCTGTTGCTTCAGTGACTCTATATAGTATATCTTTATTGCCCTGTCTGGAAGCTAAATATTTTACATGTGGCGGAGCCCCCTTCTGGATGACATCATTGCTGCCGTATAGGGGCCGGAAATCAGTTTTCGAGGGCATTACTCCTCGGTTATGGAAAGGCGGGTTGCCATTGCCCGTCCTCGGCTTCGCACTGCACTCACG
This sequence comes from Schistocerca cancellata, assembly GCF_023864275.1. NCBI lineage: Eukaryota > Metazoa > Arthropoda > Insecta > Orthoptera > Acrididae > Schistocerca > Schistocerca cancellata. The sequence continues at coordinate 473,503,698 of NC_064628.1, read as the reverse complement.
AGTGTTAGCGCTGGTAAAGCGGCTGAAATGAGGAGGACTCGGGAATGACAGTGCTCGAGACGTCCCTTTGGCTCCTGCTACTCAAAGGCTAGAATTACATAGTCTTTGTGTGCGATCCCAGCCACGTTAGATTCTTAGTAATAAGTTGAGGTCTGTACCACCTAATTCTGCTTCGAACGCGATACCAAAGGACGTGTCTCACTTTCATTCGTTCTACAGATGGTTGTGAGTGGTCTTCCTAGTCCGATTTAATGCGTGAACTTTCCCCATTATTTTTCGACCTTTACGCTGGAGTGACATCAGATGGTATACCGTCTGCTGATTATATTCCCTCCTTGATAGTGTTGTTACACCAGCTCTCCATGAGATTTCGGCAGATTTTCGGTGTGATTAAGTGTCTGACATTGTAGTTCGCTTTCCTCCCCGCAAACCACCGGGTTTGTGTAGGCTTCCCAAAGAATTTTATGTTCAGTTTTGTCCTGTGATAGGATATACGATAACATCGATGGAAAATGAGGTAGTGCAAAGAGTACACATCCCGCCCTCCCTAAAGGCCAGAAATGAAGTCTGTATTCCCAAAAATATGGGACGTCCGACCGTATTACTACTCAGCTTTTATTATAAAACTGTAACGAGGGCGATCAATAGCCTCTTATCGATTTTGCCAGCTGACATTGTCGCGCGTTACCAAATTTTTTTCCCGGGTCATACTTCGCTGACTCCCGTTGCTGAACGTCGTGATCTCATATCGATAGCTTCGACTTCTCCTGTATCCGGAGATTTACCTTTTATTGATTTTAATCTTGTATTTGATCGAATTAGTCATGATTTCCTGTTGCGAGTGTTAACGGCTGTTTGTTTTAATGACGCCACACGACGGCTCTTCAGCGCTCTACTTACTGGTAAAGACGTGAATGTTCGGCTTACTGCTGCCGAAGAAGTGTGTCAAAGTGGCCTGCAGGGGAGCCCCTTTCTGTATCGTTACTTGTGCTATTTCTGGAATCCTTACTGCTGCACATTGCCGCTCGCTGGGTTCGTGACCGTTATTGAGAGAAAGTTTCGTCGTTCGCACGTATTGTACTTTTTCGTACTCTTTGACGACATACCGGTGCTCAAATACGTTTCGGGTGCATTTTATCGTCTTACGAGAGCAAAGATTAACGATTGGAAGCGTGAGCTACTCAGGTTACGGAGATTTGAGGCGGTTAAGATTCCATGGATTGTGGCGGTCGGTCGCGCGATATCGGTTGTTGGTCGTTATAATTCGTCGTTGTCTGATGAAGATGGATGCATTAAATTGGAAATGCGTCACAGGATTCAGGAGCGATTCTTGAACACGAGAATAGTGGGACAAAGCCGTTTCTGAGGGAGTTTTGGTGTCAAATTGATATCAAATTAATTATGCTAAATAATTAATTGACCAATGAATTACCACCACCCCTGATGACATCATGGGTTTTCTCCAGCCAACATGAGGATCCACCTTAGAGAACTCCCAAACACCCCTTCTCCCGCTTCCACCCCTGAAGATGGCAGGAAACTGAAATTTTGGTGAGAAACCAAAAAATGTCGGGAAATTGAAATTTAATGGCGGGAATATCAAGTTTTGCGGGTGTTTATCTTGAGTTTCAGAGACGAACTGGCCTGATTCAAAACACCACCACGAGAGGACACTGTCAGCCTCACCCCCATTCCCCATCCCCTCTCATTTGGAAGTTCAGAAAAAAAGGGCAGGAACCAATAGAAATTGTGACCCCAGTCACGCAATTGGCTTCAGCCGATAGGATGACAGTATCTGGTGGTGTCATTGGAGGAGATATAACGTAGGCTCAGCAGTTCTGCCGTCTCGATCTGTCAGTACCGCTTTAGTACCACACAGCAACTGACATCTCACCTCACAGCATTCATTTGAATTGCTGTATCAAGGCAAACGGTGCATTGGAAGCTTTCGTAAATACTTGCTGCATGTGTATCTACGGTGTGTCTTCACAGAAGGAAGTGTCCAGAGTGGAGTGGTTAATATGCCATATGGATGGCCGAAGATGTTCTTCTCACTGATGAGTCCCAATTTGATCTGCAAAGTGGTTATCAATGGATTCGCCTGTGGAGAGAACGTGGAATACTGTTTCGGGAGCTAAACAATGTGGAAAAAGGCCGATATCGACGAGAATCACTAAAGGTGTGTGCTGGGATTAGGATGACCACTCTAACAGCTCGTCGTGATATTGTGCAGGTGAATCGGTAAGGTCTGCTGCTGTCAGGTGTCTTGACGAGATTTTGGGACCTCATGTGCTGTTGTTGCAAGGTGCTGTGGACCAGACTATGTATTGTTGGACAATAATGTTCGACTTCATAGAGCTTGTGTGGTTTATGGTGTGGCGTGCTCCCTCTCCCGATTTGAATCCCATAGAGCATGCCTGGGATGTACTGCAAAGATAGGTTGCATCACGTCAGCATCCATCAACCATTCTCCAAGACTTGAGAACAGCTCAGCAGGGAGAATAGGCGTTATGCGTCAAAATGAGACATATGACATTACCGATTCTGAGCAGTGTTGAGCAGTATAAGTGACGATCTTGTAACCGCTGGTCCAGCCAAAAGGGAGTGAGGGTTTAGGCGCTGGTGGTAGTTGCGTGTAGTTCTTCCCTTGCGGCGCCTTCTGAATGTCTCCCACATGGTCTCAGTTAGATGTCATGGGTACATATGGTGTCATTACCTGAGTTCTGAAATTGTACATATGCTTAATAAATATTCTTCCAGAATTACTGAGTAATCATTTGGTATTCTCGGCACCATCGGAACTTAATCTACCTGTCGCAATCAGTCAACTGTAAGCTAACTGAAGGAACACTATCGTTGTTTCGAGAGTCACATAGATGAACGCTTAAAGTTCTATTCTGTCACGAATACTCGAGATATATACGAACTACAGGCCTTCCTCACATTTACCGTATGCTTCATACACGTCGATGGCTGCACCACTGTTATTGTAGGAAGGAATTCTGAATAAATATAGTTATAAATGTAGAAAGAAATAAGAAGTGTTACCAAAAACGGAAATGTACCAAATAGAAGGATTACTCAGCTGAGGAGACAATATGTGTAGAGAGTAAAAAAGACGAGGTAAAACGTATTCAGGCGCAGTAGAAAACGAATTAGTGGTTGGTTGGTTGGTTAGTTGTTTTGGGGGAAGAGACCAAACAACGAGGTCATCGGTCTCATCGGACTAGGGAAGGAAGTCGGCCGTGCCCTTTGAAAGGAAGCATCCCAGCATTTGCCTGGAGCGATTTAGGGAAATCACGGAAAACCTAAATCTGGATGGCTGGACGCGGGATTGACCCGTCGTCCTCCCGAATGCTACCACTGCGCCACCTCGCTGGGTACGAATTTGTGATAAACATCGGAATATAGGACCAAGTGGAACCTGAGGTGAAGGAATTCTGCTGCCTCAGAAGGGAAGAAACGCACTGTAGGCAAGAGCAATGATGATATAAAAAAGGACCAATATAGGCAAAGAGAACACTCCTCGACGAAAGATGTCTGCTGATAGGAACCATAGGCTTAAATGGGAAAAGACTTTTGGTATATTGTACAGCTGAGGTACAGCATTTTATGGAGGATCGTGGTGCAAAAAGCTCAAAAGAAGGGTATCAAAGAATCTGAGATGGTGAAATGTGACAAGGTAAGATATGACATACGGAGGTTCTTTACAAAATGGGACAGGAAAGGAATCTTCGGAACCACTAATGAAAAAAAAAGAGAAAAAAATCAAAGTTGTGCTAAGAAATCAGGAAATAACTTTCATGCACTACAGGGAATCGTAGACAGTGAAAATTATACTGGATGACAGATTAGGATATAAATGACAAATAATCGAGAGCTATGGATGTAGGTGATACTGTGGGAAGATGTGATTAGTACAGGAAATTCGTATCAAGTCAGACGGCTGATGCCCCCGCAAAAATTTTAAAAGCGGGATCTATCGCTTTTCTCCAGAAATGAGGCAGGTGGCGTTATTACAAGACGCTGGACTAGAAATCAAGCGGTCAGATTTCAACGCTCCGGCCTCACTGCCTGGGGTTTGACTCACCATCTCGTCTGATGGGGGTTTTACGCACTTCCTTCGAAGGAGCACAGCTGTCTGTAAAGTAATTGCTGTTCAGTCTATCTGAAAATCAACCCTAGTCAAAAGTTCAGTAATATTTGTGGGTTTTGTGCACACGTGAGCTTCTGAGTGGCTGGAAATTTACAATGAATGGACCCTATCAAATACTTCAGGTTCTTGTTTAACCGAAGTCCGTCATAAAGGTGTGAGGTATCCAGGCAAGGGAAAACACGAAGCTCAGATGGAATTTGCAGCACAGGAAAGTAGCCAGTACACATCTGGCAGCCATACATGTTTGAATACAAGTAAGTTGTTTCCGCTGTACACTCAATTCCGGAGACCACGAGATGAAAATACTTGACATGACATGGCGAGGGAAGGAGTTTCCCCCGTTCCGTGCTGTTTAATCGTTGGCTGCCGCAATTATGTGGCGCCAACAGTTGTGAGAGTGCGTGCGTAGTCTCGCTCTCGGAGCAGAAAGCTATAGCAACATCTGATGCCCTTGCCCTTCTTCATATCTCATCTAATACGCTGGTGTTCCGTCTCTAACGGTATTATCGTCGAAGAGACATTATACCCTAATCTTCCTCATTTCTTCTTTATATATGTAGGTTTTAATGCCTATTTTATGGTATTTTGCTATCGTAATTTACAAATTTGACCGTACTGTCGTATCTCTCTTACCTACGCCGTAAGTATAAATAATGGAACCTTACAGGAGGTAATAAATTAATGTGAACAAAGTTTCTTTACTTTACTCTAAGAAGTGAAACTGGTTTCTCCACTACCCCTTACCAATGATAATTGCACATATTCCAATTTTCAAGACGTCATTGCAATTGAAGCACAGAGAACCACAATTACCCAAAACACAGAAACAAAATTTTGAGAAAAACGGATGTCTGTGAAAATCAAATTTATAGTGAAACCAGCAGTCACAACAGTCTAAACTGTTTATAACTAAGTCTCAACGTCCAATACTTCCTCTGAAAAAATATTACACCCACTTTGTTATGAAATATTAATTAATATAGGTTATGTTTATTGGTAATGTTAATTCACAAAATTTCCGTGTATAAGCTAGTGACAGTACTGTCTTTTGACTGATGTGAAGTTCATAATTAATGTGATACGAGTATCAAAACATTCTCCACCAGAAATATGCTAAAAAATTACTAATAAAGAGCAAATGCACCAGAGACACATACAATTATATCCTACTGGAACGCTTGATATTTCTCGTTATCAGCATTTTCATTAAGTACGTTCTGTGGCTTGAGGTTCAAATAAAACTGTCGATACACGTCGGATTATGAAGTAGTACTAGTCTATGGTGTACACACTGAAAGATGTTTCCAACCATATACAACAACTGAGCAACACCTAGCAACAAACTCTGCTTTATGCTTTGGACGCTTACGATAGTGAATATCCGAGAAATCGATGAGACAGCTTTTCGTGAAAACTCACATACACAGTGTGGAGCTACAGATACAGAAAAGCTGGTTCAACATTACGTCGTTAGGAGAAAGCATAGATGCTACAATCTCGAAATCGATGGCGGCTCGACTTAAGCACTTCTCAGCGCATTGACTGCATTAACCAAATCGCAGATACAAACTCTGATCTTTAGCTAATCGTATTATTGTGACCGTACTGCACAGGTGCTGCGGACAATACAAAATTCAGCGATGTCACTGCAGCCGAGACCGACCTGGGTAATTTTAGCTCTCCCCGAAGCACTTGGCGACGCGAGAACATGGTGGGGCAGCAGAACCGGTATAAATATCTGGCGCCGCTTCATTGTTCTTTCGAGATCACTGCCAACCCGTAATCGAGCGCGTTCCATATCGACGCCGTGAGGAGGAACAGCACGTGGAAGCAGCTGGCCGCCCCATTCCTTAAAGCTGAAGCCACGCTCTACAACTCCTTCACATTACTGCATGATCGCTATACTGGAAATTCTCTAGTTACGAGAGGACCATTATTGCTTACAATTTAATTTGAAATACAACCCTACTGCTTTTCTTTTACGTAAACGTTACCGATTTAATCTAGGTATCTTCAGCTGGTTATTACTGAGAGACTGCTGCAGTATGTGACTGATCATTGTAGACTAGTAGTATATACTACAAGTAGGATAGTTAACACAACGAATATAAGTGTCAGTACAGATGGCGAGAGAAACAAAACATTCTGCGCATTTCTCTTCGCATAAATTCCTCACGCTACAGTGTCTAAAATACTGTGAATATCGTTTCTGTATATACGGCTGTTTAAAATATCGTACAGTGTGCACATCCTGCGGTTAACATATTGTCTGAGTGGGTAGTTGTCGAAAATAGGGCTCCCTCTCACTTGGAATTTGGAAACATAAAATGGAGATTTTTGTGGATGAAAATTGCAATAAAGTACAAAACTATTCTTTGAACGTTATTTAGTTTATTAAATGCCATTCCGTGCAAAAGATCACTTGCATTATGTAAGATGCCTCGGGCATGGATGTGTGAGATGTCCTTAGGTTAGTTAGGTTTAATTAGTTCTAAGTTCTAGGCGACTGATGGCCTCAGAAGTTAAGTCGCATAGTGCTCAGAGCCATTTGAATCATTTAGTGTAATCGTTCACGAAAGACACAGGGGGAAAAGGGTACCCCGTAATGTTTAATACAAAAAAGTGCTGATTAGTAACACAAGGATATTTTAACATCCGCCAGCCCACTAGAGTAATGAATATCCACAGCCCTAAGAAAGGTAATGGCAAAGAAAATTAAGCAAATAATCACTGGTGTGATAACGGAAAGTTTTCACGTTTTTCGACAACATAACAATCCACGAGAAAATAAATGAACCAGAACGCACTGAGTTTGCATTTACTTAAACTGAAATAGTAAATTTTGAAAGAAAAGCTAAATAAAGATGATGGTTAAATAAATCACTGATTATAACTGAAACTTTGTTACATAAGGAAAGATACTTTTACTAAACTCAGCGTAATTTAATACAAAAAGGCAAGCAATTTACTTTTAATTATTGAAGGATTGAACTGAATGTACTGTAAGAAAATGAGAAACTGATTTTCCATTTAACATAAGAACAATTAAGTATGTAACAAACCAGTAGAGGGCACAAACTGAGCTAAAAATGATATTGCGCTCTCTTAATTTTCGGTGTATCATTACTTATGAGTTTTTCCAGTGAAATTTTACACTACTATAAGTGAGTGAAGTTAATACTCAAAATTGCAAATCCGTTAAGCCTCTGTTGTGGAATACAAGAATGAACAGTTACTAAGACAGCAAAATTTAAACTGAATTTCGTTAACAGGCAAACAAAAGTGGCAGTAAATAGTTAATCAGTTTTCATGTTTTTACGACACTCAGTGACTGCATGGAAAGGAAACCCTACTTGGTAATAGTGTCTGAGGACGATGTCAGCACAAGTGCCCTACAAGTTCTAACTATTGCAGATTCTTATGGAAGAAAATTAGTAAAACTTTGTGAAGGAAGTGCCACTGGGCAATGCCTGTATAATATTAGTTATACTGTGTCAGTTAACAGTCTTATGATAATGTAGCTAATGTAGCCAACAACAATACTGAGCTGCTGCTATTGCTGCTGCTTGTTGAGAACCACGAGTCGGCTCCAGGGCCGCGGATAATTGTTAGGTAGGCAGTAAGTTAGAACTGCAGCTTCTTCCGCCTGTTGACTCCTACCATGTTCTCAGTACGAGCGGGTTAACGAAGTAGTTGCGCCTACACTGGAGCTACCAGAGCTGGACACCACGTATGCATGGAGTGCCCAACAAACATTTCCGCACTATTTCACAACTTAAGCTGCTCTGCTTCCTATCTGCTCGTATGGCGACAGAGACTCCCCAAACACATAGATAACCAATGGCATAGCTACTACCATTTCGTCGTTGCTATCGATATAATTAAATAAAGTACCAATGGCTATACGCAGCAGAAAAAACGGCACAGCTACTGCCACTTCGTTGTTGCTATCGATACATTGAATTAAAGTTTCCTTTCCTATTAGCCATAAATTTACAATATTTATATTATAATTACAATCAGTTAGATGCGTTCACAAATAAATACATTATTACATCTGTTCCATACTAATAAGAGTGTGTAAAAATTTAACAGGATGTAGAGGATGCTCCACTGAACAATTTGAGGTAGCGAACCTGGCATTGGAGAAGCAACCTTAAGGAGATAACAAGAATAAAATCACATTACCGTGTACTTTTTTATTTACATTTGTTACAAGTAAATACCACACTGATACAATGAATGTACCATTTGTATTGTGTCTTACAAAACGTGCTGAAACTGACGTCCATCAACCTGAATGCAAACATGATATCCTCAAATAAGTTTCTGAGACATCTCGACAAATATCCCTGGTTTGTTTCGAATCACGTCACAGGCAGCTACAATTCTGGAAGCTAATTCCATCTCTCTATCCACTAGTGTCTTACACACAAGCAGGTTTGGATGTCCCCCTAGGCAATAACTGGAGCGATTCACGTCATGTGACCTCGCAGGCCATGGAATAGCATTTCCCTTCCTGTCCAGCAACCATGAAATACTGTACCGCTATTGCTCCATCGTATTCTACTGTACGTCTATGAATGTGTCTGAGGTTGATTCATAGCATGTTCTATCATGGGACAATGTAAATACGATACTACAGAGCCATCTTATGGACAAGTAAAGTAAACAATACCTACATCGTGACTTCCTGGTAATCAGGTTCGTCCTCCTTATTTCCTGGAAGAAAATAAAGGATGCACATGTAAATAAACAGCACAGTACAGATAAACGTGTACGCATGTTACTTGTAAAAATGCTGGAAAACAGTAATGCTAAGCAAATCTGTAGACAAGCTTACTTTCATATCTCCTAAAGCTGGCTTCTCCGACCCCAGGTTCGATACCTAAAAATGTTCTGTGGAGTATTCTCCACACTCGCTCTCACGGAAACACACTGTACTTTCGGATTTTCAAGGTGAGCAACAAAAAGAGAGATAAGTCGTACCGCCATCTTGACTTCGTCTTGCTACAAGAATGATTTTCAGGTAGCTGTTTAAATTTCTAACTAAAGTAGCAAGAGCAGGCTGAAAAGGACAAACATAGAAATTCATTCCTGATAAAAGTAAATGAAACATGAAAAATTCAAGTAAGAATGAAACAAATGTCGAAAGTGGACAGAACTAACGGTGTCTTTACTTCTACGATATTCACTGATCAGCCAGAATATTATCATCACTTACCTAATAGCCGATGTGTCCATCTTTGGTACCGATGGCAGCATCGATGAATTGTGGCAGAGAAGCAGTGAGACATTGGTAGGTCGCTGGTGAGAGTTGGCACCACATCTGTGCACGTAAGTCACTTAATTCCCATAAATTCTGGGGAGAGGAGCGAGGAGATCTAAAGCCACGTTCAATCACATCCCAGATATGTTGGATCGTGTTCAGATCTGCTGAGTTGGCAACTCCTCACTGTGTTTCTTGAACCACTCCATCAAGCTCTTGTACAAATTGTCGCTGTCGTCGGGTAACATCATCACCATGAACGGGTATACGTGATCTGTAATCAGCGTACGATGATCCTTGACCGTCATGGTGCATGCACGAGCTCACTGGACCCATGGATACCCACGTGAGTTTCCCTAGAGCATAATGGAGCCTTCACCAGCTTGTCACCGTCCCACGGTACAGGTCTCAAGAAGCAGTTCCCTCAGAAGACGGAGGACTTAAGGCCTCCCATCGGTGTGATCAAGAAAGTATTGGAATTCATCAGAACATGCAACGCTCTGATACTGCGCCAATGTCCACTGCTGATGGTGACGTGTCCATTGCTCTCACAGTTGTGGATGTCATGGTGTCAACATTCGCACATGCATTGGTCGTCTCAGCGGACGCCAGTCATTAGGGGTGTTTGCTCTGTGTATCCAGACGCACTTGTACTCTGCCCTGCATTAAAGTCTGATGGTAGTTCCAGCACAGTTCGCCTCCAGTCCTGTTTTATTATTTTGCCCAGCCTACGATGTCCGACAGACACAATGAGGGTTGGCCGCCCAACGCCAAGGTGTCTGGATGTGGATTAAACCTTGGTTTCGCCTCTCCTCGAACACCAGCGAAGTCGTACAGCTTGCGAAACGCGGTCCTCGGTCCATCACAATCTGCCCTCGGTCAAACTCTGATAGATCGCGCGCCTTCCCCATTCTACACACGGATAGCACCTTCAATGCTACAGCGTGCCCTGTGCTTGTGTCAGACTAGCTGCTATTACCTGGACGGGTTTATATCGATAGTAGGTCGGTGCTCATAATGTTCTGGCTGATCACTGTATATTCAGAGTGGACTGAAGGTTGGATGGCTTGCATTTCGTCTCATAAATGGACACACAACTCATACGCAAGAACTGACAGTGAAGGTAAAGCTGAACCTATCTATGTATTTTGTACCTAAAGTCATCTGTAAACTCACATGCTAACTGTGTTTTTCTGGATTTTAAGAAATAAGATAATGAAGTAAAATTTGTAAGTAATCAGGAATCGTATTCTATTGTATGTTAACCAGGGCTCTAGAAACGACGGAGAGGCTTCGTCCCCGCTGCAGCCGCAGTGGTCCACAACCCGACGTTGACTACCACAGTCCACTTCACACCTCTGCCTCCCCACACCGAACCACTCTTTCAGGATTATTGTGGGGTACGGCCGCGGGTGGACCCCCCACCCCCAGGGCACGTCTCACACCAGAAGAGTGTAACCCCTACGTTTGCGTAGTAGAGTAATGTTGGTGTACGCGTACGTGGAGAATGCGCAGCAATCGCCGACATAGTGTAGCTGAGGCGGAATATGGGGAACCAGCCCGCATTCGCGGAGACAGATGGAAAACCACCTAAAACCCTTCCACAGACTGGCCGGCTCACCGGACCTCGACAAAAGCCGGTGTCTAGGCGCTCCTTCCTCGTCCGGAAAGGCGTGTGTTACACCGCAAGGCTAATTGGGTGGGCAATTAGGAATTAGTAATAACCCTTTCGCTATACTACAGTACCGACTATGGTCCCATTCTGCTCGAGGCTTGAGGCACAATGGCCAAGCTTTCCGACCTTCTTCAATTTTTTACAGTGTCAATCTATGTACTTTTACGAAACTTCCTGGCAGATTAAAACTGTGTGCCCGACCGAGACTCGAACTCGGGACCTTTGCCTTTCGCGGGCAAGTGCTCTACCAACTGAGCTACCGAAGCACGACTCGCGCCCGGTACTCACAGCTTTACTTCTGCCAGTATCTCGTCTCCTACCTTCCAAACTTTACAGAAGCTCTCCTGTCTCTGGCCGGTGAGTTGAACCCCTACTGTCGATTTTGGCCGAAAAAATTCCAGATTGAAACATACAGGGGATTTATATATTGCTGCCAATTATTTGATGGCTGATACCGTCTCGAAGGCTCTTCTCACTTTTTTTTCAGTCATCAGTTTTCTGACTGGTTTGATTCGCCCCGCCACTAATTCCCCTTCTGTGCCAATCTCTTTATCTCAGAATAGTACGTGCCACCTACTTCCTCAGTTATTTGCTGAAAGCATCTCTTCGTCTACAGGTTTTGCGCTCTACAGCTCCCTCTAGTACCGTGGAGGCCATTTCCTAATGTCTTAACATATGTCCTGTCATCCTGTTCTTTCTCCTTGTCTGTCTTTTCCACAAATTCCTTTTCACTCCGATTCTGCGCACAACCTCCTCATTCATTACTTTATCAGTCCACCTAATTTTCGACTTTTTCTTGTAGCACACATCGCAAATGCTTCGATTCTCTTCTTTTCTAGTTTTCCCACAGTCCACGTTTCACTATCATACAATGCTGTGCTCCAGACGGACATCTAAGAAATGTCTTCCTCAAATTAAGGCCTATGTTTGATGGTACTAGACTTCTCTTAGCCGGGAATATCCTCTCCGCCACTGCTACTCTGCTTTGCTCCAGTTTTCACTGGTTATTTTGCTGCCTAGGCCACAGAATTCCTTAACTTCCTCTACTTCGTAACCATCAATCCTGATATTACGTTTCTCACCGTTCTCGTTTCTGATATTTCTCAATACTTTCGTCTTTCTTCGATTTACTCTCAGCCCATATTCTGTATTTATTAGGTTGTTCATTCCATTCTCGACATCTTGTAATTCTTCTTCACTTTCGCTCAGGATAGTAATGTCATCAGCGCATCATGTTATTGATATCCTTTCACCTTCAATTTTAATTCAGGTCCTGAAACTTTCTCTTAACATTGCTTCTTCGAAGTGTGGATTGAACGGTAGGGGCGAAAGACTACACCCCTGTCTCAAATCCTTTTTATCCGAGCGGTTTCTTCCGGCTGTGGATTCTTATTATTTCCTGCTGGCTCTTATACATATTGCATATTACCCGTCTTTCCCTATGGCTTATCTCAATTTCGTTCAGAATTTCCACCATCTTGAACCACTTTATATTATCCTATGAACATGTCTTCATTTTTCTGTAGTCTCACTTAGATTATCAACCGCAATGTCAGAATTCCCTCTCTCGTGGCTATACCCTTCTTAAAGACAAATTGATGGTCATCCTCAGTTCTCTTTTCTGTTCTTCTGTACGTTATTCTTGTGAGCAACTTAGATGCATGAGCTGGTAAGCTGATTATGTGATAATAATCGTACTTGTCGGCTCTTAAAATCTTCGGAATTATGTGGATATTACTTTTCCAAAAATGAGATGGTAATCGTCAGACTCAAACATTCTACACACCAATGAGAATAGCTGTTCTGTTGCCGTGTCCCCCAATGATTTTAGAAATTCTGGTGCAATGTTATCTGTCTCTTCCGACTCATTTATCGTAAGCCCTCCAACGCTCTCTTTACTTCTGATTCTAATACAGGATCCCCTATCTCTTATAAATCGACTCCAATTTCTTCTTCTAACACACCAGACAAATCTTTCCCCTCATAGAAGTATTCAATGTACTCTTTCCACCTAACGGCTTTCTTCTCTGCATTTAACAGTGGAATTCCCTTTGTAGTCTTAATGTTACAGTGTGCGCAAAATGCCATGGCCTCCAGATGCGCAGTCGGCTGAGGAAGCGTGAGGAGAGCGGCAGTGGTGTGGGGTCGCTCAGAGTGCTGTAGGAGAAACACCGAGGGCTGAAAAACAAATTGTTCAAATGGTTCTAAGCACTATGGGGCATCTGAGGTCATCAGGCCTCTAGCCTTAGAACTACTTAAACCTAACTAACCTAAGGACAGCACACACTTCCGTGCCCGAGGCAGGATTCGAATCTGCAGCAGCGCGATCCGGACTGAAGCGCCTAGAACCGTTCGGCCACAACAGCCGGCAAGCGCTGGATGTGTAATGCCGTCCTAAACCGAAGTCTATGCTCACATTTTTTGTCAATATTAGGTAGGGCCCCTATACACAAACACCTGCGTGTTGACCGTTCAGAAAGATCTGCTGTCGCCTCCGCTTTCGGTAGTATCTGAAAAAAATTTCGCCGAAAATACAGCCGTTTTTTTACCTGCCTTGTTAACCACTTGTAACTTTCAGAGAAGCTTATGAGTTGTGATATTTGAGTACAACCTACACATTTCTCTGGTTGGCATCTCAAAATTTGTTTCTTTTGCCAAAACACAGCGGAGTTTACACTGTCTCACCTCACTAACATATTGTGCAGATACAGTTGCGATAGAATTCTGAAATTGTGGATTATGAAGTTTATTAAGTGAGGAACTGAGGAGAATTAAAGTGAAAAGCATTTGAAAAAGCACTTCATCGGTACAAAAAAACGTATAATGTCCTCGCTTGGGTTTTTCCAAAAGCTATAGCATTTTTCTTTTCACCAGCTGTCGACGACACTTAAAAGTTACATTCTTTTGCCGAAAAAGTCTGTGGTCATGGGAATAACACGTTAGATAATAAAGTTTTCCATAATAACGATATGGTAAAGTACTGTCCTATTTGTGTGCTGTCATTTGCAGAAATGTCATTTCGATATCTGAAACCGTTTATGTTCTAGAAATTTCACCCCCGCTATATCGCTGGCGCGACGCGATCGCTAATGCGTGTGCTGCATCAGATCAATTTTCTCGAGATTGATGACAGATAGATACCTCTACTCAAGTCTAAAGGAAAATTCAATATTTCAGCTAAATTTCATACGCAACAACATACTTTGCAACATGCACCAAACGCAAAATCACTGCGGCCTCTACTTTTCATTGCACACTTTTCCTAATTTCACGTAAATATCACAGTAGGTATGACTATTAACGACATAATGGGGCGCATCATCCTTGAACCTGACAATTAAAGCTGTAAGTAAAGTGAATACCAAGTTTCGTTACCGAATACTTTTCGTGAAATCGTTTGAGGAAGATTGCTGTGTGCGCGTCTCGAATCTACAATCGCTGAGCGGCCGAAATATGGAAAACACTTCTGGTCTCCCATTCCGAACAAACGAAGGAACTCGCCCAGCACTTTGGAGGGAAAAAGTCACTGCACATCGGCCACCGTATCTTGCGCGAGCTGTAGTACCCTTGCTTTTAAGGTCACTGAAGTTTATTTTGACTTTTCTGTATGCCGAGTCTGTGCTTCCAACAACTATTTCTTTTTTCCATTACTTCACATTTTTCATGCAGCCATTTTCTCTTAGCCTCCCTGCACTTCCGATGTATTTCATTCTTTAGCGACTTGTGTTTCTGTATTTCCGAATTTACCTGGACATTTTTGTACTTTCTTGTTTTATCTATAAACTGAAGTATTTCTTCTGTTACCCACGGTTTCTTCACTGTTACCTTGTTTGTACCTAATTTTTCTTTCCAACTTCTGTGAAAGTTCTTTTTGCAGACGTGAATTCGTCTTCAACTGTACTACCACCTGATCTATTCCTTGTAGCTTAATCTATAGCCTCAGAGAACTTCATGTGTGTCTCATCGTCACTTAGTACTTGTGCATCCCACATATTTGCTGCATTTTGATTCTTCCTGACTAATCGCTTGAACTTCAGTCTGTTCAGTCTGTTCTTGAGATCTCAGTCTATAGTTTCTTCTGGGTGCGCGTTCCAATACAGCATCTGATTTCCGAATCTCTGTCTGACCGTGATGTATTGCAACTGAAATCTTCCCTCATCACTCGGCCTCTTATGGTTTTTGAAAAGAGTATTCACTATTACACTTATTTGAGTCATCAGTCTCCTGACTGGTTTGATACAGATCACCACGAACTCCTCTCCTGTGCTCTTCATCCCAGAGTATCAATTGCAACATACGTACTCAATTATTTGGTGGATGTATTCTAATCTCTGTCTTCTTCTACAGTATGTGCCTTCTAAAGCTCACTCTATTATTATGGAAGTCATTCCCAGATGTCCCTTCGCCTTGTCAGCGTTTTCCATATATTACTTCCCTCTCTGATTCTGCGCAGAGCCTTCTCATTCAATACCTCATCAGTCCACCTAATTTTTCCCATTCGTATATGGCACCGCATCTCACATGCTTCGATTCTCTTCTGTTCCGGTTTCCTCACAGTCCATTTTCACCACAATGCAATGCTTAGTTCCAAACGTACATTATCAGAAAATTATTCCTCAAATGAAGACCTAAATTTGATACCGGTAGACATCTCCTGGAAAGGAATGCCTTTTTTTAACAGTGGTTGTCTGTTTTTTTATGTCCTCCTTGCTCCGTCCATCACTGGTTAATTAGCAGCCCAGGTGGTAGAATTCCTTAATTTCATGTATTTCGTGAGCATCGATTCTGATATTAAGCTTCTCGCTGTTCTCATTTCTGCTATTTCTCATTACTTTCGTCTTTCTTCGATTTACTTTCAATCCATATTCTGCACTCATTAGAATTTTCATTCCATTAAGCAGATCATGTAATTCTTCTTCACTTTCACTCAGGACAGTTGTGTCATCAGCAAATCGTATCACTCATATCCTTTCATCATGAATTTTAATTTCACTCCTGAAACTTCCTTTTATTCCTCGCATTGATGCTACGATGTACAGATTGAACAGTAGGGGGGAAAGACTACATCCCTGTCTTACACATTTTTCAATCCGAACATTTCGTTCTTGGTCATCCACTGTTATTATTCCCCGTCCGCTCTCGTACAAATTGTATATTACCCGTGTCCCCCTATAGTTTACCCCTATTTTCCTCATAATTTCGAACATGTTGCTCGATTTTACATCGTCGAACGCTTCTTCTAGGTCGACAAATCCTATGAACGTGTCTTGCTTTTTCCTTAATCTTGCTTATATTGTCAACCCAATGTCAGAATTGCCTCTCTGGTGCGTGTTTCTTTCCTGAAGACAAATTACTGGTCATCCTCAACTATCTTTTCCATACTTCTGTATATTACTCTAGTAAGCAGCTTGGATGCATGAGGTTTTAAGCTGATTGTGCGATGATATTCGCACTTGGTGGCTCTTGCAGTCTTCGGAATGGTGTGGATGATGTTTTCCCGAAAGTCGGACGGTACATCGCCAGACACATACATCCTGCACACCAACGTAAATAGTCGTTTGGTTGCCCCATTATTTTAAAATTTCTGATGGAATGTTATCGACTCCTGTTTCCTCTTCTATCACATGAGACAAAACCTTCCCCACGCTTTCCATGTATCCGCTCTGTCCTCTTCATTTAACTGTGGAATTCCTGTTGGACTATTAATCTTACAAACCTGGCTTTTAATTTCACCAAAGGTTGCTTTGACTTTCCTGTACGC
Organism: Schistocerca cancellata; assembly: GCF_023864275.1. Classification (NCBI taxonomy): domain Eukaryota; kingdom Metazoa; phylum Arthropoda; class Insecta; order Orthoptera; family Acrididae; genus Schistocerca; species Schistocerca cancellata. Next base: position 473,486,837 of record NC_064628.1, on the reverse strand, counting down.
TGAGTCAGTGCTTCGGACAATCATTTCTTTTCAGATTTCTTCACATTTTTCATGGAGCCATTTAATCTTAGCTTCCCTGCACCTCCTCTTTACTTCATTCGTCAGTGACTTGTGTTTCTGTATTGCTGAATTTTTGTGAACAGTTTTGTACTTCCTTCTTCTATAGATCCACTGAAGTATTACTTCACTTGTCCATGGCTTCTTCGCTGTTACCTTCTTTGTACCTACGTTTTTCTTTCCAACTTCTGTGATTCGAGACTATTGTACTGCTTCCGGCAAAAAATAGTAGAAACAAATTCCAGAGACCTAACAATGGAGAAACGTTGTCTGTGCTAATTGAATTACAAATATTGTTATTTGTATTCTATGTAGAAGAAGGATGAGTGGTTTTTGTTTCATTGTCTTATCAATTCTGCGGTCCTGACTGACGGAGGTTAAATTTTCACGGTCTGTAGCTGCTAAAATTGTTTTTAGTTGGAATATCATTTTGTTGAATACATATGAGATAACTAATTGTAGTGCGTATTTTCGTGAGTTGCTAGTACCTATTCTGAATAATAATTAAACGTTGCCCTGGCCATTTCTGTGTAGGCTCATTGTTGTAGCGACGCAATTAATGACTAAAATTGTATAAGTTCCTTCAACAGTCATACAATATTAAAAGTATAAAAAGAATAATTTTAATAATCTGAAAACGGCGTCCTACAATATTCTTCAGTTCATATTAGGCCAGAAGTACTGTTTTTATTAATAAAAATATCAATAAATACTTACGGTGCCACTGCCCATAGGCAGCTATCCTGTAACATCCAGCCCCTCAGAAAAAATAATTAAGAATTGTTTAAATGCAGTATCGTGTAGTAGTTAAAAAGGATTTTAACCCATCGTGAGTAGGACGGATGTCTTCACGTTGGTATATGTATGCTATTGTTGGTGATAGCACCCTGAGAAAAATCAGCCGTGGCGTTTGACATACATAAAAGAGAATAGGTTCATTATTTCTATTTTTAAAAACTATTTCGTATAAATAGAATAGCACGAATTATTCAATCAATCAATTATTATCTTTTTCAATTACGGGATAACTGGCGCCCAATGTGGGGCTCGAAGATCCGGAAAAATTATGTATATGGAAATAATGTATTATTAATATAAGAAAATTAGTGGTTGTATATGTTATCTGTTTCATGTGGACGAGGATTATTATTTTCGATGTTAAGAGAAACGTAAGACCTGGAACCTACAACAGATTTGAATAAGAATAAAGACGACAGTAAAAACGAAGGTAAGGGCTTCTGAAAATATTTCTTGCTTTTTTGGTGTTGTTTGCCAATATTCACGGTTCGTACTGATTGGTAGTGTCTTGCAAACAGTAACTCGAGTAAACAAGAAAATTTATATTTGCTGTAAATTTTTGTAGAAATAGATATTTTATATTGCATTATTATTTTTTGTGGTGACTGCTGTGTGAAAATAATTGTGATAGAATAATGTCTCATTCAGAGTCAATGAGATTACGTAGTAAGACTAGGAGAGAAGTTGATATGGAAACATATTCACGAGAGGTTAGTGACAACGAATTGGAGGAAATCTCCATGGGATCTACATCCAATAGAAATAGACAGAAAAATATTACGGATCATGAAGTAGAAACCGCACATCAACCCCAGAAACTGAGCGTAGCGTTGATAGCAGCATGTTGCAACTATTGCGGGTGAAACAGCCGCGCCCGCAACTAATCAAATAGTTACGTGCGGCGCGCCTGGTTGCGACACCGTAACTGCAAGTCTAATGAAGTTATGTCAGTTCCAGAAGCAACAGGAGGAGAGAGAAAGAGAGAGGGACCAAAGGGAAAAAGAGAGGGAAAACAGAATACATGAGCAGCTTAAAAGTTTAGAAGTCATGAAAGCAGACATAGCCAGTTTAAAACAAGCGTACCAGGAATTGCCAAAATTGGTAGCTGGTGTAACAACAGTCGTACAAAATCTGCAACAAGAGCAGAATAGCATGAAGGAAGACATTCAGAACATAACCGCGAGGGTAGAAAATATAGAGATAGGAAATGAGGGAAGAATGCAGAATTGCCTCGTGGAACATATTAATGAAGTTGAACACAAAGCAGAAAAAGGAATGACATACAAAGAGAAATAGATAGACGATAAAATAGAAACAGGAGTGACACGAGCAATTTGCGCAGTTCACCTCGACTAGTCAGATCAATCAGCCAGAACAGGAAAGAGTGAATAACTAGAGAATGGAGGACAATTATGTACCTGCTTCACATGTTTCACACGAAAATCCACCGTTCTCTGCCACTTATAATGCAATTAGTGTGGCAGAGTCAGGAACGTGTAGACCTAACAGTGAACCGTTGAATGGTGCGGGGGCTGTGCCCACTGTATCTTCAGCAATGGTGGAAGAGAGTTTAATTAAACACCGAAGGTTGCAAACCTCCGCCAACAAGAAAAATATCCACCCTGTTGTATTTATAAAGAGTCTTCGAAACTTACTGCCCAGTGTATGGACTGATAAATGAAAGATACAGTTTGTTGTTTCACACATAGTAAGAGACGCTGCTCTATGGGCGACAGATGCAGCTGAAACCAGCTGTACCTGTGAACAATTTGAGAAGGCATTTCTAAATAAATACTGGTTTCCTTGTATTAAGGAAATACTTAGAAATGAAGTATATAGTCCAGAGGCGTATAGTCCTAAACAAGGAAACTTAAGAAAGTAGTTTGAAAATTACCCCAACAAAACGCAATATTGGAACGAACCAATCTCAAATCGTGATGTGATCATGCTATTAAAGGCCAGACATCCGCCAAATATTAGAAAGAAACTAATCCGTGTTCCCGACAATGATCTGGACAACTTCTTGTCTGTCTTGGATTCAATAGATTAAATTCAGGAAGACTTAAAGTTGCAAGTGACAATGGAAATAGTTACGATTATAAGTAAAATATCAATAATAGACAAAATGGTTGGAATAATTGTGGGAATTGTTCTAATGGGCGAAATCACAATGGTAAACGTGTGAACGGAAACCAGTCGTTTAACGGCTATCCAAATAATGACAAAGATAATAACAATAGACAGGCTTGGGGAAACAGTTCACCCTAATATAGATGGAAACGAAGGTGTGAGGAAAGGTTTGGCCCACGAGGTGGCAATCAACAGCAGATGCGAGCCGCAGGGCCGCAGTGGAAGAACAAATTTGCAATGCCATGGTATCCGACACAGGATAGTCAGAATAACACAGAAAGATATCAGAACAATAGCAATAATAGGAACAAACATGGTGATGCAGGTACTTCTAACAACCCGGCTTGGCAGAATCAGAGTCAGAATGAGAGAATAGTTGATGTGATGATGCGACGAGTGACAATCGTCCTACATCAACCGATTCGACTAACTAAAGAACCCTGCAATTAGCTCTCCGTTGTCGGCCGTGGGACGGAGGGAGAGTACACAAGAGAGTAACGAGAAACATGATGTAGTGAATATGTTAAGATATAATAATGGTGTTGGAGTGAAGGAGGAACTTTTATCGGAGAATAAGAGATGTAATCAAGTAGATACTGAGTTGATACAGGCTTTGGTTCAGGGTAGCGTTCTTAGTACACCGGGCAATATCATTATTGATGCAGGAGCTACAGTTAAAGTGATGAGCTACGATTTCTATAGGAAATTGTGCCAATTGCATGAAGTGCCAGTCTTGCCAGTTCAGAAATGCAAAGTGTCGGGTACTATTGCTGCCCAAGCACGGGTAGTGAAGAGCCAGGTACTGGTGGACGTATTTCTGGGAAATGGAGCATTCAGTTGCCCGTTCCTGTTTTAAAGGAATTGAGAGTCGCCTGTATTGTGGGTTAGGAGCTTTTAAGGGAAAGGAATGCCTGTATGGATCTCTCTCAAGGTATTTGTAGTTTGGAGAAGTGAGAACAAAACTGAAATTTCTGGGTACTAAGGCTCTACATGACAAGTATTGTCAGAATGTTAAAGTGAAGTGTAATCTGCCAAAAGCATTGCATATGGAGCAGTATTTTTGGAGGCGAGATTATAGCCATCACGTTGGAGAGAATGTTAATGCCACAGAGTTCTGTTAATCAATAAACAATAAAGTAGGGGAATCTACATACATAACACCAGAGCAACAATTACAATTATCTCAGACATTTAACGAGGAATATATAGAGGTATTCTATGAGAAACCAGTGATCATCGGAGATTACATGTGTAATATTGATGTGATAAAACACAAGACATATTGTAATGCTACTTACCTCCATTCCATGGTCGAAAAAGGAGGCTTAGTAATATTTTTTTCATTAATGATTTTTTAATTTATTTGTAGACAAGATGAAAGTTTTATCCTAGTATGTAGTAAAAGTTTCATTCAATTAACGTCATGATAGAATTTGTTTGAAATATGTTATGACAAATACAGTGGTATATGTAGAGTTTTAGAGAGATTAAATAATTTATTAAATGATCATGAGCGCTGTACGTATAAGGGTACAAACCATGAATCAACTGAATGAAAAAATTAAAGATCAATAGGTAGAAACTAGGTAGTTTTATCTACCGAATTTATAAAGAATATCATTAAGATACGTCCACGATTTGAATGAACCGGACTGTCAAGTACAGTGATTTTAAAAATATCACAAAAGCAGGGACATATTCAGGAGTCCTGTATTCAGTGAATATAATTTATTTGTATCTCAATATGTGACCAACAGAACTAGTGTATAAACCAGACCAATGTCAAAAAGTCTTAAAAAATGTCTAATAGGCCAAGCATGTAACAGAAAGGTACTAATGCTACCAGTACCTAATGTGAATGTAATGAGCTATAATGCGAAGACGAATATACTGTGTATATCGTGTAATAAATAGTGTGCCTGAAACGTTATAAACGGTACAACGCCAGAGACGTTGGTTTAATTATAGTGTATTAAGGTCAAATGTAGTAGATGGATCACAGATCGTGGCAAACTGATTAGTGTGTTTCGAACGAGGACGTTACTTTGCGCAGTTGAAGCACAGCTGATCTCAACCGACATAAGAAAATCAGTATCTCGCCAACGATTGGAGAGAAAGAAGTCAACAATGGAAATCCACCCGCGCAAGCGAACAGAACAGCTGATCCGTGCAAGCGTGTCCGGAGATACCTATTTGTGACATTATAGTTAGTGTGGTGTGTAACAGAAGTACTAACACTGTGTAAGCGGCCTACTCTGGGACACAGCTACTGTATGACGATTTAAAATAGAAAACGTTAACTTGGGACAAACTGTGAATTTGAAGTGTCATACAGCAATAAGGAATCGACAGATAAATTTCAACAAGAGTATGATGAACTGTACATAAACAGTATCATACAGTGGACTTCATATGTACTAACGAGTGGACAAATAATTAATACGCAAAACGACATAAGCTGGTTCTGGATGAAGCAAAAGAAGGAGATTAATAATCATGTGGCGGAGAACAGCAGCAAGGAGGGTGGGGGGCAACACACGTCCGTTACGCGGTTGTGTGCGGCTCGTCACTGTCGCGCGTCAGCTGATCGCTTGCCTCGGCGACGTCACAATCTGCAGTACGCGCTGACGGCGGCGCTATCCGGTGCTCACTCCTTCATCACTTCACCAACTTACCATGAAAGGAAAATAGCGATGAACATTCTATGTTACGCGAAAACCTTAACCACAAATAAAACTGAGGGTAACTATGTCTGTATTTATATATTTAAATGTTTAATAAGAGTTCAGTCTTTAGCCGGCCGCAGTGGCCGTGCGGTTAAAGGCGCTGCAGTCTGGAACCGCAAGACCGCTACGGTCGCAGGTTCGAATCCTGCCTCGGGCATGGATGTTTGTGACGTCCTTAGGTTAGTTAGGTTTAACTACATTCCTGGAAATTGAAATAAGAACACCGTGAATTCATTGTCCCAGGAAGGGGAAACTTTATTGACACATTCCTGGGGTCAGATACATCACATGATCACACTGACAGAACCACAGGCACATAGACACAGGCAACAGAGCATGCACAATGTCGGCACTAGTACAGTGTATATCCACCTTTCGCAGCAATGCAGGCTGCTATTCTCCCATGGAGACGATCGTAGAGATGCTGGATGTAGTCCTGTGGAACGGCTTGCCATGCCATTTCCACCTGGCGCCTCAGTTGGACCAGCGTTCGTGCTGGACGTGCAGACCGCGTGAGACGACGCTTCATCCTGTCCCAAACATGCTCAATGGGGGACAGATCCGGAGATCTTGCTGGCCAGGGTAGTTGACTTACACCTTCTAGAGCACGTTGGGTGGCACGGGATACATGCGGACGTGCATTGTCCTGTTGGAACAGCAAGTTCCCTTGCCGGTCTAGGAATGGTAGAACGATGGGTTCGATGACGGTTTGGATGTACCGTGCACTATTCAGTGTCCCCTCGACGATCACCAGTGGTGTACGGCCAGTGTAGGAGATCGCTCCCCACACCATGATGCCGGGTGTTGCCCCTGTGTGCCTCGGTTGTATGCAGTCCTGATTGTGGCGCACACCTGCACGGCGCCAAACACGCATACGACCATCATTGGCACCAAGGCAGAAGCGACTCTCATCGCTGAAGACGACACGTCTCCATTCGTCCCTCCATTCACGCCTGTCGCGACACCACTGGAGGCGGGCTGCACGATGTTGGGGCGTGAGCGGAAGACGGCCTAACGGTGTGCGGGACCGTAGCCCAGCTTCATGGAGAAGGTTGCGAATGGTCCTCGCCGATACCCCAGGAGCAACAGTGTCCCTAATTTGCCGGGAAGTGGCGGTGCGGTCCCCTACGGCACTGCGTAGGATCCTACGGTCTTGGCGTGCATCCGTGCGTCGCTGCGGTCCGGTCCCGGGTCGACGGGCACGTGCACCTTCCGCCGACCACTGGCGACAACATCGATGTACTGTGGAGACCTCACGCCCCACGTGTTGAGCAATTCGGCGGTACGTCCACCCGGCCTCCCGCATGCCCACTATACGCCCTCGCTCAAAGTCCGTCAACTGCACATACGGTTCTCGTCCACGCTGTCGCGGCATGCTACCAGTGTTAAAGACTGCGATGGAGCTTCGTATCCCACGGCAAACTGGCTGACACTGACGGCGGCGGTGCACAAATGCTGCGCAGCTAGCGCCATTCGACGGCCAACACCGCGGTTCCTGGTGTGTCCGCTGTGCCGTGCGTGTGATCATTGCTTGTACAGCCCTCTCGCAGTGTCCGGAGCAAGTATGGTGGGTCTGACACACCGGTGTCAATGTGTTCTTTTTTCCATTTCCAGGAGTGTAGTTCTAAGTTCTAGGGGACTAATGACCTCAGCAGTTATGTCCCATAGTGCTCAGAGCCATTTGAACCATTTTTGAAGTTCAGTCTTTACGGCTCTGCCGTGATTTCCTCTCGGTTTCCCAGTGGCTTTTACCCAAATGGGGGAGCATAAGAAAAAACACCCGAGGAGAAATGGTAGAAAAGTTTGCACTCAACTTTAGAGCAAAAGCATCAACGTGCAAATTTGTAACACAGCACTGGAGGTATCGTAACTATTAAAATCACATGTGTCTGTAGTCACCTGTTTGGACGCAGGCAATCTTAAGACATCTTAATTTAATGATTAAAAAACAACATATATCTGTCGTTATGCCGGCCCCTGTGGCCGAGCGCTTCTAGGCGCTTCAGTCCGGAACAGCGCTGGTCGAACGCAAATAAACATAAAAATTAAATAATAAATATTATATCAAACACATCTATCGTCACCTGTTTGTACGTAGGTAAATGATAAAAGGAAATGTATCATCGTGGAATGCCATTTACAAGACTGTATGTAACTATGCAAATGGGATTCCAGGGAGTCTTTACAGCATTGCCTCCGGTAAAAAATAGTAGAAATAAATTGCAGAGACCTAACAGAGGGAAGAGTTATCTGTGCTATTAGAAATACAGATATTATTATCTGTGGCCGGCCGCGGTAGACGAGCGGTTCTAGGCGCTCAGTCCGGAACCGTGCGACTGCTACGGTCGCAGGTTCGAATCCGGCCTCGGGAATGGATGTGTGTCATGTCCTTAGGTTAGTTAGGTTTGAGTAGTTCCAAGTTCTAGGGGACCGATGACCTCCGCAGTTAAGTACCATAGTGCTCAGCGCCATTTGAACCATTTGAACCATCTGTGTTTCTTTGTAGAAGAAGTATGAGTGGATTTTGTTTCATTGCCTTGTCGACTCCGTGGTCCACAGTGACGGACTTTAACTTTTCTCCTTCTGTAACTGATACAACTATTTGTAGCAGGAATAAAATTTGGTTGAACACGTATGAGATTAGTAATTGTAGTACGTATTTTTGTGAGTAGCTAGTACTTATCCTGTACATGATTCAGTACGTAATAATTACATGCTGCCCTGGCCATTTCTGCATAGGTTCATTGTTGCAGAGACGCTATTAAAAACAAAAATTATGTAAGTTCTTCCAACAGTCATATAATAATAAAGGTACAAAAAGAATAATTTTAATAACCTGAAAACGGCGTCCTGCACTATTTTTCAATTCATATTAGGATGGAGGTACAGTTTTTATTAATAACGATATCAATAAATGCTTACGCTGCCATTGCATCCAGGCAGCTATCCTGGAACATCCAGCCCTTAAGAAAAATTGCCTCTCTGGTGCCTGTACCTTTCCTAAAGAGGAATTAATGGTCACCCTCAATTCAGTTTCTCATACTTCTGTATATTACTGTAGTAAGCAACTTAGATGCATGAGGTGTTAAGCTGATCGTGCGATAATTTTCGCACTTGGCGGCTCTTGCAATCTTCGGAATTGTGTGGATGACGCTTTCCCGAAAGTCAGACGGTCTATCTCCATACACATACATTCTACACACCAACGTGAATAGTCTTTTTTTTTTTGCCACTGGCCAAAAACATTTTAGAACTTCTGATGGAATTTTAACGACTCCTGTTTCCTCTTCTATTACATCAGGCAAATCCTTCCCGTCATAGAGGCTCAAATGGTTGAAATGGCTATGACCACTATGGGACTTAACATCGGAGATCATCAGTCCCTAGAACTTAGAACTACTTAAACGTAACTAACTTAAGGACATCACACACATCCATGCCCGAGGCTGGATTCGAACCTGCGACCGTAGCGGTCGCGTGGTTCCGGACTGAAGCGCCCAGAACCGCATGGCCACACCGGCCGACGAAATGTTGGGTGCTTAAGATCTTTAGCTGAAGTAATGCTCACTGCCTCCTCCCCCAAATTAAGAACAATGTTCTTAATGCCTTCCAAATGCTTGCTGTAATATTCCACTGCCTCTAGCCACGTTCCCCAGTGAGTATGTATGGGTTATGGTGGAAGTGGTACGTTGGTAAGGTCCTCTCGATTAACTGGGTTCACGTTACTGCTTTAATAAAAACCTTTTAGATGGTTGAAATTGCTTACTTAAATGTGGAAATTCGAGACTTATCGTCTCAGCTACACGATTCATGGAATGGGTAAGACGTGTGACATGGAGAAAAGCTGGGTAAAATACTTTCAACAATTTATCAGCAGCAATCATTTATGCAGCTGCATCACTGTCGATTGCAAGTACTTTATTTTCATCCACATTGGTGGGGAAAAGTAATTTGAGGGCTTTATTAACAGAGTGAGCAGTTGTTTCCAGGTTAGACTTTTTTAGCTCCTTGCTGCAGATCAGATGAGGTACAGTGATAGTGTCAGGACCTAAGTTTCCAACAATCAAAATAGGAACATATCAACCTCGTCTGTCAGTTGTCTCATCGACAGAGCTCCACGTGTATGAATCTCTAGAACACTTTCGAACAGCCTACTTTCAACTGCATTGAATGGTATGTTTGCTGCAACAATGGCTCGACAAACGTCAAGATGAAATTCGTTTTTGTTGTTTGCATTTTGTTTAGTTACAAACGTTTGTTTCATGTTTGATTTATTTTTTGAATTTGCCTGATGTTTAATCCCCGCAACATTCTGACTTAAATGCGATCTCTGTTCAGAACGGACCTGTAAACAAATAGAAAATAGAAATACTTTGTGGAAGAATTTACATACGAGATCTACTTAGCAAAAATTAACCTACATTAAGGATTTCTAAACAATATTTTTACATTCACATGTGTCTGATCCCAGTTGATTCTGGAAAAACAGTGGCAGCACTGTTCTCTGAGTGGGCATAGCAGATAAAAGGTTAACATTTTACTTACATCTTTGTTGCACACATTGCAGTGAATAACTCTTCCACCTATAGAGAATTCAGGATATTCTTGTAATCACTGACGAATCAGAGATAATTTGCTGCTGGCTACTTTCGGCATGCTTGATTTTCCACAAATAAACTGTCGCTGTAAATTATTTCACCACATCCAAACATCACACTGACAAACTGAATAAAGACGGTGTAGGTCTTTTAAACAGGTTGTTCCGACAGGGCAGGAAAGCACCGGACGCAGATCATAAGGCTCCTCCGTGCTCTGCCGGATCATTTGACGGTTCACAGCGAGCGGCAACACACTGTGGAGCAGGGAGGGCTGGAACAACGTAGCGTATGCTGTCATCTGACTCACTTTTGGCGTTCACGTATGCGAACAAACCAGTTATCATTCAATTAATGTCCTCTAAGTGCCGGGAAGGTCAGATGATTAGTTTTAGTAATTTAAATTTAATTGACTGGATTTTTAAAAATTACCCACAGTCAGGTTCCAACATGATATTAAATATTTTTAGGACTTTTAAAAATAAGGTACAATAAGGTTCTAACATGAAATTGGGTATTTTAGGTACTATAAAATTACAATTTTCCATACAATATTTGTGTAATTCTTAGCTGGGAAGACCACGAGAGAATGTAAGGAAAAGGAAAATATTTAATTCGATTATTAAAATTTAGGTCCAATCAGGTACTAACCTGAATTTAGGTGAGATAAAACAAGCGTTTTCGATCACAAATAGGCGTAATTCGTGTATTTAAAACTTTTATTGCCTTTAGTTGATGAGGAACAAAATAAATTTTTACCTAAAACCTGAGGTGTAATACTAGCTGAAGTTCGTTACAGAACTCATTCCTATTCCCAAGCCCATATCCTCCTGTAACCATTTCTTCTGCTCCTTCTTCTACAACTCTCCCTATGACAATTAGACTGATCTGACCCGAAATTCTTATCTTATTTCCATTTCAGTTCACTGACCCCTACTACATCTACACTCCTGGAAATGGAAAAAAGAACACATTGACACCAGTGTGTCAGACCCACCATACTTGCTCCGGACACTGCGAGAGGGCTGTACAAGCAATGATCACACGCACGGCACAGCGGACACACCAGGAACCGCGGTGCTGGCCGTCGAATGGCGCTAGCTGCGCAGCATTTGTGCACCGCCGCCGTCAGTGTCAGCCAGTTTGCCGTGGCATACGGAGCTCCATCGCAGTCTTTAACACTGGTAGCATGCCGCGACAGCGTGGACGTGAACCGTATGTGCAGTTGACGGACTTTGAGCGAGGGCGTATAGTGGGCATGTGAGAGGCCGGGTGGACGTACCGCCGAATTGCTCAACACGTGGGGCGTGAGGTCTCCACAGTACATCGATGTTGTCGCCAGTGGTCGGCAGAAGGTGCACGTGCCCGTCGACCTGGGACCGGACCGCAGCGACGCACGGATGCACGCCAAGACCGTAGGATCCTACGCAGTGCCGTAGCGGACCGCACCGCCACTTCCCAGCAAATTAGGGACACTGTTGCTCCTGGGGTATCGGCGAGGACCATTCGCAACCGTCTCCATGAAGCTGGGCTACGGTCCCGCACACCGTTAGGCCGTCTTCCGCTCACGCCCCAACATCGTGCAGCCCGCCTCCAGTGGTGTCGCGACAGGCGTGAATGGAGGGACGAATGGAGACGTGTCGTCTTCAGCGATGAGAGTCGCTTCTGCCTTGGTGCCAATGATGGTCGTATGCGTGTTTGGCGCCGTGCAGGTGAGCGCCACAATCAGGACTGCATACGACTGAGGCACACAGGGCCAACACCCGGCATCATGGTGTGGGGAGCGATCTCCTACACTGGCCGTACACCACTGGTGATCGTCGAGGGGACACTGAATAGTGCACGGTACATCCAAACCGTCATCGAACCCATCGTTCTACCATTCCTAGACCGGCAAGGGAACTTGCTGTTCCAACAGGACAATGCACGTCCGCATGTATCCCGTGCCACCCAACGTGCTCTAGAAGGTGTAAGTCAACTACCCTGGCCAGCAAGATCTCCGGATCTGTCCCCCATTGAGCATGTTTGGGACTGGATGAAGCGTCGTCTCACGCTGTCTGCACGTCCAGGACGAACGCTGGTCCAACTGAGGCGCCAGGTGGAAATGGCATGGCAAGCCGTTCCACAGGACTACATCCAGCATCTCTACGATCGTCTCCATGGGAGAATAGCAGCCTGCATTGCTGCGAAAGGTGGATATACACTGTACTAGTGCCGACATTGTGCATGCTCTGTTGCCTGTGTCTATGTGCCTGTGGTTCTGTCAGTGTGATCATGTGATGTATCTGACCCCAGGAATGTGTCAATAAAGTTTCCCCTTCCTGGGACAATGAATTCACGGTGTTCTTATTTCAATTTCCAGGAGTGTAGATTGAGTCTTTGCAATTCACTCTCCAGATTTTCTAGTTTTTGTTCCAGGTTAGAGCTACTGACATTCCACGCGTCGACTCGTAGAACGTTATCCTTTCGTTGGTTATTCATTCCTTTTCTCATGGTCACCTCTCCATTTGTAGCCCCCTCCCGGAGTTCCGAAAGGGAGACTATTCCGGAATCTTTTGCCAATGGCTAGATCTTCATGAAACTTTTTCTGTTACAGGGCTCATGTTACACTTTATGAGTCTTTAATGCAGTGGCGTCTATTGGCTTCTGCGTCCTCATGCCGTTGATCATTGCTGATTCCTTCGCTTTTACGGGCAGATTCCCACCCCAAATACAAGTGAGTGCCCTGAACCTCTTTAGCTCCTCAGCCCTCTTTGACAAGGCCGTTGGCAGAATGAGGGTTTCTTACACCGAAGTCTACGGCCGCCAGTGATGATTATTAATCAAAATTTATGCGATGGCAAGTTTCTGTTTAGTAATCAAAGACTCTGTTCCTAGACGACGAGTATTCTCCCATCTCATTATCAGACTCCTGTTTAGTTGCTGGGAGAGTCTCGCTTGTCTCTCTTGGACGTGCGTCGCCGATGACGTTTTGGATGATGGTGTGTTTCCATATTAGCCTCCGTATTCTACCAATGGACGTGATATCATCGTTGTATGAGGTCTTCCACAATCTGGTACGAACCAATGAACGTCTTTTTCGTATTTGTGTAAGTGCGTTGGACCAGTACAGAAATAGCCTTTGTCTGTTGAGGGCGAGAGTTCTGGATCTGGATTAGAAGTCAACTGGCTTTCCTCGTCCGATCGACCGAAACTGCCTTTTCTTTCTATGTCCAGGCTCTTGTTTTTTTCTGGCGCACGAGAACAAACACGATTACCTGACTCTTAGACCGTTACGTTCACTTTATAGTGGGACGCGACAACCATTCCGGATCGTCATACTTTTCAGTAATATATGGTTACTGCTCACTGGAGATGGCAACGAATGCCACGTTATCACACTCTATTTATCACTACGACACTATAATGTTTAGGGAATCCTACCGAACCTCCAGTCCTGCTTGTATGGCAATACTTATCCGGATTCACGGTTGTAGAGCTTAGGCTGTATATGGCTAGTATACATTGTCGGAAGAAAATTAGTAGACCTAAAAAGAAGACGCCGAATTTGATTGATGTCGACATATGTCACCTGGGGATAGTATATTTACTGATACTGGATGGAGATGGCATCATCGTGGTATGAGGTCGTCCGCCAACGGGTAGCGTAGTGGCATAGCTACAAGTAATCACACGAACATTCTTACACATGTTCACGAAGTTCTGGACGTCCACGCAAAACAGAAGACATCCAGGATCGTGATATTGTAAGGAAAACGTTGACAGATCTTACAGCTACCAGAGTTCAGATAAGGGGGCTTGTGGGCCCAGATGCGTCAACATGACTTGTTGGGAACCGGTCTTAACAGTTAGACCACGGGCACGCACATCTCTGGCATGTCTTTCATTCACGCCACAGAATAGACACGCACGGCTCGACTGATCCCCTCGGAGCATCACATGGAATTACGCCCTGTGGTCTTCAGCTATGAATAAAGATTCTGTTTGCACGCAAGTGATGGCCGTCTGCGCGTACGACGAAGATTTGATGAGCGCAGTCCCGTAGAATGCGTTCGTCCGAATCACACTTGCTCATCTCAGGCCTTGTGGTCTGAGGTGTGATAATCTACGAGTCTCATTCAGCTTTAGTGTTTCTGGCGCCGGTCGCGGTGGTCTAGCGGTTCTGGCGCTGCAGTCCGGAACCGCTGGACTGCTACGGTCGCAGGTTCGAATCCTGCCTCGGGCATGGGTGTGTGTGATGTCCTTAGGTCAGTTAGGTTTAAGTAGTTCTAAGTTCTAGGGGACTTATGACCTAAGATGTTGAGTCCCGTAGTGCTCAGAGCCATTTTTTTAGTGTTTCTGGAGAGACGCTACCCAGCTCTCGGTACGTACAGAATGTTGTTAAACCCGTCGTTTTGCCGTTCTTTCAACAGGAAATTGGTGTGTCCATGGCCATGAAATTCAGTTTGTTCAGACAGACGTGCAGTAACTTTCGTGGCCAACACAATCTCCGGACTCTTATCCAATGGAGCACGTGTTGGATATGGTGGGACGAGAAGTGACTCATGCATCTTGTCAAACAACAACTCCTACAGAAATACGTGATCAGGTCGACCAGGCGTGGCATAGCGTATCTCAGGACATTATTCACCATCTGTACGATCCATTGGACGCCATAGTCAGCGCCTGCACTGCCAGCTCTGGAGCCTACACTACAAACTAACATGAGTGTTTCAACATGGGTCGTTATCTGGTACCTTAGAACCGCTTGTGTTACTCATCTGTAACGGTAATCATCTCATGTACCCCATACACACTGTTGCAACACTAAATCTTGAGTGAACTGAAAACCCCTAAATGGGCATACCAATTTTTTTCGGCGCTGTATTACATTAAAAAAGTCGTAAGAACCATTGAAAAAGTTTGCTTCGTGGGAAAATGGAATGTTAGCTCATTGAAAGAAGAGATCTAGTTTTCGTCCAAAGAAAAAGAAAAGTGATTCCCAACGAGTCTTGTGATACAAGTACGGCGTGAGCTAAAAAACAAAAAGCAAAAAAAAAAAAAATAGTTAGTGCAGATAGCTGCCATGTGGGAAACCCCGGTTCCATTCCCGGTACTGCCAAGGATTTAATTTCGGTGGGAGGACTGATACGGGTTCATTCAACTTCTTGTTGCCAATTGAGGAGCTAATTGAATGAAAAGTAGCGGCCTCATGTTCTAGAAAGTCATCGAAACTTCCCGGAGAGTTGCGTGGTGATCACACACCCCTCCATACCGCACGAGTGTGATGCCGGTTGGCAAGGGATGTAAATACCAGTATTCTGAGATATCCTGTGTTGTTATAGATCGATGCAGCCTCCGTCCAGGAGGTCAGTTCAGTTCTGGCTGTACCTTGGTGTTCGACAAAAAGTGTATTTCGTGCCAAGTGTTTCTATTTCATTGACGACCCTGATTCCGGATTTGGCCTTGAGTATGGTTGTGGCATGACGGTAGTCATTAAATACATGTTTCCGTAGTCCCGATCGAGATTCTAAATGGGCTGCAAAGTCTGGGTGATCCTCAAACTTTGTCTCAGATATGCGAAGGTCTGCAACAGGAAAACCTTCTGGAAATTCTGGCAGTTTATGGTATGGAATTTGTTTTGCTTTGTTCATAAACCAACAATGGCGTTTTATTGTGCTCAAATTTTGATCTGAAAACAAATGCCGATTTATTGTGGGAGATTCCCTCTTATTTTCACCTGATGTATCTGAAGGAATTCTACTATTTTCTTAAGTACGATTTACGAAAATCTCCCTGCAAAGTTATTAAGTATTTTTCGATGTCATCCCTCGACATTCCTCTTCGTCTCTCCCTGGTATACGTAGAGTATACTACTAGACTTCTCCTCTTCACTTGCTCCTGGAACTCAACTTTGTAAATGATAATATAATCCATTTGTTCCTAGGAGATTTGTATCAATGAACAACGACGATAAAAAGCCTCAGAGCATTAGAACTATGCTAAACCATTTGTCCTTGATAAATTGCACGATACACAAAGTCATAGAGACGGTATATACCTGATCATCTTGATTAAAAGCTCTCTTCTCTAAGTATTCATACTGGTAGGCGTACGTAATGGTCCTTAATCATCGTCCCTTGTTATTATAGGACACGTCTGTTGTCCCTAATTTAATATGCACAGAACGCTGAAGCCCTTACACTTACTCCTTAATAGCCAGGTACAGTATTTCGTATTTTAACAATCAATTTTATAGTCAGTTGTGACATAACCAGGAAATTATCGGCTAGTTAAAGAATCTAACTCCTCTGTGTAATAAAGCTTAAAACTCCTGATATTTCAGAGATCAGTTCATGTGTTAAATATCTGATGTTGATCGTGTAAGCGAGGAAAAGTTTTTAAAAGGTTTTAAATTTTGCTTAAAATTTGTTAAAAGTAGCTAAATGCGCTCATTATGAAACAATGAATGAATCTAGTCTGGTTAATTTGCGCTGCAGTTTAAGTAAAATCTAGTGTTTTCTCTACTGTTTACGACATCAGTTCTCCTGAACCATGTGTCGTACAATGATGAGCATTCTCCTAAACGTGTTGCGAACAGAGCTAGTAGTGATGAAGTAAGAAATTAATACGTGACTTATGGCGCGGTAGGTTTATTGCACGAAGAACGAAAATGTCGAAAGCGATAAATCTATTTCCTTTCATTACGTAATCGCAGGTATCAGATAGATAACTTTTAGTAAAGTTTTGAAATGATATTTAATGTTTGTCGGATGTCGGTAGGTGCTCTCATCCTCAAATACTGGAGGACTGTTGATCGGATATTTGCGCACCATCTGCCTCAAGACATTTACTCATTTCCTTCCTTCTTGTGTTAAACTTTTATAATAAGATTTTATCTCATAATGAGTAGTTTATGAGAGTATTTTAGATTTTTAAATTCGGCAAATAATTACTAAAAATATGGAAAATCAAATGTTATTTGTCCCTGGAAGGTGTTAGGTAGACAACATGTAACTGGTTTCACATTCCGGGTTAGTCGCTTAGTGATATAGACTGCTCAAAACAATTAAAGGATTACTTTTTAGAAGCCCCCTAAATGCCTGCCATTCCGATGCAGAAGTTTGAAATGTAACTCTAAGGTGCCTAAAACCTTCCTCTGTAATAGTACAACAGCATGGCGCCTTACGACGTCACGTTTCGGCTCGACGTCGCTTCAAACAGCAAATTCTCGACAAATGCGGGAAAAGGGCTAGAGGTCAGTATTTTAGGACCGGTGTAAGACATGTTAATGATCACACACTGGCCCCAAATTTCACCACAATTGTTCCGAGCTCCACCACGGACCGTGTCACGCAACGGGAAGGTCATCACTCACCCCCATGCCCACATTCGCTCCTTCCGTTGAAGCTTCTGCGATGGAGGTCAGAACCGCAACGTCCAGCATTGAAATCACGTGACTTCACAATGAGAACGAAAACATGGTCCAAGTAGGTTGTATGCTCTGTACCTTGTGTGCAAGAGGCCAGTGTCGACCTCTGGCCATCTTGAAGCACTTATCTTAATCTTCCAGCTTCAATTTACATTGTAATAGATCACGGGCGCATGTGGACAAGAATATGCCTTACTTCTGTGCGTATGTGGCGCAAAAACGTACAGTATTATACGTGGTTATGTCTATTAGCCGACGCAAACAGATATCACCCCAACAGTTTGTCTCTTGCACATTTTGGAACAAGCAGGCATCTTTAAAAACCATTCGACGAAATTTGGACGTGCTCCAAAGGAACAAAGGTGTCTACGCATTTTCAGGCTTCCCATTTCGCGCTATCCTGTGGTGTGATCACAAGGTTTTTCGACATTGATTGGTTCAAATGGCTCTGAGCACTATGGGACTTAACATATGAGGTCATCAGTCCCCTAGATCTTAGAACTACTTAAACCTAAGTAACCTAAGGACAGCACACAACACCCAGTCATCACGAGGCAGAGAAAATCCCTGACCCCGCCGTGAATCGAACCCGGGAAACCGGGCGTGGGAAGTGAGACGCTACCGCACGACCACGAGATTCGGACTTTTCGACATTGACACGTGTGTGAAAATGGTTCAAATGGCTCTGAGCACTATGGGACTTAACTTCTGAGGTCATCAGTCCCCTAGAAGTTAGAACTACTTAAACCTAACTAACCTAAGGACATCACACACATCCATGCCCGAGGCAGGATTCTAACCTGCGACGGTAGCAGTCGCGCGGTTCCAGACTGTAGCGCCTAGAACCGCTCGCCCACCACGGCCGGCCACGTGTGTGAATGCATATGTAAAGGTGCTTTCTAAGACAGAGACATCGCAGCTCTCCGTTTCGTCCCCGTCAGTTCGCAACACCCTCGGTGTCACCCATCCACCTTTATGGATAATTTTGTAAAAAAGTACGTGTACACACAGAACTTGCAAATACCTGCTGGAGGTTGCAGGCAGGCGGTATCTTGACACCCGTCCGATTTCAGTTGCCTGCCTCCAAGAGCCTAGGACTGCATGGTAAGTTGTCTTTCTAAAGACGGTGTCTGCCACCGAAGGTCGGGCTGCCACCCCTGTCCTCTGCGATCACGGCACAGGAGGGCGGAAACCAGGAACGCTGAACAAAATGCATAAACACTTTTTGCTGCTTCCAATAGCGTTAAAATTTTGTCGCATGTTTTTCAATGGTACCTAGTGGTTCCAACGAGAGAAAAACCTTGCGTAGCGCTGCACTGCAAAGGGGTGTGATCACGTTCTTTCCGGATGCCGCCCCGAGATAGAGAAGGGTAGAAATATCCCGGAGTGACAACAGTGTCAAAGGTTGTAAAGAACGTCGTCGCACTGTCGTTTTAGACCTCGAAATATTTGGGCGCTAACGCCCCAAGGAACTGGGTGGTTTCATTGATGCTCTTTATGCCACCCAGCTTTCTCGAGCCGATTCCGGGGTGATGTGTGTCTGAAATGGTTTCCTGAGCCATACTTTCTCGAGTCGATTCCGAGGGGAGGTATGTCTGAAATGGTTTCCTCAGCCAACAATTAGAAAACCGCGTGGTTCCAGGTCTGGGGTAGCGATTCTAATCTCCACCGCAAAAGCCTAAAATTGAGGGATGAAATGTGCCTGCGAGAGGGTGTGACGACTTTCTCAACGTGTGACATGTCCACGGTTATGCTGGGCAGAATTCTGGCGAAATTATGTGCCATAGTGGCGTAATTAAACCACCTTACACACCACATGAACTTCTGGGCTCTGGTCGTATTTCTCATGCGTCGATGTCTTTCTGTTTGAAGCGTCGTCGAACCGGGATGACGTCTCAGGTCGCCACACTTTTGTTGCATTACAGAGGAATATTTTACACACAAATTTCAAACTTCTACATAGCAACAGGAGACAGGAATACTGTTTTACGAATTGTAGATAATACTAACAAGGGAAGTACACATCAAACCGATTTGCTCGTCTGTCATCCTATAGTAGTAGACATATGAAACGAATGCTGCTTCAGTAGGATGTGCATCGTAAGAATTTCCGAGAAATCTGGTTTCAAAGTCTGACATCCCCGCTGAATACCATATGAGAGCGTCAGTTGTCGAGGAGAGTCGTTGACGCTGCAGGCTAAAGCGGCACATTGGAAGGCTGCTCTGACTGCGTCCGTGTCTTGTTCATTCCTTCCTGATGTTTGTATCGCTACGACGAATCACGTCTCCTCGGAAAGGTACAATTACAGTAATGATAATCACATGTAAAGTCGTGGCGAGATATAATACGTAATTATCGTGAATGGGCACATCGACATATTCATGTGTGTATAGCAGTGAAGTTATACCGTGATGTAGCTGCTTCGATTAATGTACACGACATCTATATTGCTTTTGTGCGTTTGTATGGCTTTTAGAGCTTCAGTAGTAGGCAGTTGTGTCCCCTATTCGTGAAAGGGACTGACTTTCTCATTTATTTTGTTGCAGACCACTTTATTTCGTTATTAGCCTTTAAATAAACGTGCCTAAATATATGTCATAAGTACACACTTGGTGTGTCCTTTATACCAGAATAAAAAGTGACCAAATATTAGCAAAATGTGTAAGAAAGTCAAGCCAAAACGCCAAACTCTTTTTAGCAGATACTATAAATTTATTGCACATGAATTGCAAACATATATCAACTGTATATCGACCATGCATTTTTAAAAATAAATATTATAACTTCTGAATTCTATATTTCACATACATTACATGTAACTGTTATCACTGTCCTTTTTTCTTCCACAAGAGATGTTATCTTCGTCATATTACGCCATATTTCTGGCGTACATCTAATGTATTTTTCTGGTATTTCAACTGGTAACTGTACAGCACTCTTCAGTGTGTGTGTGAGAGAGAGAGAGTATTGTGTATTGAACCGGAGACCTAGAAACGACGGAGAGGATTCGTCTCGTCGTATCCTTCAGTGGTTCTCAACTCTAGAACAGGCCACTGCAGTCCAACTACCTCACCACCGCCCCACACCGAACCCAGAGCCATTGTGCGGTTCGGTCCCAAATGGACGACTCATACCAGACGAGTGTAACCCCAATGTTCGCGTGGTAGAGTAATTATGGTGTACGGGTACGTGGAGACAGTGTAACCGCAGCAGTGGCCGACGAAGTGTAACTGAAGCGAAATAAGGGGAAGCAGTCCACAGTCGCCGAGGCAGATGAAAAACAGCCTTGAAAACCATCCACAGGCTGGCCGGCACACCGGACGTCGACACTAATCCGCCGGGCGGATTCGTGCCGGAGACCGGCAAGCCTACCCACTCGGGAGGCAGTAGTGCACCAGACTTCGCGGCTAGCCGGGATCGACGTCGCTTCCATCAGCAAATTCTCGACAAATGCGAGAAAAGGACAAGAGGTCAGAAGTTCAGGGGCCGTGTAGGGTTTGTTAATGGTAACACACTGGCACCAAATTTCTCTTCTGGGTGACTCGCTGACAGAAGGAAATCATTAAGAAATAAAATTAATTTCCTTGTTCATTGTGAACATTTTGTGATCAAAACCGTCTAGATAGCTATTGTAATTTTATTTACTTATTATGCTGTTTCGGCTACGGCCATCACCAGATATTAACCATCAGAAATAGTGTAACTGAATTTTGTTGTGTACGATCAAAGTTTTTTTGTAACCGATGTCGACAGTAGCTGAAAAGCCGTAATTAATAAAGAAAACAGTAACAGCAGTCTAGTCTCTCTTATTCACAAAAAAGAAAGAATTAAAATCAGTTACGTCCAAGATCATTACTGCATTGTAATTCGTAAATGATCCTGGATTTAAAAAAATACTATATACTCATTTGAAATTTCGCAGGCTTCCGTTTCGACAATATTTCAAATTAAAAACAAAATGAAGTAATACTGTAGAGTAAATGCTCGTGCGTCAGAGAGAAGACAATCGACAACAAGAGCGTCAGTCATAAATCAAACGCCGGCCGTGGTGGCCGTGCGGTTCTAGGCTCTGCAGTCTGGAACCGAGCGACCGCTGCGGTCGCAGGTTCGAATCCTGCCTCGGGCATGGATGTGTGTGTAGTAGTTCTAAGTTCTAGGGGACTGATGACCTCATATGTTAAGTCCCATAGTGCTCAGAGCCATTTGAACCATAAATCAAACTTTATGCGCCTGAGAGTAAAAAATTTTAATTGCAGGGTCAACAGTTCCGTTGTCATTACGAATTACGTGGTTAATTTGTAAGACTGCTTGCATGTGTAGATATGCCAGGCGGATGAATATGAGAAAAATAATTCTAGAGCGTACCCGTAAAATGTGTGGCTGCGTGATTTACAAGCTGGAAACCATCTTCTCATTCTGCAAACTGTATTTCCACAGCTTATGTGATAACTGAATCTCTAGAGGATCATATCGCTAGTATCTTAACGTTTCCGAAAGCGATGGAATGGCCTGTTGGAATACTGTGTTCATCCACAGCAGATATGTTGGGCTATAGACGAAGGGTGTGTTGGTGGAGTTCGACGCACTCTGCTTCTGCTGTGTGTACTCTTTGTCTCATGTACCTTTCATCACATGGACATGGTGGTCCTGTATATTCGTTACTCCGGGATAACTTCAAGGCGATCACCTTCGTTGTATTTTGGTTCATAGCTTGTGTTGTTGTTCTGGTTGTCTCATATTCTTTATTATAAAATGTTGAACTTCTGAAGGCTATTTGTTCATTTCTTCTTTCAACTTGTGGTTAGGACAAAAGTAATTGCGTTGTCAGTGTGAATATCTAGATTTCCATCAGTAGCACAGTGCCCAAAAATACTGCCGGCCGCGGTGGTCTAGCGGTTCAGGCGCTCAGTCCGGAACCGCGCGACTGCTACGGTCGCAGGTTCGAATCCTGCCTCGGGCATGGATGTGTGTGATGTCCTTAGGTTAGTTAGGTTTAAGTAGTTCTAAGTTCTAGGGGACTGATGACCACAGATGTTAAGTCCCATAGTGCTCAGAACCATTTGAACCATTTGAACCCAAAAATACTGTCTTCTTAGAACATAAATGAGGTTTAAAACTGTACGAAAGATGCATGATGCTTTACAATTCTAAGAAAAATAAATACAAATGGAATGCAAGAATTGAATACGATCTATTAAATATGCTTAATTACGCTCTTGTTGTACTTTACTTACCAGACGACGCTTCTTTGGGGTTGAATCACGTCACCCAATTGCAAATTGAAAGAAGTGCTGGAGCTTATGTTCATAGTAGATACTTCAACAAGATATTAGATTCTCAAATGTATCGCAGGGAACGTTACGAAGTAAACAGCCCTTCGCGAATATGACTGCCGCACTTAACGCGTCGGCGCGCGTATTGGTTCAAACGGTTCAAATGGCTCTGAGCACTATGCGACTTAACTTCTGAGGTCATCATTCGCCTAGAACATAGAACTACTTAAACCTAACTAACCTAAGGACATCACACACATCCATGCCCGAGGTTGGATTCGAACCTGCGACCGTAGCGGCGCTCGGTTCCAGACTGTAGCGCCTATAACCGCACGGCCACTCAGTGCGCGCGTATTTGGAGGCAAGAAATGAAAGAGTTGTTAGTTAAAATCTACCTTCACTCAGGATGCTTGTCGGTTACTGTGCACGGCAAAGATGCCTTTACTTCGTTTCTGCGATGGAACCATTACCTCTGAGGCCAAATCCTATTCAAACATGATTATAAGTGTGGTGGTAGATTAAAAGGATAGTAAATGTACATGAAAAAAGTTGACTTGAAAGCAACACTGGCAGACTGCTACTTGGTCACTTCTGTCGGTTGCCCAATTGCCGCTGCCCGACAGCTGGTAGTCTCAAGTGGTATTCAACAGGATCGTAAAATTTTAACCTTGATTTCTCTAAAGTATTAGGCAAGGCTACGGTGTTACATGATCACTTGTTACACCTGAGTACGTATTACAATCCTGTTAAAAATGAGCTCTGTGAGTAGGTTTCCCTCGTAAGTAACGTTAGAAGCTTGAGACCTCTTAGGGCCAGAGCGGCAGTGCAGCAGTTTTCTCCTCAGGTAGAGTCCCCCGGAGCAGTAAACCAGGGCGGCAGACGACCCGAGCAGCTGCGGGCGTGAATCCGGCCAATAAGGCCGGGCCCCGCGCAGCTCGTGAATATTCCCTTTCGGGGCGGCGCCGGGCCTCCGTGATGGACCTGCCGCATGCATAATGCGCACAGTGGCCCGTCACCTCTCGCGCTGTAGGCGCCTCCCTCCAGACCCTGCTGACGACTGCAAAGCTACGACTTCAAAAATTCACGGCCTTTTAGTCCCCGTCTGAGTTCGGTACCTTCCCTAAATGCACTTGGGCATGCTACAGATATATGTGGAAAAATGTACAGCTGAAAGCAATCGAAATAACTCAGAAGTCACTATCACATGAAAATGACGGAGGATAGCAGGTGTGCGTAGATCACACAAAAACTCCCTCATCTCTCTTAGTAATTTGGAAAAATATTGATAGAAACCTAATAAATATCAGCTATTAGGTATTTATTACAGACCCACTTCTTCTTCTTCTTCATTTTATCCCTTGTCTTCACGAGGTTGCCATGTTGAAACTAATCTGCCTTAGTAAGGGTTTGTGCTCCAGAAATAGAAACCTACCAGTTCTATCCATTCGACACCACAATGAAGGGCTTTGCATGTTTTGCAACATTTGACACTACAATGAAGGGCTGTGCATGTGTTGCACCATTTCTTTAATAATATGTATATTGTGTACCACGGGAACAGCATCACATTGGAACAACAGCTCTAAGTCTTTCTTCTTCTTTATCGTCGCCTTGTTCCACGTCACGTAGTGTCGGCGTTGCTCGTCTGGACCCATATTCTCCATAGTGCTGTATGCATTGCCTCTTCCTTCTTCCATCATTTCTCCCTTAGGTCCCCGGATATCTTATCCTTCCACCTCATCTCCGGTCTTCCTCTCCTTCTCGCTCCTTCAATCTTTATATCTTCAAATCTGTTTCCGATATACTCTTCCCCTTTTCTCTGTAAATGTCCGTACCACCTTAGTCAGCTCTCTTGTATCTTTTTCCCGATGGGTCCCCCTTTCACAGCTCCTCTAACTAATTCGTTTCTAATCCTGTCCCTCCTTGTTACCCAACACACCCACCTCAGCATCGTCATTTCCGCCACTTCCATCGTCCTTTCCTGGGCTACTGTGATTGGCCATGTCTCTGTCCCGTATACCATAGCGGGCCTTACCACCGACTTCTACACATTCCCTTTCAACCCAATGCTCACCTTCTTGTCACACAACACTCCACTCATTTTCCTCCAGTTGTTCGAACGGCAATTTATTCGGTGTTGTATCTCGCTTTCTAGTCCTCCGTCCCTCTGTATGTACGACTCTAGGTATTTAAATTTGAAGACCGATTTCAGCTCATAATATTGGATCTGGCAAGGCCTCATCTAAATATCCTTCAGTGCTAAATATTCTGATTTTTGTCCTGACAATTTTCATCCCTCTTTCTTCTAGTGCCTTCCGCCAATCCTCCAGCTTTTCTTCAAGTCTGTCGATGCTCTGCTCGCAAAGAACCACATAATACGCAAGCAGCTCTAAGTATTCCCTATTTTTTTTAGAATGAAATTTTCACTTTATATCGGAGTGTGCGCTGATAAGAACTTACTTGTAGATTAAAACTGCGTACTGGGGACAGAGGCGTGAACTAGGGACTTATGCCTTTCGCGGGCAAGTGCTCTATCTACTGAGCTGCCCAAGATTGGGTAGCTCAGCCGGTCCGGCACGTTATTTTAATCTGTTAGAAACGTTCATATCAGCCCACACTCGGCTGCTGAGTGAAAATTTGTCAGGCTGTGGCTAAGCCATGTCACCGAAATAACCTTCCTTCCCAGAGTACTAGTCTTGAAAGTTTCGCAGGAGAGCCTCTGTGAAGTTTGGAAGGTAGGAGACGAGGTGCTGGCGGAGGTAAAGCTGTGAGGACGATTCGTTAGTCGTGCTTGGGTACATCAGCACTTGCTCGCAGAAGGCAAAGTTCAATTGTTCGAGTATCGGTCCGGCACACAGTTTTCGTCTGCCAGGAAGTTTCATTCCTGTTTATATTTGTTAAATAATGGTCACCTAGTCATGGGAGAACTTTTGGGAAGTAGGATTCTTCAATGACAGTCGATTTCATAAATTACTAAATTTTTTCTCAAATTTGACACTTCACGAAATATTATTGGCGTGTGGCATTTGGTGAACAATAACTCAGAAAAATAAAATGAAACACAGAAGTTAATTATGTAGGACTTTGACCTACAATATTGTGGAGACTGAAAGAACAACAATATCAAAATTCCTCGTTTGCACAGCTTGCATATTCAATTTGTGGGGGTACAACTGAGCTTTAGACATACCTCCGTGGATGTCAGAATGGTGTGCATCACTTGGACTGGCTGATAGATAACTCCCCATGTGCTCATACGCATTCACGAAAAGAGGTGTCGTGCAATGGATAACTAATAGGGCAGGGTGTCCCAAGCAAACATGAAACTGGTTGTTGTACCTCACAAAAGATATCCAACAAGTTGATCTTGTCATGAAACGAAACAGTGGTCTAAGTTGTTCACTGTTATTACTAGGTTTCCCGCTGACATGCATGAATAACAAGATACTACAGTGTCTTTGTTGCTATAAGACATGCAGATAATAGGATAATTACCAATTGTTGATACGGATCAGTACTAATGTATAACTTTAATGACCCGGGAAAGACTGTACAGTTTAGATGGTTGGGACAAGGTCTTAACTTACGCATGAATTTTGTGATGGCGAATCTGTGGGAATCACTTTGTAATTGCCAGAAGCTGCAAGAAGACTGAAATACTATGCACGCCAATAACATTGTTGATTGACTAATGAATGAGCCTTCGGATACTAGAATATAGTATGAAATTAGCGAAATGTACCCAATCCTAATAGCGTGCCTACAAACTCACAGTAATTCTCATACCATGCTAGTGTGAATGTAGTCCAGGACTTTTTATTGCGTATGATACCTTATGTGAAAAAAAAACATTATGTGAAAAATTCTAGGAACCTGACTTGTGCTGTGCTAGAGGTAATCAATGACAGACCAAGATAATGGCGTTCCGTGAGAAACTGTAGACCTGCACTGTGGACTGGGATTCCTGTCTGTATATTTTGAGATGACATGACTTCTTAGCACCGGTTTCCATGGGGTCAGTAACTTCTGGCGAAAACGTTGTGAGAGAGCCCTCACTCGCTATTCTAAAAAAGTGGCAGAGTACGAGAAACAGGCCACCAGTTTGCTGGGAAATATGAAATGGCGACGAACATGTTGGCTGAAGTAGCAAACTGAGCTGATGAGTTGGGGAGTATTGTACTTGTTTACTTACTGCATGACTGGGTGTGCTGTTGTAGGAAAAGAACTACACAGAGAATTTGTTACAAGAAAGCTCAGCCATCAGAGGTCAAACGAATGTAGACTTTTTCTGTTACCATGTACGGAAGAGCTATTGAGATTAATATTAAGAGGCCATTTCTATTCTAAGGCAAATTTATATGGCTTTTTTCTCTAATTGCCTCGGATATTTTGTGCAGTCATTAAACCAGATGAATTTTTGGTTTTGTGAGCACTCCTCTAACCTAAGTTGCAAATGATGTAGTGATTATAATCACGGGAGCAACAAACAAGTGAAAACGTAAGGAGTTTAAACAGATATTTAATAGATTTAGAGTTGGTTCATTTAAATACCAATGAAATATATGTAAAATGGATGACATATTGTCCGAGAAGTTTTGCAGCTGCAGAGAATGTGTTTTATTAATGTCCTCTCCGTGGTAAATATTCACTCTTCAATACTAGTATCGGTGGTTCCTAACGATCTAAACTATCAATGAAGTGTCGATATTTGCCGCTGAGACTGTAATAATAAATGGCCCGTCTCGGAATCTGACATAATCCCAAGAGAGTCTGGTCGTATGTAAAATACACTAGCAGCGAGGCACAATCAAAAACCTTACCATGTGATATCAACGGTAATACAAAACACTCTTGCTGATCTGGCCATTCCTTCCACATATGGTTGCCAAATAGTAAGTTCAGAACTGTTCAATTGGCTCTAAGCACTATGGGACTTAACACCTGAGGTCATCAGTCCACTAGACTTAGAACTACTTAAACCTAGCTAAGGACATCACACACATCCATACCAGAGACAGGATTCGAACCTGCGACCATAGCAGCAGCGCGGTTCCGGACTGAGGCGACTAGAACCTCTCGGTCACAACGGCCGGCGATAAGAGGAAGTGCCGGATTACTGAGTATGACTTAAGCTTAGTGTAAACATACAGGGATTATACTTTGTAAAATGCAAAGATACATTTATTTATATATAAAACTTAGATCTTGATGTGTGCATACACAGCAGCGTCACTCACTGTGAAACATGTCCCAAATTTTTAGTTGTCGAAATGATGATACGTGACGGCAAACTGAATGTTGTATAATGCACTACAAAGAAGATGTCTGCAGGTTCAGAAAAACCTTAGGAGATATCTTCATGTTCTCTCCGCCTATGTCCTCTACGTCATCGCTTTCATGACTTTCCTGTACGCTTTTGATTATCTCTTCGCCTGCTAAACTTCTGTCGCAAGCATTTGCTCGTCAAAAATATTCTCAGCAGCAATGGTTTTCTGAGAAGGACCTTAGTTGAACTTTCCTCTAATTTCGAGTTTGTGCCTGAGGTCTAATTTAACGTGTTTCCTTTAACTAGTTGTGATACTGAACCGTAAAGAACACTACAATTTGAAATATGTGTAGCATTCTTTTTGACCTTTTCATTAACTAAAAACATCAGAATTCATTGTTCCGCGTGTCATTTCTGCATGACTAGAGAGGGTGGAGGTGGGCCTCATTAACGAGAGGCTAGCGCCGGATTAGCGAGAGTTCAGTGTGTTAGCGATGACGGCGCCAATACAGAGGAGTTGTCAAACACAACTTTCCGAAATTTCCGAACCAAGGAAGGAGAAGTAAACATTCCAGAATTCGAATCGAAAGCAACTACCAACATGCGTAATTTAAAACTAGAGCCGCTCCGTGTAGCGGAGCAGCTTTAAGTACTCTTTTTTTAATGCTAAACTTCCACTCGATACTGCATACGAATCAGGTCCCTATCAGAGTATGACAGCCCCTTCCGAAGACATCATATACAACCCCTCGGAAGACGAAAGATTGATACCACAAGACTGGAAATTTTCTCAGGTTACACCAATCTCATAAAAGGAAGTACGACTATTCAGTTAATTACAGATAATATCATTGACGTAGATTTTCAGTAGTATTTTGGAACATATACTATTTTCGAAAGATACGATGGGTAACCGCGTGGTCTGGGGCGCCTTGTCACGGTTCGCGTGACTGCACCCGTTGGAGGTTCGAGTCCCCCATCGGGCATTTGTGTATGTGTTGTCATTAGCGTAAGTTTGTTTAAGTTAGATTAAGTAGTGTGTAAACCTAGCGACCGATAATCTCAGAAGTTTGATCCCATAGGAACTTACCACAAATTAAAAAAAAAATTTACGTTCGAAAATTATGAATTACCTCGAAGGTAAGAGTCTATTGACGCATAGGCAGCATGGATTCATAAATTTTCGATCTTGTGAAACAAATTCAGCTCTTTATTCCATGCAGCAATGAGTGCTATTGGCAGGGCATCTCAAACTGATTCCAAATTTCTAGATTTGCAGAAGTCTTTTGACTCCGTTCCTCACAGGGGACGTGTAATTAAATTGCTTGCTTTTGGAGTATCGCTAATGTTGGGCGACTAAATTAATCATTTACTGCCAGAAAGGTCAAAGTAGGTAGTAATCGACGGAAAATGATCGAGTAATACAGAAAAGATATTGGTGTTTCCTGTGCTGTTGCTAATCTATATAAACGATTTAGGAGAAAGTCTGTACTGCTGTCTTTGATTGTTTGCACGTGATGGTGTCATTTAGAATGTAGTAGAGACATCGGAAGATCGTAACCAGTTGCAAAATGACTTACAGTCGGTATTTATATGGTGCGAAAAGTGGCAACTTTCTATGACCAAGGAAAAGCGTAACGTCATCCACATAAAGACTGAAAAAAAAGTTAAATTTCGGTTACACAATAACGCACACAACTCTAAAGGCTGTCATTTTGCTAGACATCTATGAATTACAGTCACGAACAACTTACATCAAAACAATTTCGAAAAAAATATTGTGTATGTGCCGGTTTGTTTTCTCTCCGGCACTTGTAAATTCGCGGAATAACCGACGACTGAGTAGTCCCTCCGCCTGTTTCGCCACTTTTCGTCAGCGGTGATCCGCGTCCTGCTATCGAGTGGCGCTTGCGACGCCAGAAGCTGTCACGAGGCATGGAGAGCTGTCTGGAAGCTCTGACACCCAAACCTCTAGATGTCAGTCACTCAGATCGGTACCAAACGTTGTATGTCGATAGTGTATCAACCAAAACTCCGATCTAGGTCGTACTGTGTGCTATCGTCCAGGAGAACGGGCTTAAACTTTAATTAAAAGTAACACAAGAACCACGAAGCACAGGAAAAGCATAACTTGAGAGACTAATACGCGTAGGTTTCATGTCGATGTTGTTAGAGCGTTAGACCGTTACACCACACTCATGACAATTTTCTTGCTGTATTATCCGTGGAAGTGTTATATGGGACTACTAATACTCCCGCACGTGTGATGGAATTGTTTCTTTTTTCTACGGTTCAGATTGTTTATGTTCATTGTGTGAAACTACAAATCAACTAGCTTCTTCATCACGAGTGACTGCCAAAAAAAACATTGCTACAAACTCCGAAATGTCCATTCACTTGTCAGATAAATGTTCTCTCATTTAACAGTTTCACGAGTAAACTGTTAGAAGTAACTGGAAGCAGTGGAGTTTGAACGCGGGAGCTATGCAACGACGACCTGACGATCTACCAACTCATCTACGCGAGATCATCAAAACGGCTACTTACAGATACGTCTTTCCTGTACTGGTGTTACGTTTAATTACATTTACGCACGTTCTACTGGTCAGCAACACATAGCACAAACTAGCACACAAAATGGTTCAAATGGCTCTGAGCACTATGGGACCTAACATCTAAGGTCATCAGTCACCTAGAACTTAGAACTACTTAAACCTAACCAACCTAAGGGCATCACACACACCCATGCCCGAGGCAGGATTCGAACCTGCGACCTTAGCAGTCACGCGGTTCCACTCTGAAGCGCCTAGAACCGCACGGCCACCGCGGCCGGCTAAACTAGCATACAGCACGAACTAAATTGGTGTTTTGATTGATACTCTACCGACACACAACGTTTGGTACTGATATGAGTGTCTGACATCTGGAGGTTTTGGTATGAGTATCATGCCACTTGTGATTACAATGATAACATTGTCTAGGGGCTGTACGGTGGTGCTGCCGATTTTACGTTTTTATAGTAGTCCTGATATTTGATTACACAAGACATGATCGTAAATCTGTAGCCTGCAGCTGACAGTGTGTTTCATTGCTTGTATGTCTTAATCGTTGCAGCTTGATACGTTTGGTTGCTTAGCCACACGTCAGTGTAATCCGTCGTTGAGCGGAGCTGTTTGTTCCGGGTGTTCGCTGGTATGTTTTCAGATCGTTACACTGTTGTCAGCAATGTTGTTGGTCGTGTTCTTATTTTACTGAGCTACGACTCAGTCACAGTTCGCGTCCGTTTACGCGAAGATATGCACCGAATGGCACACCGCCATGAAGTTGCTGCCGTGTTTTGTAATAAGGACTGGCTGTAAATAAAAGTTTAGTTGGTATCAAATACATTTTGCTTGCGACGGATTGTTGATTAACTTAAAAACATAACAAGAACTTCACCCAACGCTAGAAGATCCAGCATTTGTTAAACAAGATAAATTATTGTGGCACAATAAAGGTCTAAAAGAAGAGCATGATGAAGTGTCCACTCCAATATTGTTTTTCCTATCACATCATAGATAAGCTTATACAACGTATCTGCATAAACTGTGTACATTATGTAACGAAAAACAATTGTGTTGTTATTCAAAAACCGATTCTGCAGTAGAAAAATGAGCGTAAAATGAAGATGCAAAATGTAACTTTGCCCAGTAGCCAAGGGCAGAAAAGGAACGCTAAGACCGAGATGAAGTAAACGCTAGTTTTTTAATGTTTATATTGAAATGTCTCTTCCTAAGCTATGGAACCACATCACTGCCTATAACTTTCTTCTCTTTGTTGAATGAGTGTAGTGAATCTTTCCCCTCAGCAAGTTGAAAATAAAGGTGGCGTGAATCGGTTAGTGATATATCATAATATCTTCCTGTGGATTGCGTACACACATGAAGCTCTCTCAAATGTTCAAGTCTTCAGTAGCATAACGTTGTATCAAGGACTCTGCCTTTAAGCGTGTTCCTTGAGGCACTGAATGATTCAGCTGCTGCATATTTTTCCTTTCTCACAGCAACGAATGCCTGTTGCATAGCTGCTATGATAATGCCTTACAAGGGAACCTCCCCATCGCACTCCCCTCAGATTTAGTTATAAGTTGGCACAGTGGATAGGCCTTGAAAAACTGAACACACATCAATCGAGAAAACAGGAAGAAGTTGTGTGGAACTATGAAAAAAATAAACGAAATATACAAACTGAGTAGTCGATGTGCAAGATAGGCAACATTAAGGATGATGTGCGCTCAGGAGTGCCGTGGTCACGTGGTTAGCGTGAGCAGCTGCGGAACGAGAGGTCCTTCAAAAATGGCTCTGAGCCCTATGGGACTCAACTGCTGTGGTCATAAGTCCCCTAGAACTTAGAACTACTTACACCTAACTAACCTAAAGACACCACACACATCCATGCCCGAGGCAGGATTCGAACCTGCGACCGTAGCGGTCGCGCGGTTCCAGACTGGAGCGCCCAGAACCGCTCGGCCACTCCGGCCGGTAGAGGTCCTTCGTTCAAGGCTTCCCTCGAGTGTAAATTTTACTTTCTTTATTTTCGCAAAGTTATGATCTGTCGTTCGTTCATTGACGTCTCTGTTCACTGTAATACGTTTAGTGTCTGTGTTTTGTGAACGCACCGCAAAACCGTGCGATTAGTAGACGAAAGGACGAGCCTCTCCAATTGGAACTGAACACATCTGATCGCAAGGTCATAGATCAACCGATTCCTCCACAGGAAAACACGTCTGATATATTCTATACGACACTGGTGACGGCATGTGCGTCACATGACAGGAATATGTTGTCGAACCACCTAACTTGTACACTTGGCGAATGGGTAAAAAGATTCTTCTACCTTGTCCGATTTAGGTTTTCTCGTGGATGTGATAATCACTCCCAAAAAAGTGAAGAAAACATAAAAGTTTGTCACATAATCTGCAACAAATGATTGCAACAGTTTCACAGTCGCACAGTTTCCTCTGTGCTCTGTCAGAACATGTTTTTAACGTTTTCAAATTTTTCCTTGTGTAGACCGTCAAATCCTGCATATGTCCAAGCAAATCTGAACATGTTCTGGAATTTTGGAGAGCGAAGTTGATTATGTGTGAGTGCTTGAACTTTGATAATTGTCTGAAAATAAAAAAAATAAACTTTTCACGCGAGGGAAGACTTCAACCAAGGACCTCTCGTTCCGCAGTTGCTCACGCTAACCACGGGACCACGGTGCTCCTCAGCTCATACAACCACGGGACCACGGTGTCCTCAACTCATACTATCCTCGATGTTGCCTATCTTGCGCATGGGCTACTCAGTTTGTATATTTTGCTTATTTTTTTCATAGGCCCATACAACTTCTTCCTGTTTTCTCGATTGATGTGTGTTCAGTTTTTCAAGGCCTATCCACTGTGCCAGCTTATAACTAAATCTGAGGGGGGTGCGATGGGGACGTTCCCTTGTTAGTATATTTATTTTGTTATCAATTCTGTTGTCTCGAAACATGATGATGATGATAACGTTGTCCCATACGCCGAGGAGCGTAGAGGACGATGAGGGAGACCCGCACCGCCGTACTATACAGGGTCCTAGCGGAGGTGGTTTGCCTTTGCCTTCCTCCGACCGTAATGAGGATGAATGATGATGATGAAGACGACACAACTACTCCTAGTCATTTCATAGCAGGGAAATCCCTGACCCCGCCGGGAATCGAACCCGGGACCACGTGCGCGGAAAGCGAGAACGTTACCTCAAGACCACGAGCTGCGGACAGAAACAAGATAAAACATTGGCTACTATGCCGGACTGGACGCAATTACGCTAAATGTTGTCAGAATACGAAATTATATAACATAGGCAATTCATAAACACAGCTGGCCGGTGTGTCTGAGCGGTCCTAGACGCTTCAGTCTGGAACCGCGCGACTTCTACGGTCGCAGGTTCGAATCCTGACTCGGGCATGGATGTGTGTGATGTCCTTAGGTTAGGTAGGTTTAAATAGTTCTCAGAGCCATTTCACCCATTTTGAAATAATTCATAAACAGATGGTTTAGAAGGCTAAAATTTAATCTTTTACCAGTTTTGTAATAGGTAACCTTCACAATATATTTTAATAGATGCAAACTAATTTGTCCCTTGCCTTACATTAGAATAGTAGAAAACATGAAGAGTTTCGCTCTAGAGTAGCGCCCACAACTGTCACCACGGAACTCGCTTATAGAATCAAAGAAGCTTTTTTGAATAATTTTAAATTCTCACCACTTGGTTACGGGAGTTCCCCGGAGAATAAAACGAAGAAGCCAGTTTACCCGCCCTGCCAGCTATAGCCGTCCACGCCCAATACATTATGCATGGGAAAACAAGAGCAACGTTTTAGTGGTTTGGTGCTTCTCAGACAGCAATCTTAATATTCAAATAGAGTCGGAGGTACGCACCCTGCCAAGACATGCCAGATGGACGTTAAATACTGGCAACAGATGTCTTATAATTCTGAATAAGCGCCGTGATATCGCTTAAGACCCATGAGACCACAGAAACACAAGCTGGATACGTGTCTAAAATACTTAAGAGGCGCAAGTTAATTATGCACATACAATTAAAAGGCGCAGACTATTGTTTACGTATCATGAAAATATATAATTTCTTACACAGATCAAAATTACATCTACTCACAAGTGCCAGTATTCCCAGGGTCGCTCTTTGACCTATGAGTGTGCATTATGAATAAGACGGTTCCATAATTACATTGACAGGTACTGTTTTTGAGCAGCTACCATTATGATGTACACCACTAACCAACACATCAACACACACCAATGGGATTCAACATTTGTCGATATGTCAGGAGCGTTCGTGGCAGGTGGGAGACGTTGTTTCCAGCTTGATGACACAGTGAACAAATTCTTTATACAATCCAAGAAGTGCTAGTTATATAATTAGCACTCCTCAAATTATCGTGTTACCCACGTCTCAGTTGGATGGCGTATTTGCCAAAGGCCACTAAACTGACAGTATAGACCTATAGCTTAAAAAACCACGAAATTAGGGGATCGTTCTCCTGGACACATATGAGATCGAGGGTGTGGTCCTGAGTATGTTCTGGCCTCACATCCTCAAGCAGCCATGACATGTAGCACAATGTGGGACGGGAAGAAGTGGAGGAGGACGGTGATCGAGGTTCTAAACATTGAAAAGGCGTCATATGTATTTGCCGGACCTTATCAAACGTGTGGTCTGGACCAAACAATCGCGCAGGACCATTCAGATTTAGTATGGCATTTCTTCGCGAATCCCAATCCCGACAGTCCTTGGAATGCACGTTTACTTCGCAGGTCCATTCTCAGGCTACTTAATACGAACTGTGTCAATTTCAAATTTGTTTCTTGGATTCAGTCAAGCAATCGCATATTCTACAATCGAAGCGCTTGTGACGATCTTCCCCAGTGAAAGACAACTACATCAAATTGCACTTTTGACAAATGAACAGCATAAAACAGCTAACCCCACTCCTAATCATAATGCGTAAAGCAGAGCTGTTGATAAGACCATTCACCGCCAGAATGAACAAATTAATGACAATGGTATCGTTTAAAGAGGCCTTGAGCGGCTCAGAGATACCTCTTCCACTCCTACAGATCCATCCCCCAAACAACCACAGCCCATTGAGACTCAGCACAGCTCAGGCACTGATCCCTTGCCTCAGGTCCTATGAGCTCAGTCCCATTTTACTGTATGAGCTCTGTTGTCTGGATGTGCTCATATGAACAGGAAGGGGTCAAAGCGTCATCACTGATTATTTCGAGGGCTCCAAATGTCCAAAGTAGCGGCCACACAAGAGCACCACATGCGACATCGCTTTCAGCTCTGGCCCCAAATCCCCCCAATGCCATCTCCTGAGACACCGTCACTAGCTCTGCTTATCTCTCAGTGCTGCCCCAGGTCCAAACACCACCTCCCAGGATTCTAGATAACATAATTTTTAACATTTTTACGCAGCGACAGCAACTGATATTGTTTATATAAGAATATACAGCCTACAGTTACAGGTTAACTTTATCGTTTACCTAGGTTTCAACGTTAGTAATAACGTCTTCTTCAGAACCTGCAACAAGTTAATATTATAATGCGCTAGTAAATTATATTAGATATGCTCATCCAACAGGATGCAATGTGTAGTACTTACATAAAATATTATTTAAATGTTTGCTTAAAACAGGCCATGTCCTAAGTCAACTTCATAAAACTTGATGCATAACCATAAGGTTTTGTCACTTCTATTAAACCATCTGTAGCACATTCACTTTAAGCCCGTTGTATGGGCCTCGTCGTGTGACTAGAGACTGCGGACCGCGAGGGCTTCGCCGTCTGCCTCACAGAGGGCGGCGCGCATGCGCGAGACGTATAGAATCAGACTCTTATTACGCACGCGTCAGATAATCATTTTGCTATGAATTAATTTTATATTTTACTATTGTAAGTTAATTACAGTATCCAGCATGACTACGTTTTACATTCTAATACAGAGCTTTCTATACTGACCAACAAATCTCGTATGAGCATCTGTGGGAAAGGATCTATTATTACAGAAACTGTGAGGTCACATGCAGGCGATCATTGTAGGCAAAACCATCCCTTCCTTCCGCCTCCTTGATTTCTATCTCACCGTCTATGGCCGTCCCATCGCCCTCACTCCCACCCTTAAGTACCTTGGCGAAACCCTAGACCGTCGCCTCTCCTGGACTCCCAATCTCCAGACAATCCAAACCAAGGCACATTCCCGACTCCGGCTCCTCAAGCTCCTTTCCGGCCGTACGTGGGGTCTGGACCCCTCCACAATCCTCCACACCTATAAATGCCTCATCCGCCCTATACTTTGTTACGCCCATCCAGCCTGGATCTCCGCCCCCCCTACCTTTTATAAATCCCTCCAAATCCTTGAACGCCATGCTCTCCGCCTTGCCTATCGCATGCGTCTCCCCTCCCTCACGCGGAACCTGTATGATCTCATCCCCTTCCCCCACCTCCTCCTTTTCCTTGAAAGGATATGGATCCTGTACACCTCCCGTAAACTTGATCCTCCTCACCCGCTCGCATCCCCGATCCTCTCCCATCCCCGCCCGCTGCCGCGCTTGTATTCCCACGTCCCACCCGGTCTCCATCTCTCCACCCTCCTTACTCTCTCCCAAGGTGGCTTCCGCCAGCTCCCCCTCCCTGATGATGTCCTCCTCCCCTCCATCTACCCCTCCTATCAACTTTGACCTTCCCCCCCACCTCCTGTGTCCTTTCCTTTAGGCACCCTCCCTCCCTTCCCTTCCCTTCTCTTTCCTCTCCCCCCTTCCTCCTCCCCTCTTCCCCCGGGCTTCCCCTCCCCCTTCCTCTCTCCCCCTCTCTCCTCTGGCCATGGCATCTCTTCTCTCCCTCCTCCACTCTTGGCAGGTCCCCGGACTCGTACACGCTCAGTGGACTTTCGCGCGCCGGAGATCATCGCCATCTGTGTGTCGTGTGTGTGCCTCGATTTGTGTTTAGTGTTCTGTCCCCGTCACGAATCAACTGTTCATGTGTGCCGTCGCCGTCATCCGTGTTATGTGCGCCGTGTCACCAAGTGTTTACTGTTTTTTCGCGTCCAGCGTGAACGGCTTAATGTTTCTTGTTTTTTGTATCTCCTTTTTTTTGCCGGCCGTTTTTACTGTATTGTCTGTATCACCTATATGTCTTGTTATTGTTCTACTTAAGGCTGAAGAGCGGCGTACTATGCTGCTGACAGCCCGCCTGTATGAGGTGAAGAAAATTACAATAAAGGAAAAAAAATGGTCACTTGCATTATGAATTATTGTAAACCTAGTATAGGCTGGAATCCTTTGAAGTATGCCTAATTTTTCAGATACAATTGATCATTAAGTAAATTGCCTCTGTCTGTAATTAGGTGTGCATAAATTTGTAGTTCCTCAAGTGTGTCGAGTCTATATCCCTTAACTTCATGATGTAGTAGCTCTATGTCACGTAAAGGTTTAGGTGTATGAGCCATTTGCACCAGATGTTCCTCAAAGGCTGACCCCCGTGTTCCTACGCCCTTTATTGGAAGATGTTCTTTAAACCTATGCTATAGCTCTGCCTGTTGGACTTATGTAATAACATGGGCAATCATCACTCGTAATCTTATAAACGCCTGATTTCGCTGACTTGTCACCGTCTTTCTCAAGGGAATGACCCAAATTTTGCTTTAAACTGTTACTCGTCGAGTAGGTAATTTCAAAACCTGAATTTTTCAACAGCCGCCCTATCTTGTGGGAGACATTACCTATATAAGGAACCGACAACCATTTCTTCGTCTGATCTTGGGTTTGAGTATTTGTGCTTACTAAAGTCGTTGTCCTTTAACGCGTTTTCTTATGATATAACTGCCTCACTATCTTTGGATCATAGCCATTATTCTGTGCACTACTCTCGAGAATTAGCAATTCTTTTTCGAGGTTGACATCTGACAACGGAATAGAAATCGCCCGATGGATACTAGATTAGAAAAACGCCATAATATGCGCTTGGGGGTGGGTTGAATCGGCCGGGATGATGTTGTCTGAATAAGTTACCTTCCAGAATAAGTTGAACTCTATTTTAGCATCTTTAATAGTCAACGTTAAATCAAGATAATTTAGTGATCTACCAGCTGATTCCAATTTTTGTGTGAATTTTATTTTTTCATGTAGACTGTTAAACGTTGCGGAAATTTGCTCTATTCCTTCTGGAGAATTATTAACCAGTACAAGAATGTCATCCACGTATCTCGCATAAAAGATGATGTTGTTCACTAGTTCCAGGTAATTTTGGAAAAAAAAAAGAATTCGAGAGAATTTATAAAAATTTCAGACATGATACATGCCAGTGGACTCCCCAAAGCTAAGCCACATGGCTGTGAATATAATTCTTTATTGAATGAAAAATAATTGTATTTTAAGAGTCGTTCTAAGAAGTAACATTAGCACATCAATTTCTATGGTGGATAATTTTTTGAGATACTTTAAGTTTTGTTCTATAATGTTCAAGGTTTGGTTCACTGGTACGTTTGTGTACAAGCTAATGATGTCAAATGACACCAATTTGGTGTTTTCGGGACAAGTTACGGTTTTAAGTCTGTTGGCTGGTTCCACTGAATTTTTAATTGTAAAATTATTTTGAAACACGAAATATTCTTTAATTTTATAATTAAAATGTCTCGCTAATTTATGGTAAGCACTATTGGTGCTATCGACAATAGGACGGATCGGATGGGACATTTTGTGGAGCTTAAATTGACTTCTTAGCGTCGGGGGCTTGGGGTTCATGTTTATCAATGCCTTTTTTCTAAATTCTCCGATCAACTTCTTAGTATTGCTAAGACTCGCTCTAATAGAAGTGACAAAACCTTATGGTGATGCATCAAGTTTTATGAAGTTGACTTAGGACATGGCCTGATTTAGGCAAACATTTAAATAATATTTTATGTAAGTACTACTCGTTACATCCTGTAGGATGACCATATCTAATATAATTTACTAGCGCATTATAATATTAACTTGTTGCAGGTTCTGAAGAAGACGTTATTACTAACGTTGAAACCTAGGTAAACGATAAAGTTAACCTGCATCTGTAGGCTGCATATTCTTATATATTCTAGATAACACCCAGCGAAGTTCCTCGACTCTGCTGCCGGCGAGGCATGGTTACAATCACCAGAAGCGTAAGTCCACCATGACTAAACCGAAGGGTATTGTGCTACCTCGTCACGAAAATGCAAACGAACTCCTCATTCTTCTTGACAATGAAAGGTCTCTGTTGGATTCCTTTCATGTTTGATTTCTTAAATCTGTTGTCATTTATGGAATAAATTCCTCTTCTAAATTTACTGTGGCGTTTCTGACTATCTGGGAGAAGACTGAGTAGTGGAACGT
This sequence comes from Schistocerca cancellata, assembly GCF_023864275.1. Taxonomy (NCBI): domain Eukaryota; kingdom Metazoa; phylum Arthropoda; class Insecta; order Orthoptera; family Acrididae; genus Schistocerca; species Schistocerca cancellata. The sequence continues at coordinate 473,446,642 of NC_064628.1, read as the reverse complement.
GTTACTTTTACACATAAACAAGAACGATCTGTCACACTACTACACTTTAAAACACAGTTTATATGTAATTTATGTCACACAGTCTCATATGGAACCTACATCCGCTTTCTTTTATATCCTGTATATGATAAGATACTGTCATCCCCCTTCCCTTCTGTGTGAGAGGATGAATGAGCAAATGTATTTCGAGTTGCATGCTTCAGGGTAGCAGACAAGCCTGTCTGCTAGAGAACAGTAGGACCAACGTCGGAACAGGTAGCTACGCTTTCTAAAAGCAAAGAGGTTTCTATCCTTAGTATGGTCCTGTCCGTCCGTTGTCATGTTGGTATAGGAAGCTGCCCCTCTGGCCACTTCCGTTTGTATTTGTGAGCCACCCCTCAGGAAGGGACCAGGCAGTCGGTCCGTGGCGAGCGTCTGAAGTGGTAAGATCTCCGGCTAAGCGCGTGTCTGCTAAGTCCGTAGGACAATGGATTTCTTAAGTTCAGCCTAACTGAAAATTTAATCACCTTTATTTCAGGTTTAGCTCTAAAATATCTAATGTTACCTTAAATTGCAGCGCAGTGTAATTCTCGTGTGAAGTTCAGATTATTTTCCGGTAGTTGCTTTGTCACTACTTTGTGAGTAAAGTGGAACCACGTGTTGATCAGTAACTCTAACTAAGATCAATCTTAAATGCGAATGCTTGTGTGATTATAACGTCTCGTCTTGACAATATTTTTCAATATAGCAACTTTTCTTTATGTTCAACCCACGTGGGGTGTACTTTGCGAGACCAGTACCATGTGCTTATATAACTGTTTGACCCGTCTGGTTAACAGTAAGACGTTAGTAACCAATTCGAGGTTTTTCTTTTGTAAATTGCTTTTCGATCTAATTTATTTTAATTATCAAAATTATTGTGGAGTTACACTCTTTGTGTAAACCAAGTTGACCACGTGAAGCAAGTGGTGTAATCATCAAAGTAGCCCTCAGCTATTCTTTTCGCGAAGATTTCACAGAGTTAATATGAATTTAGTATACCAGTGTGTGGTAATTACATGACGGACAGGATTGTGCTACGAACGTAATTTCTTTGGGTGAAAATTTGAATCTGTTGGTAGTGGTTAACTTTCTCTTGCATACGTTTCAACGTTCTTTGTGTGTTGTTTTATGAATGCTGTGTTGTATGCAGTCTCCCGACCTTGCCTCCATATTTGATGTGTTCCGTAAGATTGCAAACTCACATTTTCACAGTCCTAAATAAGGCACCAGCTCAGTTATAACTCACGTTTAATATGCTGAAATTTCAATGATCAATGTTAAAATAAATTTCCAAACATAAACTGGTTTATTTCTTTTTATTTAAATTCCCTTTTTTATAAATATATATCACCGGTTGTCGTATGACTATTAAAAGATTATAATTAATGTTAGTCTGGTTGGGAATTTGGTAAGCTAGACTGGATACCTGGTGAAACAGTTGCGCAGTAATGCAAGGTTAACTTCCCCAGGCAGCTCACAGCTTTTAACCCGCTTTTATTGTCCATCAGTACCGCTTTCATCATAGCAAATTAAAGTAACAAACTTCACAAACTTCACACAAGCCTGCGCACTCGAGAGGAACTCACAAAATTTTGTTGGGACTGTTCTTTCTCATCCATCCTTCCGATTTCCATCTGTTTTGTCTACTGTAGGACGCATTCTGCGGGAAGCAGTACCTGGATGATAGGGAGGTTACTGATGCAGCAAGACGGTGGCTCCGATGTCTACCAGTAGAATCGTACCATGTGGGCATACAGAACGTCCCTGTTCGGCGACGTAACGCCGACGTCGTATCGAACGAAGATTATACTGAAATACAGAAATACGTAGCCAAAAGAGTGGAAAATAATACGGTGTGTTGTAATCCTGAATAAAGCAAAAGGGATTCAGAAGAAAATAGTTGCATTACGTATCGAAAACCCCTCGGAGTTGGATGCCAGGAATAATTTTGACCAGGGTATTGGCAAAAAATTAATTCGCTGATTTTCTACCAAAATAACATACAAATTCTAAAAAATATATCTGAACACTTAATCATAAAAGAAAATTTACAACTAGTTAAACATCATCTGTGAGATTAAACAACCTCTGTGGTACCCTATAAGAATTAAGCCTTTCACACATAGAATTAATTAATTACTTCAATACGGTGAGACATATTTCTGGTTCACTGGTATTGACATAAGCGCACTAGAGTTTTTGAATAGTAATAACAGGTAGTAAGGATAAATAATGTAGAGCTATAACAGTGAGAAAGAAATAACTAAAAAAGTAGAATTTGCATTGGTAAACCAACAGTTTGAACAAGACGGTGAGGCATTTGAAGTTTTTTTTTTTCCTTTATTGAATTTCGGTTCCCCCCGAAGGGGGCGGGCTGGCAGCAGGTTAGTACGCTGCTCTTCAGCCTACAGAATTTGTAAAACATGAGAAGATAAGAAACAATAAAAGCTGGCGATAAAACGGTGACGTAAATTGTAAAACGGCGGAAAATTTTAGAAAGTTGAAACATAAAACAGAGGGTGGACGATGCTAATAAAATACACAGTAAGCAGACAGGTAAAATAATAGACAGACAATTAAAAACCGTGGGGATAGTCTGGTTTTTGTTGACAAGAGATATAAAAATCACACCCAGCGACGGCATGATGTCCGTTCGCAACACCTGAAAAGTTGCACAACACTTAACAAAACTAAAAACACTGCACTATAAAGCTGGCACAAAGATGACACACCACAGCCAAGGGCAGATGAGAGGGGGGGGGGAGGGAACCTTAACACATGAGGGGGGGAGAAAGAGGGGGGTAGGAGAGGAAAAACGAAACGGGGGGGGGGCGATGGAGGGAGAGGACTCATAAAGGGGGGAGGGGCAGACGTGAAAAGGAATGGGGAAAGGCAGAGGAGGGAAATGCAAAAGGACTAGGGGAGAGAAAGGGGGCAGTGAGAGGATAGGCAGGGAAAAAGCAGGATGGAAGGGGGGGAGAGAGGGAGCTCAGGAAAACGACAGAAGAAGGGAGGGGGAGGTGAAGATTAGAGTTGATAGGACGATAAATGGAGGGTGAGGTCATCAACCAGGAGAGGGAGTTGATGGAAGCCACCTTGGGAAAGGAGATGGAGGGTGTAGAGATGGAGTGTAGGGGGCACACAACAGTGAAGGCATGGCAGAGGGCGGGGGTTGGAGCGGAGCAACCAGGGGATGAGGGTGATGAAGGCGACTGGATGTGTAGAGCATGCGGATATTTTCGAGGAAAAGGGCAGATTCGGGCAAGGAATCAGGTCATAGAGGGGTGGGAGGTGCATATGGAAGGTGAGGCAGAGTGCATGGCGCACGAGGATCTGGAGGGACTTATAGAATTTGGGGGTGGGGTGGATATCCAGGTGGGACTGGCATAACAGAGGATGGAATGGATTAACGATTTGAAGGTGTGGAGGATGGTAGAGGGGTTCAACCCCCTGTCCGAGAGGAACTCACTAAATTTTGAGGAGTAGGAGGCGGTTGTGGGCTTTGGATTGGATAGAGCGGAGATGAGGGATCTAGGTGAGGTGACGGTCGATGGTGAGGCCAAGGTAAGTGAGGGTGGGGGGAAAGGCGGAGAGGACGGGTGCAGAAGGTAAGTGAGCCGGAAGGAGCGAGTGGTACGACCTACGATGATTGCCTGGGTCTTGGAAGGATTGATTTTCAGGAGCCACTGGTTATACCATGTGGCTAAAAGGTCGAGGTGATTCTGGAGAAGGCGTTGAGACCTTTGGATGGTAGGACCGAGGGCAAGGAATGCGGTCTCAGTGGCAATCTGCAGGAGGTGTACTGGAGGTGGTTTTGAAGGTTACTGTAGTGGACTGACAAGACAGCCAGTCCACAGTGACGGGTAACCGAAAGGCACGCGTTTACACACGCAGGCTTGCTTTAGGTCTGAAACAGGATACGTAATGAATGCTATAAAGAAAAGTACGTAGCTGCTGGAATACTTAATTTTAATCCATCATTTGTATACAGCATTCTTGATGATACAAGTGAGACTCTCTAGATATGATTAATGGCGCCTTGCTAGGTCGTAGCCATGGACTTAGCTGAAGGCTATTCTGACTGTCTCTCGGCAAATGAGAGAAAGGCTTCGTCAGTGTAGTAGCTAGCAAAGTCATCGTACAACTGGGGCGAGTGCTCGTACGTCTCTCAAGACCTGCCGTGTGGTGGCGCTCGGTCTGCGATCACTGACAGTGGCGACACGCGGGTCCGACATGTACTAATGGACCGCGGCCGATTTAAAGCTACCACCTAGCAAGTGTGGTGTCTGGCGGTGACACCACAGTTACAACATTATATTAATGAGAGACAACTATGTTTGAGCAATGCTGAAACTATGTTATGCTTTGGTACTTCATAGATTATCATATGTAAGCCGTGGCACCTTCTCTTTATCTCTGGCGCCAGCAGTTTATCGGCTCTTAATGTTAGCTTGCTTTGCCGTGGCGTAACTGGCCACGTGGAATTTGAATGAGCAGGCTATGACGGGCTGACACGTCGTTTTCTAGAGAGGTTGGACGGAGTTACGAACTCGTCCCGGAGAGAGCAGTACACTCTTGTTCCGAGAGTGGTAGGCGATGGCGGGCGCAGCGAGCAGTCAGCCGTGAAATAGTGCCGGGCCGCTGTTGGTTTGGCGTGACGCAGAGGAGCCACACAGCTGAGTGGTTCGGCGCGGCGAGGCCACAGTAGAGTACCGCAACTGGTGTAACAGTGTCCCCTGTGGAAGTCGTTGCTGTCCGAGGGCGATTTTGGCCTGGATGTGGTTGTGTCCTGTCCTGTGGCATCACACAGTATCTTCAACCCTCGTGCTACTGTTACCGACGGCGTCCTTTCTAGCAGGTGAACCTTTTTAAGTTTCGTGTTCCGAAATACAACGTCCTTGGTGGTTATTTTTCAGTTGGAAACCGAGCCGTGTTGTGATTATACTGCTTTACTTTCTGGCTCAGCAGCAAGGTTCTGCCTTAAAAGTGAGTTTCTATGTTTATAGCGAGCACGTACGATTGAAAACGTTTGAATGTGAAGCCAGTGGAAAACGCTAGGAGACCTATAGTCTTGTTAGTGATTCTTAAAGTACTTTCAATCAGGGAGGCGTCATTATAAACACTGTAAATTTCAAATCATCCTGCTGAACGTTACTTGTATTGCGTGTAGCTTAGGTTGTTTAATCCTCGTGACCGCTCAGTGCGTCTATAACTGGAGCTGTGTCAATAAATAATAATATGCTGTCCATTTTCACTGTGGTTACATTACGAGGAAAGGTATTAGCCGACCGCCGATAACTACATTTTACCTTCTTGTCAGAAAGTTTGTCCATATGGCTCACAAGGCGAGCAATGTGGTATTTACCAAAAAAAAAAAAGTGATTCCTCGATCGGTTAATTCAGTGTTTACTATATAATTAGTGCTTTGTAAAAGGCTAAGCTCTAAATTTATTGGTTTTTCTTTATGTTTTAGAGTGCAACTTGTTTGTCTATGTAACGTCCGAGTCTGCCCAAGGTGCTACCACTGTCGGGAGCCGTCAGTAAGGTAATGTTGTTTAAACGCTAAAAACTGTGCGTTGCTTAAACTCCCCTTGACTAGGTATTGGTTGTATCCTTGTGATGATAAAATTTTTATGGATATGCTATATTTGAATCTAAAGTTTAAATTCAGCTAACACGTAATTTCACTAGCTACATTGAGGCATTCATTAAACATTCTATTTTTCTTAAGAATTTACGCTTTTAATTATTATGTGTGTGTAATACTTCACGGGCTAAAGACTAATAAATTCAATATGCTGTTCGTTTCAGTTCATCATTTTACTGGTACATTTTATTTAAATAAAGTTTTCTGGCTAGGAACCAGTTGAATATCTATGCTGATACCAGTGTGCCGCGTTACTGTGCTCTAATGTCGAGGGCCACCTACTCTCGCAGCCATGTACTCTGCATCCACCTATAAAGATAACTCTTGAAACTCGAGAATAGGATTAAAATATCCCTATTTGATGTACCATAATACACTTGATAGTATTTGCAGTAATTATTCACAATAGATGATGCTGATAATCAGAGTGATGTAGTTTTAACCGTCACGCCGCAATGAATTTAAGTTAAGCGCCAATTTTCCGGAGGGATCCGAAGAGATAAATTTAGCACAAAGTCCTCAGCAAATTTCACTGCGATCGTCCGCGAGTAAGTTTCGAAACTCTCGTTATCGTTTGCCAAAATGAAGCTAACTTCCTTCTTAAGGCGCTTATCAAAGTTAATAGCCAATTCTGGACTGCAGGAAATGCAACGGGAATAAAAGGCGTCAAGTAAAAGTTTCTCACTCAGTCACAACATGGAACCGTATGGCAATGTAGCACCTCTAGCCCATCATTGATGAAATGTACAAGCTCCAGCAATCAACTGACTTTGCAAGCGCGACCGATGAACTGAAACTGACGTAGCGCCGGCTGGACCCTGTGGACGCGGAAGGTAATCAAATTCTCGGAAGTTAACCAATGTTACTGTAAGGCACACTATCAAACTCATGCTTTCACACTCGTCTGTTCTCGTACCCTAAAAATAAAACACACGGGCGAGTTCTGGCCGTTTGGTAGACTAGCTGTCCTCTATAGAAACCGCAGTTTTACCTGGCTTAAATGGTCTCCAAATATTTTACTACTTTCGAAATTTCTTACGATCAAAATTAGAGGGATGGACATCTCAGCGACCTCATACGGTTCTCCGAACTGCCTTACAGCGAACCCACTGGCACATTTTATTGACCATGATCTTCCATTTCTGCTTAAGAGCTCCAGGATGTAGATGCTTATGAAGAAGATCGTTAATGAACCAGAGATTAGATATTGGCGAATTTAGTGGGTACGAAAACATGACTTCAGCTGATGTGGTCATTGGTCATATGAGGCTCATGTACAGCAGAATTGAAGGCGAAGTTTAACCAGCTTATCGGGTTATCCCAGTTACCTCGAGGTTGAATGTATTAAATAATAAGAGCAGATTTCAAATTTCTCGGTAACCAAAAGAGGGTTGGGTGTGGTTTGGGATGGTTGTAATACAATGCATGTAGCTCCATCTTCTGCCTGAAATGGTTGTAATGCAGATTGCGGCATTCGCGAAATAGAATTTCTTGAATTGTTGTTATGTAAAGTAGGTGCTTTATCTCTAACCAGGGTCTTAGGTAGACCGAAATAAGAAAAAATCTTAGTGAGGTAGAAAATGGTCAGACCAGTCATCGTGCCCCAGCTTCGCACCAGCCAAACAAAGCGTGTAAAGGCATTAACGATTACCAAAATGTACCTGTCCGCCTGTTGCGTCCGCGGAAGCAGACCCAAGTAATCTATAAAAAGCTAGTCTGTTGGCCACTCTTATCGAATGGACTGTAAAAGGCCCCGACGCGAATTGCGATTAGGTTTAGCTGGCTGGCAATCTTTACACTGTCAGCCAGTTTTCTGACGTCAGAATTTACACAGGACTAAGTAATATGCTGCTTAATCTTAATCGTTGTTTAGAAGTCCCTAAACGGCACCAAAGGAGAAGAATGAAATGAATGAAGACCTGCAGTGACGAAGTCATAAGCGCGACGGATTCTAAACTCACCATCATGTTGAGTGTGATACCCTTGTTCAGGCAATACCTTTGGTCAGATTAACTCCCACAGAGCTGATTTTTAACACTGTAAACTCTCCTATCTTGGTTTTGCTTCTTGGCTAGTGATTTCAAAATCCCCGTTTTCCAGTAATGGTTCATCTGCCTCCTTGTTCTGACCTGTCTCAATACATATTCTGTTTGATTGTGACTTACTTTTATGAGACTTACGGTAAGACGGAACGCTGAAGGTACGTACTACGACGATAAGGTGGAACCAAATTGGGGGTTTTGTTGTAGAACTATGGATGAAATTTTCTGTGCTCTAGATGGAATTTAAAGTTTTCTAATCCGAAGAGAACCGCAAACTCGTCCAGATCATTCACCGATTATTCAAGCTCCCCGATAGAAAGAGCCCTGTGCGTGCGCTTGGCTGATGGTCTCCCTTGTAATTTTCAAGAAGATGACGCAATAAATAAAACAGAGATGTCTGGCAGCAAAATGAATTCGCTCTAGAGATGTGGTGTAGGAAGGACAGGAGCTTTCCTGACGGCCTGTTTTAAAGCATAAAACGACCCTTGCTGATTACGGCCGCAAACTAAAACCTCATCTCAGTGCCGGAGTTGATTAAGGGACACGGCCAGCTGTGCAGGCGCCGAAATAAATATTCTGAAAAATTAACCATGCCAATAATATGTGCTCTTTGTTTCATATCTACTGAGGAAGAAAAATAATAAATATCTGTAGGGCTGTCATTATCAGTCTTTCATTTTTATGACCGAGAAAAGTTTTCACACGAGGAAGATTGACTTTGTTGGGTTTTTCAGTCAATCCGCCTCTCTGTTGAGCGTTAAAATTTTACGGACATGTTCCAGATGTTCGGGAGAAGATAGATTATAAATTACTACGTCACATAAGTAACTGAAGACTCACTTGAATTTAAGTTACACTCGTACAAACGGGATACTACAGCAGCACCAGTAGGTAAGACAAAAGCCCCCCCCCTTTTAGATACAAATAGATTGCGATCAGTGCAAATGACAAAGGTTTTGACACTTCATGGAGCAGAATTTGATGTTAAGGCTAATTATGATCAAAAACTGCTAAATAAAATGGCCCGAAAAGGAAGGTAAGACAGGTGTGGAGTTCTGGTATGGGGACAGACTACAGACAAATATCTTGGTTGAGGGTACCATACTCAACTACAGGTCCATAACCTTCTCCATTACCTGTCGGTACCAGAAACAAAGGTTTTGCAAAGGGGTTAAAATCTTCCTAATAACTCGTTCTACACGTAACTTATTATTTGTGTTAACTCCTACATCTTACGCAGTAAAATTGGTAAACAATGTGTCTAACACGATTTGGTCCGTAAATCAGGTTACATATTCAGTGCCAAACCATCAGTTAAAAGTCAGGACAATGTTTAAGCAAATGCAACAATTGATCATATTGATGAAGAGTAAATGAATGTCTGACTTGAAATCGACACCCTTCACGGTATATATCGCGGAAGATAAAGAAAAAATATTTTGATTTTGTTACTGAGTAGAAAGAAAAACTGATTTTAAAGTAAAAACTGTTTATAAAGTTTTAGGTGCTATGGTGCAGCGGTACTCAACAGAGAAGGTGGAATAGGCGGGGCGGTACTAGGTTTCCTCTCTCTACTAAAACCCCCCATACATGTACCACCAAGCAGCGCAGTGTGCACAGTATGGTAGATGGGTTTGTATTTGCTGTTAGAGTAGAAAAGATTATCTTTGTCATATGGAAGCGCGTTACAGAGTTATTAAGTGTTTTACTCTGAACAACGACGGAGTGGCCGAGCGGTTAAAGGCGCTACAGTCTGGAACCGCACGACCACTACGGTCGCAGGTTCGAATCCTGCCTCGGGCATGGATGTGTGTGATGTCCTTAGGTTAGTTAGGTTTAAGTAGTTCTAAGTTCTAGGGGACTTATGACCACAGCAGTTGAGTCCCATAGTGCTCAGAGCCATTTGAACCATTTGTTTCTGAACAACGAGACAGGCAGTAATTGTGAAACTGTTAGTGAAGTAGCCTACTTTGCTATTGCAGGAGAAGTACCTACAGGAGGGGAGCGTGTTATTTATGCATAAATAAAGCAACAGTTGACAGAATAGGATGCTGTAGTGGCAGAGGTTGCTACACGTTTTATAGATGGAGGGAGTCGTCAGATAATTTGTCAGTTGAGAAGGCACCAGATGAAGAACGTTGTTGTGCAGTCCTAAGGCACTGAATGCACACATCCACAGCAGCGCCGCGAAACGGCATCAAGAATGCGCTTACCCGAGCTTCAGTGGAAAGAGCGACCAGAACCACACCTCAAGGAAGACCGATTTCAGACTGACTTCACCACCTGCCGTTAGCTGGTCGGCCCCAGTTTGGTCGCAGTCTTCGAGAGCAACAGTAATGAGAAATAGGAAGACGATACTTATTGTGGGTTCTGTGAGTAGTAGTAGTGGATACACTAAATCCGTGTAGGAGATACAGGAAGCATATCAAGCCACCTCATAACGAGAAGTTAGGTGTCCTTCCTTTTTAGAAATAGTGTTCTATTAATCTGAAAGTGTTATGTACATATCATTTTGGATTCCGCTATCGGCCATCCCGGCTGGTGTGGCCGAGCGGTTCTAGGCGTTACAGTCTGTAGCTGCGCGACCGCTACGGTCGCAGGTTCCTTAGGTTAGTTAGGTTTAAGTATTTCCAAGTTCTAGGGGGCTGATGACCTCAGACGTAAAGTCCCATAGTGCTCAGACCCATTTGAACAACTTCTATACTTCTTTAGTTCCATTGGTGCAGACTCTCACAGTAGGCGACACAACATCTGGCTTCGCGGATTACAGAACAGAGGCTATTCTTGCTCGTCGCCGCTCTGTAACAGCTTTTCACTAATATTTCTCTCATTACTTTCAGTCGAGCATTGCTAATAATTTTATCCTGTCTTGCAGACTAGCCGGAAGCTTCCGCTATTTGTGTATTTGCCTTGATTATAAAGCACGGAGATGATACCGTGGATGTGACTGACTGTTTCGGTGGAGTTGAGGCAGCAATGGCTTGTGCGTTAGTGAGCTGTTGGACCGCCGTCATCAACTGCAACGATTGTTGGCGCCGAAACTGAATAAACTGCATTGGATCACAGCCAGCTGCAGCAGGAGGCGTAGGCGCAGGTGGTGTAGGAGGCGGGTTAGAGGCCATTTTAATGAGAGGAGCGACGGGACAATTTATAAGCACAACAGTTGCTAGGCTGCAAGAAAGAACACAATTAGTAGCAATGTTCCTCTGTAAGAAGAGGGAGAAATACACTACTGGCCATTAAAATTGCTACGCCAAGAAGAACTGCAGATGACAAACGGGTATTCACTGGACAAATATATTATACTAGAATTGACATGTGATTACATATTCACGCAATTTGGGTGCATAGATCCTGAGAAATCAGTACCCAGAACAACCACCTCTGGCCATAATAATGGCCTTGATACGCCTAGGCATTGGGTCAAATACAGCTTGAATGGCGTGTACATGTACAGCTGCCCATGCAGCTTCAACACGGTACCACAGTTCATCAAGAGTTGCGACTGGCGTATTGTGACGAGCCAGTTGCTCGGCCGCCATGGACTAGACGTTTTCAGTTGGTAAGAGATCTGGAGAATGTGGTGGCCAGGGCAGCAGTCAAACATTTTCTGTATCCAGAAAGACCCGTACAGGACCTGCAACATGCGGTCGTGCATTATACTGCTGAAATGTAGGGTTTCGCAGGGATCGAATGAAGGATAGAACCACGGGTCGTTACACATCTCAAATGTAACGTCCACTGTTCAAAGTGCCGTTAATGCGAACAAGAGGTGACCGAGACGTGTAACCAATGGCACTCCATACCATCACGCCGGGTGATACGCCAGTATGGCGATGACGAATACACGCTTCCAATGTGCGATCACCGCGATGTCGCCAAACACGGATGCGACCATCACGATGGTGTAAACAGAACCTGGATTCATCCGAAAAAATGACGTTTTGCCATGCGTGCACCAAGTTTCGTCGTTGAGTACACCAGCGCAGGCGCTCCTGTCTGTGATGCAGCGTCAAGGGTACCCGCAGTCATGGTCTCCGAGCTGATAGTCCATGCTGCTGCAAACGTCGTCGAACTATTCGTGCAGTTGGTTGTTGTCTTGCAAGAGTCCCCATCTGTTGACTCAGGGATCGAGACGTGGCTGCACGATACGTTACAGCCGTGCGGATAAGATTCCTGTCATCTCGACTGCTAGTAATACGAGGCCGTTGGGATCCAGCACGTATTACCCTCCTGAACCCACAGATTCCATATTTTGCTAACAGTCATTGGATCTCGACCAACGCGAGCAGCAATTTTGCGATACTATAAACCGCAATTGCGATAGACTATAATACGACCTTTATCAAAGTCGGAAACGTGATAGTACGCATAACTCCGCCTTACACGTGGCAACACAACAACGTTTCTTCAGGCAACAGCGGTCAACTGCTGTTTGTGTATGAGAAATCGGTTGGAAACTTTCCTCTTGTCAGCACGTTGTAGGTGTCGCTACCGGTGCCCACCTTGTGTGAATGCTCGGAAAAGGTAATCATTTGCATATCACAGCATCTTCTTCGTGTCGGTTAATTTTCGCGTCTGAAGCACGTCATCTTCGTGGTGTAGCAATTTTAATGGCCAGTAGTGTATTGAAAATGCCTTGAGTGACGACTGATGCCTTGTTCATTTCGATCTCGCTAAGTATGTGCTTTTCGCAGTGGAATTTTCTTCTTAGGGGACTGGAGCTGTGCTTTCGCACAGATCTGGTTTACAGGACACGTGGCTGCTGTCGCTTCGAGGTAATTGACCAAGACTGAGTGAACCACTCCAAAGTCGAGACAGAAGCTCTCGTTATTATCTGCGGCGTGACGAAGTTTCACCATTATCCTTTTTGTGGAACGTTTTATCTAGTGACAGACGATAAACAACTTCAGGCTTTGTTTCATCTGTCTGAGTATGTTCCATGATGCACGTCTCAGAAACTACCACGTTGGGCTTCGTTATTGTCACACGTCAGTACGAGATATAATTATTGGCCCACGGCTAAACATGGAAATGCTGACGCCCTTTCTCGCTTCCTCTTGGTCAACATTCAGAATTCTTTTACTATTCGGCATAACCTCTCCATCATTTTATTTGCAAAGTGACTATGGATAACCGTGTGTGATTGCTCCACCATGGATAATGGGGAATTGTACGCACAAAACAGATAGCATGTTGGCACTGTATTTGGCTGGACGTGACACCCAGCTTGAAACAGATGACCTGACAATGCCGCGACTGTACTGAAACTCTGTCGGCCCCGCCGCAAACAACAGCTTGGCCAAAGTCTCAATCGCCGTGACGACGAGTGCATGTTGACATTGATGGTCCCCTTAGGAACACTCAGTGGCTTGTTTTTCTGGACTCTTTTAGCAAATATCAGTTTGCACCGCCGTTGAACACGACTATGTCTCGTAATACCATTCAGGCTATGTCATATTTTTTTCTGGAAGATTTGTCTGAAGTGTTGGTTACAGATAACGGACCACAGTTTACGCCTGTTTTCTACAGTCAGTGGTCTAACTCACTTTGTCAGTGTTACGTTTCATCCTCAGTCAAATGGAGATGTTGAACGATTTGTGCGTACGTTCAAGCAACACGTGAACAACTATGTATCTTCCACAGTTGTGAACAAGCGCTGCTGCTCTTTCTCGCAACGCACCACTCCCAGCCCCGCGATGGTACGTGCCAGCGAAGCCTCTACATGGGCGGCGCCATCGCACGGTCTTCCAGTTGCCGCCCCCACTGCTGCGCCCGGGGTCTCCCACGCTCCGCTAGTATTGCTTTGCGCCTGATGATTTGTACTTCTTTTTTTTTAGTGCTTTTGGTCGCACCAGGCGCTGGGGTAGAGGAACGATTTTTCGAAATTCGGGCGCTTGCATTTATTTAATTCGAAGTCCTGCTTGGTTGCTGCGCATTCATGTCAACCAGATTCGTGCTTGTCAATTGCGAGATTCTTCCGCAGATTTTCTGGCGCCAGATTACCATCCTAACGGGATCTTGCGGCCAGCGCGGCCGACCCCTGGGGCCTCCTTGGCATTGCCTGAGGATCCGATGGAACTGGACCCAACACTGCAACAGTTCAGTTTCCCGGCACTCTTCCCTGCGCCCGCCGTAGAATCCGCTCCTGGACTTCGTCGTCTTAGTCGTCACCGCTTTCGTCGGTATCGCCGCCCTCTCGGTTTTCCGTTGGACCGGCTTAGAAAGAGAATGAGCCCCTTTCTGTGGGTTCTCCGACCCACTTCCTCCTCGCAGCGCAGGGTGAATGTCGGGTCGCGGCTGTGGGGCTCGGCGTCAGTCCCATATGCGGCTCCTCACGCCACCCAGCTTCCGGCCTCCCGTAACCCCCCCCCCCTCCCCCGCCCGCCACCACGGCCCGCCACCGTTGTTGCAAAATGGATTCTACACGACAATGGTGAGTCTCACTACGACAACGTTGTAGGTGGGGAGAGGAAGGTGCAGTCGGAAAGCATCGACTGCCCACCTATCAGCTCAGTGCCCCGAAACGGCATCAAGAAGGCACTGACCAGTCGGCCAATGGCAAGACCGGGCTGCGACACCTCCAGGAAGACAGTGTTCAGCGCCCCATGTCTACGCTGACTTAACAATCCACCCATCGCTTGTCGGCCCAGTTCGGTCGCAGTCTTAGAGAGCATCAGTAATCAGCAATAGGAAGACGATACTTAGGCGTCTGCGAGTAGTAATATAGAGTAAAGCAACTGTTTGTAGATGGCACAGGAAGCACATTAAGCCCTTTCATAACGAGAAGTTAAGGCATGTGTCTTTCATGTGTTCTATTAATTTGTGTTTTATCAATTTGAAAATGCTATGTACAAACCATTTTGGATTCCTCCTTCCTTGTTTGTGTCCGTGTTGACTCTCACAGTAACTTACGCAACAATTAAAGCAATGAAGAAAAAAGCAGTGTCACCAGTGGCGGATTTCCATGGAAGCAGCGGTCCTACTTATCAGCCATCACCTCCAAGAAAATGAGTGATGTTTCCAGAAGGATATCTGACACATGATTACAAGATGCGGACAAACCAACTGAGGGAAAAATATGGAAATGTTGATCCTCCCCGTCTATATCGTCATAAATTAGCAACTGATGTGGCAATGTACCTGAAAATTACAGAAGTGTTGGTTTAAAAAAAGGAAACTAAAGAGCAATACTATGTTACAAAACGCTGAAAACAATCTAAAACATCATAGGAAATTCACCCACACAGTTCACTGCAATTTAAAGCCTCCAACTCGTGGGGAGAAATAAGATTGTCTTTCACTAAATAATCCATGAAGTTAACGAGCTATTGGCCGAAGGGGACGCCAATGTTCAACAAAACGCTTATCAATTCTTCAGAGGAATCAGGTCTCTCATGGACGTCTCTGTTGCTGCTGGATATGTACCGACAGTCAAACACTCTTATTTGGTAATGTCGGAAACTGTGATGGTACGCTGCTACCCCATTTGTTTGTCCTTGTATCGAGGCCCACCGGTTATTTCCCTGCAAATATCAGTATAAATTTATGGAAGATAAAAATCTTCCTAGAACAAGTTATGAGTCCAGATATACAAGAAAAAACTAGAACTCCTCTTTTGGGTGAATCCAGGACAGCGATAGAGATGACGATCTGTACAACTCTACAGTTCGTGAAGGCGTTGTATTCATCAAGATGCTGATTCCAGCAATGTGCACAGGCATTGTGCAAGCTGCCGATATTTCTTTCTTTCGTCCACACAAAAATTTCGTGAACTTCATCACAGACACAATTATGGTGTCCTCTGACAGTGATATTAACATGTAGCATAAAAACCACGTTTAACGCCTTCAGTCGTTTGTGTATTTTCCGTTCTCTGCGGCACGATTAAATCTCCATTTTTTTCAGTGTGGCTTCACTGAAGACTTTCCTGGTGTATTTCAAACACTTCTGGAATATTGCTTCAAAGAAGGATTAACGGAAGTGTGTTTCCATGAGAGCTATGACCAACATGCTTTCATCAACTGTTCACACTGCCGCAACTGTCAATACATTTACCATGTTCTTATTGCTGACTTCCATGTTTTTTGCCTCCCATAGTGTAGTCAACTAAGTAAAATCTGTTTCATGTTATATTAGTGACTGCTTGTCCCAAATAATCCATTTGTGTTATAAGTCATTCCTACTTGCAGTATTTCTTTCCTCATTTTGATGCCTCCTGTTCTAATGGTGAACAGCAACTACATTTTTTATGGCATATGTGTATTTTGTTGCTCTATTAACTGCGCTATGTACGAATCTAATTGGCACGACAAAACATCATGACTCTCCCTTAGAGATTCACTGATATTATGGATATTCACTAGAGGAATGGATGAATGCCAACACCAGTGATAACCTTTCTCATTGCAGAGCTCGAAAAGCTGTGTATTGGTGGAATAATCAAGAAGACATCGAGTTGTATTAAAGAAATCACTTCTCAATATAATACTAGCTGGAAGGCGTTAATCGACCAAACGTATTGACGAACCACGAGAATTTGTCAATAGTTAAGATAGCCCGTATTTTCCATAACAAGAGAAGATTTTGTCCGCTAACCGTACAAAGTAGCTTATTGGGGACAGACTTACTTCTCGTAAGACATCAGCGAGCCAATACTTTTGGCTTCCCCACATTCAGCTGTTTCCAGGTTACTGCCATTTCGGTTTATAATCCCTTGCAAAATTATCAGGTTGTTTACATAAAAACTAGTTTCCTCTTTCATATTTTACTTCACTATTCCTCCGATTTGTATAAATCGTACATTGCATATGGTTTTGCTCCAGATGTTGACGGTGGTTTTGTTGTTGAAGAAACTAATACTCTCACTGTTCCGAATAAATTCATTTAGTTTGTCAAACTCTCAGATTTGCTACTGAATATTGCTCTAGAGCGATCCTCATATCGCATAATATATATTACGTTTTCAACGACTTTCCCTTCACTAACGTCACACTTTCAATATAATGGCTGTAGTCGCCACAATACTTGTTCTTTCGGACAGGCATGCAGGTCCGAAAGAACTTTGCGTCGTACGTCTGAACGACATAGGCAACGCAGTATTGTATTATATAACTTGATCTTCGTTAATTACACAGGATAATGAATTATAGCATCTCTTCACTTTTTAACGGCCTCATAATACAGCGATATGTCACATTAAACGGGGGTACACCGATGGCTCGATCATTTTTTCGCTCGAAAACTAACAAAGTAGGGCGGAAGTGGTATATTCTAATAACTGGAATGACGCATTTTGTACGAATAGCAAACTTCATTGATACACAACAACAGTACTACTGAGAAAACGTATTACTAAGGATTTGAACTATCAACTTGTGCATAACGACAGGGGCCTGATAAAGTTTTATTTAGTAAAGAGACGAGAACAAAACTAATTGCAATTAGTGTCTTATAATGCCTCTGTCAGCAAAAACTTTCTACAGATGAGCTTTGTGAATTATTTATGAAGTACGTATATTGAAAGGCGAATGCTAAATAATGAGGGTTATTGTCATGTACTGTTCTGGAAAAGTAACTTTCAAAGCAATTTGGAAGAACGCATACCAAGAACGAAGGGCAACCGTTCACAGAGGCAAAACAGCAAGATACTCAAAGAAAATCTCTCTTTCTCTTAAATGAACCTTGGAACGGAGACGGCCGTGGGACTCAAAAGCTGACGACGCTCTTTGATGTCTTCTTGATCATTCGTTTGCAAAGCAAATAGTTATTCGTGTTTGTCTGCAGACGTCCGTGTCCAAAGACATTCCGCATCTTGAATATCAATCGAAGCTGTAAGTCTAAAGCAAACCATTTGCATTTTCTTCGTGCAACACAGGAATATAGTTTTCTACAACTATGTTGTACGTAGATAACATCAGTGTTCGTCAAAGTTTAAGCAACATGCATTTGTATGTCTCAAAACACGATGTTTGTGTCTTCCGTATCAGAGCTTCAATTAAGTTTCAGTATTTTTGAAAATAACATGTTATTTTATAAATAGTTACGCCTACAGCATAATAAATTTTTATAATGGGAGATTATAAAGAATTTGTAAATACTTTCAACGTGCCACCTATCGACGAGAAAGTTATTTCGTAAATCGATTACAGATGATAAGTTGATTACCCGACGTTGTACCATTGTTAAAGTAACGAGTTTATCAGGTATTTTATCAGAATAACTATTTCAGTTATACATATCGGACCTGCCATCGTTACTATACTCTCTCTCCGGTCTTAAGGAAGACAGGGGCGTTTACCTCCGTGCACTTTTCTGAAGATACTGTATTATTCACGTATTTACTTTCCTGCAAATTTCTAGAAACATCGATGGGCTATGCTTATTATTAAGCCAATACCTACTCACTCTACTCCAATGCTTCGTGGTGTATTATACACCCAGCATTTATCCAATATATATAATGATAAATGAATAATGTTTCGTTTAAATTCCTTCACCGTGTCTGGTTTCTTTATCGAGTCTGAAAAGTCACTCGTTAGGTCTCGCCATAGTCCTCCCATACCTTGTAGTAAGTGTGATCTAGTCACACATAATTTTTATTCATACGGTAAGTCAGGTGTGTACCAACTATGAAGCAAGTTTCGCAAGACGTTTCACAACTGCACTTAGTTCTCACAGTGTTCTCACCCATGCCCCTGCAAGGAGGAGTGCTAATGTCTCATCGCAAGGGATTCGAAAATGGTTTTACATGTTTATGGTGAGGACATGTAACCGTTTTGCTATCTGACCACGCCTCCTGACCTGACTGCGCTTTGTACTCATGTTTCCACGTATAGTTTCAAAACACTAAGAAAAGAGCTATTTTCCACGCATTATGCGACAACAGCTCTAAGAATAGCAATTGCACTGATCTCATTTTATGTCAGTATATCTTTACTCAGTTCATACCCATGACGACAGTCATTTCATTTCAGTGTTTGTAATTAGCTACACATTATTCTTTCATTAGCTCTATATTTGAATCTGCCTCTATACTGTGCGAATAACTGTGGAGTGTGCACATGTTATTCTCCCAATCACGAATGCAACATGGAAACGAACGACTGCTTGTATGGCTGCGTGTGAACTACAAATATCTTCACAATCTCTTCGATGTGGATACACAGAGACCAGAAAGATGTTTTTCTAACGTGATTCTTGGGAAATTTACGGTGTGTTTTCTTGATTGTGTGCTGGTTAATCCTGAAGTTACATCCTGTCAAGCAACTAGGTTACTTCTTTCACAGCGCTACTTTGCATGCGTTCCACATCCAACCTCGTTATACTACCATGCATTTGGATAGCAAACGAGAACCAGCCGTACCAACGTTCTGTATGCAATATATTCTGCAGAAAAATGTTAGTATGAAACTGACCAACAGATTAAACTGTGAGAAAGATGTGGAGTCGAATCTGAAACCTTTGATTTAACGCCAATTACTCACCATATGAGTTATCCAAGCGCGACTTTCAACACGCCATCACAGCTCTACTTCCGCCAGTACCTCATCTACCTTGCGTATATCTTAGTAAGTCCTCCATTTTGGCGGCCAGTGTGGCTGAGCATTTCTAGGCGCTACAGTCTGGAACCGCGCGACCGCTACGGTCCTCGTGCATGGATGTATGTGATGTCCTTAGGTTAGTTAGGTTTAAGTAGTTCTAAGTTTTAGGGGACTGGTGACCTCAGATGTTGAGTGCTCAGAGCCATTGAATCATTTTATTTTTTCCTCTGTGTTACATTTTGTAAGTAGCTCTCGCAGAGAAAACGATGTTGCAGAGAAATAAAAAAAAAGAAACAGAAGTCGTTTAGTGTACTCAACATTCACTGGTACAACAGGACCTGCCATTCATTAAGAATGCAGTTTTCCGGTATCATAACAATGAAACGTGGCCAACAATATGTTTTACCTGCTAATGAGCCCACGTTCCACTTCATATCTACTCACTCTGCTGCATCCAAATATTTCTGCGACATGACTGGCGCCAATGCACCAGGTCTTCTAAACAGACTGTCTACACTACGCTCGTACGGCGTCTTCTTGAATACAGCTGTGCAGTGTTGGGACCGCGTCAGATAGGATCGACAGACCAGGTCTTCTAAACAGACTGTCTACATTACGCTTGTACGGCGTCTTCTAGAATACAGCTGTGCAGTGTTGGGACCGCGTCAGATAGGATCGACAGACGACACTGGGGAAGTTCAAGGAAGCGCCGCTCGTTTTGTACTGTCGCGAAATAGGGGAGAGAGCGATACTTCTCCTTGTTTTTTAGCCTTCTCACTGTTTGATACAGCCCGCCACGAATTTATCTCCTGTGCTAACTTCTTTCATCTCAGAGTAGCACTTGCAAAATACGTCCTCAATTATTTGCGGATGTATCCCAGTCTCTGTCTTCCTCTACAGTTTTTATCCTCTGCGTCTCCCGCTAGAATTATGCAAGTTATTACCTGAGATCCTAACAGATGTCCTATGGTTCTGTCCCTTCTTCTCAGTAAGATTTCCCAGATATTCCTTTCCTTTCTGATTCACTGCAGGACCTCCTCGCTCCTTACTTTACGAGCCACCTAATTATCGACCACCGGATCTTAAGTGCTTCAATTCTGTGTTGTTTCGGGTTTCCATGTTTCACTCTGCTACAGTGCTGTGGTGCAAACGTAAGTTATTATAAATTTCGTCCTCATATTAACACCTATGTTTGATACAATTAGACTTCTCTGGGACAGCAATGCACTTTTTGTCAGTGCTAGTCTGCGTCTTATGTCCTCCTTGCTCCGTCTGTCGTTGGTTATTTTGCCGCCTAGATAGTAGAGTTCCTAAACTTCACCTAATTCGTGACCACCATCCTGATAAGTTTCTCGCTGTTCTCATTCCTGCTACTTCTCATCTTTCGTCTTTCTTCGTTTTCCTCTAAATCCATGTTCTCTACCCATTAGACTGTTCATTCCTTTCAGCAAATTCTTCAGTTCTTCTTTCCTTTCACTGAGTATAGCAATGTCATCAGCTAATCTTTTAATTGATAACCTTTCATCCTGAAGTTTTATTTCACTCCAGAATCTTTCTTTTAGTTCCGCCATTGCTCCTTCCGTGTACAGATTGAACAATAGAGACGAAAGACTACATACCTGTCTGACACCCTTTTAAATCCGAGCACTTCGTTCTTGGTCTTCAACTCTTATTATTCACTCTTGGTTCTCGTACATACTGTATATTCCCCGTCTGTCCCTATACTTTACCCCTAATTTCCTCAGAATTTCGAACAACTTGTACCATTTGACAATGTCTAACTTTTTCCCCAGGTCAACAAATGAACGAGCCTTAATTTTTCTTTAATCTTGCTTCCATAATCAACAGCAACGTCGGAAGTGCCTCTGTTGCCATTACCTTTCCTCCACTCAAACTGTCATTAACACATCCCCAATTTAATTTTAGATTCCTCTGTAAACAATTCTTGTCAGCAATTGGGATGCATGAGTTGTTAAGATGATTGTGGGATAATTCTCGCTTTTGTCAGGTCTTGCATTCTTCGGAATTTTGTGGATAATATAGAAGGTATATCGCCAGTTTCATATATTCTAAACACTAACTTGATTAATTGCTGTGTTGCCACTTCCTCCAATGATTTTATGAATTCTCATGGAATTCCACCTCATTCGATCTTCAGTCTTACAAAGTTGTTTTAAATTATGGTTCCTAATACTGAATCCTCTATCTCTTCTAATTCAACTCCTGTACCTTCTTCTATAACATCACATAAATCATCTCATTCATACAGGCGTTCAGTGTACCGTTTCCACCTATCCGCTCTTTCCTCTGCATTTAACAGTTGAACTCGTGGTGCAGGCTTAATGATACCATGCTTGTTTTTAATTTCACCGAAGGAAGTTTTGACTTCCCTATACGCTGAGTCACTCCTTCCGAAATTCATTTCTAAGTTAAACATGGCTTCTTCGCAGTTACTTTCTTTGTACAGTCGTGCTCAAAATTATCCGAACGACCTGAATTGCATTTCGCCGGATTCGCATGCAACTCGCATAATGCAGCTGTCTATCAGGTCCTCTAATCGCTCCTCGGTAGAGTCGTTTGACTATTGAAAATAGTTCCAACGAGTCACCACTAGAAAACACTGCTCTGTATAGCAATAACTCCAGATGTAAAGTAATACCACGATACTATAAATGTCAGGGAACACCTTATCACAGATAAGACTGTCCTTAAGGCTTGCAAGCTAACATTCATTACAATAAATGACAAACCTCAAATCTTATCACTCATTATTACGTCAGATAGGTAATGCACGTAGCAAGTTCGTCGTGTTCATGTTTTCCTCTTCAAAGCAACATACCGTTCTTATTATTTAACACAAAATGACATTAAGATTTAAAGTTATTCATGAGCAGCTAGTTGAGAATATGTGTGACCTTTAAATGACACGAGGCACCGTCTTGTTCAGCATATGGATTCAAACCCAGGTCATGCAGACTAAGCAAATATTTCGTGACTGACGGAAACTAACAGTCATTCCTGATTAGGCATACAGAGAGTGATATACCGCGATTTTAGACAGTATCAATTAGCAAATACCAACTTTAGATTACATAACGCAAACATTTTTAACGGACGCAAATTCCTACCCAGAATCTATTGTGCCTGTTAAAGGACTACGAGAGATGTTAAATATTGCTTCTTCACAAGTAACTTACTTGAAATGCTGCGAGGTAAAGCTTTCTATTGGACTGGGATTCGAACCCAGAACCTAATCCGACTGTTATCGAAGCACAATCAGCTGTGACATAACGGATTTTCTCGGCAGTAGCTAGATGTTTTAACTGAAATAACGAGAAGAAACATTAATTTTTCCTTCCCAGGACTCCAACCCGGCACTTATCGCTGTTATATTCTAGAGAAAACGGAAGTTAAATATGGGTTTGTTACACCAGCAGCGACATGTGAGCATGTTTGAACTAGAAATAATATGACGAAATGTTCAGTGCTGACTGGGAATCGAACCCCACACATATCGATGTTGAATACACACAAAGAGACTTCAGCTACAGTATTTTTCTCCACCAGCAGCTCGGAATAACATCCTTGAACTTGCAGTGATCTCGCAAATAGTTCTGTGTCTTACTGGGAGTCAAAATTCTTCAGATATCATTAGTGTTGACAACAAATTAAAATACATTAAACAATCAAAATTATTATCCACCTGCAGTTAGGTGTGCTCATGCTAGAGCTTGATAATACATAATGAAAACATTAGTGCGGGCCAGGATTTAAACCCATTCACGCGCAATATGTGGACATGTTGAGGAATCTACAGTTTTGAACAAACAACAAATTGTAGTCGAGCTGTATCGCCACAAAGATATCAAATTCCGCGTTAACGGCGGTCTGAGTTGCATTCCAAATCCGGATCCAATTTAATCGACAAACAGAACCTCAAATAAAAAATAGTAATAAGTGTCCTATAACCCTACATAGCGTTAGTTTCGTCTCTACAAGTAAATAACTAGTATAAGAAAGTTACTGGTGATAGTTTCTCCACGTCGCCACTCCTGACGGTATTGTGGTTCAACGTAACATCTACTTGGTAGAGAAGGTATATCATGTTTAATGTGAATTTCAGACCACAATGCCATTATACCCATTTCACCTGGCGTAGCCAGAAGAGAATAGAATCTATCCCTATCAAAAATCATCGGCAGAATTTGGAATCGAACCCTGACCATAAGTATAAGAACCTAACATCAATCCAACAGACCACCAAATCCTCTTTTCTGGGAGTCATTTTAATACTAAAATGTAAACTTTCATGGCCGGAAATATCATGTCCATTATAATTATCCGGGCTGTTATGCCGTGGTCGGTTGATGAATTCTGTGGTGATTCCCAACGTTTCGTCTCCGACTGCGGGAGACATCTTCAAGGGGGTCCGTAGCTCGTTGGACCTTCCATCAAGCTACGGACCCCCTTGAAGATGTCTCCCGCAGTCGGAGACGAAACGTTGGGAATCACCACAGAATTCATCAACCGACCACGGCATAACAGCCCGGATAATTATAATGGACAGTCATTTTAATGTCATACCGCCGTTGCGCCACACTGGATGAGAGTTCTGACACACAGGCTCCCTGTGGTGGTTTGCAGCATGTTCACTACATTCATTTACTTGGTCCACCGAATCGCCATGAACTAGGTGCCTCGGCTACCCATTGCATACATTCAACTCTATTTATAAACACCGAATTGAAATCACGTAACTACCACCTACACAGAACTGCCAACAGTGTAGGATGCAGAAATTTAAATACGAAGTGCTTCTTTCCACTTGAGCTACTCTATTGCACTATCTGTTTGTTGAAAACGTCATGCAGTGCAAAATAAAAGCTTAACTGTCTGTCTCTCAGAAGTCTAGATCCGGCCATATGCATTACCTCACAGCATGTGGAAAGCGGAAGTTCTGGAGGAATTGTTGTTGACTTCTAGAGATGCAGTAGCTGTATGTTAGCTAGTAGCGTATCGGGAAGCGTATCGGGAAGCGTCACGCACCATAGGTAAAATATCGCGAGTTTGAGTATATTTACTGCTACATTTTTTAAATTCAATTCTGATGTCTGTTGAAGTTTCCAATGTAATGGAACTTTGAACGTAATTCCCTTCATTTATCAACACAAAATATCACATGTGGAAAATGGGATAACTTCTGCTACATTTTGTTCTTTCCAGGGTTAATACACGGCCAGGCAGCAGATGTATCTCACAACTTTTGTATCATGTATGGGAGAGCGCATCGTTTGAAAATATGTCAGAAAATTATTTTCTGCATTAGCCGTCGTGTGGTAGTGACATTTTATTCTTCAAACCTTGTTTGATAACTTTAACTCAGAAAAAGTTTTCTACATGCTTGTAATCAATAACCTGCATGTCCATTGTTAGGCTGTTGTGGATACCATCAGAGAATTCGTATATATCGTTGATGATTAATTTCTCTCTCATGTTTAATATTGTTTTAACAACACTAGAATAAACCTTACGAAAATTGTGCACTGTATTATAAGAAATGAAATAAAAATACCCACGATAACCTTGACACGAAAGTGTTTTAATAAAACAGAGTATCTGTACACAAGCGTGACTCTATTGGCACGAATTAGTAAAATACTACTCACTTAGATTTCGATAAAAAAAAGTGGTAGACGACGATACTGTCAATCTCGTTTACAATCTTGGCCATGGCTGTGCTTCTGTCGAATATCTCTGTGCCTTTCTTTGTATTTCAAGAAATACTTTTATGCACTTGGTACGCATCCAAATTGATATCTGATAGAGCATTATTTAGCAACATGAATCAGACACGTTTTCCGACCAATATATCGGACAACATGTCAGTGCAGGGAGATTTCGTTTGTGTGTTGCCCATGGTGCAAGAAATATTTGTGTTTTGCTTGCTTCTGTGATAGGTTTCACCCCACTGAATGCGAGCAAGCTCACGAATAGACTGTCAATAGTTGGAATTGCGCAATAATACTCATAAAAGTTTATTTTAGCATTGTCTATCCCAAAGAAAATAGCTGTAAGTATATTATATGCCTCCACGCTTACTACTCGTGCTTCTCAATGCTTTCCTCAAAAAGTAAAAATTAAAATAAAGAGAGAGAGAGAGAGAGACAGAGAGAGAAAACCAATGTATTTCAAATATCAGCTCAGTGATGCCATGTTCGTCTCATGATGTAAAGCAAAGATAGTCGATAGCCAATGTCTCGTTGTACTAGCGATATGTATAGCTACACGGTTCTTTCTCTTTTCTCTGCAAACAAGCAGAACAGAATTCAGTGACAAAGTGGTGAGAACACCTATGCAGTGCGCCGATTAAACACTCAGCCTTTCTTAGTTATTTTGTTAATCGTTAACAATTGTCTGTAATGCAGTAAACATCATTGTTTACAGATTTGTTGTTACTACCATTGGTATTGTTATTTGTCACCTAACAACAGCTTTCCTATCACTCACTGCTGCCAATGCACGTAACGAATGGATCAGGATGAATGGAATATGGTGTTTCGTCATGGAGAATATACACATTTATCTCGGCGTCTTGTGTTCAGGGTAATATGAAAATCTCAGTAAGAGAAGATGACAACAGGATGCCGGTGATTCAGGCAATAATACCCAACTATTTCTGTCAACTTAAGACCATAATGACAGATAAATTGGCGTCCCTGTGTATTTTGATTATAATTCGTTTGCCTTCTTGCGACCTGGTTCAAATACCTCTTGGGAGCAGGCATAATACTTTGCTTTTTGAACACTGAGCAATACACACAAAGATAGTAGATGGAAGGACACAAAGAAACAGTCAGACTCATGGGTTTGGATCCAGTTCATCATTAGAAGACTAAACAAGAGGGAAACAATATGAAAGAGATGAATACGTTAGTTAGTATACAATATTTGTGTAGATCTGAAGATGAAAAGTGCAGATCTGCACAGTGCCCGCATCTGCACTTTAGTTTTTGTCTTAATGGGCACAATTTTTTGTTTATTCCCTTCAGAATTTTCAAATGAATTGATTATCACGTGGCACATAATAATTAGTTAACTGTGTTTCTTATAGCTTCCATTCTACTTGGATGATCACCAAACTGCACATAGATGCAATAGATTTCGAGGTGCATAGTGTTTGTTATCTTACTTTTCGTGACAGGTGGGCAGAATTGGTTTCCAAAGACTTTTTACTGTACTGAAATAAAATTTTGTGACAAAGTAACAAAGTAAGTGTTTTATTCGTATATACTTTATGGGAAACTGTAATCGAGATGGAAGATTATACATCTGAATGTTTGACACAACTGGTAGGAGTAAACGCTGCATATTAACCAAACCTCGCACCTCCTCTCCGTATCCTCCTATGACACAAGCACGGAATTCTCCTCTCATACCGCTACAGAGCTGTTCCTAGCACAGCTGAGAATTGGCAACATCATCACAAACATTTGGCAACACTGTGACAGTGCAGTCTCTTCCGTATATGGTATTGAATTGACTCGCTAAATTCACTTGATGTTCCCTTTCCATTTGAATGACTCGTGCTATATAATCCTCATGTAAACCAAGACAATGAGACAGAAAAATCAATATTTTGGCTAAAGAAATGCTATTCTTCACATAAGTGACAACTCTTACTATCTTTCAATATGCGTTATGAGGCTAAGTGACCAATATCATGACGAGAGTGGCGTGCTGGTGGCGGTGTGCCCGTTGCCCCGTGGTACCGCCCGTGTCTCGTGTCGCAATGGCTCAATGAATCATCAGTTCTAATTGTGTTAGGGGCCAGCGTGTTCGGGCTTTTTTTCTGATTTATTTTATGGAGCTTCGAATTTCCAGAAATAATTATGCAACGAAAAAGGAAGAAAACCTTTACACACCACGTCCTCTTGATGGTTCGACTCAGTAAGTTGTGCTAATGGTCTTAGCTTTCTGACTGCCAAGCTCTTCACAATACAAGTGTCTCTGAATAAATTCGAATCGACCGTCAATGATACGAATTTCAATATTGCTCTTCACTTAAAACTAACATGCCAGGGTGATACGTATGAAGGAAGTGAACCTCTTGATTACTATAGGGCCTCTATGCTAAATTTCCACAGGAATTCTCTGCAGACATTTGCTAACAGCGGCTCTAGCAATTACTTCATCTCTGGGTAGCTTCAAATACGGGCAACTTTTTCGCCCTAAATCCAACTGAATATTTTAAATATCACTTTTGAACAGCGTTCACTTCTCCATTAATTAATGTACAGACCTCAATTCAAGCAATTGACCTGAGTAGCTACAGAGCAGGTTCTGAAAGGTATTGACAAATTGTTTCGCATCCATTTACCACAGGGAATCAAAGACAAAAACCAAACACATTACATTGCATTTACTGTTTGCGCCTTGACTAATACATATGGATCCTTTAGAAAACAAAATTATTTGAAGAATCTCCTGTGAAAGGAAAAAGAACAAGACGTGACACTTCAATTATAGCACACTGGATCAGAAACAATGAAATTAATTCTGTGGCACAATGATGTATTGCATACTAGTGTAATAAAGTACTCTTCAAATAAAAATGGTTTCGTGCCTCCATTGCTATCGAGTGTGGAACACAAATCGTAGACAGATTTTATGGGTCACCACTCAACAACATTAAAGCATTTTACACCATCGAGAGTGAGGACTGGAGCAGACGTTGTTGGTGAAAGGCGAGGCAGCGCAGTGCCTCAGCCCCCTCCGGCAGGCAGCAATCGGGTCGCAGAAAACTCAGACGCATACGGTATTCAGAGGCAGATGGTCGGCCAAAAATTCTCTCGCTAAAATATTGTTGAAGCAGACTTTTATTACCAATGTGACAGAAAGCGAAATATATTCGCTTAAATTACACTCACAGCTTCAGCACCGAGAGGAAATGGGCAATAAAAATTTTGTCGACGTGTGCTTTCGGTTGCCTGACAGTGTACTAGCTTGTCTCGCCTTTTACCTCAAGACTGCAGTCACAATCAAGAGTGACGTATTCAAATTGCAGTCAAGACTTCCTCCAGTAAGTGCTGGTCTACAATATTGCCAGCTCGAGCATATTGCCAGCATAGAATTCTGAGGGGAGCACGACTGTATTGTCCGTCTTACATGAATGACTCAGGTTTCAATTTTTTTTTTTGCCTAAGACTGTATCTGCAACACATATTGCGCGCTGAAGACCCAGAAGAATTAAATAAAATAGTTTATGAGAGCAAGGTTGACTCTAGCGTTCGAAGTATTAATAGTTTTGTATACGTGTATGTAAATGTCTTCCAATGCCCACTCAAGGAAGACAAGGAAAAACAGTCTAGCTATTATAAATACGGCTCAGCTTGTGGATGAACTCAGACGTAGGTTGATAATCATTTTGAATATTTAGCAGTACTTTACCCACTGGAGTTAATCTCGTTTTCAACCAATGATTCCCATAGCTACAGGAACACTACTTGTGATATCTCTTACACAAAATACTTACAGTGCTCTCAGACGAAAACATCAACCTGACTGAAACTGTGGGAAGTTTGTTTTACAGCCTTCGTACCTGGATAAAGAGCTTTTCCTATTTGAGATATCTGTGAACGTGGCTGCACGAGACGATTTAAGAAGAAACTTAATTCCTTCAGTACTACACCGTTTAAAGAAATCGTCTTAAAGGCGCTAAATCGTGAATCGTTTTCCGGCCGTACTCTGTCGCATTTCGCTGGTTGGAAGGTAAAAAGCTTACTGACAGATTTCACAGAAGGAAAAGGGGGGCGAAATGTCTCCTACTGGAACATCATGTTGTTTTATTTAAACGATTACAAAATCAGGTAAAACGAATAGTGAGGTTGTCAGTATAAGCACATTACTGTTGTCAGTATGATGTTGCACTGCCCAGGGCCTGCAATGATAAAGGGCCCGTTTAGGTCAAGCATATTGTATACAGAAGTGGAAGAGAGAGCACCACTAAAATCTAATCCGTATGCATTGCACACACACAGAAATTACTGTTACAGTGTAGCTTTTGGAGCCCAATGAGTGAATTGCGTATTTTCCGATGAAAAAAAGCACTCGCAGTCTTCGCCACATTATGTTACTTAAACTGGTGTTACTCAGAGCTGGAATTTATGCTCAGCGACTAAGTGTAAGGTCAATGAGTCAGATGCGGGTTTTGCAACTGTGAAATACTTTCCTACCTTATAGATGCGAATATTAAATTTGAACTAATATTGCGAAAATTTGGTACTTGGTTAGCTTAGAATGAAAATCTTTCTATTTATTGCAAATGAAAACAATGGATTTTCTAAAACATTCTCTGTCATACACAATCTGAAACAGGTACGTCGACCAAATCATATGGAAGAACTGACAGCGACGTATATCGGAAGGCAGTAAGATCCCTTGGCGTTTGGTTCGGCAGTAATCGACAGCCATTTCTAGGCGCAAGTAAATGAAGAGACAGAGCGTTTTTGTTGTCAAGTAACGTCTTCATCAATTACTTTAGTTTTATTGCAATCTGCGAGTAATTGCTGATGTTTGATATTTACATTAAAAGAATTCCTTAGACAGGGATAGAACCTCTTCTTGGGCAACTACTTCTATAATGAACAAAAAGCATCAAATGCTCTTGAAACACATGTGTTCAAGCAGCGGTATGAAGAAAATAATAGTAATAGTGACGGTAACTTCACACTTCACAGTGGATTTTCTCGAACTAAGAAATATCCTGAATTAGTGAAAATTTCAAAATGACTCCACATCGAGGCTATGATGCCTAAAAGAGTCTTTACATCCTGTTGACATGTGAATATCATAATCTCCGCGTCAGAAGCTTTCTTCTACTTAACCATTTAACAGACTCGTATTTTTTCCACCGTGACTAATTTTGTAAGCTAAGCACGTCATCTGTTACAGCATACTCCTGGGGCTGGGAAAAGTGGCCACAATGGTTTGGCGGAACGAACTATCACAGGTGCAATGCGTGGGTTCAGGCATTTACTTTTAAGAGGCACAAACAGATTTACTTTACCTCTGGTAACCTCAAGAGAAAGACGTTATAATCCAGAATCCGCATTTAACATCACGTTCCTTCATTACCAACCGGGCGGAGCCGGTTTACGTTGGGAAATGACATAGGCGGAAGTCATGGTAAACTGAATACTGTCGCCAGTAAACTTACTTACATTAGAAAATCTTATTACATTTGATGAACCGATAGCCATTTAAAGTAACAGGGCCCCTATTTTACTTGTACTTGATTGAACTAGAGACGTTGGAAAATTTGGTGGTGGACTGTGATTCGAATTCGGATCTCCTCTTTCAAGGCTCTGAATCTCTCGGAACAGTCTAGTTCAATCGTTTCGTTCCTTTTCCCAAGATTGCAATCTCCTCTAGGTTTCCTCCAAAGGTAAGTAGATATGGGTCCGAATCCCGACCCAGTACAAAAATATTCATAATTTCATTTCAAGCACTACCACGTGCACACTGGCCTGCTAGTGAAAATTAACGTGCCTTTTTAATGTCGGTTTATGTGTTGCCAACAATCGCAATAGGTGTCGTTATTTCTGGTCAAACACGCACACAACTTCCTGTTGGTGAGTAAGCATCTGATATTTAAGCTATATTCATGAATGATAAAGGACGGTAGGTGTGCGGTTCGATTGTCGCTCAGGCACAAAAATTTGTATCCTTATTTTAGATTCAAACACCTACCAGCTGGTAAGAAAAACCGATACGTAACATTTTATTTTACTTAGTTAATAATCCGGTTACGTATTGGGTTCGTATCTGATTCAGATAACATCACATCACGTGCTTCATCTTTAAATGCATGCACACTTTGTTACTTCTGAATGGAGGTATATCAGACATCTTTCGCGGTTAGTTAACAGGGACGAAAGGGTCTTGATAGGAGTCCCGGTATATTACAAAAACTGTCGTCTTTTATTTTCAAGTTTGAGATTTGGATACTGATATTGGCAAAAATTTCGGCAATTCATGACTTTTCATGGCTAGTCAGCAGTATGATATGATTAGATTAGATTAGATTAAGCTTGTTCCACAGATCATAAATACGACATTTAGTAATGATGTGGAACGTGTCATTTTAATGAAAGATTTCTTTACATACCATGATTCAATTTCTTTACAACAATTTTTTACTCTCTCTCTCTGTCATTCATTTTATTGTTATCTCACACACACACACACACACACACACACACACACACACACACACACGCATTCTTTTTTTATTTTTATTTGTTTGTTGAGCCCGACTATCGGCGAAGTATGAAAACGTCCGTGAATGAGTTTCTTTGTTTTGAGTACACTTAGAAACGAAATATTAAAAAAAAAACGATGACAGTTACTGATTTATGATGATTAGTTTGCAGTCAGTTCTGAGTAGTATTAGTAACTATGCTCCAGTCCCTAAACCTAGTTACAGAAATGCGAATCATACGCATCACATATTCCAGGCCCTAGCAGCCGTGTCTTTGAGACGCCAGCTATGGTCACTTACCAGCCCGCTGTAGGATCACATCGCTTCGTCTTCTTCCTGCTGGTACTGTAACTGAGATTTGACAACAAGGCAAGGTATGTTTGGAAAATCTGTGATCAACGAGTTACTTCTTGGTGTGCACGGAATAAAGCCTCAAAGTTCACTTGACTT
The DNA here is from genome assembly GCF_023864275.1 of Schistocerca cancellata. Classification (NCBI taxonomy): domain Eukaryota; kingdom Metazoa; phylum Arthropoda; class Insecta; order Orthoptera; family Acrididae; genus Schistocerca; species Schistocerca cancellata. Next base: position 473,414,680 of record NC_064628.1, on the reverse strand, counting down.
TTCCTGTCATTTCCATTGAATAATCTGTTACCGCTTTAGGTGCTACAAAAGATTGTAAATTTACGGTTTTCAGCCCAGGAAAGTCGTTGCAAGTGGAAATCGCAACTAATCTCGTCCTTTGAATAGTGGTTTACTAGTTCTAGTCACTATTGACCCCATAAATGGATGCACATTCACATGCCTCTTAGCCAGCTCTGTGGTAACGTGCTAACGTGTGAAAAAGCGTGTGTTGGTGTTCTTGGTTCCGGTCTCACTAACTGTAACGTTTCTATCCCTTCTGTTAAAGAGCTACAAGTAGTCACATCAAACATCGATAAGGAGATTGCAAGAAAATACTTTCGTCTCATGGTGCACTGGTGAAAAACATACAATGCTCCACAACACGTAACGCCTCTTTCCGCTGCTGACACGTAAATTTTGGGTTTCTAGGAATACATAACTTTATTTATGAAATGCCGCATTTGTATACCTCTTCAGTATGACACAGCATACCAACTAAACACACACCCAATCGAAATCCAAGTGTATTTTACTAATTCGTGCCGATAGAGGCACGCTTGTGTATAGATACTCAGTTTTATTAAAACAGATTTTCGTCGTAAGGTTATCGTGGGTAGTATTATTTCATTTGTTATAATACAGTGAACAATTTTCGTAAGGTTTATTCTAGTGTTGTTAAAACAATAGTAAACATGAGAGAGAAATTAATCATCAATGATATATGCGAATTCTCTGGCGTTGTCTGTAATAGTAAGACAATGCACATGCAGTATATTGATTACTTGCATGTAGAAATCTTGTGCGGAGTTAAAGCTATCAAACAAGGTTTGAAGAAGAACAAAATGCCACTACCACACGACAGCTAATGTAGAAAATACTTTTGGTTCAAATGGCTCTAAGCAGTATGGGACTTAACATCTGAGGTCATCAGTCCCCTAGAACTTTCAACTACTTAAACCTAACTAACCTAAGGACATCACACACATCCATGCCTGAGGCAGGATTCGAACCTGTGACCGTAGCGGTTAAGCGGTTCCAGACTGAAGCGCCTAGAACTGCTCAGCCAGATGGGCCGGCAAAATAATTTTCTGACGTATTTTGGCACGATGCGCTCTCCCCATTCATGATACAAAAATTGCGAGATTCGTCTGCTGCCTGGCGTCTATTAAACCTGAAAAGAACAAAATGTCGCAGAGGTTAATCCTTTTTCCACATGCGATATTTTGTGTTGGTAAGTGAAGGGACTTATGTTCAAAGTTCCATCAGATTGATAATTTCAGCAGACATCAGAATTGCATTTTAAAATATGTAGCAGTAAATTACTCGAACTCGTGACATTATACATATGGTGCGCGATGCTTCCCGTTATGCCTCTACCTAACATAAAGCTACTGTATCTCTAAAAGTCAACAACAATTCCTCCAGAACTTCCGCATTCCACATGCTGTGAGATAATGCATATGGCCGGATCAATATTTCTGAGAGACAGACAGTTAAGCTTTTCTTTTGCGCTGCATGACGTTTTCAACAAACAGATAGCGCAATAGAGAAGCTCAAATGGAAAGAATCACTTCGTATTTCAATTTCTGCATTCTACACTGTTGGCAGTTACGTGATTTTATTTCGGTGATTATAAATAGAGTTGAATGTCTGCAATGGGTAGCCGAGGCACCTAGTTCATGGCGATTCGGTGGACCAAGTAAATGAATGTAGTGAACATGCTGCAAACCACTACAGGGAGCCTGTGTGTCAGAACTCTCATCCAGTGTGGCGCAATGGCGGTATGACAGTAAAATGACTCCCAGAAAAGAGGATTTGGTGGTCTGTTGGATTGATGTTATGCTCATATACTTATGGTCAGGGTATTCGATTCTCTTCTGGCTACGCCACGTGAAAAAGGTATAATGGCATTGTGGTCTCAAATTCACATTAAACATGATATTCCATCTCTACCAAGTAATTGTTAGGTTGAACCATCGGCACGGTAGCTCAGCGTGTTCGGTCAGAGGGTTGGGTGCCCTCTGTAATAAAAAAACTGAGTTAATCGATCAACAACGAACCTCAATGGACGTCTTAGGACTTCTGCCCCGAGCAGATGCAACGAACAACAACGAACAAAACGAGATTAAAAAAAAAACCCACAATAAAGTCAGGAGTGGCGACATGTACAAACTCTATCACCCATTACCTTTCTTACACTAGTTGTTTTTATACTAGTTGTTTATTTCTAGTGAAGAAACAGATGCTATGTAGTGTTACAGGATACTTATTCCATCTTTTATTTCAGCTCCTGTATGTCGATAAAATTGGTTCCGGACTGGGAATGCAAATTCAGACCGCTATTAACGCGGAATTTGATCTCTTTGGGACAACACAGCTTGGCTACAATTTGTTGTTTGTTCAAAACTGTAGATTCCTAAACATGTCCACATATTGCGCGTGAATGGGTTCGAATCCTGGCCCGGCACTAAAGTTTTCATTACGTATTATCAGGCTGTAGTATGAGAACACCTATCTGCTGGTGGATAATTATTTTGATTTTTAATGTATTTTAATTCGTTGTCAACACTGACGATATCTGACGAATTTTGACTCCCAGTGAGACACAGAACTTTCTGCGAGATCAAGCATGTTATTCCGAGCTGCTGGTGGAGAAAAATACGGTAGCTGACGTCTCTTTGTATGAATACAACATCGATATATGTTGGGTTCGAGCCAGCTGGAGTGGCCGAGCGGTTCTAGGCGCTTCAGTCTTGAACCGCGTGACCGCAACGGTCACAGGTTCCAATCCTGCCTCGGGCATGGATGTGTATGATGTCCTTAGGTTAGTTAGGTTTAAGTAGTTCTAAGTTCGAGGGGGTCTCATGACCTCAGATGTTAAGTCCTATAGTGCTGAGAGCAATTATTGTTCGGTTCGATTCCCAGTCAACACTGAACATTTCGTCATATTATTTCTAGTTCAAACATGCTCACATGTCGCTGCTGGTGTAACAAACCCATATTTAACTTCCGTTTTCTCTAGAATATAACAGCGATAAGTGCCGGGTTGGAGTCCTGGGAAGGAAAAATTAATGTTTCTTCTCGTTATTTCAGTTAAAACATCTAGCTACTGCCGAGAAAATCCGTTATGTCACAGCTGATTGTGCTTCGATAACAGTCGGATAAGGTTCTGGGTTCGAATCCCAGTCCAATAGAAAGCTTTACCTCGCAGCATTTCAAGTAAGTTACTTGTGAAGAAGCAATATTTAACATCTCTCGTAGTTCTTTAACAGGAACAATGGATTCTGGGTAGGAATTTGCGTCCGTTAAAAATGTTTGCGTTATGTAATTTAAAGTTGGTATTTGCTAATTGATACTGTCTAAAATCGCGGTATATCACTCTCTGTATGCCTAATCAGGAATGACTGTTAGTTTCCGTCAGTCACGAAATCTTTGCTTAGTCTGCATGACCTGGGTTTGATTCCATATGCTGAACAAGACGGTTCCTCGTGTCATTTAAAGGTCATACATATTCTCAACTAGCTGCTCGTGAATAACTTTAAATCTTAATGTCATTTTGTGTTAAATAATAAGAACGGTATGTTGCTTTGAAAAGGAAAACATGAACACGACGAACTTGCTACGTGCATTATCTATCTGACGTAATAATGAGTGATAAGATTTGAGGTATGTCATTTATTGTAATGAATGTTAGCTTACAAGCCTTAAGGACAGTCTTATCTGTGATTAGGTGTTCCCTTACATTTATAGTATCGTGATATTACTTTACATCTGGAGTTATTGCGATACAGAGCAATGTTTTCTAGTGTTGACTCGTTGGAACCATTTTCAATAGTCAAACGAATGTACCGAGGAGCGATTAGAGAACCTGCTAGACAGCTGCATTATACGAGTTGCATGCGAATCAGGCGAAATGCAATTCAGGGCGTTCGGATACTTTTGAGCATGCCTGTACCTCTGTTTTTCTTTCCATGTTTTGTGATTGCTCTTTTTATGAACATCCATTCATCTTCAACCGAACTAGCTACTGAGCTAATCCTTTTCGCAGTATCTATAGGCTCAGTGAAATTCAACATCTTAAGTCCTTAGTACTTCCATGGCTCACTTCCTTGCACACTGATTCTTCTGTACTTGTCTCATAATCTCTGCCTACTAAATTGTGATCTGAGTATATTTCTGCTCCTGGGTACGCCTTACAATCCAGTATCTGATTGCGGAATCTCTGACCGGGATGAAATCTAACTGAAATGTTTCCATATCTCCCAGCCTTTTTCAAGTATACCTCCTCCTCATGTGATTCTTGAAAAGAGTATTCGCTACGATCAACTGAAATTTATTACAAAACTCAGTCAGTCTTTCTCCTCTCTCCTTCCTTGTCCCAAGCTCGTATCTCCTGTAACCTTCTCATCTACTTATTCTACTTCTTCCCCTACAAATGTATTTCAGTTCCCCATGACTATGAGATTTCATCTCTTTTATTACTGTATTACCTTGTCAATATCTTCACGTACCTCCTCGATCTCTTCATCTTCTGCTTGCGACGTGAGCATGTATACCTGAACTATCGTTGTCGGTGTTGGTTCGATGTCGATTCTTATGAGAACAGCCCTATCACTGAACTGCTCACAGTAACACCTTCGTATTCGTAACGAATCCCCTCCCCATTATTCCATTTTCTGCTGCTGTTGATATTACCCTACGCTCATCTGTCCAGAAATCGTTGTCTTCTTTCGATTTCGCTTTACTGACGCCATCTATATCTAGATTGATCCTTTGCGTTTATCTTTCCTCCTTTTCAACCACGTTGAACCCTCTGACAGTCTACGGCCCGATTCATAGAGTTATCATTTCGTTAGTTATTCAATCTTATTGTTATGGTTACCTCCCTCTTGACAGTCCCGTTACGGAAAACCGAATACGGGACGATTCCGGAATCTTTTGGCAAAGGAGAGATCACCATGACAGTTTTTCAGTTGAAGGCCACATGTCATGTGTATTCACATTGACTCTCTAATGGGGTGGTTTCCATTGCCTTTTGAATTCTCATGCAGTTGGACATTTCTGATTCTTCCGCTTTTAGGAGCAGTTTCCTACCCCTAGGGCAAGAGAGTGCCCTGAAACTCTATCCCCTCCTCTGCCCTCTTTGTCACGGCTGTTGGCAGTGTGAATGTGACTCCTTATGCCGAAGTCTTCGTCCGCGAATGCTAATATGATACGTGAATTGGGGTGTCAATCATTAGGACAAAGGCGTTTTTGCTACCGCAGGATCTTCTCGTTAGATTTCCGTCACCAACTTTCTCCTCGGAGACATTTTGTTGGGCCGCGCGGGATTAGCCGAGCAGTCTAGGGCGCTGCAGTCATGGACCGTGCGGCAGCACCCGGCGGAGGTTCGAATCCTCCCTCGGGCATGGCTGTGTGTGTGTTTGTCCTTAGGATAATTTAGATTAAGTAGTGTGTAAGTTTAGGGACTGATGACCTTAGCAGTTAAGTCCCATAAGATTTCACACACATTTTAACATTTTGTTGGAGTCCACGTGCATTGGAATGATCATAATAAAAAAGAAAAAGAAAAGAAATCATAGCTTACACCGAACCACCCAACTGTTCGTCGTTTTCCCCGCGCGCTGGTAGAGAGCGGTTCGGTAGAGGAATCGCTTGAACATGTTTCCGTGAACCCTCTGCCAGGCACCTAATTTTGAATTGGAGAGTATTCATGTAGATGTAGTGCAGATGTAGAGCTACGTAACAGTTATCTGTTAGTCAAAAAACACTTGTTTTTGCGTTATGAGAAGCGATCACCTTTGCAGGAGTATTTGTCTTCGAATAAATGTAGTTGCTGATCATTTAGACAATCTGATATCTCAATAGTGTCAAACTGGATATTACTGCAGCATATATCTGGGAATGTGCCTAATGCTCTCCCCTACCGTCATTATCGTACAGGTGGTCATAATGAAACTTCCCTGCTTGATACGGCCTCCACGAAAAACGAGTTACCGTAGAACAACGAAACTTCGTTCAAATGGTTCAAATGGCTCTGAGAAGTATGGGACTTAACATCTTAGGTCATCAGTTCCCTATAACTTAGAACTACTCAAACCTAACTAACGTAAGGACATCACACACATCCATGCCCGAGGCAGGATTCGAACCTGCGACCGTAGCAGTCGCGCGGTTTTGGACTGAAGCGCCTAGAACCGCTTGGCCACCGAGGCCGGCCGAAACTTCGTAGTAACGTTTGTAAGGACATGCGGAAGATAAGTAATCACTAAAACTTACGCAGAAATATAGTTTCCATATGAGGGTTTAACATATCTAAGCTGTGTGCCATGTTTACGTTCGTTACAAACTTTGCTTATTGTGACCACTATCTGCACCCACGACAGCCTGGTGCTGCATTAAAGATACCATTTCGCAATTGTTCTCAGCACTTTGCGAATGGAGGGCCACTGAATGATCAGTTGTCGTGACACAACTCGCGTTGCTCGAACATCGCACACTACGTCCAGCGTTCTCGCCCATGGCAGTACTAAATTCTTCAACAATTTGTGGCGCTGTTGGTCATCGGGCTCCTTCAGGAGCAATTCCCAAATTGCCTTCCCGAGCTAGATATTAACATACCCCTAATCCGTTTTTATTATTCCCGATCTCTAGAAATTCTGAACTTCACCATTTTTGCTACTGAATAATTTTCCCAGTTGCTGCACCATGATCATAGAGTGGGGGACTTTTATTCTCCTTCTAGTTCCACTCGTGAACTCCATGCATACAAAATTCAGAAGTTCTTAAAAGATACAAGCATCTACCACCGCCGGTACACCGAGAACTTTCGCACTATCCTCCGCAGCGTTAATATTTCACTGCCTTTTAAGCGTATACCCGACCCAGAAAGCTTTAGTGAGAAAAGCTCCGAACAGGCGAGGTTTTATGACATGTCGTGAGGGTGACGTATTTGCGAGCGGTGCCAGTTCGGCAAGGAAGTTACGCTCGCGTTTGGTGAACTGCGCGCGGGACGGCCGCTCGGACACCTCGCATCCTCCCGCTACTCACCGTGGCCTAGTGGCCGTCCAGAGTGCCTGTTGCGAGGGAATAAAACAAGATTGGCCGCCCGGACGCCGCGCAGCCCCCGGCGGGGCGTCCCTTTCTGGGACGGCCGAGAATTGAAAGGAAATGGCCGCCTAAGCGCTCCGGGGGGCGCGTGTGGCCCAGAGCAGCGGAGCAGCGCCGGCGTGGCGTGGCGATAAAAGCAGACGGCGGCTGTCTGCGGCGCGGCCGCGCCTGCCGCCTCTTTTGACGCGCGCTTCGGCAGCGGCGGCCTGCTTCCGAAGGCAGGAAATTATTTTATCTCAGTCGCCTCTATCGATACTGCGGGAACGTCAGACACGGATTTCCGAGACAGCCACACAGAGCCTTTGGCTACAGGATAATTGCTCTCTGTGTTTAGTGCAAATTATGCAGTGTATCACGTACATAGAGAAACGAAAACCCATTAGGAGAGAAGAGCATTTATAGACTAGGGTATAATACTTGAGGACCCAAGTAACTTTCGTATAATGCGTCACTGCCAGGTAACTTAGTTCGATGACACTTGGACGATAAATAGGAATAACTGCTACAGATCAGTACAGAAGACAGTTGAGGAAATGTTACAGAACGAGGCGTACAGAAGAGACACTTTTATTTAAAGACAGTAATTACTGTCAAGAGACCGTTATTTAAGATCATATCTTGAACATTAAAATAGATGAGGCAGGTTCTGAATAGAGTTGGTTATCACCAAGGGCGGCAGTGCGTGCTCTGCAGTAAGGTTGGTAACGCGTTGTTGCAGGAGGGCGTTGCTTTCCTCCACCTCAGAGGTTGTACATCTACATTTATACTCCGCAAGTCACCCACCGGTGTGTGGCGGAGGGCACTTTACGTGCCACTCTCATTACCTCCCTTTCCTGTTCCAGTCGAGTATTGGTTCGCGGGAAGTACGGCTGCCGGAAAGCCTCCGTGCGCGTTCGAATCTCTCTAATTTTACATTCGTGATATCCTCGGGAGGTATAAGTAGAGGGAAGCAATATATTCGATACCTCATCCAGAAACGCACCCTCTCGAAACCTGGACAGCAAGCTACACCGCGATGCCGAGCGCCTATCTTGCAGAGTCTGCCACTTGAGTTTGCCAAACATCTCCGTAACGCTATCACGCTTACCAAATAACCCTGTGACGAAACGTGCCGCTCTTCTTTGGATCTTCTCTATCTCCTCTGTCAACCCGACCTGGTACGGATTCCACATTGATGAGCAATACTCAAGTGTAGGTCAAACGAGTGTTTTGTTAGCCACCTCCTTTGTTGATGAACTACATTTTCTAAGGGCTCTCCCAATGAATCTCAACACTCCACTTCAAATCATTCCGTACGCATACTCCCAGATGTTTTACAGAAGTAACTGCTACCAGGGTTTGTTCCGCTATCATATAATCATACAATAAAGCATCCTTCTTTCTATATATTCGCAATACATTACATTTGTCTATGTTAAGGGTCAGTAGCCACTCCCTGCACCAAGTGCCTATCCGCTGCAGATCTTCCTGCATTTCGCTGCAATTTTCTAATGCTGCAACTTCTCTGTATACTACAGCATCATCCGCGAAAGCCGCATGGAAAATCCGACACTATCTACTAGGTCATATATATATATTGTGAAAAGCTATGGTCCCATAACACTCCCCTGTGGCACGCCAGAGGTTACTTTAACATCCGTAGAAGTCTCTCCACTGAGAACTACATGCAGTGTTCTCTTTGCTGAAAACGCTTCAATCCAGCCACACAGCTGGTCTGATATTCCGTAGGCTCTTACTTTGTTTATCGGCCGACAGTGTGGAACTGTATCGAACGCCTTCCGGAAGTCATGGAAAATGGCATCTACCTGGGAACCTGTATCGCATATTTTATGGGTCTCATTAACTAATAAAGTGAGTTGGCTCTCACACAATCACTGTTTTCGGAATCCATGTTGATTGCTACAGAGTAGATTCTGGGTTTCCAGAAATGACTTGATACGCGAGCAAAAAACATATACTAAAATTCTACAACAGATCTATGTCAGAGATATAGGCCTATAGTTTTGCGCATCTGCTCGACGATCCTTCTTGAAAACTGGAACTACCTGTGCTCTTTTCCGATCATTTGGAACCTGCCGTTCCTCTAGAGACTTGCGGTACACGGCTCTTAGTAGGGGGGCAAGTTCTTTCGCGTACTCTGTGTAGAGTCGAATTGGTATCCCGTCAGGTCCAGTGGACTTTCCTCTGTTGAGTGATTTCAGTTGACACCTGCTGAATGGTCTTTGGGGAGTGTTTGCACCTCTCCAATGTATCTCTCACATGCTCAGTGGGATTTAAGCCGGAGCAGCGGGCAGGCCACTCGCCGAGTACATTCCCGTCCCAAGAGCTCCTCCACCCCCGCCATGCCTTGAGGCCAAGCATTCCCATCCGTAAAAGTGATGTTAAATCAGTGTGCAAAAGATGCACACGGGAAAATGACGTTGACTGGAGAGCCTAATATCTTCAAGATTTGCCGATCACAATACTCACGTAACTTTATTCCTCCCCACACCATAACAGCTGAATGGCTAAAACGACCGTGTTTGACAACGTTGCTGAGTGTATTGTGTGTTCCCACCTCCCACCATATGAGGCTACGTACAGAACCAATACTCACAACCTGCACCCATCTGAGAAGAGCACCCGACTCCACTCCTAACTGGTTCAATCCCTACCCTCTAGATACCTTTGTTAACGTTGCAGTCGATATGCGGGTAATAACAGACCGCAACGTACTGGTTGCAGGGCGACGAGACAACCTCCATGGAGACGCCATGATATTACGTACTTCGCACTCATATGATTGCAATTGCACTCGCTGTTTGGCGTGGTTTTCTTCTTGCCTTTTCCACAATGTAGCAGTTATCTGCTGTTGTAGTTGATCGTAGTCGATAACCTCCTCTCCTTCGGGCAGAAGAGCGCTTGGTTCGGTACTCTCCCTATGCACGTGAAACAATGCAGTGAGCATCGCAAAACCCCTGGCGTACATTCCTTACACGTCGTCTTTCTTTCAGTTTCATGATGATTCTCCTGCATTTGAAGTCATCCAAAAGTTGTCTCTGGGCTATGTTTTAATGAAGAGCACCAGCACAGTGAGCCATAAGAGTTTGGTGAAAGCCTAAGACAGTGATTTCCCGTTCCTTCAATTGCCACATGTTGTGAGGCGTGCCCCTTTCAGTACTTAGTCATGATTACCTCACGCTGTGTCCCGTCCAGCTGTCTGTACACGACTGGGAGCCACATTTTCCACAATTACATTATTTTCCAATGAGTCGTTTATACTGTGCCACGCACACGTTTCATCCTTGGCCCTCTGTAGTCTATTACATCTGCCCCATTACGGTGATACAGAATATCAACCCATGAATGGGCGTGTAAGCAGCAGCTGACTGGGGTGTGCTCAGCAGTGGTCAAGGAAGTGACTAGCTGACACCCATCCGTAGTGCTGGAGGTAAAGTTACCTAGGACGACTGAGCACTCTGTTGAACCGGTCATAGCTGGAGGCGGCTGCCTAGCTTGTGGAGAGACGTTGGTGCCATCACGCTGACTGGAGTTCAACTGTCAGCCACTCTGCCTCTGGAAGAAGCGAACCGTTGTGTTCCTATATATCTCAGCGCGATTCCTCACGTACTGCCAGTACATCAATGTCTGTCACAGAATTTCGTCCTGTGCATATTTCTGGCATTAAATGAACAATAAAGATAGTTACCGTAAACATGATAACTGTGTTGCCGGATTACCTGTCCCTAACGTCCGTTTATTGCTCGAAATATGCTCATGACGAAATTTTGTGACACACATTTTTGTATTGTTAGTATGTGAGGAATCGCGCTGTAAAGTCGGACAGCGCAAATATTTCTTCACCCTGTATATCGAGGCGTTTTGTAATGGGCGATAAACCCGTAACTGAAGGGTGACCCACTATATCCTGGTCCCTTTAGCGTAAAGAAGGCATTCGTGGTCGTTCCTCCGATTTTCCGTTGTGAGCCAAATGCACTCGTTTGTATTTTTCTACCAGACTGTGTTTAGCCGATTTTCTGGTCACGTATTCCCGACTTGTGGCGAAAGTGGATTGTTATTTTCATTTTGTTGTATACTCACCGTGTCAATGAGTAGCGTAGCTGGGTTATTTATGTACACAAGCCCACATTTTCTGTCAAATTCTTGTTTAAGTTACCTGCCTAGCACATTACTTAGACAGCTCTCGCCAGCGTTCTTCAATTCATTCATAGCTTATGTTTTATTATGTAAGGTTTCTTTAAAAATATTGCCTGTATGATAGAAAACTGAATATACTGATTTCAAAAGCTTTCTCCTCATTTTAGTGTGCTTTAGGTACCTAATTCCATTGGTTGGCCCTATACTGCGCATGCCAACAATGTCATGAAATAAAACTTTAACCTTAATGAAATGCAAAATTTGAAATAAAGTAAACGAATCTAATCAAATGTCAACAGGAACTAATTATGTCTTCAGTGAGAACTGTTTTACTAAGATTCGGTACCAAAGTACTTTAAGAATGTTGTATGATACGAAATGCAATGTTTTACTTGGAATATCTACAAAAATAAATAACTGTTCTACTAGGAAAAAATCAGCTGTTTCAAACTATTATCAAAGTTCACTGAAAATTAATCTGCTTGCTAGCGCCACACCCGACAGTGCCGACTACACACGGTTTCCTCAAAAATGCAAGGTGCGATCAGTCCTGAAATAAAACTGACGTATCTCTTGCTCAGCATGTGGTTTTAGTTTCTGAAGAACTGACGTTCTCGAAAGCAAATACGAATCAGGAGATAAATAACTTGCTCAAAATATTTTACTTGTCAGGTACAATCTGTTGCTGAGTATGGCGTAAGGCACAATGTACAGAGGATAGAATGCTCACAAGTTCATTATGAATCATGGGGATGAGTTTTACTCTAAACACACAATTATAAATTTCTCTCGTTGCAAAAAAAAAGAAAAAGCACTATTAGCATAATTTTTAAAATTCCCCAAGAACTTTCTCGTACAGTATAAAGATCAAGAAGGTTTGTAAATCAAATAACAGATCGCTTTCTCTGAAAATCTCAACTGTTCGCTAATGTGCTTTCAGTAAGAATGTCCCCTCGTTGCACAGCTGTCTGACCAGCAAGTACACCATAGAAACAGCTAAACACAGAGTGAAGGGTCTTATTCACTGATCATGCATTGCGTTCATCCATCTTGGTCCAGTACCGTAAAGGTGAATTACTTAGAATAGTTGAAAAGATAAGAGAACCATATATTTCCCCTGCCTCCCATAAAAAAATTCCATACGGACCACCTTAGCTATGCTAAGGAAAGGAGAATGAAATTTTTCAAAAAAAGTTACAAGCAAGTGAGTACAATAAGTTACAAGTATAAATAACATTACAAGTGTTAGGATTTAGGTAACAGAATATGCAGAAGGATGTTCTGATTGGTGTTTTGGATATGAAGATTGTCTTTGCACAGAGAGAAAGAACACGCACTATATATTAATCTGAGGCTTATATAGGAATATAATTAAATGTAAAGTGTTGCATCATTTAGCAGCAACAAAGTACCGTTAATGTCTCTTTTCAATAATTATGCAGCTAAGAAAAGGGATTCAGCTAGCACTACATTGTCACATTTCTTGATGTACGGCCAATGATGAGATCACTGACCGTGTAGCACAGAATCTAAAGATGGGCACCGCTGACCAATACGAACAATGTTTCAGACTTAAAGACAGCCAGTAAGGCAACTGAATATCCATCACTGACTACCCTCTGATGACTTGTAGTAGATGTAGAATGAAATGTGAACAGAGTCAGGAAAGTATTTTTGCACTTGCTCGCGAAAGGCAAAGGTCCAGAGTTCGAGTCTCGGTCGGGCCCACAGTTTTAATCTGCCAGGAAGTTTTATAGTTTTGTACTGACTATTCATATATCCAGTTTAAGTCTCGTAAATGTGAGTAGACTCATGGAAGGAGTTTTCCACCGACAACTCATGTATAGCTGATGTCTCGTAGATGAACTCAGAACTATTGTTTCCTTTAAGTGTTTGCGGATGTCATTCGAATCCCTGGCAGCTCTATTGAATCTGCTGTTCTTACAATACTTTAACAGAAAACTCAACTGCACATGCAGTATTGTCTCTCTAAGAAGTGACTTTATTCCTAGATAATACATGATATAATACAAGGGCATCGCATGAATATGTAAGGAGTAGCTTACATACAAACCATGAAGACATGTAGATGGCAGTAATTAGAATGATCAGAAAAATCTACATATAGACAGAATTATACAATAACCTGTGCCAGATACGAAGTAAAGTTAACAAAAGGAGCAGCTGATAAAATATCGTTACCGCGACAAATCGCCATTAAAATGTGCAAGAATATCAAGTCTGTACACAATAATAGATATTATGTTACAGAAAATGTTTAGTTATTGGAACTAACAACTAACACGTAAAAAAAAGATCAGTTGCAAGAAAAAGCACATTCATGAGAAACATGCACACAGCATAAGAGAAGGAAGGTACATAGACCAGAAATTAGGTACAAGAGAAAATATATCATGGTTCCTGTTAACGAAAAGGAAAGGTAATCAAGTGCACTTCAAAGTCAGTCTCAATACTTTTAGTTCTATTGTTATGTACTACTCCAGTGAACTGATCCCCTTTCTAACTCCTTTACTCTATGCATACTACACTTTCCCTGAAATCTGTATCTTTTACGTGAATTTGCTTGTCAAAAACATCATTTTCATACGATAACTTCTTACATGTCAATTTACCAGCCCAAAACATCATCAGTTTGCCTTCATTTCATTATCACATTATCATAACCACATAATATAATCATTAATGGTTTAAATGGCTCTGTGCACTATGGAACTTAACATCTGAGGTCATCAGTCCCCTAGAACTTAGAACTACTTAAACCTAAATAACCTAAGGACATCACACACATCCATGCCCGAGGCAGGATTCGAACCTTCGACCGTAGCGGTCGCGCGGTTCCAGACTGAAGCGCCTAGAACCACTCGGCCACCACAGCCGGCTTAATCATTATCCAGTCTGCCGTTATTCATTTACATTTTGATATTATGCAGTTTTACTTGACCTACTAATTAAACATTTCCGATCCTCTCTACTCATTACTTTCGTATTTCTAGATGCACCTGACATTTCTCGATTTTCTGTCTTCTTATACCCATTTTTTATAATTTTGTTATATCATGGCATTTACCTCGTTTATAGCCTCTAACAGTAAATGCTTATTCTAAGTGAGCTCTCATAAAGCTATAGGCACCACTATACACATATGTTGGCAAAAATAGTTCATCAGAGAAGCAATGCCACCAAACTCATCACCATACACATGTAAACATAACAAATATTTGGTCAGGAAAGCAATGCAGCAAAATATACAATCCTCCGCATATCCAGCAAAATTCATTATGATAAAACAGTAAACAAAATCAAGAACACATTGTTTTGTCAAGACGAATTATACACAAAAGTTTAATCGTAAGAGCAATGCAGTAACTAACGCCAAGTATGTTATCACATAGACACAAGATACACATGTCATCACAAAATGCGAATATGAAGTCAGTATCAAAAGGTATATTGGTCTCCAATAATAGTGTAATAGACGAGTTCACAAGAGACAAAAGCAATACTAAGCAATAATAATATTATGCAACAAGATTATAACCATTTTCCCATAGTATCCTAAACTATGGGAGGAAAATCAATTAATAAATGCTAAAATGCAAAAAGGAAAATATCTTAAACTGCATAAAATACACCTATATTTTGATTAATGGTCTTCTCATTCATTTTTTTTTTGTCTCTGCCTACAGTCATCATAAAAACCAGTAATTCAATGCCACATCCTATATGCAGTTGTCTCATGAATCTAGAAAATATGCAGTGACCAAATTGTTTTTGGTACATAATCTGACATGAGGACAATGATGTGTGTAGCTAGTTACAAAATAAAAAAGTATATACTTCAACAGGATAATGCTCTCATATTCCATATGCAGCCAATCAGAAAAGTTATCACAAAATATGATGAAAAAATAGTATGTCATAAACGAATGCCATACCGCAAAAAGCTTCGCATACAAAAGAAATAATGATTGTGTTCCCTTTTATAATAGTCGTGTTACTAACCACTTCAGATCTTCAATGCGCTACTAACTATGTAACAGCTAATCACTTTCCTTTTACTACATGCAGACTAATGAATTTTATCAATACTGTAGAAGGATGTTGGATAAGGATGGAAACTGTCAGGATGAGCCGTATTCAAACTCGTCCGAGTTTCCCAAATGATTTATTATTTCCAGCTACAGTGCCCCTGTTCCTCTCGGCCTGCATCACCGGGTACCACAATGCTAATGACACCACTTTCCTGTCTGTGAAACGGCTTGGTGCGGAATGGCTGCCTCAATGACCCATGCAACGCACAGCTGTGTGTCGGCCTTGTATGGCTGCAAAGTTGTGACAATGTAAGGATGCGCCAGCAGTCTACTCAGTGGTCTCTGTCCCTGCGACCTCAGCACCGCCCGCTGAGAGCTGCAAGGTGGCCCGCGGCGTGCTTCTTCGCCAGTGTGGCTAAGGTCGGAGCGACAAGAAGCGCCTGCAATCAAGCGTCCGAATCTGCGGCCCTCAGCTCAGGATGCCTCCCGCATGTGTTGGGAGCCGACAAGACTACCCGCAGTAGCTAGCCGTTGTGGTGCCAGGTGCTGGCTGTTTGCAGACCCCGCGTCGGTCTTAGAGGGTGAAAACAGCGACTTGTCATGGACTGCAACATTGGCAACCCATCTGCTGCTGAGTGTAGCTGGTGGTGCGACACGCCCCACCGTCCGGGTGAGCTGTCACACTAGCATGTCTTATTTGTGAACCGGCATCTATTTTATACGCGCCTGTGCCCCTCTGATTTGGTAACGCGCCGCTCCAAGTCATGTATTCGTTGTTGGGTTGGGCCAGTGCGCCCCTTCCCGGTAACGTGCGCCATGCAAACCGCTGCATTTGCCCTTTTCGGCAAGTCTACGGCCCTGTGGCCTCCTTTCTACTTTGCAACCAGTGGTAGTGTAACATACTGTGAACAGGCCCACACCTGGCTGTAACTTGTGTCCTCTGAAATATTGCACCGAAGCTAACCATTTCCCATCTCAAACGGTGGTGCCAGTGCAATGCAAATAAAAACTCAACTTAAGAAAAACAGGGTGGATAACATATTCGTTTCTCATAATGCATCATAATTCCTAACCCTTGCATCTCCCTGTCATATTATCATCATTATCTTCTTAATCATCATGAATAATCACTAAAAATGTCAACACATTTATCTCTAGTGTATCATCTTCATAATAACCTTATATCTCATAATACACTCATGTCTCGTGAAACCAATAGTAAATACTCCACGCTCTGTTTTATTGATCATCCCTTATACGAGAAACACTCCGCAGTCACACTTCACAACCAAAAATACTGAGCAAGCAGATCTTCATTACTGCACAACTGACCATGAAAATAAAATCTCTACGCAAATACATACTGCTCAAACACTGATAATTTCCATCAGACCATACAGTCTTGTCTTTAACGCTCTGTAATTATTCGTTGAACCGGCAGAAAAATTCTTCCTATACTTACAATTCGACAGTACCATTGCCATTCGCAAAACTAACTCTCCATTTGGACAATACAACTATTATCTCTATTATCTATTAAAATCTTTCATTCTAGATCTCATGAATGCTGCTACTGCTCTTTTTGCGATGGGCAATTTAATCGGGCCTGGGACGATCAGTAAGATGTCTCAGGTATTTCCTTAAGTGAACAATGTTTAACGTCGTAGCAGCGGTATAAATGGCTCAAATGGCTCTGAGCACTATGGGACTTAACTTCTGAGATCTTCAGTCCCCTAGAACTTAGTACTACTTAAACCTAACTAAACTAAGGACATCACACACATCCATACCCGAGACAGGATTCGAACCTGCGACCGTAGCGGTCAGGCAGTTCCAGACTGTAGCGCCTAGAACTGCTCGGCCACTCCGGCCGGCAGCAGCGGTATATTCTGTACGATGTGACTCATTGTTTATTGCTGGAAACGCAAATAGCTGTTCTGAAGTGCATCAATGAAATGCCGCTTGTTTTCTTAAAATCTTTTCCTAACGGGATCAAATGTTCATAAAACGTGAGTAATCTTTCATTTCGATATTTTTTAATCCAGGTTGTTTTGTTGCTTTCACGAATGCAAGTTATCGAAGTTTCAATTTGTTTGTATCGGAATGTGCTCTGTCGCCAATACGACACATTCTTAACCATAGCTCAGAAGCCACTAAAATTACTTACATCACATTTACATTAGGATGGTAGACGAAACTTCCTTGTACTTATCGACTAAAGAGGATATGAAGAGATGACAAGTGTACCAAAAAACTGAAAAATAGTTAACACGCAACTCCGGGAGGTATCTTTCCACAATCGACGTATCCAAAAAAGTATAATGGATTCTCTACCTACATATAAACGTAGGAAAATGCATGCAATTTACATTCTCACTCTTTTCTGTAACTCTTTTGCTCGAAAGCTCAGTATAAATCGCGGGGACTGTTCATTGTCTCGTGTGTAAAAGCTTTGTTGAACATGAAAATTGTTGTTGTTGTTGTTGTCTTCAGTCCTGAGACTGGTTTGATGCAGCTCTCCATGCTACTCTATCCTGTGCAAGCTTCTTCATCTCCCAGTACCTACTGCAACCTACATCCTTCTGAATCTGCTTAGTGTATTCATCTCTTGGTCTCCCCCTACGATTTTTACCCTCGACGCTGCCTTCCAATACTAAATTGGTGATCCCTTGATGCCTCAAAACATGTCCTACCAACCGATCCCTTCTTCTAGTCAAGTTGTGCCACAAACTCCTCTTCTCCCCAATCCTATTCAATACCTCCTCATTAGTTACGTGATCTACCCACCTTATCTTCAGCATTCTTCTGTAGCACCACATTTCGAAAGCTTCTATTCTCTTCTTGTCCAAACTAGTTATCGTCCATGTTTCACTTCCATACATGGCTACACTCCATACAAATACTTTCAGAAATGACTTCCTGACACTTAAATCTATACTCGATGTTAACAAATTTCTCTTCTTCAGAAACGCTTTCCTTGCCATTGCCAGGCTACATTTTATATCCTCTCTACTTCGACCATCATCAGTTATTTTGCTCCCCAAATAGCAAAACTCCTTTACTACTTTAAGTGTGTCATTTCCTAATCTAATACCCTCAGCGTCACCCGACTTAATTTGACCACATTCCATTATCCTCGTTTTGCTTTTGTTGATGTTCATCTTATATCCTCCTTTCAACACACTGTCCTATCCGTTCATCTGCTCTTCCAGGTTCTTTGCTGTGTCTGACAGAATTACAATGTCATCGGCGAACCTCAAAGTTTTTATTTCTTCTCCATGGATTTTAATACCTACTCCAAATTTTTCTTTTGTTTCCTTTACTGCTTGCTCAATATACAGATTGAATAACATTGGGGAGAGGTTGCAACCCTGTCTCACTCCCTTCCCAACCGCTGCTTCCCTCTCATGCCCCTCGACTCTTATAACTGCCATCTGGTTTCTGTACAAATTGTAAATAGCCTTTCGCTCCCTGTATTTTACCCCTGCCACCTTTAGAATTTGAAAGAGAGTATTCCAGTCAACATTGTCAAAAGCTTTCTTTAAGTCTACAAATGCTAGAAACGTAGGTTTGCCTTTCCTTATTCTTTCTTCTAAGATAAGTCGTAAGGTCAGTATTGCCTCACGTGTTCCAGTATTTCTACGGAATCCAAACTGATCTTCCCCGAGATCGGCTTCTACTAGTTTTTCCATTCGTCTGTAAAGAATTCGTGTTAGTATTTTGCAGCTGTGGCTTATTAAACTGATTGTTCGGTAATTTTCACATCTGTCAACACCTGCTTTCTTTGGGATTGGAATGATTATATTCTTCTTGAAATCTGAGGATATTTCGCCTGTTTCATACATCTTGCTCACCAGATGGTAGAGTTTTGTCAGGACTGGCTCTCCCAAGGCCGTCAGTAGTTCCAATGGAACGTTGTCTACTCCGGGGGTCTTGTTTCGACTCAGGTCTTCAAGTGCTCTGTCAAACTCTTCACGCAGTATCGTATCTCCCATTTCATCTTCATCTACATCCTCTTCCATTTCCATAATATTGTCCTCAAGTACATCGCCCTTGTATAGACCCTCTATATACTCCTTCCACCTTTCTGCTTTAACTTCTTTGCTTAGAACTGGGTTTCCATCTGAGCTCTTGATGTTCATACAAGTGGTTCTCTTATCTCCAAAGGTCTCTTTAATTTTCCTGTAGGCAGTATCTATCTTACCCCTAGTGAGATAAGCCTCTACATCCTTACATTTGTCCTCTAGCCATCCCTGCTTAGCCATTCTGCACTTCCTGTCGATCTCATTTTTGAGACGTTTGTATTCCTTTTTGCCTGCTTCATTTACTGCATTTTTATATTTTCTCCTTTCATCAATTAAATTCAATATTTCTTCTGTTACCCAAGAATTTCTACTAGCCCTCGTCTTTTTACCTACTTGATCCTCTGCTGCCTTCACTACTTCATCCCTCAAAGCTACCCATTCTTCTTCTACTGTATTTATTTCCCCCATTCCTGTCAATTGTTCCCTTATGCTCTCCCTGAAACTCTCTACAACCTCTGGTTCTTTCAGTTTATCCAGGTCCCATCTCCTTAAATTCCCACCATTTTTCAGTTTCTTCAGTTTTAATCTACAGGTCATAACCAATAGATTGTGGTCAGAGTCCACATCTGCCCCTGGAAATGTCTTACAATTTAAAACCTGGTTCCTAAATCTCTGTCTTACCATTATATAATCTATCTGATACCTTTTAGTATCTCCAGGGTTCTTCCATGAATACAACCTTCTATCACGATTCTTAAACCAAGTGTTAGCTATGATTAAGTTGTGCTCTGTGCAAAATTCTACCAGGCGGCTTCCTCTTTCATTTCTTAGCCCCAATCCATATTCACCTACTACGTTTCCATCTCTCCCTTTTCCTACACTCGAATTCGAGTCACCCATGACTATTAAATTTTCGTCTCCATTCACTATCTGAATAATTTCTTTTATTTCATCATACATTTCTTCAATTTCTTCGTCATCTGCAGAGCTAGTTGGCATATAAACTTGTACTACTGTAGTAGGTGTGGGCTTCGTATCTATCGTGGCCTCAATAACGCGTTCACTATGCAGTTTGTAGTAGCTTACCCGCATTCCTATTTTCCTATTCATTATTAAACCTACTCCTGCATTACCCCTATTTGACTTTGTGTTTATAACCCTGTAGTCACCTGACCAGAAGTCTTGTTCCTCCTGCCACCCAACTTCACTAATTCCCACTATATCTAACTTTAACCTATCCATTTCCCTTTTTAAATTTTGTAACCTACCTGCCCGATTAAGCGATCTGACATTCCACGCTCCGATCCGTAAACGCCAGTTTTCTTTCTCCTGATAACTACATCCTCTTGAGTAGTCCTCGCCCGGAGATCCGAATGGGGGACTATTTTACCTCCGGAATATTTTACCCAAGAAGACGCCATCATCATTTAATCATACAGTAAAGCTGCATGCCCTCGGGAAAAATTACGGGCGTAGTTTCCCCTTGCTTTCAGCCGTTCGCAGTACCAGCACAGCAAGGCCGTTTTGGTTATTGTTACAAGGCCAGATCAGTCAATCATCCAGACTGTTGCCCCTGCAACTACTGAAAAGGCTGCTGCCCCTCTTCAGGAACCACACGTTTGTCTGGCCTCTCAACAGATATCCCTCCGTTGTGGTTGTACCTACGGTACGGCTATCTGTATCGCTGAGGCACGCAAGCCTCCCCACCAACGGCAAGGTCCACGGTTCATGGGGGGGGGGACACGAAAATTATCGTAACTGTAAGCTTTCTGTATCCTGAAAACTTCTCTCGTATGCCGCCAAGGCAGTTCACTGTTTCGACTGAGAGAGAAACTTATTTTCGTATGTCCTCACCTAAATGCCACGCATACACAAAAATACGGATAGTTCGTAAATATCTAGAAGAATATCCAAAATCAGCGCAGCTGAATTTTTTTTTATTACGTGAAAGCTGTTGTTCATTACTCTTAGATGATCTCCCGTATGCTGTTTCATAGGTTTACCTTTCTTTGTACGTAAAGCACAAACTAGCAATATTTTAGCTGAGTTTCTGTTTATATTACTCCAAGTGATAGCTGTTTATTAGTGTTCTTCACAGTTTGATGTACGATGTGTTTTTTTTCCAGGAGCTGTAATGGAACGTTATAGTTGTTCTATTTTGCCATTGCACAGATTTGTTTCACTGTTTAAACTTGTGTCACCTAATTTTGTGCTAGCTTTTACTTCATGTTATTGTTGTCGGTTGACTCGCGTCTGATCACGATTACACTGTTTCGAAATTTTGCAGTCGAAAAGTGAACGAGTAAAGTATTGTCTGATTGTCACTTTATGTTGTTTGACAAATGTGTTGCTTTGGTAGTAAATTCGTCAGTTTGGTCCGGAATCGTACCGATTTGTTCTCTTTGTGACGTAGTCATTTATTTCTGATTCTTACTATTTTCTACCTGTGACGTGGTATTTTCTTTCCGTGCCGTATTCGACTCTCTTACGGACCTAGTAAATTCTTTCGGTATTTAATTATACTCATCAATATTCTGCTTTAACTATAGCACCAATTTTACAATGACTGAATTCCCAGATTCAACAGACGTGCCACCAGATGGCAATACCGATACAGTATGATCGTAAGAAGCCACTGTAACAAGTTGTACAAGTCAAAACAAAAATCAACTGCTGCAGGCGGACGTCGACATCTCACTACTACAGGAAGTACACTTGGCCACACTTCCAGACGTCTCCTGGTGACCACCTGGGACGCAGAGTAGCCATCTACGCCCGAGAAGGTATTCCGGTGGCTGATATCACATACCTTACGTCCGCCAGAGGCATGGCCGTCACCGTCATGAGGACGCGTATTATCAACATTTGCGCTCCGTCTGGCTCCACCCGCAGACGCGACATGGCACACTTCTATTGAGAAGAAGTCGCCCCTTTGTTTCTTGGACGCTGTGATCGTTACTTGCTTGGGGGTGATTTTAATTGTCCTCCACCCTAAGTATCAAATGCTCCATCACACCTGTCAAGAAGTGCGGTTTGCCGTCCGTGATCTGTCGCTCCGCGACACTTGGAAAGTTCGGCACGGCGACGTGCCTCGACATACTTGCCAGACGAGTCATTCCGCGAGCCATCTTGATAGGATTTACGTCTTTCGGGAACTCACACATGCAGTCGTAGGTGCAGTTCTTTGGCCCTTGGTCTTTTCGGACGACTCTGCTTTCATCTGCAACGTTCTCCTCCCCCAGCAAGTGGTCTGGCGTAGTCGTGCACCGTGGAAGCTAAACACCACGATCCCGAATGCCTTCAATGTGTTGTCGAGACATGGCCCACCTGTGAACGTCGCTTACGACATTGACTTGGTAGCGGCAATGTGCCAAACCTGCCATTCGACGTACCTTAATTCAGTATGGCAAGGAAGTAGCAGCGTGGCGCCGACACACTACCGAATATTTCTACGCCGTTCTCCGCGACCTTGACACCCAATCGCCCATCCCTGACACCTAGAGGGAACGCATCAGGATTAAGCCACAAATTGTAACGTCGACACACCATAGACTGCAGGGGGCGATGATGCGGTCCCTACGTCTGGATTCGCCGGAACAAGAACATCCGATAGGAAACACCGACGACAACGACTCATCAGCGAGATCTACACCTGTCGCGCCGACAACGTCACTTGCCAGGCCGGAATCGTCAGTGCCTTTGTAGACCACTACCGCACAATGTACCAGGAGGAGACTACCAACAACCAAGCTGAAGAGTCTGTGTTAAAGGCGAACGCCGTACCACCGTCCTTTATCACGGGCATTGTTAAACCCATCCACAAACCGACACCCGGAGTGACGATAGCACATTACCGTTCCTTGACTCTGCTTAACGCATACTATAAAATTGCCGCAAGATATTGCCGTTCATTCCGTCCCCGGAACAAACAAGTATGAAACGCTCACCTTCACCCCGCGAGCGGGACGCCTCGGCCTTGGCAATGTGCCATTCCGAGCGGCGTCCTTGTACATGTCCACCATACACAAGAAGTGGCACGGGGGCACCTCTCTTATGCGGAGCTAGCTGGAAATTCTTGTGCCTGCGACCATAACACCACCAACACCAGTCGGACGCATCAACCACCATCTGACACACATTTATGATTTCATCGTCGACTTCAGCTATGCTCACACACCCTTACCGACCACGCGTTCTCCTCGACCTAAAGATTTTTACACGCCACTGCTTCGTTACACATCCAGCAATAATATGGAACTCAGACATCCATCCAAACGGTGGCCCACTGTTTGGCGTCATATCCACCAGCCTTTTCATTCCCTCCAAAGTCCCGGCAACTTGGCACCAAGTCGCAAGTGGAAAATTCGCAACAAATCAACGTCTTCACGCCATCGGACTAACGGACTCTCCGCTTTGTCCATTAACCACCTCATGGATGACGATGTCCACCTACTGACTTGTGCTGCCACAAATGACGCCTGGAAACTTGCCCGACTGTTCGTTGCCTGTTGCCTCCGCGTTCCACCGGATTAGATTGACCCATGGACTTTTATACACCCTGAGGTTACTTATTTCTTGGCCACCAAAAATCATTCGATGGTGTATGGGTCAAGGAATGGACGATAACCTACATGTATAATGAATCCGACGAATCACGCCTTGACCTCTCGCAGTACTTACAAACCGCCCAAAGTGAAGTTAAGCACCGAACGCGCTACCGCGCGCTCTTCGCCAATTACCTAAACGCGATCTTTACGTCACCCCCGCTCGGCTGGATGGTGCCACACGCCGACAATACTCCCGGCCCCTGCTGGCATCTGAGACTTTCCGCGCTACTCGTAACCTACAGTGGCGTAGGCGCATGCACACTCGCCTCCTTTCTTTTATGCACTGCACCAGAACAAGCTGGTTACTCCCCCAACTCTACTCTGTATAGCTTCGCACCTCTCAAATTATATCAGCAAATTTCCTCGCCTTCTTCGAGTGTAATGTCTCGTGTTATTTCCACCGGAAGGATGGCATTTCTGTTATGTTTAAGCTTGTACCAATAAAGATATTTTGTTTATTTACACTTTTCCCGGTAAAAAAATTATAAAAATTAAAATTAAATAAGAGAAAGAAAGTTAATTGAGGAAGTGATTCAGGGATGGGAGGGGGAGGCATCGCTGCCAGGCCTCGGGTTTCAACCCCTGCTCGCCTTGTCTCTACCTGTTCGGAACTGACCACTCTACTCTTAAACATATAAGAAAGAAGAAGGTGTAGAGTCTTTGATTCATAATCAAAACGTCTTCGGTCATGGGTTATAATCCGACCGCAGATTATATTTTGATTAATGATCAGCATTGGCGGCAAAAGACTTCTGGTATAACAAGTCAACCTCAATCTGCCAACGGCCGTTTCAAAGAGGGCGGAAGAGCGGAGAGAGGTTCAGGACACTCTCCTGTCCTAGAGGCGGGAAACAGACATTAAAGGCGGAAAAATCAGCAATGATCATTGCCATGAGGGTTAAGAAGGCAGTGGAAACCACTGCATTAAGGACACGTAACGTGTATTCATAGGACATATGGCCTGTAATAGATGAAGTGTCGAGATGATCTCTCCACTACCAAAAGGTTCCGGAATAGTACCCCATTCTGATCTCCACGAGGGACTGCCAAGGGGAAGGTTACCAGGAGGAAAAGATTCAATAATCAACGATAGGATAGCGTTCTACGGCACGAGGCGTGGAATGTCAGGAGCTTGAACTTGGTAAGGAAACTAGAAAATCTGAGAAGGGAAATGCAAAGGCTCAATCTAGATGTAGTAGGGGTCACAGAAGCCAAATCGAAAGAAGACAATTGTTTATGGTCAGATGAGTATAGGGCAATATCAACGCCATCAGAAAATACACTCCTGGATATGGAAAAAAGAACACATTGACACCGGTGTGTCAGACCCACCATACTTGCTCCGGACACTGCGAGAGGGCTGTACAAGCAATGATCACACGCACGGCACAGCGGACACATCAGGAACCGCGGTGTTGGCCGTCGAATGGCGCTAGCTGCGCAGCATTTGTGCACCGCCGCCGTCAGTGTCAGCCAGTTTGCCGTGGCATACGGAGCTCCATCGCAGTCTTTAACACTGGTAGCATGCCGCGACAGCGTGGACGTGAACCGTATGTGCAGTTGACGGACTTTGAGCGAGGGCGTATAGTGGGCATGCGGGAGGCCGGGTGGACGTACCGCCGAATTGCTCAACACGTGGGGCGTGAGGTCTCCACAGTACATCGATGTGGTCGCCAGTGGTCGGCGGAAGGTGCACGTGCCCGTCGACCTGGGACCGGACCGCAGCGACGCACGGATGCACGCCAAGACCGTAGGATCCTACGCAGTGCCGCAGGGGACCGCACCGCCACTTCCCAGCAAATCAGGGACACTGTTGCTCCTGGGGTATCGGCGAGGACCATTCGCAACCGTCTCCATGAAGCTGGGCTACGGTCCCGCACACCGTTAGGCCGTCTTCCGCTCACGCCCTAACATCGTGCAGCCCGCCTCCAGTGGTGTCGCGACAGGCGTGAATGGAGGGACGAATGGAGACGTGTCGTCTTCAGCGATGAGAGTCGCTTCTGCCTTGGTGCCAATGATGGTCGTATGCGTGTTTGGCGCCGTGCAGGTGAGCGCCACAATCAGGACTGCATACGACCGAGGCACACAGGGCCAACACCCGGCATCATGGTGTGGGGAGCGATCTCCTACACTGGTCGTACACCACTGGTGATCGTCGAGGGGACACTGAATAGTGCACGGTACATCCAAACCGTCATCGAACCCATCGTTCTACCATTCCTAGACCGGCAAGGGAACTTGCTGTTCCAACAGGTCAATGCACGTCCGCATGTATCCCGTGCCACCCAACGTGCTCTAGAAGGTGTAAGTCAACTACCCTGGCCAGCAAGATCTCCGGATCTGTCCCCCATTGAGCATGTTTTGGACTGGATGAAGCGTCGTCTCACGCGGTCTGCACGTCCAGCACGAACGCTGGTCCAACTGAGGCGCCAGGTGGAAATGGCATGGCAAGCCGTTCCACAGGACTACATCCAGCATCTCTACGATCGTCTCCATGGGAGAATAGCAGCCTGCATTACTGCGAAAGGTGGATATACACTGTACTAGTGCCGACATTGTGCATGCTCTGTTGCCTGTGTCTATGTGCCTGTGGTTCTGTCAGTGTGATCATGTGATGTATCTGACCCCAGGAATGTGTCAATAAAGTTTCCCCTTCCTGGGACAATGAATTCACGGTGTTCTTATTTCAATTTCCAGGAGTGTAGTATAACGGGAGTATGATTCATTATGAACAGGAAGGTAGGGTAGAGAGTATGATATCGTGAACACTTCAGTGACAGAGTTGTTCGTACCAGAACCGACAGCAAATCAACACCGCCAACGACAGTTCATGTGTACATGCCAACATCTGAAGCTGAAGATTAAGAGAGAGAGAAAGTGTATGAGGATATTGAAAGGTTAATACTGTAGGTAAAGGAGGATGAAAATCTAATAGTCATGGGGGACTGAAATGCAGTTGTAGGAGTGATAGAAAAGGCTACAGGAGAATACGGGCTTGGGACAAGGAATTAGAGAGGAGAACGACTAATTGACAAGTGTCAGGCAGTAATAGCGAATACTATGTACAAGGATCACAAGAGCAGGACGTATAATTGGAAAGGCGGGGTGATATGGGAAGATTTCAGTAAGATTAAAACATGGTCAGACAAGAATTTCGAAATTAGGTACTGGATTGTAAGGCATACCAAGGAGCAGATATAGACTCAGATCGCAATAAAGCAGTGATGAAGATTAGGCTGAAGTTTAAGACATTAGTCAGGGAGAATCAATATAGAAAGAAGTGGGATATGGAAGTACTAAGGAAAGACAAGATACGCTTCGAGTTCTCTGACGCTATAGATACACCAAAAAGGAACAGCTAATTAGACAGTACAGTTCAAGAAGAATCGATATCTCTTAAGAGGGCCATAATTGAATTTGAGTCAAAAAACGTAAGTACAACGAGGGTAATTGCGAAGAAACCATGGGTAAAGGAATAAATACTTCGATTGATAAATGAAAGGAGGAAATACAAAAATGTTCCGTGAAACTCTGGAATATAGAAATACAAGTCGCCGAGGAATGAAATAAATAGGAAGTGCAGGGAAGAGAAGATGAAATGGCTGCAGGAAAACTGTGAAGACTCTAACATTCTGCGTGGTGTCTGTTGTTCTATGTCGTGTCCCTACCACTTTCGCGCAACGACGCTCTGAGCGTGTGTTTTAGGGAATTGACTAGTTTTAACCTGGGACCTGTTGCTGGTAAGGAGACGCCAGACAACACATGACATGTAGAGTTCAGAAGAGTTCAGTGAGACTAGCGATGATATAACCAAATACTTAATGATTCAAGTGTCAGCTCCACTGCACTCCGTGTAAAAGAATCTTAATACTAACTAAATTTAGTGGAAGGGGTTCAAGGCTTCCCTATTTTTAGTTAGTTGGTAAAATAACGTCAAAAAGCAGTTAAGTTTACCATTTGAAATTTTATTATACTCACAAAACATTGTTTATAAATTGCACTATTGATAAAAGGAAATGTTTTAATACAGGATGTTAAAAACCAACTGCGTTCAACAAAAATGTGAACGAATATTCCCTGAATGGGTTTCCAAGTTCTACAATGGATCGAAGGATGACCTATGCCATATCACATCTATAATCTAGGTTTAAATTAAGTTTCACTAGAGAGAAAACTATCAAAATGGTCTACAGTGACCCTTAATTATCTGTAGTAACTTATCTAACTTGTCGTAAATTACAGTGGCTGATGTGGCTTCTCAATAATTATATAACAGGAAAATCATCGCATTTCAGATTTTAACTTATGTAGCAAAAGTGAATACCATGAGCTTTAACTGACGATCGACACTAGTATTACGTAAAAAGGGGATGTAACAGATGAGACTACTGCAGTTCTGAGTGAAGCCTTATGCGCTCAAAAGTGCGGCATCGCGTGCGTTCATTACCTTGTCGGTATTCGTCAGGGGGCGGCGGCCAACACAGCTCCATGCACCTCGCAGACTCAGAAGCAACTCTCTCCTAACCACTCCTTACTACAATTTACCGAAGTTGGTTTAAAAAAAAACTATCTGGCTGTGTTTTCATCTGACCTATCAGGGTCTCAATGTTAACCTTAAGCTCCACCTACAAAAATTCTTTCTATCCGATGAGATACGTTATACTTTTCGTGGTGGGGCAATGTTTTTAAAGTTTGCAACGTAACAGAGACGCGAAATAGTCTCACGCTAAGACTTGCAGCTGGTGTGGCCCTCTTAGTGTTATCGTAAGATCTATACTGTTCTTCTGGAGGGCTCTATCTTTTAACATGGGCTGGGGCGTGGTCCTGGCGGTTATTTTTCGTGGTGGGGCAATGTTTTTAACGTTTGCAACATAACAGAGACGCGAAAAAGTCTCAAACTAAAACTTGCAGCTGGTGTGGCCCTTTTAGTGTTATCGTAAGATGTATACTGTTCTTCTGGAGGGCTCTAGCTTTTAACATGGGCTGTGGGGTAGTCCTGGCGGTAAGCTGGTGACTTGGGTGTCCGTCCGTTATAGTAGGGCCTTCTAGCTTAATATGATTCTGCTCTTGGCTTCTGTTCTTGTTTCTCCCCTCAGAACTGCATCTGTCTCACGGTGGGAAGGTATGACATGCATTTAGGCATTCTTGTGTTAGTCAGTGGTATTCCATTTGCTCACTCGTTACTCATTTTACTTTGGTTAATTTAATGTCACGATTTATTCAGAGCTACGTGACATACAACTGGATCGGTTTATCATGCGAGGGTTTTCATGGAGGGTGTTGGATTTGCCAGACACCTTCCATATCACCACCCTTCGAAATTAATTATTGCACTGAGGTTAGGCAATTATTGAATCGTTGTCAGTGAATTTATTCTTTTATCTAAATTTTGTTGCCTACTGTTCAGCCACGTTATTCTGGTTTTATGCTAGTTTGTATAACTAATTTATATTTTTATATTCTTCCACATTATTCTCAAAGTTTGTTTGTATGACAAGAGAAGAATATATTTATGCTATTATTACTATTATTAATTTTTAATTATTTTATTTCTTTATTTAAGTGTGAAGTTTGTTTTTTAAGAAGTTTGTTTTCGAAAGTGAGGAGTCTTTCACATCGATTTTCTTAAAAATATTTTTTTATAAATGTAGTAATTAAGTAAAATCTATTCCTAACGCATTTTTTAAATATCATGTACAAGTAAAATGTATTTCTTTCTAGACACTCATTTCAACATTGTTACACTACCAAATAAGAATTATTTCCAAGAATTGCATTGACAAAGAAATACACATACACAAGTGTTGAGATATAATCCTAACAAATGGCACAAATATTAAAAAAAGGGAAAACATACAACAAGATATTTTTTTATTCTTAGTTTTTATAAGGAGAAAGTAAGTAAAATATAGTTATTCTTTTATTTTTATGAGGAGAATATAAGTGGCATATAGTTTTAGTGTTTATTATACCTTACTTTTGTTCTTTATATACTGTCCATTTCAGAACTAATGACTTATTTTTATCGATAGTCTATTTTTTTACTTATGTCCATAGTCAATGACTGTTATTTTGTAGTTTATTAGCTGTCTGGTGTGCTTAACTTATTTAGTTTTTCACATGTATCTTTTGCTCAATTCCTACATCACATAATTAATTTCACATATTCACACAATCCTATTTATGTTTAAGCATGAGGTTGGCGAATGTTTTTGCACGAAGGTGATGGACTTGAGCGAGATGGATGTGGGCAAGTATTTGATGTACAGCTTCATTCGTCGTTCCTTGTTGACTTTGTGAGTGTGTGTTGCTGTTGTGGAGGTCCCATAATGGAATGGAGCTGTGAGTGCAGAATCTCGTGGTTTACTGACTTTGTATCCATGAAAGTCATCGTTATGTGTCGCTGAAAGCGGTCGTTTTTCGTTGTAATACTTCACAGACAACTAGTTTACAATAGGAAATGGATTTGGGAAGGTATGTCGTCTATTCTTCACCAATCTTCTTTCTTGGTCTCAATCTTGTGAATCTTCAACTTCTGTTCTTCATGCTTTTTCTCTGCTTCTTACTTGCTTCTTGGTTCTTCTCTGGGCAGGATATGGATATATTTATTGATAATTAGCCACTTTGAAGTTCTCCTCTTAGTAACAATTTGATAAATTGTTTGTCGTGTCAATTTTACTTTGTGGAAGTTTTCTTCAGTTCGTGCATCAGTGTGCTGTTTAATAGCAGTAGTGTGACTTGTACACATATCTTTTTGCCAGTGGTGGCTTGCCCAAGTGGTCTTCTCGTCGGGCCGTTGTTTGCTCACTCTGCTGAGTCGGGGTGTTCCCAGACCCTGTTGGCCTTCCATTTTCTGCCACTCTGTGGTTCCGCGTTCTGTCCCAGCAAGGTTCTGCCACCCTGTGGTTCAGCAGATTTACTGCCCACTTCGGCTATAAGGGCCCTCTGTTGGTCTCGCTGTCCTCTCCCTTCTCTCGACGCTTCTGCCTTGTAGGAATCGTGTCTTGCTAATCATGCACTTTTCTTTCTTCATCCTTCTCACGTTGCAACTTGTGGGGCGTTGCATCTGGTCTTTGCTGGAGTTTTTACAATGGTTCTTACAAAAAGTTTTACTTATAGTCATCTAACATATGTCTAGTACCTACATTGTTTTACGCCTTCTTAAAAAGCTTTACAAATTTCAGCACCCTTTCCATGTTACAATTCTAAGATATTTTGAGTCTTAACTTCTTAGAGAATGCTCAAATTCATTTTTTTTTATTTTTTGTGTTGTGTCATGGTGTATAGCATTTTATTATTTCATGCTGTTAGACTATCTACGCTTTACCCTCTCACCTTAATCTAAGGTACTATTGGTGTTACTTTTTGTTTTTGTTTTTATTGAAACTACTTTCTTTTTCCTACCTTCCTCTCTCTTCATTATTCTTTCTCCTGACGAATGTTCCCTTAATTGCTGTTCTATCTCCTCTTTCTTTTCTTTTAATGGCTGCCTTTCTGATGTTGGAGAGTGCTGTTGCTATGACTTGATTGTGCTGTCTACGTCGTACAATAAGAGATCTAACATTTTCTCTGGTTATGTTTGGGGGTTCAATGTTTTTAAGTACAGTAACTGGAGGTAGTAATGTAGTGCTATGTGGCATTTCATTTATTATTTCTTGAAAATCTTTAAGGTATATATCCCAAGTGTTGTGTCTTTTGCCTGCATATAATCGGCATAACGTGCCTATGTCCTTCATAGATCGTTCTGCTGGATTTACGCTAGGTTTGTACTTAGATATGTAGATGGGTTTTATTTTGTGTTGTTTTAACGTGGTCTGCCATTGCACTGACTTGTATTGTGGACCATTATCCGAAATTACTCGTTCCACTTGACCTACTTGTCTGAGAAAATCTTGTCTAAATGGTTTACTTACAGTAAGACCTGTTGCCCGTTTTAATGGTGTCAACGTAACATACTTAGAAGTAAGTTCCAAAACGACAAATATGAAAATATATCCATTTTTTGTGCGTGGGAGTGGCCCCATCAAATCTGTTGCAGATATTTGTTTTAATTTTTTAGGGATTATTGGAAACATAGGTGGTTTGGTTTGGAAAGTGATGTGTTTATCCCTCATACATTTTTTGCATTTGACTAATACTGTTCTAATTCGTCTTTCCGTATTAGGAAAATGGCTTGTTTGTTTTATTTTTAAAAGCATTTTTTTGGTCCAAAGTGGCCATTACATGAATGTGTATACCATATGTACTTATTAATTAGTTCATCTGGGATGTAAATTAACCATTCATTCGTTGAAACATTTTGTGTAAAAAATAAAACATTGTTTTTTACGAGATAGTGCTGTCGAATATCTGGAAAATCCTTACTTCTCCACTTGTGTTTGATTCCTAGTATTTCGGGATCCTTGTCCTGTTCTTTGCCTATGTTTTTCGATGCTGTCGTAATGTAGTTTTCGAAAGGTACTTGTTACATATAGTACATTGAAAACTGGTCTTCTGCTGCTTCCAAACCTATGTTATTGGATGCACCCTGTGGACATCGTGATAAAGCATCTGCTAATACATTCGCTGGTCGTGGTATGAGTGTAATAGTGAAGTCAAATACTTGTGGTATTAACATCCATCTGGCTAACCTCCGATGAGTTAGTTTGGCGGATAACAGAAATACTAATGCTTTGTGGTCAGTGTATACTTTTGTTTTTCTTCCGAATAGGAAGTATCGAAAACGTTGGAAGCCCCATACAATGGCCAATGCTTCCAGCTCCGTGACTGAATATTTTTTTCTCGCTTTTTGTGAGTACCCGACTGGCAAATGCAATTTTTCTATATGATCTTAGCCCTGCCTGTTCGTATTTTTGGAATAAAACAACTCCTTAACCTGTTTTCGCGCTATCAGTTGCAATACAAAAATTTTGTGGTAGATCAGGATGTGCTAAAATCGGTGCTGTTGTTAGTGCGTTTTTTACTTTTAAAAATTCTTCATTGGCTTGTTGACCCCATACCCATGGCGTGTTTTTTTTTCAGTCAATGCACATAGGTGTGGTGTTGCGAGAGAATCGATCCAAATAAATTTTTTATAGAATCCGGCGAGACCTAGAAATCCTCTGAGAGTTTTCTTATTATATGGAGTACAGAGTTCTTTGATTGCCATTAGTTTTTCTGGGTCGGGCTTTACCCCTTTCTCTGAAATTGTGTGTCCTAGAAATTTGACCTCTCGCCTTCCAAATTAGGATTTTGTTCTATTTACTGTGACCCCATGCTCATTCGTGATCTGTAAAAACTGATTTAATGTGTCGTCATGATGTTCCCAAGAGTGTTCTGCTATAATCAATCAACATAACAAGTAATTTTTTGTAAAATTTCAGACTAAGTATAGTATTAAATCCCCTAATAAACGCTGCTGATGATATGTTTAAACCAAATGGCAATCGTTTAAACTGGGAACATCTACCGAATACGATAAATGCTGTAAATTTTCTACATTCTGGGGCCAATTCTATTTGCCAGAAACTACTCCATAAATCAATTGATGATAATATCTTAGCACCGTGGAAGTTTTGTATCAATTCCTCCAATTTTTCTGGGCAATCTGTCTCGGTGATTATGATTGTTGATCTGTCTCGAATCAAGCACTAACCTGATGCTCCCATCTCGTTTTTGTACAATATGGAGCGGGCTGTTATATGTGGAGGTAGCTAGTTCAATAATATCATCATCTAACATTTTAGATATCTTCTGGAATACTTTATTCCTGTAGCTTAATGGGATTGTATAGGGTGTCACTCTAAATGGTTTGTGCTGTTTTACTTCAAACTTGTACTGAAAGTGTTTAATACTGCCAGTCTAAGGTAAAAATACCTCTGCTTTATCTCGTAAAATACCCTCTAATTCTCTTTTACTGCCTTCCGAAATACCTTGAACTTCTTGCTATTTTTCTTCGATTTCTTTATGGACTGCTAACATGAGTTGAGGCGATTCCCCCTTTTGTGCAAGCCATTCTAATTCTTCACCCTCTTTATCTCGCATCATTCTTAATTGTTTGTTTGTAACTGGTATTTCTTCTAATTTTAGCTTTTGCTCAAACAGAAGTGTAACATTCCCGAATGTTACGCTACCTTTCCCCACATCTATTATCGCTCGTCTCTCATTTAAAATATCTGCACCTATAATAAAATCTACAGTTAGTTTAGGTATAATGACGAAGTTGGCTTCGATCTTTTGACCTTGACACGAAAGAGTTAACCTTGTTTGTCTCGTAACTTCCGCAGCATTGTTTATAATAGGACCTCTTACTTTAATCTTACGTGTTTTCAGAACTGGCAATTCCTCATTGGCATTACACTGCATGAATAAATTTTCTGAGATCGCAGTCAGTTCACTTCCGCTATCAGTTACAATATTGACTGGGATATGCTTTACCATGGCCTTCACAATTGGTTGAATTTGAAAGGGTTGGTTTTGTTCTTCTTCTTCTTCTTGCATCAAAGAATCCTCCACTGAATCATAAATGAGTCTTTTCAGAAATTTCCCTTGTGAATTCGAACTTTCTGTAGGATAAGATTCGACTGCTACTTCTCTCTCTTTTATCTCCTCTTCTCTATTTCCTCCTTCATTTACGCTTTCACCAACATCCTCTACTTTTTCCTCATCCTCGTCAATCTTCTCCTGCTTCGTCGCTACTTCCACATAATCGCATCTAAATGCTCTAATTATCGCTTCATAACTTCCTTCATTATATACGTTGGGTTGTATGCCCACTAGTAACTTATTTTCAACTTCTGTCCACTTCGCATTATCCTCATTGAATTCGCTTTCCCTGGTTTCCATCTCAAATAGCTCTGCAATACTCATTACTTCGCCCCTTCCTCCTACATTCGTTGTGCATGCCTCTGGTAATTCATCTTCCTCGTCAGTATTCTCCCAATTAATTTCGTGCCAACACGATATTGTTATTTTCCTGTCTTCGTTTTCATCTGGTCCCTGCGGATTTGTTTCTTCCTTCTTATCTTCTCGTGATAAGGTATTTACATCTCTGTTCAAGGTGCTGCAATTGCCCTGGGTCGGTGCGTCATTCCCTTTGGCATGGGCGCTTAGCTGTCAATTCGAACGTTTTTAGGGGTTTGGTGGTCTTACCTCCACCTCTTCTATCTGTATTCTCTTTTCTTGCTCCGCTTGTTGATATTGGTTTCTTTGTTGAAAATTTGTCGGTCTATTGGCGCTCCAATACCCGTTCCGGTTGTCGTTATTCCCTCTGTAATAGTTGTAGCCATTCCTGGGTGAATTATAGTTATTGCCATATTCTCTTATAAATCCATAACCGGTTCTTTGTTGAAATCTATTGTCGTTTCTTGGTGCGAAGTTATGACGTGGTTCGTAATTATTGTTTCTTCGTACTGTGTCTTGTGGATTCCACTGCCTTTTGCTTTCGTTTTCTCGTGCGCATCGTCTTTTTCTTGCGTCATCTTCCGAAAATATGAACTCTAGTTCCCTTAGAATACCTTTAAATGCTTCGATGTCATTGCCTCCGGGACCTACTAATGATTGGTGGTATTTCAATGGTAACTTCATCGCGCATAATTTAATCCACTCTCCGTCACTGTATGGTACATCTAAGCATTGATTTTTCTGTGCCATTAATTCGAAAAATTTCACGGGACTCTTCTCTCCTGAATTTTCAAAGTATGGGTTCTGTAATAATTCGTACTTCCCTCGGTTCTGCGCTTCGCTGGACCAATATCGTTAGAGAAACTTCTTTCTGAAATCTTTGTACGATCGGCATGTCGCTGCAACATTATGCATGGTTTCTGCGAGTGTTCCTGACATGTGTGCACATATAAAGTCTAATTTGTGTGCTAGTGTCCAGTGTTCTGGTAATCCTACTCGGAATTGATAAATAAAAGTTCGTGGATGTAATAAGTTTCCTTCTCGAAAGTGTTGAAATTTTCTGACAGTGAGGAAATGATCGTGGTCGTACTTCGTCATAGTCCCATATGAAATTCGCGATTCTTCGCTACTTTTGTCTCTGATAATTTCTCCCGTCGTTCTTTCCAGTTGTGGTAGCTCCATTGGATATTGTCCACTGTAACTTTCGCGTACCCTTGCGTAGTATCGTTGGAGTGGTACGCAATAATTTTCTTCCATCGGTTGTGAACGTGTAGCTGAATGCATTGCACTGTACTCTTCGCGACCTGGCTTTCCATTGTCGGGTATTGGTTCGGTATCTTGTCTGGCTAACCTTGCCGCTTCATTGCACGATCCAAACTGTCTTGAAACATACATTTGTGGTTCTGCATGTGTTTGTGGTGCCGTTTGTTCATCAAGAATTTCGAAACGTGTTTGTTGCGGTGCAGGCTGTTTGATTTCACGCATGTTATTTTCCACTTGTGATTGGAATCGAAAATGCATGATATCTTCATTAATTGCTTGTTTTTCCGGTTGTGTTACAGATACGGATGTGGTTGCAGACTCAGTGCTTGTTCAATCTTGTTCACTACGCTCTTCAATGGTTTGCAACAAATCTGCTCGCAATGTCTGAAATAGTAGCTTCGTTTGCGCTTCTATTTTGACTATGCGGTTATCATATCTTTTCAGCGCTGCTTTTGTAATACTTTGTGTAGGACACTGTTTTCAACAATTTCATGCGCTGTTCCTTCTGCTTCTCTAGTAATTACGTTTATCTGTTTCTCTAGTTTCTTGACTTCTCCCTGGGTGTTGTTACGTAATGTTTTGATCTCGTCCTGAGTGTCATAACGCAATGTTTGTACGTCCGCTTGTACCTTGTCAACGTCCGTTCTCAATTGATTGTGACCTGTTACTAAGTTTCCTATCACTTCTCGAGATTCTTTTGCCTCGTCTTCAATATGACTTAGGTGTAACTGAATCTTTTTGTTTTGTTCTTTAATCTCACGCATTTGTCTCGTGGTTTCTGCAATTTAGTTCGTCGTTTCTGCATTCTGAAT
The DNA here is from genome assembly GCF_023864275.1 of Schistocerca cancellata. Classification (NCBI taxonomy): domain Eukaryota; kingdom Metazoa; phylum Arthropoda; class Insecta; order Orthoptera; family Acrididae; genus Schistocerca; species Schistocerca cancellata. The sequence goes on along the minus strand of NC_064628.1, from coordinate 473,377,793 downwards.
TTTAATTTGGTTCGCAATTACTTTATTTTTTCTTGTCATGGTTTCCGTCATTAATTGTAGTAATTCTGCCAGATTGGTGGGTCCTATTGCTTTGTCTTCCGACGTCCTACGCTCTGTGTTTTAGCCGAAGTGTTTTTTGCAACCGATTGCATTGAAATGTGCGGTGACACGTTTATGCTCGAATTCTTTGTAATCTGTGGTGAGGGAGCTCTGATTACTTGTACTATGGGTTCTACGTATTCAAGACGCAAGTCAGAATCCTCATCGGCTGTCTCTCTACTTTCCTACTCCTCTGTCGTATGCTGACCTAGGTTTTCTGTGCCATGGCATACATTATCCTCGTTATGGTGCGTTATCTGTCCTATTTCTCGCGATACTGCATCGTCTGTTGTACTGTCCTTTATTCTCTGTCCATCTTCATGCTGCGTCTCTACCTCAATTCGGTCAAGGTCTCGATGTGCCATTGCTAATCTTTCCGAATCCCTTATTATCTGTTTTAAAAGCAATTCACGCGCCCTACTTCGCGTTAACATGCGCTCATACGATCTCACGCGTTTCATGAACTTTTTGCACACACGACTTGACAATCCATTCACTTACTTGTTGGGTCAGAACCAACTTGTCAACAATGTATCCGCCACCTATGCGCTTGCATTGGAGAGAAAACTTAATTCTAACAATATTAAAATTCATAACTTAATTATGCTATTGTCTCTGCTAGAATGTCTCACATTCTATTGAATACTTTCTTACTATCTATCGCTGCAGCTACTGTTTTCGTCTATTTATAACTTTAGGAAAAAAATTTTTACTACGAAAATTTTTCAACAGGTTATTTTTCAGACCTAGTTAGGCATGTGGTCGCCCTTCAATCATGATATTTTACCATCCTGGCAGGGTCGCCATTCTCTAACATTCTACGTGGTGTCTGTTGTTCTGTGTCGTGTCTCCCTACCACTTTCACGCAACGACGCTCTAAGTGAGTTTTTTAGGGAATTGACTAATTTGAACTTGAGACCTGTTGCTGGTAAGGAGACGCCAGACAACACATGACATGTAGAGTTCAGAAGAGTTTAGTGAGACTAGCGATGATATAACCAAATACTTAATGATTCAAGTGTCAGCTCCACTGCACTCCCTGTAAAAGAATCTTAATACAAACTAAATTTAGTGGAAAGGGTTTAAGGCTTTCCTATTTTTAGTTAGTTGGTAAAATAACGTCAAAAAGCAGTTAAGTTTACCATTGGAAATTTTATTATACTCACAAAACATTGTTTATAAATTGCACTATTGATAAAAGGAAATGTTTTAATACAGGTTGATAAAAACCAACTGTGTTCAACAAAAATGTGAACGAATATTCCCTGAATGGGTTTCCAAGTTCTACAATGGATCGAAGGATGACCTATGCCATATCACATCTATAATCTAGTTTTAAATAAAGTTTCACAAAAGAGAAAACTACTAAAATGGTCTACAGTGGTCCTCGGTTATCTTTAATTAATTATCTAACTTGTCGTAAATTACAGTGGCTGATGTGGCTTCTCAATAATTATATAACAGAAAAATCATCGCGTTTCAGGTTTTAACTTACGTAGCAAATGTGAATACCATGAGCTTTAATTGACGATGGACGCTAGTATTATGTAAAAAGGGGATGTAACAGATGAGACTTCTGCAGTTCTGAGTGAAGCTTTATGCGCTGTTATGCGGCATCGTGTGCGTTCATTACCTTGACGTTGGTTAGGCAGCTTCAGGGGGGCAGCGGACAGCGCAGCTCCACATTCGCCGTCTCGGAAGCAACTCAGCTCTGATTTCTCCTTACTACAATTTACCGAAGTTGGTTTAAAAAAAAAGCTATCTGGCTGTGTTTTCATCTGACCAATCAGGGTCTCAATGTTAACCTTAAGCTCTGCCTACAAAAATTCTTTCTATCCGATGAGATACGTTATACTTTTCGTGGTGGGGCAATGTTTTTAAAGTTTGCAACGTAACAGAGACGCGAAAAAGTCTCACGCTAAAACTTGCGGCTGGTGCGGCCCTTATAGTGTTATCGTAAGATCTATACTGTTCTTCTGGAGGGCTCTAGCTTTTAACATGGGCTGGGGGGTGGTCCTGGAGTTTACTTTTCGTGGTGGGGCAATGTTTTTAACGTTTGCAACGTAACAGAGACGCGGAAAAGTTTCACGCTAAAACTTGCGGCTGGTGTGGCCCTTTTAGTGTAACTGTAAGATCTATACTGTTCCTCCGGAGGGCTCTAGCTTTTAACATGGGCTTGGGGGTGGTCCTGGCGGTTAGTTGGCGACGTGGGTGTCGGTCCCTTATCGTAGGGCCTTCTACCTTAACACAGTTCTGCTCTCGGCTTCTGTTCACGTTTCTCCCCTCAGAACTGCATCTGTCTCACGGTGGGAAGGTATGACATGCATTTAGACATTCTTGTGTTAGTTTTTGGTAGTCCATTTCTTCACTCGTTACTCGTATTACTTTGGTTAATTTAATGTCACGATTTATTCGGAGCTATGTGACATACTACTGGATTTGTTTATCACGTCAGGGTTTTCATGGGAGGTTTTGGATTTGCCTGACACCTTACAAGACATCGAAAAAGTAATGATTGTCGGAAGGACAGACTCAGCATACAGGAAAGCAAAAACATCCTTCGGTGACACTAAAAGCAAGGGATATAACATTAAGACAGCAACGGGAATTCCATTGTTAAGTGCACAGGAGAGAGCAGATATATGGAAAGAACAAACTGAATGTCTCTATGAGGTGGAAGATTTTTCGGATGTGATATAAGAAGAAACAGGAATCAATTTAGAATAGATATTGGATCCAGTATAAGAATTAGAATTTAAAAAAGCTTTGGAGGACTTAAGGTCAAATAAGGCAGAAGGGATACATAACATTACATCAGAATATCTAAACTCATTGGGAGAAGTGGCAACAAAGCGAGTATACACGTTCGTGTGTAGACTTTCTGAGTCTGGCGACATACCATATGAATTTCGGAAAAATATCATCCACACAATTTCAGAAGACGGAGAGCTGACAGGTACGAGAATGATCACACAATCAGCTTAACATTTCATGCATCCAAGATGCTAATGGAAAAGAAAATTGAGGATGTGCTAGATGTCCAGTTTGGGTTTAGGAAAGGTAAAGGCACGAGAGAGGCAGTTTAATAATGGAAGCAAGACTAAAGAAAAATCAAGACACATTCATAGGATTTGTCGACCAGGGAAAAGTGTTCGCCATTGTAAAATGGTGCAAGATGTTCGAAATGATCAAAAAAGTAGGGGCAAGCTATAGCGAGAGACGGGTCATGCACAAATACACAATAACCAAGATGGAATAGTAAGACTGGACGACCAAGAACGAAATGCTCGTATTAAAATGGGTGTAAGACAAGGATGTAGCATTTCGCCCCTACTGTTCAATCTGTACATCGAGGAAGCAGTAATGGAAATAAAAGAAAGGTTCAGGAGTGGAATTAAAATTCAAGTTGAAAAGATATCAATGATAAGATTCGTTGATGACATTACTATCCTGTGTGAAAGTAAAGAATTACATGATCTGCTGATCGAAATGAACAGCCTAATGAGTACAGAGTATGGGTGGAGAGTCACTCGAAGAAAGACGAAGGTAATGAGAAGTAGTAGAAAAGAGAACAGCGTGAAACGTAACATCAGGATTGATGGTCACGAAGTAGATGAAGTTAAGGAATTCTGCTACCTTGGCAGTAAAATAACCAATGACGGTCGGAGCAAGGAGGACGTCATAAGCAGACTAGCACTGGCAAAAAGTGCGTTCCTGGCAGTGAGAATATGAGGAAGATATTTCTGAGAATGTACGTCTTGAGTACAGCATTATATGGTAGTGAAACACTGACTGTGCCTAAACCGGAACAGAAGAATATCAACATGGACTGTGGGAAAAGTGGAACAGAAGAGAATCGAAGCATATGAGATTTGGTGCTACAGACGAATGTTGAAAATTAGGTGGACTGATAAGGTAAGTGATGAGGAGGACTGCACAGAATCGGAGAGGAAAGGAACATGTTGAAATCACTAATAAGGAGAAAGGGCAGGATTATATTACATGCATAAAGGCTTAAGGGAATGAGCTCCATTGTACTAGAGGGAGCTGTAGAAGGCAAGAACTGTAGAAGAAGACAGAGATTGGCATACATCTAGCAAATAATTGAGGATGTAGGTTGCAAGTACTACTCTGAGATGGAGAGGTTAACACAGCAGAGGAATTTGTGACGGGCCGTATCAAGCCAGACAGAAGACTGATAAATGAAGACGTTTCTGTCTGGTGCGTTGGGCACTAAATCGCCAAGTCGCCTTTAGTTATTTGGAGCCCTCACGCGTATGCACCGTACTGGGGTAAATCTTATTGCATGTAGTTTGGTGAGTCATTCTTCCAAGCGAAGCTTGTGTTTACATAGGTGAGGTCGGTCAGCCAGGCGTTGGTGTCTTCCTTCCATCTATGTTTTTCGATCCACCTGACGATTAAGTTTTCACTGCTTCTGCTTCATGGCGTAATTTGAAGCTGTAAATCTGTTGGCCTCTGTAGGGTGTGGTTGCCTTGGCCTGTTACCTTATCTTTTAGCAATTTTTCACAACTGTTTTGTCCGCAGTGCCAGTGTGTGTGATCTGATGATTTATGTATTTAGTTTTTCTACTTAAATCTTACTCCTCTATTCATCGGGCTGTCGTTATGTTTATGCCTTGGGGCGTTCTCTCACCGGTGTAATGTGCTGCGAAAACATAGAAAGAAAGATCCCTTATTTAGCTACAATATAGCAGGTCTGCGACTGGAAGCAGTTAATTCCATAATTGTCTGGGAGTACGCATTAGGAGTGATATAAAATGGAATTATCATATCAAGTTGATCGTCGATAAAGCAGATGCCAGACTGAGATTCATTGGAAGAATCCTAAGAAAATGCAATCCGAAAACAAAGGTAGTAGGTTACAGTACGCTTGTTCGCCCACTGCTTTAATACCGCACAGCAGTGTGGGATCTGTGCCAGATAGGGTTGATAGAAGAGAGAGAGAAGATCCAACGGAGAGCAGCGTGCTTCGTTACAGGATTATTTGGTTATCGCGAAAGCGTTACGGAGATGATAGATAAACTCCAGTGGAAGACTCTGCAGCAGAGACGCTCAGTAGCTCGGTACGGGCTTTTATTGAAGTTTCGAGAACATACCTTCATCGAGGAGTCAAGCAGTATATTGCTCCCTCCTACGTATATCTCGCGAAGAGACCATGAGGATAAAATCAGAGAGATTAGAGCCCACACACAGGCATACTGACAATCTTTCTTTTCACAAACAATGCGAGACTGGAATAGAAGGGAGAACCGATAGAGGTACGCGCCCTCCGCCACACACCGTCGGGTGGCTTGCGGAGAATGGGTGAGGATGGATGGGTGGATGGATGTTGCTTGGAAAAGGATTATGGTGAGCAACGTATCGGGCTTTCTGTAACTTATTCCGGGTCCGTTAGTCGGTATCACTTCGGTAACACGTTGCCCGACGTGTGGCGGTTTCATATAAATCAGCTTTAATTTTTTTCCTTTTAATGAATCAAATTTTAGGTAAACCTAAGTTCCTTTTTTGTCTATTAATCAAACAGATTCAAGAAACGTTTGTGGACTACCTATTTCAAAGTTGTTTTCTCAGAACCTTTGAAGAGATTGTTACGTAACTGCTGAAATATTATTTTCCTTTTCTCATTAAAGCTTGCTGTTAACATTTTAACAGTAGTAACCAGCGGCGGAGGAGACTCTGTTTCTGCAAAGAGAATAACATTTTTTGTAATTTTTGTTTTTCGTACTTGATTTCCATGAATGACTTTGGGAAAGCTGAGAATAAGTTACTTGATCTCACTGAAATATATGATAAATTGTTTATCGATCATCAATAAATGAGCTTAAGTTATTTTATTTAAATTAACAGTTTTGTCTTAATGCGGCAAATTCCTGTTGGCCTAGTTAATAAAATTAATTTGCTGGCAAGAGTTAATAAAATTCTTCATATGAATGATGTTCAACCCGTACATGGCCCGGTCCTTCCACTCCCAGGCAACCTTAAGCTAGTAGTATGTACCATTAGGAGTCCCGAAGGAATGAAGTGCCATATAACACGGGTCTGTGCTACAGTTGACCCTAGATATAATTCATGAGCAGTACGGCTTGTGGCAATGTTCAAGTTCACAATTTGAGCACCTCGTGTGATGCCTTGATAATAAGCATACAAACCCTACCGGAGTTTCACGATTGCTTAAATGTGGTATAACAGGTATGACCTTTCTGGAACCCCTTCTCCTGAGAGCGGGTCAGTGTTTAGGGGCGCTGTCACATTGATACTATTTTATCAAGTGCCACACAGGTCATGTCGCTGAAAGTTTTCTTGTAAGCTTCTTTCAAATACCGTAGAAACAAGTATGTAGCTCCATTAGGGGAAAAAAAGGAATGCACTGCCGTAATTCGGTGACTATAAACGATAAAAATTACTTGTAAACGTAAGGAAATTCGTCATACAAAGTCTGCTACAACTTGGCGAAACCACACCTCGATATATTTATTATTGCTCAGTGTATCTGGGGGTGGCCTGTGTGAGCTGCCTCACAGTGTATAACCAGGCAAGCCCATGAAAGTCTTCTTCACAATGTGACCTGTTACAGGACAGTTTATTAGCTTTACCACTCTCTTGCACGCCGATGGGAAAGTTTACACACGTCCGCTTGTTGAATTTTCAAATATGAGCAGCCGCTGTGAGAACAAGAGGAGCGGAACGTGGCCATTTCGTCGCACGCAGGTGTTTACAGAGCCGGGGAACAGTCGTCTGCTGATTGCCGTCCGCACGGTGGGGAGCCGCCTCTCTTAACGACTTGCAGTCACTCCAGCCCGGACAGGTAATCACTTTACCGGTTAGTCCGTCAGTGCTGGCGCAGCGTTAAGTGAATTTTTCGCGGTCCGTTAGTTTTCTGCGTTACGTCCGACCCTTACTCGCGTCGCTGTAACACACTGCACAATACACCAGCCCTGGCGTGAGGGCTACGTAACTTTATCAGCTTCAAGTGGAACATCCACTATGGTTTTAAATATTTACTAGCCGTAATGTGGATTTTAGCCCAAAATCAATGCAAAACGCCTCTTTGAAAAAAGAAAAATGTTGAACTATGTTAAGGCTGGACATTTACGAAGCAAATATACGGAATTTCCAGTCATGATCAAAAATGAAACGAAAGAGTTTATCGATTACGATCTACAAGTTAGTAAGAAGAAATCTCATGCGAATTTCTATGAAGAATGTAATGAACTTCATTTTATATAAAAAGAAAACGAGTATACCGTATCCTATGGCAAAATAACTGCGTCATTGTTGCACGAATATTATTCCATTTTTTGCCGAAGAATTCAGTCTTACAACATTCTGTCCGGAAATTTAAGAATAATAATCTTTATTACATAGGATGAGTCGAAACTTGCATCGTCTGCAGTATCTAAGGAGCCTCTGAAACATTCAAAATATTTATCAACAAATCCATTTACAGAAAAAGGGGGAGAAATTAAAATTATTTTCTGTATTTTCTGTGAGATCGAGTTATATGAGACAGTATTATTTTAATAGAAAAAGGTACGAGTTTACAACGCTGGATTTTAAGAACAATAGTATAAAGTTACCGCAGTTTCATTAGATATAGAATGTAAACACCGAACGTCGAGATAAAGCCTTCGCCACATAGCTTAGTAAACAATGAAAGTGAAGTCCTTGAGGTGTTCCATAGGTTCCTGACGCAGACGAAATGGGATGGGACCAAGTTGGGACTATATGGGACAATGATAGATGACAGTTCACCCAAGGCGGAGGACTTTTCGAGATGCAACGGCACTCGTGTGTGGTCTGGAATTTTCACGCTTGTAGGGAGTGTACTGCGTGTGTAGACGAACTCTTCGAATTCAGAACTCGATTACGGTACGGTTTCCCTCACGCACCATTTTAGTTATTTTACATACCGCCATGATGAATTCTACGATTCGGAGCCCTTTAACGGCAGACGGATGCAGTTACGTAGACACAACAAAAACATGTTCGGATTGTCGATAACGTTTGTTTCATTTAAAAAGCTTTAAGAGTTTCCACATAAGAAATTCGGAGGCTTTACTTCTGAGCAAGCCATTTTACAGCTTTGTGAAGTATGCGGTACATTATCTTTGCCGAGCTTGAAGCAGTAATTGTCCTATATATTCCTGGCATTTCGAAGCTTTTACTCAGTCTGGTGTACCTCGAGAACCGTAAGTTCCTGCGCCTAACTGTACAACCACTCTACTATCAGCTCCTTCTATTTGTCCAAACTTCATCATAATGTAATTCTGAATCTTTGCCAACGGTTCTTGAGAACTTAGAATATGTTGGTAAATTTTCCGAGTTGTTTAAATATTATGTGATAGACAAGGTATCATAACTATGTTCGGAAGTATATACCGTAAAGTTCGATTCATATTGGTTGTCATGTTACGAAACGGAATGGAACACCAAAACAATGCTTTTCGAATAACAGTAGCAAAGGAACGGATCGTCCATTTACGGTCAGAAAGCTGTGACATTGACGTTAGCGAGGAATGTAAAAGGGGATAATAAACTAATTTTCGTCGCACTAACTAATGCTTTAGTAGCATACTTCGTGTTATCGTTTTTTCTAAATATTTATTGTGTTGTTTGCTTGCGCAGTGGCGTGACTAGGTACTTTGGCAAACTGTGCGTTGTTTTAAATTGCCAATCTCCGCACCCCTCCGACGCCCAACAGCCTGAGAAAGACATCGAGTATTTTTTTAAGCAAAGGTCTTTTTAGTTATAAGTGTCTCTAACTCGTAGCTTAGAATCTTTTCGTTCTTTTTCTGCTGTAAATTATCATATTGTGTCATGAAAATCGATACTCTTACCTACACTATCTTGAACTAAAAAACTGTCGAATTAGAGAGTCTTGCTTGATTTATAGTGGATCTAAGATAATTCTTAATACGTATGACTCTAGAAAAACTCTTCTCATTCCTTTGACCTTCCTTCCGACTAACAGAAGAAACAGAATGACATACAACAAATATTCATAAATGATACCATTTACCTACGTACAAATGAGTAAAAATTTCATTCAACCTTCTGTAACCTATACATGGTGTAAGATAATGGTATGGACACACGGCCAGGAAAAATTTCTCACGTGCAAAGGAAGAAAATACACTCCTGGAAATGGAAAAAAGAACACATTGACACCGGTGTTTCAGACCCACCATACTTGCTCCGGACTCTGCGAGAGGGTTGTACAAGCAATGTTCACACGCACGGCACAGCGGACACACCAGGAACCGCGGTGTTGGCCGTCGAATGGCGCTAGCTGCGCAGCATTTGTGCACCGCCGCCGTCAGTGTCAGCCAGTTTGCCGTGGCATACGGAGCTCCATCGCAGTCTTTAACACTGGTAGCATGCCGCGACAGCGTGGACGTGAACCGTATGTGCAGTTGACGGACTTTGAGCGAGGGCGTATAGTGGGCATGCGGGAGGCCGGGTGGACGTACCGCCGAATTGCTCAACACATGGGGCGTGAGGTCTCCACAGTACATCGATGTTGTCGCCAGTGGTCGGCGGAAGGTGCACGTGCCCGTCGACCTGGGACCGGACCGCAGCGACGCACGGATGCACGCCAAGACCGTAGGATCCTACGCAGTGCCGTAGGGGACCGCACCGCCACTTCCCAGCAAATTAGGGACACTGTTGCTCCTGGGGTATCGGCGAGGACCATTCGCAACCGTCTCCATGAAGCTGGGCTACGGTCCCGCACACCGTTAGGCCGTCTTCCGCTCACGCCCCAACATCGTGCAGCCCGCCTCCAGTGGTGTCGCGACAGGCGTGAATGGAGGGACGAATGGAGACGTGTCGTCTTCAGCGATGAGAGTCGCTTCTGCCTTGGTGCCAATGATGGTCGTATGCGTGTTTGGCGCCGTGCAGGTGAGCGCCACAATCAGGACTGCATACGACCGAGGCACACAGGGCCAACACCCGGCATCATGGTGTGGGGAGCGATCTCCTACACTGGCCGTACACCACTGGTGATCGTCGAGGGGACACTGAATAGTGCACGGTACATCCAAACCGTCATCGAACCCATCGTTCTACCATTCCTAGACCGGCAAGGGAACTTGCTGTTCCAACAGGACAATGCACGTCCGCATGTATCCCGTGCCACCCAACGTGCTCTACAAGGTGTAAGTCAACTACCCTGGCCAGCAAGATCTCCGGATCTGTCCCCCATTGAGCATGTTTGGGACTGGATGAAGCGTCGTCTCACGCGGTCTGTACGTCCAGCACGAACGCTGGTCCAACTGAGGCGCCAGGTGGAAATGGCATGGCAAGCCGTTCCACAGGACTACATCCAGCATCTCTACGATCGTCTCCATGTTAGAATAGCAGCCTGCATTGCTGCGAAAGGTGGATATACACTGTACTAGTGCCGACATTGTGCATGCTCTGTTGCCTGTGTCTATGTGCCTGTGGTTCTGTCAGTGTGATCATGTGATGTATCTGACCCCAGGAATGTGTCAATAAAGTTTCCCCTTCCTGGGACAATGAATTCACGGTGTTCTTATTTCAATTTCCAGGAGTGTATATTATATGGGCATGTGTCCCGAAAAGCTTTATTTCCATGTGACAGCACAGTTTCCATCTAGCTTCAACACATTAAGAACGGAAAATACAAGGAAAAGAGCGTATTAGCACTGTACGAAACACTTTCCTAAATGAGAATCTCAAATTTCCCTTGAAATGTTGCTTTTTGAATAATTAATAGAATATGCCTCAATCGTTTGATAAGGCTAAAATACGTTAAGAATAAATTATCTGTGCAAGTAAATCTGTAAAGTAAAGAGAAAAGGTCACGATTTAGTGAACGAATATATTTTTTGTTTTTACGATAAAGAATGATCGAGAGAAATGTTTGTATATTAACACTTGGTATGCTCTGTAAAGCAAGTTGAAGGCAGTAACCGAAATTAGTATCTGGGTTATATAAAAGCAGTAGCCGTGAGGTCTCTCGCTCCCTCTCGTTTGTTTCCGATGGTTGTTTCACAAAATGTAAGGGTCGCTCTCGTACCTGTAACTTTTGGTTAAATAATTACACAAATTTAATTACAATAGCCGAGTTTGAATTAAGAACTTACTTTCCTCTTCCATTAATGACAATCTCAGTTTGTTAAGCTATATTTTAGAACTTTTTCGGGCTGCATCGAAGGAGAGTTGCTGACGAATTGTTTGGTGCCCACAACCGAACGCTACAAGTGTTTAACTGGCGTTTACATCATTAAAGTTTTATTTCGGCATTCCTGATATCTCTTTTAAGATATTTTCGATCAGTATCAGGGGAATGTAGTTACGCAACGGTTAGTGGCCTCTAAACAATGCCGCAGGTCAACGTTCTCGTCGGTCTGATGGGAATCTGTTGCTGTTTGGCGGAATGTAATAATATCAACAAGCAAAAATTTTCTATGCACCATTTTACTATTTCATAAGCTTTGCCACCAACAAGAGTGATAAGTATAGTACTGACTACTTACCTTAAACACCAATGCCCCCCTCCCCACATGTACCACGGACCTTGCCGTTGGTCATGATCTAGAGGCGCATATCACTAGGGGTAAGATAGATACTGCCTTTGGAGGAAAGAGCTCAGATCGAAACCCAGATCTAAGCAAAGAAGGGAAAGCAGAAAGGTGGAGGGAGTATATAGAGGGTTTATACAAGGGCGATGTTCTTGAGGACAACATTATGGAAATGGAAGAGCATGTAGATGAAGATAAAGTCGGAGATATGATACTGCGTGAAGAGTTTGACAGAGCACTGAAAGACCTAAGTTGAAACAAGGCCCCGGGAGTAGACAACATACCATTAGAACTACTGAAAGCCTTGGGAGAGCCAGGCCTAAAAAACTCTACCATCTAGTGAGCAAGATGTATGAGATAGGCGAAATCTAATCAGACTTCAAGAATATAATTATTCCAATCCCAAAGAAAGCAGGCTTTGACAGATGTGAAAATTACCGAACTATCATTTTAATATGCCACAGCTGCAAAATACTATAACGAATTCTTTACAGACGAATGGAAAAACTGGTAGAAGCCGACCTCGGGGAACATCAGTTTGGATTCCATAGAACACTTGAGACAATACTGACCCTAAGACTTATCTTACAAAATAGATTAAAGAAAGGGAAACCTACGTTTCTAACATTTGTAGACTTAGAGAAAGCTTTTGACAATGTTGACTGGAATACTCTCTTTCAAATTCTGAAGGTGGCTTGGGTAAAATACGAGGAGCAAAAGGCTATTTACAATTCGTACAGAAACCAGAAGGCAGTTATAAGAGTCGAGGGGAAGCAATAGTTGGGAAGGGAGTGAGACAGGGTTGTAGCCTATCCGCGATTTTATTCAGTCTGTATATTGAGCAAGCAGTAAAGGAAACAAAAGAAAAATTCGGAGTAGGTATTAAAATCCACGGAGAAGAAATAAAAACTTTGAGGTTCGCCGATGACATTGTAATTCAGTCAGACACAGCAAAGAACCTGGAAGAGCAGATGAACGGATAGGACAGTGTGTTGAAAGGAGGATATAAGATGAACATCAACAAAAGCAAAACGAGGATAATGGAATGTAGTCGAATTAAATCGGGCGATGCTGAGGGAATTAGATTAGGGAATGAGACGCTTAAAGTAGTAAATGAGTTTTGCTATTTTGGGAGCAAAATAACTGATGATGGTCGAAGAAGAGAGAATATAAAATGTAGACTGGCAGTGGCAAGGAAAGAGTTTCTGTAGAAGAGAAATTTGTTACCATCGAGCATAGATTTAAGTGTCAGGAAGTCGTCTCTGAAAGTATTTTTATGGAGTGTAGCCATGTCTGTAAGTGAAACGTGGACTATAAATAGTTTAGACAAGAAGAGAATAGAAGCTTTCGAAATGTGGTGCTGCAGAAGAATGCTGAAGATTAGATGGTTAGGTCACGTAACTAATGTGGAGTTATTGAACAGAATTGGAGAGAAGTTTGTGGCACACCTTGACTAGAAGGGGTCGGGTGGGAGGGCATATTCTCAGACATCAAGGGATCAGCAACTTCGTATTGGGGGGCAGCATGGAGGGTAAAATCGCAGAGGGAGACCAAGAGATGAATACACTAAACAGAGTCAGAAGGATGTAGATTGCAGTAGGTACTGGGAGATGAAGAAGCTTGCACAGGGTAGAGTAGCATGGAGAGCTGCATCAAACCAGTCTCTGGACTGAAGACCACAACAACAACAAAACACCAATAACAGTGTACCCTCTTTTAGCAAGTATATTTGTATTAGCCCGGCGTCGCATTTAATTCCTGATGTGTTGAAGTATGCCTGGAGAACAGCGAACCGGTATTGTTTCAGAGCCTTCCACAATACGGCCACGAAGGTGCTGTATATCTTGTAAAAGAGTTCTGCCACAAAGGCTCTAAATTCCCACACAAATACAAGTGTATTGGGCTTACGTCCGGAGAGCGTGGAAGTCAACGACTCGGTGCTACTCTACTTATCCACCTGAGTCAGAATTTGGTATTTAGAAACCTATGGGATCCAACAGTGAAATGTGGAGGAGTTCCAGCCATGCACGAGGTATCTGTTTTGTAGCACTCGTAAAGTCACATGCCCTTGTTGAACAGGCAAAGTCTTCTCTAAGAAAGCCTGGAATGTTTCTCCGTTGATCCTGGGTGGATGGGGAAAGGCCCTAGCAAATTTTCACCAACAGTGCTGGCCCAAACGTCAGCAGGAAATCCTTGATGTGATTGCACTAATTCGTAAGGATTCTTGACAGCCAGTAATATGGAATACCAGTGAACGAAAGATTGAACATTGTTGGTCACCTTTCATGATTTCCCTTGCCATTAATTTTTTTTTCGAACGTTATTTGAATCGTTCAGCAAGACTGTTCGCATTCAGTTCGTTAACTGTGGTTCAAACCAATTGTATTGTGATTATGAAGAGAATAGAAAATAAGATCTAACATAGAAATAAAGCATTTCCGGACAGTTGTCTATGTATTTTATTCCTCTAAATGTGAGGAAGGTCTTGTTTAAGTCTGACCATACCTTTTTGTTACACCGATATCTTGTGGAAGAAAACGCTCTCGCCTCGGATCACACAAGACAGTAGAAGGATGCCAACAGTAGCATTGGTTCAGATGCATGACATCGGCACGTTACCTTGAAACAGTAATACCAACAATGACCCCGATTACGCTATTGCAGACATATAGAGAACAAACATTTCCTATTTTGTTTACACGCTACTTTAGCGGTGAAATGCGTGCGTGCAAATGGGTCATGCCCAGTACATGAACCCTCTTCTAGCACTCCGATGTCCCATAGGTGTCAGAAGCGAAGCGACAAAAAACAAAATACAAAAAATTATAAACTCGTGCCACGCGAACTAGCAGGTTTTCTCACCTCAATAAAGCTGGTACCCAATGCGGACCGCACCCCCCTCACCTCCTCGCTACAACAGTGTGTTTGGTCTCGTGATGCATTCCCAGATTCCTTGAGGACTTTGCAGTTTTTCCTAAGAGACCTCTTCCACAAAACGGACTAAATATCTGAAAACTGCGTGGTGCGAATTAGGTGTTCATGGCACAGTTGAAGTTCCACCCAACGTGTGAGCGGGCGCTAATTCTGAAGTTGGGTTCACGCCGCAGTTTCTTCTCTGCCCGAGGACTGGGTGTTTGTGGTGCTTCCATCATTTCATCTTCATTTCTAACAGTGGATTGATTGGATTGTATACAAATTGAAGTGCGTAAAAAACTGGGACATTGTATGGGCGCTAATGACCGCACACTTTAGCGCCCCACAAACCAAACATCATTATAATCATGCTGCAACACCTCCACGCCCGCCGAAAAGGGAATGGCGTGGGTTGAAACCAGAGAGCGAGTAGGTGGTCGAACAGGAAAATGGCATCAGCTTAGAGCCAGCACCTGGGTTCACGGACAGCAGAAGGATAGTACATATCACACAGCATCCCCTCATGAGTGGCACACTATCCGTCATGCAGCAAAGCTATGGGAGCAACGTCATGGAGTTTCAGGTCGGGGCTCATAGTGGCTTATTGTGAACATGGGTCAACTGTTCCTGTGATTCCTCAGCCATGACAGTGATAGATAAATTGTGTCCGTTGTCTTCCGTGCAAAATTTCGGTTGTGCAGAGGTCTGGGATTCAGTTAAACTTGTACAAGGTATTACATTGCTATAACGGCGAGGCTGCTGTGGGGCCTATTGTAAACCCGAAGTTTTCTATATTTAATTATCAATTGTGCTCGATGTATATTCTGCTCTGTATTATATCGCTGGCGTTGGTCGAGTTGTTGATCGGAATTATCAGCGCCTGTCGTCACCGGTAGGTAGCATGGATGAGTGTGTTTTAATTACCTACTTACTCTTCCTCTTGTCAACTCATTTATTTAGTGTCAGTGTGTGTCTTCGGTGTGTCGGATTACGCTGGGACACTCTTTTCATACTGTGCCAACAGCTAGTGTTCGACTGTTTGATTTTTTGTTGGGTTATACGGAATGGAAATGAGGGAGACTTGGTTCAAAAGACCAGTAATTTACACTTTTCAGTTTACATATTTCATTTCTGTTACTTACTTGTACGTCATCTACATCAAAAACGCTGTAACAGCGGTGAATTGCGTAGCACCACATAGTAGGGTTTCCTCCCGCTACATTCACGTTTGAAGTACAGGAAGAATGACTTCTTTACTACTTCTGTAACGTAATCGCCGTCCACAGCCCCTGACAGGACCATCGGTACTGAGCGAACGTGGCATCTTTTGCCAATAGTTCCTTTGCCAGCAATAAGGAAGGTCGTGTCAAATGACCTCACGAGGCTGAGTGCAGACCTTTTCACCCACACACGAAGCAAAAATCCCTGGCAGTAACGGGAACTGAATCCGGATGCTCCAGATGGTAGTCAGCCACAGTGAACACTAAGCTATGAGGGTGGACTTCATAATTCCATGCCCGCTGTAATTTTTCTGACCATGTCATCGCGGACTTTACGGGAGCTCTATCGATGTTCCCGGACAACACGAACTACTCCCACTAAATTTAACAAATTTTTCAGGTTCATTTCTTGTTTTGATATAACAGATTCATTTTAGATAATATGTTAGTGAGTAATTGTGTAACTATGATGGGTTCGGTTTGTCAGACCAGTTTCTTGTGCTTCTGTGGTTACAGCCTTCATGATATGACCGAAAACTGCGTTTGTTAATTAAATAATCAGGTTACAAAAAAACTTATTTTTGCTTGATCAGGTCTAAACCGAAGTTTACAAAAAGAAAACATTACATAACGAACGAAAGTACATTGTAGACCTAAAAGGAAGCATGCATTTAAATAAATTACACTATTACTGCGTCATAGGGAATTTGGAGAAAGTGTTGAAACCACGTGTGTGTGAATGCATGCGGCGGGTGTCTATAGTATTGGAACGATTTTACTTAACACCTGATTTGTTTAACCTTCAAATCTAAAGGGAGCGGGAGGGGCTGACCCAATAAGTGAACATTTCAATTCCAATTTGTTTATTAACTACCAAAAACAATCTCACATAAAAGTTGACAGACGCCACTCAGGCAAGATTATTTACGAAACACTCATTACATAAAATCTTAAAGCGAGTTAATAATTCATTAGCCAACGATCTCCCATAAACACTGAGATACGCCACTCAGGCAAAATAATTAAGAAAACTCCCTCATTGCATAAAATCATTAATAAAGTGATAAACCATTCGCAACGATCTCAAATAAATATGTACAGAAGCCACTAAGGCTGAATTTGACCATCACTTTAACAAAGCAACTCTAGTTAAGACACGTTATTTGAGACACTTTCATTTCCAATACTTTAACATTACATGTAAAATAATGGTGGACAGACAGCTTCAATATTAACACGAATACTTACAACATCTATATTAATACGTAACTTGGGCAATCTTGCAGATTACTTGACTTGAGAACCTTGCAGAGCGAACCACGAAATATTTCAAACGCCCATTGGCTAATAAGATGGGCTTTTAGGGCATAGAAAGTTAAAACTTTGTACAATCATAAAGGTGTAATAACAGAAGGAATACCCAAGTTTGTAAAGCCGAAATTTAGCCACGAATGGTGGAACCAAGAGAGGGACGTAATACTTAACTTCGAACCAAGACGTGGCTCTGTTTGCAACCCCACGTCGAGTAGGCCACCGAAATGTGAACCCAGCAAACGCTACCGAAGAGGAACACACGAGCTCAGGCGAAGTCCACCGCCCTTAAGCCAAACTTGTAATCTAAAGGCAAGCTCTGCGCTTCGGAAGCCCGCTCCCTCAGCTCAGTGAAACACAGACCACACCCGATAACAGGAGACCAAAAATCGTTTCTTAACGTTAACATTAAAGATTGACAGTAAATTAACACTACAAAATCAAGGCTCAACAACACTAATTTCACTCGCAAGTCTTTTCTTAAATTTAAACAGTACCTGATAAACAAACGTTAAAATTGGGATATGAACTGGCACACGAGAAACGACACTCACTAGAGCTTAATGACACACATACTGGCCACCTTAAGTGGGCCTGCAAAACTCAACATGGTAACCTTTGGAAATAAAAACTCAGATTGCACGCAGGGGACATACCGACATGGATTAACCTATATCGCAACGAAATTAAACACTTGCTAATAAAAGCTAATGAACTAACATTCTGCAAATACGTCAATATTATCCGGAAGCAGAGCACACGCTTAGTAAGAGACATCAAATGAAATCGATCACGCACAACAATATCACCTTACTGTACCAAGAGCGATCACAACCACAGTTAACTCAGAGCTCTTAGTAATTAGAGTACTTAACAGGGTGTCTTGATGTTGTGGCGAATTTGCGAAGATGTCAGACCATCAATTCGCAAGGCCTTAACAGCGTGTCCCTCCAAGGAAGGGGCACATCCTCTGCTCACGAGCTTGCCGGAGAATCCACGGCACCGGCCAACTCCCGCCGCCTCCAGTATAACCACGTGACAAACTCCCCCCCGGCCCCAGGCACTCGCTTGCATCCCGAGCCGGCCCAAGCCCCGAGAAAAACCTCTGTACTAGGAAATCGATCGTACTCAGAGATATTACTGGCGCTGGTCCCGCCACGTCTCAAGTACTAAACTCTGCCATCTTGGTCGCATGTTCCTATTGAATATTGTGTTTTCTGTCATAGAACCAGGTCATTCAGTAACAGAATTTATCCTACTAAAAATAGCAACTGATTTCGTTGAATCCATGAATGTCAAGATGTGTGTACCCATGCCACGTGTTTCGAACAGGAAGCGTGGCATGCTGTGAAGGTCAGCACCTGCAGTCTCCTTAATAGTCCAGGCTCCTCTTTTAAGACTGTGACAGCTGCTCCTGGGGTATTTATGGCACCATTAGGTATCTTCTTGGCTCGCATGAAAGGCTCCTCTAGTAGTGTCAGTTATACGGAATTTATTTCTGCATGTGCTTCGCTAAATATGCTGGTAGCTCTTTAGAATAAACGGTTTTCGAACTAATAAAATGACACTAGTTGTGTGATGACAGCCAGGTGTAAATAGGTGTAAAAGTCTATCAACTTTTAGCAAATGAAAAACAGTGAATTTTATACCACGGGAAACCAACGGAATTCGGAATTTTATAACAGTTTCATTTTAAGGAAAGAACTGTCAAGTGTTGCAGCGACAATAATACAGTTAATATCGAAAATCTCCTATCATGTTCGCATACAGCCTTATCATCTAATCTACACTCCTGGAAATGGAAAAAAGAACACATTGACACCGGTGTGTCAGACCCACCATACTTGCTCCGGACACTGCGAGAGGGCTGTACAAGCAATGATCACACGCACGGCACAGCGGACACACCAGGAACCGCGGTGTTGGCCGTCGAATGGCGCTAGCTGCGCAGCATTTGTGCACCGCCGCCGTCAGTGTCAGCCAGTTTGCCGTGGCATACGGAGCTCCATCGCAGTCTTTAACACTGGTAGCATGCCGCGACAGCGTGGACGTAAACCGTATGTGCAGTTGACGGACTTTGAGCGAGGGCGTATAGTGGGCATGCGGGAGGCCGGGTGGACGTACCGCCGAATTGCTCAACACGTGGGGCGTGAGGTCTCCACAGTACATCGATGTTGTCGCCAGTGGTCGGCGCAAGGTGCACGTGCCCGTCGACCTGGGACCGGACCGCAGCGACGCACGGATGCACGCCAAGACCGTAGGATCCTACGCAGTGCCGTAGGGGACCGCACCGCCACTTCCCAGCAAATTAGGGACACTGTTGCTCCTGGGGTATCGGCGAGGACCATTCGCAACCGTCTCCATGAAGCTGGGCTACGGTCCCGCACACCGTTAGGCCGTCTTCCGCTCACGCCCCAACATCGTGCAGCCCGCCTCCAGTGGTGTCGCGACAGGCGTGAATGGAGGGACGAATGGAGACGTGTCGTCTTCAGTGATGAGAGTCGCTTCTGCCTTGGTGCCAATGATGGTCGTATGCGTGTTTGGCGCCGTGCAGGTGAGCGCCACAATCAGGACTGCATACGACCGAGGCACACAGGGCCAACACCCGGCATCATGGTGTCGGGAGCGATCTCCTACACTGGCCGTACACCACTGGTGATCGTCGAGGGGACACTGAATAGTGCACGGTACATCCAAACCGTCATCGAACCCATCGTTCTACCATTCCTAGACCGGCAAGGGAACTTGCTGTTCCAACAGGACAATGCACATCCGCATGTATCCCGTGCCACCCAACGTGCTCTAGAAGGTGTAAGTCAACTACCCTGGCCAGCAAGATCTCCGGACCTGTCCCCCATTGAGCATGTTTGGGACTGGATGAAGCGTCGTCTCACGCGGTCTGCACGCCCAGCACGAACGCTGGTCCAACTGAGGCGCCAGGTGGAAATGGCATGGCAAGCCGTTCCACAGGACTACATCCAGCATCTCTACGATCGTCTCCATGGGAGAATAGCAGCCTGCATTGCTGCGAAAGGTGGATATACACTGTACTAGTGCCGACATTGTGCATGCTCTGTTGCCTGTGTCTATGTGCCTGTGGTTCTGTCAGTGTGATCATGTGATGTATCTGACCCCAGGAATGTGTCAATAAAGTTTCCCCTTCCTGGGACAATGAATTCACGGTGTTCTTATTTCAATTTCCAGGAGTGTATTTGGCCCATCATGCGAAATCTAACTCTACTTTAACGAGACAGTATCTCTATACATCTGACTGCGCTGCTCGAGTGCAGTATATAGTTAAACTAATGAAGTAGTTAAACTAAGAAAGCCATACGTAGAACAGGTGAAGATGGGGCAACATATTCTAATTTACTGCAACAGACAGAGCATTAACAACGTAGTGTGGGGCCGCGGGTGGATATATTTTGGTTTAGGAATGTTATGTAGAATGTAAAGTAGAAAAGAGGAATTTCCCGGTCGATTAACCATATGTGGGGCGGCGGGTGGAATTAATTGTTATAAAAATGTTCCCATTATTTATGCAGTCTTTTGCCGTTCTCAAAACTGGCTCTTTAACCACAATATTGGCAACCAGAAGTGATTAGCAAAACGAGAAGCCTGTAATTAGAATTCCTAGTGCCCACTTCTTCTGAGAAATACACTTATAGCTACAGCTTATAGCTCTGAGGAATTATGAGATCGTCTGGGTTTCATAATCAAAAACGATTCTCTATAAAAGGTTCACTGTATTCGGAAAGTCACAGACCAAAAAAGGATCCACACAATCCAACTACCAGATCTGTTCAGAGTCTAATGCGCTGATGCAAGTATAACTGTTCAAATTAAATGTTTAAGTGAATGCTCGCCATAATTTCATGATAATGTTCCTCAAACGCCATGCTATATACTGGTAGAATGTCTGTCCCGCGACGGCACGTGAAAATACGACATACGCAAACTGAAGATAGATCATTAAAGTCATCCCAGAATTAACACTTCACTCGAAAATTATTTCATGGCTACGCGTATCCCGAGTAACTTATTACGGCATCCTAGGCTGTTTATAGCAATGATACCGACGCGACGCGACTCCCGGCACAGGTAGTGTGCTGATCAGCGTCTGGAGAGAAATGGGGCCTTCTTCTCTCGCGCCGCCTTCTTATAGATAAAACCGCAGTGCGGACGGCTAAGGGAACGCATGATCAATTCCGCTCTCCCGACTAGCCGCTGGGCTAGTAATGCACCACTTTAAGTTATCGAATAAATCATTGCTTCCTTTGCTGATGGCCGATGAAGCTCTCAATTTAAATGTGCAATCAGCACACAGGTAAGTAATCAAAATAAAAGTCTGACATGGCTAAGTCAAATATTTTGGGCGAGAGAATTAATTTAATTACACTATACACAGTAGCCGAGCTCTGAACTTGCCCTTTGGAGATACGCCATCGCTATAGTTTTATAGTTATTCAATAGAAACTTCTCACATCTCTATGATTATAGCGGATCTCCATTATACTTAAATTTAAACATCCTAGCCTTATTTATTCGCCTACTTAGTCTATCTTGCTTCCTTAATTTTTAAGCTAAAACCCAGAAAATCATCAATTTCAACTAAAATTTTAATTTGTGAGATCCAAAATATTGTTTCTACTAAATGTTTATGAGAAAGGAATCTAAATATAAATTTTTAAGTTGCTAGCTCTTTTCTGTTGCGCCAATGATTTTTACAGAAAAACGTCCAAATTTCGAAAATCGTTAAAGTTATTGCAGTGATATTCAACACATATTGATTTGGTATTACTCCTGACATGCTAGAAACGTTTCAGGTTATTTACTTGATTTTTAAAGTATTGCACAACATTTATGATGTCAGAGCTAGTTACAGCGGACTAGGCTGGCACACAATGGAAAGACTGATATGAATTTTATACGGCGTGAGTAGGCTGCTTCCCTACATCACCCTCTACTTATTTTTTTTTGTAAATGAAAAAAAAGGAAAAATTAATTACAAAAAGGTAAGAAAGAGTACAGCTTAACTTCCTGTGAAAAATTAAAATTTAAATGTAAACATATAGAAATATTAAAAAGAAAACTGATTACCTACTTCAATTATTTAAATTGCTGGCATGTTCACTGCCCCTTAAGCAACATTATTATTCAAAATTTAGCAAAAGCAATGAATCACTTTGTCATACACATTGCCTTAGACAAACAAACACAAAAAAATATAAAAAATTATGAAAACCTTAAATTTATTAAATACATTTTTACATACACAAATTCAAAGAAAATAACACAGGTATTCATGATAAATAAACATATAATTATATCTTAGTAGTCTTTTCTAAACCTGAAAGAAAATTTCACAAATCATGACAATTCCATTTTTACACACGTTGTTGTAGTCGCTTTGGCTGGCGTTCTACGCTTCCATTCACAAGGCTAGAGGAGGGGAGGTTGTAGCCGCTTTGGCTGGCGTTCTACACTTCCATTCACAAGAGTAGAGGAGGGGAAGTTGCTATGGTGTGCGTCCTTCACGTTCACTCTAAATTACATGGGGAAAGGGGAGGGGTCACTGTGAGTTGTGTCCAAGTCACACCACGCTTTCACGCAGCTACCAGGCTGCCATTATCTGGTTTGTCCTGTAGAACAAACAAAAAGAGTGCTTCAGACTCTGTTCACTTAATATCTAAGGGTGGGTCACAATGAAATGGGGATATATACATTTTATCTTTCAATATGTTACTGGAACTAAGTTAACAGAACTTTTACAATTTTACTCTCGCGGTTGCTTAACTGTCATAAAATCGGTAAACAAATGGCTTAAAACGTCATTAGTGAGGTACTAGAGAAAATTTATGCTCAAGGCATACAATCATAAATTCTATTTAATCTCAATTTATTATTTCTGGGCCGGAACATTGAACCAATGCTCGGTACATTCCTGATACATTTGTATTTTATTTACTTAGCTGACTCATCTTCGATTACCTTAATCTTAGAGATAGTATGAGTATATTTGATTAGTAGTTGTCTTCTCAGCTTCTTTGTGCATGTGAGTAACTTGTGGTAATAGTACAGTTCTGAGTGTTCAAAACACACTACGTTTAGTTGACTACTAAATCCACTTAATGGTCCTCTGCTGCTGTGTCAGTTCCACATCTGCAATTATGTACTTACTTCATCGAAGTGTATTTATGCTGAGCTATCAGTAATACTTCACGTTTGCCATTATGTACTTATTTACTTTGCTAGTGTATGAACTTAAGTAATACTATTTTCATTTAAAGCATAGGATAGCATATTTATTTCATATCTATAGTGTGTTGCAGCTGATCAGTTTGCTCACGGGGCAATCCATTTCCACTCGATCGGACGCTGAAACCACAGGTAGTCTCTTTCGACGTACCACTAAAGTGCATTAAGTAATTATCGACGAGCGTAATCCTAAATTCCTTAAACATAGGACACCATGAGCTACTCTCTCATCTAACATAAGGCTACCTATGGTCGCATTCACGCCTCCAACTCATAACCTCAATACATGCAGGTGTGTCCTGTCACACACTACACAAATAACGGCCATCTCCAACCTTATAAATATGTCAAAGACGTGTCCTTCACGTCGCAATAACAAACACTGTTCAATTCTATTACACTGCCATTCCTTGCTACAAGGTGAGTTCATTCTTACAACTTATCTGCATATTTTTCATAACACTAAGCAATCTCTTAGCTCTACAGCATACAATAGGTCTCATTGCCACTTCAGATCCTGCTTGTACACGAATTTGTATATCTTTTTAAATTACTGTTAGTGGACCATTTCCAATAAAACAACACTTTGTACTTATCTTATTACCAGGGTTTTATACATACTAGTTACTCAAATAAATTTCTATCTTAATTACATCATACTTCTCTGTTGTTTATGTCACAGTTAGGTTCGTCACAGTAGGTATTATTTTTTTTTACTAATCGGTGGATAGAATGGTTACAGAACTCATGGCTTGATAATCATGACGGAAAATTTTTGTATTGCAAAGAACGAGTCGAAACTTTGGTGGATAGGAAAGATGAAGAATGAGTGAGACCTGAAAAGGAAAGAAGATCTCACGCAGCTGGGATTGCACAGCTGCCACACTGTGTAGAGGTTACAGAACAACCTCCTCCCTACAGAATTCATTCATAACCTTTGACCACGCCAGGTCGATTTGAAAATACCTTATTATGCCTTTTTAAAACCTGTCTAAGTTCTTCCTTCTGATTAGCTGAAATTTTATCGATTTCCTGCAATTTAGCTTCTATTTTGTCCAGAATAATTGCTTCTTCCTCTTCTTCTGTGTTTAGCTTACTTTTAATAAGATTAACACCTTTGTCCCAATATCT
Source organism: Schistocerca cancellata (assembly GCF_023864275.1). Classification (NCBI taxonomy): domain Eukaryota; kingdom Metazoa; phylum Arthropoda; class Insecta; order Orthoptera; family Acrididae; genus Schistocerca; species Schistocerca cancellata. The sequence continues at coordinate 473,353,294 of NC_064628.1, read as the reverse complement.
CCTATTTTTCAGAACTCGTATAGGCAGTTCCCAAGATTCATCATTAGTTACTACATGTTTATCAATATAAGATACTGTAATTACTCCGGTTATCGGCATGATCATTTTTAACTGGCTTCTTTCAAAGTCAACAACACTCTGATATTTCGACAAGAAATCTATGCCAATTAAAACATCAATACTGAGATTGTTTACAATTATGCATGGATGATCAATTAAATTACTATTAATGTTAAAGGGCAGCAAAGCTTCTTGCTTTACCGTTTTTGACACCTTGCCAGTAGCACCAATTATTCTTAGTCCTGATACCCTCATTACTGTAAGCTTGTCTTTACCAGGTAATGCATCAAAGAAGGACTGAGATGTCACTCTCGCCTCACTTCCACTGTCTAAGGGACAACGTACCTTGATACCCAACATATTTACTATTATTATTATAGGGTGACTTATTCCAGATTGTTCAAGTGGTTCCTCAAACTCGTCCAATAGTTCCTTTTTATTTGTCTCCAACTAAAGTGATCGACATCTGCCTTCATTACATTTAGGTCAAAGTGTGTAGGGCTTACCTGAATTACATTTTCAGCTGCCTTTTCCAGTCGGTCTATTAATTTCAAATCGAAACACCGCACGGCTTCATTACATTTAGTCTGCTGAACATGACCCAAATTACTGTAGTCTGAGCGATTCTGCACCTCCAGACCGGGCATAACACTAGTTACAGCTAAACCACTTCCATTATTATCGTCGGGTTCCTTCTCAAGTGACAACTGGTCACAGCTACTGGGTTCATCGAGCCCCCAACAGGCTATCCTCTACATTCTCACTTACGTCCTGTCCTAAATCTATTAGTACAGTATCAACATCCTGCACAGGCACTTTAGATAAGAGCACATCATCCTCATCGTAAATATAAGCATGAATTTCTTCTGCTTCTTCACCTGACAATTCAGTATTTTGTAGCTCTTCCCTACCGTTACACTGCTGCGTCTTCTCTTTCTCTTCCCACTTAGAGAGCGTCTCTAACACGGTATCTATCAAATACTGTGAGTGATCTAATATATCTGCTGTATCCTTAGATGCTACCGACCCTTCATCCACATGTTCAGTTTGAGTATTCTGATCTGTCTTACCAATTACTGTAAATACTGGCTTAGGAAAAGTAACCGCCTGGTGAGCGCCAGTGTCCTCATAGACGGGAAGTAGTTTTCCTGTTTCGGCCTACTACTGTTTCCTTTATTTGCATTATAGTTAACTGGCACCGCATTGCTTTCCGCACTGTTGTTTACCTGCATAATTTCGTTCGGAAAAAATTACTACCATTTGGATGCCATTGTTGGTTCTGATAATTCTCGAATTCCTACCTCTCTTAGAATGGCGAACACCAATTGTTCTGATGTTTACATTGCCATTCTGCTCGTTCTTAAAATTACTACTAGTGTTATTAGCATTTCTGTTATTACGTGCTTGCTCCTCATTGGCAGCAACACGCTCTACACGTTCCAAATATTCAATGAAACGATCCAGATTGTCTCTAGGGGCAGATATAATTCTAGTTTGCCAATACCATGGCAGTTTGGCTTCAAGACCTAGTATTATCATTTCAGGTTTTAGCTTTTCGGCCAAATGTGACAAACGTGAGATCCATGACCTGGAAAACTCTTTAATAGATTCCTAGCCTACATTGAAGCGTTTTCCGCTCCAAAATTCTCTCAACACTTCAATTTGATTATTACTAGATCAATACTCATTAATGAAAGCTGTTTTAAATTCCGCTAATGTTTTACACTTCAACTTAACATCCTCTGACCAACGCATGGCGTCACCTGCTAAATGGCTTCTAATAAATGAGATTTTCTCTCGTTCAGACCAAGTTGGAGGAATCACATCTTCAAAATCGTTCCAGAAATCTAGCGGGTGGAAATTTTTATCTGGATCGAATCGCAAGAACTGCCGACACCCGATAAAAGTGGCGTTTGCAGCTACAACTTGTTGCATACTACCATTATCAGAAGTTAATGAAGCTACTTTACTCTCAATGTTAGCAATGTTAGTACTAATATTTTCTACTCTCATTTCAACATTATCTACTCTTTGCACAATATGAGTAGTATCAGTTTTGATTGCTTCTACTTCTGCTTGACGTATGTTTAGTTTTATATTAACATCTTTAAACCTATCTGAGCACAGTTCAGATTCCGCCTCGATCTTTTCTGTTAAATTGTGCTCCAGCTTCGCATCTTCCATTTGGAAGTCTTTGCGAACCTCAGCCACTTCGGATTTTACTGGTTTATACATCTCATATAACTGTTGAGCAACCTTTTTCTTAATATCCCCATGGTTGTAATCAATTTTATAATTTAAATTGTCCAGATCCTCTTTCAACTTATTGCAGCCAGTCTTGAAGGAAGTTTCTAATTCAGTTTTATTGGATTCTAATTTATTGTCCATTGGCTCAAACCGTTTATTAAAATTGGTTTGACTGGCCACAATCCTGTTATTTACCTCAATTATATCAGATTTTAACTCAGCTGTCATTCTAGCATTACTGGCTGACATTTTTGCATTACTGCTTTTGACCTCAGTTATTTCAGACTTTAATTCAGCTGTCATTCTAGCATTACTGGCAGCTATTGCTTGTAATATTACATTTAAATCCATAGCCACAGTATCTTTGGGTTGCTCACTAGCTGGCTTTTTACCACACTCAGGTGACGAAAAACTAGCTCCAATACCAGAATCATCAAAACTAAATGAAACATCTGATAGATCAGTCATATCTAATTTATCCTTTTTAAACTCTACCACCTCTGATGACTGTTTCGTTTTTAAGTCATGAGATAAACTATCATCCAATAAATTAACAATTTCTGATTTCTGCTTTACTACAGGGGTCTCTATTATTGAATCATTGCACACTACTGTCAGGAGACGAAACTTCATATTTCACTATAACATTACTATTTTCATGCATATTTACACTTGAACCGTTGTCTGGATTTACAGTTCCTTCAACAGACATAGGTTCTGATTTAAGTTTAACCTCAGTTTCTTCTGGCGGTTCCATCGCCGACAGTCTTTTAGTGCAGGTTAGTAAAATTTTTAACAGCTTTTAACTTAACTTAGTTCCTTCTGCACGACGTATGGCGTTGCCGGCGCGGCGTACCAGGATTACTGATGCGACGCGGCGCGTTGAACTGCAGACGGCACTTCGACGGCTGCTGTGTGTTTGCGTGGCCCGCAACTGCAGGCGCGGCTACGGTTGCTCTGGCGGACGACTGCGGTGATGCGAAACTGCCTTCTCGCGATGCCGGCAGCGCCGCTAGACTCAGTTCCAGCTCGGTCAATCCCGATGCGTTTTTAATCCAATTGCGTCCTCCACATGCACACGTAACACTATCACTGTTCTATTACTCAGTTGCGTGTAGCATTTCACTCCCGAATCCGATTATTTAAAATCACTTTCACTCAGTTTCTTTCCCGGCCGATGCACCGTATGTGGGGCGGCGGGTGGATATTTTTTGGTTTATGTATAATGTAGAATGTTATGTAGAATGTCATGTAGAAAAGATGCATTTCCCGGACGATTAAGCATATGTGGGGCGGCGGGTGGAATTAATTGTTATAAAAATGTTCCCATTATTTATGCAGTCTTTTGCCGTTCTCAACACTGGCTCTCTAACTACAATATTGGCAACCAGAAAGTGATTAGCAAAACGTGAAGCCTGTAATTAGAATTCCTAGTGCCCACTTCATCTGAGAAATACACTTATAGCTACAGCTTATAACTCTGAGGAATTAGGAGATCGTCTGGGATTCATAATCAAAAACGATTCTCTATAAAGGGTTCACTATATTCTGAAAGTCACAGACCAAAAAGGATCCACACAATCCAACTACCAGAACTGTTCAGAGTCTAGTGCGCTGATGCAACTATAACTGTTCAAATTAAATGTTTAAGTGAATGCTCGCCATAATTTCATGATAATGTTCCTCAAACGCCAGGCTATATACTGGTAGAATGTCTGTCCTGCGACGGCACGTGAAAATACGACATACGCAAACTGAAGATACATCGTTAAAGTCATCCCAGAATTAACACTTCACTCGAAAATTATTTCATGGTTACGCGTATCCCGAGTAACTTATTACGGCATCCTAGGCTGTTTATAGCAATAATACCGACGCGACGCGACTCCCGGCACAGGTAGTGTGCTAATCAGCGTCTGGAGAAAACTGGTGCCTTCTTCTCTCGAGCCGCGTTCTTATATATAAAACCGCAGTGCGGACGGCTAAAGGAACGCCTGATCACTTCCGCTCTCCCGACTAGTCGCTGCGCTAATAATGCACCACATTAAGTTATCGAATAAATCATTGCTTCCTTTGCTGATGGCCGATGAAGCTCTCAATTTAAATGTGCAATCAGCACACAGGTAAGTAATCAAAATAAAAGTCTGACGTGGCTAAGTCAAATATTTTGGGCGAGAGAATTAATTTAATTACACTATACGCAGTAACCGAGCTCTGAACTTGCCCTTTGGAGATACGCCTTCGCTATAGTTTTATAGTTATTCAATTGAAACTTCTCACATCTTTATGATTATAGCGGATCTCCCTTGTACTTAAATTTAAACATCCTAGCCTTATTTATCCGCCTACTTAATCTATCTTGCTCCCTTAATTTTTAAGCTAAAAACCAGAAAATCATCAATTTCAACTAAAATTTTAATTTGTGAGATCCAAAATATTATTTCTACTAAATGATTATGAGAAAGGAATCTAAATATAAATTTTTAAGTTTCTAGCTCTTTTCTGTTGCGCCAATGATTTTTACAGAAAAACGTCCAAATTTTGAAAATGGTTAAAGTTATTGCAGTGATATTCAACACATATTGATTTAGTATTACTCCTGACATGCTAGAAACGTTTCAGGTTATTTACTTAATTTTTAAAGTATTGCGCAACATTTATGACGTCAGAGCTAGTTACAGCGGACTAGGCTGGCACACAGTGGAAAGGCTGATGTGAATTTTATACGGCGTCAGTAGGCTGCTTCCCTACAGTAGGTATTAATAATAGTTGAAAATAATCACGAGAAACTTGACCATGACTCACCATTAAGTGTCCCACTCAGTTTCGTATAATATATCTACCTGTGTCAATTACCTCACAAATACAAATATATCGCTACAGGAGAAATAAGCCAGCAAACTAATAACATTAGGTACTTATAATATCAAATAGAGGTACGGAGAGTGCTTTCCAATATAGTAACTGATGTCTTCTACAAAGTAACCTTAAATTCGCACAAGACTATGTGATTCCTGCCTTTCACAAAACTGTCATAAACTCATCGGCAAATCAATCACACATTTGTCTTCCATCAGTTGGAGCTATCCGTTTCCTCTCAATACCTGTTCAGTCCTATGAGTTCCGGGAACGTTTTTCCCTAACAGAAATTTTCACTGTGAATATAGATCGAGACAAGACATCAGAACCCTTCTGTCTCAAAGAATTTTTAACATGGTGCAGCCCTGTCAGCAACCGTGATAAAATAATACTTTAAAGATCCGCCTCAGTCGGGAAAAGTTACTGGTCTTTCCCCAGGTTTAATCTAGACTAATCTAGCCTTCTTCAGAAGCATAGAATAAACTAATACATGCCAGATTAAGGCACGGTCAAACATAAACAGCTAAAGTACCGTGATACCGTGTCAAGCTACGTTACTTAGCTGAGGAACAGCCACGGCCCCACTTCATGGAAAGCGCTCGGTTAGCCACGGACGTTCCAGTGTACTATTCACTTCCGATACAGTCACGGCCTATCGTTTGTAAGTGCCTTCGTCAAAAATACATACACATACTCTCACACAGACACACAAACGCAACCCACGCACACACGACTGCAGTCTCTGGCAACTGTCTGATCAGAAATGAACCAGCGTTCATAGTCAGCAATTTTTCGCTATGTAGCGAACGTTAGTCATAAAATAGCCTAAAACTACGTAGGAAACTTCTGTGATACCCTACGCTAAGCAACCCTTATACAACTGCGGTGCGGTATGTTCCCCGAGGTTGCCTGCCAAGGTCACCGTTGCCTGTGACACACACGTTCCACCGTCGCGCCATACAGTGGCCACTGAAGTATGCCCGGAACTTACGATGACACAGGACTGGCGGCATTTGCCAGTCCCCAGTTCTGGAGCCCCGGGATCGCCAGCCCATAACCAGCAAACTAACGCTGGGCCCCTGAGACCAGAAGTAAATTAAGTCGCATTCTAGAACGTCTCTCTTGCAGCATTTAACACAGGAGCTGGCTGAGTTACCCCGCGACACTTCCGCCCATGTGAGGTGTTACTATTCTTTGGTTCTTCTCTATTTCCTGTCTCAGTCCTATCTGCTAAGGATCCAAGACTCCAAGACTGACAAGCAATATTCAGTTATTCGTCGAAGGAGTGCTCAGTAAGATATCTCCACTGTTGACGGACTGTATTCTTCCAATGAATCTGTCATCTGCCATCTCCTTGAATAATTTTATGTGACCCTTACTCCTTATACCGCTCCTTACTTTTACTCATAGGTATTTCATAGCCGATATTTAATATAATTTTTCCCTTGGTTTGGTCCGTAAAATTACCTTTTCCGGAGGAGTTCCGGTTCACCCTATATATCCGCTTTGAATGAAAAATTCCGCATTCAGAGAACTGCAGGTACAAGGAGCAGAATTTCTGCATCACGTTTCGAAGCATTGAACAAGTGCTGTAATAGTGTCGGAAAAGTGAGTAGTACCACCACTGATTTTGAATAAGCATGGTAAACCTCCAAATAATTATTTAAACGAAAATAAATTTTTATATAATACCTTTTTAAATCAGGTAAAATGTATATAACAATTTCCCCCAGCTCCATACATATTCCTAAATCCATACAGGTATATCTGAAAATTAGTGACTATGAATTACCAATAACTATGAAAATATTTGTAATATTTATAATGAAAATAGTCAAGCGCATGCATCAACATCTGCACCTACATGGATACTCTGCTAATCACATTCAAGGGCCTGCAGTACATAAGTTACTCGTGAATTGCTCACCTCGCGAATTATACCTATTGCATGCAACACATATTATTCGTAATAACTCTTACAAGAACTTTCTATAGCTACTGAAAACTAACAATTACAAGTTTTCAGATCTATCTGCGTCGGGTTTGGACTCTGCATAGAGACAGCAGAAATTATTTTATACTTTTCAGTCCGATTTAACAACGTGTTATATTTAATTTTTTTCATTTCAAAGATTATTTTCTATTTTTTAGCTTTATGTGCGTGAAATTTATCAATGGACTGCTGTGTAATGAGATCGGCTAGCTCCATAGTGCGACCGTGAGCACTAAATGGCGAACAATGTGGGTGTAGCCCTGTGGCGCTGAGATGCCAGCACTGCAGGGGCGATAGTAGTGCCTGCATATACAGCATCGCCATCTATAGACCGTAACAGAGTTCCATGCATACCACATGCAATACGTTCCAATACTACCAGCATGACATGCCAGTCCTTCAGGGCAGATGAGGAGTCACGCATTGACAACCCATTTCAGCCACACTGGTATGGCAGCTAGCATGATCAGAAAGACTAGAAAGCTAGTTTATACAGCACTGTCATTCAGTTCTCAGCTACATTTAGAATTTCAGGTCTGTAGCTCATTGCGATGGCATGGTGAAATGAACTGCAAAATTAGTACCGAACAGACAGATTCACAACACAGTGCCCTATCAATACCTGTTTTTATAAAGCATGTGTTCTCAGTTGTAGAAAGAAAATATAAAAAATAGCTTTTTCTGTGACTTTATTTTCTGTTATGATGTATTTCATAAAAACAAATAGTACCAGTTAACAGTTGAGTCTCAATGTAGAGATTCGAGAAAATACTGCCCATGTGAGTATATCATATTACCAAAGATTTCAACACCGTAAATTACAGTCAGGAACTTCATGGAAATTCCGTTTGATGTTCATTCATTGTCTCTACTCACATCCCTCATGCGGTATTGATTTTAATAACACATGTTAGTTATAATTTTTCACTTATACATACATAGTGAAAAATAAATCGGGAGTTTTTAATAAGCCATTTCAACCTCACCTCACACAAGCGATTTTCTAAAAGATTTTAAAGAATTGCACAGATAATATTCGATTACAATGAGGCAGGCTGAATGCCTATTTAGACTTACGATCAATTTTTGTACCCCAGTAGTTTGATTTAACAACTGGCCACTAAAGAACTTCCTCTATAATAGTATATCGATGTACTACAGAACACACTTTTAAGTGTATGTTAATGAACCAGTATGTATACAGGGTGAGCCACTAACTATTGCGTCCGCTGCTCGTGGTCGTGCGGTAGCGTTCTCGCTTTCCACGCCCGGATTCCCCTGTTCGATTCCCGGCGGGGTCAGGGATTTTCTCTGCCTCGTGATGACTGGGTGTTGTGCGATGTCCTTAGGTTAGTTAGGTTTAAGTAGTTCTAAGTTCTAGGGGACTGATGACCATAGATGTTAAGTCCAGAACTAACTATCGCCACCTAGAATGACTCCGAATGTACACTCCTGGAAATTGAAATAAGAACACCGTGAATTCATTGTCCCAGGAAGGGGAAACTTGTATTTCCGTTGATATCAGATGGTAAGGTTTTTGATTGTGCCTCACTGCTAGCGTATTTTACCTACGACCAGACTCTCTTGGGATTATGTCAGATTCCGAGACGGAGAAACTTTATTGACACATTCCTGGGGTCAGATACATCACATGATCACACTGACAGAACCACAGGCACATAGACACAGGCAACAGAGCATGCACAATGTCGGCACTAGTACAGTGTATATCCACCTTTCGCAGCAATGCAGGCCGCTATTCTCCCATGGAGACGATCGTAGAGATGCTGGATGTAGTCCTGTGGAACGGCTTGCCATGCCATTTCCACCTGGCGCCTCAGTTGGACCAGCGTTCGTGCTGGACGTGCAGACCGCGTGAGACGACGCTTCATCCAGTCCCAAACATGCTCAATGGGGGAAAGATCCGGAGATCTTGCTGGCCAAGGTAGTTGACTTACACCTTCTAGAGCACGTTGGGTGGCACGGGATACATGCGGACGTGCATTGTCCTGTTGGAACAGCAAGTTCCCTTGCCGGTCTAGGAATGGTAGAACGATGGGTTCGATGACGGTTTGGATGTACCGTGCACTATTCAGTGTCCCCTCGACGATCACCAGTGGTGTACGGCCAGTGTAGGAGATCGCTCCCGACACCATGATGCCGGGTGTTGGCCCTGTGTGCCTCGGTCGTATGCAGTCCTGATTGTGGCGCTCACCTGCACGGCGCCAAACACGCATACGACCATCATTGGCACCAAGGCAGAAGCGACTCTCATCGCTGAAGACGACACGTCTCCATTCGTCCCTCCATTCACGCCTGTCGCGACACCACTGGAGGCGGGCTGCACGATGTTGGGGCGTGAGCGGAAGACGGCCTAACGGTGTGCGGGACCGTAGCCCAGCTTCATGGAGACGGTTGCGAATGGTCCTCGCCGATACCCCAGGAGCAACAGTGTCCCTAATTTGCTGGGAAGTGGCGGTGCAGTCCCCTACGGCACTGCGTAGGATCCTACGGTCTTGGCGTGCATCCGTGCGTCGCTGCGGTCCGGTCCCAGGTCGACGGGCACGTGCACCTTCCGCCGACCTCTGGCGACAACATCGATGTACTGTGTTGAGCAATTCGGCGGTACGTCCACCCGGCCTCCCGCATGCCCACTATACGCCCTCGCTCAAAGTCCGTCAACTGCACATACGGTTCACGTCCACACTGTCGCGGCATGCTACCAGTGTTAAAGACTGCGATGGAGCTCCGTATGCCACGGCAAACTGGCTGACACTGACGGCGGCGGTGCACAAATGCTGCGCAGCTAGCGCCATTCGACGGCCAACACCGCGGTTCCTGGTGTGTCCGCTGTGCCGTGCGTGTGATCAGTGCTTGTACAGCCCTCTCGCAGTGTCCGGAGCAAGTATGGTGGGTCTGACACACCGGTGTCAATGTGTTCTTTTTTCCATTTCCAGGAGTGTATAACAGTAGCTGAAAAATCCGAGAGACAAATGTTGCACGGGAAAGAGGAGCCATAACATGACACTGTTTTTTTGTTGCTAGGTGACGTCGCGTCAGAGATATGAAGGTCAAATTTTAAAAAAAAATTATGGGATCCTATAGTTTGGTACTTATTTTCTGACAGCGGCTATCGAGACGAATCCAGTGATGTGTAACAGTAGGGTCTTTGAAAGCGAATGGAGGTCAAGAAGGTGGCACGAACGTCTATTTACAGAAGGTGTTCGAAGTGATGACCATTGGTATCAATGCAGTGCTGCAATTTTCTTATCGTGGATTGCGTGGTATTCCTTATCACATCGACACTTATCGAAGCACATGCTCTGACAATTCTCTCTCATATATCGTGCAAATTGTAAATATTCGCCGAATATCTAACGTGCCATTGACATGTAAACACCATTCTACGGTTTCAAAGTACAACACTAATAGGAACGTAAGACGTATCGTCGAATCAAACGAATGTCGATATGCTTCTCATTTACGGAAAATGGCTACGAAATTCAGTGAGAGCTAGAGACGTATACGCTGAAAGATATCCTCAACGTACTTATCCTACACGTCGTACATTTCATTATGAGTATGATAAATTGAGAGTAACTGGACCTCTTACACACCGGAAACAATTAAGACAAAGGAAAGTTACTAACGCGGAAACGGAAACTGGTACTCTTGCCACTGTGGTTCGAGATCTTTGTGTTACTTCGCGTAAAATTGCAAGGGAATCTGGAATGAGCCAGATTAGTGTTGTTCGCATTCTGAATCACCATAAATATCATCATTACCATATCAGTGTCCACCAAGAATTAACTGGTACGGATTGTATGCGACACATTGAATTCTGCCGATAGGCTCAACTTCTGATTCAGAGTGATGACACATGTATTCATTTTATTTTTTTACTGACGAGGCTGCATTCACAAACTACGGAAACGTTAATTTGCATAACATGCATTATTGGGCAACTGAAAATCCATGATAGTTGCGACAAGTTGCACACCAAAAACTCTGGTCGGTGAATGAACGGTGTGGGATTCTGGAGGACAGAATTAAAGGCTCCTGTTTCATCGACGGAAATATTAATTGTAGGAAGTACACCACATTCCTGCAAGATATATTAGGTCTATTATTTGGAGAAATACCTTTAGCAACGAGGAACATAATGTAGTATCAACACGATGGGTATCCTGCACATTTTTCGCTAATGGCAAGAAACAAGTTGCGAAAAAAATTTCCAAATCGTTGGTATGGACGCGGAGGAGATGTTTCGTCGCCGGCTCGTTCGCGAGACTTGACGCCTCTGGATTTTTTCTTGTGGGGATTCGTAACTGTAAGTTTATAAAGACTTACCAACTTCATCTGAAGATATAGAGAGAGATTTGTCAGATCACGTGCTTCGATAAGTGCCTATGTGATAAGCAATACCAATCAGTCCATAATAAGAAGATTGCAGCACTGCATTGATACCACTGGTTATCACTTCCAACACTTTGGAAGTTCGAGCCAACTTTTGACCTTCGTTGACCTTCAAAGACTTTATGTTACACGTCATTGGATTCGTCTCGATAGCCACTATCAGAAAATAAATACCAAATTGTAGCATTCCACTTAAAAAATATAAAGTTGACCTTCATATCTCTGACGCGACCCTACCTAGCAACAAAAAGACTAACATATTAAGGCCCCCTTTGTCCCATGCAACTTTTGCCTCACAAACTTTTCAGCTCCCATTATACTTTCGGAGTTATTCTTGGTGGCAAGAGTTGGTGACTCACCCTGGTTGTACTGTATTCATGATATTATATACCATGCCTTTCCTCTATGACACCATTCCTAAGCCATTGTCTTATTTGGAAACAGACTTATCAGAGAACCTTTAAGAAAACCCAAGCTCACTGGTCAGTCACAGACAATTTAAGAAAACACCTCTTGGCCAATCAGGGAGCTTCTGATACAAAAACCACCCATCTATAGCGCTCCGCCAATCACTGCCATTATCTTACCAGCCATTGAAATGAACCAATGAATCATATTCTAGTGCTATACATGCCATTAAAACCTCCCAGTTGTCAATGAGCAGTGTTCGATTATTGTACAACACTTTGTGTAAGACAGAATGGGTCTTGAAATTAAGCATCATGGTCTTATTTTCAAGTCTAAATTGTTCAAGATCAGCACAAAACGTGTTAATAAAAGCAATGTCAACTGCATTCGATGGACCTCAATCAACTCACATCTCCGTATAGGAGGACACATTGAAGTAGTCTACAAGTGCTCCACTATGAGTCATGCGTTCTTCAGGGTTCACCACCTCTTTACGGATAATGCTAAAAACGCCCCAGAGTATAATGCCTTCACTTCTACTCAATCAATGGAAGTGTATCTCTCCAGGTGTATTCTCAAGACGCTACATACTGAGCGCCACACCAGATCTCAGAAGACTTGCAGTGAGACTATTATAATGCACGTATCACAATGCTGCTAATATCGTACAGATAATCCAATATTTTATAGTGTGACAACCAGTTGAGAAGAGACAACAAATAAATTTAAGCTAGGAATAAAATATTTTACTTTGAACATAGTCTGAAAATTATTGTGTGAAGAGCTGGGAGCGGGAGATGCCATGGCAAGAAAAAATTTATTACAAGAAGCACAGTTATTTTATTTTCTCAAGCCAATAATGAACTAACAGACTGTGTCAACTGCCGAGAGGCTTACAACAAAATAAATTTGGTGCCAAACTGACAATTGTTTCTGTACTACCAGACAGACGGAGGTGGTGCAGTGGTTACCACACCGGCCTCGCATTTAGAAGGACGACGTTTCAAAGCCGCGTCGGGCATCCTGATTAAGGTTTTCAGTGATTCCCCTAAATCGCTTTAGCCAAATGCCAGGATGCTTCCTTTGCAATGGCACGGCCGATTTCCTTCTGTATTCGTTCCTGAACTGAGATTGTGCTTCGTCCCTAATAGCTGTTCTCGACGAAACCTCGAACTCTAATCTCCATCTTTTCCTCCCTCCTTTGTCACCAGACATGCTATAACATACAAAAACGAACTTATGAGAACCAGTAACACCAAACTTACAACATGGAATATACAGACGCAGATAATGTCATAAATGTTTAAGCCACAAAGCAGCACGTTTCTGACTGTATCCTCATTAAATATTGAAAGTAACAAGGTTATTACACTTCAAAAATAGAGAATAGAAAATCAATAAATTATTGAAGTTATGAACCTTAGAAGACGTAGTTAGTAAAAATAAAATGTAACTAGTGTTTAAGAAAAAGCAAAATTTGATCAAATCAGTAATGCTGTCAACTTTGGATAAAATACAGAGGTAAAAATACTATACACTGAAGCGCCAATGCGTATTCAAATACAGAGATACGTAAACAGACAAATACGGCGCTGGGGTCGGCAGGGCTGATCTAAGACAACAACTGTCTGGCGCAGTTGTTAGATTGGTTACTGCTGCTACAATGGCAGGTATTCAAGATTTTAGTGAGTTTGAATGTGATGTTATAGTCGGCGCACGAGTTATGGGACACAGCATCTCCTAGATAGCGATGAAGTGGAGATTTCCCCTAATACCATTTCACGAGTGTACCGTGGATATTAGGAATCTGGTAAAACATCAAATCTCCGACATCGCTGCGGCCGGAAAAAGATTCTGCAAAAACAGGATCAACGACAACTGAAGAGAAACGTTCATCGTGACAGAAGTGCAATCCTTCCACAAATTGCTGCAGATTTCAACGCTGCTCCATCAGTAAGCGTGAGCGTGCGAACCATTCAACGAAATATCATCGATATGGCGTTTTGGGGCCGATGACCCACTCGTATACCCTTGATGACTGCACGACACAAGGCTTTACGCCTCGCCTGGGGCCGTCAACACCGATGTTGGACTGTCGACGAGTGGAAACAAATTGTGTGCTGGGACGAGTCCCTTTCCAAATTGTGTCGAGCGGATGGACGTGTGCGGGTATGGACAATCTCATGAATCCATGGACCCTGCATGTTTGTAGGGGACTATTAGAGGTGGTGGATTCTCTGTAATGGCGAGGGACGTGTGCTGTTGGGTTGAAATGGGACACCTGATACGTCTAGATACGACTCTGACAGGTGACACGTACGTAAGCGCCTGCATTCATCCTTATCCATTATGGATTTCGATGGTCTTGAGCAATTCCAGCAGGACAATGTGACACCCACCCGTGTATAACTGTTAAAGAGTGGCTGCAGGAACACTCTTATGAGTTTCAACTCTTCCGCTGGCTACCAGACTCCCCAGACATTAACGTTATTCAACATATCTGGGATGCCTTGGAACGTACAGTTCAGAAGGAATCTGCCCCGCCCCCCCCCTCTTACAGATTTATGGACAGCCCTGCATAATTTTAAGTGTCAGTTCCCTCCAGCATTATTTCAGACATAAGTAGAGTCCATGCCACGTCGTTGTAGCGGCACTTCTGCGTGCTCGTGGGGGCCCTACATGATATTAGACAGCTGTACCAGTTTCTTTGACTCTTCAGTGTAGTTACCTTCAAAACCAAAACCAGTACCTCACATACTGCATCAGTGTCAGGAAAGTAATAATTCAAGATCGCACTCCTCTGTCATTACAGACTGTTGAAGCGCGGCAACCAGGAAAACGTAGGCGAGATGGTTAGACAGTGTGAGCCACATCAAAAAACGAGTTGCTGTTTGGAAGATACTAAAAGGCGAACGATCAAAATGTTCTCACCAGTTTAATTGTTCTCGGTGATCGCTGTCGGTAACTCTCTAGACCGCACAGTAAGATCTGCCGCGCTTGGCATGTACCCCTCAGCTGCAGCAGGGTAACTCCAAAACACGCGAGGGAGTCGGTGTGGGCGGTGAATGCTATAAAGCAGGCAGAAACATAGGTCACTCTTTCTGGCAGGATACCAGCTTCTACATTAATGCCACAGATACAGATCAAGGTCAGGCCGGAGTTGCCGAGCGGTTCTAGGTGCTTCAGTCTGGCACCGCTCGACCGCTCCGGTCGCAGGTTCGAATCCTGCCTCGGGCATGGGTGTGTGTGCTGTCCTTAGGTTAGTTAGGTTTAAGTAGTTCTAAGTTAGGGGACTGATGACCTCAGCTGTTGAGTCCCACAGTGCTCAGAGCCATTTATAATAGATCAAGGATAAATCCCTAGCGATATGAGCCAGTGCAGCACAATTTACCCATTAACCATAATCATGAGGTTTGGGAGACAGGGGAGTGAGCAAGGGTAGCTTACAATAATTATGTGTATTGTGTAGTTTCAAACGTTCTTAGATGAATCGGACAATTTCCACTGGTAGACAAATGTCTAATCAAGAGGCAAAATGAGGTCCCAACTGTGACGACTTTGCAAGGCCAAAGAGTAATAACTGATTTGATCCACCAGATCTTGGACTAGAAAAATTTTACTAAAGATAGTATCGCCCATGTTAAGCTTGATCGTTTGTCTACCCTGGTCATCGGCATCTGTCTTGCGTGCAAGGTCAATATATTTTTAGCATGTTTCCAGTTACTCTGGATAATCTCAGAGCTATGCTCAGGGCTAGATTGTCCCAGAAGTAGATTACTAGTAGTCGACGGGTTGGTTAGAGGAGAGGTAAGGGGGTAAGCAAATGTCGGACTAGTCAGAGTTGCCTCGTGTATGAGTGGCAGAATCAAGAACTAAATTCTACCGAACTGTTTTCTCACTACGCCTAAGTGTGAGAAAGAAAAATATTGATGATGGATTTAAAATTATCATTAACCCATTCGTGAAAGGAATGATGCAAGTAATAAGGCTTTTGCCTCGTGTATGAGTGGCAGAATCAAGAACTAAATTCTACCGAACTGTTTTCTCACTACGCCTAAGTGTGAGAAAGAAAAATATTGATGATGGATTTAAAATTATCATTAACCCATTCGTGAAAGGAATGATGCAAGTAATAAGGCTTGGTGATTTGAGATATTGCTTTCACAAATCGTAATTCTCTGGATACAAATTCTGGGGAATTATCAGTAAATCAGACTCTAGGTAGTCCAAAAATAAAAAGAGAACGGTAGCCATATGCTGGATGGTTATCATGGTTACCATAGCTCTACTAGATACAAGCCACACAAAATGGGAGAAATCATCATCAAACACAAGTACATACTGCATCTGTTCCCGTTTTCGGTACGAGAGAGGGAACCTAAATAATCTATGAAGATATTCTCCACAGATTTGTTTTCATGAGTGGAATTAAGACGGCACGTTATTATAATTGGGTTTAGCAACCTTACAGTCCTCACACTCACTAACAAGCCCTCTGACATAGAGATGAGGCGCTATTTATGTGTCATTGTGTTTGTATACATTCCCAAATATCCTCCAATCAAAGACCCATGAAAATACCGAAAAACAGCAGGCGCAAACTCCTTGAGGTAACAAATCTTTAATTCCTTATCATAAAAGGTGAGGTGAGATAGAAGACCCTTTACTGAGGTGCTAACCACGTATTAGTTCCGCCACGAGATAGGTCTGTATGAAAACATGTATTTCGGGGTCCTGATCCGCCTCCCTTTATATTACCGAAAAGCGGAACTACACCAGTCAATACTGGCGAAACTGAGAGATTACACCTTGTACCTTGAAGCACCTCCACATCATTGTGATCGAACTCAGACATACGGCCTAAGCTGTCTGCAATATGATTCTCCGATTCTCTTATATGTTTTACTGAAAAGCGGAAGGCGGAATTGCACACCACCCCATGAGCGTTCCTTTGAGTTTTACATGGTCTGACAATCACCCATTGTAACGTCCCCTGGAATTATATAGTGCAAAATATAGTGGACCTGTGACAAGGTGACGTAAAAAGCAGAGACACGGGACATAGGAATTTTATCCGTTTGCAAATAGATATAAAAGTCGCATCTCTGGTGCGACCAAAAGAGAGCACTTATAGAAAACTGTTAGAAATTAGTTTCTTTTGTAATCTAGAGGCGATGGTGTTCTTTGTGATTATTCTTCTTTGTTTCTTATCTCTGTGCGGAATGTAGTTTCTGAATACTCTTAGTTTACTCGGTTGATGAAAGGTCTGTACTGCTCGAAATTACGTATTTGTTATCTTTCAAGTATAACTTTTGTTTGTTAAAGTGATATGTGATTTTGTATGTGTAAAATATGGTTCAAATGGCTCTGAGCACTATGGGACTTAATATCTGAGGTCATCAGTCCTCTAGAACTTAGAACAACTTAAACCTAAGTAACCTAAGGACATCATACATATCCATGCCTGGCGCAGGATTCGAACCTGCGACCGCAGCGGTCACGCGGTTCCACTCTGAAGCGCCTAGAATCGCTCGGCGACTGCGGCCGGCTGTATGTGTAAAGATTAACATTCTATCTCAGAGTATTTGCAGAATTAATTCCTAGTGGGTGTTTTCATTGTTTCGAACTGTTGCTGCCTGGATTAATAATTTGTTAAAATACGGCCGCAGTGACCAACTTACTCAGAGTAATACTACTTCGCTACTCACGACTAGCTATTACACAAATTCCGCTATTACGACTTTCCAGAAGATCAGAAAATTTTAGGGGTATCAGGCTGCAGACTGCCGAGTATGTTCCAGCTTCGACGCAGTTTATGCTTTTATTTTCTGTCAAAAATATCTGGAGTGGAAATTTGCTATTACGTGAAGATGAAAACGTCTCACTTAGATCACTGCTAACCATTCTTTTGGAAATCCTTCTCACTGTGGGTCGCATAAGAATATTTATATAACAGTATTGTAATTCTATCTCTCTTACAACTACGTGGGAATAAACCTCCGGGACTTCGTGTACGAAAGTCCTCAACTGCCAATAATCTTAAACTATAAGACGAATATCGTTTCATATTATTACACTGGTAAAATACGTTTTAGAATTACACCAGCTTAAGACCATTTTGTCAGTTAAAAAAAAACCTTATTTGATATTCAAGATAAAATTGGAATGATTTTAAGGCGAAAAGTACCACTAGCGCTTCTACATCGTAGACAGACTACGTTAGCTTGGTGGCAGACGAAGGTCCTAGTAGTATGCACGACTGACCTGCTCCTGTGGGGGAATAGTAGCAGGCATCTGTCGGAAGGGCCATGCAGAATCTGGAATCGCCAAATCGAGAGAACGACTTAACGTCAAGAATCAAACGCTCCCTACTATGACCTCTCTTATACAGCTGTTTCAAGGACGCCAGTGTCTATGCGAAATTAGGTATACATTACCTAAGGAACTGTCTCATGTCGATGAATCAAGCTACACCTTACTTATTTATAGACGGAAGACAATTCTGTACATTTTTGATACAGTCCTGATTAATCTTCATGCTGGTGGCAGAGACTAAATATCCTAAAATGCAAATTCTCCTGTAGGTTATATCATTTGCTTCACACCAACCAACTAAAACTTACCTAACAGGTTACACATGCTCCTTACTATGTGGCACTACAACAATCTGAGAGCTATAAAGAAACTTAAGGTCGCTCAAAACGGAGTCCTATAAACATAAAAGAACCATCATGGCGCCTGATGGTAGACCTGCCTAAGGTCTAACACAAGTAAATAACTTCCAACAGTGAACGTCATGAAACAATGGTGCTATTCTGGCATGGACTGATTATGAGCACTATAATCTATGACTCACCAGAACCTGCGCCACTCTCTCGTTCACCGGAAAAATGGGTGATACGTAGGGCGCGAAGTGGGTGACTTAATAACAAATAGAGCGAGTACCTTTTGAGTAGCCGATGCAACTGTTTCATCTTCGAAGGGAAAAACCGATATAGTGATCGGTGAAGTGATACATTATCCGTCAACTGTGTCTGATACCTAATCTTATCTACAACCCCCAATCTGTCTGTCACTGCATCAAGAAACTACTTTAGCAACATGAAAGGTTATTGGGCCTCCCCTTGCTTCAGATAAGGGACGTAATGTTCAACAGAATTAATGGGGGCATTATTGAAGCGATGGGTGCAATTATTACCACGTAAGCTACAAATATTACCATCCTAAAATCTAACATAGTACTGCTTGTCATTACAATCAAGAATAAAATTAGTCCTCTTGACGAAGTCAAAATGTAGCAACTCGTTAGTGGATAAACCACTGGCAGTAACAAAATTTTCTGGCAATGTGAACTCCGGAATTTTCACGCTACTGTGCACAAAGCCTACCAACGGCAATTGCTGTCCGTTGACCGTACGACACTGCTGATTAATTGGCTCCAATAAAGACAATTTACATGCATCACGGTACATCAGGTATTAACCATAGCACAGGATTGAAACGCTGCTACCTGAACCAAACGAGGCATGCGCACATTCATGGTTAATAGCTGTGCACGCAAACTGGAGAAATTGTTTCGCAAAAACTGTTTCGCAGCTGCTCTCACGTGATTACCTCCGTTCAGCAGCAATGACAGTGGTAATTAGGTCTCAGCGGTTTCGAAATCTCTCACGTTAAACTGAAAATCTAGAACAAAATGCCCATGTTTCCCACAAAACAATTTCTCTTGTTTGTGAATCTACCATTCTTCGTCGAAGACGCGTCAGCTTTTTCCATGGCATCACAATTTTTTTATCACTACATTCAGTGCTCTGTATACGTGTAGTAACTCCATCGAGGTCAGCAAGAGCACTGTGATTATTGGCAAGATCTTCATGTTGCATGCTGACAAAATAATCTTCAGAGCTTCATCTTCAGGAGCCTTTACGCTGAGGATCTTCTGACTGTACAGAATGAACGTGTCACGACAAGCCTGGGCTCGAAAGAAATAGTGACTGACAATTCATTTCTGACTTGAATCGACAAATGTTCTTAGACGCGTTAGTAACCTTATCCTCTAAATACTTCAACGTAGTCCATTATACAAACCGTGGCAATTACTTTGCTCAAATAACTCTAAGTTTCCTCAAGTAACTCTAGGGTAAAGTACATAACATTTCAAGAATAACTCAAGGGGAACTCTTAAGTAGCTCTTCGAGGCCTTCTAATTGAAAGGAGAACGACAAGAGCTTGAAAATTTCTGGTTAATTCTCAACAGTTAATCTAGCAATATTCTACGTGAATGGCATAGGGGGTTTAAGTAATCCTTTAAATTGTTGTGACATCTCAATACCACCATTTCCTTATAACCTGTCATATGGTCTTTGATTGAAACTTCACTTGCCGAAGAGGATTGCTCCATACTACCAAATGATATAACTTGTCATTCTAATACACTGTGGCTTGCTTGCGACTGTATAACTTCATTCTGTACTTCATCGATTAATAGGCTGGTTTCCTTACCCGCAGTTACGAACATTAAGTTCTGGACTAGGTTACACAAGTGATTAATTTGGACCTAACTCGGTCACTTTGATACTGGGAAGGATTACTATATTTCAGGAAGTCAGTATTTTCCGGCACACTGGTGAGTGTGGCAGAACTAACACGCAGGTCACCGCTTACTTTGTCAACCTTGGCTGCAGCTACTTGTACCAGTTTGCCTGACGACCCATGGAGTTTCGCACACAGCACACAGCACTCATACTGGGGAACCTTCTCTTTTATGTGGAAGAGCCCCAGTATGTCTCTCAGCTCTGTACCGTAAGTACAACACAAAACTTAGAACGGTACACTCTTCATATAAGAAACATAACAACAAAGAAATCTCAGTTCCATAACTACAAGAAACTAATTTATTAAGAATGATTTTTCTCTGGAGCGCACTCGGGAAACCACACTCTGCTACTATTACGACATTGAGAGAGAGGACCTGGGACTAGGATCTGCCTGGACAAGAAAATATTATACCAAAACAGTCATTTTATTTCCTCAAGCTATTACTACACTAAGAGATAAGAAATGTATCAGCTAAATGCCAAGATGCTTGCAATAAGACAAAAACAAATACAGACAGACACTTTAGAAATTTACGAGGTCTTGAGCTCAGGCAGCTGAACCGGGAGCCAACTTCAGATACCAGAAGTATACGTGCACTTCATCTGACGCACACAGTTGACACATTAACTGGCTATAATATGACATTCAGAAACAGTCTGATGCCTAACAATGAAAAGTGTACCGTACGGAATATACAAGAGCAGATTGTGTGATAAATATTTATACGCCAGAAGCATCAGAGCTCTAACAGAGCTACGACTCTTCATAGTTAAGAACCCAAATTAATAAAGGTAATAAAGCTACCAACCATAGAAAGAATATATAGCTAAAATTAACAAAAGTAATAAGGTTATGGACACAGCTAAGTGCCTACAAATTATATAACAACGTCTGGAACAGTACTAAAACGAGGTCACACTGCCCTATCGCTACAGAATTTGCTGAAACCTGAAAACCAAAGAACCTGGGCAATGTAAGGCTCGTCAGCACACCAGACATTGCCATTAGGACGCAAAAACGCTGATGCCGAATGTTCAAAACCTTCTCAACATCCTCAGTGATAGTTGTCCGCGCACGGAAGTGAAGTCAACAAGCACCAGTTTCTCAGCCCATCTGAACCTTGTTAGTGTTTGTCACTATTTGGTGCTGTAGGGCAACAACATACCTTTCCATAATGCATTCTGGCCAATACACACCTTCAACTCACTTACATACAACCTGTGAGGCCTGTAGTGTTCATCAGGTGCCGCCTTGCAGGTGTTAGCTGCAGTAGTAAAAATCCAGATCTATATGGGAGTCAGCCTGCATGGTGAACCCCCTAAAAGTCAGCAAACAGATGGGTCGTGCACTCTATCTGGACACCATCAGTCGGTCGCTAGGGTACTGTCCCTGATATTGAACGAGGCAAACTCCTATCAGTACAAACTGGCATGGCTCATGATATAAATAAACGTATTGATGTTTAATTCATTTATTAAATGTCTGCATGTGTGCCGCCAAGCACACAAAACAAAACTAGGTACGAACGATACGCACTAGGCGTTGCAACATTTGTTTCAAAGCCTAAAACTTCTCACAAAAGTACTTAAGGTGTTTAGTTGACAATATTTCCAGATCTGTATTATCTTTCAAGAAAAATGTCAAAAAGTAAAGACACACACAGACGCGCGCGCGCGCACACACACACACACACACACACACACACACACACACACACACACACACAACTACAATATGTATGTGAATGTTATTTCTAACTCTAACATACCATTAAAAATACGTAGGGATATTGACATTATTGGTGGATCTTATATTATTCCTATGTCTTCTGTATTGTTTATCAAATATGCATAAAGATGTTTCTAAAACATTACAAAACACACATCGACACTAGTGATCTAACTTAAACATTAATGAGCACTTGTTCATGAGGACACTTTGATCTTAGCATCAAACTTTAATGAAACCAAGTATCCTTTGTACTATTTATCAAAACACATTTGGCTCACTAATTGGTAATATTGATGTAACTTGTGTGTTGAAGAACAAATATCAGGGATTGATAACTTAGTGGAAGCAACATGGCACATCAGTGAAATAGAGTAGGGAACTGTAGTAATACATATTTATAGAGGTAAGATACGAAGGTTGCTATGCCTTCAATTACCCACTTTCAACAACATTTCAATGTCACCCAAACACTACAGCGACTCCATGATTTTGTACAGTTACTATGATTTCCTATGGATTTTCAACTAGTTTCCGAAGTCAACTAAATTTTATACCGTTTTTATCTTGCAGTACAAAATGTCGGTCATGCTCAGCTCACAATGTTGACGTATACTGTGGCACAGTTGAGACTACTTGAGACTTGGATGTAATATTGTACTGAACAATAGCTGTAACATCTGAATTTAATACACTGTCAGTGAAATGGAGCAAGTTGTTATACCAAATCAAAGTGCATTGATTGATGATATTGCTTAGATATTTGTGGGACACTTTAAAGCCACAAATTGGTTTGTATTATTTCGGCGTAAGGTGTAGGATCTTAAAACTATATATTAACACTAGAAACTGAGACATTACTTGACAGTGGGTGTCAGCTACTGGATGTCAAATGGCATTCTGACACCAAATGTCTGACAGTGTATGAGTTATAATATAGCAGAGGGAATCGGTTATCGGATCTTAAAACTGTATTGTAACACCAGAATCTGACAGTACACGTACTGTATCTTGACAATAGGTGCTGGCTACAGGTTTTAAAATAGTATTCAAACACCTGAAGCTGACAGTGTTTCTGTCATAAACCGACTGTAAGTGTCTAACATTAGAAAATGTGAGTGTACGTGACATAATTTAACAGAGGGTGTCAACAACTCATTCTCAGATATTATTCTAAAATCAAAATATGTCAGCCTAAGTCACATTATCGAACAGTAGGTGTCAGCGTGTCATAATTAGAATCTACGAGTGAGGTACTGTATCTCAAATACTATTCTAATATCAGAAGCTGAGGATGATAAAAGTGTTTTATGCTAAAGACAGAAGAGGGGACTTTGTTCTAAGATGCGTACATTGCTTAGTCAACAAGGTCTCAGGCAATGTATGGGACCATTTTTCACAATTTCATTTTATGATTACCTGCAACTAAACTATGCATTCAGGATAATGGTAGTCACCAAGATCAGGGTAATGCCAGTGGTCATGTCAACTGACACCAATTACCCCAACTGCATCTATTTTTATACTACCATAGAATTTAAATCCTATTACAGTAATGAAGTTAGGAAAATTGGCAATTTGATATGCAGAAGAAAACGATCGTAATTTAAAATGACGACATTTGGGGAATTTGTAGCAACGTTGTTTTCGATCATTAATCTATATGGGGCATCTTGCCACAATTTCCTGGGGGCTGGCTAGTTGCTATTTAAAGTGTGATACAAAGATCGAAGTGTTAGCATTAACAAGTGCACTTTAATCTATAAGTTAGATCAATACTATCGATACGTGATTTAGTGTAATAGAACATTTTAGGTATTTTCATAAATCACACAGAAAATACTTAGTTTCTTCGCGATAGGAAAATCGAACTTAACTCACTGCCAAGTTCAGCTCAACATGTCATTGTACTAGTACTGCCAATAAGCAATCAATGTGTATTTCTTTTTAAATGTCATAGAAGAGCTAAGTTATGATAGAAGAGCTATAGATATTTTGATTTGTTATAGAATAGGCTGTTACGTGAGCGACTCAGAATACCATGTGTGTTAGCGCATTTTTTCCACGCTTCCAGAAGTATGCCAGCCAGCCAGGCTGGTATACAAGTCCTGTCTCAGTTACACGATTAATAAACTTTGAGAAAATTTTACTCACTTTCACATGAATAGCTCTACATGCAGACATTTGGAGTACACATATTCCATCTCACGATGCAGCGGGAAGGCGACTGGAAGGACATCTCGCCTTCTCTTACATTAACCATTCCATATCCATTCATAACGATGCCCCAACTACCCCAGATACACAACAATGGCACAAGAAAAAGAGCTTACAATAAATTTTATATACGTTGATAAATAATACAGACAATTGCATTTTCGTGCAAAGATTGAATTTTCAATAGAACGAAGTTTGCTCTCCATGGAATCTTGTTCACCGTTGTCCTTGATACAAGCAGAGCATGTATTATTTATATATTCCATCTGGCACAATTCGAAATTATACATGTGTCTGGGGATCTCATCAGCATGCAACATTTTGTCGTGCGAAATATCGGAATATGTGACGCCGTTACATAAACATGCTACTACTTAGTAATTGATTACGGACATAAAATCTTTATTCTCTTAGATCGCATGTTCATGGAAGATCTAGTAAGTAAATGTCCTAAAGTTGGTTTTTGAACACCATTGTAACGTAACCAAATACTTTTACGCCAGTATTTTGAGTAGCGTTACGTACGTTCGACAGATATTAGACTTGTAAATAACATTATGACAGTTCTACGGCCACTGTGCCTTGCAATACAGTATTATACAGTAATTGAACTTTGGTCACTGACAATTACAGCTTAAACTGTATATTAGAACATCAGGGCAATATGTGTGTTTTGTGATGTCACAGAAGAAAGTATATGTGTATTTTAAAGGCTAATAAAATAGTAGGGTGTGAGTGGAGGATGGCAAAGGATGTCCATTTTTTTGCGTTAGAAACCCCCTGATTGCCAAATGTTGTGGCTTACATACTACGCTTGGAATGGGAAATCTAAGTAAGTGTGCTGGCTTAGAAGCTCTTTGACAATGCAATGGACGTGGCTTACAAAAGAGTTGAAAGTACATCACACGCTAGAATACCGGGCTGTTTGACAGAATTATTATGTTTCAGTATTTTTAAAAGCTTTCTGATTTTCCAAGGGGCGTGAGATAGGAGGAGCATGAGTCATAGAGAGAGGATATAAGGCTTTTCTCATTATGGGTATTTCATTGTGGATAAGGTATGTATAAATGCATCTGAAAGTGTGCTTTATAGCAGGTAGCTACGCTACTCACTATATGATCGACAGTATGTGGACACCCCTGTGTAAGGTTTAACTGATGGTACACATGAAATCAGTAGAAGGAATCACTTGCGAATTCCAAAAAGCTACCAGCAGTCTAGCCTGAATAATTATCGCGTGTAGGGAATTAAAAAGAATGGGGCACAGTCGTCGAGTAGCTCTTCATAAGCCACATATTTCTGTACTCAGTGCTAAGTGCCGCTTAATATTGTGTAAAGATCAACGCCACTAAACAGTAAATGATTTGAAACGAGTGATGGCTGCCACACGGAAGACCTGGGTTCGGTTCCCGGTACTGCAAAGGAATTTTCCTTGGTGGTGGGAATGGTAGGGCGTGGAATCAGCTTCTTGATGCCAAATGAGGAGCTACTGCACGAGTAGTAGCGGCTCCGCGGTCATCAAAGTCTGCAAACCGGCCAGGAGAGCAGTGTGCTGACCACCTGCCCCTCCATACTGCATTCGCATGAGGCCGCAGACAGACGTCCGTTGGGCCTTCACGGCCTGAACGAGGAGCTCGCTTTTTCGACGTGTGACACTCTTCTACTGTACAATGCGTATAACTTTATGTAGCCATCAGCACTGATTTCCTTTAGTTCCCACACTCATGTTGTGTAGAAAGCGATATCCGACAGTGCCTCTCGATCAACATGTGATTTGTCATTTATTCTTCTATTGTCACTTGCAGATGGAGACCTCAACCCAACATTCTTTTTTTTAGATTGTAGTAACCATGCTGTTTGTGTAGCTAAATTAGGATTTGTGGCTGGTTGCATGTATGGTGTAATTTCGTCTGCTGATGACACATACAGGGAGGTCAGTAACAGTGTGAAAAGGGCCAGATACTGTTAGCTTCTGTTATTCTTATAGCGCAGATGATAGCACACGAGACTGCTCAGCATTTGGTTCGGATTCTATCCTTAATACCGCGCCATGTACGAATTTTGTGTCTACCACTTTTGAGGTCACTGTCTCTGGAGGAGCCGCTTGAATCTGTATGCGCAAAGTCCTGATTGGCTAACTTCAATGCTAATTGTCTTGGAATGGCACAACGTCTCGAATTTTTTCTCAACAATTATTTGTCAGCATCTTCCACCCTCAAAAATCCTTGCAAGCTTTTCAGACTGTTTCTGACCATCTGGTATAGTATAAACTAGTTTTGCTGTTACACGAAAATATACAGTCTTGTGGGTCATAGACCTAGAAAACTACATAATTACATAACATCAAATACGTTTCCTATATCACTTGAAATGACAAAGGCAGTCGTTGTTATATTGACACGTGCTCCTATGTCAAACTAGAGCATGTATCTTCATCACCTCTCCACCACGAATTAGAACCTCTTCGTTCGAAATAAATAGGTGGTTGGTTAGACAAAATTTTCAACACCGACAGCAGATGGCCCACTCCCTATACTGGCCAGAGCCTTCCGGTTACGAAATATGGCAAATAGTTCAGTGATAATTCGAGATTCAATTGTTTCCATCATCAATGTTTACCGTTCGCTAAAGTGCTGATAGTTATTGTACTGATTACATTTCTTACTGTATGAGATAAGGACCTGTAGAGATTCATATGTTCAAGTGTTGTATGAGCTGAGAATCGACCCCTCCTCACTTTCTAGCTCTTACCTAGTTTAAAACCAGCGTTAGTGAATTCGCCAAGTAGAGAATATTAGGGAAATATTTACGTGAGCGACATTTAATAAGTACTTTTTATTAATTGATAATTCAGAACAAACAGCTCATATTCAGAAAATACATGCATGGAATGTGGAGAAGAAGTACAAATCAACGCAGCCCTCAGTAAACGAGGAGCGAGTAATTCGCACTGTATAATTCCTTTCAGAAACAGTGCATAACCTGGCGATTACTGTGCTCCAGCGATCAACAATTCCACAAATCAAACGCCGATAATAAAACAACTGTGACATTACCGGCATACATCGATTTCATGTATACAGCCTTTCTGGGGTATAAGCGCGAGTATTTCGATTGATGAGTGAGGACAGTGCACTCAACAACTTTACCGGAATATTTACTTAATTCGCAGACTAATAACACAGCCTAAGATGGAACAACTTTTTTGGTGAAAATACCTTACTCTTATGTTTTAAGGTGGTAAATCCAAATATGATACTTAAAAAACTGTATCACCCACCATTTCTTCACATTTTACGGTTAAATTTATTAAATTAAGCTGTTTTTAAAGAATTTAACAGCTTTTACATAGTTAAAATAATTTAAAAAAGAGATGTAGTGAATTTAGATGACGTTGTTGGCACAGCTGAAAAACATTTGCTGGCTGGAAAAGTCGTTTCTATTTTTATGTTAACACATGGTGTTTTGTTTACTGTAAACCCAACCTCACTTTCCCATCTCCTGTACATGTGCTCAGTACAATGTGTAATCGTGATTGTAAAAACACTGATGACAGTTTTTGTTATTTTTGTGGTGTATTTATGATTACGACTATGGAACGCGCTCCCCTGTGATCTGCGTCTTATCCAGAACCACTCAACATTCAAGAGGGAACTCAAGACTTATATATTAGGGACGGTATAGCCACCATTGTTGTGCCCCTCTCCTCTTTTTCTTTCTCCTCTCCATCATAGCTTCAAATTTTACCATTCTATTTCTCTTCCTCTAACCTATCTACCTCTTCTATATCTCTTTCACCCCATTCTATCGTCTTATGTCTCCGCTTGATGAGAATAATTCACAAGCTGCAAGAATATAACGAGAAAATTCCCAACTAGCAATAGGACTGACATTCATAAAAGGAAAATATGTTCACTTTCATATACATAGTCATTACTATTATTATTATTATTATTCTTGATTGTTATAATTATTTCTTGTTTGTTATAATTACCATTGTACTACTTTTATAATCTCTATTTTTTGTCTTTAACATTAATACTGTATAACATGTTATATGTCCTTAATGTTCTGTAGAAACTGAAATTTGTTGAATCTGAGTATGCCTGGTTAGGTGTAAGAGAGGGCCTGAAGGCCCTAATCTTGCCAGGTAAAATAAATGCATAAATAAATAAAAACACCAAAGTAACCTTACAGACTTTGTGAAACAGGTTTATCTATCATGCTTTGGATAAACTTGGTGATAAAGGTAAATGTTGAGCGCCACATAAGGTATGTTATGTGTGTGTTGTAGATCTGGGAAAATTTTCCAAATAGGAGAAAAAAAGCCTTTAGATTTGCTGTTCTTATGATATGAAGGGAGAAAGAAATCATTCTGATGATTGATACTTTTGCAGTGTTGATATTACTGTTCATAATTCGAAAAACAAGAAGGTTATAAGGTACCATAACCTTCCATCAGCCATCCGACCACTAGGGCATGGTGTAGATTTGCTGGTTCCTGAACCACCAGATGATTTAAATTCTGTTCCAACAGAAGTATTTTCTGAAGTACGATCTGATTTAGATTAACCAGATGATGATGAATTCCATTGTACAACGGAAAGACTAGAGCCCACATTGTTTACTCAGACCGAGCTTAACGATTTTATTAGGGATCTGGGCTTAACGAAAGAAAAAGCTGAATTTCTTGGCTCTCGATTAAAAGAAAAGAACTTTTTGGCAGTTGGGACATGCAAATACATGTATAGAAAAAGTTTTTTCAACAAGAAGGTGATTTAGTGTACTGCTCAGACATTCCTGGTCTGATGAATGATTTTGGTATTGAATACAAAAAGGAAAACTGGAGGTTATTTGTTGATACATCCCAAAATAGTTTAAGGGCTGTTTAATTACACAGTGGTAACATGTATGGATCTATACCTGTTAAACATTCTGTACGTATGAAAGAAAGCTATGAAAACCTAGAAATAGTGCTAAATAATATAGGCTATTCTGATCATGGTTGGGTGATTGTGGCGGTCTACGGTAACAATCATGCTGCTTTGTCAGCAAGGTGTCTTTACGAAATTTCCATGTTTCTTGTCTGAATGGGACAGTAGGGCTAGGGATCAACACTGGTGCAGAAAGAACTGGCCTGTGAGGGAGTCTTTAAAACCTGATGGGAAGAACATTCTATGCTAAAACCTTGTAGATCCAAAAAACGTACTCCTACCACCCCTACATATAAAATTACGCTTAATGAAACAGTTTGTAAAGGCTTTGCCTAAAGATGGACCAAGTTTTAAGTATCTCTGCCAAAAGTTTCCACACCTTTCAGAAGCTAAACTAAAAGAAGGCATCGTTGTCGGACCTGACACCGAGCGAGGTGGCGCAGTGGTTAGCACACTGCACTCGCATTCGCGAGGACGACGGTTCAATCTCGCGTCCGGACATCCTGCCCTGAGGAAGGCCGTTGCAATTCGGCCGAAACGTCAGTTTTAGTCAATTATTGTTGATATATTTAGCAATGACGTGGGATAATACCCAGAAGAATTTTAATCACTATCCTGTTTTAGGTTTTCCGTGATTTCCCTAAATCACTCCAGGCAAATGCCGGGATGGTTCCGTTGAAAGGGCACGGCCGACTTCTTTCCCCCTCGTTCCCTAATCCGATGAGACCGATAACCTCGCTGTTTGGTCTCTTCCCCCAAACAATCCAATCCAATCCGGACCGGACATTAGAAAATTGATGTTTGATGTCAACTTTGAATTCACAAGGAGTTTAAATGAGAAAGAAGCATGGGTAAATTCAAGCAAGTCGTTACCAAGTTCTTAGGACACGAAAAAGACTCAGAATTGTAGCTACAATGTTAAAGAAGTTTAAAACTTTAGGAGGTTTAATGAGCTTGAAATTTCACTTTTTGAACAGTCACCTTCATAACTTCCCAGATAATATGGGAGATGTTAGAGAGGGGCAAGGAGAGCGTTCTCACCAGGACATTAAAGTAATGGAAAAACGCTACCAAGGCCGCTGGAACACCAGGGGGATTTTGTTGGTCACTTGACCGAGTAGTTCAGCAATCGACTCATCATAGATAAAGCTGCACAAGAAGCTTCAAAGTAAAAATAGAAAGAAAATACAAACCAATTCCAGTTGACAAGTGAAACCTCTATTAACATATATCATTGTTTTAATTAGCTTACTGTAAATACAAACCGTGCTCATGTTGTATCACAGCGTTTCATTAATTTCCCAATTTACCGTATAGCACAGGAGTTTTAAAGTATATAATAAAAACATATTGCTCGAAAAGTAGAACAGATACAAAAAACGAAGTCTAAATTGGGATTCAGCTCATAAAAAGCTATATAGATCAGCTGTCGAATTAAAAAAACTTTTAAAATTTTTTTTCGTTTCCTTCTGTAATTATAGCTACTAGGAGTAGTTTGTTACGTAGTTGGTTAGTACCTCAAGTGCACGTGGCAAGAGCTAGTCATTAATTTCCACAGCTCAAGCTTGCTAGTGAAAGCTTGCACCTGTTCACCCATTTCACAAATTAGCTATCTCCTCCATGCGAACTTGTGTTCAATACATTCAAGTGTCCGGTAATGTCCGCTAAAAATGCGAGGTCGGCAACCCACTGTAAATCTTGTAACTTAGGGTCGTACCTTCCTTTGCCCTTTAAAAACTGATTTATTGTTATTCTCAGCTCAAAAAATCTTTTGGTTACATTAACGCGGCTAAGCCAGCAGACATGACTGTGGAATGGTACGTAACCGTGCTGTTCCTCAATTTCAGCTTAATATATGTGAAACTGTCTATGTGCAAGTCCGTGGGATCTCAAATAATTAACTGCCCGAATAACCACTTGCACGACGTCCCCTAGTTTTGCTGCTTTTGCGCACAGTACTTCTTGGGGCAAAATTCAGTGGATGCTGTACAATGATACTTCTGTACGCTGTAGCTTTAATCTTCCAACAAATCCCATTTTTCGCCTTTCATTGCGGGTGCTCCGTCTCTTGTCACTGACCAAACGTTCCCAGTTTAAGCTAGCTGAATCGACAGCTCCTTTAACGGCTTTTAGGAGGTCCGTGCCGGTGATCGTGCTTTTCAAAGATATCATGTCTAAAAAATCCTCTGTTATGTGGAGAACAGTGTCCACGCCACGGACATCAATCACTAATTGCGTGGTGTCTGAAATATCTGTGGACTCATCAAGTGCGATGGAAAATGCAATAAACTCCTGCACTGCACTCCTTAATTGACGGTAAACGTCACCTGCCATGGCACTTATACGACGACTTACAGTCCGCCGAGAAAGAGTGATAGCTCGAAACTGATTTGCATTCAGTGGGCAAAGTAAATCAGCAGCGTCATTGATGCACTCCTATATAAACTCACCTTCAGCAAATGGTTTTCCAGCTCTTGTTATATTAAGTGCAATCTTATAACTTGCACAAACCGCTGGGCTATCATTTGGAGTCGTCTTCAAAAATTGAAAACTGTGCTCCATAAAATGTAAAATCAGTTAGATGAGCGACATTACGAAAGAAAGTCGCAGATCTCTCGTGACAACAGCAACCTACGTCAGATTCATCTGGTATCGTCAGATCGCTCTTCTTAAGCTCGGTCAATTTCGCCATCCGTTCCGAATCCGAGAACAAATTGTACTCGTCCTTGTGAAATTTATTACTTTGGCGTTCAATCCTAAACTTCCGCTGACCAACGAGAATACTGCCACATATTAAACATTTCGAATTTTCACGTTTTTCCATAAAGAAAAAATGATTCTCCCATTCCTTTTTTTAAAAGATAGAAAATCTCCACTTTTCCATTTCCTTGATTCACTCTGCTTTTTCCGTTTCTTGAAATACAACATCCACTACGTAGTGGTCGCTCCGCACCAACGTCCGCAGCTCAGCCTGGTACCTACGCTGCCCCAACCTGCCGGCTGTCGGCACTGTCCCGGTCGACGATTGCACGCGAGAAGCACACGTGCAGCGCTGTGCGCTCATGAGCCGCGTGCAACGTTTTCCCGCCCTGGTCTGGTGGATTATGGGCTGAGAAACGTGGAGACCAGAACGTAGCACCTCCACGACCAATGCATTTCCTAGAAGTGCTTCATTTAAATAGTTACATTCATCCCGAAGTATGGCGGTGCACCATCATGCTGAAACCAGAGCTATCACCGAATACCTAGTGGAACGTTTTCTAATGCACCAGGAAAAGTATTGTAAAGAAACGTACAAAACAGGGGAATCAATAGGTAAGAGCTCAAAAGCACTCCTCCCACGATTCAAGACTAGTGTTCTTACCAAAAATTGCTGTTGTGAAAGCTGAAAGTACCTCCACAAGTGAAGCTGAATTCGTCAGTCCACATCACGTTATTTATAAAATATTTCTTATCCTCCACTCAGTGCAAAAGCGATTCACAAAACTGTACTCATCAAATGTATTCTTCTGGCTGTTGGTCTTGAGTGAACGTGTGATGATATACGTGTAATGTTTCATCGCGCAACACTTCAACGATCAGTCTTTGAGATGTTTTGGACGGCCTTGCAACGTCACTGGTACTTCGCCGAGGTGATGGTTGACCTGTTTCAAGAATCACGTCCTCTTTTTGGGGAGTACGTCCCGTCCTTGGACGATCTCTGTCCGTTGTGGATGAAGATTGCTGGTTTCCCTAAGGCGTTGCAACAGCGGCGAAATGCATTTTTATCGGGATGGTGCCTTTGAGGTTACCGTGTAGCATACGCAGGAGCAGCAGCAGCACCTTGGTTATCGGATGCATTCAGCATCAAAACCGTATCACCTATTCTTCTTCTGTGTACTCCATCTGGGAGCCGCACGACATGGACTTGACAGGACTAATTACGGTTGTGCACTGCACGGCTATTGTCATCCAGAATGAGATTTTCACTGAGCAGCGGAGTGTGCGCTGATATGAAACTTCCTGGCAGATTAAAACTGCGTGCCTGACCGGGACTCGAACTCGGGAACGTTTCCCTTTCGCCAGCAAGTGCTCTCCCAACTGAGCTACCCTACCTCGACTCACGATCCCTCCTCACAGCTTCAGTTCGGCCACTATCTCGTCTCCTACCTTGCTAACTTCATATCTACACTGTACTAGGTATAGCAATTCCCAAAAACGTCATCTACGCTCTCACACACGCCGCTGAATCTACCGGGTGATCAAAAAGTCAGTATAAATTTGAAAACTTAATAAACCACGGAATAATGTTGATAGAGAGGTAAAAATTGACACACCTGCTTGGAATGACATGGGGTTTTATTAGAACAAAAAGAAAAAGTATTGCTAGACGTGTGAAAGACCTCTTGCGCGCGTCGTTTGGTGATGATCGGGTGCTCAGCCACCACTTTCATAATGCTTGGCCTCCCAGGTCCCCAGACCTCAGTTCGTGCGATTATTGGCTTTGGCGTTACCTGAAGTCGCTAGTGTATCGTGATCGACCGACATCTCTAGGGATGCTGAAAGACAACATCCGACGCCAATGCCTCACCATAACTCCGGAGTGCTGTTCACAACATTATTCCTCGACTACAGCTATTGTTAAGGAATGATGGGGCACATATTGAGCATTTCCTGTAACGAACATCATCTTTGCTTTGTTTTACTTTGTTATGCTAATTATTGCTATTCTGATCAGGTGAAGCGCCATCTGTCGGACATTTTTTCAACGTTTGTATTTTTTTGGTTCTAATAAAACCCCATGTCATTCCAAGCATGTGTGGCAATTACTACCTCTCTATCTACATTATTCCGTGATTTATTCAGTTTTCAAATTTATACTGACTATTTGATCACCCGGTACTTACACAAGTATATCATTGTGCGTCGCAGGGTCTAAGAGATTTGACGTCATAAACACTGAGATACATGAAACAATGCCGCACTGTGCACGAAGTATTAATACAACTTGACAGTCCCACAGTCGAGTCAACTTAAGGATATCCCTCACATCAGGCAGTGTTTTTGACAGCTTTTATCTACGAAGTGCAAATGGCAGTAGGCGCAAACGATACCCATCTGCAGAGTTATCAAGAGGCGTTGCCGTAGAGACGTTTACAAAATCGCGTTGTAGACACTCGAAGCGCTGCGCCCAGCGTGAAGAAACTGTCCGGGATCATTTTTCTTGGTTGGAGCACTGCACTTATACATTTATAAATCATGCATATTTCTTTATGTGACAGTTTTATAATAGCAAATGTGTTTTTGTAAAAACACGGAAATTAAATTCTTTCGATAGGTCACTATAAACACAGTTCGTTATTTGTTCTTTTTTCCGATAGAAAATTGGCCAAATTAATACCAGGTCAATGCCGAGCTTCTCAGCTGCTATATAAACTCCTGGAAATGGAAAAAAGAACACATTGACACCGGTGTGTCAGACCCACCATACTTGCTCCGGACACTGCGAGAGGGCTGTACAAGCAATGATCACACGCACGGCACAGCGGACACACCAGGAACCGCGGTGTTGGCCGTCGAATGGCGCTAGCTGCGCAGCATTTGTGCACCGCCGCCGTCAGTGTCAGCCAGTTTGCCGTGGCATACGGAGCTCCATCGCAGTCTTTAACACTGGTAGCATGCCGCGACAGCGTGGACGTGAACCGTAAGTGCAGTTGACGGACTTTGAGCGAGGGCGTATAGTGGGCATGCGGGAGGCCGGGTGGACGTACCGCCGAATTCCTCAACACGTGGGGCGTGAGGTCTCCACAGTACATCGATGTTGTCGCCAGTGGTCGGCGGAAGGTGCACGTGCCCGTCGACCTGGTACCGGACCGCAGCGACGCACGGATGCACGCCAAGACCGTAGGATCCTACGCAGTGCCGTAGGGGACCGCACCGCCACTTCCCAGCAAATTAGGGACACTGTTGCTCCTGGGGTATCGGCGAGGACCATTCGCAACCGTCTCCATGAAGCTGGGCTACGGTCCCGCACACCGTTAGGCCGTCTTCCGCTCACGCCCCAACATCGTGCAGCCCGCCTCCAGTGGTGTTGCGACAGGCGTGAATGGAGGGACGAATGGAGACGTGTCGTCTTCAGCGATGAGAGTCGCTTCTGCCTTGGTGCCAATGATGGTCGTATGCGTGTTTGGCGCCGTGCAGGTGAGCGCCACAATCAGGACTGCATACGACCGAGGCACACAGGGCCAACACCCGGCATCATGGTGTGGGGAGCGATCTCCTACACTGGCCGTACACCACTGGTGATCGTCGAGGGGACACTGAATAGTGCACGGTACATCCAAACCGTCATCGAACCCATCGTTCTACCTCTCCTAGACCGGCAAGGGAACTTGCTGTTCCAACAGGACAATGCACGTCCGCATGTATCCCGTGCCACCCAACGTGCTCTAGAAGGTGTAAGTCAACTACCCTGGCCAGCAAGATCTCCGGATCTGTCCCCCATTGAGCATGTTTGGGACTGGATGAAGCGTCGTCTCACGCGGTCTGCACGTCCAGCACGAACGCTGGTCCAACTGAGGCGCCAGGTGGAAATGGCATGGCAAGCCGTTCCATCCAGCATCTCTACGATCGTCTCCATGGGCGAATAGCAGCCTGCGTTGCTGCGAAAGGTGGATATACACTGTACTAGTGACGACATTGTGCATGCTCTGTTGCCTGTGTCTACGTGCCTGTGGTTCTGTCAGTGTGATCATGTGATGTATCTGACCCCATGAATGTGTCAATAAAGTTTCCACTACCTGGGACAATGAATTCACGGTGTTCTTATTTCAATTTCCAGGAGTGTATTTTATTTAAAACCTCTAAAATAAGTACCAGTCCAAAAGGACCCCATGATATCGTTTGGCCACCGTGTTATTCACTACTACAAGGTGTAATCTGGATGCAATATGGGCAGAGTAGGTCTGCAGGTCACTCACCATAGACGTTGGAGCCTCTACAGCTCATTCACGTAACTTCGCAGCTGGCATCACGAGACTGACTGGACCCCATCCAGGCCTCTCACCTGGGACAATACCATGTACTATCGTGAAGAGAACCCGCCTCATCCGCCTAGCAGTCAGGCACGCTAACCACTAATCCACTTAAACGGACATTTAAAACCTACAAGATTCTCAACAATATTTGTAATTTGATAATCACAGTGTTCATTTAGTTTCATTCTCTATATTTCTTCACGTAGATACTCTCTCCAACAACAGTATAACTTTTGAATACTTAACTAACGTTTTGTACACTCGCTGTCTCTTCAGAATTGGCATTCTCCTCTGCTGCGGATGATGTGATGTAGAAGTTACTCGGAAGATCAAATTGCTAAGCCACAGTGTTACAAAAACCATAGAAAGCATGTTTCTGGTTTCATTTCTCTGTCTGGCAAAGAGCTTAAGCCTACCAAGAAAGTAATATGCTGTAGTTGTATTTTCACTTGCTTTGCTTCTAAATCATATGTGGGTAACAATGCACGTAGATGAGGTTTTAATAAAATTTTCTTATATCCAACGAGGAAAAGTTTCTACAATAAAACAACTTAGTATTTGATTTAGCATCCCATAGGAACCGCCGTCACTAGAGGTATAGCACAAATTTGGATTGCAAAGAGATGGGAAGAAAGGCGGTCGCGGTGTTCTTTATCGTAAGAGATATGTAACGCATAAATATGGTTTGCGAAATGGATGTTTGCAGATAGATTCTACGTAGAGCTACCCACTGTCTTAACCACAGTGAAAATACTATGTAACAAATCATCAATGTCACCCTTTACCAAACGCGGCATAGGCATTCATTATTTTGCATTTTTGCTGCAGACCTAAATTTGTAATAGCTTCGTCCTGTCAAGCAAATAACAAACTTATGATACTGTATTAGCAAAGATGCCTTTTAACCCAGCAGGAAGAGAACATTCAACTTAACATACCCGTTTTGCAAACAGCTTTCACTGCTTATATTTTGTGTGTGAAATCTTAGTTGTACGTAGAGAAAATCTGTGTTACACTCGAAACAGCCTGCTGTTCTCAACAAACAGTGTCGGATTTTCGGTACTCGGCCCGAACGCGTTGCGGAGGATTTACATTGCGTTTTGTGTATACGAACGCACGACCCTGTCGCGTTTCATGAATAAAGGAATTAGCATACCGCATCGTGATTTCTGTTTCCAATATGTCTACCCCTCCGTGACGTGGCTTCCCTTTCGGCGCACATTGTGTCAAAAGCCTATTAAACAGATTCAAATCACGATGTAATGTGTTTGTCTTCAATTAAGATTTGAATTTACTCTTGTAAACATCAGTATTTGTTCACTAAACAACTGAGATTGGTTCAGAATGCGTCGGCATAATTTATTCATGAAGTTCCTTTTATCGATCTAATGGCAGTGTTTCTCATCTGAAACTCACAACACTGCATAGAGCAGCTACAACGAAAGTTATCCAGCTGAGGAAACGTTCACCGAATTTGTGGCGTCGCTGTAAGAAATATGTAGTACTACCTCAATCACATATTTTATATTAAGATACATAGTGCACATGCGGAAGCTAGTTTAATATTTTCATTAGAGTGCCTTTCGTTTTATATTTCGACGTAACTGTCATAAAGGAGTGTGAATGAATAAAATTTAAAATGTTTATTTGACACCACAAACGGTCGTCAAGCCGCAGCCACGAAAACAATAAAATTTTTGAAAGGCTACATAACTAGTTTCGACGCACTGATTCGTCATTTTCGAATGTAATCACAAACCTAGAAAACTGCATTAATAATTGTTCCATACTTCGACGTGTGAGCACTTATTTGCAAAATGATATTTGCATCACAGTAGGACGTAATTCAACGGTAAGTAATATTTTTCATCCCAATGCTGTTTTCATCTACACCGCATTAAGGTGTTAAATGTATGATCGACCAAAAATCGTCATGACATCTT
Organism: Schistocerca cancellata; assembly: GCF_023864275.1. Lineage (NCBI taxonomy): Eukaryota > Metazoa > Arthropoda > Insecta > Orthoptera > Acrididae > Schistocerca > Schistocerca cancellata. The sequence continues at coordinate 473,314,875 of NC_064628.1, read as the reverse complement.
CTGTACCGTTTCTGCTGCCTTTGTTCCGGTTTACTGGTTTCAGTATATTTTTCGTAGTATTTGAAGTAGTATGGTTGCAATTATTAATGCTGTTTTCTAGGTTCGTGATTACATTTAAAAAGGATGACTTAGTGCGTCGTAAGTAGTTATGTAACATTTCAAAAATCATGTTGTTTCAGTGACTGTGGCTTGACGACTTTAACGATTCACATTACACACGTTTTGGCAACACCAGTAACAAAACTAACATTACATATTCATCTGTTTGGAAACTGACACAAAGGAACAGACGTTTTTGTTGTATACTGAACTGATATGATATGAAATTGTCATGTATGAATGTGAGTTTTCTTTCTAACAATTCGCACTAAGTCCCAGAGTGGAAGGTTCGAACTTTGAAGGAACACCCTATTTATAAAGTTCACTTATCTACGAGTATATAGTTCTTCGTACTACATTTGTAGATGTACTGATAATTTTTCATTGAGTACTTTCTTTTCTCATATTTGAGAGGGAAGTTGTTTTATACTTCGAGTTGTATGTATGACTCTGATTAAGAAACGCATAAATTTTATAATTTTCTGAAGTGCTTTTCTATGTTGTCAATAATATGTATTACTGCAGAGAACAAGGAGAGATGTAACCTCTTGGCAAATGCGAGTAACTCACTGTGAACGGACACCGGGCAAAGTGATTTTTGACAACTGATTATATACCTTGCTACTCGTAACAGTCTAAAAATTCATTTTGTAATTATTTTTCTTTAAATTAATATTCTCTGTTTTTAGTTATTATGGTGTCTCCAAGAGGAGAGTTGAATACCCCTTCCTTAAATCGTATTTCACTCTTGCTTCACTTTGACAGTAGCTGCCAGATTTATAAATGACATTTTATATCTTCAACCTTTCCATCAGTGAAACATTTTCTCTTATCGAGGGTCAATTGTATATCTCCAAAGCTCTTTGATTCTGTGACGGAATGGCAGAAAGAGTAAACGGAACACATTTTAGATATGAAGTAAACGTTTTGATATATTTTAATTTATTTCGAAAGGAAAACACCGCAGTTAAACGTAAAATTGCAGTGGCAAACTGTTGGATACCATTTCTGACATTCTAGTAAACGTACATATAGTGGAGTGGTTTCACGCCACAGATCACTCTATCCATATCATACACCACCGCGTACAGCGTTAAAGTTTATGCATACCTTGGATGGAACTCATATACACGGCACTCTCTTATGCCCCAGAATCAGAAATTCAATGACCTGAGGTCCAGTGATAGAAAGAGCAACCCACCTTGACTACTTTCTCGACTCGATCGAGGTGGAAAGGTTTGTACAGTAAAAGTAGCAGAACGTACGTCACACTATCAGTTCAATTCTGACGAACCACCTTCCTGTAACAAACTATTTCTTAATCGTTACTTTCGTTACTGGCAGTCACTATGCGCATGTCGTATCCGACCTTTGGTTACCGTGTAGTAGTGAGCACACATATGTTAACTGAGAAAGTAATGGGTTGAAAGATGAAGAACTTGAACTTCCAAAATAGGTTGACGTTGAGCGAATTATCCACTTACATATACACAAAGCAACAAATATTTGCTTCGACCATTTACTTAGAAAATGCCTTGCTCTGAAATGTAAATTCTTACATAATTTGTAACACACATCCAATATGTTACTCACATTCTTCCGTCAGTTTTGCATATCTCCTGTCTCTCTTACACATCTCTGATAGTTGCCAGTGCAGTCGACCGCGCCAAACATTTTGAAGAATTTCTAGTCTTCTCAGAAGAATGTCTAATGAACAGAAAAATTCCTTCTTGGCATACGTTTTTGCCACACACACACACAAACACACACAGGCCCATTAAACTTTAGAGTTACCAAAGTGAGATCAGGCGTAATCCCAAAACGGTTAATTTGAGGAAAGTGAGCGGTTATGGATTCACATGCTGCATGTATGAGTTTCTGGCACAGGTTATGTTGATATTGTAGTAATGTATGTATCTTGCAGCAAGCATCCTCTTATTTGGGCCTTTCCATGCTTCTCTCTGAGGTGGCGGACGAATGTGTGATCTCACTTTGAAGTTACCAAGTCTGTCTCCGGAGTGAACACACATCGGTAAAATACGTCTCACTTGTATGCAAAGTTCTATAAAAATTAATATAAAAGTGGCAGAACGTTATTGACAGCAGTGTCTGGCAATGAAATGTCTTTACTTTTAACAAATAGTTCGGATTACTCCCAACCATACTCAAGCTCTCAACAATACAATAGCATGCAGTGCAATAACAGTGATAGCCCGATCACGTGGAAGCGTGTCTAAACTCAGTGTTTGCGCGGACCGATCGACAGAAAAGTCGAAGTCTATCACTGATAATGCCCTTTTTTATCTAGGTATCAACTGCCCAGCTAAAATTGTATAAGTATGTAAGAATTTCTAAAGAGATTAAAATCGTCGGACAGAACTTCAGCACTACGCTGAATTCTACAAGTGCAGTTGACAGTGAAATTTGTAAGTACTTGTACATCGTAGTCGACTACAGAAAAAATTAAATTACATCGACAAGCAGCTTGGAAAAATTTTCTTTGCGGCGCTACAGCAGTCACCCGATTTTTTTTTTCCTTTTTTAGAAATAAAATAAGGGAGCTAACGAAATCGAAACACATAAATGAAAATAATTTTTCAAATCTAAGACATACAGAAAAACTAAAACCATCAATGTGCTGATGACTGAATTTATCAACCATTATACTGATATTTATGACTGAATGAAACAGTTCCTAGCTTCTAACATCTTAACCATTGCAACTATCCTTACACATATCATATACATTTTAATGTGAATTTACCACTCTACATGGCGGTACTTTGTTTCAATGGCACATTGATTATGGTTTACTAATGAAAAATATTAATTCCTCATTCTAAGTGCCTGCACAAAAAACGCATATAACTAAATAAACTAAACATTATACTAAAGATACGCTGCTTAAGGTTTATTGGTGGTTATTAATTAATCGTAGCTGAGAACTGAAATAAAAACGTAAAATTATATAATGACATTAAACAGTGTTCGCTCAGCCAAATACAACGGTGTTTAGCAATAACGTACACTAATTACTTTCGGCACTATTAATTTTGATAATTTCAGTGACTTTGTTGCTCCTGTTTCTGACTTAATTACCTGTGGTACGCTACTAGTTGGGATCAATTTCATTTATTTCCGTTAAAACTCAGTTTTTGAAACTGTTACACATTTTACATGACTCTACTCGTGCATACGAAATTCGTAACTGTATTCAAATATTTATGGATTTCTGTTACTCGTCTACCCGTTGGGTAATGGTTTTACATGGTGTTGTTGTCTTTAAATAGGTAGCAGCTTCCGGGGAGTGTACCGACGTAACGTATGACAACAAAACGTGTATGAAACAGAGGTGTGTCACTGAATTCTCCGCCTCGTAGTAAACTGCCCCAACTGAAATCCATCCGGCGTATAAAGGCGATAGGGTAGACGTAAGTAATGAGAGGCGGTACGTACGGCTTTCCTGTTACGAAAATAACGTGCACGGCATGGAAGTCTCAGAATGATCTATTTCTGCTTCCTGACAACATCTCCATCAAATTACCCGTGGTCATTTAGAAAAAAAATATGCATTCGAAAGTTGCCCGCAGCACTGAACTAATATGACGATGAAACTCCTTATTTCATATTTGAACTGAAGCTGAATACATAACTGGTATTGAAGAAGGCTGTATGTCTCACAAAAGTATCAGCAGCTAAAACTAATAAGCGTGCAAAGAAAGATATATTTTATTTGCTGATGGCAGTTTATCGGTGGGCTCCTGCACGGCAAGGCGGTTGGAAGGTCACTGTTGGCTGCCTCCTGGTGTGAAGTAAACGCACTTTCAACATGTCAGTTTCTCAAATGGTCCGTTTTAACTATGACGCCTTGCTTGTAACGTGTAACAGTATTTTATTTTGAGAATGTTGCGTCGCCCTCTTTCCTGTATAAGAACTTAAATGTTTTACTGACGTATATACACTTGGAAATGTGATTTGATATCACCGAACCGCTAGTGTTCCTGTAAAGGTTCGTATATAGCCGAAAGCAATTTTTTTTCTAATATGTGGGAATTAGTGTGGAAAGCCTAATACTTTGTGACATCTAGATAACAAATAATTATAGAGAATTAAAAATAACTTTCGGTTGTTGTTGAATAATAGCTGCTAGAAGTTTACTACACCAGTGCTTTTGCGCCCCAAAGGCAAACATGGCCAAAGTCTCACGGTGCGTCACGAAAATCGATTTTCAGAATTGTTTATTGGTGAAGGGACGAAATGAAAATACAATAGCATACATTATTTAAAAAAGGACAGAAGGCAATCCCATGTAATCTACAACCCTAATGATAATATTAAGTTAGTGGGACAGTAAAGTAAACGCTCTCAGCGTGAATTCCTAAATGCTGTAATTTAGAAATCGATGACTTTGCAGGAAAACACGTCCATACAAAGAGAAGTGCGGCTCAACGGTCAACGGAAGAGAAGCGATACTTTGTCTGTTCGCATGGACAAGTTAAATCTTGACCGACCTGCCGTCTTAGTTGAGATGCCGGAACGAGACGCACCAGACTTGACGTATTTGGTCATTTTACTATCAGTGTGCTGCTGATTACCGTTGAAAATGTGCTCACCCTTTGGCGTGGTGTTACCTGAAGATGGTGAATAGCAATTAAATGGAACTCACATATGCAGCTGACCGTTTTACTATTGACACGCATAAATACGACAGCTGCTGTCCCGTTATCCCTTGAAGATGGATGTAAGGAGATCGGTCACCTGATTGGTTACTGGGGTTCCACCTCAAAACGCAGTGTACAGATATTATGTTAGTATTCACCCATAAATGTGTCTTCCAAAGCAAAGGAAAACAATGCTTAGGGACACTCTCCATATTGCTAGCGACCTAAAACTCGTGAAATAATATTAATTATTTCACACGTTTTCTAGCTGATGGCTTTCAATTTTCAAGCCTAATTTTTTGTCTCCTGAAATAGAGAGTGAAATTACAGTGAAATCCAGTCGATTAGTTGCTTACAGGCATTGATAAATATCAATAGTAACAGTTTAAAATGTGTGCCCCCACCGGGACTCGTCCCTGGAGATCCCGCTTACATGGCAGATTCTCTATCCGACCATTTGAACATGGTATCTTTTCTTTTAGTCCTGTCCGAAAGAACAGATAGTATCTTCATATAGATAAGGCTTACCGGACAATGATCTTCTGCAGTGAAGATGCACTCACGTTGCTCAATCTATTACGGGAATCGGTAGATTGACTCTCGCGAGCAATGAGTATAGTGGGCACGGGCACTACAAATGTAGTGTGTGGACAGTAAGTTGGAAATGTGGGTCTTACAGTGAGCGTGAAAGAGATACGTCCCTGCAGTTGCATTATCGTCTGTGTCCTCGATGGCTCAGTCGGATAGAGAGTCTGCCATGGAAGCAGAAGCTCCAGGGTCGAGTCCCGGTCGCGGCAAACATTTTCCACTGTTCCTATTGATATTTATCAACGCTTGTAAACGACTAGTGGTCTGGATTTCAGTGTAATTTCATTCTTCGAGAGCTGCAACATCACCAATGCTGATCCGTAAGAATAGATACCATCTTCATGTGAAACAAAGAGGGTGTGATTCATTAGGATCCCTTTGAACCTAAAGCAACTGCCAGTTCAAAGTGCTGGAAGATGACACCTGACAAGACCGAAAACCGAAATTCATGCCAGAGAAGAAGATGGTCTTTCAATCAATTCGATAAGGTCAGGACCCGGAACAGTTTGTGAGCACCCAAGTCACTGACATATTTTGAATCACAATGCCGTTCCGACTTAGCATCCTCCCACTTCTATCTTCCTGAAAAGACTGAAATTAACTTCAATATTGAAACCCCAAAAGATTGTACTATGGACACGACCTTTGACAAACGAAATGCTTACTGTCGTTGAGGTTTTCATTTTTTATCACTCTGAAGGAAGATTGAAATAACGTGGGGAACAAGTTAATGTGCGAATAACAGTGTAGGAGCTATGTTCCATACATTGTAATCCTTCCCACACCCCCACCCCTCAAATCCTAAGGAAATTCATATATGTGTATCCATAACCTACCTTAAGGATCTTCGAGCTTAAGGTAGGAACAATAAAAGTCCACCAATGTCTGCATTTTTCCCTGTACTAATAAACAATTCTGCAAGTCGGTTTCCGTGAGACAGTTTAAGAGCTTCGCAGATATGTCGTTGGAATCGAAAATTTTCGATTGTTGTAAACGTCTCGTACATTGCCAATAAGCGGATCGATTTTGATATCACATCCTGAGGAAACAGTCCAAGAAAATCAGCACACATTACTATGTCATTGAAAGCAGCTCTTTACCTAAGCTAGCCGTTTCAATTCCCGTTTTGTATTTACACAGGACGCCCTAAAATGCTTGTATCTGAAAATGACGAATAATTAAATTAGTTTCAACCAATCTAACAGTGAGCATTTATTTTGAAAAAAAGGACAGACAACTAAACTTTGAGAAGGCTTCTGGTAATGAGGATGTCACCTAAGAGCATAAATGTTGTATAAGAATATTTAAAAGATATTCGACAACAACTGCTTGCTGTGACAATCAGTGCAAACTTCCCGAAAGATCAAGGTCGTCCGCCAGCGACAGATGAGAAGAACAACTGGTAAAAATCTTTGTCTGTGTAATAGTGTAATCTTTACAAGGAACAATTCTTGTGAAAAGAATCAAAGACTGTTGTCCACAGAATTTTAATACGAGCAAAGAAACGATATTTAGAGGAAGAAATTTTTCTCCCAATACGGTAGAGCACTGTACCTCTACCATAAAAAATGGCGCAGGTTCACCTTGACACAAATTTTCGTGGAACGTGGTTTTGACGAAGAGGTGACGTTGAACGTCAACATCTCCCTTTTCGTCGGACCACTGAGCCACATACCGCTTCCTGTCTACCACAGGCTTCATGGGAATAAGCTAAGAGAGATTGGTGAACGCACTGTGTCATGTTTGTTAAATTTTCTTCCCTCATTCAGCGCGGGAACTGGATATGACAGAAAATCAATGCTGTTAGCATGAAGTGCACTCCATCGTAATCCATACTGTGGCTTGCTGATGCTATCTGTGAGGATTAGTGTTTTAGATCGCTAAACGGCAAAGCTATGATCTGTCGTGGATAGTTCCGCCCCACGAGGTGAATAAGTGACAATGTTTTCATGTTCGGACTAATATCTCACAACTTCGTCTTTACAATGATAAACACTAACCATATCTATCAGGTTTCTTATAGGTATTGATGGCTTAGAGAACAAAGAAATTATAGGCAGAAATATCATAAATACTCCTTGAAACAGTATTACACTGGAAACAAGCGCTGGCTGATGTTGCAGAAAAGAGGAGGATCAAATAAACCAAAATTTCAGAGAACACAAGACACTTGAGTATCCCGCATATCCTTACTAATCGCCTACAACTAAATCTTGGGCGGCAGTACATGATGGCGGAGGATAATCTGCCTAATTCAGTTAGTTAAAGAATCTGTACAACAATGCTATAGTGTTCAGTCCATTATATCAAGAGAATTAAAAGTTCAGAAAAACTATGAGATGAGTTTGACAAGACGATATTTTTTTTAATAATTTTTGACATGTTGCAGCTCAACTTGTTTTCCGTTCATCCATAAAAGCGTCTTCCATAATGCGGAATTCTGTCATCAATTGCTGTGTTCGCTTCGCATCTAGAATAACTTCAGGGAAGAAGAGAGACTTAAAGCTGCAAGTAACACAATACATCCGAAGATACGACCAAAGTGATGCACAGTTAGTACACTGATACGTAAAAACATATATTTTACGGACACTAATATACAGAAGTGAAACATGAATGTTAAATGGGCAAGCAATCCGTCAACTTAGTTTTACCCAATTTACAAAGAAACTGACTATTGAGGACAGACAAAACTCAGACGGCTTGCTAGCAATGTACTCGCCCGACACCACTGAATACCAGCCTGAATACGTTGGAGGCGCTACGGTATTTGCACGCACATGACCCCTCGGAAGCAAAAACCTCTGATGGTGAGTTTACTGCCGCCTGCTGCCGAGGCGGGCGTTCGAAGTGTCTGACTTGGCACTTGCTGAGGTGGCCCCTGCATCTTGATGCGTAGGCCACCCGCTGGACAATCGTGTACGTCTGGTAGGCGACTAGCGGACTCATGCAGTCCTTTTCCTCAGAGAAGAGAAACTACACTTGTGGTGAGTGACGCCCCAGCCCCTTTCTTCTCCCCGAAAAATGACGGCGACACCATCGGAAAATGTAGGGAGATGATCCGCCACGCGCTGCCACCCAGAGGAAGCGGCTCGAGGTGTTGAAGATGCAGACCAGTACCCGTGTCCACAGACACCGCTCCAGGATCAACGCAGAAGCTGTGATTTGGAGTAGTTGGAGGCAGGTGCGGAGCGAACTGTCTGGACTGAATCAGTAATGGCAACAACAGCAGGAGCAGAAATACGGTGCCCCGAGAGCTGAAAATGTTGCGAAAGTATCCGAGCAAACTGCAAAGAACATCTGGATGAAGTAGAGTCTAGAGGGGGAAATAGGCGTGAGGACACTAGAAAAAGAAAATTGTTGTCCCCGGAGAGAGTACGCGAGTGTGAGAGCACCGGATAGGAAAATTGTTATACCCAGACGATGTAGCTTACCGTGAGAGTATCAAAAATAAAACTGCCGGACTTCTTATATTTCACAATGTCTGTTCGTCTAGACATGCATGTCTGAAGAAAATGACATTGTAAAATTAAGTAAGTATTACACGCCTCGATGGGGGAAAACGACCTTAATAACATTGTATTTGATTTATTGAGCCTCATTCTCACTGTTGCGGAAATCACCTAATATGTGAGCACTGAGGGATGTAGACAATGTGTGGTATATGGATGTCTGAATGGGTCAGAGGTAGCCATTCGCGATAAGTGGGAAACCTAGGTTGGAGTCATGTTCCGGCACAATTTTTCGTGTGTCACATTTACCTAATACGGCTGACAAGAAATTCGCAATTAGTGAATCAATTTCGTAACATAAAATTGTTGTGACCGGAGTGTGTAAATGAGTGCAAAAGCCCTTGAAAAGAGAAAGTTTGCACCCGGAGGGCGTCAGTGAGTACGAGAGCACTTGGTATATCTAAATGTTGAACCTGGATGGTAGATACGAGTACTGATGGACGTCAAAAAGACGAAACTAAGTGGATTTGTTGTGCATAGGAATGAAATTTGGAATGGATGAGCTGTCAGGCTCATGAAAGATACCTGCACGCCGCCTGTATGGATCCAAAAAAATGTGTCCATGGAAAATGTGCGGGAAAAATCGGAAATGGAGTGTTTGAAGGAAGCACTAAGGAAAAGTCACAAAAGTTCTAACAATATTAGACACTGGGAGCAAATGGGGCAACGAGAGAGTCTTTGCACGTAGGTATCGACGCTGTACGGATCGTAGTGAAGATTTAGGAGGCACTGTTTTCACGAGATACGCATCAGATATCTGTTTATCTATAATTAACGTCTGCATCATTTTGGTCTTTTGGCGGTGGTAAAATAACACTTTCACTTGAATTATTTGTAAGACACCATATGCTGTTTCCTTTTTCAGTCTTGTTTTTTAAAATTATATAGGAAGAAAAAATTTTCAGTCTGTGAAACTAAAAAAATATTAATAAAACATTAAAGTTTCTTTTGATGATTTTATACTCGTTGACTCTTAAAATATCAGTAATTTATCCTTCTGAAATTTATGTTTTTGTCACCCTTTGTTCAAGAAATTAAGCTTACGCTTCTTTGTCAATGCCAAGAATTTTGACATGGCGTCGAAATCTAAGCATTTTGTCATTCGCTTTCACTGTAGGAATCCTTTCTTATTGTACCATCATTATATTCAAGTGCACGAGTCAATTATTTGCTTTCAATTCCTGACCTTGTAACTGGCCCAGAATTTGGGCTGAGATTGCGCATCTTGTCCCTTTGCCTATATGTCTCGTTTGTTCTACTTGACTCTAAAATCTTCAACTACTGAACTTCCTTTACTACTTTGACGATCCATACACTAGCTGTATCTTCAGTCTGTCCTTCCACTTGTTATACATTATAAGCTACTGAGGTCTCTGTGTTCGGATGCTGCAACCGCTCTTCGTAACTACTCGCTGAAATTTTTCTCTTTGACTTTTCAATCAAAATTCGATTCATATTTCGCGTTACAGCAGGTTCATTTACGTACATTGGTTATTGTTATGTTGTTTCAGATAGTGAATCTGTTAATGCTTCCGCTGGAGATTTCATCCATCGCATTTGAAGACTTGTCTCTGGAGCACCACCCTGCACGTCACCATGAACGGCCTCCTAGGTGGTCATTTCTGAGATACGGTCTGTAAGCTGTCTGACTGCGACTAAAATGCTACTTTGATGGTCACGTCGTTTACCATGTATTACCTCGATACTGCTAGTACCGGCTGCCCTATCATCTTCAGGTACAGTACTATCTGGGATTGACTGTTAGGTGATGGGTCTTTAGTCTTTGATCATAAACTCATGACCCCCCAAATCATTCAAAGGTGGAAATGCACATTCGTTCAAAATGTTTCAAACATCACTACTGTGTTCAGGCTATTTGTCAACAGTCTATGCACCATTAACAGCAACTTAAATACTTTCAGTTGATGTAGCATCGTTTAGTTACGTTGAATTCAAGACGAAGTTACCTTCACTTACAATCCTGTTTAACATGACTTAGTGTGTTGATGCTCCCTCCAAGTTTGTAAAGGACTCTTGATATCTCCCAATACACATTACGAATGGGACTGCTTTTTAACCCCCATTTAGCTTAGTAGCTGAGAACCTGGCATCACCCGGGTGTGTATTTATCTGAATCTTCTGTCAGAAAGTTTCCTCCTCCCCTCTCTCTTCTCAACCCCTTCATCTCCAACCCCTTCTACGTCCATCTCCTCCTCTCACTATCCGTGTACATCTCTTTTTCTGCCTCTCAGCCTGTCCATATACCCCTGCCTTCTCTCGGCACATTATGTATCCTACACAACGTTACTGGTCATTACCTACACAGAACTTCTTCGTAGGTATCAAGTAGTATATGTACCATATTTGGTTGAGATCGATCCAATTTTTAGGAGGAGCTTTTTGCTCGTGGCTTTGCCCACGTACGCGCATGTCACACACACACACACACACACACACACACACACACACACAGACAGAGCTCACCTGCAACTCTAACGTATTTCGCTCTGTAGTCTCGGTTGTTTCAAGCTTCTCAATGTCTATGACGCCACATTTCCTGAAAATTGTCTCATACAAAGATTTAATTTTTGTAGGAACATTCATTGGTATGTGAGTAAACCGTCTGCGAAATGTGTTGCGAATAGGGTTAGTAGCAAAGTAGAAATAAGTTTGAATGTCATGCAAGATGCGGAGAAAGAGTAGCAAAGAAGAAATAAATTGGAGCGTCTAGCATGAAGCGGCCTTTTTCACGAATCTCAGTCTTTATGACGTTATATCTCCTGAACTATGTGTCGTACAATTATACAGTTTAGTAGGTACATGCAGTGATGTGTGCGAATACTGTCTGCATAATGTGTCCCGAATACAGACAGTAGCAAAGAATTCATAAATTAGTAAGTAAAGCAATTATAGCGTGAAGCCTGACGCGGCAGTTTTACTGCATGAACAGCGAGAATGTCAAAAGCGATAAACTTTTGTTCCTTTCATAATTTTGTACAGGTCAGCGAGAAACGTTTCATAAGGTTTTAAAATTGTATGTAAAGATTGTTACAAGGCTCTAAGTGGTCTCGTTTTCAAATAACGACTGAAATAATTCTAGGTATTGGAATATCTTGTGTTACACGCCTTTCTCACGCCTATCCTCACTCCTACGACAGGTAGGTGGTTCTTACTCCCACTGCGATTTTTTCTAGACGGTGAGTGATATGTGTGCCAAGCTTGGAAGAAATCGATCCATTGGTTTATGGGGAGATGTACAACATACATACTTACACACGTACATACATTGTTGTAATATATATGGATTAGATGGGGGACGGGAAACAGAGTGTGGCCCAGATGTCACTCCGAGTTCTGTGAATTTTTCCCGAAGTCAGCGTCTTAAATTTTACTGCTTCCTTGGGGGCTTCAAAGCCGATGTTAAAAACGTACACTTTTGACTTGTTTCCTTCTAATCGTCTAACTGTAAACTGGAGACCAAGCCAGTGGCTAATGATAACTCAAAACAAACTTAGAGCCAAATCTGAATGGGTGCAGGCGAGGCACTTTTGCTGGCAAAGATGACAATGTGAGTTCACCCCAATGCCCGTCGGACTACTTTCTTGTATTAAATTGCGCACTGCCTGCTTGATGGTTCATTAATTTCGTGTAAGTATTTACCAGTTCTGAATTTAGAGTTCTGCTGGTCACTCGTTCTCCTTGGCGAATTCCAGTTCCACGATATTCTTTCAGGAATATGTTTTCATTGTTGTTTACACTTTTTAGACACTTTAGTAAGTAGCAAGACTACGTTCCTTTTCCCGGAAGCAATTGTGTAGTAAACGGTACGTGAGAGGGCAGGAGCAGCACCTAACCTGTAAACACGACGCAGCGCACACAAGTAAGATACAGCGCGACCGACCGCTAAGACCGTTGAGGTGGAACTGCCACTCGAGCACCGAGCCCGACACAGTAGTGAAGTGAAAGCGCCGCTTCGACGCGATGCGCGGGTAGGTAGAGGTAGCTCACTGTCGCTCGCATTGAGCGGCAATAAATTACCTTCACGAACTGAACTCGCATCCTACACCGCCTCACAGACCTTTTAGTGTGTGTAAAGACTAAACTTGGATTGAATAATAACTAGTAGTAATCCTACCTAATTCCTTTCACCCTTTTTCACTACACTCATACTTGGTGAGATCATGGCTACGCCCATGCCAGATGCCAAGTGGTATAGTTATTTGAGTAAAAGTGACGCTATTGAAGTACAATTCAGGGAATTACGTGTGCTTTATGCCGTATAAGGAATCGTAGACGCAGAAATGGCTGCCGACGAGCGCATGTATGTCCGAAATAAATTTCCGTGCCCATGCTGCGAACGCTCGGGGAACACTCTGCCGGAATTGGATGTGCAAGTTTAATGAGCACTAGAGGAGTGCCGAACTAGAAGCGGGAGAGAAAGACCTCGGTTCCATCACTTTCAGTGCATCTGAGGATCTGAGAAGCTTTTTAAATATTGCAAATAAACTCACCGACAAAAAATTAGTTACCACCAGGAGACAACACACAAATACCGTGTAACACCATTTCTGGGCTAGATAATGTTCTAAACTCGGTGATGAATAGAATTCGCATATTTTTTTCAGGTACTTCAAGCTGAAGCCACTCAGTGAAAGACGAGATCCCATAGTGCCAGCACATTGCTGTTTCAAATGTTCAAAAATGTTCAAATGTGTGTGAGATCCTATGGGACTTAACTGCTAAGGTCATCAGTCCCTAAGCTTTCACACTGCTTAACCGAAGTTATCCTAAGGACAAACACACACACACACCCATGCCCGCGGGAGGACTCGAACCTCCGCCGGGACCAACCGCACAGTCCATGACTGCAGCGCCCGAGACCGCTCGGCTAATCCCGCGCGACCTGTTTCAAATAGTACCAGAAACTTTGTGTAGAAGTAAGATCAAGTGATGCTTGCAGACCTATGTACATGGTCATTCCTATAATGGAAGACAGGATTGTCCACAAGATGTGGTGGAAAGGGCAACACCTGGTCAACGAGAAGTTTGAATAAACATTCAAATTCTGGCTCACTGTAACCTGATTCACTATGCTCCTGTGATGGTATATCTCTGAAACGTTACCGAAATGCCTTCAGCCTCAACTACACGCACCATACATTTGGGCCTTATTGCCTCATTCGACCGTAGATGCCGTCGACAACTTGTTTGATTTGGAAGGAGGAAAAATTGAGACAGTGATCACACTACACATGTCCAGTCAGCTACTTTAGAGTTTCTGTTTTGTTTGGCCCATAGGGCACGTGCAGATTTATTTGCCATTCAGAGAAATGACCCTTCGAGAGGTGCTCGATTCCATACTTCCTCTGCATATAATTCCTTTAGCAATGTACGTCCGGGGTCAGGTCAATATGGACGTGCATTCAATGGAAATGGCGTCAGGTGCGAAACTGGTTGTCTTTGACAAGGTGTGGTACTCATCTCCGGTTCCCTGTCGATGAGGAACTTTCTACAACCACTGTTCTTAGATCGTGTTGCATTACTGCGTCTTATACTCCAAAACCTGTAGACGCTTACACATTCCGCGTTGATACAGCAACAAATCTGGTGTCTTCATTCAAGGTGGTGTCATGGGAGCGCCCATACACAATGGCTCCTTTCTACGTGTTATAACTTCCTCGCATTATTTGTACATCTTTAGTTGATACAGGAGCGAGCAACAAATGCTGCTGTGGAGCAGAGAATTCGGAAATAAATTTGTTATACACCTAATATCAAACAGTGAAGGTAATACATAACTGTGTTGCTGCAGATGCAGCGTCAGTTATTAACAGTACCAATGGATGTTGAAACTTATACAGACACCGCAGATCTACAAATTACTCAGTCAATACAATAACTATTCAGTAGATCAAGAACCGAGGAAACTATGGACGTGTGTAAATGTCATTCACTTGGCAAACACGTAAAATCTGGGCTCAGTACACGAATGTTGTAACTGAAGTACAACCGTTGCTAGAGATCCCCACCTGATACCGGCCGATACCGCACTACCGTACGGTCAGTTCTCCCTGTCAAACCATCTTTCTGCTCTGATTACATACAAGCTACTGGCGCGCAAGCATAGAATTATGCAAGGATTATTTACGTTACCGGTGTTCACATAATTTCCGAGTACATACACTTGTCAGAGCGATAATTGTGCTCTGTAAAGGGAGTGGTGGTTGCTTCATAGGTGATTGACTGTTGCTCTGGCCGGTGAACTTACGTTCTCTAATCACTTTGCAGTTAACAAAAGTAAGACAGACTGTCTGTGAATTACATGAATGATGTAGAATTAAAGAAAGCAAGCACTTTATCTTTTTGAGGGCGTAATTATTTGAACGTCTGTTTTCAGGAAATTTAAGAAAAAGGCAAGAAAAAAGAATGAGTATAAACAGCAGCCACACAAAGCTTACGCTTTCCAATTGCGGCAGACTGTTTCAACTGGGAAATATACAATACAGGATGATGTACGGAGAACGTACGGTTTTTAAATAAAGAACACTCGGTCAGTTGGAAAATTAATGTATGTTTATTGACATAAAATCAAAGCTCTTTATCTGCCATTTAATGTAGGCCAGATTTCCTTGCGAAAACTAACGTTGTCGGGGTGATGTCCATCACATCGAATGCAAAATTCTAATTTCCTCTCCAAATCCCCTATGACAAGGACCAATATCTCCGCAAGTACTGCAGCAGTTCTTTGAATGACAACAGTCGTCGACTGGTCCAAATTTCGTGGTTGTGATTATAGACTCGGCTCTAGAGGTACATCCGCAGACAAACAGCACACTCTGATAAATGAAGATCTGGGAGGCTGAGGAACATTGCAAAAACGTGAGATAACCTGTCCAGGAAGCATGCGTTGATGAACTGCCGCTGAACGGCTTGCCGTATGTGGTGTAGTGCCATTCTGCTGGAACAAAACATATTTTAAAGGGTTTCTTCATCTTCTCAGTTCTGGTTTGAAGAAAGTTTCAAACATTCGAATGTACCGGGCCTATTTATGAATGACTGCACCCCCATTTTCTTCAAAAAACTACTATCCAATAACGCCTAAAGAGCCAAGAGTATGCCAGACTGTGAATTTTTCTGAGTCTATAGGACGCTGATGAGTAAGGTGTGTGCTCAGGAAACCTGTAACGCAAAATTTGTTTGTCTACGATCCCCTTTCAATGAAAATTATCTTCATCGCTCATCAAAAAAAATACATTATCACTCAAAGTACCTTAGATTCTGCTAGGAAAGTCTTCAGGTACAGTAAAATCAATTGCCTTTAGCTGTTGCACAATAAGGAGTTTGTACCGATGGAATTTTACTGCATGCAGAATTTGTCTAATCGTTTCATGATTGATTGCTGCCTCACTAGCGTGATGTCTAACTAACCGTCCTAGTGTTCTGGCTATCGCTTCCCTTACCCTTGCAACATTTTCTGACGTCGTTACACTGCATCTAGATCGTGTACGCTACTTTTCCGTCATGTTACCTGTTGATCTGAAGTGTTCCATCCAGATGAGGACTGTGTTACGACTCGGAACAATTCCATGTCATCCGAGGTCGAACTGCACACGGAACATTCGTTACTTTGCTGCAACAGTCTCACCACTTCTAAGCAAACTATCAAAGACGAACAACCGATGTTAGAGCTCACAGTGTTCTACTGTATGTGAAATGGAGTCTTGTGTGGAGAAGAACTACTCTCACCATGAACTCCTCGCTCCACCCGTTCTCAGTAACACGCAGATCAAAACCCTTCGTCTCCCATGTTATATCCAGTATAAGCTTAAATGTTTCGTAGTTCATGTTACCTCATGATTCTCCTACTCCTCGTGGATTCGTCTTAACACCGAACCGGAGATAAGTGTGCTAGACTTTGCCACTGTGCTGTGTGTATGTGTATGTTTGTGTTTTATTGACGTTCATGAACGTGGATATCAGCCTCCTTACTAACATTGGTAGAAACAAATGTGCTTAAAGTTTCTAAAACATTACAAAAGACGTAATAACCATTCTTACGTAAAATTTAACTCTCTATCAATCTCGTTTACTTTTGCCCACACAGTCACACTATTTATCACCCTTTAAGATACCCTTTCTTTCAAATCTCCTATTTCAGTTAAAAACAACTGGACAAGTGCTAGCAGGACTCTAGCTCCCAGGGTTTCGTACAAACTTTATCTTTTATATGGATAGTTCATCTATATATTTTGATGAGTGAGTTCCCTCGTATCAAATTATAGTCGTAAATGACCATATCATTTGATTTTATAAACTTGGAAGATTAAATTTTTACACCGCCAGGGAATCATAGAACTTGCTTTCTGACAAATTTCAACTTCTTACACCTACGTGATCTTGACAAGAGGGATCTTAAGAGAAGGGGAGAGAGACAGATAACAAGGTAAACATAATGGTTCCGTATTTACAGGGTGAGGTACAGAACGGTAAAAACTAGTAATGCAAGAAAGAAAGTTATAATATTTACACAGATATGTTTGGCTGATTAAGCATATAAATAAACATGTAAGGACCAGCCATCCTGATAACACATTAAAATTATCTTTCCTAAAATTTTAAAAAACAAGTCAGAACTTTCTCAGAATCTTAAAAGTCGTACCACATTAATCTCACTGTCGATTAAAATGGGAACTATATCTATAAGTAAATTATCTGCTGCCCTCTTGAGATGGCAGCCTGTGACCTGGTGAAAAGTCCCAGACGCTCGAGGGTCGTCTACCTGGAGCAAGAAGCCATGCGTCATAGGTGTTTGTAATACACTCCTGGAAATGGAAAAAAGAACACATTGACACCGGTGTGTCAGACCCACCATATTTGCTCCGGACACTGCGAGAGGGCTGTACAAGCAATGATCACACGCACGGCACAGCGGACACACCAGGAACCGCGGTGTTGGCCGTCGAATGGCGCTAGCTGCGCAGCATTTGTGCACCGCCGCCGTCAGTGTCAGCCAGTTTGCCGTGGCATACGGAGCTCCATCGCAGTCTTCAACACTGGTAGCATGCCGCGACAGCGTGGACGTGAACCGTATGTGCAGTTGACGGACTTTGAGCGAGGGCCTATAGTGGGCATGCGGGAGGCCGGGTGGACGTACCGCCGAATTGCTCAACACGTGGAGCGTGAGGTCTCCACAGTACATCGATGTTGTCGCCAGTGGTCGGCGGAAGGTGCACGTGCCCGTCGACCTGGGACCGGACCGCAGCGACGCACGGATGCACGCCAAGACCGTAGGATCCTACGCAGTGCCGTAGGGGACCGCACCGCCACTTCCCAGCAAATTAGGGACACTGTTGCTCCTGGGGTATCGGCGAGGACCATTCGCAACCGTCTCCATGAAGCTGGGCTACGGTCCCGCACACCGTTAGGCCGTCTTCCGCTCACGCCCCAACATCGTGCAGCCCGCCTCCAGTGGTGTCGCGACAGGCGTGAATGGAGGGACGAATGGAGACGTGTCGTCTTCAGCGATGAGAGTCGCTTCTGCCTTGGTGCCAATGATGGTCGTATGAGTGTTTGGCGCCGTGTAGGTGTGCGCCACAATCAGGACTGCATACGACCGAGGCACACAGGGCCAACACCCGGCATCATGGTGTGGGGAGCGATCTCCTACACTGGCCGTACACCACTGGTGATCGTCGAGGGGACACTGAATAGTGCACGGTACATCCAAACCGTCATCTAACCCATCGTTCTACCATTCCTAGACCGGCAAGGGAACTTGCTGTTCCAACAGGACAATGCACGTCCGCATGTATCCCGTGCCACCCAACGTGCTCTAGAAGGTGTAAGTCAACTACCCTGGCCAGCAAGATCTCCGGATCTGTCCCCTATTGAGCATGTTTGGGACTGGATGAAGCGTCGTCTCACGCGGTCTGCACGTCCAGCACGAACGCTGGTCCAACTGAGGCGCCAGGTGGAAATGGCATGGCAAGCCGTTCCACAGGACTACATCCAGCATCTCTACGATCGTCTCCATGGCAGAACAGCAGCCTGCATTGCTGCGAAAGGTGGATATACACTGTACTAGTGCCGACATTGTGCATGCTCTGTTGCCTGTGTCTATGTGCCTG
Source organism: Schistocerca cancellata (assembly GCF_023864275.1). Classification (NCBI taxonomy): domain Eukaryota; kingdom Metazoa; phylum Arthropoda; class Insecta; order Orthoptera; family Acrididae; genus Schistocerca; species Schistocerca cancellata. Next base: position 473,295,888 of record NC_064628.1, on the reverse strand, counting down.
TGGTTCTGTCAGTGTGATCATGTGATGTATCTGACCCCAGGAATGTGTCAATAAAGTTTCCCCTTCCTGGGACAATGAATTCACGGTGTTCTTATTTCAATTTCCAGGAGTGTATGTGAAACGAGTGAGAAAGAACTCATCGCCTCAATGTGACTGGCAAGAGCGTCATTGACTTTACTAGGTGCATCTTATTGTCCGTCATGTCCATTGCATCGAACTTTCCAGACCCTGTCAAATCAGGCTTTGCACTAATACGTTTCATGCCAAAGTCACGACAACCTGACAAGGAAAGTAATTAAGTTTCTTCCTCTTCGGGGACCACATAACTGTGAGAGTACTATGGGAAACAGACAGTCTCCATATATAATTGTGGGTACGGCGTGAAGCGTGGATGTACAGCTGGTGCAGTTAAGGCGTCCGTTCGAGAAAAAAGGGAAACCCGGATTCGAGTCCCCGTCCGGCACATTTACTATCGTCATTCCTATCGTAGCTGAGGGATGTTCATAATCGACACTGCGAATATGTTTCATATATTTTATAATGGCAGTAGTCGCCGCAGTGCGCTTTCCTTCCAACATGCATGCATGAATGCATGTCTGAAGGAACAATGGATCGTGCTTCTTAACTAAACAGGCACAGCAATATCGTATTCTTAACTGATGGGTCGGTGTTGCTGGGTTTGAGGCGAAATTATAAACTTCAAGATCGTCCACAGTGATCAAGTAAACACAACTGCTTTCTTCACACGTTAAACTGGTTACGGCTATGGCAAACTGAATAATACCTGAATGCACTTCCCTGAGGAGCGCCACTCTCCTGCTCAAAACTATCCGACATCATGTCATCAACAAGGTACCAAACAAAGCATTTTGATAAGAAGGAAATAATAAATGTGGGTGAATAACCACGAAATCTCCTAGAATATTGTGCCTCCAGTCACCGTTGTATGCTTTATTGATGTCAAAAATATAGCCCTATACAGTGGTGTCTCCTGCTGCATATCTGCCTAAAGCAGATCACTTTGCCGAGAATGGGTCGACACCTACTGGCCTTAAGAACCATCCTTGTCCCTAATAGTCAGATCGGACAACAGTCTATTATTCGTCCCAAAGTAATTTTTATAGAGCTCGTTTAGGGGACACTTCTGTAAATACTGTGAGAGATTGCAGGGCGCTCTCACCTCTGATTCGGTATTATGCTGCTTCATGTTCTTAGAGAAAATGATCTTTATTTCGATTTGACTTCATACATCAGGATTAGCAAAATGATTCCACCTATTTGACATTAACTTATCCATGATTGGATTTGGAATTACCTTATTAACTATAATTCAATGTTGACGAGATGTAGTGCGGCAATGGTGAGCATTAGTTAATGCTCTTGCTTACATGCTCTAGGGATGGAATGACACTAGGCTTTACCTGCATTCAAAGGAATAGGGTGCCGATTTAAACGACTGCAGTAAACGAGCACAGCGGTGGTGGGCCGAGGAAAGCGCGCCTTTTTATTTTTTATTTTTTACATAGGAGGCAAATATCTGGACGGCCGAGTTCTGCGGACTCATTGTGCAGGAATGTTGGTTGGCGCCGGTTGGGAGGCAGCCACGTCCAGGTAGATTAACTACCACCGAGAAGTTGCCGCTGCAATGGACAGCGCATTGTAGACCGGCAATAAGCAGAGGATGGGCCCTTGTTAAGCAGGAAGCCGACAAAACAATTGTGAGGGTTCTGCGAATTTCCGTGGGACGGGTCACTGGCGCCCAGACGTCCAGACGCTGTTACAAAACATAGATTTGTGAAAGCATGAGGCTTTTAGGGAGTTTATGGCTGTTCTTTGGAAACCTTGAAATGGATGCAACAGAGGAGATAACAACCGTTTTATGGAGGGGTGTGGTTCCATCCTGTACATGTTGTTAGCAAAAGACACGACTTAAACGCGTGGGAAAGAGGCCATGAAGTTGAATCTTTTTCCCTTTTCTCCGAATTACCTTTAAAGTCTCTGATTAATCAAATCTGTGTTTGCAGAACAAGGGCCGCTCTCCGAGCTTCGAATGCCATGCTCCATCTCGTGACTGGCTTGTGCTAAAGTGGCGGAAGACTAAGATGTAAATAGGCTTTGCTACTGAGCTGAGGAGGAAAGCGGTCAGAAAGAGAAGATCACTCGTGTACTTGTGCTTCATTAGTAAAGAACTGCAGGTCTTTACCTAAACGGAGAGACTGTGCCACTTAGAGATTGTGCCAGTCACCTTCTGAACCATCAGAGGTAGTGCTACTAGCATCACGCACACAACGAGTGATATGTGGGTGTACTTATTTGTCTTCAGTCGGTCGTCTATACATTTGACATATTCTGTCACGCATAGTCGTGGCACGGAATCAAATTGGTTTGCCGGACGAGCAAAACGGGTCCACCTGGACGCTGAAATCCACTAGGGTTTCAGAGGCTCATATGAAAGTACCTGCGTTCCGACTTAACCGAACGCCAGACCGCGAACTTGCATTTTTCGGGCGCGTGCCATTAATAACAGATTGCGGCTGTCTATGACTTCAGTCGACAAACGCATAGTGGTGTGCCGTCCTCACCAGCAGGAGCGTAAGGTATTCGCTGCTACGGCGTAGGGCTCCAATATATGTTTCTCAGCACCCTGATCTTTCAAACCAAATTTTTCTTTTTGGAATGGTAGAATGTAGATTCTTGACGGTGGCATAGTTTTTGTGCCATAACCCAGATTCACGTGCATGAAGTCAGATAAAGAGATTAGTGTTCCGGTTAGTGTCTTGTGTCGATCCCCAGCTGATCACTTTGTCCACAATAGACCCCATGTTAGTGAAAGCATTTGTTCAAATGGTTCAAATGGCTCTGAGCACTATGGGACTTAACTTCTGAGGTCATCAGTCCCCTAGAACTTAGAACTACTTAAACCTAACTAACCTAACGACATCACACACATCCATGCCCCAGGCAGGATTCGAACCTGCGACCGTAGCGATCACGCGGTTCCAAACTGAAGCGCCTAGAACCGCATGGACACACCGGCTGGCTTGCACGGATAATTAAAGTTATTGTTGATAGAGAATTTGAGTGATAGCGAGTAGTTTGGCTAGACAAGTAGACTGGGAGCAAGAAAATAAAGCATACGTCATGAGGGAAGAGCGTAATGAATCTGTTGAGGCACAGTTTGAACGTAGGGAGGCGTTGCTGTTGAACGCTGTTAGCAACAACGAGGTCGTACAACAAGGAAATCAGGGAGACGAAAGTGATATGGCTTTTCTTGAGAGGACAGGCAGTGTCAGATCGCGTGTGATAGAGGATGTGAGCATACCACAACATATCGAGGCAGATGTGCTTATTAGAAAATCCGGACATCGAAGATAGAGCGGTATCAGAACGCAATGTTGTGGACACAACACCGTGTATGAGTTCGGACAATCACAATACTGAGGAAAATGAAGACGATTACAATTTAGTGCATTTTTAATCGGAACGGAGAAGACACTTGTTAGACAAAATGGTATAGAGGCAAATATTAATAGACTAGAGAGAATGGAGGAGAAAATTAATGAGTTAGTTCGAAATAATAACGAGACGAGTACGAACATTAAAAATATCGGAGTTCAGGTAAATCAGATGCGAGAAGAATTCAAGTCATGGGCAAATAAACTCAAGGCAAGCCTATGGATAGTAAACACTAAAGGAATGAAAGGTTTAAAGACAGCACATGATACTAAGAAGACGGAAGAGTGCATCTAGACGGTAACAAGTGTCGCCAGACGTAGAATGCGTGGAAAAGCGCCAAAATGACGAGTCAGTGGCCATGGACAAATTAGAATGTGAGCTGCGCAAATTAGGGACTGGTTCGGAGTTAATAACCGCAACACCAGTGAGCGAGACTGAAGAGGTCCGGACTCTCCTTTCGTTCGAAGCACAACAGGAAGCGATCAACACGCGCATGGAGAAGAAATTGGAGGAGGTGCTAAGGAAAAATTTAAAATGGGGGCAAGTGCGAACGCAGCAGCACCAGAAACAAATTCAGGCGGGATGGATAACTGTATACCGTTAGCGGCAAGCAGAGGGTATAGTGAGATGAGCGTCGTATTTCCTCGAAGCCGAGGAGGGAGCACACATCAGGGGACGTCGAACGAGGACAACGAAAGGTCTTGTATTTTACGAAGGACGGACGTGGTCGATGAAACGCCAGTTGATTTTCAGCAAGTACGAAAATTCGAAATTTTCCGAGATGAAAGCAATTTTACTTGCCCACGTAACTGGATATCACAATTTGACCTCCCATTACCTCCAAATCGGCCTTTAAAATACAAGCTGGTCTTTATTTGCGGACACTTGCAATGGTCAGTTGCGGAGAAAATGCGCGGAATATCAGCAACGTGTAGAAGTTACCAGGAGTTCGAGGACTGGTCCAAGGAGACGCAAGAGCGCATAGAGTACGAGGTGATTGTTGGCAAAGATTTTGAGAGTTCAGGCTACAAAATCCCAGTCAAGTTCCTGGATGCAATGACTGACAATAACCAGTATCTTGACGTACCATGCTCTACCGGTGAAATCATTCGTCATTGTTACACCAAACTTCCGTCAGCATATCAACATGTACTAGCTGGCAGGTGTAATGTGGAGCTCAGTACTTTCCGTAACACATTTTACGAATCAGAATACGCATTCCAAGCAGAGAATATCTGAGAACACAGAGGAGAGTCTGACAGATACGTCGCAGGCCCTATGTCGCGTCCACAATATAACCATTACAATAATAGGAACTGAAAAGCGCGTAATAGAGTGCGTTACGGAAACCATTCACTGTCGGGAAATTTCGAAAGTAATGAAGTTGAACAACGAAGAAACTGGAATGAGAACCGCAATAATTATGTACTAGGCAACTCAGGTTTGAATGGAGGAGGAATGAAGGGTACAGACTACAAAACAAAAGCCATGGGCCCGGCTTCAATGACAATAGAAGATGGGCCCGATTGAACAACGGAGGAAACGGAAATGGAGCTCAGGTCGAGGAAACAGAGATTCGGGGAACGAACCCAGGTCGAGGGGCGGGAGGGAATGGTAACCAACGCCACTTCTGAGCAAGCCACAGACAGTTTAATGGTCGGTGACAGCCGAACATAAGCATTGTAGCATAAGTTTGTTTTGTTATAATAATTTTAAAGATAGCAATCATTTCTTAAGATGTTTTTGTGATTCACCATGGTAATTACCATAGGAACATCTCCCATTACAGCTAGTCGCAAGGGTTGGCATTAATAGAATTTCGCTGTACAAGTATTTCCTCGTAACATGTATCAAGTGTATTGATGTACAGTTGGTCATCCCACAGCTGAATAATTTACAATTGTTGAGCGTAGAAATGTGCCGATTACACGATAGGAATTTCGTTGTTTATTTTGCAGTACTATAACCTGCGAGTTAATATGTTCTCATAGCAAGTTTGCAGGTTGCGTGGAATGACAGAATCAAATGTCACCACAACGATAGAATTTTATATCGTCCGCAGCTCGTGGTCGTGCGGTAGCCTTCTCGCTTCCCGTGCCCGGGCTCCCGGGTTCGATTCCCGGGGGGTCAGGGATTTTCTCTGCCTCGTGATGACTGGGTGTTGTGTGATGTCCTTAGGTTAGTTAGGTTTAAGTAGTTCTAAGTTCTAGGGGACTGATGATCATAGATGTTAAGTCCCATAGCGCTTAGAGCCATTTGAACCATTTTGAATTTTATATCTTCGAGTATGAAACAAGTGCATGAGTAGTTCGGACGGAATTCTTCTCGTAACATCTTAGAGAAAAGCTACAATTATATTTCTTCTGTTTATTGTGTGTTCATCGCAGTTCACGCCCTGTTACGATCCAGTATATATTTCATAGTATGGAGTGTGAGAGGGGCGTCGTTGAGATTAGTTTGCGAGATTCTTGGAGGTGTTTTAGCAGGCTGGTCGTGTAGTGTCCACACAAAAGGCATGCTGACTTTCTTGTGTGTTTTGCTGTGATTTGTGATCAGTGCCCAGTGCAATGTGTCTCCGCTGTGGGCTGATTATTGTTATCGCCAGTTGTGCAATGTATTTGTTGTGTGTTTTCTGTCTGTGTATGTCGCCTTTGCTGCGATGTTTCTCGCGAACGGGATATTTTATTCTAGTGTGTTTACACAGATGAGCTATCGCGTCTAATGCCGTTGTTGTTCACTGTGGTTATTCTCTTGTGCTTATTCACATGCGGTTTTCCGCACGTGGGTTTCCGGGAGTAATTCGTGAGCGCCTGAGTGGTATATCTTGGGTAATAGTGTGTACTATGTGGAATGTGTTAGTCACTTTCGTACGTTTTTTCTGAGTGGGCGAGGCACACCATCAATATGTAAGAAAGGGAAGAACGGAAGATATGTAGCTTTGTAGTCAAATGTTGATAATACCTTGTGGTTCAAATGGTTCTGAGTCATCAGTCCCCTAGAACTCAGAACTATTTAAACCTAAATAACCTAAGGACATCACACACATCCATGCCCGTGCAGGATTCGAACCTGCGATCGTGGTGGTAGCGTAGTTCCAGACTGTAACGCGTAGAACCGCTCGGCTATCCTGGCCGGCAATACCTTGTGCTTTTCATGTTTGTTTCAGGGGCTGGAGTGGAAGATTTGTACACGAACCTGAGAAAATTTTGTGTTAGTTTCAGCAAAAAGAGAATTTCGCGTTTTTTATCCCACTTAGAAAAGCGAGCAGATTGCTGACATCAGTACTCATCGAGGTTCACACCATACACCAGCAGTAGTGCCCCCTTAACGACAACAAAATGGGAGTATAGTAGTTTTTATATCTTTTATAGGAGTTGGGTTGCATGAATAGGTAGTAGACTTAGATGGAATGAGAATGACTGAAGTGACTTTGCAGTCTAAGCCGGCTTAGTACTTTGAGTGCATGAAAGTTTGTGAGAAATTAACACTACACCATCATACAGTACAACACCTCATCACTACTTCAGATTATAAAGATTTAGACACAGAAATTAATCATTTAAAATTATTGCTGTAATAATACCAAATTATTTACGTAATAGAGTAGTATTATATTTTAGTCAAAGAACTGTAAACTCTTTTATTCTTTTTATTCTTGGAGTAATCGTTCATTATATATCACTGTATTTATGCTGTAAACATATTTGTAAAAACACGACACTGTGTTTCCGTGTAAGGATAGTGCAAACTATTGGCGGCTGAGTTGATGGCTACGTATCTGGCGTTTGGAGAGATTGCAGACACCGGAGTGGCTATAGCACCTGGGCAGACGGGCCGCCACTCAGATAAGACTGTCAAGGCCATATGCCAGCCCTGTGAGCAGGAGGTTGACGCAGCAGCCGGTGGCCGACTTAGCGACTGCAGGGCAGCTGGTCGACAAGATGTCATTGGCTACATGGATGGACTTGAGAGCGTACAAGCCCCTTCGCTCCTCCGATTGTCAACAAGGGGCTGGTGGGAATCTGCAAGATGCAAACTTGCAGATCAAATTATCAAATTGACAATATGCCATTTAATGGTGAACACACACACATACACACGACCACAGGCAGATTCACACTGTCAGACAGTAAGCGTCTCTCTACCAGGAGGCAATCTCGCCAGTGCAGCTTTGCATGTAGAAAAAAAAATAGAAAACAACCGGCACATACTAGCAACCAAGAGTCTAGTCTGTGTGCGGCAGCTTCGAATACGAACGGCCGCGCATGATTACCCGAGCGGTCTTAGTCGCTGCAGTCATGGACTGTGCGGCTGATTCCGGCGGAGGTCCTCCCTCGGGCATAGGTGTGTGTAAGTTTGTCATTAGGATAATTTAGGTAAAGGTAGTGTGTAAGCTTAGGAACAGATGACCTTAGCAGTTTAGTCCCGTAAGATTTCACACACATTTGAATACCAACGGCCACAGTGTCATAGACCAACAACAACAGTCTAAACCACCGCGTCCTCTTTAAGGGTGGCGACAATTCATAGGAAAAGAGCAATCTTACCACAAGAAGCTAGGAACTCGATAATACAAACGGCAGAACATCATGCCTCCAGGCACATCACCTCACCGCCCTTCTGGATGAATCGCAACAAAAACCACGACAAGGCGTGGCTTCCCACCTCAAAACAGTTCACTGTACGATACAATCAGTCTCACAAAACGTGGCTGTGCACCCGGGCCACCTACTGCAAAACTACCCATATGCTAGTACATCCTCTCTCTCTCTTAAAGCTGCAACTGATCGCATGCTAAGCACTGTGACCCCTCTGACGACGCACCAGAGGAAGGAGAGCACGGCTCAACCTCCTCCTCCGAAGATGAAGTGGGGGGGGGGGGGGAAATTACCAAAGGATGGCAGTATGACAGCTTAGGCTTTAATTTGACTAGCATGCAGCTGAATGAAATTATTGTTGGCAAGGTTTTTAAAGAGAAAGTTGACCGGACCCAGTCACTTGCAGACCTGCCATGGGGCCAATAAAATGAGGGGGCTAACTTACCAACACTAGATGCTTCCGTGGTCACAGGGGCAGTAAAGTTACATACAAAATCCCGATAGCCTACCTTTGTTCGGTCTCGGACCCTACCACAGTTATAGCGCTGAGCTTGCCAGAGGTGTGCTCGCTTTATATTGCGTCAAGCGTTCTCCCAATTGCACTTAATATGATGCGGATTCAAATTTTCTGGTAAGAGGTCTTCGATATTCCACATATTGGATACGGGAGTATTAATTGGATAAGCAAGCATGAGGGAACCTCATGCTGAGCAAGGCGAGATTCAGCCACGGCAACTGCGAATACCACTTGATCTGCACGTTGGCACGATAAATAATTAAAGCTGCCTTTAGGTTCTAGTTAACACGCTCAGCAAACGAAAGCTTGGGATAATAAGGTGTGGTGGTAACATGTTTGATGGCATTATTAAAACAGAACCTGCGAAACCCTTTTGAAATAAAGCCAGGTGCATTGTTGTTAAGCAGGGTCTTAAGGGGGGCAAAGAAAGTGAGAACTTTAGTAAGATGGTTTATGGTGCTGTACGTCATAATTTCCCTGCTGGGCAAGAGCAACGTGAAGTGGCTAAAGGCATCCATTCTTGGTCCTGGGTAAGGGTCCCACGTGATCAATGAACACCTTATCCATGGCCGTAAACTCTCAGTCAGATTGCAGTAATCCCAGACTAATGTTGTTTCTCGGCTTCCCTATTTTACAGGCCTCACATTGCCACACTAATCGACTGGCAAATAATGCCAGGTGACATGCTGGCACGTTTTGGTGACCAATTTGGCCACTCCTTAATGTCCGCCGAGGAGTGAAGTATGAACATACTTAAAGGTGGGCTGAACAAGGCTCTGGGGCAAGAAAATCCTATCCTGATTGGACCTGCCCAACCGCCGACATAAGACTCCTCTCAGTAAGGTATAATCGTGGACCTCCTCCCCATTCAACATGGCCCACCTAACGGGCGCTAAGATGGGATCATGCGACTGTGGCTCTTAGAGGTAAATCAAAAGTTCAGGGATCTCGGACAGGACAGTTCCAATGAGGATAGCGTTCTGGCTAGCACCATTTTTGAGATCTTCCCATTCCTCCAGAAACATGCGACTCAGAGCATTGGCGACCTGGTTCTTGACCACTTTAATATGGCGAACCCGCCGATATGAAAATCACTGTGAGGTAACAGGCGAGTCGTCGCGCCCTGAGAATATTCTAAGTTCAGAGGAAGGCCAACCACGTAGGGCTGGACGCTGCACGAAGCAAGAAGGGTCCAGCCGTGTGGCTGGGAATTCCATGGTGATGCTGTGTTTATGAAGGAGACACGCTAGGTGTGCCAAAGATGGCAGACTTTGTGAAACCATAATGTCACACATTTCACAGTTCGTATAGAAATTAATAGTAGCCATATGAACCATGATATCTCAAAAAGAAACATGTACATTACCATTATTTGGATGACGATTCTGATGGTGTAATCAGATTTTCAATATGTTTATTAGTTTAAAGTTTAGTATCTGACGGAAAAAACACAAGTAACACCCAGCAACGAATTTCCAAAATATAAACGCTTCATCCGATTTTGTCGATTGGCATGTCTTTACAAAGCTGTTAGTGTAAACCTAAATTGGTTATGAATTAAAGGCATGTAACTTAAATGGTACATGAGTTATTGGAGGTCAAAGTGGCTATTTACTATCGATCACGTCAAGCCATAAGTACTCCACAGTTACACGAAAAAATGGCAGCACCATGCTTATAAATATATTTAATCTTCTGTGTCTTTGTTTATATCCGATATATACTATTTATGAAGAGATTGGTTAAATATTTAATGCGTTTTAGAAAGCACACAGAAATTTGGCTACTGGCCTACCTTTTTTGCTATTCCCTTGATATGTGTTTATTTAATTTGGTTATGCATTTAATAATGTGTGGTAGTGCGTGTTTATGGTCCAGCCATAGGAATATTTATTTAATTTCAAGTTATTTAAATGTAAATCCAGTCTCGGTATTTCGGATGTGTTTCCTTATGTTTGTGTGGTTGCATTGGCTAGAAGACATGGTGCGAGTGCTCTAGCAAATCACATTGCTCATGAATGGGGAGACTGGATGGAGGCGACTTTGGGAGAGAGGCCAGGACAGTACGGGACAGTATATAGAAAGTGCTGGACGTGAAGGCGCGAGGGACAGTCGCAGGACTTAGAGAGTGGAGCGGTTTGCACGTGGGGTTGCGGCAGTTAGAAGTACTTCGGAGTGCCGACTTGTTCACTTGTGAAATTTCCGTGGCTTCTACAGTGAAGACGTAGTGTGTGTTTACAAGTGAATATCTCGTGAGCTATACTGTTGTTCGTAGCTGGTTATGTGCAATAGGAATCTATTGTTTCCCTGTTATTCAACTTATAATTTATTTAATTGCTGGACCATCGACCCAATAAGTGTTTTTCAGGAATATACCACAATCTCAAAAGTACTTCTGCTATCGTACTCATCATTTAAAGTCGTTTGGGTAGTACCTGCAGATTTTATTTAATTGCAATCTTTCATTTATAAATTTATATGTTTCTTTTATAACTTGCACTGGGTGTTGTGTGATGTCCTTAGGTTAGTTAGGTTTAAGTAGTTCTAAGTTCTAGGGGACTGATGACCATAGATGTTAAGTCCCATAGTGCTCAGAGGCATTTTTATAACTTGCAATTTCCGAGTGATAGAAACCTTCGACCATTTGATACATTTGTTTATTCTTATTGTATAATCTAGACTAAGCAGTATTTGACCTGTAATGCGGCAACTACGTATCCCAGCCCATAGACAACGATACCAGCAAAAACTTTTAATATATCAACTCTAAGTCGGAGGGTGCGTAGTTGAGGGCCACCACCACGTCACACACTTTATTCTGTTTTGAAAGCCCTTAATTGGGGGCTCGTCCGGGATTAGAACCCTTTAAAGTGGTAATTCCTTTTCTCTCTGTTATTCAGCATACAATGCGAAGTGTAAAAACCTTTGCAAAACCAGTAGAGATATCTGTAGAGTGAACGTCTCACAAAACACAGTGTGAGATCGGTTTTTCCCGCAAGTAGGTTTCTGGAGATAGTGAAATTACGCTGTAATTTTCACAATTAACACATTCTATCGATAGAGGTCCTAATCTACCACGTTAAAGGCGGTTTTCGTGGGGGCTCAGTCTAAATAATTTGAGTTCAGGGAACAGTAGCGGTTAGCGCGTTTAACGGACAGCTGTATTGGATACGGTTGGTGCACGCTATAATGGAGGGCAGTTATGGTTACATCGGTCGACTTTTCCAGAGGTGGACGCACCTCAGCAGCATTACCACGGCAGCTTCATCGAGTACTCCAGGGAAATCTTCAATGTCGACTTCCACTACAACGGACATCATCACTAAGGCTGAGGGATCGATCTCAGACCAGATAAGTGCCTGCCCAAATAGAGTGATAGTGTTTGTTTCTAAAGTTCAAGGTCCACTTATAGATGTCACGGATATAAGATAGTCACCTAGTATGTGTAATTCTGAAAACGGAAGTGAGCCAGTTAGTCTGAAATCAGAGTGTGAAAGTGTAACTAGTAGGAATTCAGGCTAGGAGAATGAATGTGTGAGAGATATGTTGTATGAGCTAATGCAAATGATACAGGGATTGGATAATAATATGTATACAATGGCAGATAATATCAGTACAATTCAAATAGTTACGGATACAATCCGGACTGATATAGGTACAATGCGAACTGAAATAGGTTCCGCTGTGAAAGAGGAATTTCCAAAATTTATGGGTAACCTTTAAAAAGCAATTGATGGTAAATTAAAATGTGTCCGAGTGGATATGGGGAAATTTACAGACGAAGTTGTAATATTAAAATCTAAAATCGAATCAGTGGAAATAGATCTTGGGGAAAAATGAATAAAATACAGACGGAACTTGGGGGCAAGGTAAGCAACTGTATAAAAGCGCAACATGCTCATAAAAGCGATATAAATTTAGAAATTAGTGACATTGACAGTCGTATAGGTGAAGGGGAGAAAGAAGTGATCAAAATTAAAGATAAAATAGAGTCCTGTGTCACTAGTGAAAATGAATTTAAAAAACAAATGCAACAGTTAAAAAGTGATTTAAATTCATAAGCCTCCCAACAGGGCAGGCGGTTATAAATATCCCTTGGGCAAATACCAGATCTGTGAAGTGATACACAGATGACGGAAGATATCACCCAGTAAATTTCTTGGCTGCGTGAAGGGACGCTTTTGTACACGACGTGTCGGACGAAGCGAAAATAAACTATGTTAAACGGGATTTGGAAGGAGACCCACAGTCTTGGGAAAATGTTAAATGTAGTTCGTTCGAATCGTACGAAGAGTTCGAAAAGCGTTATTTGAATAAATTTTGGAACGAGGCAAAGCAAACACGGATCCAAAATGAATTTTTAAACAGGCCAAGTTACAAGTACGTTAATGGAACGATGAGACATTTTTCCAAGCGCGATCTTGGAAAGATTATGCAGGTGAAAAAACCGTTGAGGGTTTTAATGGAAATCACAACGTTAAAAAGGCGATTACCTGAAGATTCTCAGCGGGATCTTGTCCACAGCGCATGTGATCCCGTTTAGGAATTTCTAGAATTTGTAGAATAATTAGAGGGGGCTTTGAAGTTCAAACCTCAGAGCCAACCGGGTGGTAGTTATCAAAACGGGAAACCAGATAATCATCGTCACAATAGTAATCGTGAGAGAAATATAAGGAATTCTCGGAGAGACAGTAGCTGGAATGAGCCGAATGGTCCGAGAACGAACAGTTGTGACAACTTCCGCAAACGGGATCCAAGAAAAGAACGCAGATTTGATGGAGGAAATTCGCGCGAAGTGCAATCGCCTAACAACCCGTCGAGAAACTGATGTTCGCTTCTCAGGTCCGGGGATGGCGATCTAAACAGGTGATGAAAAGGACTGGAGATAATGGTAGAAATGTTGAAACGCAACAGTTACGTAATATGAATATGCTAAAGGGGAAGGCTATGTAGGTGGCTCTTTCAAAAAAAGCAGGCGCGAACGGCAGAAGCACAGATTTGTGGGAGATTTAAGTAAAAAAAATGGGAATAAATTTACGGGGAATGATGTAAGTTGTAATGGATGAATGTGTGAATAGTGATGAATGGAAAGATTCATTGGTTCAAAAAGAAGTTCAAGAGGAGATGAATTTTGTGAAATCAAACGGTGTGGGGAGTTCTGTGAGTATTTCTGAGTCAGCGAAAAGCGCCAATGTTAGTGAAGGTGGCATAGCTTCGGTCTCTCCAGCTGCAAGTAAGGGTGATTGTGTTTTGGCGGAAAGCGTCAATGTTGCTAAGGGAGGCTTAGCATTTGTCTCTCCAGCAATTGAAGTTAGCAATTTATCTGCAGAGGTAGATGATCACTGTTTAAAGGAACAGAGTAATGGTAATTTATGTAATGATGTATAAGCTACTGATATTGATACTTCGGAGAAAGGAATGTACGCGTTTCTAGTCACGAATGAAGGCGAAACGAAACTTATTTATGAATATTTGAATCTAAAACGTTAGTCAGTGTGTTAAATTGAGAATATATGTAAAATAGGATCGGGGGTGAATCTGGATGAAAGGTGTGTAGAAATGGCAGTGTGTGCTGATTTTTGACAAGTCTCGAAATCCCAAAATTGTACGACAAGGTAGCAGTAATTTGTGTAAAGTAGCGGCGGAGGATAAAGTTGTGTGTGATTCACGTGAAGTTAATTTGTCGGCGGAGGGAAGTAAGGTTTCTGATGTGAATTTCTGTAGTGATTTAAATGGTGTAACAACAGATAAGGTTGCTGAGAAGAATATTTATGATTATGATGTCCTACGCATCGATGTATTATTTCAGGAAGATAAAGTGTTCAAAAAAATATTCAATTGTGTGTGAAATCTTATGGGACTTAATTGCTAAGATCATCAGTCCCTAAGCTTACACACTACTTAACCTAAATTATCCTAAGGACAAACACACACCCGTGCCCGAGGGAGGACTCGAACCGCTGCCGGGATCAGCCGCACAGTCCATGAGATAAAGTGTTTAACAATGAATTAATGTGTAATATTGTTGAAGCTGCAAGTGTCGATGTTTTGGAGGGTGAAAAAAGTAAGGCTGTGCATGCTATGGGAAATGAATCGGCGAAATGTGTGGAAGAACTTACAGAAAATTTAGAGAGGGATGAAGTAAATAGTGTGGACGAGGCTAGTTTGTGTACTGAAGTTCATACGAATTGGTATATGAAAGAGGAGTGTGATTTTAATGTGACTGATTGGCGTTGGTACGGTAGAACATTACGGTCATTGCTGCCGCATATGTGGAAAAGACAGAAGTTTAAAATTGCTAAGGGTATGTAAAAAAAGTACAGAAGTGAGAAGCTTTTCGAATCTGTAATTAGTGGTAGTAACTTTGGAGGGATAATTTATGTGTTTATTTGGGGATTCATTAGTAATTTGTTAGTTTATTGAGGCACTGTATGTCTGCAAATGGGAGACGTTCATGCACTGATGGTGCGTGGAGGTTAGTGACTTCGTGAATTTAAGTAAAATATGTATAGTTTTACGCTTTGTATAAAACTGTGGCAAAGAATTGCGTGGTCAAGTTGAAGGGTATTAAATTGCAATTGTATGTGCAAGCAATTTTTGGTGCACGGAGGTGGAAGGATTTATTAAAATCAGTTAAATAGAACTGATTTGAATTTAAGCTTGATGTGATTCAGTCGTTTGCCTTGTGACTTCGTTCTAAAGTATCGTCTTCCGCTGGAGGGAATCTTTAGCGAAGATCCTGGTTGGTTTTGAGAAGTGGTTTGTTGATGGGTTTCTACTTTTGGTTTTCGTTGTAGACAGATTTGTCACGATAAACGGTGGAACTTGGAATTCAGAGGCAGACAAGTTATCTGCGAGGCACTTGGTCAAAAGACTGATGTGAGTTGATCAATACTTCGCGCTACAATCCATGTGAGCGTGTTTAGTGCGAAGGAAAAAATTAGTGCATGAAAAGCCTTAGCGTTGAGTGAGTGGCACAAGAAGTGCTAACAAAATCGCACATAAGTGAAAAAAAAATTTCTTGTCCACAAAATTGATTATGTGCATAACTCAAATGCAGGCATTTATTTAATATGATATTTTGTTCATAATTTGTGTTAGTTTATTTCGAAATTGATGTTTGTTTTTGAATAATTGAAATGCAGGCATTTAATTAATATGCCGTTTCGTTCATAATCTGTGTTCGTTTAAGTTATTTCGCAATTCATGCTGCTCCCACACCACTACAAAGATCTTGTAAACACTGTGGCCTGGTGTCTAATCATTTAATTCTGGTCTTTGAAATTTGTTTTATATGTACTTGTATGAACTGACGGGTTCTACTTCTGAACATTCTGGCAATTCAGAATGTTAATAAGTGGAGTTGTGTGAAGTAACGGGCGAGTCGTCGTGCCCTGAAAATTTTCTAAGTTCAGAGGAAGCGGTGGCCGAACGGACCGATCGGCGGACGCGGGCTGTTCGGCAGACCGACCACGTGGTGCCGGATGCTGACCGAAGAAACATGGGTCCAGTCGCGCGGCTGCGAATTCCATGGTGATGCTGTGTTGATGAAGGAGACACGCCAGGAATGACAAAGATGGCGGATTTTGTGAAACCTTAATGGCACACAAATTATTATTAACCAGATGAATCGTGATACCTCAAAAAGAAACAAGTACATTACTATTATTTGCATGACGATTCTGATGGTGAAATCAGATTTTGAGTATCTTTATTAGTTTAATGTTTTGTATCTGACAGTGAATTATGCGAATTTTCAAAATATAAATGCTTCATCCTATTTTGTTGTTTGCTGCCTCTTTACAAAGCTACACTCTTGGAAATGGAAAAAAGAACACATTGACACCGGTGTGTCAGACCCACCATACTTGCTCCGGACACTGCGAGAGGGCTGTACAAGCAATGATCACACGCACGGCACAGCGGACACACCAGGAACCGCGGTGTTGGCCGTCGAATGGCGCTAGCTGCGCAGCATTTGTGCACCGCCGCCGTCAGTGTCAGCCAGTTTGCCGTGGCATACGGAGCTCCATCGCAGTCTTTAACACTGGTAGCATGCCGCGACAGCGTGGACGTGAACCGTATGTGCAGTTGACGGACTTTGAGCGAAGGCGTATAGTGGGCATGAGGGAGGCCGGGTGGACGTACCACCGAATTGCTCAACACGTGGGGCGTGAGGTCTCCACAGTACATCGATGTTGTCGCCAGTGGTCGGCGGAAGGTGCACGTGCCCGTCGACCTGGGACCGGACCGCAGCGACGCACGGATGCACGCCAAGACCGTAGGATCCTACGCAGTGCCGTAGGGGACCGCACCGCCACTTCCCAGCAAATTAGGGACACTGTTGCTCCTGGGGTATCGGCGAGGACCATTCGCAACCGTCTCCATGAAGCTGGGCTACGGTCCCGCACACCGTTAGGCCGTCTTCCGCTCACGCCCCAACATCGTGCAGCCCGCCTCCAGTGGTGTCGCGACAGGCGTGAATGGAGGGACGAATGGAGACGTGTCGTCTTCAGCGATGAGAGTCGCTTCTGCCTTGGTGCCAATTATGGTCGTATGCGTGTTTGGCGCCGTGCAGGTGAGCGCCACAATCAGGACTGCATACGACCGAGGCACACAGGGCCAACACCCGGCATCATGGTGTGGGGAGCGATCTCCTACACTGGCCGTACACCACTGGTGATCGTCGAGGGGACACTGAATAGTGCATGGTACATCCAAACCGTCATCGAACCCATCGTTCTACCATTCCTAGACCGGCAAGGGAACTTGCTGTTCCAACAGGACAATGCACGTCCGCATGCATCCAGTGCCACCCAACGTGCTCTAGAAGGTGTAAGTCAACTACCCTGGCCAGCAAGATCTCCGGATCTGTTCCCCATTGAGCATGTTTGGGACTGGATGAAGCGTCGTCTCACGCGGTCTGCACGTCCAGCACGAACGCTGGTCCAACTGAGGCGCCAGGTGGAAATGGCATGGCAAGCCGTTCCACAGGACTACATCCAGCATCTCTACGATCGTCTCCATGGGAAATAGCAGCCTGCATTGCTGCGAAAGGTGGATATACACTGTACTAGTGCCGACATTGTGCATGCTCTGTTGCCTGTGTCTATGTGCCTGTGGTTCTGTCAGTGTGATCATGTGATGTATCTGACCCCAGGAATGTGTCAATAAAGTTTCCCCTTCCTGGGACAATGAATTCACGGTGTCCTTATTTCAATTTCCAGGAGTGTATTAGTGTAAACCTAAATTTATTCCTCGATGTCTTTGTTTGTGTCTGATATATACTATTCATGAAGAAATTGATTTAATATTTACTGTGTTTTAAAAAGCACAGAGACAGCACGCTACAGGCCAACCTTTTGTTGTTATTCCTTTGATATATGTTTATTTAATTTTTTTGTGTATTTAATAATATGTGGTAGAGCATGTTTATGATCCAGCCATAGGAATATTTATTCAATTTCAAGTTATCTAAATGCAAATCCAGTACCGGTATTTCGAATGTGTTTCATTATGTTTGTGTGGTTGCATTGGCTGGAAGACATGGAGCGAGCGATCTAGCAAATCACAGCACTCATGAATGGGGAGACTAGATGGAAGCGAGTTCGGGAGAGAGGACAGGACAGTACGGGACAGTACATAGAAAGTGCTGGGCGCGAAGGTTCGATGGACCGTCGCGGGAAAGACTTAGAGAATGCAGCAGTTTGCGCGTGGTCGCGGGAGATAGAAATACTTTGAAGTGCCGACTTGTTCACTTGTGAGATTTCCGTGGCTTCTATAGTGAAGACGTAGTGTGCGTTTAGAAGTGAATATCTCGTGAGCTATATTGTTGTTCATAGCTAATTACGTTCGGTAGGAATCTATTGTTTCACTGTTATTCATCTTGTATTTTATTTAATTGCTGGACCATCGACGCCAATAAGTGTTTTTCAGAAATATACCGCATTCTCAAAAGTACTTCTACTGTCACACTCATCTTTAAATGTCGTTAAGATAGTTCCTGCAGATTTTACTTAATTGCAATCTTTCATTTATAAATTTATATATTTCTTTCATAACTCGCAATTGCAGAGAGATAGAAACTTTCGACCATTCGATTCATGTGTGTATTCTTATTGTATGCTGCAGATTCAGCAGTATGTGGCCTGTAATGCGGCAACTACATATTCCAGCCCCTAGACTACAAAACCAGCAAAACTTTTAATATTTCGTCTCTGAGTTGGAGGGTGCATAGTTGAGGGTCAGCACAACATCACTCATTTTATTCTGTTTTGAAAGCCCGCACCACCCAACTAGCAATACGCCCGTTTTTTCTGAGCCTGACTAATCTCCAGCTAAATGCCTTGTTATCCGTATCGAGGTCGAACTCCGTTTTGCTCCAAATATAATTTAAACTTCTCTACAGCTAGCAAAACAGCAAGAGCTTGAGATTCGTACACAGAGTACTTCAATTTGACCTCGGATAGACACTTAGAGGTGAAGGCAACAGGGCCTCTATCCCTTTAAATTTGCTGCAGGAGGACGGTAGCAATGCCGGTGTTTGACGCATCGGTCTGCACAATGAATCGGTGACTGAAGTCAGGGATAGCCAAGACCGGGGGGGACTGATGAAGGCAATTATCAGGGCGTCAAAGGCGGCTTGTAGGCGCTCTCCTCAAATAAAGCTCACCTCTATCTTGCATAAGTTGTTACGTGGAGCAGCCAGCTGAGCGAAATTCGGCACAAACTTCCGGAAATAGTTGGACATCCCAATGAAACTTGTGAAGTCCTTGCTAGTGGGCGGGGGAAAATTTCTAAGACTGGTGCTCCGCTCCTGATCGATACTGATTCCGTGATGAGAAACCAAATGCCCGATGAAGGAGATTTGTTCTCTGGCCATGGTGATCTTGGATGGTTTAACCGCCAGACAAGCATCGCGGAATCTCTCCAGAACGGATTCTAAATGATTGAAATGTTCATCAAAGGTCTTACTGTAGATGACTACGTCATCCAAATAATTATAAAGGAAATCAAAATTGATATCCCCAAATAAACTGTCCAACAGGCGAGATAGAACTGCAGCTCCAGTGGACAATCCGAATAGGACTCTGTTAATTTCAAAAAGATTCCAGTTCGTACAAAACGCTGTAGCCTTTTTGGATTCTTCCGCCAACGGAATCTGATGGTATGCCTGAATCAAGTCGAGGACGATAAAATACCTAGCACCAGCAAACCAGGTGAAGCAGCTATGAAGGTCAGGAAGTGGAACGGACTCCAGAACG
The DNA here is from genome assembly GCF_023864275.1 of Schistocerca cancellata. Taxonomy (NCBI): domain Eukaryota; kingdom Metazoa; phylum Arthropoda; class Insecta; order Orthoptera; family Acrididae; genus Schistocerca; species Schistocerca cancellata. Next base: position 473,276,053 of record NC_064628.1, on the reverse strand, counting down.
ACGTACTGGTTAAGTTGCCGGTAGTCAACAACAGGCCGGTAATCTCATCCCTGAGCCTTCGGGACTAAAAACATTGGCGAAGCGTAAGGAGAGGTAGATGTTCTGATAACCCCATCACGCAACATAGCGCCGACCTTCTGGCGTTGGTTCCGTATTTTAGGGAGGGATAACCGACAGGGGCCTTGGCACAACAGGACTTCATCAACCAAGCGAATTCTAAACTCTATCAAATCGGTTACTCCCAATCTGTCAGTAAGAACGTCAGGATAACGTTGAATCACCTCGAATTGTTGTTGAGATTGGGGCCTCTGGAGTTGACCAAGCTGAAGCTCAGATGTAACCACGTTGATCAACAAGGGACGCCGCTATTTAATCTCAGAGGAACAAACCCTATTTTCTTGTCCCGACAAAATTAAAACGGTCCTGCTGTTCACGTCAAGGAAAAGTCCAGTGTGCTGAATAAAATCGCATCAAGCAACAGGGTAACGATATGTTTTCTCACCAAGAGTAGCTGTACTGGCCAGGAAAATACCGCCACAGACAACTTGACTTGTACCTTTCCTGCCAGGGCAGCCTCTATCCGTTAACTGTTCGACACCTCTGAAAACTGGGAAAAAGGGGTGGCAACTTATAGATCTTACGAAATTCAAGATATCAGTCCAGATCGAGCAGGAACACAGCGCTCCCGGAGTCAACGAGACCACAAACGGGCTCCTGATTGAGTAGAGCTCAGACAAAGAGAAGTTTCGAAATTAGTTGTTCCGACATGAGCACAGCCTTTCGGTAACCTAAAACGATAGTCCCTCCCTCCCCTCCCCCCCCCCCCCCAGTTTCTTCTGGCACCGTCGACCACTTTTGGCTCCACGCTGCTCGGTGCAACTCCGGACGAGATGGGTGTCAGATCCACACCTGAAACACCTCCCGTCGGTTAACGACCGATGAGGCAATTGTGCTAGCGCAGACGAAAATTCAGGTGCTCTGGTCGCGGCGCTACTACGGCTTCTGTGCTCATCAGCAACCCTAAGGGCATCTATAGAGGTAGCCAACTCGGATAACTGGAAGAAGGTAGTAGGCTTTCCCAGCAAACTACGCCCTTCATCGATCCTCAGGTCTCATCCCCTGCAGAATAACCTCCACATTCACTGTTCGGCAACCTCCATATTTAAAGCGCATTCAGCAGTACGATCTCGGTCGATATATTGTACTAACGGTTCAGTTGATCCCTGAACGCACCAATAACATCGACGATCCAATTCGTTGCGGGCGCGAGGTGAAAGCTTATATGTCATGACAGTCCGCTGGAGATAGATGAGGGTAGGTCGTTGTCGCAGGTCTTCCAAGAAGATCCCAAACGGGGCCTCCACACTGAGCGAATATAGCAAACGCATAATGGTAGCTTCCATCATCCCTAAGGCCTCAGCATGCAGCTGGAGATGCACGACCAACCAGAGAAAATGTTGAATTCGGTCAATACTGTCAATGGCGAGCTGGATGACATCTCGGAGCAAATGCATGACCGGGTTCGGCAATCTGGGTAACTGTACCGTCACCTCTCCCTCCAGTATGCCGGCACCTTGGTGCTGGGGACTGCCTGGTTGAAGTGTTTGGTTATGCATAACTTCGAATTCTTCCTCTCTCCCAGTAGTACTGGCTTTGGCTTGTAACTGAGTAATTCTGTTAGAAAACTCGTCTGTCTCTCCCTTGGACCGTTTATCGGTTTGCACGGAGCTAAGATCACCTGATCTGGCCTGCCAGTGACAAAGATGGGCCTGAATTGTTACCCTTTGTTTCGAAATTACTTGAGTACTCTCCAAAAAATTCTAGTTCTCCTCGAGCTGGTTAATAGCCTGCTCAGTTAAAGATATAACTTCGTCAGCCCTCCCCAGGATGTCAGGAGAAATAACAATTGGCTAGAGTAATGTAGCCTGCAACCTATTTACTAACTCGGTTGAGGTCCTCTGGGTTTACTGTTGACGAATGGCGAGCTCATGACGCAGATGGTCAATTTTTAAATATGACAATCCTGGACAGCACCTGGCGGCCATACTCATTTGAAACCCTATACGCTCCACTCGTAACCCGAAAATAACCATTCTCTACAACCATTGAAATGGTCCTACTCAAAGCCCCGTTCAGAGGGATCGAACAATACAGGCTCCGACAGAAGTAGCGAGTGGCGTACCTCAGAATAGGCAACACTCTCAACCCAAATACGCTCCCAAGGTACAGGGTACAGGATCACAGTTGGATGCGGAACATCGGAAACCAATGTCAGCCTTGCAATGATCATAAATACAGACGTTTCTTGCCTTCCCAAACATTAAGGGGGAAGAATGTATAAGAAAGGATATACGAAAATTATGGTAACTACGCAATCAAATCAAAAACTGATTTGAACAGTACGTATATATGTAAAACTAGAAAAATGTTATCAACCAAGCAACAAGCCCAGAATACCAGAGCTGATGGCCGTAAGCTACTGTACGCTCTCAGAACTCTCAACGTCCCTCTGTCGAATGGCCCCTCTTGTTCCTTGCCGTTAAACAAATTATCATTGAATGGTTCACGTTAACAACAACAGGAAAATTCTGGGAACACTACAAGAAATCCACAACACGAATTCGCTATATGAAAACTTGCAGATGAAGTTGACAATATGCCATTTAACGGTGAACACACACACACGCGACCACAGGCAGATCGAAACTGTCAAACAGTGAGCATCGCTCTTCCAGGAGGCAATCTCACCGGTGCAACCTTGCATGCAGCAAAATAAATAGCAAACAACCGGCACATACCAGCAGCCAAGAGTCTAGTCTGTGTGACGGCCACAGTTTCACAGGCTAACGGACACTGATTAAACCATCACGTCCTCTTTAAGAGTGGGAGTTTCAACGCATAAGGAGAAAGCAATCTTACCACAAGAAGCCGGGAACTCGGTAACACAAACGGCAGAACATCATGCCTCCAGGCACATCGCCTCACCGCTCTTCTGGATGAGCCGCAACACAAACCAAGACAAGGCGTGCCTTCTCACCTCAAAAGAGCTCGCCGTAAGGTACAATCCCGCTCGCGAAACACAGCCATGCAAGAAGGCCACCTACTGCAAAACTGCCCGTACGCTTGTTCAAATGGTTCAAATGGCTCTGAGCACTATGGGACTCAACTGCTGAGGTCATAAGTCCCCTAGAACTTAGAACTACTTAAACCTAACTAACCTAACGACAACACACACATCCATGTCCGAGGCAGGATTCGAACCTGCGACCGTAGCGGTCACGCGGTTCCAGACTGGAGCGCCTAGAACCGCACGGCGACTCCGGCCGGCCCGTACGCTAGTAAAAGTTAGTTTATGTAAGTAATGGTACCAAGTGGAAAGTACTACTGCTATTGAAATCATTTCAGATGTTGAAAAATATGATATATAACATACGTTTGGTGATATCCTAAAGAGTTATTCAAGCATAAATGACAGCACAGAATACTGAAAGAACCTTAATTTGAATTTTTCGTCAGTGTCTAGAAAAAATGTTATTTCTTGTTAGTAATTAAGTATGTACATATAAATGTTGTATATTATGCCCTTAGGATATATGTTGAAAAAAAGAGAGAGATGTGTGAACAACTATTTTAAAGGCGAACATGAGAGTAGGGTGCAACGACACCAGAGACCTCATGTGTCGTGCGTGCAGGAAATTACATGTTTAACGTACGCGACTAAGATAGGTCCTTGTAATCCAACCTTGATTGAAAATACTAAGATTTTTTCTTTAAATTATTATGATTGATTTGCAATTCGCTAGACAAGCATAAACATGAGAGCTTGCACTTTAAGCCTATGTAAACGTCTTAATTGTGGAAAATAATTGAATAATACATTGATAACAGTATGGGCAAAGTTTCTGTAAAGTTGAGCCTGGCTCTGGGAGGCAAGTGGGCAAAAAGTGCATACATGACTTGGGACTCACCACAGACAGAACGGAAATACAATAGTACTGTCGAAAATCTGATGGAGACATTTTGTATATGGGAAATCATAATTATCAACGCTAATATGCAAAGTAAAGAACTGTAGAACCCTGACTGAACTGAAAACAGTCTGACTTGGATTTAAAACGTCAGTGCTGAATTTTCTAACTGAGACAATTAACCTTGAGCTATGAGAGAATGTGAAAGTTGAACTTTTTACCGTAGGCAGTGAAGTGCAGACACTGAACATTAAATAGTGAAAAGACATGGATGATTACAATATCCTGTAGGAAAAACTGTGTATGTGTTCTGTAAAAGTGTGGAAACCTTAACAGAAAACGAACACAAGGCCAATGTCTTTGAGAAACACTATACTTTCATTTAGACCAACAATACGCATTGCTCTCCTATGCGCGGACTGTTAGAAAAACGCAGAGGCGCAACAAATACTTGGTAAACAGTAGAGTACTCGTCACTGGACGCTAAAATATGCCTGCAGTGCGACGTGTGCAGTCAAGTGTCATTCACGAAACTAAAGTGAGACCAAAATAATACAACGCTTGAACTGCGTCTCAATACAAAACGTAAGTTCTGCCACAACATGCTAGCTTGTGACTTAAAGACTGGCGAAAGCATCACATTAGTTATCAAATTAATGATCTGTCCATTACCTACTAGTTCTAATGTCTGTAGCGGGAAGGGAGTGTTACGTTGTATGTATGTTTTTCCATTTACACTGACGGAGACGAGTTGCTGTGCGGAGTCATGTCTGAGAGATGTGGGCAGGGCTGGGGGGGGGGGGGGAGTAAGACGGACCTCAATCCACTCCGACTCGCCCAGCTGCCGACAGATGACTGGCGCGAGGCGCAGCATCAGCTAACCACAGCCGTAGCGCCAACGGATACTGCTCCTGCACGAACCGCCTCCAACGGCTACCGGTCAGTGCCTACCATCACCGCCAGGAACCAGCCTCAACAACACGACTCAGTACAGCTTTCTCCGCAACGAATGAATGATTTGTCTTACATAACTTCACATTCACCAATATCGTTGCAATAATCAAACACATCCTTTTGTATAACCGAGATCATGCTATTATTAATAGTTCAATAACAATGAAATTGGGTTCGTCTCTGATTCCACCTACGTTTTCACCTGGGGTTTCCCTCAGGACTAGCGAAATAGGGAGTGAATAATCATAATCCCTGGGAATTTTCAAAATCTTAGACTATCCCCTCTGTCACTGCCTGTGGGCACAATTTGAGCTGCAACAGCCAAAGTCGAAGAAGCCAAAGTAAGATGGGACCTAAGTATAGCAATTTAGTTAAATAGTTTTACAAAACCAAGCCAAAAATATTTATTCACTGTAGTGTCATAGGCACTTATGTCATGTTTATCTTATTTAAATACTATGTTAATTCATGTTTTGTCTAAATGACAACGAATGTAAATGAAAACCAAAAGAACTCGACGAGATGTTGAAACTGTCACTAAAGTGTGACCAGTAAAGATTTTACGAGGTATACGAGTGCTGTGGATGCAAGGAAGGAAATGTTAGCGAAAAACACTTAAAAACGAAGTGCCGCGAACATTTTTTTTTTTTTGGGGGGGGGGGGGCGTTGTGTCGTCCCAGCAGCAGTTGTCTCGTAAACGAGAAGTGTATCTCGCTACGAAATAAATGTACACGAACCTTAAGTGTTTCACTAACCGCTTAGGCGACGTCTAATTTCCTTTCTGATAGTAAATATTAGATTCAATCTTAGTATCAGGGAGTAATCTCCTTGAATGTAATAACTTCTATTAATAAGGTAGAAGAACGCTCCTAAATTGCTCTTTGCTTCCTCTCTATTCGCTTGTTTCTAGTAGTAGGAAGCAGACATATTGCACCACGAAAATAATGTAAGCATTTGTGCTGTTAACCTTGTATATATAGTATGTTAAAGTTTATATCCGAGTTATTTCGATGTACAGAGAGCCCTGTGTCATGTTGGTTGCATTGAATTTTATTTTTCTTAAGACTTTTACAGCTCCACAATTTTAGCTCCCACTGCTTCAACGGACGCCATTACGCGTCGACATATAAAGAGAAATCATAGCGGTAGCGCTGAGATCGCCCGCTTTAACATTTAACAAACTTTTTACAGCAATGAGCCGCAGCGGAGAGACTTCTCAGCTTACGCCGAGAACCAGGATTCGACTACCACAGTTTGAATATGATGGTAAGAGGAGTATTCTTCGATTGTTGTGTGGGTCCAAAATAAATTCAATATTTGAGTCCATGCTCTTAAAGTACAAATACGCGGAGGTCAATTGAAAACTGTTATATTTTCATTTTCAAGTAATATTCTTGGAAGTAAGTCAGTCCATTATGTTTCATGTTTTACTGCTCAGTTGCGAGTTACGTAAAAGTAAAACCAATTTGGAAATAATTTTCAAAAATAGTTAAATAACTCAAAAGTCGAAAATCAATGTGCATATTTAAATCTCTTTGAACGATGTATTCCAAGCAGAAATCATTTAACAATATTTTCGTATTGGAACACACAATTACATTCACCCGTGTTCTGAAAGACACCGGACGAATGAGAAAGAAATATAATCCTCTCGAAGAGCCACTTCAAATAACACAGGTGAAGTTCTTTCTGTATTAGTGATCGGTGTCATTTCAGAATTCTACAATGTAACATACCATCTTTGAGCAGAAATTCTTGTATAGAATTAGTTTCTGATATTCCCTGTCCTGCTGCTGTGCTTCCTTCAATTGAGTAACAAGTACTTCATCTGCCTGTGACGTGTGGAATTTCTGGATTAGCACATCAGCATTTTGGTGCAACCTGCACTCCTCCAGCTTTAAAGCTCATCACGTTATTGAACTACTTGATCTTTTGAATTTAGGAGCCACAACAAGGCAGCATTAGCAATGGCTGCTGTGACACGTCTGCCGTAAAAATGGCACTTCAAATAATATACCGAAATGCCAGACCCAACAGCTCTTTCTCAGTAGTCTTGTGATTAATTTCAGCTTTGTTCATGTAATGGGTTTCATAACCAACTGGTTTCTCAAGACAGTTTTTCTCCTGGCTTAAAACGCAGCTGACAGCATAAACACAAGTGGCCCAAAACAGACTAAATTGTTTATCAAAGTTCATATAAATTAATAAGGGGTACTTCACCATATTGTTTTTTATTTCATCGGCGTGAGTCAGCCTTCAGTCCAGTTTACAGGTACTAATTTTATCACTAATCTAATTAAAAGCTTGCTGACAGTGGACTATGTAATCTTGCTTAAATCTACAATAACAGTTGGCAAGACCTATAAAAAGTTGTATTTTTTCACGTTTTTTCGTTCACACAGATTTGTCTACTTCAGTGAGGTTCAGATACTGATAAATGTAATGTGGTCCAGGTACAACACCCCAAACTTTGCCAGAGAACATTTCTCCAGTTTCGGGATTAATACACTGATGACAGACCCTGAAGATCTCCGTATTACATCAGCTAGCACCAGGTGACCGGGCACGCAAACCTCCGTTTTCTGGCCTCGCGTCTTTTACTCCCTGTCGTCCTCTCTGTTCGGTAAAGTTTGATGTATCTGCTGGGAAGGTATGGAGTAGGGACAGAGTTGATGTAGGTGCTATATTTGACCACTTGTACGATAATGATAGCTGTGAAATCTGCACGTATACATAGGTGATCTTACGCGCTGGCAACATGCTTTGTACAACAATGAATTGTTTCATGATTTAGGGGCAGATTCGTTATCTGATGTACTGAGTGATACAGATTGAAAACGGTGATAATACTAGTGACAGTGGCAGTGAGTTGGGAATTTCTACGTCAACTGAACGTCAGAAACAGCCACTTGTGTTGGTGACTGACACTAATGCCAGTACTGACATTGCGGTAGACGTTTGTTTAGTGGTAGTGATACTAAAGACAATCCAATCAACATTGGGAACCTTTAAATGTCAGACAGGCCTTACATTTGTTTCAGATTATCCGTGTAGTATTTCGGGGGTTCCAGCTCACTTTTTGGTGAGGAATTATTTGATACTTTCGTAACACAATGTAACCTATATCGCAGTTAGAAACAGTCACTGAAGATCCTAAAGTGGACTGACATTTCAGTTGTTGAAATAAAACGGTTTTTAGCGATCGCCGTTGTGATGGGACAAGGTAGAAAGGACAGTCTCGGGATAGGAATTCCTATCACCAGACAGCTGATGTGTCATAATCGATAGAAACAAATATGGAATGCATGGCACGTTTACAACAATTCACAACAGGATGATCCAGCAGACAGGCTCTGTAAGATCCGAGCGGTTTTCCAACATTTTGTTGATAGTTTTCAGACAGTATATAAAAGCACTCAGGAGACTTCATTTGATGAGGCCATAATATCCTGGAGAGGCCATCTAGGACCGATAATTCTGGAAAGCTGATGGAATATGGCCTACTTTTCGCGAATGGTATGAGAGGTCACAATAGGTGGCATATGTAACACTGAAATATATAGTGGCGAAGGGAAAAGGCTGGACGAAACCGGTTTTTCTGTATTGGCACCACACATCTTGCATCATGTCTATCAGGACAACTATTGTAACACTGTCAGAATTGGATAAAATCAGTTTGCATGGAAGACTATGGTCTATGGGACAATAAGGACCAACAGATGGCTTCCACTTGAGCTTTAAACTGAGTTAAACTGCCTCAAGAAAGGGGAATGCTTGTGTCGTTGGAAAGCAGGTGTTGTTTTACATGGCTAGAAGCAGAAACTGGTGCTGCAGATGGTTAGCAGTATACATACAGCTACTATGAGGAGCGTAGAAAGCAAGAGAGATGTAGTGAAGAAGCGTGACTGTATCCTTCAGTACAACAGATACATGAAAGGTGTGGACAGGGCCCGCCAGTATTTGTTGTACTAACCTATTCTCAGAAAGACTGATAAATGGAGCCAGAAGGTGATCCTCTGGTTGATCAAATGTGCCCTATTCAGTGCCTTCATAGCGTCTATAAAAAAACCTGGAAAGAAGAAATGCAAGTCACTCATGTTCCAAACAGCTAGATTCGAGGTATCAACTCAGGAACCAGAAGTGAATAATCAAGGGGATGATGGAGGAGAGGACAAAGACCACAGGAAAACTTCCACTCCTCGAACACTTAAATAAGAACATCCGCAAAGGCTATCAGTGGACATGAGGAAAGGCCAAATAGGGGGAACTGTAGGATCAGAGACCAAGAAATACACCTCTAACCCTTCCAGAGTTTGCAATGCACACAAGTTGAGGAAGGAAAGCCTCTACGTCTGTTCGTTCTGCAAGGTAATTCTTCACAAGGGAGTGTGCTTCAAGGAGTATACTAGAACACCTGACGTGTTGGAATGGTAAGTTTCCACGTAATATGACAAATAGAATAGAATAGTAATTACACTCTAAAATCGTGTGGTCCACGGAGAAGGTGACAAAGACATCTGGCTAGTTGATTGTGATGGTTATATATGCAGAAAGTTTACATCAAAATTGTTCTTCATAAAAGGTGGTAATATTGAAAGTGGATTAAAATTATTATTGCGTAATGCGAATAAATGTTTTATGTTCAAAGGCTGACAGCGTAAAATAAAAAGGTGTAATGTTGACGAGACGTAAATTACTTTATCGTGGATGCAAAAATACAACATCTAGCTCAAGAAATTGTGCTATGTATAGGCAACTGACTATACTGAATTTGGATTACAGGACGTGCAAGACAGCTATGTTGTTTGGTCTGCATGCATGTCAGGCAAAACTCAATACCTGCTCACTGCGGTAAGTTGGAACAAAATTGTCTGGTCCTTATCGGATTAAGACAGCACTTTCTACGTGTATGTTACTCAGTTCTCTATGAAAGGGCAGTGATATCATGATACAGTAGGAAGTTCATGGTATGCTACAATATATATAATAATACATGTGCAAATCGCTGAAACGTAACGGGTGAACTTTCTCATCTCAAACGTATTCTGAGGAATTCATACAGCCCTCAATGCTTGACAAGTGCCATCTTGTGTCAGATCTGAATCGTTATTGGTAAAATATTTGGAGTTTTCGAATCGGTCTAGCATTACATCAACGTGAGGGAGCAGAAAAGTATCTGGGGTGGTAAAGTTTTCCCACACTGGTAACTTTATTAGGTATGATAACAACAAAATGGTTCAAAAGGCTCTGAGCACTATGGGACTTAACATCTGTGGTCATCAGTCCCCTAGAACTTAGAAATACTTAAACCTAACTAACCTAAGGACATCACACATATCCATGCCGAGGCAGGATTCGAACCTGCGACCGTAGCAGCCACGCGGTTCCGGACTGCGCGCCTAGAACCGCTAGACCACTGCGGCCGGCTGATAACAGCAGGTGAGACCTAGAGCCTAGAGGAAGGGTGATTTTTTCCCACATCTAATTTCTTCTGAATTCATTCCTCTACAAATGACAGCAGATGCTGTGGAATGAGGCAGGACTTCTCACCTATCGACCACACTGAGGCTGTGCTAAATCTGTGGTCAGAAAAAAATTCCTTTCTTCCAATAGCCATGCAGATTTCTACAGTACCATATAAAACATGCTTCTATCAAGATGTCACAGTTGTACTGAAAATTCTTTCAACTGATTTCCAAGAAGTAGTGTGATTATGTATACTTCTCTGGTCAGAAAACGTACTGATTTACCGCAAATTACTTTCTGCGTTCTTTTGAACTTTCAGAAACCTTAATTTCTGCCATATGGGATTTTTTAATACAATCTGCTGCTATCTTTCGCATTCTGTCCAATACTGTTCCAAGTGGAATTTCTTCGGCACAGAAATTGTCCAGGTTCACCGGAACATACACTCCTGGAAATTGAAATAAGAACACCGTGGATTCATTGTCCCAGGAAGGGGAAACTTTATTGACACATTCCTGGGGTCAGATACATCACATGATCACGCTGACAGAACCACAGGCACATAGACACAGGCAACAGAGCATGCACAATGTCGGCACTAGTACAGTGTATATCCACCTTTCGCAGCAATGCAGGCTGCTATTCTCCCATGGAGACGATCGTAGAGATGCTGGATGTAGTCCTGTGGAACGGCTTGCCATGCCATTTCCACATGGCGCCTCAGTTGGACCAGCGTTCGTGCTGGACGTGCAGACCGCGTGAGACGACGCTTCATCCAGTCCCAAACATGCTCAATGGGGGACAGATCCGGAGATCTTGCTGGCCAGGGTAGTTGACTTACACCTTCTAGAGCACGTTGGGTGGCACGGGATACATGCGGACGTGCATTGTCCTGTTGGAACAGCAAGTTCCCTTGCCGGTCTAGGAATGGTAGAACGATGGGTTCGATGACGGTTTGGATGTACCGTGCACTATTCAGTGTCCCCTCGACGATCACCAGTGGTGTACGGCCAGTGTAGGAGATCGCTCCCCACACCATGATGCCGGGTGTTGGCCCTGTGTGCCTCGGTCGTATGCAGTCCTGATTGTGGCGATCACCTGCACGGCGCCAAACACGCATACGACCATCATTGGCACCAAGGCAGAAGCGACTCTCATCGCTGAAGACGACACGTCTCCATTCGTCCCTCCACTCACGCCTGTCGCGACACCACTGGAGGCGGGCTGCACGATGTTGGGGCGTGAGCGGAAGACGGCCCAACGGTGTGCGGGACCGTAGCCCAGCTTCATGGAGACGGTTGCGAATGGTCCTCGCCGATACCCCAGGAGCAACAGTGTCCCTAATTTGCTGGGAAGTGGCGGTGCGGTCCCCTACGGCACTGCGTAGGATCCTACGGTCTTGGCGTGCATCCGTGCGTCGCTGCGGTCCTGTCCCAGGTCGACGGGCACGTGCACCTTCCGCCGACCACTGGCGACAACATCGATGTACTGTGGAGACCTCACGCCCCACGTGTTGAGCAATTCGGCGGTACGTCCACCCGGCCTCCCGCATGTCCACTATACGCCCTCGCTCAAAGTCCGTCAACTGCACATACGGTTCACGTCCACGCTGTCGCGGCATGCTACCAGTGTTAAAGACTGCGATGGAGCTCCGTATGCCACGGCAAACTGGCTGACATTGACGGCGGCGGTGCACAAATGCTGCGCAGCTAGCGCCATTCGACGGCCAACACCGCGGTTCCTGGTGTGTCCGCTGTGTCGTGCGTGTGATCATTGCTTGTACAGCCCTCTCGCAGTGTCCGGAGCAAGTATGGTGGGTCTGACACACCGGTGTCAATGTGTTCTTTTTTCCATTTCCAGGAGTGTATTTTTTTCCACTTCGTTCCTCAGTCTTAGAAACGCCAAGTTTCGCATGTATCTGGAGCCAGTATAAAACTTAATTTATGGTGAGCTGATTGAACAGAAACATAGTTCCTGTAGGTTCTCAGAATTAATTTGTGATCCAGAGAACTTCCCCCAATACACAAAGCACATTTTCAGTGATACTCGCTTCCAGCACTAAGGTACGCTGTTGAGTGTAGAATCGCAAAATAGTTCTTTTTCCTCGATTTACTGGTGTCTTTCCGGTGGTGTCACCATCAAGCCAGTGCAGTGAATCATCGAACTGGGGAGTATATGATCGAAAGTCAACGACTCCCATCCAATGATGAAGGAATTTGTTACAATGATTAACACCGAAATTGTGTAACAAGCATCAAAATTATATTTTCTTCCACTGACTTCTACTTCTATATGGCATTTTCTCGAGAAATCAAAATATTCTGTTCGTAGTGCATTGATGCAAGAGCGAGGTCGCTTCAACGCCTTCTTGTCACTAGAGTGTAAAAGTATTAAGCTCAATCGCACGACACTGTCTTTTAAAATCGTGACTGGTCTGAACTGAATGATGCGTTGCACAACCAGATCACAATAACGACGTTTAACATGATTTAAGATTTAATTATGAGCTAACATCCTACGGCCTTTGCGGCCTCTTCTCTACCTATTACATGAACAGCTGCAAACAGCTCTTACCTAGCCAATATGTATATCTATACAGTGAGTGCAACAACTAAAATGCACTAAGCACTGAATGCTAACAATACTTACAATTTGTGTCTGATGTTGAGATAAGGGGTGAGTCAACCTCATGCGACAAATTCAAGATGATTAATCACTTGTCTCAGGTGCACACCTCCTCGAAAGATGGGGAAGAGAAAGGGGAGAGAACAATTTAATTGCTCCTCCAATCTACAGACTGAGTTCTTTGTTCCACACGTCTAGGTCACATGGAACTTCTCAAGTTGCATGTGATACCTCAGAGTATAGGTACTACAAGAAACAGTTCGTAAGCTGTGGGGAAAAGATTAAAAATCTGTCCCTGTCTGCTAATAATGGGTGGATAGCCTATCGCGATAAGAAGAAGTCACTCTCAAAAGTACTGGCGTTTTAGAGAGACTTCACGTATTCAGCATAGTTTTCTGCATGTTCTGTCAAATTTAGAGATAGTATTTTTTATCTTTTCCAGCAGATGACTGCCATTGAGTTGCTTGCAAATGTTCCTGAAATTCAGTATTTCTAAGAATAAGAGCTGTTATTTGATCAGGATAGATCTTTGTGGATCACAACTGTCCACCTCTACACTGTCATCTGTGATCACGTAGTGGTCATTGTATCCACTGAAAACGTCTCACATAATTTGGTTGTAAGTACAAAGGAGAGCTGCTTTATTTCTCTTGGGCATGGGATCTGAAGACAGAAATACAATTGTCTTTTCTATCATCGTCTGCGTTATCATCTTTCCTGGCCAGGCTGATAGATGGCTGTAAAGTGTTAGCTTCACGACACATACAACAGGGACTTTTCTACCATCCTCTCTGTCTTCATCTTCTCTGGCTAGGCAGATCGATGGCTGCAAAGCGTTAGCTTCACGACTCTTACAGTTGTGGCTACACGAAATGTCGCGGGCAATCAGTGGAGCTTCAGGACAGGTAGTGTAGTTTCATAATAAAAGTAATTGTATTTAGTTCACGGTAGTTACATTCCTTACAGATTTGTTTTTTAAATAGGTGTTATCGTCATTTATATACAGAATAAACGTCACTTAATGAATATTTAATTGATATGTTCCAAGTATTTTTTCTATCTGTCGAATGCCGAGCTGATCTGCCGGATTAATCAACGAGGCATCGTCAGCCATAAATCTCTTATAATGCAGCGTCTAGCCAATATCACTGAACATGAAAAATTTTGTAGGTCTAGGTTTCATACTTCTCGAATCAAAAATACTCGCAGAATTATTTCTGTGGCAGTAGCGAAAGCAGAAAATTTATCTTTAACGTAACACTCTTACAACGCGTCAAGAAATCGTAATCATTTTGCATTGAGTAAACAGATTTCTCGGGAAAATCGGTACATCAAAATAATGTAGATAAAAGTGCTAATAAATTTTCCAGTATGTTATGTTTAGAGAAATTATAAAAAATGAGCCATCAGAAGTTACAATGTGCGGAGTGTCCTCAATTGAAGCTCCAGTTTGAAATCGCTATAGAAAGAGAACCACAGCTCAAGATGTCTTCAGATTTGAACAGTATATTATTGACGCTGGAGGAAACATCGAAGAACAAAAATGATGTAACGAAAATTTTACCAGGATATGGCGCTGTAAGCGTCTTTACGTAAATAGGGGTCGGCTACGAATGACAGATGAGTCGCAATACGATGGCTTCGGTTTTAATTTCACGTTACATGATACCTACTGTTCAATATGCATGACAAGTTCTGCTGTTAATAGATGTGGCGCTGTGCTGGCTGCAGTGGCCGAGCGGTTCTAGGCGCTTCAGTCAGGAACCGCGCGACCGCTACGGTCGCAGGTTCGTGTCCTGCCTCGGGCATGGATGGATGTGATGTTCTTAAGTTAGTTAGGTATAAGTAGTTCTACGTTCTAGGGGACTGATTACGTAAAATGTTAAGTCCCATAGGGCTCAGAGCCATATGAACCAAGTTGCGGCACTGTAAGTTACCTAAGTCCGACCACCACTGCAAAGTGGTACCACATCGGATTGGGATAAATCGGTTTTTAATTGTCCTGTGGCCAAAAACTGCCGAAAATTCAAAATGACGGTTTCTAACTGTCGTGGAACTGGCGCAAAACATGTTCAGTATGCTGTTCACCGTTTTCTGACACAAGTCGATACCGGGAAACAACATGTTCCACGACAGGTCGGAGTGTCTCAGTCGTAATGTCCCGGGGATCGCACTCAGAATGCGTTGTGGAATACCTGCCGTCATTTCAGTCACATTCGGAGTTGGAGTACTTAACACCTCTTTCACATAACGCCACAGCCACGGATTAAGATCAGGTGGCTCAACGGCCAAGCTGTAGGCAAATGAGGACGGATAATTCAAGCACCTCCAAAATGCAGCAGCCGTTTCACTGGATGCGCATTGTGCAGAGGGGAGCCATGTTACAGAAAAATGATCCTACGTCCACATATACGCTGTTGAAGGATTGGAAAGACCTTGGTGGATCCGGCCGGTGTGGCCGGGTGGTTCTAGGCGCTTCAGTCTGGAACCGCGCGACCGCTACGGTCGCTGGTTCGAATCCTGCCTCGGGCATGGATGTGTGTGATGTCCTTAGGTTACTTAGGTTTAAGTAGTTGTAAGTTCTAGGGGACTGATGACCTCAGATGTTAAGTCCCATAGTGCTCAGAGCCATTTGAACCATTTTTGGACCTTGGTGGGCAAAAGACTCTCGTTGTGTTTAGCAATGACAGTGTAGGTAAGAGGATGTCTAGTACTCATCTCCTCAAGGTTAAACGGTACTGTCAGTCTGGACCACAGTCACCTTTGCTAAATGAAGTGGTACCGTTTGATGTGTGTGGATTTTCAGTTTCCCACATTCTGCAATTCTGCGTATTGACATGTCCTTTACGTTGGAAATGTGCTTCGTCCGTCAATGGAATGTTTCATGGTCACTCATTGTCCACTTCCATGCGAGCCAGAAATCCCAGAACGAACCCGTTTGTGTTACTGGCTGGTAAACAGGAAGTAACTCCTGAACATGGTGATTTTTTAGGTGATTTTACATGGATATCAGTGAGAACAGAATATGGACAGGAAGCAAATTGAAAAAAGGCGAAGGTAACGAGAAGTAGCACAAATGAGAACAGGTAGATATTTAACATCAGGATCGATGGTCACGAAGAAGTGGAAGTTACGGTATTCCGCTACGTAGGCAGTACAATAAGCAATCACAGACGGAGCAAGGAGGGCATAAAAAGCAAACTAGAAATGGCAGAAAAGGGCATTCCTGCCGAAGAGAAGTCTGCTAGTATGAAAAATAGGCCTTAATTAGAGGAAGAAATTTCTAAAAATGTGCGTTTGGAGTATAGCACTGTGTGTTCGTGAAACATGGACTGTGGGAAAATGGAATAGAAGAGAATCGAATCATTTGAAATGTGACGCTACAGACGAATGTTGAAAATTAGGTGGATTGATAAGGTACGATATGAGGATGTTCTGTGCAGCATCGGAGTGAAAGGGAATATGTGGAAAACACTTATAATGAGAAGGGACTGGGGCATGAGGGAATAACTTCCATGGTACTAGAGGGAGCTGTAGAGGGCAAAAAGTGGAAAGGAAGATTTTGATTGGAATAAATCCAGCAAATAACAGGAGACGTAGGTTGCAAGTAGTACTCTGAGATGAAGAGGTCACACAGGAATAGAATTCGTGGCGGGCCGTATGAAACAAGTCTGAAGACTGATGATCCAAGAGAAAAGCAATGCTGAATGTGTCGTAGGGTTTCATGCACCCTGGATGCAGGCACGTCCAACGGTCGGGCAATTCCCAGCTCACTGCATGTTTGCACACAACCGCTCGACCCCTCTTACAATGCTTTCGTCCATCTGCCGCATTGCACTTGGAAAGAACCTGTGTATTCGAACTTTGTAATCATTATCTCCAGGCGCTTATCAGACATCGGACCAATACCTTGCTTTATACCCTTTGGTGTCCGTACTTCTGAAGAGGTACTGGCGCACATTCACCTTTCTTGTGAGACAGCTTTAGCAGCAGCGTACCATTTTTCTTGAAGAGTCATGTTGGACATCTCGGGCGCAAAGTGAGGGAGGGGCGTATGCCACGCGTCAGTTGGAGTGCATATTATGACGCTTAAAGCACCATGTAATGGTAAAATTTTCGTGACTTCTTTTTGTTTCATGACTTTCCCCCCTCCGTCAGTAACATGTGTTCACATCTGACGTCATTCTGACAAGTGTTTCTCTTTCTACAGCGTTTTGAAACTGGAACTTTGATTATGAACACCCTGTATGTGCTCTAAACGCTGTGCTTCACATTATCATCTAGTTCAGATCCGACCGTCTACTTATTTGGGCTTTAGTGAATTTCGTAAAATGAGTAATAGATAAATTTACATTTTTTGCCATGGACCATGCCGAATCCTTCCGCTGGCCAACGAAGAGGTGGACAAGGGAAAAAATAGTGTAGTTGCAATTTTTTTTTACAATAGCAGGAGGGAGTGTCCTAAATAACATACTAAAAGTGCACACTGGTGGGCTCTGAACGTTTGGGTAGTTATGAAGGATAGAGGGAGGAGGGATGTTTAAAGGTGAGCTGCTTCATGTTTTTCTTGAATAACTCGACAACTGCGGCTTATAGTGAAACTATTTCCCAGTATATAATTATACTACGTTTCCCAACCAAAAAAAAAACACTTATTAATTTCTTTCTACTACGAATAGTTCCCACGTTGAAGAGGATCAAAAAGGCTTATTATCTGAAGAAGCATTGTTTTAATGATATGAAATTACTATTTAATGTTAATTGAAGTAGGTTAAGAAGAAATATTAAATGTGTGTAACACGTGTAAATCCAGTAGAGTCTTACTAAGGGATAAATTGTATCCTGGTGGTGTAATAGGGTGCAAGAAGTGGGGGTGAAAATGTGGAAGCGAGGGGAAAGGTACTTCGCCGGAATATTGGCACGAACTTACTTCCTTCACACGTCTGCAAACTGAAGAGAGAGCAGTTGATACCACAGTCCGCCTACCCTACCATGTCAGAAGAAGCAGTTAAAGGATGTTTCACAAACATATATCGATCCTTCGCAGCGCTCCTTTTGAAGAAATGGCAACACAGTACACAGATATGTCCGAGGGGTGTTTCTTTTCCATGAAGTACATTAACGCTTTATGAAATAGAGGTGTGAGTTTTTATAATACGAACTCAAGAAACGCATATCGATAGAATCTTCGTAAATCTTTGCCCGCTGTTCTACGCTTCTAGAGGGGAGATTGATTCTTAGTCATCCTGTACGGCAGCTGTAGCGTTCTTCTGTGAAAAACAACTTCCTCCACCACGAGCGCTACTCGCTTTTCATTTTGCAGACAGAAAGTACCTCTCCGGTATTTCCTGCTCATTTGTCTTAAGAGCTTCACTGACCTCGTGTTTTTTATACTGCACTTATTTTCAGTACCGGTATATTAAATGAGTATTTATCAGCAGTTGTTAAGTAAACTAACGTGTAAAAAAGCTCAACAGTCTACCAGACTAAAGAGCCTATTTCCAGTGTAACACACTGTCAACATGTATTTGACAATGTTTACTTCATTATATTCACTACCACTAACTGCGCCGACCTTTGTGACTGAGTGGTTCTAGGCGCTTCAGTCCGAAACAGCGCAACTGCTACGGTCGCAGGTTCCAATCCTGCCTCGGGCATGGATGTGTGTGATGTCCTTAGGTTAGTTAGGTTTAGGTAGTTCTAAGTTCTATGTGACTGATGACCTCAGATCTTAAGTCCCAGAGTGCTCAGAGCCATTTGAACCATTTGAACCACTAACTGCAATCCTTTATCACAGAGCGAGTGGTATCAAATGCATGCTCTCAGCCTGAAGTCTCCCAACTTTAGTAGAGCCGAGAAGCTTACAATGTATTCCCCCGCAAGAGAAGTTGTTCTTCGAGGAGCTATGTTTCGTCATATATCTCAGCACGCCAAGCAATGCATGCAGCAGTTTGTTGGTCTAGACTTGATCGCTGCATCAGGCTTATTCACACCCTCCTCGTGCCTCTGGGGTAAGTGGCTCCACTCAGTGCAGTATACAGGTGCCAGCAGTTCCTCAATGGTAGAGATTTATGCAGTCTGCCAGTAACGCAATTAATGGTGAGAAAAATGCAATAACATACTGGGGATTTATTAAGCCATCGTCAACGATAGACACCAACAAGTTTCTAACAAGTTGCTGCGCTGAAACTGTTAACCCTACGGAAGAAATATATATGATATTTTTGTAGGAAATGTAACTTAGTTTACATTTATACTGAGAAACTGCTTTGCAGGAAGCAACAGTTTTTGAGCTATCGAAGGAAACCATAAGAAAATAACTTTGAAACGCCTCCTCGTTTCCGTGCCCACAATCCGACTGGATGGGATTTTTAGTATATTGTTCATGCTACTGCGGTACAAATCTTTCTGACTACACTATTAGTCACTAATTATCCATCGTTGACTGGACTAGACTGATACCGGAAGACACAGAAATAGCATTCTCTGGTAACTCGCTGTCCCATTTGACCTTTCTAAAGGAAACTTAAGTATGCAACAAATTTTTGTGAACTTGATTTAGTCTTGTACATTATTAACGACCAGGGATTAGGACTGCACCAGAGCTTGTTTTCTGTCTTAGAACAGAAAAATATAGCGTGCGCAACTGAGGCAACAGACTTATAATCGCATTGTATCCGGTCGTTTGCGGAAGGTGTTATGGAGACACTGCGAGAGTAAACATTTATGGCCAGGGCAAAAACCAGTGTCAGCCTAGCAGGTTACTGATTTATGTCTGCAGCATTTACGAGGCATACACGCGGAAAGGGCACGCAGTCAGGTGGCAGAAATAAATCAGCTGTATGCCCCAGACTGTCTTTCCCTGTTAGCAAACAGCAGTGTTAGCGTCAGAGCAGGGAAAGATAATCACGAAATCCGATTAAAGATGTCAAGAACAGTTGCGTTCCCATGTCTTCATTGCTTTTATCCAGCCCCTATATAACCGTGTACAGAGTTCTTTCAACTAGTAACGAATAATTTAAAAAAATGATAATTTTAGTAATTTATCGCATTAATAGTGTACACAACGTAAAAATATTAAATTTATTGATGCAGGAATGAGCATTTGCACGAAATCGGTAAGAGAACGTTTTATACAGTTAATGGTCCTTGTACATTTGAACATAGCAATTTCTAAACAGCCCAATGTAATCCCGCACAGTCTACGCACCAGAACGTGTTGCAGTTGGTGTATTAATACGAAATATGGCTACTGAAATACTGTAAACATTTTAGATTTGTGCTGTTTACATGACAAAGGAAGCAGGTGTACTTACACAACAAGCAGTGCTTGGTAATAGATGCTTGGTGTTAATATTTGACGGAGGGCTCTGTATGACCAAATTGTGTCACTTGCTCGTATTATTAGATATTCCCATAGAAGCAACTATAGAAAGTTAATAGGCGTCTTTTTCCGTCGTATTTAGACGGCAGGTATTATTTTAGTAAGAAGACAAAATTCATTATGAATGTATTTGTTCAATTTAAAATATGCACTTTGTCGTGATGGCAAACCAAAAGAGTAAATATACACCATAGCAGAGAGCAATTAGTTTCTTCGTTATCGAATATGTGCGGTCTTAAATATTTATTTTTACTGAATCAGATAGCAGAAGTAAGTGTTACTCTAATGGACGAAGCAGTTAGATGCTATCAGGTCCCCTGACGCACCAGAACTAAACAAGGGCAAAGGTTAGCAGTTTATATGTTGTTCTGCACGTAAAGAAGCTCAAAATGGTAACGAGAGACTAAATTTTCTTCCGGTGGACGTCTTTAACGAAGGCTGCTCCATTATCGCGGCACATGTTATACGAAAGACAGGGTACATGCGAGACACGAGAGATTTATGAAGAGGTCTGATGGTCTGCGATGCTGTATATTTGACTGGCACTCTTGAAGATGGTTTTACGGAAAGATTTTGTGAGATTTCATTTTCTTCACTTTTCGGGGCTCTTTCTATTTTACCTCTCCTGTAAGGGGTTTGATATACCATTATGTTTCATGCAACAGATGTTTTAATGTATGGAAATCAATTAGATACCTCGGCTGTTGTAATTGAGGTCGTGTTGATATTCTTGGATACAAAATCTGTTTACTGGTTCGTCAAATTTTCGATGCAAGTAGTTTCAGAAGGTGGCCTTTTGGCACAATATGGCTCTTTATTATATCATTCAGTACATATGACTACACGGCTATGCCATAATAATACTTCACACATTTATTTTATTCATGGCTGTAATTTCAGGAACTATTGTATGCATTTTTCAGAATAAAATTCAATCGTCGGTTGGAAATACATTTTTAGTATGTTTCACTGGTTTCGACAAGTTAATTTGTCATCCAAAGCTTTGAATTTGTTTAACAGATGTCAGTATCTTGTTCTTAGAAGCATAATGCCATGATATGTCCAGAAACGTAAATATTGCGTGTGATTATTGTAAACACACGTACTTTCGCTACTATCGACTCAATTTTATTCTGAAAAATTTGTGGTTTCGTCGATGTGGAAGGTGAGGAAGCTACTGAGTCAGTACAGTAAGTACCTAAAGTGGAAGGAATGTTTCCTATCGCAACAATAAGCACTGTCACGAGACGATTGGATTAGTTGCGCAACACAAACACATTAACTTAACATTCGTCCTACCAGCACTCCATACGTGAATGGAGTGGAAATGAGCAGGCAGTATTTTAAGCCCTGCACCTATGTTTGTGAATACGTCTGTCGAGGATTTAACAGTCCAGCTACGACGAGAGATGTAAAACATGATCTACTTAAACATGGTTGTTTAATGCCTTACCGAGAATTCACTTTAGTATTCAGAGTGATGGAATTTTAGGTAAACCTGATCTTGGATGGCTGGACGGGAAGTGTGGTACTACTAACCTATCAACTTGAAATTGAATTAAATGAATTAAAAAAAAACATTTTCATCGCAAAAGACGCTAGCAAACAAGAAGTGGCTTTTGACTAGCCCAAATTATGAATTAGTATCTGTGAACACCACAGACTTTTGAAGCCATAGGTCTGTTAGTTTCTTTGGGTACTACATCAAATTTTGGGCGTGCAGCGACGTAAATTTCACTTCTTCATCTAATATTTAGGCTGTGTATCCCTCAACCATCTTTAGAGTTAGCAGAACTCTTTGCATAGTTTCCTCAGGTGCTTCCTATTTTACATTTATTTTCTACAAGTTATGAACTTATGTCATGAACTGCACTATTAGAAAACGAGCATTTTTGGTCATAACGTCATCAGCAAACAGAAACATTTTAGAATTACTTGTAACACTAAAGGGCATATCATTTATATAAATAAGAAACAGGAATTCCAAACTGCATCAGGATCCACTGCAAATACTATGACAGTCAGGCAGGAGGTGAGAAAACTTGGATGTCATGGTCGAGCGGCTACTCATAAGCCACACATCACGTCGGTAACTGCCAAACGACGCCTCGCTTGGTGTAATGTGCATAAACATTGGACGACTGAACAGTGGACAATGTTGTGTGGAGTAACGAATCGCGGCACACAATGTGGCGATCCATGACAAGGTGTGGGTATGTCGAATGCCTGGTGAACGTCATGTGCCAGCGTGTGTTGTGCCAACAGTAAAATTCGGTGGCAGTGGTGTTATGGTGTGATCGTGTTTTCATGGAGGAGGCTTGTTATTTTGCGTGGCACTATCACAGCATAGGCCTACATTGATTTTTTAAGCACCTTCTAGCCTCCCACTGTTGAAGATCAATTCGGGGATGGCGACTGCATCTTTCAACACGATCAAACACCTGTTCATAATGCAGTGCCTGTGGCAGAGTACTTACACGACAATAACATCCCTGTAATGGACTGGCCTGCACAGAGTCCTGACCTGAATCCTACAGAACACCTTTGGTATGTTTTTGAACACCGATTTAGTGCCAGGTTTCACCGACCAACATCGATACCTCTCCTCAGTGCAGCACTCCATGAAGAATGGGCTGCCATTCTCCAAGAAACTTTCCAGCACCTGAATGAACGTGTTCCTGCGAGAATGGAAACTGTCATCAAGGCTAAGGGTGGGCCACCACCATACTGAATTCCAACATTACCGATGAAGGGCGGCACAAACTTCAATCATTTTCAGCCAGTTGTCCAAATACTTATAATCACGTAGTGTGTTTGTGCGGTCAAAGGAGACAAACATTGGCTGAATAAAAGTCCAAGAAGACGTTGAAATATCTATGAACGAGTTTAACTTCGATAGAGGGGAGGATTATAGGCTTCCGGCTCATGGCTTCCCGCCTTCAGGGAAATGAATAAGCAACCGCGGTGTGCGAGCAATACAATGTTTAGGAAGGCAACTCTGCGCACAGTAACGTTTTCGATAAACATTTCCCCTCTTTTGTTCAGCCTGTATCCTTCCTGTTCAATAGTGGTGGATCTCCAATAGCTCCAACAAAAATTTCATCCCATCACTCTTCTCCACCATAAGTGCGGGAAAAGTCCCTTTCTATCCAATTATGACGGTCCGCCTATGCAGCCACTATAATTTTAGCCAAGGACCGCACTTCTTCAGCATTAGCGCAGAAATTTTACTTAGTATGCAGCTACAATGACCCACCAGCTGTAGTCTCAAGAAGTATACCCGGTAATCCCTCTTCTCCATCGCAAGCGCGGGGAAAAATTCCCCCTTCATAGTAGAACGCAACTATGGTGCTTGACAGTTTTCAGTCAGCCATGGACATCACCGAATCCTGAAGAATGACGAAGCAGAGGGGTCGAAAAGTAGATGACATAGATGAACTATGATGTAGTCTAGAAATTCAGTGACAGCAGCCACGAAAGCCCGCTAATTTCAAATTGTATTTCATATACAGTGCGATTAATGTTCATCTCTAACTGAATTATTGTTAGGTATGTCCCACAGCCCACTTAATACGCTTGCGAGAATACCATTGACTTACGCTTAAGCATGTGCACCTAAGGGCAATGACTACTTTCACTAGCTTAATCCCAGCCGCAGATGACAATCAATTGAATAAGCATCACATTCCTTATCTTATGTACTCCATAATATTCAAGTTCTATTGATTATACTTCTCACGTTAAAAACAGTTAACTGAAAGTTAAGGCAATATCTGCTCCTATACTCATACAAATTCAACTAGAAGATAACATTTTTTTCTTAATATCATTTAATTTAATGTAAAATATCTTCCATAATGGCTATGTATTGCTCTTGGCTTTCGAAATACATCGTATTCTTTCTACCCTGAAAATCTGTATCTACCTACAAAGCAATCTTAGGGCTGCTCATGGGCCTGAAGTTGGTCTCCTAGTGTCGCAAGGACGACCCTCACTGTTAGAGCCTCCGGACGATTCGAGCCTCTGTTAGCCCTCAACCACAGCGACTGCGAGCCTCCAGAAGGTTCGAGCCTCTGTTGGCAGCTGACGTTGTACAAAAAAAAAAAAAAAAAAAAAAAAAATGTGCTATTAGGAAAGCTAGTCGGTCTTTCGGATTATGTCACGTCTCTCTTTATAGATACATTAAGAAAAAGAGGAATAATGAATGTTTAATAGTTTTTTTATGTTAAGCCTAGACGAGTATTTACTGCAGAAGAAGAGTGTAAGATGGCTTCCTACCTACTCAAGTGCGCCGAAATATATTTTGGACTACTTCCTATAGAAGCAAGGAAACTAGCTTACCAATGCGGTGTGCAGCTTAATGCTAAAAACATTCCTCCTTCTTGGAGTCAAAATAACGTGGGTGGTACTGACTGGTTCCAAAATTTTTATGCGCAGAAATCCACAGTTATTTTTAAGGACACCAGAAGCGACGTCTTTAAGTCGAGCGACGTCGTTCAAGTAAGACTAACGTTAATTCATTCTTAGCAATATATCAACGACTACTCCAAAAATATCAATTTAATGCTTCTCGAACATGGAACATTGATGAAACAGGGGTCACAACGGTTCAAAAACTTAAGAAAATAGTAGCTGCTCGTGGCCAAATGCAAATTGGAGCTATCACATCGGCTGAGAGGGGAACTCATGTAACAGTCGCTTGTGCCTCTAACGCTGCAGGTAATTTTATCCCACCGATGTTCTTTTTTCCCAGCCTCAAATATTCTGAAATATTTACTCGTAGTGGACCTCCAGATTGCATTGGTGCTGGTAATTCCTCTGGATGGATGACCGAAAAAGAATTTATAATTTTTAAGGATCATTTTATCGAACACGCCAAACACACCAAGGAAGAGCCAGTTCTGTTGCTACTACATAAGCATAGCTCACACGTGAAAATTGCTGTTTTTGAAAAAGCCAAAGAAAATAATGTCATCATGTTATCGTTTCCCCCACACTGCTCCAACAATTTGCATATTTTAGACGTAGGAGTGTACGGCCCTTTTAAAAATTACATAAATTGGGCACAGACAGCATGGATGCACAACAATCCAGGGAAAACGATGACAATATATGACATCACAGGTATTGTGAAAGAGTCGTTACAGCTTGCCTTAAACCCTGCTAATATTATGAGTGGATTTAAAGCTTCTGGTGTGTGGCCTTTGATTGCTGATATTTTCCAAGACTCCGACTTAGCACCATCTTATGTTACTGATCGTCCAGATCCTACATAAGAGCCAGATGTAGTAAATGTCACACAAAATTTATCATTTAATCTTGAAAATCCAGAACTATTATATTTTGTCCATAAATTAGATATCAGCACCACGGAAATTATAAGCCAAATCGAAACTGCGAGCGAAACCACTCCGAGTTGCTCCAGTCTACAAAAACCTTTTTCGCCATCGAGAAAAACTAATACAAATAGCAGATGCAAAAGAAAATCTTCATTATTAACGGACTCTCCTGAAATAGAAACCTTACAAAAGGAATATGAGGAAAGGATGAAGAATAAACAGAAATAAATAACAAAATTAAAGGAAAAGGTAAAGGAAAGGGGAAAGGAACAGGTAAATCAACAAAACATAAAACTGGATTGGACAGAGCTAAAAAAAAAAAGATTTTATGTTCAGACTGAGAATCTGAATCAGAAGAGTGGAATTGTCTGGTATTCGGTGACGCTTACACAGATTCAAATAAAGAAGATTGGGTCAAGTGTTGCATTTGTAAGTTGTAGGCACATATAGGATGTGGTACAGGAGACACTATAGCATTTATATGTAGTTCAGATGAAGACTGAATTTAATTATAATGAAACCCACCAAGTGTTGATTCGTATATTAGTATAATATTTTGTTGGATCGATATTACAAAGAGATAATTTCGAAGCATAACTTAGCTATAAATAATTTAATTATTTACTGTGATTGAAAGGTACCATGATGATTATAAGTAGTGTTTACCTAAATAAACATTTAATTACTTAATATTTTTGTGTTGATTGCTTAAAAAGTGTATTTAAGTTCATTTTTTATAAGTATTACATAATACCTACATTAGAAAGATGTCAGTTTTGTTAACAATAAACAAAGAATAAGTGATTAAACGTATTATTGTTGTTTTTGTTTGTCGTTACTACTTTCCCCAGTAGACGTTGCAACATGCCCCAAGCACGAGGTAAGTTGTAACACCGCACTTCTTCTAGCAAATAATTGATTGTAAAATAATGACCAATAGTTATGGTATTATTTTACTTGATTTGGTAGAGGAAGAGTTACAGCATCCATCCATCTTTATTCAGTAGAAATTTCATCAATGGTTCTCAAGATATATTAGTTTTCATGAAAACTCTTACAACAAGCCCCTCGCTCCCCTACTACCTCATTGTGATGCTTCTTCTCTTACGCTACCGACATTGAACATAAATTTCTCAATATCACTCCATTATTTGGGTAACACTTCAACTGACTTAAAAAATACAGCTTGGCATATATTGCCCAGTGGATTGTATGTATGTATACGAGGGTGTGCTGAAAAATACGGTACCCATATCTGCAAGGGAAAACTTTTAAAAGCCTTTTTAGTAAAACAGATGTTATTACCATTTTGCATCTTCTTTCTTCATGTCTTCCTATTTTTAGCCCACCACAGCTAGAGGTCTGCAATCTTTAGATTGTAACATGACGCTGCATAGCTTAACTACGTCGGAGTGTGAGAAACAACGAGTTGTAATTACATTTAAATTAGAAGAGTTCATCCTCACAGGGAGCACCATCACCTTCAGCACGATGACGCCAGATCACACATGATTGCGCGACTTCTTCACCAATCCAACGTCTCTGTATCGTTGTCATTGACCATCCTCCATACAGTCTTGACTCGATCCTCATCGGACTTACGTCCTTTCCAAAACGTAACGGCCACCTTCGAGGACTTCATTTTGATGGTGACCAAGCGGTGTTTGTGTTTCATTAAATACATGATGCATTTCGGACCGTATATATCCATCATCAGGTGTAATCTGTCTAAATACATGATCTATTTTTGCTCTTGAATGAGGTGAAATGCATATTCTGTCATGAAAATGTTTGACGTTATGTTATAAATTTCGCTAGTCAAACGCGGAGAACACATGCGAAATAGTCTGAAAAATGAATAGCGTAAACTTACCAGATAATCCAAGACAGGCGTTTGGAAATTTTAATACGATCACACTTTATTTTCTCCATCCTGTACATACATATCGCTTCAATCGAGAGTCACATTTGCATACACATGTTAATAAATACTTCACAGATGTAGTACACGTTGTAATCAAATATGAACTGATACTTAGTGAAAGAGATCTAATTACTTAACAAATCACACATGCAAGGAATAGCTACAGAGTAGGTCTTTAAAATTACTCAAGTGACGGTGGCTTGCTAAATTCGTTTGTTCATTTAAACATGACCCAATTGCAAAATTCCAAAACAAAACCAGAAAAATGGTTAATAAATGCAATTTTATCTTCACAGAAAAACAAGCAAAAGCATGAATTTCAATGAATCCCACAGTACCAAGACTGAGAGCTCAACCTCATTGATGGCTATTGATAATTCTAAAAACACGCCTGCCTCCATAGTCTCTCAATTACTGAACGAAACTCTGAAGCTGTACTTTTGATAAGTCATGCTCAGTTAGGAACACAAATGGATGAGCAACATAAATTAAAGGTGTAGAAATTCCTGCAGGTGCCATGTTTGGCTCTTTTCATGTAACAAAAGTATTTACAAATGTACCAACTGAAGAAACAATCCGTGAAAACATAGTAAAACTTAAAAAATTGACAGTTGAAGAAAGCCAGTATGCTCATACAATTGCTTTACATTTAGAGAGAAAGTTTACCAACAGAATGAGAGTCTTGCCATGGGCAAGCATATCAAGTGCCCTGGCAGATATATTTCTCAATCAGGTGGAAAGTAAGCTCTTTACAGAAAACAATATGTTACTGGAGGTATGATGATGATACGTTGTTGCTATTCAAGGAACAAAGAAGGAGATTGAAGAACTACTAGCAGTATTCGACTCTTTCCACAAAAACCAAAAATTCACAATAGAACATCAGGACAACAAAATCATAAATTGCCTGCATCTTGAAGTTGCAGACCACCAAGAAATTATTAGTTCAGCATACACAGAAAGTCCACATAGACAGACATAACACTGGAAAAATTCATCATGCCATCCCACCACACAGAAAAATGCAGCTTTTAGCTCTATTCTACACAGAGTACACTGTCTTGATTTAGAGGAAAACAGCCTCAAGAATGAACTAGATACAATACAAAGCACTGATTTAAACAATGGCTACACAGCCAAAGCTGTTGACAATTTAGACTGACAAATACACAACAGTAAGACAACAAATGGCCATGCTGTGAAATAAGAGAAAATACTTGCAGTATCCCGTACCTTCGACCCACATCAAAAAATCGCTAACCTTTTCAAAAAGACAAATGCAAAAATTGCGATCTCAACTAATAATAAGTTAGGAAACTTACTTGTCTGTAACATAAGGTCCAACACACAAAAATTCAACAACAGTGGAATGTAAAAAGTATCATGCCCCAATTGTCCTCCCTACTGTATAGGGAACACAGGCAGAAACTTCAAAACCCGTTTCGAGGAACACAAAAATGTTTTCACGCTCAACCACTTAGAAAAATCATTTGTTGCACAACATATGTCGGAAACGAAACATACATCATCTACAGTCTGGAAAACAAATTGAAGTACTATAAATTGAAGTCAACGGAAAGACCATAAATCTGTTGGATTTCTCAAGCCAAAGTTATTTCACTAATTTTAAAGTTGTATTGTAAGTTTATTCCCTGCAAAAGTCAGTTGTTTAATAATTAGATCTCTGGCACTATGAATAAATTCATTTTTGACCACAACATGTACAACACCTGTGAAGTGTTTACTGACACATGTATACAAATGAGCCTCTTGAATGAAGTCATATGTATGAAGAGGATGGAGAAAAGAATGTATGATAACACTAAAATGTTCAAAACGCTTTTCTTGTATCATGAGATAAGTTTCCACTGTCATTTTTTCTACTATTTCGCACATTTTTTCTGCGTTTACTTTACGAATTTCATAACGTTACATCAAACCATTTCATGACAGGAATATGCATTTCACGACACTCAAGAGCAAAAATAAATCATGTATTAAGACAAATTACACTTAATGATGGACACACAGTGTCCGAAAAGCATCGTGTATTTAACAAAACACGCAAATTCTTATAATTCATACTTTCAGTGTACTGAGTACCGTCACGTTTGAAGATCCAAAACGTGGATAAAATAAAAAAATAAAAAAGAATCGTTTCGAATGTGTTCTATAGATAACTGAAACCACATATATGCACTTCAAGTGCCCAGAACTATCTCTGAACCTGCTAGTGACTCTCGAATTCTGTTTCCGACCCTCTTCTGTTGTGGGAAAGATATACCTAATGTGGTTTATGCCTCTTTCTCTGATTATATGGTTGCCTATGGTACCAGGAATACAATTTTAACGAAGTACAGGCGGATTTCACACTTACCAACCATTTATCCTGACCACACGTCTACCCATCTTTTAATTAGTTAGAATTACGTCTTCCTCACAGTTCCCTGATTCATTTGCTTATTTTCGTCTTTCCAAATACTTCCCTGCGAGAATCTACCTTTCGGTCGCTTTTTTTTACTCTTGATAGTTCAAACTCATTCGCACATTGCAGACATTAAAGGTCAAAACTATATTCTGTCATCATCACTATTTCACTTTTCCTGGCAAAAAATTTCCTAACGTAACCGAAATTGGTAAAAGTAATTGTGGAATGACGGAGTTCACATGTGTAGCACGAACCTAGCTACATCTTGTTTTTTTTTTTCATTCAAACAGAAGCTTTTCTAAGTTGGAAATGGAAATGAGCGTTTGGCGTCATTGGCCGGGAGGCCCCTCGCGGGGCAGGTCCGGCCGCCTTGGCGCAGGTCTTATTACATTCGGCGCCACATTGGGCGACCTGCACGCCGGATGGGGATGAAATGATGATGAACACAACACAACACCCAGTCCCTGAGCGGAGAAAATCTCCGACCCAGCCGGGAATCGAACCCGGGCCCGGAGGACGGCAATCCGTCACGCTGACCACTCAGCTACTGGGGCGGACTTTTCTAAGTTAAACTGTTGTCAGTAGAAGAACATTATGACAATGGTAATTATGGAGATTGTTCCAGTACGCAGCTATTCTCATGACACTGAATAACATCTGATACTGCATACAAATTAGTGACATAAAAGTAGACTTTAGTTTTGAGGTATCACCTATGAATGTTATTTAAATGCATAAAATTTTGTCGCACGTATACGGTAATGAGAATGCGTACTAAACACACAAGAGATTTCTTTTCTGAGACGGTTACAAGGGCGTTCATTAGGGTCTTGTATAACGGAAGAGCACACTCTCTCAACGACCCAAATTTTTATTTAACAACGAGTTTTTTGGACAATCAGATGGTGGCACCATGGGAAGTCCTTTGTATCCCCTATTGATCAGTAATTTTATGAAAGATTAAATTCTCTTGATCTGTATACAGTCATCTAGAATTTTTTAAAAGACATCATATACGCGTTTGACAATAGGAATTATTTATTTCACAATTGCAATTTCGGCCTGTGGGCCATTATCAGGTTGTACTGGAAAGATTTGCCTTTGGGACATTGAAAAGTTTCTTTTTATGTGTATATAAATTTGAGTCCCAAAACTAAAATAATTTATGTAAACCTACGCAAGAAACGCATTTCTTTATTAATTCCGTGTATTGTCTTTAAATTGCCTCATAATTTAAACCTTTTATTAATTCTTAAATGTGTGAGAGCATACAGACGTTAAAATTAGCGAAAGAGAGCAATTGTAGCAATTGTAGCGCAAGCGGCGACAACAATCAAATTTTATGCGATCAGCCGCGCCGGAAAGGAGCGCAGCGCCGTCTCTCGAACATTTTTCCACTCAAGAGGCTTACAGAACAGGAAGAGACTGAGGAAAATGAACGTAAAGTTGCCTTCAGTATTCTACTTGTATATAAACACGAGCGGCTCTCTCTCTCTCTCTCTCTCTCTCTCTCTCTCTCTCTCTCCTTATGCTTGCTCTATTTATGTCTCCGCTCATGTCGATCGCTGTCTGTTAATAATAGCTCTCTCAAATGATTCTGTAACAGGCAGTTGTACTTGGAAGATATTTTCGAGGTGTATGAAGTGTCTGCCTATATAAAGTATCGACAATATATGAATAACTGTTACTGTTTACCAATGTTTCATTTCAACAATATTAACCTTGCCAGCCAGCTTTCCTTTGTTTCAGCTAGGAGAACTAAAATTGCCGACATCGTTTACTGGCCGCTGCCGAACATCACTGACGTTCGAATTATTAGCAGCCACTCGTGCGTCCCTGAGATCTGTTAAGCCGATCTGTAAACCCAGTTTCCGGGCAGCACTTCTGTGCATAACGCGTGATATTAATGATCGGCATTCGGCCCACAAACGATGTGTGCGGTCAGTCCACTCCACGGTATCAAAGCAGGCTGGATAAAATCTTGAATTATTAATTTTCTCTCTCTTAGTGGTTATTATATCTGTGCCGTATGAGAATTTAAACTTGGCTGCTTCTTTTGATTAACTGCACTCCTGTTAATTTCCTCTTATCAAAGTTCATTTCTCAGTTACCACTAAAAAGCGCCACACAAAACAGAGAAAAGATTTTCCTTTAAAATAATAATTCAGCATGTCAGACTTTAAAACCCCCCAACACACATATATACGTCATCGTCAAAATGACTTGGCTGGACGAAATGCTCAAATTAATAATTTGTTGTGCAGTTGTGAAAAAAATAATATGTACAGTCAATATCAAATAAGATGTTCTTTAAAAAATTATGAAATATTTTGAGGAGCTAGTACCTGCTTCAGCTATTGTGAAGCAAATAGTATTTTGGCTATATGCTAATGGCACTTTTACGGTTTCGCCTCATTGTTTGGTCAGCCAGCGAGAGTTCCCACAACATCTAAAATCCATACATGAAAACATAAAATTTACTATGAAGATAGAGATGCTTGCTTCCGTTTTAAGACGTGCTGGTGCTACGTAAGCGCTATGGCACAATTTTGCCATTGAGTGTTTAGAAAACCCACTCATATAGCTCTGTTTTTACGGGTTACTTATTGCCACTGTCCGGTACAAACGATGGGCGTTCTAAAGACCTGAACCCAGCCAGACCATATTGAGTCGGATGCCGATATTCTGCAAACGGAAGTGGAACATCTGCAAACTGTACTTCTGAACAATGGACGTGCTACAGATGTATAAACGACAGAACAGGGAAGAGGGTGAGAGCTTCAGGATGACTGTTCATCTACCTTATTTTCGAAACGTTTCAGCGATAATAGACAGAATATTAAGAAAACATTAACTTAAAGCAATCATTCATCCTCATCCCAAAATCTCGATGCTTTTTGTGTCTGTTTAATACGACTTGTGAAAGGCAGGTGTTTACAGGATTCCATGCGAAAGCGGCAAATCTTACACAGGGCAAACGACACGCACTGCGCAGGATGGCTTTGTAAAACTTCAGAGGCTACTCTCGTCCACCCAGAAAGTTCATTGTCGCCAAACATTGTATTTCCACTGATCATTTGATGAAATACAATGAAACAAAATTTGTGGCACGTACGTCAAACAGTTATAACTCCACCTTCGATAGATCAGTGGAAGTACGACTGAATCCCTCCCTTGTGAATCGAGATGGCGGCTTCCGATTAAATTCTGAATGGAATCCTTTCACAGAGAATCTTCGCACTATGCGTATCCGGCTTCGTTCGGCTATTTTACCATCAGTAGACAATCAATTTCACATCGATGAGGCTAGCTTTCACCAAGAAGGGCGTGTCGAAGAGTACAGACTTGCAGCAGAAGCCCGTCCGCTCAAGCAGCGCATGCGCAACGCCAATTGGATGCAATACGCATGTGCCGGCGGGGCCTTAAATTTGTAGCTCAGCACATTTTCATCATTATTCGCTTGAAAATGGCCATAAGATTCTACGCCGAAGAATCGTGGCAGAATGTTGCAGCCATCCGGCAATTCGCCCGAAATTCTTTAACACAAGAAGATAGCGCTCTTGAGAATTAACCGTTACTGATAATCGGAAAATCTCTGTCATCGCCGTTCCAGTTGGTCTATCCTTTAGATTATCACTAACTTTTCTCGTCAAAAGTAATTCCGTTGAGAAAATGATGCAAAACTGTTTCCACGCTATTTTTATGTCTCATATTACACCATAATACCTACTTTTTGGAAACATTCTTGATGTAAGATCGTGCATTTCTTCCAATACTATAGATTTGCTACAATTTTTAGCATGGCTTCCAGCGGCCACTTTCAACTGCCAATTAAAAATGTACACAGCCATTTAGTTGCTGGACTTTATTTAATTTTAGAACGGACACAGGTTTTCCAAATCATACATCTTTCAGCCATCTAATTTCCAAACTGTTGTTTTACTGGGGGCATTTATAAGAGTCGAGGGGCATGGAAAGGGAAACATTGGTTGAGAAGGTAGTAAGACAGTGTTGTAGCATATCCCCTATGCCATTCAATATAAATATTGAGCAAGCAGTCAAGAAAACAAAAGGAAAATTTGGAGTAGGAACTAAAATCCATAGAGAAGAAATAAAACTTTGAGGTTTGCCGATGACATTGTAATCCTGTCAGGGACAGCAAAGGACCTGGTAGATCAGTTGAACGTAATGGACAGTGTTTTCAAAGGAGGGTATAAGTTGAACATCAACAAAAGCAAAACGAGGACAGTAGCCGCGCGATCTGAGGCGTGTTGTCACAGTCCGGGCGGCTGCGCCCGTCGGAGATTCGAGTCCACACTCGGGCATGGGTGAGTGTGTTTTCCTTCATTTAAGTTGGTTTACGTAGTGTGAAAGCTTAGGGACCGATGACCTTGGCAGTTTGGTCCCATAAGACCTTACCACAAATTTCCAATTTCCAGAAAAACCACAAGAAAACATGTGTGTAATTAGTCAATAGGTACCTTTATGAGTAGATAGTTGACTGAGAATGTGAACGTCGAGGAGTATAGCTGACACTGTGTCGGGTATCATTAAGGCATTAGGTGAACAGATGTGCAATCTGAATAAACACCCACGTCAACTAATAAACGTAATCGTCGGGTAAATACGAACACTCGTCATGTACCATGAAAACTATGTAACCTTTGCTGCCATACAATCTACGAGTTTGCGATAAATCCCCAGAGATGGCTATCCATGTTTTCGCAAACAATTCTGATTGGTTATATCTTTTTATACATGTTTTAATGCTGTTTATAGCAGTTACTTTATACCAGCCACCTATTTCTTTCGCATGCCATTCAGCATATATTTTATTGTGACAACTGATTGAGGTCTTGTATATCTAAATGGCTATCATTTATGTAATTCGTTAAGCAGTGGGAGGAGTACCGCTTATTTAAGCAACAGCTGCGTTGCTCTCTATAGCGGCTGACGTTCGTGGAGTTTGTGGCGCTAGCTCCGTTCAGTGTCACCACCTAAACACATCGGAATAGTATCTTGTTTTACTATTTGTTATATAAGATGTATTTTATATGTCCAAACTACTTGCACAAGTCCCTCTAAATCTGTTCTATATTCATATTTCAGTTTGAGGTCTGAAGATGGTCAGAATCTGACTGAAATCGGTAAACACAAAAATAAAGGTCGAGACTGTTTATGTTCATTTTATCTTACTAAGAAAAACCGCTGTTCCTCAGGAGAAATGTTATCAAAAATTATTTAGAAATACTTCAGTTGACCGATGAATGAGGCAAGTACAAAAAAATTAAAGAAAATTTAGGAATACAGAAACACAAGTCAATTAAGAATGAAATAAATAAGAAGTTCCGGGGAAGTTAACACGAAAGGATTGCATGACAGATGTGGAAAAAATAAAAAAAGAAATGATTGTCGGAAAGACTGTCTCAGCATATAGGAAAATCCAAACAGCCTTCATTGAAATGAAAAGAATGGGTAGTAACATCAAGAATGTAAAGAGCAATTCTACTCTTAAAAGCGGTGTAGAGAGCGGATAACTGGACAGAGTACTTTGAGGCCTCTGTGAGGCGGAAGATTTGTCTCACGTGATGGAAGAAAACGCAGAGGTCGATATAGAAGAGTAATGGGATCCAGTCTCAGCATCAGAACTTAATAGAGTTTAGGAAGACTTAAGATCAAATAAGCCAGAAATCACAGATAACACTCTATCAAAATTCCTAAAATCATTGGGGGGATTAGCAACAAAGTGACTATTCACATTGGTATATAGAATGTATAAGTGAACTATGTGATTAAAAGTAATCGGACACCTAGCTGAAAATGACTTACAAGTTCGTGGCCCCCTCCATCGATAATGCTGGAATTCAATATGGTGTTGCTCCACCCTTAGCCGTGACGACAGCTTCCACTCTCGCAGGCATACCTTCAGTCAGGTGCTGGAAGCTTTTTTTTGGAGAAAGGCAGATCATTCTTTACGGAGTGCTGCACTGAGGAGAGGTACTAATGTCGGTCAATGAGGTGTTGCATGAATTTGGGTCTCCAAAACATCCCAAAGGTGTTCCGTAGGATTAAGGATTCCGCCAAAGGCCGTGCATTATGAACAAGTGCTCGATCGTGTTGAAAGATGATATCGCCATACCCGATCGCTGTTCAACATTGGGAAGCACGAAGGTGCTTAAAACATCAATGTAGGCCTGTGCTGTGATATTGCATTGCAAAACAACAGGGGGTGCAAGCCACCTCCGTGAAAATCACGACCACACCTAATAACACCGCCTTCGAAATTTACTGTTGGCACTACACACGCTGACAGACGATGTTGACCGGGAATTCGCCATCGGATCGCCACGTTGTTTACCGTGATTCGTCACTCCACAAGACCTTTTTCCTCTGTTGAATAGTCCAATGCCTACGCTCCTTACACCAAGTGAGGCGTCATTTGGCATTTACCGGCGTGATGTGTGGCTTACGAGCAGCCGCTCGACCATGAAATCCAAGTATTCTCACCTCCCGCCCAACTATCATAGTACTTCCAGGGGATCCTGATGCACTTTGGAGTTCCTGTGATATGGTCTGGATAGATGTCTGCCTATTACACATTACGACTGTCTGCAACTGTCGGCGTTCTCTGTCAGCCAACAGACGAGGTCGGCCTGTGCGCTTTTGTGCTGCACGTGTCCCTTCATGTTTCCACTTCAATGTCACATCGGAATCAATGGATCTAAGGATGTTTAGGAGGGAGGAAATCTCGGGAACGGACGTATGACACAAGTGACACCCAATCACTTGACCACGTTCGAAGACAGTGAGTTCCGCAGAGCGCCCAATTCTGCTCTCTCACGATGTCTAACGACTACTGAGGTCGCTGATATGAAGTACGTGGCAGTAGGTGGCATCACAATACACTTAATATGAAAAACGTATGTTTTGTGCGTGTCTGGATTCTTTCGATCACGTAGTTCACGTCTTTCGAAAAATATCACCCACACAATTTCAAGAATACAAGAGCTGTCGAGAGCGAGAAGTATTGCACAATAAACTTAAAAGCTCAGGCATCAAAGTTTGTTATAAGAATAGTACCTAGAAGAATGAAAAACAAAGTTTTGTATGTGATAGATAACGATCAGTTTGGCTTTAGGAAGGTAGAGGCGCTTGAAAGGCAATGACGACGTTGCGTATGATAATGGAAGCAAGAGTAAAGAAAAAATAGAGACACATTCATAAAATTTGGACGCTAGGCAATGTCATATTGTGCCAGATGTTCGAAATTATGTGGAAAATATGGGTAAACTATAGGGAGATAGGCGTGATATACAACACGTAATAGAGCAAGAGTGAATAATAATACTGGAAGACAAACCCGAAGTGGTCGGATTAAGAAGGGTGCAAGGTAGGGTGTAGTCCTTCGCTCATACTGTTCAGCCTATTCGTCGAAGAAGAAATGATGGACATAAAAGAAAGGTTCGGGAGTGGAACTGAAATTAAAGGTGAAAGGATATCTGCGATATGATTCGTTGCTGAAATTGCTGCCCTTAGTGAAAGTGAATAAGTATTACTTTATCTGGTGAATGAAATGAATAATACAACGAGTACAGAATATTTACTGAAGTTCGATGGAAAACGAAAGTAATGAGAAGCAGTAGAAATAAGAACAGCGATAAATTTAACATCAATATGAAGGTAAGCGATTGTACTACATAGGCAGCAAATAACCAATGACGGACGGAACAAGGATGGCATAAAAAACAGACTAACTCTGGCAAAGGGCATTCCAGGCCAAGACAAGTCTACTAGTATTAAATACAGTCCTTAATTTGAGGAAGATATTTCTAGAATATACGTTTCGAACACGATGTTGTATGGTAGTGAAACATGGACTGTGGGAAAACCGGAATAGAACAGAATCGAAGCATTTGAGATGTGGTGCTACAGACGAATGTTGAAAATTACGTGGACTGATTAGGTATGGTATAAGGAGGTTCTGTGAAAAGTCGAAGAGACAAGGAGTGTATCGAAAACACTGACAAGAAGAAGGACAGGATGTTAGGACTTCTATTAAGGCATCAGGCAATAACTTCCATTGTACTAGAGGGAGATGTAAAGGCTAAAGACTGTAGGGACACAGAGATAAGAACAGGAAGTTGTGGCAGGCTGCATCAAACCAGTCAAAAGACTGACGACAGAAAAGAAAAGAAAAGACAAACATGAAAAAAACAATTCTACCGAAGCGAAATTTACACTGGTAAAGAGTGTACCGTGGTAATATTTTACTCGGTCGCCATCAAAGGTTTCAAGATGCTAACGAAGCCTTCATTTATGGACTGCTGCTGTTAGCTTAAATGGTGACCATCTTTCCTTATCGACTGCATAAAAATCTCAAGTTTCTACAATATATCAAACCTCCTCCCTGTCTTTTCTTTGTGCAAAATCTCAAAACGTTCTACCCTTCACGGATTATGAACTGACGTCTACAAGTGTTCTGCAAACGTACATTTCTTAATACTATCCCTTAGTTTCACGACATTGCGGTGTTTGTCTGAAAAGCCACTTCATCAGAAGACACCGCGGTTGTTTACTGCCTATAATGTCCATTTCAAAGGTTAAAAATTTTTTCTAGATGTTTCACTTTCGAAACGTACTACTTATGTCTTCATGTTAATACAGTTTTTAATTGCTTTTGCACTGTGGAAAAATGTATAGTTGGTCCTGTTAGAGATTATGCAGTAACAATTATTTTCCTTTTAACTTTATCTGATTTTACTCCATTGCTGTCATTCTATTTCATATTGGAAGGATCTTTGCATACTATGTTTTATATGTTACGACGGTATGTCACTGCAGGAAATTTCAATAATGTATAAATGAGTGTTTATTACGACACGAGCCCGGAATATTTGCGCACTGTATGCTAGTCTACGTAAGCGCTGCAGCTACCTGCTGGGTGCTTAGTTAGACGTTAGTCTATTCGGTAGCCATGCTGCTTTAATCTTAGAATTTGTTGGATATTTTAGGTACAATATTTGTATGTTACTTGAGTGCCTCAGCACGTCATAAATGTAACTTTTTGCAATGTAATCAGAGTAAGAAACAGTTTTACTTTTTAATCAGAAATTATGATCACTTTGTATTCACATTTGGGAGATACGTATCGTTTGTTGTTGTAAAAGAAGTTTTTAGGTAACTCCTTGTCCTTCTGAAGATGATGAAGTAGCTATATCGGACTGTGGGTTAAGTACAAAAATCAATTAATTCCGACAGCAAACTGATGTTTACTTTATTAACTGAGGCCCATTAATTTTCCTAGAAATACCGTGAAACGGCGACCTATTTCTTGAGAAGTACTAGTTATTGCCCTACTCCATAAAATTATTTCCTTCCTCCATAAACTGCACCAATTCTAGCACAAAAAATTAAAACCAAACATGAGCTCACGCAACCACTCTCCTATACTTCAGCCAGTCTCCCATACACTTCGTTCCAAATGACAGGCTTTCCAGAAAAGGAATCTGCCAGACAGTCCAGCACCATCACTGCCCACTGTGTCAGCCTACTGCGCATTTTCTCTCGTTGGATAGGCGTTGCAGAAAGGCAACGACTAGGGAAAATTTTTTGTGGCCCTGAGGCGTAATGGCTTCCCTGCATCGTTAGAAGAATGCTATTCATCCTAGTGTAATAAATGATACATAATTACTTCTTTAAAAGACGCCAGACTTCATATGTGCGCTAGTTATAAGTACTTAAGTATATAGTAATCAAAGGGAATGTTCGAGCTCTCAAAATCGTTTGAAATAAAGTGAGGTGTTCGACAGGGAGATGGTCTGTCACCTCTGCTTTTCAATTGTGTCTTGGAGAAGGTAGTTCGAGAATGGAGGAAGGCCATCAATACTAAAGGGATTCAACTAGGGAGAAATCCAAACAAGATCACTGTCGACTGTTTAGCCTTCGCAGACGACATGGCACTGATTACAGATTCACTAGACAATGCCCAAGAACAAATAAGAGAACTACAAAAACCAGCAGCCAAAGTAGGACTACAAATATCCTATGAAATAACTAAGTTAATGACAAACATCTGTGATGCTCCTCAAAATATTGCAGTTGACAACAACACAATACACAAAACAGATTCCTTTAAATACCTAGGAGAGTGGATTACATACAATGCCAAAGAAAAGATAGCTATAAAAAGTAGAGTGCACAAAAGGGAAATAGTGTTTCATATGACCAAAAACGTTTATAATAAAAAATCCTTGTCCTGGAACACGAAATTAAGACACTACCAAACAGTGGCCAGACCTGAAGCTCTCTATGCGGCAGAAACACTTAAACTAACAAGAAATGGAGATCTTGAGAAACTAGAGAAGGTCGAAAGAAGAATTTTAAGGAAAATACTGGGAGCTGAAAGAAACGATAATGCTGAATACAGGTTAAGACCAAACAGAGAGCTATATCTGAAAACGGAGAAACTAACTGATGTAATGAGGAGGAGGAGACTACAGTTTTTGGACATATATTCAGAATGGATAACAACAGACTAACCAAGCGGATATTCACATTACTCAATAGCTACAAATCCAAGCCAGCATGGTTCATAGAGACTGAAAAGGACTTGAAAATGCTGGAGTTACAATAGACACAATAGAAAACAGAACACATTTCAGAAAGGCAGTTCAAAAGGCAGAATTTCGGGAGAGAAAGAAAATAACTAGACGAAAGTGGACTCAAGAAGAAAGGGAGCAACACTCTAAAAGGATGAAGGAAATTTGGAAACTGAAGAAATCTAATACAATGAAGAGTAGCCAAAGTTGATTCATCGTACCCTCCAAATGGGTTATTCGAAAGAAAAAAAAAGGAAATGTTCGATTACTAATCACCAAATGCCTTTACAATCAATTGTAAGATCTTTCTCCCCATATTGATCATTAAATAATCCTAATAAACTATAACAAATACTGACAACGTACTTCTTAAACGCAAAAGGAAGCTCTTGTATTTCAAATTAAGTGAAGCAATACGTAGAGGACGCTTGAAGAAGTATGATCACATACAGAATGGACAAAACTACTTAATATAAATAAATCAACGATGGTACAAGCAACTGGTGTAGAGGAAATTAAGCAGGACTGAAGAGAAATGAGCGCCCAGCAAAGCCTTTGGAATCCTACTCGCGAAATAGACATTCGGAAAGAGAGCTGATAATACCGCTGGTAAACAGTGAACAAAGAAAATGAAGAAACAACAGTGCAAATTCATGAAGAGATTTCCGGAACAGGAGAATAAAAGGAAGCTGTCAAGCTTTCTTTTTTTTTTGAATCATAACTTTTCTGATAGTATAATGCTGCCCATCAAGAACTCCCAGTGTTCTCCACACTTTCCTTTCCTCTCCGATTCTGCGGAGGACCTTCTCATAACTTACCTTATCAGTCAATCCAATTTTCAACCCTCTTCTGTAGCACCACATCTCAAATGATTCGATTATCTTCCATTCCGGTTTTCCCACAATGCATGTTACACTAGGATAGAATGATGTGCTCCAAAAG
Organism: Schistocerca cancellata; assembly: GCF_023864275.1. Classification (NCBI taxonomy): domain Eukaryota; kingdom Metazoa; phylum Arthropoda; class Insecta; order Orthoptera; family Acrididae; genus Schistocerca; species Schistocerca cancellata. Next base: position 473,234,425 of record NC_064628.1, on the reverse strand, counting down.
TACATTCTCATAAATTCCTTCCAGATAATAAGGCCCATGTGTGATACTAGCTGAACTCTCTTGACCAGGAAATTCCTTTTGTCTGTGCTAGTCTACTTTTGTTATCCTCCTTACTCAGTCCATTAAGGTTATTATACTGACGAAAAGTAGTATTCTTTGCTTTCATCTGCTTTGTGATCACCAGTAATGATGTTAAGTTTCTCGCTATTCTCGTTTCTATTACTTCTCTTTACTTTCTACTTCCTTCGATCTACTCTCAGGACATATTCCATACTCATTAGACTGTTCATTCAATTCAACAGATCCTATAAGTCATCACCACTTACAGTAAGCGCAGCAATGTCATCAGCAAATCTTATCACTAATACTGTTTCACTCTGAATTTTAATCCCACTCTTCAGCCTTTCTTTTAACGCCGTCGTTGCCTCTTCGATTCATAGTCTGAATATTAGAAGGAGAAAGACTACACCCTGCCTTACACCCAATTTAATCCGAGCACTTCGTACTTCGTTTTCCATTCTTGTTTGTCCATCTTGAATCTTGTACATGTGGTATATTATTTGTCTTGTCCTACACCTTACCCCTATTTCACTCAGCATTTCTAACATTTTGGCCCATTTTAGATTGTCTAACGCTTTATCCAGGTAGGCAGATTCAATGAACGTGTCTTGATTCTTCTTCCGTCGTGCTTCCATTATCAGCTGCAACGTCAGAACTGCCTCTCTGGCGCATTTCCCATTCTCAAACCCTAACTAAGCGTCAACTAACAGATCGTTAATTTTCTTTTCCATTCATCTGTAAATTATCTTTGCCAGCATAATATTTTGAGTTGATTGTGCGACGGTTCTCGCTTTTGTCGGCTCTTGCAGTTTTCGGAATTGTGTGGGTGCCATTTTTCCGTATGTCTGACGGTATATCGCTAGACTCATACATTCTGCACACCAACATAAATAGTCGTTTTGTTATCATTTCTCGCAGTGATTTACGAATTCCATATGGAATGATATCGATCCCTTCTGCTTTATTTGATCTTAAGACTTCCTAAGCCCTTTTAAATCGTGATTGAAGTAGTGGATTGCTTATTTCCTCCCTATCCACTCCTGTTTCTCTTCTATCGTGTCATCAGACATGTCCTCCCCATCATAGAGGACCTCATTGTACTCTTTCCACCTAATCGTTTTCTCCTGTATGTTAACAGCGGATTTACCATTGCACACTCAATGTTACCGCCTTTGCCTTTAATTTTACCGAAGTTTTTGTTTTACTCTTTTGTACGAGAGAAACATTTCTTTTCCGAATTTTTAACATTTTTCATGCAGCCATTTCGCCTCAGTTTCCCTGCACTTCCTGTTTGGAAATTGGAAATTGGTGGTAAGTTGCTATGGGGCCAAACTGCCGAGGTCATCAGTCCCTAGGATTACACACTACTTAATCTGCCTTAAACTAACTTACGCTAAAGACAACACACACTCCCGTGTCCGAACTTCCAATTTCTTTCATTCATAATTAACATGTACTTTTTTATTCCTGAACTTTCATGAGCATTTTTGTACTTTCTTCTTATGTCGATCAGCTGAAGTATATCTTCCGTTATCCATGGCTCTTTCGCAGTTATTTTCTTTGCACCTATATTTCTCTTACCGTCTTCCCTGACTGCTCTTACTATAGATGTCCTTTCCTGTTCAACTAAACTGCTTACTGAGCTATTCGTTATGGCATTATCTGTAGCCTCAGAGAACTTCCAGCGTATCTCTCATTCCTAAGCGCTTCCATGTCTCATTTCTTTGTGAAACGACTCTTACTGTCTAGTCTGTTAAGTCCGACCTATTCTTCAACTTACAAAATCCTGATCCATATATCTGCTCGTGGGTACGCCTTATAATCCAATATCTGATTTCATTTGATTTCGGAATCTCTTACTGACCATGATATAATCTAACTGAAATCTTTCCATATGTGATGGGCTTTTCCTCCTCGTCTTGTGGTCCTTGAACAGAGCTGTTTCAAGCTGAAATTAATCTTTACCCCCTCTCTCAATCGTACTTCGAAGCACATTTTCTCCTGCAGTCTTTTCTTCTATTCCTACCCCAATAGCTGCATTCCCGTCCCCTATGAGCTCGATAGTTTCATCTTCCTTTACGTACTGAATTATCCCTTCAGCATCCCCACACACTTTTTCTGTCTCTTCGTCACCTACTTCCGAAGGTGACATGTATACCTGCACTATTGCTGTTGGTGCAAGTCTGCGGCTGATGCTGATGAGAGTAACCCTATCACTACACTGAGAGCCGGCCGCGGTGGTCTAGCGGTTCAGGCGCTCAGTCCGGAACCGCGTGACTGCTACGGTCGCAGGTTCGAATCCTGCCACGGGCATGGATGTGTGTGATGTCCTTAGGTTAGTTAGGTTTAAGTAGTTCTAAGTTCTAGGGGACTGATGACCACGGAAGTTAAGTCCAATAGTGCTCAGAGCCATTTTGAACTACACTGTGAAACGTCCCCTTAGAACAATTTATACACCACTGTGCTTAAACTGACACACAATATTTTTAGCGCAACGCAATCTGACTTTCACAAATCCCTACAAAAGAATGGCCCTGACTAACATTAACCTATGCGTTTCACAAATCGCTTACCTCACAAAAATCTTCTTTACTCGAACTACTGCAATACAGCGAGCGCCACTACTGCCAGCTAAATAAAAGATTCAAACTATGGAAGGCACTAACTACTGATAGTCATAGTTAGAAAATGAGAGATTTTGATAGAGAACAAACAATGTATTTACCTTAATAGTTTTGAAAAATCATAATATACATAGCAGTTCATAATATCCAGTATTACAAATTTCGAAACTCCGCCATCTCTGTCCCCACATCCACCACTGCTGGCGGCTCACCTCCAACTGCGCAACGCTTTGCGCTGTTCACATCCAGCTGCCGCTGCCCAACACTACAATGGCAGACAACAATGCAAACTAGCCACAGACTGCACACAGCACAGCCAGTGATTTTCATATAGAGCGCTACGTAACGTTGCCAATAAGAAAACATAAACAGCCTACTTACATAGCCCCCATGCTCCCCAAAAAAAATTTAACAAATCATTTTGGGCAGTGGCCAATAATGATTTGAAAAAATTTTTCATAATTACAATAACAAAGATCAAATGCACACACTTATTTATACAATGCTGGTCAAAAGCTAAAATTTTCTCACAGTCCATAAAGACAGTCCAGATTATTCATCACAGTAAAATTTCAGTGTATTTTTATTTTTCAAAGTCTGAGCAGTATAAGAGAATGCACACGGAATTAGTGGATTTCCATGCAGTCTTGAAGAAGTAGTGTTGTCCTTCCAACTGAAAGACAGTGCTGACTCTTGACATGCTGACAGGTAATGGGCCACAACAAAGCAAACCCACAGCAGAGTCATTCAACGTTTTGAAGAAGATTGGTAGGTAGGTCATCACAGAGTAGACCCACTGTAGTCCTGGTAGAGATTACGGTATTGGTGGGCAACCAGAGGTGCAGACCCACTGTAGTCCTTGTAGAAATAATGGTATTGGTGAGTCATCATGGGTGTAGGCCCACTGTAGTCCTTGTAGAGACGGCCAGGAGCCATCTGTTGCAACTGTGCAGGTGCACAATCACCATCGAAGAGTCTTGCAGAGAAGATAGCAAGTCCATAAACCACCACTTGTGCACGCACAAAGTTTTTGGAATTGTCCTTAGAAGTCTTGCAGACAATATAGCAAGTCCATAAACCACCACTTGTCCACTCAAGAAATTTTTGGAATTGTCCTTAGAACCAGCAATGCTGTTATCCAGTCCCCTGCTGAATTATTAACACATGTGCAAACACTAACAGTCCCAACTTCTCACATATTGTCCATATACTATGATCAACAGACACGTGTGCAGTGAAATGTAACTTACAAGTTAACAATATCATGAACTGGTGACAATTACAATTTTATAACATGAGAATACAATTACAAAGATACAGAAAACATCATTAAAGAACATAACAATACAGATAACATTTGTAGTACAAGCTTTACAAAAGATCAGAAATAAACATATACATCAGTGTTACAGGAATTATGACATAAGTAAATACATAAAAGATCAGAATAATTATTGAAACATCAACTTTACACATGAGCATTAAAACAAAACAGAATAAATAATGTCTAAACATCTTTACAAAGAAAATAACATATTATTAATGCCAATTATATTTGAAGATAACAGTATTCCTCATCATAGTGAATGTAGCTTAGTATTAGAAGAAGAAAAAATTCTATGAAACTACACAGAGACAGGAAGAAAACAAATACACAAGGGTACACAAACACATAGTGGGATAACACAAAAGGAAAGGACAGGGTTTGTTTTCAGTGTAACATTTGGTACTGCAGTCCACCCCAAAACTTCATTCCATATATCTTTCCTCTTATTTCATCCTTTGTTTCCACCAAAGAAATTCTTTCTAAGCATGCTTTCTGTATTTTTCTCGTATAACCTCTCAGTTCATTTCTTCAAATTCATCGCAACTCATTCTCTTATATAGTCTACCCCTTCTTAAGCTAACTTAAATCTACTGAGCTCAGATGCTAAACTAAGGGACAAGGCAATGCAGCAGCACAAAACAATTAACACAAACATCAATGACAAAAATTTTAAATAGGCAAGGCAATTGCAGTACTACAACTAATATAAGGCACTGTGCAGGAAACAAGAAAAATAAATCCGTAGTAAAACTGGCTTAACAGAGTAATACAAAGTCAAATTCAATAACACTATGCCTGGCAAACAGCAGCAGCTATAACTTATACCAAAACATGACATAGCTCAAGCAGAAAAAATATTACAGTAAAAACAACAATGCAGAAAAGGGAAATGTCTATTCACATCTTAATGTCTATGTAATTAAAGTGGTGCAACACAACTTGTTCTACGAAAAATATTACCAAGTAGTTGAAAAGAAAATTATACATGCAGTTATTGTTATCAGTCCCTTCTTATTGTTCTTTCCATTCCAAAAGCTCTTTTTTTGAAGAATGTGGATCATAAAATAGTTATTTAATAGATCTGTTGACAGAAAGTGTTCACATTAGCAAATACATCTAAGTTTATTTTATAAAACTAATGCTGCAACACAGCTGGAAAACAGGTATTAAATGAAATAAGCAATTATGCAAACCAAAGCATAAAAACATCATTCAATAGCTATGTGGCATTTCGTAAGTCAGTAGCTCTCAACTCTCGTAGAAAGACACTTGTCATAATCAGGTGTGCAGATGTACCAATATTTCCCATCAATTCATAAGCATTTCAGTAATTAGCACAAAGTACGAGTAATCATATGTTTTCAAGTAATGAGCATGTAATATTTGCGATGCTTTCTACAAAGGAATGTCAATAGCGAGGTTAATGGTCTCTTTTTTTTTTCTCCACCTCTGCCTCTGAAAGGCGCACACACTAATGGCTTTCTTTTGTCAGACGACTACCTCTCAGCTGGGCGCCCAAAACGCATTACGTGCAGGTGGTCACTTACCTTTCTTACTGAAATATTTATGACAGCAGTTTCTGCTACAGTGGCAGTCTCATATAAATATTTCACAGGTCAAGAATTTGTGTTACAAATCTGTAGAAACAAAATCCTATAAATATAACAGAGTCCAAAAAATTTTCTCCGGCATTGTGATACATTCACGCATTTACACACATTTCATAACTCTTAAAGTACGATTCTCGGTTCCAACATCCTTTTTCACAAATCAGACTCCCTAACCACTATTCATTACTCCTTACCTTATTCGTCGACACTTCTTCAATATTTCATCTTAATAAATATGTAGCGTAATCAAATTCCTCATATAACATCGGCTTACTGATCATAAACATACCTCAACAGCATAATACACATCGTAGTCGTAAGAATAACATCATAACACCTCAGTCAAATCTCAAAAACGTCGTAGCTTCCTGCAATAATTTCAAAACCTAAAAAAATTCTCTGCTCATGTCAAAAGTGACATCTGCCTCAAACATACTTTAAAAATCGTGATCCCATACCAAATATATCATTCAAAGCTCTCATAGTATCACAATGGTTCCGAAAAAATATGAACAGTTCACAAAGTACAGACAAAATACAATTTCGTAAATGTGAAGTTATCCAACTGTGTAATTGCGTAAACATCTCTCACAGATGTAGTAAATAAAAAATGTTTTTTCTCTGTTAAATAATCAGGTAGCTGTATAATTCTGTGTTGGAGAAATATGGTACCGATGTGTAAAGTTGTATAAGCAAATACCATATTAGCTCGGGCTCCTTGTGCTTGCCACACACATGGTACACAAAGTAAGCGTGTACCCCCCTGAGGATTAATGTAATTATACCCTCAGGTGTTACAGATTACAGCAATGGAATGAAATGTATCACGGAAAACTTTCTCTGTAATTCAAAAATCTTTAAAAATAATTGTTTTAAGTACAAAATTAATCACTCAAATACGTGTCCTGTAGCGCTAAATGTGCGTCTTGCTGTAAGATAACCTCTGTGGAAGTGTCGTAGTTATTTTCCTCCAAAAGCTAAGTTCTGCAGAAGTCAATATACTGACCTCATGATAAACAAAAGTGAAATGCTTTGCGTATAGATATCTTAGTTATTATGCTTATTGCCACGATGAAGAAAGTACTGTGCTGTAACGTATTGTTGTGCTACGGAAAAGGCTGTCTCATTGTAGCTGTACCACAAAAGTTACTACTAAAACATGTTTTACTTTCCAGAAGAATTCAGAAAAACCGTGCAGATATAAAACAGATACTCCGCAAAAGCAACATTGTAAATTGTGACTCATTAGTAGCGTCGTGATAAAATCGTGTAGCTGTGACATTAACTAACCACTGTGTCGTCTGGTATCTCCCAGAAAGTACTTTAATTCAGAATGTATTTTCAAGTAAACCAAAATGTTGCATTAAAATCTCATTAGCAATACTGGTAAATGTTCTAAGTATGTGAGCCTTATAGTCGTTACGTAATCGTGCAACTAACAAGCAAGAATGTACACACACAATAACACTGTGTCGTCTGATCGCAGTAACAATGCATTCGTAATTTCTCTTTGAATAAGTTCTCTTGGTTCTTGACTGGATATTTAACTTTAAACATTGTTGCATGGTAACAGTTTCTAAAGCATACTAGTAATGTGAAGTGAAAAGTTTTATGGCAAAGACAAAGTTAAAAAGCAGATTATCTTTCAATAAACGGTTTTACATGTGAAATGTGGTGTAAACCTTTACTCTTCCTAGTAAGCAGAGTTTCAACTTTAACGCAATTATCATGTGGTATACGTTGGTGAGGAGTGCTAAAATTTTTCTCAAGGTTAGCGTCTATGTTATTTTTCTCTGAGCCAGCCGGCGCACGTGGCAGCCTGCGGTGCGAGTCATTGTCTGTTCCTTCGTTGGCGCGCGTCGTTATTGTGATTTGGAGACCTAACTTCTACAAATTCACCGTCACGAGAATCCCGCCAGTTCTGATGCAGTTCAGGTCTGTCGTTACGATCATATCGTCTGTCGTCATGTCGGTAGATTCCATAGTTTCTTTCTTGTCGGTCACGTGGTGGAGAATTTCTCCCTGAGTCGTAACTGCGCGCTGGACCGTTGCGTCTAAAGTTATTCTGTCTCCCTTGATAATAATTGTTTTGGTTCCCATATTGTCTGTTTTTCTGATTGTCTCTGTGATAGTCATTACCGCGGAGAGGTGATCTTTCCCTGTAATTATTACTACTCTGCCAACGGTTGTCATACGGGTGGTGTCTGTTTTGGTCACGATCTGTGTTGTGAGAATAGCCTTGTCGTGTCCAGTTATTATTTCTTTCATCGCGGAATTGCGACGGATGTGACCTGTAGTTGTTGTGTTCCTGTTTTCGCGTTACGCGATTGTCAGTGTCAATTTCTAATTCTTGTAACAGTCCCTGAAAAGCTTCAATGTCGTCTTTGCAACGTCCTGCTAAAATAATATGTTGTAAATGTTCAGGCAGTTTGATTAAGCAAATGCGGATGAGTTCTGAAGGGCTGTTGGGTTTGACAGGTACTGATTCTTGTGCAACATGTCTTCAAAATATTTCACAAGACTGGAAAACTCAGATTGTTCGAAATGTTTCATCATTATGATGCCATGTTTTACTCGGTCTTGTGTGGCTTGAGACCAATATGCTGAGAGGAAGGCATGGTAAAATTCTCCTTCACTGTGGCAATCGTGAATGACCGATCGCATTCTTACAGCTGGTTCATTCTCTAAGTAGCCACACACAAATTCTAACCTGTGCTCCAATGACCAGTTGTGAGGGAAACAATGAGAGAATTGATGGAGCCACGCTTGTGGATGAATGTCGTTGGCAGAATTCTTAAACGTTTTGAATTTACGTGTAGTAATGAACAGCTTATAGTCAAAATCATCGTGTCGGCGAGTAGCATATCGGTCATTGTTACGTCGTGTCGGTGGTTCCATCTCAAAATTCGGTGTACCTTGCTAATTCCTTTCATAATTACCGAAATGCCCTGTGTTATTATTTTGTGGCTTTTCCGTATTTCTAAGTTCCTCTTCCCATATTGGAGTGCGAGTGTCCTCTGAAATATGTAATTCTTGTATTACCTGCGTCAACTGATCTTGTACTTCCCGGATTTCTCTTTTGTACTGTGTATTGATTTGATTTTGATTTAGTTTGAATATTCTTATTTGTTCATACTCTTCTGTGTCAGTGAAGGCTGCAGGTCTTGTGTCATTCAGATCATCATCTACCTTTGTAGATAAGTTAGTGACCTGATCCGAAAGTTCGGCTACTTTCTCCGATAGTGTACTTATTTCCTCCATGTGTCTTTCTGAACCAATTTTCAGGGTATCTACTGTGTCCTTTAAATTTTCCTGAGTTTTTGCAAGTTGCGTAACCGAATCGGTAGATGCAACTGAGTCAATTTTAGCTTGCAAGGTCTCATGATTTTCATGAACAATAGTTTGCAGTTCTTTTATGGCTGCTTCGTGATTCTGTAATGCATTTTCATGACGCGAAAAGATAGGTTGGAAATGCTCACAAATTTGTGTTTTTACGTCATTACAGACTATTTGACATTTCGATTCGATGTTATGTAACTCAGTAGTTAAATCTTCACGTGTTTGTTCAAATGTGGTGTGTAGCTTTTTAAAATTTTTTTCCATTGTGTCTAACTTTTTAAGATTTTGTTCCACTGTGTCTAACTTTTTAAGATTTTGTTCCACTGTGTCTAACTGTTGCTGTGTTTGTCTCTGGTATTGTTCCATTGTGTCTAACTTTTGAAACTTTTGCTGTGTTTGTCTCTGATTTTGTTCCATTGTGTCTAACTTTTGAAGATTTTGTCCCATTTGTTGCATTAATTGTAATAACAATGCATTAGTGTCTGGAATCTGTTCCTCTACGCTTTTCGGCAGTGCATTTGCACCAGCAACATTCACATTTTGACAAGCAGAAAATGTGTCTTGACTCATTTGAGAAAACGGTGAGGACCCAAAACCTAAGTCTACAGTATTTTCAATATTGTGTTCTGTCATTTCGGATTCCTGAGGCGAGCTGTTGCCGACCGATCGATCGATAATGCTTCCCTGTTCACTAATTCTTTCACTGTCTACACCATTGTTTGCAGCCCGCTCCATTTCCCTATGTACAATTACCAAATTACTACTTTCAACATTAGTTAATTCATTACTCGGTGGCGCTAACACACTGCTTTCGTCTTCACTGTCATTTCTCGTGTCCGCCGCTCGTGGTCTCGCGGTAGCGTTCTCGCTTCCCGAGCACGGGGTCCCGGGTTCGATTCCCGGCGGGGTCAGGGATTTTCACCTGCCTCGAGATGACTGGGTGTTTGTGTTGTCCTCATCATTTCATCATCATCCAGGAAAGTGGCGAAATTGGACTGAGCAAAGATTGGGTAATTGTACGGGCGCTGATAACCACGCAGTTGAGCGCCCCACAAACCAAACATCATCATCTCACTGTCATTTCTCAGTTTACTTTGGAGCCTAGTGTTACGATTTTCACACGCCATTATTGTCACAATATTTCACACGACAACACAAAAAAAAAACACCATTTGAAGAGCAAAAATAAGAGAAAACATTAACATAGAACTGAAAATAATATCTAGTTAATTGCAAGCGCAGCTGCGAAATACTTGGTGCAAATCTACATCCATGCCACAACTGTTTTACTGTGCAACAACGAAAAACCACAAGTACCAAGGAAATTCTCTCTATAATTACGCGCTAGCAATAAACAAAAGCTACACTAAATACACAAACTACAAGAAAAAATCAGAAGATTCCAGTGAGGTATCCTAGGCTAAGGGTCGACATATGAAACGCCCCTTAGAACAATTTATACACCACTGTGCTTAAACTGACACACAATATTTTTAGCGCAACGCAATCTGACTTTCACAAATCCCTACAAAAGAATGGCCCTGACTAACATTAACCTATGCGTTTCACAAATCGTTTACCTCACAAAAATCTTCGTTACTCGAACTACTGCAATACAGCGAGCGCCACTACTGCCAGCTAAATAAAAGATTCAAACTATGGAAGGCACTAACTACTGATAGTCATAGTTAGAAAATGAGAGATTTTGATAGAGAACAAACAATGTATTTACCTTAATAGTTTTGAAAAATCATAATATACATAGCAGTTCATAATATCCAGTATTACAAATTTCGAAACTCCGCCATCTCTGTCCCTACATCCACCACTGCTGGCGGCTCACCTCCAACTGCGCAACGCTACGCGCTGTTCACATCCAGCTGCCGCTGCCCAACACTACTATGGCAGACAACAATGCAAACTAGCCACAGACTGCACACAGCACAGCCAGTGATTTTCATATAGAGCGCTACATAACGTTGCCAATAAGAAAACATAAACAGCCTACTTACAACTGTAGCTAACACTCTGCCCTACATTGCTGTTCATAACGAATCCTGTTGTCACTATACGATTTTCTGTTGCATTTCATATTACCCTACGCTCTTATGATCAGATATCCTTCTCTTATTTCCATTTCACTTCACAGATCCCTACTACATCTAGACTGAGCCTTTGCATTCCCATTTTCAGATTTTCGAGCTTCCCTACCACGTTGAAGTTCCTTAAACTCCACGGTTCGACACCTAGAATATTATCCTTTCCTTGTTTATTCAGTCTTCTTCTCATCGTTACCTTCCCCTTTGCAGTCTCCTTACGGAGATCCGAATAGGGGACTAGTCCGGAATATTTTGCCTATTGAGAGATCATCGTGTCCCTTTTTCAAACCCAGGCCGATAGTAATTATAGTGCCTTTAATGCAGTGGTTTCCTCTGCCTTCCACATACTCATGCCGTTGGTAATTCCTAAAACTTCGTCCTTTAAGAGTCGTTCTCTCACAAGGGCAAGACAGTGCTCTGAACGTCTATGCACCCTTTGACAAAGCCGTTGGCAGAACGGGAGTGAGTAATTATGCAAGAAGACTTTAGCTACCATTAATGATGATTTTTGTTCAAAACATAATCAGTGGCTTGATTCGATCCCGGGACAAATGACTAATCATTGCCGATACCCATAGATGACGGATGCTGTTTAACTCTTCATGATGTAGAAACAAAGATGTTATATTGTATATTGTACAGTAGAGACCAGCACAATTTGTGAGGATAGCGTATTAAGTCAATCAGTCTTTTTGTTCACCAATAAACAATTTACATTCTCTGGATGTGGTCAGTTCATATCCAGATCTAGTTGAGTAAAATTTCGCAAACAGAAATTGTTTATAAACGTGCATGTAAATACAGTCATCTTACATCAGTACATGTAAATTATTTTATTTATTAATATTCAAATATTCTTCTGTGTTATAGAAGCTCTGTGTTATTAAAACTTGTATTTGCACTACTTTGAATTTATGAAAGTCCTTAACTTTCTTTTTGTAGCAGAAAATACACCAAAAATATTTTGGTTAGACAATGTGCACTTTTTTTTAGTAGAGCTCAATTTTGTGTGTGTCTCTGTGAAAAATAATCTCTTTTCTTTGTTTTGTAATTACGAACCTGATTTTCATTTTTTTTAAATTCCTGTCGAGTTTTCAAGAAGTATATACATTCATAAAATGTATAAGGTAGAAATTTTATTATTTTTCATCTTTTAAATAGTTTACTGCTTGACGGTCTATGGGAAAGTCCCGTCATTATTATGATACTGCATACTATAATTTTGAAAGTTTGTTTTTCAATACCTGTATTTACCCAGAGGATCCCACCATATCTAAGCAAGCTATTCATAAAAGCACAAGAGGCACACAACAATGATTCAGTCTCGCAACACTATCGAGATATTCTTAGCATATAACAACATTTACTTAGTTTTTTAATTTTAAATCTCTTGGTACGTCTTCCATCTCAAGTGCACGTCAACCTATATCTCCAGAAATTTTTTGTATGGAACTTTTGCAATAACATAGTTCCATAACTCAGATTTCACGCCGCTTCTAGCTTTAATTCTAAAATTGCTGAATTTCATTCATACCTGTTTGTTTCTTATTAATGACAGAAGTGTTATCCTTATGCCATATTCATGCCTCATTAATTGCCTTGCATATATTCTGTTGTGGATCATCCTCATTACATCCTTTTATGAAAATGCTGATGCACTCATCACTGTTTCTGCAGCCCTCAGTTGCTTTGGAAAATCATTTTTGAATACCGGGAACAACAAAGGTCCTAACACGGAACAGTTTTGCAATCTGTACACAATTTGTTTGTAATCGGAAAGGTATTAGTTACCTTCATGACATATTTGCACTCTCTACTGTCTATCAGAGAGATAAGACTTGAATACCTTGAAGGCTAGTCCCATGACCCCATATAACTAAGTTTTACAAGGAGCAAGACATGACTGGTTAGATCATATGCTTTGGATAAATCTAAGAATACCTCACAGCTTAATAAATTCATATTCATGGTGTTTAGGACAATTCTGTTGAACTGGAAACCTCTTGTTTCTGCTGACACTTCAATTCCTAAAACAATTTTGAGCATTAGTGGATATTTTATTTTTATTCAGGAAGTCAACTAGCTTTTCGTACATTACCATATTAATTACCATAGGAAAACTTGTCAGTAGAGACATTGTCTATAATTATGTCAGCTGTACTACCTCTTTTGTAGAGTGACGTTATTGTTGCTAACTTCAGTTTTCAAGGAAACACCACTGTCCTGAAAAAAGTGTTAGAAATACCAATTAGCTGAGAAACAGTACAGGTACAACTACATCAGTTTAACCTATCTGGAATTCAGTCAACACCATTAGAAATTTTAATTTTTAACTTTTTATAGAATTTCTCAAATCATGTTCTGTCACTGGATACGGGAACATTGTCTATGCACAAGTAGAAAGCTTTATGGTTTTATTGTTTGTATTGCACATACTCTTAACGAGATATGGTGCTATGTTCATATAAAGTTAATTGGACATAGTGGCAGTGTGATGAGCATCATGTATCATTTTATTCAAACTTTTGATATTGAAGCTGTAGGTTTCACGTTTACATTTTCTTATGCTACTGTTTATAATCTTCCATTCCGATTTTGATGTATTTCTTCCCCTGTTGCAATATGAAGCATTATTTGTCTTTTTTCTGCCTTTAAAACTTTCCTATAGCCCCCTCTGTATTTTCTATAGAACAGTTTTATTGTTGTATTCATTTTGGCGTGTCTGATTAGGTTTCTAAGTGTAATAGCTGAATATTTAATACCGTGCGTTATCTATGTGTTTTAATTCTCATTGGTTTTAGTACATTTTATTGGGAATACCACATCATATCAATATCTAGAACGAGTGAAAAACGTGTCATACTTCTTGTCGATATGATCAGTTTGTTTACTGTCCAAGTGTACTCTTTCTAGAGCACGATTAAAAATCCTTATATTATTTATTATGTTAACAAGTCTTCTTTGTACATACTTTTTCTGTGATTGTATAATTTTTACTGTCCCCATTCCTTATGATCACGACTAGAAAGGACATCAATTGTTAATTCAGTATTATAGACACAGTCTTGTTTGTAGGTACATATCTGATAACGTATTGTTTCTGACCTAACATCATATCTGGCAGTTTGCTATACAACTGCGTATTGAAAGGGCTAATCAGATTTAAGAACAGCTCCTTTCTCCTATTACTTTTGTTAGGATTAATGATAAAGTCACGAAGGTCTTCATGCATTTTGACCTTCTTCTCAGTTCATTTTAAAGATCATCTATATAAAGTGCGCAAAAGTTCAGGCAGGCTGATGGGGACCTGCGGATAAAAGCAACGATAGTTTGGCAGTCTGTCATTTCACTTATACCATAAGTGAATGTTTTTCTACTTTTTTCGTCTTGCTAAGTTCTCCTTCTTTAGATTTAATACCACTCCTAACAGGGAAGCACACACCTTCAAATTTACAATGAGGTGGAAATAGTTATGGGATACAAATACGCACGTATAGAGATTGTGGTAATATCTAGTACAAAAGGTACAAAAAGGGTATTGCATTGTTTGTGTTGTCACTAGTACTCAGTTGATTCCTGTGGAAAGATTTCCGACTTTATTACGGCGGCACAATGGGATTTAACATAGTTTGAACGCGGAATGGTAGTTGGAGCTAGACGCATGGGTCAGTCCATTGCAGAATTCGTTATGGAATTCAATATTCCGAGATCCACATTGTGAAGAGCCTCACCAAGGACAACAGAGTGACCGACGATTTCCATTTAACGACCGAGGGCAACGGCGTTCACGTAGATTTGTCAGTGCTAACACAAAAGCAACGTTTTGTGAAATAACCCCATAAATTAATGTGGGACGTACGACGAACGTATCTCTTAGGACAGTGCTGCGAAATTTCGTGTTAATGGACTGTGGCAGTTGACGACCGACGCGAGTTCCTTTGATAATAGGACCCTAGACGACTGATAAACCGTTGCCTGGTTAGACGAGTTCCGATTTCAGTTGTTAAGAGCTGCTAATATGGTTCGAGAGTGACGCAGACTCCTCGAAACCATGGACCCAAGTTGTCAACAAGGAACTGTGCAAGCTGCTGGTGCTTGTTAATGGCGTAGGTTGTGTTTACATGGAAGTGACGGGGACTTCTTGTCCAACGGTACCAGTCACTGACTGGAAATAGTTACAGCCTGTTTGTTGCCATTCATGGACTTCATGTTCCAAAACATGTCACCAGGCCACATTGTTCACGATCGATTTGACGAACATGCTGGACAGTTCTGGAACTATTTGGTCACCTAGATCGTCCAAAATGTAACCGTTCGAAAAGTCATAAGACATAATCGAGTGGTCAGTTCATGCTCAAAGTCATGCAGAGGGACCACTTTGGAAATTATATACAACTACAGAGGCAGTATGGCTCCGTACAACTGTAGCGGACTCTCAGCGATTTGTTCAGTACATACTATGTCTACCTGCTGCACTGCGCCGCGCAAAGGTAAACGATGTTAGTAGGTAACCCACAACTTTTGTCGTCTCAGTGTACAGCTTCCGCTGCAAAATGTATTTACGAGATCAATGTTCGGTATTTTTTCTGCAGAATTTTGTGTGTTTCGTAGTCAGCAGTCGTTAGTACACAACACGGAAGTCCTCCAATACGTTACAATTTGAATCGACTTCCAGCTCACAAGTTTTGCTGCCTAATTATTGCACATTTCCGTAAGTTAAAAATTGGGGGTTTAGATCCAGATTGTGTATTCCCTTCAGTCTGCTTGACAGGGTTTCACATCCAGATATTGAATTCCATTCAGTCGGCCTGACAGAAAGGCGCCCTTCGAGTGTAATGGTAGTGTCACTCTTCCTCTGACTGGCACTCGATTAATTGTCTCAGTTGGACTGGATGCTTTTGTTGGTGTTGTTGATGTTCGTGGTTGTTCCGCTAGTGCTGCTGATGCTCACAGACACTCTGTTACTGCTGCTGATTGTTGATCTCCTGCAGATAATGACGATCACTCTGCTGCTGCCGCTGTGAAAGGAGGTTCTACTATTGCAGAGGACACTTGTTCTGGTGGAATTGGTTTGGAGATATAACCCTACCACTACTATTGCAAATTTAGTATGCTTTTATCTAAATAAAAGAAAACCGTGTCTATGTTACCACGTATTGCCCTCTTACTAAAGTTTAATTTAGTTTCCAAATAAAGAACACTACGGGAGGATAGTCCTGTTAATAAGAAAAGCTAATCAATACACATACATTTTTTACAGAATTCGACCTTTTGTTATGTGTAATGGATAAATAAATCAGACTTTTCCATTATTTTCCTAAGATATTACCAAGTGGCTAGAAAGAAACGCAGTATGAATAGTGTTGTATTGAAGCTAGGGAAACTCAGTTCCAAGTCCATTTAGTGGTATAAAATATGTACTAACGTTCGCCCGCCTATCCAGTGAATGAAACAGTGAAGTATTGGAGAAGCAGTTGTATTAATTTTGCCTACCTTCTTGCTACTATTTAGTTTGGTTCTTCAAATAAATATTACTCCACTTAAACAGTCTTGGACTACACCCTTATACATTAAGTTTTTAAAAGAGATAAAGCCCTGTATATAACTTCAAGGAACCTAAAAAATATGGCCAGGGGGACCTTTATAAAAGCACTTTCCCAAATCAGTAAACTTAGATACTAAAATACTTAGATATTGAAGCACGCACTATTTATGCTGAACATTTCACTTGGTTTCACTCTGATTGAATTTTTCGTAAACAACCTTTCACTTTGCAATAGCTATGAAAACTTTCTCATTATTTACACAAAACCAATATAATGAGTGCCTCTTTATATTAACTTGGCACTTAGTAAGTCTGTATGATGATGATGTTTGGATTGTGGGGCGCTCAACTGCATGGTTATCAGCGCCCCCGTAAGTCTGTAAATCAGGATACTGGGATTAATCGAACACCACGAAGAAGCCCTATATATATGTGTATGTTTAGGATGTAACAACAGGATCAAACAGGTTTTTAAAGTTCAAGAATGATTATTAAAACACAGTTTAGATTAATGTTTCACCCTGTACAAAAGTAAAATACAAAAAAAATCTTATCTGTTGGCTGTAGGCTTGAGTGTGGCGAACAATAATTATGACGTTGCACTACCCACAGTACGGTCTGCGAGTGTCTAGCTGTACTGGCTCAATTTATCTCCTTGGCGTCGTTCAGTTTCACATACGGTAGCCCAACAACACCCAGCTATTCCGTAAGCCGTTTGCATTCTCCTTCCGAGATATTTTTGCTCAAATTTGCAGGCAATACTCCTACTGCTCAAGAAAGGTGTTGCCTCAATCACTGCTGCCTACAGACTGTGTGTCTTACTTCCCGCGCTTCCTCTAGGTATTGCGCCCATTGGCCCTTGCCACCTTTTTCACTCCCCACCGCCACTTTCGTTTCAAACAAAAGCGTACTGCCTTTTACTCAACACCTATTTCTTACATTGTTCCTAAGGGTGACCATTTCTTACAATTATCAGATTTACATGAACATCAACAGTTTATACACACATATATTTTTAAATACAAAATGTCATCTGAAAATTATGTAACGTAATAAACAATTTGCATAGTATTTTACATAAATTACTCACTTAGAGTGCAAAGAACTTCAACCTATAGTAAAATACACTTCACATATACAGAAAATATAGTACCAATATGCGAAAGTCTTAATGCAAAAACTTATAAAATTTAAATGAACCATAAACAAATAATATTATACGAGGTGCATTCAAGTTCTAAGGCCTCCAATTTTTTTTCTGATTAACTACTCACCCGAAATCGATGAAACTGGCGTTACTTCTCGACGTAATCGCCCTGCAGACGTACACATTTTTCACAACGCTGACGCCATGATTCCATGGCAGCGGCGAAGGCTTCTTTAGGAGTCTGTTTTGACCACTGGGGAATCGCTGAGGGAATAGCAGCACGGCTGGTGAATGTGCGGCCACGGAGAGTGTCTTTCATTGTTGGAAAAAGGCAAAAGTCACTGGGAGCCAGGTCAGGTGAGTAGGGAGCATGAGGAATCACTTCAAAGTTGTTATCACGAAGAAACTGTTGCGTAACGTTAGCTCGATGTGCGGGTGCGTTGTACTGGTGAAACAGCACACGCGCAGCCCCTCCCGGACGATTTTGTTGCAGTGCAGGAAGGAATTTGTTCTTCAAAACAGTTTAGCTAAACATGGACACCATCATTTTTTCAGCACTGGCGGTTACCAGAAATTTTTTTGGTGGCGGTGAATCTGTGTGCTTCCATTGAGCTGACTGGCGCTTTCTTTCTGGATTGAAAAATGGCATCCACGTCTCATCCATTGTTACAACCGACGAAAAGAAAGTCCCATTCGTGCTGTCGTTGCGCGTCAACATTGCTTGGCAACATGCCACACGGGCACCCGTGTGGTCGTCCCTCAGCATTCGTGGCAACCACCTGGATGACACTTTTCGCATTTTCAGGTCGTCATGCAGGATTGTGTGCACAGAACCCACAGAAATGCCAACTCTGGAGGCGATCTGTTCAATAGTCATTCGGCGATCCCTCAAAACAATTCTCTCCACTTTCTCGATAATGTCGTCAGACCGGCTTGTGGGAGCCCGAGGTTGTTTCGGTTTGTTGTCACGCGATGTTCTGCCTCCATTAAACTGTCGCACCCACAAACGCACTTTCGACACATCCATAACTCCATCACCACATGTCTCCTTCAACTGTTCAAGTAAGGAAAACATCGCCATTTTAAGTATTTAAAACAGTTCTCATTCTCGCTGCTGGCGGTAAAATTCCATCTGCCGTATGGTGCTGCCATCTCTGGGAGGTATTGACAATGAATGTGGCCTCATTTTAAAACAATGTGCATGTTTCCATCTCTTTCCAGTCCGGAGAAAAAAAATCGGAGGCCTTAGAAATTGAATGCACCTTGTAGAGTTCTTTGCTCTACAGACGACTAAATAATGAATTTAGAATTTCGGCACTCATTACTTCTTTTCAATCTTGCTTTGATGTGGACAGCGTGTTCTGTAAAGTGGTCTCCATTATCGATGCTTTTCTCAATAAACGTACGAGTTTTCCATCAGATAGTGCCCACATGGAAATAAATGCAATTGAGGCACTCTTATTATTGTTTCGTTCAGGATTCTTGTTGCCCTCGAAGTTTCGTTGCGATTACATCATTCACGCCTCCAATTACGGTGCAACTGATACCCTCCGCCAGTATGTCGTCATATCTTTCTGGTAGTGGCGCGCCTGATTTGATAATGCCTGTTGCATTGAGGTCTGGGTGGTTACATCCCGTAATTTCTGTAGCTTCTCTTCCATGACTGACAGTGAATGTATATGTCTGCTGCTTGTACCCTTATTTAGAGGCCACATTGCTATTTTTTTAAAATTTGTGGCACGGTCTTATGGGACGGAACTACTGAAGTCATTGGTCGCTTACACGCTACTTAATCTAACCTAAACTAACTTACGCTAAGGACAAGACAGACACTCTCATTCCCGAGGGAGGATTCGAACCTCCGATGGGGGGAGCCGCACAGACCGTGACAAGGCGCCTCAAACCGCTTGGCTACCGTGTGTGGAGCATTGACATTAAGCTTTTTTTGTCTACGAACATAAACTTTACATTATTCCACATTTGATTCACATGTATCTCTATGTGTGACAGGGCTGTTCTTACTTCTGTCTACACTTTCCACAGATTGCTCTGCATGATTCTTATGCTTAGCTTTTAGAAATCTTTTTTCCTTATTTATGACTCTCCGGACGATTCCCGATCCGTCGTGCCGCCTTTTCTGATGTTTCCATACAATTTCTGATAGTGTCAAGCTCGTTATAAAATTCATCAGACTCATTAGCTTGGAAACCTAAGTAGCATATTTCAGTCGCTTTACACGGCCATTGTAATCCATGTCACAGTCATATTTAATTTGTACATCTTCCTGACCAAATGAATGTGATTGGCACCATTCATGATTAAGCACGCATTTGGCAACGCAATTTAGTACAGTTGCATCCCATACACTTAGGAACGCTGAAAATAGCACACCCAAAGGGAAGGAAGGTGGAAACGAAAACCTTTGCAAATATGTGTTTGAGATCCAATTTGCAAATGTTTCAAGTTTGGTGAAAGTTAACATGCCCACAGACCCTGCAGTTGCACTGAGTTTGGGCAGGGGGCTCTGTTTACTCGTGGCATGGTGGACAAGTCAAATGCTTGACGATATGATCCCAACTCGAGGAGGACATTAGTACGCGCTGAATGCCAAGAAACACGTGAGACGACATTTTCCAGAGTTAAGCCAATATGAGAGGGGCCTAATAACATCGACATGAAAACCGCAGGCAGGTTGGCGGGTCGAGTGGGCAGTCACGTCGATCGTTCAGAACGTTACGTCAGACGATGTTGGTAGCAGTGGACACGAGATGGCTTCCCCAAGTGACGTATCGGGTCTGGAGCACCCAGGAAGACTACGAGGCGAAATGATCTAAGGATCATGCAGCAAGTGGTCAGGGATCCCACAGTGATTCGTTCCACGATACAAGTGGTTGTATGGTTTCGAGTTGTTTACGAACCATATCCAGATGCCGTCAAGATACGAATCCAGATTCCCTTAACGTGTACTGCCGCTACCACCGAGAAATCGGCAACTGTTTCGGCAACTCTTTCGAAGTGCGGCCAACTCAGAACGAGGTGAACTACCCCAGATTCGCAAATCATGGTGGCCAGTGATGAAACCCGATTCGTTTTGGAGCTTATGATAGCCGCTTATGGAGAAATGTACAGTTCGACCCAAACTGTCACGCGCCACCCTGCTCGCACAACCGGCATAGTGGTCTGGGGGCTACAGCCAGCGATAGCCGGTAAGTGGAACCTTAACGGGACAGCGTTTTACTGATGAATTTCTTCAGCTCCATATGGGACCTTTCCTACATAGACTTCCTGGGGCACTTATCCAGCAAGACGACGCTGGTTCGCGTACGGATCGAGTTGCTCAAGACTTTCTGTATCATGTTCCGACTCTTCGATGGCCGGCCTGCTCCACAGATTCGATCCCTATGAAGCATGTGTGGGACAAGCTGATATGCCAGATGCCGTTGTACACTCTTCAAGATTTCTGAGCCAGTTTTCCACCCACAGAACGGCATCAGACGCCTAATCAACTCGAAGCCTAACCGTGTGCCCCATGTATTGCAGCAAAAAAGTTTCAATGCGTTATTTATGTTGCACTGTATTTGTCTACTTGTAACCAACGTATTTGTTTAACTGTCTTTATTTTGGGATCAAGTGAATCATCTGTATCATTGTGTGTAATAGATTTCGACCCGATGCTTCCAACTTGCTGTGCTGTGTTCAGTGTTCCTCGGTGAACAGTATACTTGGTTAATATTACATCAGAAACTACAGAACGATGTAAAAGTACTTGTTTACTCGCTACTATACTGGTCTCTGACATAAAAGGAAATGCAGTTACTCACATTAGAATATTTTCAAAAGGATAAGAAGGTGATTTTATTTAATTTTCGTAGGTCTGAAGCAAGTAGAGTTATACACAGCGTTATCATTCACATCATTCAACATACCTAGCCCATGGTTGTATTATTTTTCTCCATGGACTGATAGCTTCTCCGTAGGTCATACCATTACAAAGGGATAACGCGTGGACATTCCACTTCTTAGTTGTGGATACTACGTTAGCGGGACAACATGTCTCACCAATCACTAAATGTTTCACGAAAAGGAGAAGAGAATTCTTAAAATAACGAAATATAAAGAATGGGTTCGCAGTCTAGTGGCAGAGTGCAAGCTCCAGAGGGACCGAATTTTTCATCAACTCCACTCTTTCAGCGAGAGCGCAAAGTGGCCCGTCAGTTTTCCTGAAGGCTCGCGTCACGTCAACACGTGTTAGGCCAGCAGCAGCAGGCGAGGCGCATCCACGCACGCCGCCCAGCCGGCAGTGGTGCGCTGCCCCAGGCCTCTAAATCACTGCGTGAGACGGGCAGCCGCCTCATTTGAGTAATTACCCGACATTTGCGCCAGAGTGCCGCCGAGCCCGCCGATATGTCAGCGTCAGCCGCCATCCACTGACTCACGTGGAAAGCGCAGCATCCCGCCCACTAATAGGATGTAGCTCTCATGTAGCTGTTAGGTCCCTGGAAAGGACGTTTCGTGACGAAGTAATGTTTCCACGACACCCGTGAAGCAGCGGGTCTGCACCAGAACGTTCAGAGGATTACGATAATGGTATAATTCTGAAGCTTTCGGGGGCGTTGACGTTGATGGCTAAACCTTCCGATGTGTTACATGTCGCGATTTTCCGATTCAAAAGTACACCAATGGAAAAAAAATTCGCAACACCAAAACACAATTAATGAAGGGTACTGAAATTTTGGGAATATGTTTCTCTAGGTAACAAATGACTCTGAGCAGTATGGGACTTAACATCTGTGGTCATCAGTCCCCTAGAACAAAGAACTACTTAAACCTAACTTACCTAAGGACATCACACACACCCATGGCCGGTGCAAGATTCGAACGTGCGACCGCAGAGGTCACGCGGTTCCAGACTGTAGCGGCTCTAGGTAATATCTTTAAGAGATTAACTTTGGAAGATCACAGTTGTGAAATGCTGGTACGTGAACACCCGACGTAACCTCGAGAATGTGGAACGCAAACATCCTAACATACACTGTTACACAAAATAACAGCAACAAACTGCTATTTCCCCGTCATGTGCGTAATTCACCGTATAATCATACAAATTGTCAACAGAGGTCCATAAAATGGCGCTCTGCACGGAAAATGGCATTCCGGTCAACGTACAGCCTCGTCAGCGATGACGTCAGGGCACCTCAGATAGTCCCATATACACAATCGCTGTGTATACAGTCAACGACGATGCAGTGTGGCACAAAGAAGATGCCTGCCAAACTCTCTACAGTGTAGGGTCATGAGAAGGACGGAAGCAGAACACTCGTTAACTGATGAGGCGCGATGGCTAAATGTGATGGCTGTTGTTTCTCGGATGTGGAAACAGATTGTGCAGATCGAAACAGTACCCCAAAGACTTGGGCAGGGCCGACTACGTGTCATATGATAAAGAGAGGACCGTTATTTGAATGTAAGGGCACGAGGGTACCGCCTTAATACTGCGCGAGACTGGGAATCTGGCCTCGCTGCATCTACTGGACGTGCTGTATCAAGACAAGCGGCGTACAGAAGGCTTAGGCAAAGTGGCCTGCATTGTTGGAGACCTGCTTCATTTGTTCTTCTGATACTTCTTCATAGAAGGGAACGTCTAATGTGGAGACGTCAACATGCCACCTGGGCGGCCGAACATTGGGCCAATGTTCTTTCCACAGCTGTGTCCCGGTTTGGTCTCGAGAGTGATTTTCGACGCATTCGTATCTGGAGGGAACGTGGAACACGATTTCGGAACCCAAACGTTATGGAAAGAGACCTGTATCGGGGAACATCCCTAATGTTGTGGGCAGGGATTATGTGGATCACATTACCACCTCCTCATGACATTCTATGGGTGAATCGGCATTATTCAACAATTGTCAGGTATCGTGATGAGATGTTGGGACCTTGTTTGGAATTGCTGCGGGGTGATGTGGACCCAGACTTAGTACTGATAGACGATAGTGATCGACCTCATAGTGCAGGAGTGGTTGATATTTTCTTGGACACGGAAGACTGCACATATGATGTAACGGGATGCTCCGCCGTTGTCAGGTCTGTATTGTTGCCAGAAGTGGTCACACCCATACTGAGCGCAGTAATCAATTGTCGGAATGAACGGAAAAGTTGTCTACCATTACGCATATTACAGTTGTTTACGTTCTGTTGTTATTTACATTGTTCTTAATTTACTGTCACCTGTTTAACTGTTTTGTGGCAAAACAAACACAGCCATACAAAATCTCCGTTTGTTGCTTTAATTTTCGAACCAGTGTACATGAACTGCGTCGTACAGGTGCCGGATGTCATATTTTGGGGACTGAGTTCAATGCCTATTTTAACTGGTCGGCCAATGCCGGAACGGTTAATGCTGTTTCTGGATGGCGCTGGACTGTTGCCCGATGATGTCCCGTATGTCCGCGATTCGAGACAGATCTGGTGATCAAGCAGGCCAAGGCAATATATCGACACTCTGTAGAGCATGTAGGTTAGCAATAGCGGTATGTGGAAGAGCGTTATTTCGTTTGATAACGCCCCAAGGAACGCTGTTGATCACTGGCAGCACAACAGTTCGAATCAACAGACTGAAGTACTGTTTTACAATCAGGGTGCGTAGTATAACCAAGAGAGTGCTGCTGCTCTTATACGAAATCACACTCCAGACCGTAAATCTATGTGTAGGTCCGGTGTGTCTAGGATGCAGACAGGTTGCAGGTTGCAGGACCTCAACTGGCCTACTTGTAATCAACATACGGCCATTACTGGCACCCAGGCGGAACCAGCTTTCATCAGCAAACGCAAGAGGCCTCCACCCTGCCCTCCAGAAAACTCTTACTTGACACCATTAAAATAGCAGAGTTTTGGGGTTGGTGGAATGCCCGCTAGGGGACATCTGGCTCTGAGCTGTATTTAATTAACCTTCTTGTAACAGTTTTTTGTTTCACTGTAGTGCCAACTGATACTCAGATTGCTGCTGCGGATGCAGTATGACGCGTCAGAGTCATAAGCGGAACACTATAGTTTTCCTTCTCGATAGTGACATATGGCCCCGGTCTTCTTGTTACCGTACATTCACGTAACCATCACTGCCAGCAGTCATGTAAAGTGGCTACATTCCTGCCAAGTCTTTCTGCAATATCGTGGATGGGACATTCACCTTCTCGTAGCCCTATTGATCGACCTCGTTCAAACTCTGTCACTTATTGATAAAAGCTTCTTTGCCGACTTACAGGCATTCTTGATTAACATCAACTCACCACGTTCATTCTCAAAGGTACTAACGTTCACCATACTTTAAACGTGTATTTAAAGCAAACCTGATATGTATATAGCGGCAATGTTATGCGAGTGGCGCGAAATGTGAAGATAAATCGTCTTTCAGATGTAGAAACACGCCTTCCAACTTTCGTTTATGTGGCACAACTCATTATTGGTGTTGCGATTTCATTCCTTTAGTGCATTTAATCCTCGAGTGTACCAATCGCTTCTCTGGTATTTGTCGAAAGACAGGTTCGCATTCATTTAAGGAATATTAAATTCACTCGCATATTCGAAGGAGCTCATGGGCACAGGTCTTCAGGCTCACATGGTAGGGTGATAATCATTGGTAAATACTGCCAGCAGCAATTGAAAGGGGGTGGAAATTCCAACTGCACTGCCATACAAAAAATGTAGCAGCTAGAGTGGCGCAGGGAACTTCACGAGCTGTGGAGGTATGTGATGTTACTTCAGATGTCTCCGAGTTACAAAAACTTGGCAGCATGAGCTGAATTATCTGTATGACGTTGTACCCTATCTGTGGGCTCGAAGCAAGGACTTTTCCTTTGGGAAGGGTGTAATAAAATGGTTCTTCCCTCTGCAGGGGCAAGTTGTCCCACAAGTGTCGTAAATGGTTGTTGACACCACTGTAAAAACAGTTCGATGAAGTTGACATACGAGTTCCTGTCACACATACTCAATCAGGGCGAGATTTACCAGTTTTGCTAGCCACGGAAGCCGCCCCCTCCCCCAACATCACACAGACTCGAGCTGTATGTCGAAGAGCTTTTTTCTGTTGAAAAATGTCAACATGATACTGTCACATGAGATATAAAACATGAGGATGCATGATATCTCTTACAGAATTTCCTCAATCGCTGACAGCCTCGGTCTGTATCCTATGGATCACGACACTATGCTGCCGGGAGAGACATCGCCGTGTCACTCCATAATACTAGAAAGTGGGGCCACTACCTAGGTCGCCACCATACCCGCCGATGACGATCATCCAGGATTGAGCAGAATATTAATTCATTGCTGGGCAATGTAATGCATTAATCAACAGTGTAAGCTTCTCGGTCACACGACATCTCCAAACGCAGCCGTTTCTGTTATGGTGTTCGTGTCAGCCTATACACTGGACGGTAATTCCCCAGTCCCACTGATCCTAGTCCCTGAACGACGGTGCATTATGAAACTGAATGTGGCAGAGGATCCTTTACCTGTTCTCTGATAGCAGGCTCAGATGTGAAGGGGTACCATGTGCTTAGTATCGGCCGAAACCATGACGACGAATATACCTACCGTCACGTTCCCATGCAGTCCAACACTGCGCCACTGTCACATTCAAATGCACAAAAATCTGGATAGTGCAAGATTCTACCAAAGGGCAAAACGGAGACCCACAGCGAAGCCCCGTTCAGCTAGGTGCAGATAATGTCTCACAGAATACATGGTATCTCGGTGTCCTTTACTAAAGTCACCCAACATCTAACGCCGTTCAAGCTTCGAATATACGCCACCAGATCTGGTAACACACTTAAGATGAATAACTTGTAAGCCGTTCCATCTGTCACAGAGCATTACAACTCAAATCCATACCCGCCGATGTTATCTACGTGTATGAAGTTACATTGACATCGGACCACGTCTTTCATGTAACATATAAACACCCCAGAAATCATAAAAAATTTGACAAAAATTTATGTTACGAAGTGTCGATACTAATCTACTGGCAGTTAATTATTGCTATTGCGGAGAGTCGGTCGTTTCCTCGTAGTTGTTTATGTTAGCTCCCCGTGGCTGCGTGTTTACTTCCTTGATAGACGGTGTTAATGATCTCCATCGTCATCACCGTCGTAGTCGTCACTGCCTTCATCATCTTTGCTTATTAAAAGTGATAGGATGCAAACTGTAATCTAAATAGTCATTATCAAATTTCCAGCTGCGTGAAAGAAGATAAGGAACATAGTTCGATACATACGCCTTACATTAGTTAGGATAGTGCGAAGTCGTATATACACAAGTGTGTGTGTATTTGGGGCTGGGTGGGTATGGATGGGCATGTTTGTGGATGCAGTGAAATAATTAGACCTAGACGAATGTTGTTGCAATAGTTGAATCTAACAATGTGTAAACTAGTATTTAACTTAACATTACAATCACAGTAACTCATTTTCAGTCACATTTACCTATCCACTCAAAACCCAACTATCATACTTGTAAAATCTGCAATTTCTTCAGTATTAAAACGTGCTACGAAAATTCTAGCTAAGCTGTGGGATACTAATTAAAAAGGAACTCAGGAATGTGTGACTGTGCAAGGGCGCGATTAATGGAAAAAACTAACCATGTTTCAATCAGGAAGCTGCTACGAAAATAAAGAGAGCTTCATCACAGATTTAATCGTAGTAATGAAGAGCAAATGCTAAATGAAGCGGAAATGAATGTGAGAAGAATAAAGCGAGAAATGTTCAATGGCTCTAAAAGTAAATTTTAGCCAACCTTTCTTACAACAGATCCTAAAAAGTTCCGGTCGTACGTAAAATTAGTAAGCGAATATAAATTATATTTTCAGTCTTTTAGCTACCATATTCTCAACCAAACTGAAAGTGACGGAGTGAACACCGAAGAGCTGAGGGCCTTCCGTAAATGGTTTAATCAGCAAGATCGTAATTCGGTTCATCCTGTTAATAACTACCTGAAGCGCGAAATTACACATATTGAGACTAGCGGAAAAGTACTCCTTTCGGGACACAAAAACGCCAATATGTTCCTATTTATTTGAAAGACTACGACTGAAATGTGGATACTAACTGCCTCACTCTACATTTCTCTGCATTTTTTAAAATTTTCGTAGAAACTTTGATATACCAATATAACGCACTCATTTTCATATGTAATTCACATCAAATTCCCACAAGTTCCCCTAACTATTAGTCCCTCAGACCCACTAGTTCATTGCTGTAAGTCTGTCGTACCCATCCACTCCCTCATTCAGCCCATCTCATTGTTATCTCTTTGAGTTCCTCTGTCACTCCCTCCTGTGTGTCAGCCACAGTCTCCTTCGTTCAGTCTTAATACTACAGTCTCCTCTCAATGTCACTGTCTCCATCTTGGTCTTTCTCTTACCGCTAATATCTCGTTCCTTCCTTCCTACTGCTGCTGCCGCCTTTTCTCACAGTCACTATCTCCCTCTTATTCGATGTCTCTATCATAGAAGCTGTCTCTCATTATAACACAAATTTTCAATTTCCAGAATGTAAGATACTGGTAGAAGTAAAGCTGTGAGGACGGGGCGTGAGTCGTGCTTGGGTAGCTCAGTTGGTTGAGCACTTGCCTGCGAAAGGCAAAGTTCCCGAGTTCGAGTCTCAGTCCGGCACACAGTTTTAATCTGTCAGGAAGTTTCAATTTCCAAGTTATGACTAACACTGTTGATTTCTCTCTCAGCATAAAACGCGAGAATATTTTCGCATGCCAAAATTTCTGGGAAACTTTTTAAATCTGCTGAGGAAGGAAGAAACAGGCAACTGATACTCCGCTATGTCTTTAAATAAACGAGAACATGTTTATATTTTTTGTTCTCCGATTGGAGCATTTTTCCGCTGGTTCATATGAAACTCATATGAAAATAAATCTGTTTTTCAGAAATGTTTTGTAGTTTAGTTATGTGAAATTGAAGTAACATAAAACTAATTTCACTTCACAGACCCAATTGTAGTGCGAATTTTACGTGTGCAGGTAGAGTAACTTTGAACCTATGTATATTTCAGATACGGAAAAGATATGGAGAAAATTTTGAAGGTTGTTTGAGATTGAGATCTTGGGAATATATCATACAAATTTCAGCTATTTGCAGTGCATAGCCATCTTGGAATCCGCGACAACCTTTTGTTTCGCAGGTCACTGTGAAAATGCGGTTGAAATTTCTTTTTGTGTGGTTTTAGAGGAACTGACCACGTAATAATGATGCCTTCATAAGGCTCATTAAATCCACCGTCTACAACATTAAATGCAAAAAGAACCAACTGATTTGGTCCATTTGCCTAAACAAGAAGAAGTGAGTGACATTCATAATTTGCTCTTATACTATAGGATAGTGATAGTGACACTAAGATGATACTTCAGTTGGGTGTAGAAATGGCTCTCAGTCCAAGGGATATCCAAAAGACTTCGCCCTACCTTTGCCGCACGCATACCAATAAGTGATTGCGTGACAGAAAATCAACTAAGATTACTCACCTGTGGAAGGGCACGGGAATCAGGCGGGATACATGTGAGATCTTACAGAGATTATGCGAATGAATTTACTTGCCTTCGAGAAAACAGTTTGTCGTAAGTCGATGGAGCATTGAAGAGTACCTTGCTTTTGGCAAAAATGCGCTGATGATTTTCAGTCTCAAGAAAGTTGGATGGACTGAGGCTTAAACTGCAGACCTACATCGGTGATATCAGTAAGCTGTAAAATTTTGGATCATATTTCACGCTCAAGTATTATAATTTTTAGAGGATAAAAATCTCCTCTATAAAAATAAGCATTGATTTGCAGTTACTCATATTGCAGAATTCATCTTGGTATTATCGTCATGAGACACAGATCGCCGAAGACAAAGGAAGCCTTGCACAAACCGCGATATTTCGAGATGTCCTTGCGGTTTAGATTAAGTTGGTCCTTTACAGAACAGTATAAGATGTTACCTGGTATCAGACTAGAGTTTGTTATTAGAGTGGATTCTAACTTTCGATCTTAACGAAGCAGAGTCGATAGATCTAAATTTCTAGAGTATGCTAAGGAAATATTACACAACTGTTAATGTTCACGGTACACTAAGGTGACAAAAGTCGTGGGATTTCTACAAATATCGTGTTGGACCTCTGTTTCCTGGAACAGTGCAACAACTCGACGTGGGAAGGACTCAACCAGTAGTTGGAAGTCACCTGCAGAACCATTGACCCATTCTGCCTCTACAGCAAAAGACCCACAAGCCGACCATCAAGACGGAAGATACGTTACAACCAATAGAAATGCACGTACTCTTATTACAATGAATAACGACCTAAATGATTTTACACGAAGAGTCGCTTGGGATTCCGCACCTGCTTTAGATATCTAAATGTCGATTTAAGGACTACGAGTATTGCTGACACCATATTCATTCTAATAGCGAGGTCAATACAACAATGCACCCTATTAGACAGAAGCAAGCTCTTATTGGTAAAACAGCAAATCAGCAAGAGAACGGGCACGCCTGAATCACAGATATCTCCTTTCGAACTAAACGTGACAAAGTTTTCGAAGATTTTTTATGAACAATTAAATAATTAGGGGCACTCTACACAATGTGCAGACACAGTTGTCGGAAGATTTTGTAATGGATGTTAATGTGATAGCGGTAAGGTGAGTGTCCAACATAATTTTAATTGGTGGCCAAGAGTACCTTAAATTTTTACTAGTCGGTGGATTAGACGAGGTAGGCCAGTCTCTTCTATAGTACCGTTACCTGATTTAACTCTTTATCGTTATTCATTTGGGAGGCCCATAAGATACACTGGAGATCACAAGTAGTTTACAAAACTAGATACCAGTCGCTCCCAATGCCAGTAGCTCCTATGTGGACATATACTTCAGGATACTCAATGTATACAAAGGTGGCATGACTATCCTCCTGAAATGAAGCAAAGTATTTTGAATACCAGATGCTATGGACGGAAACAGAGAATGTGATATTTTCTAAAGCTCTATTACACGATTCGGAAATGCTAATACATTCACTTTGAACTTAGGAGTTCAAGAAATAGTTTCTCTCTGTACCGATGTACTATGCTAAATATTAAATTGTGCGATGAAAAGTCAGACACAAAATAAAGTAAAATGAAAATATTAACAATATCTGAAAATGCGTGTGCAATTACCTCTCTTAATGGTAATTTATAATAAAATGAAATAATAACGGTACAAACAGACTCTATAAGATAGCTGTATAGTATCTCTATACTAATATATTATTTTTTTACTAGCTGACGAAAGAAACTAAAACGACTAGCGTTATCACTCACTCTCTGTTCTAGTGTCGAAGCTAACACACGCTACGGCAGCCATTACGAATTATAAGTTGTAAATTTTAAATAATGTATGATAATTTATGCTGAATGTCTATTTTTTTCCTTCATATGCCTTGTGACCTTAATGCAGAAATAAAAATATTATTTTTAAGGTTTTCAGCACGCGGTATAAACGACAAGAACGGTCGAACAATCGACCATTCTTGGCAGGCATCTTGCTTAGGAATAAATTCATTAGAAATTTCTTTGCCTTCTGTTGTCAACGGACACCTTAAAAGATTTGCATCCTAATTGTTAAGGAAAAGAAAGTGAATATACTACTTTATGTTATGTGAAAGTAAAAACAAAGAACATTGCATTAAGTTCAGATATTGGGCGCTTCTCGGGAAGACGAAGATTATTACGTTAAGAAGAAGGGTAACACTTTCCTTCAGTACAAGGTTTCTTTCAATTAAATATCACTACAGTAAAGATATCCTGCAGCAATTTTTAAATGTGATGACAAGACATACAATCCGTGAGATTAAGTTTTTTATTCTTTTGTCAGTATGACGGTCCACGTAGACCTCAGTTTTAACAAATGCTAAAAGCGCCTCACGCAATCCTATATTAACAAGACGGTGAGTGGCGCTGTCAAATAATCAGAGTTCAGAGAACTATTTTACGAAAGTAAAGATTCAGGTCCCACATATGTTCATGAATTTTTCTAGTGTCCGCTCCGCCAAATAAGTGCTACAATCTTGCACTACTTAAGACGGTGTACGGACCTGAGCGAAAGCGGCACATCTCTCAGTGTAAAGTTACGGACCGCTAACGTATCCACAGAACTTTATTTTTCCTTCTCTACTCGTCAGCAGGCCAGGGATGTTATTTGTGAAATCACCTAAATGGCTCTAAATGCTCGTACATTTTTAGACAAAAATGATTCTTTTCTTGAGATTAGTTAAAAAATGTTTTTCAGCATATTTCGATTTGAAGTTCTTAAGTTGAGCTCTGTTTTCCTGTTCTCACGAGGGTCCAGGTGAAGTTAAGTTTAGAGTTCTGTTTGTCTAACGCCTATTGTTTATATTTTGCACTCTTAGTTTCAGAAGCGTCCAGGCAAAGTAAAGTTCACTATCCTGTTTCCCTCAAACGCGATTTATACGCCAAAAATCCGATGCACTGTTTCAGAAGAATACCACCTTTACAATAGGTCAACGGCTCTCTTCCTATCTGACATCCTGTATGTGTAGCCTACTTTGGTTTACAGTGAATGTGGTGGCTTGGGCAAAGGTTTGCGGCTAACGCACAGGTGAGCCGGCACCCGTAATTGTGTGGCTGGTTGCTTCTTTGAGAATTCCTAGGCGTTCGGTATCATTCGTGTTAATTTCGTCTCTCGGATCAAAAACCATTGAACATAAATTGTACTGCACTAGTTTACTAGATGACAAAGAATAATATTTCACGTTGCCAACAGAGAGCTGGTTCACCGATTATGCTGGCAAACCATCAAACACTATCAAATTTGTGAAATTAAAGACCGAAGGGAAGCTCAATATGTGAATACACTGCCATTTCCTTACGTATGTCAGACTGTTCCAGTCAAACAGCAGATAACGACCAAAAGTGCAGGAAAATACGATGGAAACGAAAATGAGGTCTAATTATATTCACGAGAATCTGAGAAATGCCACATTCACTTAATGAAATTTAAGGCTTTGGTGCTCGCTCTGAAGAGGTAGTGTGGTGTTTATGGTAGCGACAGAATAAAGTTAGCACCGATTAAGAGATTTGTATCTGAGATGTTGGTTCACACGTGTGGATGTACTGGATCCTCCATACTGTCCAATGAACATATTACCTAACGTACAGCACAGCACAATAACGGATGTTATGATTGCTGTGGCACCTTACGTTGTTTTTATATGTGATACTGTTTCCATTCCACGTAAATGCTACTTTAGTATTAATGGATGCTCATCAGGTTCTTATTTTTTTTAATTACTAATGGATTTTTTACATGGACCTTAGTGCTAGCCACAGAATGATTTTTTAACCATTAAAAGTATAACATCCTGAATCCGTTATAAAAGAACCATTATTAACTGTATAAATGTAATCTGAAATTAAGACCATTCTTTAATATGAAAGAAAGCTGCAAACACAAATCATACTTATTCATTTACTATCTTATAATAAGAAAACAGGAAGTTCCTTTTCCTATCTTCTTATTTGTTCTGCTGCTATTAAAAGTATTGGAGCTTTTGATTTTTTAAGCTTTTCGGTGCTAAAAGAGTGTGAATGTTCGTTGGTAATGCACTGCTAGAGGCCATCAGACCCTGCGGTAGTACTGTGGTTTCTTGACATCATTATCCGATTAATTTACCTCCCATTTATTTTTGACCTTCTGAAACTGTCTCCGGGACCTTTCTTGATAACCAAGTGCGCGTAGTACGTTGTCTGAGGCATTACAGCCGACATAGAACGGTTCACACAGTTCCTTAGTCGTTATACTTCAATAACCACGTATGAGTTGATAGATAAGCTTTTAATTATGAGGTGCACCATCTGAGCTGAGTCGACGGGGTTGGGGCCAGCCAATCACATCCATTTTCTCGTTGCTGAAACTCAATATGCAATACCTCGAATTACTGACGACCACTCTATCGGTTTCAATCAATTTTAGCAGGTATCATTGTTACTGCATGCGTAAATTACAACATGTCCAATACACTTGATAAGCCCTTTACACAGAAGGGAAGGATAGCTAAGTGTGAGGGAGATAATGCAGAGTAGTAATGCCTTGTGTCGTTTTATTACATTTATTGAAATAACAACAAATAACAGTAAACACAGTAATAATGAGATTCCCTCTTAACATACAAAAACCAGACAGAAAATATGTAAGAAGTGAATAACAGAGATATACAACTTATACGAATATCCTGTTAAAGCATAATATTTCCCCTAAATTTTGATAGTTTTGTTTAAAGAAAATAACACATTCGCAGCGCAGGGAAAAGTCAGTTAAAAGAAACACCTACAAATAAACTATGAATCCCTATCGGTTGAGGGGAAGCTGGTAGAGTATATTTACTTAAATCAAAAACCCGAATAAGTAAAATGTTGAGAGAGAGAGGGTACAATTTTGGATAACAACATGGGGCGTAAAATACAGAAGAAAACTTAAGTTGCTTGTTGCAATAGACGGCCTGAAATCTGTGCTTAGGCCAGTCCATCACGTCACGACACAAGTTACCGAACAGAAAGGCGGCGTACAACATCAACAGGTCCACGCACCCCTGAGGCATAGAGAAGTCGGCCTCTAGCTGATTTAAGTTAGAGCTGTTCATAAAAGGCACTCAATAAGTGAGGACCAAAGAACCGGTTTAGCATTTACGAATGAAGCCATTACAAGAAAATACCAAAGAGGAGCAACTCTGGTCACAAAGATATCTATTAAAAAAAAGAGAACATCATTAATAAAGGCAACCTCAAACTTTATCAGCTGGCTAGTCACAATTCTAATCACAGCGACTCAGCGACAAATACAGCCGATAACTGCCACGCCGCCAAGTCTTTTGCTGGCATTTATTACAATAAGGCAAGAAGGAACAAGCTAATCTTTATAGACCTGGAACTAAGCAGATTATCACAGCCCATTACCTGCTTATGCAACACTTTAAGCAAGGAAATTTATAACACAATTTGCATATTTATTAGACATACTACGTTTAAGCCCACTTCTCCAGAAATAAAAAAATAAAAACAAGAAGGCGACTTTTAAAGTAACCAGCGGCAGAAAATACAACTGGTAGATTTAACTGACTTATACTCATTTAATTGACTTAGACTCTGGTGTTCATATGGCTGATTAAGCATTTCAGTTCAGTCAGAACTTCACGTGGCCATCCTAGGAAACCTCAGACTCAGTTACACCACAAAATTGTTTGAAAAATGCTAAAGGACTAAACTTTAATTTACAACACTCTTATTAAAAAAAGGGTGGCCACCAAATGTAAAAAAAAGCAATGACAACTTTTAAAGTAATCATCAATATAATAAAAGAATAAATAACATTAATTAAACAGATGCCTTCCGCCACTGTAACTTGAATCAAGCGACCAAATTACACATGCATTAAGTTACGCAGAAAACAATCCTTGTAGAGGCACTGGAAGGCACAAATACACGATTAATAAAAAATACTAATGAATAGAGAAAAGAGGCTCAGTAAGTGATCACATTAAATTCAGTTCTTCAGGAAGCCACCAAGACCAGGCGAAGCCGTAAGCGATCGCAATACCACCAGTGTCCATGAAAGGCACAACAGGCGAACGCAAGTTGAATATTGTCATGGCAGTATTAAATATATGTAAATGTCGCACACAGCTCTGAATCGACTGTATCAAAAACCAATGGACGACAAGACGTATGGAGTTCGTTCAACTGGACGCCGTCTCCACAAAAATTGCAGTAAGCGAGAAATCTAAGGTCGTTACCAAAACAATCACCGGAGAAACTAAGTTGTCGCTCGTAGTCTGGGCCGATGGTCGGCGTGGTCAGCCGTACCTACCATTTCGCTTGACCTCGTCGATGCACCGCCGGAGGTATTGCTTCACAAGGAGAAACGACACACAGAGGGAAACCTAGCGCCATAGACACATACTACTACGGAAGGCAGGGAAGAATCAATAGCGAGTCCTCGCCGCGGCTCAACGTTCCTTGAGAAAAGAACATATGTGAAACTGTTTACTGCACTAATAAACATTAAATGGCCCAGCGCACAAACGAACATCTAACAGTTAGGTTGTCAAGTTCGTGGTTTCGGGTTTTCGTGGCCTACCACACACGTTTCCACTAAGTTTCCCGGCGGGGTCAGGGATTTTCTCTGCCTCGTGATGGCTGGGTGTTCTGTGCTGTCCTTAGGTTAGTTAGGTTTAAGTAGTTCTAAGTTCTAGGGGACTGATGACGATAGATGTTGAATCCCATAGTGCTCAGAGCCATTTCAACCATCTGTCCATGAAATTTTTAATATCAGTTACTTTTAAGTAGAAACAAACGTGTATTCCCCTTCTTGCACATAGTTCCATACCCTTCATGGGGCCATTTAGAGACATTCTTCGTATTTTAGCATTAAGGAAAGTGTTCAGCCAGGTCAAACTGACTCAGCTTTCTTGACTGGGCCACAGCTTTTTTTTTTTTCTCTTGCTATATTTTTCTCACATCCAGAAACATCAGGGTTTCCCCCATTTATCCACAGATATTGCTCTGGAGAACCGTGACAAACATCTCGCATGAGACCTTGTCCACATACTAGCCACATTCTCTCTAAAAATTATTTGTGACAGTCTTTTACATTCTGGTATTATGTCCACTGCCCAAGCTCTTTTGTACTTAATTCAATAATTAGCAGGTAAATCAGTGAAACAATAAAACAGTCAAAATCACCAGTTTTGTTCTTGTATTTGTTCTATTTTATGAACAGTTTATCGTCATTTACAACTACCTTATGGCTCATTCACAACAGGAGTACAGCAGAGTAAGAGTTGAAATCGCTATGCTCCGGCATGCGAACTATTTCTTCAGCGTTGATAACTGAAAATCAGTATATATATTATAAAAATGAATGCAAAACATGCTTCCGCAAAAACTCAGAAACAAGTCCCATACCTTCAAGAGAGTTATGTGATGTGGTAGTTCTCTATCACCCATCCACAAAGAAGGTTCCCATTTTTACCTGAAGCGCGTGCTTTTAAAGATACAAGGGCTTGGAAAATTCGCAACCTAGAAATTTCAAGAACATTCCGTATAATTTGAGAGTATTCGAAAGCAATATAGAGTATACGACACCATTACACAACATTTCAGAATGTTCCGGAATGTTCCTCAATGGTCCAGGACATTCTAGAATATTCAGGTTCAAATGGCTCTGAGCACTATGGGACCTAACATCTGAGGTCATCAGTCCCCTAGAACTTAGAAATACTTAAACCTAACTAACCTAAGGACATCACACACATCCATGCCCGAGGCAGGATTCGAACCTGCGACCGTAGCAGTCACGCGGTTCCGGACTGAATCGCCTAGAACCGCTCGGTCACCGCGGCTGGCCTAGAATATTCTGGAATAGCCTGGAATATCTTGGTAAATTTCAGAATTTTCTGGAACATCCCATATCATTGTGGAACAATCCAGAATACTCCAGAATGTTTTGAAATGTTCTGGAACCTTGTGAACCTTCCAAGCCTTTTTGTTATATTCTGGAATTCGCCACTCGTGGGGCTACTCATTGGTAAGGTTGTATAAAACAAGACACGTCGTGGCTTCCAAAGTCAGTTTCTTATTAGTGACGAAGGAGCAACCGAAAAAGTAGTACGGCGAGTGAATAAAAATAAACAGTGAAGTCTGAGTAGTCAAACTGATACAGTGACTGAATATAAACCAAAAATGAAGTGGGAAAGGGTGTAAAGCGTACGTAGTGTATTTAATAATAAAACGTTCGTTTGATTTACATTTTAGACAATGATCAAACATAAAAGAGGAGGAGATCTTGCCAGTTATGAAGCGAAACGGCGAAGACCAAAAAAGCAGAGGAAAAACGAAACAGTCGAAGGACGCGAAGCACGTTTCAGTTCCCAGCGAACGAGAATGAACATCGTCAGCGGCAGAGAAACGGAAGACCAACAAAGAGAACGGTTTGATGAATCAAGAATTGCGACACAGTCTTATAATAAAAGACTGCGAGTCCAAGTCAGACATGAAAATACAACCCTACGAGCAGAGCGGACGAGGACAAGTAAACAGTCCAACTTAACAAATAAGGAACTCCACGACGACTCGACTAAAGAGTAATATAAGAAACGCAAAGACGTCGTAAAAGGAAAAATGAATAACATCTGCCAATTTTCAACGCTGAAAAAGTCAGTAGAGAATCTCCAGACACCTATTGAATGAATGGAAAAATTCGATTGCCACCACTGGAAGCACCTCCGCAAGAATTTTTACATTACGTGATAGGGGAAACCCCAGAGTAAAACACATTCTTCAAAATATAAGAGCGTACAACACCTGCGTCGAAATGACTTATTTACGTGTCACTCCGATCAACACTTACGCAAATGAAATCGATCATGCTTTTTCT
Organism: Schistocerca cancellata; assembly: GCF_023864275.1. Lineage (NCBI taxonomy): Eukaryota > Metazoa > Arthropoda > Insecta > Orthoptera > Acrididae > Schistocerca > Schistocerca cancellata. The sequence goes on along the minus strand of NC_064628.1, from coordinate 473,196,204 downwards.
CATCAAGGGGAAAATCTATGCTTGCCGCTTAATGATCGGAAAGAATGAACCATACAACCACGTTCTCAACACTCACCGTTTGTTCCAACAATTCGTGGTAGATATGTATCTAAAAACAGGGGCCGAACGGATGCTTTACATCAGACGGAATCAGAAGAAACTACGCAAGAAAGAACACATTCACCTTCAAGACGCCAACACAAACGACGGAAGCATTGAGACATTGGAACAATGGTAACCTTACCTTCATCATACGAACGAAGTCCGACCTACTTATACGAATACACTCAAGATGCCATGACCTACGAAAGAAGATGTGGACGACCTGACCTCTTCATAACATTCACATGCAGCTCGTCGTGGTCAGAAATCAAAGAGATACGCACAAGCCCCCATCTGTCGAAGTGACATGGAGTTTTCCGACAAATGAGATTTATTGAAGTAATCGCAAAATATCAAACCTTTGGTACCTTTACATGCTGATATTCACAATCGAATGACAAAAATGAGGACTGGCTCACTCACACAATCTCATCGAATCCAAAACGGCTTTGGGGTTTCTTCAAAGAGACTATGAGTGAAGACGTACTATACCAAATCATACAAGCTCATCCTGAACTGACCATCGAATTCAACGACTACATCGTCTATGAAACACTCATATGTGTTTAGCAATAAACAAGCAGAACTTAGTACAACTTGGGACTCAAGCACCATGAAAAGTGCTATCAGTGTGCTAAACATCGATAGTACAAATGAAAAAAGCGACTTCATGAACGAACTACATCAATACATTGCTCACAACAAAACCACTCCTCAATGAAATACAGAAGGAAATTTACGACCTAACCATGGACCGGATCGACGACAATACTGGCGGAATTATTTATTTGGACGTACCAGGCGGTACCGGGAATACTTTTCTAATAACTCTACTACTCGCGAAACACGTGCTAAAAATTACATAGGACTTCCACTGACAGCATACGGTACTGCAGCCTCACTATTTTAAGAAGGACGAACTGCCCATTCCGCCCAAAAAGTACCGTTTGCAACGGTAACACGGACCACCCTAAACTGCAATCGATGCGAACGTTAAAACTCTCCGAGGAATTATTAAGAAAGTTGTGACCGTAAGATAACCTAATGGGAACAGAAAAATTAGACTGGGATTCGTTTCCCTAACACTCAAGCAGAGTATAACGAACAGTAAACAGGTGGGTCAGGAACAGACGTTCTCCAGCACAAAAGCAAGTTGTATTATTACGTATTAATATCGATCGCCATTCTTAGTAGACATTCTTCTGTCAAGCAATATAATAAAGCAGAAGGCAGCGCTAAGACTAACCTAACCTTCCTTGACACACACACACACACTAAACTCTTTCTTTGTATCTGTTCACACTAGAACACAGTAACCTTATCTTGTAGAAAAATGTAATACTGACTTGGAAGTCAGGCTAACGAATGGTCAATGAGATATCAACCAGTAATATATGCCTCTCAACACCACGTACTTAAATGAACTAGATGCAGCAGTTTATAGAACCAATAACCAACACAAATGAAACTAATAGTAATAGTAAACCTAGAAGAGCATGACATGATTCTGATTTAGGTCAGCGGATCTATTAATGATCATACTCTATAACATCACTGCTTTGTACAGGCTCTCTACGACTGCGCATTAACCAACTTGCATTATAATAGCTAACACAGTAAATATTTCTTTCTTAAGCTCGGTTTGAAGCAATTAAACAGAATGAAAATCAAACTGTACACTTGTTCTGAAGGAGCCTTTGCATTGCTTCATTAACTAACTAGCCTAGGACATGAGGATCGTTAAATTTTCATGGTTTGAAGAACCGTGCTTATTAACAAAAGTATACAAGTATGTATGAGAAATGGTATTCTCATCAATAATTATTAATTAAGTAAAGCACAACAAACTAAAACTCTTTAAATACCAAATGTGATTTGATAAGCAGTATTTCAAACTACTCAAAATGTAGTTTGCTGTACAAATGCCAACACATCATTAAATTCAACTTCAAACAACTTCTTATGAAATAAACACTGATGAAACTTCGTAATTATGGTCAAAGTGCATAAATGCAACAACTAATAAACTTTTTCACTTCGGATCAACTTCACTATTTTCAGGCAGCTTTTCAAGTGAGGCAAATTATTTAAGTTAACGACTGCAGACTGATTTAAAAATGCACTGGAAGTGGAGTGTTTCTCAAACTTAAAGAGCTGAGCTTTAAACAATATAGCCGGCCGGGGTGGCCGAGCGGTTCTAGGCTCTTCAGTCTGGAACCGCGCGACCGCTACGGTCGCAGGTTCGAATCCTGCCTCGGACATGGATGTGTGTGATGTCCTTAGGTTAGTTAAGTTTATAGTTCTAAGTTCTAGGGGACTGAAGACCTTAGAAGTTAAGTCCCATAGTGCTTAGAGCCATTTGAACCATTTTTTTAAACAACACAACTCCACAGATTGGAAAACAATCACAACTATTTTTACAGCTGCCGAATAAGTATTTCCATAATAAATCAGGACACTCGGAATTAAATTCACTAGGCCACTATTCCTGTCCTGATTTATGATTTGGGAGAATAACTGGTGTAAGATAGAGTTTTTAGCAACATCACGGTTCTTATTAAAATAAACTAAATTTCACAAATACCTAGTCCATTTACAGAGTGCCAAACATAAAAAATTTAGTGGAAGGTTGATGGCACTAGTGGCTTAATTTTCAGTGGCTGTTAATATGGCGGTATTGTAGCCATGGTAGTACTGTTGGCCTCGCCCAGTTACAGATCTTCTCGGCGTGAGAATTATATTTTTACAGTACCAAAAACCATCCCATGATAATAGTATCACCAAATGCAGCATCCCATTATTACTGCTCTTAAGCTCCTCTGGCCTCAAAACTTCAAGAAAATGAGCGACAATGATTCGCTACTGGTGGGGAGATATTAACCACAGCACTGCTCAGCCCAGACTCATTACCCCAAATGACCACACCTTTTCCACTCGGGCAGGCTAAAAATCCACAAGCACAGTTAAAACAATATCGTCCAAAAAGTTCACCTAACTGAAGTATGTATACATAGTCAAACAATTTCCATGACAGATACAACACTCTACATAAGCCACACTACAAACTGACATAGAAATATCGGTACAGATACAAAACAGGTCGAAAGCAAGTGTTACACGATCAATACAGCTGAAGAACAATTCCCTGTATGTAAAATCTCAAGAGCACCTGGATGGAGTGAACTTCTAAAGCAAGCTAAAATTATCTTATGAGTCGAATGCACAATGTCAGATAAAAAATTACTCGAAGCCATGGACAGAACATTACAAGACATGCGAGGAAACTTTGGAGTGATTAGAGGAGCTCTACTCACCCTCAGCTGATTTTCGACAAACATTCCCAGTTATCCCCAAGTCTATACCAGGAGATGAGACAATGCATGCTTTAAAAAAATGTCTGGCTACACACACAAATACTACAACAAATGATATGGGAGTTGAAATATCAAGACGAAACAACAGAACATTTTGCTCAACAACTTTTACAGACAGGCGAAGGCACATATCCTACTGTCAAGAAGACCGGCGTCGTTAAGCTCAACAATGATTTCGTCAACATAGCCACTGCTCAAAACGAACTCACGGAGAAAATTTATCCAAACATTGTTCACAGCTAAATCAATCCGGACTGGCTATTGAAAAGTCTATTTTGGCAACTAAACATAATATTATTGATGATAACAGCTTTAATATTCGAAAGAAAATCCTCGGTGAAGAGAGAATACACAAATCGATCGACACGATGGCAAACGCTGAAGAAAGTGTGAACCTACATACAGAATTTGTAAACTGTTTGTAAGTACCAATAATGTCATTACACTGCCTTCGACTTAAATTTGGAGGTGCTATTATGCTACTCAGAAATCTCAACTCACCAAAACTACGTAATGGAAGAAAGATGACAGTGAAATTGCTGTCGAATAACGTCATCGAAGCCGAACATTCGAGTGGAAATTACGAAGGACACACACTACTTATCCCCATAATACCACCGACTTCTACTGAACTGTAATTCCAATTTAAAAAAATGCAATTTTCAATCAATTTAGCCTACAGTTTTATAATTAACCAAGCTTTAAGGACCAACTTGAAAACATTGCGGTATTAACCTCAAAGCCTCCTGCGTCTCTTACGGTCAACTATACATAGCTTGCTCTCGAGTAGAAATTCGAAAAACTACCCTGGATAACAACATGAAAAAAGACATTTATAAATATGTATTGTAACTCGTATCAGCATCTCGAGCAAAGCCGGGCACCCCAGCTAGTAAAAACATAAATTAATTGTTGACAGTGCATAGTAATAACATAAATTAATTGTTGACAGTGCAAAATAGGTTTCCTAACAATGTGAGGTATAGTCAAAGTCTTACGTAATTCTGGGATCTTCCTCACTCAGAATTAACGAAAATCTACTATTAGTATTTCATATGAAATACAGAAACACCTTTCAGGATATAACCTGAAATACACGACTGCTGTCGTCACCACAAGATAAAGTTGTAGCAAAACTTATATCATTCAAATACACGTCCTTTCCGCCAACGGCTTTGCCACAGCGGTGGCCGTCACATCACAGAACTTTAGAATCTTTGGGGTACCCGTGGTCTAGGGGTAGCGACTTTGATTCATAATCAAAACGTCTTCGGTCCAGGGTTCGATCCCCGCCACTGCCTAAATTTTGATAAATAATCAGCATTGGCGGCCGAAGACTTCCGGCATAAGAAGTCAGCCTCATTCTGCCAACGGCCTTGTCAAAGAGGGCGGAGGAGCGGATAGAGCTTCAGGGCACTCTCTTGTCCTAGGGGTGGGAAATTTCCCCTAAAGGCAGAATAATAAGCAATGATCAACGACATGAGGATGCAGAAGGCAATGGAAACCACTGCAATAAAGACACGTAACGTGTATCCACAGGACATGGGGCCTGTAATTGAAGAAGTGTCATGATGATCTCTCCACTGGCAAAAGATTCCGGAATAATCCCCCATTCGGATTTCCGGGAGGGGACTGCCAAGGGGGAGGTTACCATGAGAAAAAGATTGAATAATCAACGAAAGGATAACGTTCTACGAGTCGGGGCGTGGAATGTCAGAAGCTTGAACGTGGTAGGGAAACTAGAAAATCTGAAAAGGGAAATGCAAAGGCTCTTTCTAGATAAGGTAGGGGTCAGTGAAGTGAAGTGGAAGGAAGACAAGGATTTCTGGTCAGGTGAGTATTGGGTAATATCAACAGCAGCAGAAAATGGTATAACAGGTGTAGGATACGTTATGAATAGGAGGGTACGGCAGAGGATGTGTTACTGTGAACAGTTCAGTGACCGGGTTGTTCTAATCAGAATCGACAGCAGACCAGATATACATGCCGACGTCGCAAGCTGAAGATGAACAGATAGAGAAAGTGTATGAGGATATTGAAAGGGTAATGCAGTATGTAAATGGGGACAAAAATCTAATAGTCATGGGCAACTGGAATGCAGTTGTAGGGGAAGGAGTAGAAGAAAAGGTACAGAAGAATATGGGCTTGGGACAAGGAATGAAAGAGGAGAAAGACTAATTGAGTTCTGTAACAAGTTTCAGCTAGTAATAGCGAATACCCTGCTCAAGAATCACAAGAGGAAGAGGTATACTTGGAAAAGGCCGGGAGATTTCAATTAGATTACATCATGGTCATACAGAGATTCCGAAATCAGGTACTGGATTGTAAGGCATACCCAGGAGCAGATATAGACTCAGATCACAATATAGTAGTGATGAAGAGTAGGCTGAAGTTCAAGACATTAGTCAGGAAGAATCAATACGCAAAGAGGTGGGACACGGAAGTACTAAGGAATGACGAGATACGTTTGAAGTTCTCTAACGCTATAGGTTCAGCAATAAGCAATAGCGCAGTAGGCAGTACAGGTGAAGAGGAATGGACATCTCTAAAAAGGGCCATCACAGAAGTTCGGAAGGAAAACATAGGTACGAAAAAGGTAGCTGCGAAGAAACCATGTGTAACAGAAGAAATACTTCAGTTGATTGATGACAGGAGGAAGTACAAACATGTTCCGGGAAAATCAGGAATACAGAAATACAAGTCGCTGAGGAATGAAGAAAATAGGAAGTGCAGGGAAGCTAAGACGAAATGGCTGCAGGAAAAATGTGAAGACATCGAAAAAGATATGATTGTCGGAAGGACAGACTCAGCATACAGGAAAGTCAAAACAACCTTTGGTGACATTAAAAGCAACGGTGATAACATTAAGAGTGCAACAGGAATTCCACTGTTAAATGCAGTGGAGGGAGCAGATAGGTGGAAAGAATACATTGAAAGCCTCTATGAGGGTGAAGATTTGTCTGATGTGATAGAAGAAGAAACAGGAGTCGATTTAGAAGAGATAGGGGATCCAGTATTGGAGTCGGAATTTAAAAGAGCTTTGGAGGACTTACGGTCAAATAAGGCAGAAGGGATAGATAACATTCCATCAGAATTTCTAAAATCATTGAGGGAAGTTGCAACAAAACTACTATTCACGTTGGTGTGTAGAATATATGAGTCTGGCGATATACCATCTGACTTTCGGAAAAGCATCATCCACACAATTCCGAGACGGCAAGAGCTGACAAGTGCGAGAATTATCGCAGAATAAGCTTAAAAGCTCATGCATCGAAGCTGCTTACAATAATAATATAGATTGGGTTTGAAAAGAAAATTGAGAATGCGCTAGGTGACGATCAGTTTGGCTTGAGGAAAAGTAAAGCACAAGAGAGGCAATTTTGACGTTACGGCTAATATTGGAAGCAAGGATTTGTCGACCTGCAAAAAGCGTTCGACAATATAAAATGTTGCAAGCTGTTTGAGATTCTGAAAAAAGTAGGGGTAAGCTAAAGGGAGAGACGGGTCATATACAGTATGTACAACAATCAAGAGGGATTAATAAGAGTAGACGATCAAGAACGAAGTGAAGAGTGTAAGACAGGCTGTAGCCTTTCGCCCCTACTCTTCAAGCTGTGCATCGAGGAAGCAATGATGGAAATAAAAGGAAGGTTCAGGAGTGGAATTAAAATACAAGGTGAAAGGATATCAATGATACGATTCGCTGATGACATTGCTATCCTGAGTGAAAGTGAAGAAGAATTAAATGATCTGCTGAACGGAATGAACAGTCTAATGAGTACACAGTATGGTTTGAGAGTAAATCGGAGAAAGACGAAGGTAATGAGAAGTAGTAGATATGAGAACAGCGAGAAACTTAACATCAGGATTGATGGTCACGAAGTCAATGAATTTAAGGAATTCTGCTACCTAGGCAGTAAAATAACCAATGACGGACGGAGCAAGGAGGGCATCAAAAGCAGACTCGCTATGGCAAAAAAGGCATTTCTGGCCAAGAGAAGTCTACTAATATCAAATACCGGCCTTAATATGAGGAAGAAATTTCTGAGGATGTACGTCTGGAGTACAGCATTGTATGGTAGTGAAACATGGACTGTGGGAAAACCGGAACAGAAGAGAATCGAAGCATTTGAGATATGGTGCTATAGACGAATGTTGAAAATTAGGTGGGCTGATAAGGTAAGGAATGAGGAGGTTCTACGCAGAATCGGAGAGGAAAGGAATATGTGGAAAACACTGATAAGGAGAAGGGACCGGGTGATAGGACATCTGCTAAGACATGAGGGAATGACTTCCATGGTACTAGAGGGAGCTGTAGAGGGCAAAAACTGTAGAGGAAGACAGAGATTGGAATACGTCAAGCAAATAATTGAGGACGTAGGTTGCAAGTGCTACTCTGAGATGAAGAGGTTAGCACAGGGAAGGAATTCGTGGCGGGCCGCATCAAACCAGTCAGTAGACTGATGACCAAAAAAAGAAAAAGAACCTTTGCGCTTGTCTCGCTCCTGGGTGGGTGACTGTTCGGTTCTGCCAAGCGCTCTTGGCAAGTGGATTGCACTCAGCCCACGTGATGCCAACTGAGGAGCTACTAGAACGAGAAGTAGCGGCTCCGGTCACGAAATCTGACAACGGCTCGGAGAGCGATGTGCTGACGACGTGGCCCTCCATGTCAGTAACCAGTGACGCCTGTCTGGTGAGAATGACACGGAGGTCGGTGGGTACCGTTTGACCATCGAGACCTGGTCGGACGCTGTTTTTAGTTTGTTTTATTCTTTCCGCCTACTGAAAGTAACAAAGAAATCTAAGGGACAGCGTAACCTACTATTTCGAAATACCTTCTGAGCGGACACTCCGTTGAGTCGTAAGGACAACATACCGTAAGGGGCGCTGCAAGAGGAGTGCCATCAAGTAGCGCTAACTGAAACTACACAACCTGTAAGAAGATGTCACACAGATCTTGAGTTTTTAGAACAGTTTATTAATTTTACGAAACGAAAATCCAAGAACTCGTATGTGTACCCACAGACCGAAGAAGTTAAGTCTTGTTCACTAGTTTATTTAGTTACCATTAATTCATCCAACGTGTGTGGGCGGTTTTAACTGTCGGTAAGGTTTGTGCATATCTATGACGGCACTGGATTTACTCCAAGACTGCCGCCACCCGCAGCTCTCCGTTCGTACAAGGCGGACGTGGCGTGTTGGGTGCGGCGCTAATGGGTTCGGCTTACATGCGCGCCCTTGGCCATCGAGCGGATATTACACCGCGGGTCGCCGCCTCTGGCCCCTAACTCCCCTCCCCCCGCACCCTCCTCACAGACTACCACCGCTATCGCAACCCACCGACGCGGTCCCTCCTCCGGCGGGACGGCTCCTGATTTCGCTACCTGCCGCACAACTCCCAGGAGGGCGCCCCACGGAAAATCTCTCTTCTCCTTCGCCGGATTGCATTCCACCGCGGAGCTTTTCCCTGGTCCGAGCGCAGCTATTGCCAAAAGCTCTCTGCTGGAAGGAAATGCACAGCCAGCGTCGCCTTTTCACAGGTTTACTTCGGCAGAAATCAGGTCAAACTTGAACAGCATACAAAAAATTTTATTTGCATTTCAGGGAGACGTTTTTACCTACAGGACTGTGTACCTAGAAAATCATGATGTTGTTTGGTTGGTATTTCAGTCTGGCGACCGACTTTAGAACCAATTTAAGGAATGCGCACCAGGAATCGCCATCAGTAGTTTCCACCATATTCTAGAGTTTCCGTTGTTGCTAGACATAATGTTGTGCTTTGTGCAGCATTTGTAACTGTTACGAGATCTACATACTGAAGTGCTGTATAACGTATTAAACCTTTTTGAAATATATTGTTAATTCTTGAGTTACAGTATTATGTGCCATGGAAAGTTCTATATACTTTAAAAACTAGTTGCACCACCTGTGAACGCTTAAGCTATAATTTGTCGGTCGTTTACTTATAGTACCGTGAAACAGAAGATGGGCTTTTACCAAGGAACAAAAGATCACTGTCTTTAAAAAATTAAGCTGTCACATTTCTGCGAAATTTTTCTCTTACAGTTAATAGAGTGTTTCGGGCTATTACGCCGTGTAGAATGTATTTCAGCTTAAAACGCAAGTTTTGTCCCCATCTGTGGAGAACATTTTCAAAGGCGATCGTAGCCTCTTTGACTGTCTGAACCACACCCTGGCTCGCTACTGACTACAGCAAAATACCACTGCCGCGTTCTTCCACGCGCTTCAGCGCATTGCCGTGACGTCACAAGTTTTGAATACACGAGCGCAATTGGCTGTTGTCAACTGCCGTCGTCCGCTGTTGCTGTCACTCTACGGCGGCAGACTGTTTTACATCTTACTCGGCACCGGAATCGGAATCGAGATGCTGAGTAACAGAAACTCTCCTGCGCATGAGAGCTTCGGTAAAGTTTGGAAGGTAGGAGACGAGGTACTGGCAGAAGTGAAGCTGTGAGGACGGGGCATGAGTCGTGCTTGGGTAGCTCAGTTGGTACAGCACTTGCCCGCGAAAGGCAAAGGTCTCGAGTTCGAGTCTCGGTCCGGCATACAGTTTTAATCTGCCAGGTTGTTTAAATATTGCCTCACAGCCAAATGAAAGCATAAGTTTTGTGAATAGCCAGATGGTATCAAAGTGGGGGGCCTCTTTGCTCCAGTTATAGCGAACTTCTTTATGGAAAAATTCGAGAAGCAGACACTGGAAACTGCGAACAAGAAACCGAGTATTTGGTTGTAGTACGTGGATGATAGGTTTCTTTTATGGCGGCGTTGTAGGGAGGAATTGGATCGTTTGAAACATCTAAACAGGATCAGTCCGAAGATTCAGTTTACCATGGAGCAGAAGGAAGGCGGAAGATCGAATTTTCTTGATATGCTAGTTTTCCAGAAAAATGGTAGATTGGGCAACACGGTCTACCGAATACCCACGCACACAGACTATTACCTACATCGGGATTCGACCAATCACCCACAACAAAAGCGCGGCATCATAAAAACGTTGACGGGGAGAGCAAGAAAAATCTGTGAACATGAGCTGCTTCACACAGAATAAAAACATCTCACCAATGCATTGCTCAGTAATTGTTGTTCGTTCGAAGAGGGGGAAAAGAGCGTTAAGACCATCGTGTAGAAATCGTAGCGATGCTCAAGCGCCGACGAAATAAAAAGGTTTTCTGCCTAACACAAAGGGCGTTACTGACCACATAACAAAAATCTTGAAAAAATAGAACATCCTCGTAATCTACACCAGTACCACCAGCATTCCACTAAATTGTTTATATTAGCACTCTGTAAATGTACCAGGTATTGTGAAATTTGTTTGATTTTGCCAATTTTCGGTTTCTAAACATTAAAAAGTGGCCATTCTTTGCAACACTTTCAAATTTTATCAATATGTAACTGAAAGCTTCTGCAGCTTCTTTCTGATTGTTTGCTTTATTGTGTTTCTTCACAGATAACAGCACTATCTCCGAAATGTTTTGGGTTAATATTAATGTTGTGCACAAGGGCGTTGATGTACAACACAGCAAGGAACCCAGCATACTTCCCAGGGACACACCCGAAGTAACCTCTACGTCTGTCGATCATTCTCCATCCAAGATGACGTGCGGCGGCCACCCTAGCAAAACGTTCTCAATCCAGTCAAAAATATCACTTGACAGTCCATACGATGACACTTTCGATAACAGACCTTGGGGTGGTACTGCGTAAAATGCTCATCGGAAATATATAAATATTTAATCTGAGAAGCAAATCTTTTGCGACGGCACTGACATGTATACCATACTCGGTTTTCTTGCCGCGTCAATTAGGGATAAAATCTCGAACTCTCGACGTTCGCTTCCATCGTCATCGTGAGGAGGAACTGACTACCTTCACTGCTTCTTTTTTCTTTATTGTTATTTTAACACCTTATACAATGTAGGCCGGCAGCGGCAATACTACTCCGCTCTTCGGCTACTGATAGTACAAGCGGAAAAATACGAAGACACAGAAAAACAAAACAAAATTATGGACAAATAACAGTAGACACACTAGGTAAAAAACATGGAGCCGTCCACAGTCGTAGTAAAATAGCTGTAAGTAGTAAAATAACATTGGTACACGAACACAGAGGATTGAAATGACATACGTGAACGCTGGAGCGTGGGCAGTGAAACACTAAAGCACTAACACGATGGCACACACAAAAAACCGATGGCGATGATCTCTGGCGCGTGAATGTACACTGTATACGTACGAGTCTGGGGACCTGCCAAAGGGGAAATGGTGGGGGAGGAGGGAGAGGGGAGGGTGTAGATGCCAGTGGCAGACGAGATGGGAGGGGGAGGAAAGAAGGTAGGGGGGTAGGAGGGAGGAAGTGGGGAGGGAGAGAAGGGAGAGAGGGTGCCCTCTGGGAAAGACACAGGGGGTGGAAGATGAGGGTTAAAGTTGGTAGGAGGGGTAGATGGAGGGGATGAGGGCATCATCAGTGAGGGGGAGTTGGCAGAAGCCACCTTGGGCGAGGGTATTGAGAGTGGACAGATGGAGAGCAGGTCGGACATGGGAATACAGGCGGGGCAGCAGACAGGGGTGGGAGAGGATGGGAGAGACAAACGGTTGAGGGGCATCAAGTTTATGGGAGGTGAAGAGGATCTGTATCTGTTTGAGGAAAAGGACGGGGTGTGGGAATGGAATTAGGTCCTACAGAATCCATGAGGGGGAGGGGAGGCAGATGCAATAGGCGAGGCAGAGTGAGTGGCATTCTAGGATTTGAAGATATTTGTAAAATGTAGGAGGGGCTGAGATCTAGGCAGGATGGGTGTAGCAGAGGATAGGGTGGATGAGGGATTTGTAGGTGTGGAGGATGGTGGAGGGGTCCAGACCCCATGTGCAGCCAGAAAGGACCTTAAGGAGATAGTACTGGCTGTGTGCCTTGGCTTGGATAGTCCGGAGATGGGGGGTTGAGCAGAGGTGACAGTCAAGGATGACGCCAAGGTACTTGAGGGTGGGGGCGAGGGTGATAGGACGGCCATAAATGGTGATATAGAGGTCGAGGAGACGGAAGGAAGCGGTGGTTTTGTCTACAATATTCGCCTGGGTCTTGGAAGGATTGACCTTGAGCAACCACTGGCTACACCAAATGGTAAACCAGTCAAGATGGGATTGGAGAAGGTGTTGGCAGCATTGCAGGGTGGGGGCGAGGCCAAGGAAGGCGGTGTCATCAGTGTACTGGAGAAGGTGGACAGGGGGTGAAGGCGGCAGCATGTCATATACAGAAGGTAGACGAGGGGGGACAGGAGAGAATCTTGGAGCACACCTATGTAGGAATCCGTGTTATGGAGAGTGACACAGGAAGGACTTTGAGAAAGAAAGGACCCAATCAGATGGATGTAGCTGATAGAAAGAGCGAAGTTTTGAAGCTTGAAGAGGAGATCGTAATGCCATACGTCCACCACTATGCTGCCAAGGAGGTTAGGGGAGGAGATGACGACATCAGAAGTGGTATTGGATTCAAGGTGGGTGTAATGGGGAAAGAGAACGAGGTCACCTTGGTGGGAGGAGAGGAACCAATGCCACCATCGTAACTGGGTGGTGGAATATCTATGGATGATGAGTTCGGTGGTGATCATGTAGGAGGAGAAGATACTGACAGTGTGAGAAAGGTGCAGGTAATGGTAAGGCCGAGGAAGAAGAGACTGAGGAATAGGTGTCCTGTGGGGTCAGGAAGGAGGTGTTGGAGCCGAACAGGGATCTGGCGGTGGTGCCCGATGGCTACTCCACCACGCACTATTGGGAGGGGATTATTGGAGTGGTGGAGGAGGTAGGTTGATGTGTGTATGGTATGCTGGGGCTGAAGCAAGGTTTCATAGAGGAGGAAGGCATTCTTGCAGTGGGTCATGAGGGTGTGCAGGAGGAGGTTCTCGTTTCCAGGAAGGGAACGGATGTTATTGAACAAAATACAGTGCTGTTGCGGCATGACAGGAATTGAGACAAGGGTGTCCAGACGGGGGAAGGTGAAGTGGGCTTGGTTATAGGAACAAGTGGCATAGGTGTTGAGATGGAAGATAGATCAGGCGGCGAGGGATATCTGCTGGAGGGTGTATGGCACTGGAATGCGTGGACGTTCTTGAGGAAGATGGTGACAAACCTGATGATGTCCTCGGCAGTGGGGGGTGGGGGATGAAGGGAGTTGCCAGGAGGGGTGGTGGCGTCCTGAGGGCGGACGGGGACAATGAGTTCGGGAGTGGAAGGGCGGGGGGGTCAGGCCTTGCACTTCTGGGAGTAAGTAGGGTGTGGGAGGTTGCAGGAGTTGTAGGAAGGAGGGGACTGGAGGTTGTTACACTGCCGGAGGAAGTGCATCTGTTTGTAGTGCAGGCAGATGGGGGCCTCGCAACACTCAGATGTTGGGTATAATGCAGGCATGTCTGGCAGCAGAGGGGCTGAGGAGGGGAATGGGAGGAGTCAACTTTGTATTGGCGATGGAAAAGGAGGGACCCTCCTTCAGGAGAAGGTTGATGGAAGGGTTGTGTTCAGAAAACACCCACATAAGGTGGGTGAGGCTGGCAGGGTTGAAAATCCGGCGTACTGCCCATATTTCCAGGTAGGGGTGTGCCTTAAGTTGCAGCAACACCTCCTCCTCTGTGATCGTCAGACTAAGCCGAGTGAACTCGGCAATGAGGGTTGTCAGGCAATGTAGGAGTTGGTGTTGTCAGGAGGAGGATGGGGAAGGAGCAGTGGTGAGGGATGCATTGGGGACAAGGCAGGTATTAGGGATTCTGGAGAGGACTAAAGGTGGGGCTAGGGGAGGTGATTAGAACGGAGTCCTGACGGTGAGTGAGGAGGGAAATGGGGGCTCTGGGAAAGCGCTGGCAGAAGAGCAGTGTGAGGTTCTGGGCCTTGAGGAGTGAGGGATCAGTTTGGGACAGGAGGTATTTGTAGGAGGAGGGGGAGTAGGAATAGGAGGTGGTAGAAGGGAATGGCCAGGTGACATCCATGGCATTCACAGGGATGGGAGGAGGGAGAGGCTGGGATTTTTTGGGAGCAGAGGAGGCGGAGGTGCCGCTGGGGTCCTTAACTGTGACAGAAGCGTGAGTAGAGATGTGGGGGACGGGAGCAACCAGGACATAGTGGGAGATGGCCAAGCCTGGTGAGGGTGCTGGTGCTGGTGTTGGCGATCATGACAGTAATGGTGAAGGCGATGGCCAAGGCGATGGTGATGGTGATGTCAATGGAGACAGCTGTGTGTGGGCTGTAGCCCTCCAGACTATCACCCAGGCAGAGGCCACAGGGATGGAGGCAACACGGTGAGGGAGGGGAGGGAAGGGATAAGAGGAGGAGGCTAACGGGGAAGGAGCCAGGGATGGGGAGACGAAGAGTGTAGGAGAAGGGAGGGTGAGAAGGGGGGCCTGGAATGGGGGGGAGGCGACTGGGCACACCACATAATCATGGTGGCGGTGGTGGACAAAGAGGTATAGACGATGGCAGTGGTGGTGGTAGTGGTGGTGGGTGTAGTCATTATTAGAAGGAGAAAGGAAGGAAAAGAACAGGACAGGACTGGACAAAATGAGAGAAGAAAACAAGGAGCTCACGGAGATGAAGACGGTCAAAGACAGACGAAGACAGATGAAGACGCCGACTGGGACCGAAGCTCAACTCCGCTACTGCTGGCAAGAGGGCGACCACATGGGCTGCTGGGCTGCTGTTCTGCTGATCTGCTGGGCTGCCGGGATGGCTGCTGCTGTTGCTGCTGCTGCTGCTGCTGGCTGACTGGCACGCTGGTTGTCTCGCTGGCTGGCTCGATGGTCATCTGCTGCTGCATCTGCAACACCTAACGCTTCGATAAATGATTATACTGTTAGCGAAAGGCAGTACTCTTCTGAGTTATCGCCAGAGATTTGTCTTCACTGCTACTGTGGTGGCGTTTTGTAGCCACTGGACAAATTCTGATTGGTCAGCTTGTGACTGGTCGGTGATTACGTACTACTGTCGCAGACAGTGTCAGTGTGTGCACTGGTGGCGCCACGGCTGCCGTGGAAATAGTGTATTTGATGAGGGCACCACATAATATTGAAAGATGAAGCAATACCGGGTAAAACTGAAATATGCACGTGAAAATGACAATAAGTGTGTAACTAAGGGGCAAAACTGTCACCACAGCACGACTGTAATAATGGTGCTTCATTTTTATTGATATCCAACAGTATAAACATGTAAATGAATGTATAAACACCTGATGATGGGCGCAAGCGCGAGACCGGTTGTGTGACAAATAAATAACCTTTTATTGTGACTGGTAGCGGATAATTGCCTACACCCGATAAAGGAATAGTCACGGAGTTCGACAGCATCCACCGTGGATAAAATTCATTTACTGCTGTTTCTCTGCATCGAGCGCTCGTTTCCAGGCACCACTCAGATAATATCCGCCATCAAGGTTGAAGTTATTCTCTCTCATTCTTATTTCAACAGCTTCCTTAAAAATATAATCCCAGTATCAGTAGCCATGGGATAACATTTTTGTTTCATCAGACAGTATTTTGTGTTTGTTAGTGAGGCCATGCTGCGCAACTGCCGATTCCTCTATTTCTTTGCAAAAACAGACATAATGTCTGATGGGATACCCCAATCACTGGTTATACAATGTTACTTAAAATTCGTCTTGATTGCAAAACGTTTACTCACATGACCGGTTTTGGTTCCTCTAGAACCATCTTCAGATCTGCAATTTCGGTTACAGGAGTAACCCGTCCACACACAGCGACCTTCACAGGCTGCATCACATGTGAAACGGTACGAATGGTCTGACCTATACAATTGCTTCCACACTGACAGGTGACATTATACATTCCAGTGAGCCTCATGCCGAGACTTTCCTCAACAGGGGGCATCATCTCCTTAATTTTCTTACGAGGACGAAAAATCTGTCTTATACCCCGACTACCTATGACTCTTCCTATTTTACACTATATAGTGCAACAAAAAGGAAGAACCACAATCGGTAGTTCATTCTGTGAGTGTGAAACTTGAGACTTAGGGAAAGAGAAGATTTCGGTGTGGACAAAGCCTTACTCAGTTACTGTTGTTTGATCAGTTTTTTTTTTAAGTGACATACACTTTTTTTTGAAATCAATTGCATATTAGGTTGACAATAAAGAACAATTATCAAATTTGATTTTTAAGACAATAACTAATTAAAAATTCTTTAGACAAATAGCATTCATGGCTGAAGGCCTAGATAGCAAATTCTTACTAAAATATTATAAAAAAGGGACATTCATATTAAAAATTCTTAAGACAAATTGCATTCACGGCTGAAGGCCTTGCTGTTGTGGTCTTCAGTCCAGAGACTGGTTTGATGCAGCTGTCCATGCTACTCTATTCTGTGCAATCTTCTTCATCTCCCAATACCTACTGCAACCTACATCATTCTGAATCTGCTTAATCTATTCATCTCTTCGTCTCGATCTACGATATTTACCCTCCACGCTGCCCTCCAACACTAAATTGGTGATCCCTTGATGCCTCAAAACATGTTCTCCAACCGATCCCTTCTTCTAGTCCAGTTGTGCCACAAATTTCTCTTCTCCCTAATTCTATGCAGTAGCTCCTCATTAGTTATGTGATCTACCCATCTAATCTTCAGCATTTTTCCGTTGCACACCATTTCGAAAGCTTCTATTCTCCTTTGTCCAAACTATTTATCGATACATGGCTACACTCCATTGAAGAACTTGCAGAAACGACTTCCTGACACTTGCATCTATACTCGATGTTAACAATTTTCTCTACTTCAGAAACGCCTTCCTTGCCATTGCGTCTTCGTTTTATTTCCTCTCTACTTACACCATCATCAGTTGAATCCATTATGCTCGTTTTCCTTTTCTTGATGTTCACCTTACATCCTCTTTTCAAGACACTGTCCATTCCTTTCAACTATTCATCCTGGTCCTTTGCTCTCTCTGATAGAATTACAATGTCATCGGCGAACCTCAGAGTTTTTATTTCTTCTCCATGGACTTTATCTCCCACTCCGAATTTGTCTTTTGTTTCCAACACTGTTTGCTCAATATACAGACTGAATAACGTCGGAGAGAGTATACAACTCTATCTGACTCCCTGCCCAACCACTGCTTTCCTTTCATGCTCCTCGACTCTTATAACTGCCATCTGGTTTCTGTACATAGCCTTTCTGTAAATAGCCTTTCGCTCCCTGTATTGTACCCCTGCCACGTTCAGAATTTGAATGAGAGTATTCCAGTCAAAATTGTCAAAAAATTTCTCTAAGTCTACAAATGCTAGAAACGTAGGTTTGCCTTTCTTTAATCTATCTTCTAAGATAAGTCGTAGGGTCAGTATTGACTTGTGTTCCAACATATCTACGGAATCCAAACTGATCTTACCCGAGGTCGGCTTCTACAATTTTTTCCATTCGTCTGTAAAGAACTCGCGTTAGTTTTTTGCAGCCGTGACTTATTAAACTGATAGTTCAGTAATTTTCACATCTGTTAACACCTGATTTCTTTGGGATTGGAATTATTTATTATATTCTTCTTGAAGTCTGAGGGTATTTCGCCTGTTTCATACATATTGCTCACCAGATGGTAGAGTTTTGTCAGGACTGGCACTACCAAGGCTGCCAGTAGTTCTAATGGAATGTTGTCTACTCCGGAGGCCTTGTTTTAACTTAGGTCTTTCAGTGCTCTGTCAGACTCTTCATGCTGTCTCATATCTCCCATTTCATCTTCATCTACATCTTCTTGCATTTCCATAATATTGTCCTCAAGTACATCGCCCTTGTATAGATCCTCTATAAACTCCTTCCACCTTTGTGCTTTCCCTTCTCTGCTTAGAACTTGGTTTCCACCTGAGTTCTTCATATTCATGCAAGTGGTTCTCTTTTCTCCAAAGGTCTCTTTAATTTTCCTGCAGGCAGTATTTATCTTACTCCTAGTGAGATATGCCCCTGCATCCTTACATTTGTCCTCTAGCCATCCCTGCTTAGCCATTTTGCACTTCCTGTCCATCTAATTTTTGAAACGTTTGATTTCCTTTCTCCCTGTTTCATTTACTGCACTTTTAAATATTCTCATTTCATCAGTTAAAATCAAAATATCTCCTGTTACCCAAGAGTTTCTACTAGCCCTCGTCTTTTCGCGTACTTGAACCTGTGCTGCCTTCACAATTTCATCCCTCAAAGCTACCCATTCTTCTTCTACTGTATTTCTTTCCCCCATTCCTGTCAATCGTTCCATAATGCTCTCCCTGAAATTCTCTACAACCACTGGTTTTGTCGGTTTATCCAGGTCCCATCTCCTTAAATTCCTGCCTTTTTCCAGTTTCTTCAGTTTTAATCTAATGTTCATAACCAACAGATTGTGATCAGAGTCCACATCTGCACCAGGAAATGTCTTACAATTTAAAAAATTGGTTCCTAAATAACTGTCTTATCATTATATGATCTGAAACCTTCCAGTATCTCCAGGCCTCTTCCATGTATGCAACCTTCTTTCATGTTTCTTGAACCAAGTCTTAACTATGATTATGGCCTTATTGACAAGAAATTCAAATTATTTGTCAGCTAAAGACCCCAACAGTAATTACTCAAAACGAATTCGACGTTTGATGGCCTAGACAGCAATCCTTACTAAACAATCATAAGAAAAGGACAATCATATTAAGAGACAATATCTATTTAAAAATTCTTAAGATAAATTGCATTCTCGGCTGAAGGGAGAAGTGGGCCTCAGGATAAACTTCGGAAATGCGCTCAACATCATAAACGATGAGACAGGCCGCCATGAGTTGTGTTCACTTTTCACTTAACCAGATGGTTACTCAAACTAGTGACAGTCATAGAAAATCTAACTAATGTCTGGTAACCGACACAGTGATGAAATAACCCAGGCAAGGTGGAACCGGCGGACAGTATTGCGTCTTCAGAATTCGGTGTTTAGAACATCCAGAAGCAAAAGAAACCACTACGACCAAGGTAGTCCAAAAGAACAAAATATCCGAATCACAATCAAGGAGGCTGTCGAACTACACGCCTTACCGGACAACAGCGGCAAGGTGAGGAAAAGCACACTGCCGCGAAAATACGCTAAGCTGCAGGGTAGGTAACTGGGGTGTTAGTGGCCACTAGGCAGAAGAATACCTCTGGTAGAGCTTCATCAATAAACACAAGGAATTCAATGAGTAATAATAAGAAGTGGAGGACAGCTAATTAATTTCGCCAACTCCAAACACTCCGCTCATTCTTTCTCATCTCAACGACCCTGCGAACAGCAATGCACGAACAAACGGTGTAATCTCAAAGTAGTGGAGGTTTCACTACTGGGTTAATGTTCACTGAAACGTCGTGCGTCCATTGAACAACGAGGTTGTGGCCCTCGCCATTACAGCCCCTGAGTCCGGCAATGCCTGCTCTGCCAGCGGTCCTGGCATGTCCTCGCGCTACCGGACCTCACTCCAGCTCTTTCCCAACGGAAGTCCCGACACACCCGACCCAGAAAACACTTGACGTCCTTCCAAACATAGTACCACGCTACTAGATATCGATAACGCTGCTGCTGCCACTTGCGGACAGACAACACTAGCAAACGTATTGGCGCGAGTAAGCATAAAGAGAAAACGAGTCGCCACTATCCCTATTACACGATGCCAACCTACTAATGGCACCAACGCGAACAGCACACGGCTCATGCAGCATTTTCACGTTTCCTTTTCTTGCAAAATGCTGTGTTTATATTGCGTGCATCATAGCCGTTCTTTGAGAACACGTACTTCAGATGGTTAATTCCAGACTTCAGTTCAGACTATCTGCTGCTCCTGACGATAACGATGGAGCCTATCTCGAGATTTTGTGCCGAACTGACGCGGCAAGATAACCGGAAGGTTTCACAATAATGAATGCACCTGACTGAACGGATTCATAACTTTCGGTATGTCATGTGAGAAACGTGCGAGTTCGTATCCAGATGATCAATGTTTTCGAATTCCACAATGGCTGATACGGAGATGGTCATTCTGTAGAGGCAATATGTGACTTGCGCCATCGGATGGTGGGTTTCCGGGTTCCGATTAATAGATCCGGAGTCCACTACGCACAGGAAGTGGCTACACGGGTAGCGGGGACTGTGTGGAAGTGACTGTGTGTGTTTTTTTTTAGATTAGAGGGTTTCTGGGAAACACAGAAACGGCGTCCGTCTGAAAGGGGCCAGGTAAAACACAGTAAGATAGTAGTAGCAATAATCGGTATCGTTGTAAATTGTCGTAGCTGTGTTTGGAAGGAACCAGAGCTCCAAGCTCTAATAGAAAGCACGGACGCTCTAATAGTTATAGGTACGGAAAACTGGCTAAAGCTGGAAATAAGTTGAGCCGACATTTATGCAAACTACCTAACAGTGCCCAGAAAGGATAGATTAAATGCAGTTGGTGGTGGAATATTCATTGCTGTCAGAAGTAGTTTACCATGTAGTGAATTTAGATATTTACTGCGAAATAATATGGCTACAGGCTATACTTGACAACCGGACTAAACTGTTAATTGGATCGTTTTACCGATACCCGGACTAAGAAAATATAATTGCTGAACAGTTCAAAGAAAACGTGAGTCTCATTTCAAATATAATGTTGTCGGTGGTGACTTCAATCTACCCTCGATATGCTGGAAAAATTATACTTTTAAAGCCGTCGGCAGGCATAAAACGTCATCCGAAATTGTACTGAATGCTTTCTCAGAAAATTATTTTGAACAATTACTCGAAGCGTAAATTTTTGAGAAAGCATATTTGACCTCTGAACAACAAATCATCCTGGACTGCTACGGAGTGTCATTATGAATGCGGGGATTAACGACCCCAAGCAGATGCTGCTAGGCTGAATACCGTAACACCTACACCCATCGAAAAGAAACGAAAAGTATATCTATTTAAAAAGCTGATAAGAATACTCTCAACGTCTTTTTAAGAGACAGACACCATTCCTTTCGATCTGATCACGTAAGCTTAAAAAAGATGTGGAATGATTTCAAAGAAAGCGTAACAACGGCAATTGAGAGATATATAAATTAAAAAATATTAATAAATATAATTTAATAAATATAAATTAATAAATGATGGTAATGATGGTAATGATCCCCCATGGTCTGATCGCTGTAGCAGAAGCAACGGAAAAGGCATGCTATATTTAAATGAACGCAAAATGCCCAACATTGGCACTGTTTTCCAGAAGTTCGAAATATAGAGAGTACTTCATTGTGAGATCCTTTTAGTAATTTCCACAACGAAACACCGACTCGGAAGCTGGCAGAAAACCCAAAGAGATTCTGGTCATACATAAAGCACACCAGTGGCAAGACGCGATCAATACGTTCACTGCGCGATAACGACGGTGAAGTCACTGATGACAGTGCATCTAAACAGAATTATTAAACACTCCTTCACCTATGAGGATTAAGTAAATATTCGTGAATTCCAATGAATAACGCCGGTCGCGGTGGTCTAGCGGTTCTAGGCGCTCAGTCCGGAACCGCGCGACTGCTACGGTCGCAGGTTCGAATCCTGCTTCGGGCATGGATGTGTGTGATGTCCTTAGGTTAGTTAGGTTTAATTAGTTCTAAGTTCTAGGGGACTGTTGACCACAGATGATAAGTCCCATAGTGCTCAGAGCCATTTGAACCATTTGAACCAATGAAGAACAATTGCCAAGATGAGAAACACAGAAGTAGATATGCTCGGTGTAGCAAACCAGCTTAAATCACTTAATAAAGGGAAGGCCTTCAGTCCAGATTGTATACCAGTCAGGTTCCTTTTAGAGTATGCTGATACAATAACTTCACATCAAGCAGTTATATACAACCGCTCCCTCACAGAATATTCTGAACCTAAGGAATGGAAAATTGCTTAAGTCACACTAATACCCAAAAAGGGAATAAGTGTAATCCGCTGAATTACAAGCCCATATCACTAACGTCGATTTGCAGTAGTGTTTTGGAATATATGCTGTGTTAGCACATTATGAATTACCTCGAAGAAAACGATTTAATCACATCTAGTCAGCACGGATTCATAAGACATAGTCCTTGTGAAACACAACTTGTTCTTTCTACTCATGAAATAATGAGTTCTATTAAAAGAAATGTAAAATTGTTTCCATATTTTTAGATTTCCAGAAGACTTTCGGTACCGTTCCTCACAAGTGTCTTCTAACTAAACTGCGTGTCTATGGAATACCCCCTAAGATGTGTGACTGTATTCGTGATATTATGTCAGAAAGAAAGGAGTGTGAAACTATTCCTGTGAGTACTAAAAGAAAACCATCAAATTTCAATTACGCGATGTGTAACACAAATCTGAAAGCTGTAAATTCAACTAAATACATAGGGATCAAAATTACAAATAACCTAAACTGGAACGATCTCATGGATATAGTTGTGAGTAGAGCGTACCAAAGACTGCGATTCATTGGTAGAACACTGTGAAGGTGCAACAGGTCTACTAAAGAGACTGCTTACACAACGCCTGTCCGTCCTATTCTGGAATATT
Source organism: Schistocerca cancellata (assembly GCF_023864275.1). Taxonomy (NCBI): domain Eukaryota; kingdom Metazoa; phylum Arthropoda; class Insecta; order Orthoptera; family Acrididae; genus Schistocerca; species Schistocerca cancellata. The sequence continues at coordinate 473,173,184 of NC_064628.1, read as the reverse complement.
GCCATGCGGTGTGGGATTCGTGTCAGGTGGGACTGACAGATTACATCGAAAGAGTTCTAAGAAGGGCGGCTCGTTCTGTACTATCGTGAAATAGGGGAGACAATGCCACAGATATGATACGTGAAGTGGCAGTCATTAAAACAAAGGCATTTTTTGTTGAGACGGAAACCCAAAGGTTTAAAGTGGCTCTGAGCACAATGGGACTTAACAGCTGAGGTCATCAGTCAGTCCCCTAGAATTTAGAGCTAATTAAACCTAACTTAACCTAAGGACATCACACACATCCATGCCCGAGGCAGGATTCGAACCTGCGACCGTAGCGGTCGTGCGGTTCCAGACTGAAGCGCCTACAACCGCTTGGCCACACCTGTCGGCTCGGGATCCTCTCATGAAATTTCACTTTCCTGCTCCGATTGCGAAAATATTTTTTTGGCACCCACCTACGTAGGGAGAAATGATCATCACGATAAAATAAGAGAAATTAGGGCCTCCAAAGAAAAATTTAAGTGCTCGTCTTCGAGAGTGGAATGGTAGAGAGACAGCTTGAATGTGGTTCATTGAACCCTCTGCCAGGCACTTTATTGTGAGTAGCAGAGAAATCGCGTAGATGTAGGTGTAGATGTTTTAAGATTCTGCAGTAAATGAATGCCAAGGATATTGGAGTACAGTTTTGTGGAAAACTTTAACTATCCCTCTTGTAGACGGGTGCTTTCATTCTAGTACTGAGCATGGTTTCCTGGTTGATGAACATGCGACAGTTATCAGGGGCTAACTCACTCTCATATTACGTATAGAATCAGACTGAGCCTCCATCGCATCCTGGGATTTTGATATTAACGAGTTTAGCTGTTTCCCAATCGCAGTGACACTAATATCCACTTCACTTGTCTTCTCAGTGGCAGAGGAATTGTATTGGGGCAGAACTCCTAGTTTTTCCTTTGCAACGAAACAACTGAAAATAGGATTTCAGGTTTTGCTTTGTTGTATTCAATTTGAGTTACAGTCTCGCCCGTGAGTGACTGGACGCGAGCTTGGGTGCCACCAACGGCCTCTGCATACTACCAGAATATCTTTCGGTTTTGTGAAAAATCTGTAACACAAGTATATAACAGTTCAAGAAAATTAAAATACATGCACCCAGAAAAGTTATAAAAGATGGTACAGGTGACGTCTTGGTCTAGATGTCGCCGGAAGTTCTACTAAGAAGTATTTTTGTGGTCTTTAGATACAAATTCGAGAAAATGTATGTCTGGCGCACAGAACTGTAAATAATCCAAAGTGTGAAAATTTACAGGCTGAACAATGGGGAAGCCAAACTGAAAAGAAACTAGCTATATTCTAAATATGCGAATGGGGAACAAGTTGAATACCAAGAACTGGATGTGTGTTACGATGTAAACTGTACCCTGACATAGGCGTGTGTGGCAATAATTTGCACACCCGATAGGCAAGGGGCAGATGTAAATAACGTCCGTACTCACTAATCTACGATGCCCAGCACGTGCCTCGTTAGTGCGCTGCTTCCAGGATTTGGAATAAAATACGCTCAGCGAAATAATGACTAGAAACGGTCTGTTGGTCAGCTTGGATGTTGTTTTGAGGCGGTTCCTGACATTCGATTAGGTAACTATTGGGCTGGCACCCACGCTACACAATTCGCAAACATCAATGAATACAAAACGTTCGCACACTTCCACATAGTATAGGACATCCGGTGACCACTCTAGAACTAAGAACTAAGGCCGGGATAATGAAGAAAATTATTTATGCAGCACATCATTAATTTACGAGATACGCAGAATATTGGCCCTTCTATTCGCAACTCCAATCCACGACAAGTGATGGAGAAGCTGAGGTGCCAGAAGTCATAGGACAGCAATATTGGATACATACAGAAGGGCAGATGTAAATAACGTCCGTACTCACTAATCTACAATGCCCATCACGTGCCTCGTTAGTACGCTGCTTCCAGGATTTGGAATACAATCCGCTGCTGCGTACACAAGGCATAAAAGGCCAGTGTATTGTCGGAGCTGTAATTACCGTACCTTCCGTCACATCGGAGGACTGTCCAAAGGCTCCGTCCTCTCTCGTCTCCTATATATCCTCTACACTGCTAATATAGCCAAATCACCGACAGAAGTCCACTTCCTCCGGTACGCAGATGACACAACTTTTCTCGTCCTTTGTCCTCCAGAAATGCCAACGATCCCTCAAAATCCACCACAGTCATTTTAACTTCTGGTTTAACCAATAGCGCGTCAAGATTAAATACTCTAAAACCCAGACAATAATTATAGGATGAACCAACCACACCTTCCGCCTGAGTGACTTCTACCCTGCTATTTAGAACTGTCCTATCCATTTAACTAACCCACTAAAATATCTTTAACCCTCGACCGACTACTAATGTGGCAACCTCACCTCATAACCATTCGACAGAAAGCCCATAAGAGACTAGAACTACTAAATCTACTAATAGGCCAAACTTAGGGATTACACTCCTCTACTATTCTCAAAATCCAGATCCGCCCTATCCTCTGCTGTTCAAATGTTGCACGCGTCTCCGCCCCACAGGAGTTCTATAAGTCCCTCAAAATCATCGACCGCCGTGCACTCCGTCCCTCATTCCAAACCCTTTAACATCCCCCAAGTGGATCCTCTACCGTCTCATCACATTCCCATCTCTCCCCTCCCACACCGACGATGATTATGATGTTTGGTTTGTGGGGCACTTAACTGAGGAGTCATCAGCGCCCGTACAAAGTCCCAATTTTCACACAGTCCAATTTTTTCACATTTCAATCCAACCACTGTCATGAATGTGATGATGAAATGATGAGGACAGCACAAACACCCAGTCCCTGGGCAAAGAAAATCCCCCACCAGGACGGGAATCGAACCCGGGTCCCCGTGATCCAGAGGCAGCAATGCTAGCCACTAGACCACGAGCAGTGCACCCACCCACATCGAACACATCTCCTGCACCATCTGGAGGCTAGATGCTAGTAACCCTATTGTCTCCCCTCCGACCACTGACCCTGGTATGGTACCGAGCGTTCAGAAACACATCTCTTCCTTCTTATACCTACACACGCACCGCATCCTATTCAAATGTTTCTTCAACCAGCTTTATCTCTCAGACAATGAAATACGTCCCGATATTTATCCTTCCTACCAAAGATAGCTCTCCCTCCACATAATGGCTCCTCCCTCCCTTCCCCTCTCCTTCCATCCCAATAATCCTCATCTTGTAACCACTACTACACCCCTATACCACACTACTCCTCACCCTGTGTCTTTGCCACAGACTGTATTGCCCACTATCCATTTCAGCTCCTGTCTATCATCTCCATAAAATTCCTACCTAAATCACCCTTACCTTTTTACCCACACCCCTCAACCGTATAAATACACTCTCTCCTCTGGTAATAATGTGCAGGTCCATCAGATTTTATGTGAAAGTACAGTGCTTCAGAGATCTTATACATCAGAAGAATTTCATCTTCCTGCGATGTGTTTTTATAGAGTATATATACTACTTTTTGTAACTGTCCGTCTTTGATTTTTAATTTAAAGTAGAAAAACAGCCCCATATTTTGTTTCTGTCATTATAAGTTCTTTTACATCATTTAGCAAAAGAGTGGAACACTGTGCCGCTCAAAACCAACCTCTCACCCATATGGGGCGAAGGGGATGAAATAAAGAAGGGCATTAAGTGGAGCTATCATTTGTACAGAGGTGATTCATGTAAAAATGTTTCTGACGTGATTGTCGTCAAACGACGAGGAAAGTAACAAACTTTGAATGTGGAATGGTAGTTGGAGTTAGGTGCATGGGACAGGCCATTCCGGAAAGTGCCAGGGAATGTCACATTCCGTGATCCACTGCGTCAAAGGTGTACCGAGAATACCATATTTCAGGCATCAGCTTTCACCATGGGCCATGCAGTGGCCGATGATCATTATTTAACGACCGAGAGCAGCGGCAATTGCATAGATTTCAGTGTTAACAGAAGAGCGACACTGCGTAAAATAACCGCAGAAGTCATTGTGGGTCATACGGCGAACATATCCGTTAGGACAGTGCGGCAAAATTTGACGTTAACGGGCTGTGGCAGCAGACGAACGACTGGATTTCCTCTGATAACACCACGGCGTCGCCTGCAGCTCGTGACCTGGACTCCTATCCGCATCAGACACCCATGGCCTTATCAGATGAGTCCCGATTTCAGGTGGTTCGAGTATGGCGCAGGCCCCATGAAGCCATGGACCCAAGTTGTCAAGAGGGTCTGTGCAAGCTCTATAATGATTTGGGCTGTGTTAACACGCAATGCACTGTGTCCTCTGATCCAACTGAACTGATCACTGACTGCAAAAATCTATGTTCGGCTACTTGGAAACCATTAGCAACCATTAATGGACTTCATGTTTCTAAACAACGATGTTATGTCGTCGGGCCACAGTTATTTGAGACTGGTTTGAAGAACATTTTGAGTAATTTGAGACAATTATTTGGTCACACAGGTTTCCCGACATGAATCCCACGAGCATTTATGGGGTTCAATCCTGCACCGGCAACACTTTCGGAATCGTGGTTGGTTGTAGAGGCAGCATGGCTCAGTATTTCTGCAGGGGACTTCCGACGACTGTTGAGTCCATGCCACGTCGAGTTGGTGCTCTACGTCTGGCTAAAAGCGGTATTAGGAGGTATCCTAAGACCTTTATCACGTCACTGTATTGTCTACTTACTCTCTTCATGGCAAATGACTCTGTAAATGGTAGTTTCCCCGAGTCAAGGTAATCATGGTACGGACTCGATATTGTGATACAAGATAAATCAAAGGCGTTTATGACCTCGGAGAGTCTCCTTCACTCGGTCATCACGAATATTGCAGCAGTGCAATATACTAATACAATGCATCATACCATCTTTGATTGAATGTCACCCCATTTGTCATCAAAACACCTCCAGACATCCCAGTTCAACAAATACTGCGTTACTGAGTGTGGATTGCAGTAGATGCCTCCCTTCCCCACTCAATAGTTATTTTAATTCAGTTGCTGTTCCACGTGGTGTACCAAAACTACATATGAGGCTAAGAGAGGACACACACAAGTTCACATGCAAAGTGGTATACAGAGGGGACAGTCACCGTGTTCCCCTCTGTCACACTTTGATGTATTCGATTGTAGTATCAAGTAAACAATTTTGTGCGATATCAGGGAACTGGCCTCTACATTATTCGTTATGCCAGCGACCAAAGACCTTGGGAAGGAACGGTAACTCTGAATCACACGTAAAATCACTCTCCCATGGCTCACTGGCAATGAAACCCACAAGGAAAATTTATAAAGTACAGGGGAGGAGGAGTAGTTTTTTGTTTAATTGAGACAATTAGCGGACAGAGCAAAACGCGAAGATGCTAATCAAAGCCTTGGTCACGCATGAAGCAGGCAAGAGTGAAGAAATTTATGCAGGGACGTTTAAAATAAGATCTATTGTAACTGAACGATAAGTCGTGGACAGGATGATCCTTTTATCTGAGGCTGAGGGCGGCGCCTCCAAATATAGCCACAAAGGCTATGAGTGCCGCACTCCTTGGCACCAGATGGGCTCCAGAGACGCTGATAGGGCGAGTTCATATGTAATCGACTGAAGGTCGAGAAAGTGAATACACCGCCGTAGACTGCGGTCAATACAAACAACGTCCGGAAAGCCGTCTAACGGAGGTTAGGTAGCTCCTGCCTTGCTCTGCACGATTCGATTCCATTCAATGACGGTGGGCCACCAATAGCAGCAGGAAGACGCTTAATCAATAACTCCTCTGCAGCATAAGTGTGGGAAATATCCCCTTCTATGCAGCAGCCAGTGTTAGTTGATAACCCCACTTCTTCAGCACCAGTACTGGTATACTAGACTCTCTATCCAGTGACGATGGACTGCAATGATTACCACAGGAATTTTACCCAATAATCCAACAACTTCAGCACAAACGATGGCAAAACTCAAGAACGCGATACTGGTCTCAGTCAGCCGTGTATATCACAACACCCTGAAGAAGATCCCAGGAGAGGGATCGAATCGTCGATCGTACGGGAGAATTGTGATGCGGATTAATAACGAAGAAAATTTTACCTCCAGTGACAACGGGCACTACAGCCTGCACATTTCATCTGTAACGTTCACTTACTGAGGCCCTGCTTGGCAAACGGCATGCTCAGTAGCCGCTGTAGACGAATCATTCTCCTCGCATGCCAAGCAGTGTAATGCACTCCTCTACTTCCAACCTAGTAGAAGCCAACAAGCCAGCACCAGGAGTACTTATCCATTTGTGTAACTGACTGCTTATTATGTTATCTAAAATACATATTATCTGTTTGGTCTCACAAGGGTTCCCGCCAAACACAGTCGATATTTGGCAGCGTATTAGAAGGAGGAAAATAAAGGAACACCTATTTTGGTTTAGCTGCCAACACACAATGGTTTCCAAGAAAATGACGATTGAGGATTCTATACGACTTCATCAGGCTACTAACGCGGCATGGAACTACATGCGTTGGTAGCACAGCGACTGAGATTTGCGCCCCGTGTTCAAATCAAGTCTTACGCGTCAGTCTTTTTATTTTTGTGTTTTCATGACATCCTGAAATACACATGAATTAATGAAGATTTCAAATCAGATTAAAATGCATTTTATCATTACAACTGTCTTGATTGACACCTTCCAGAAAACTGCTACCAACAGAATTTTTGTCTGTAAGATGTTAATGACAAATTTGATCCCCCAATCCACTAAAACGTAAAATAATTAATGGAAGATCGGACCGTGCACGCAGCAGCCACATGATATGGAACTCTCACAAATAAGCTATCATTAGTTTGTGAGCAAATTCTGAAACATTACGAAACAGTGAAACTGTTTCTGTACTTAACTGACTGGTGGGCTGGGCAAAAAGACCACTGCTTACATGATGTGGTATTTAGCACTGAAACAGGAATAGCGAAGCGTTCATTAAGAGTAATTCCGCCACTTTTACTGGAGGGTGAGAAAATATTTTTGTCGATAACAGAAGCGTCCGACTGTCATCGCACAGCAAAGGGAAATCACAAGTAGAAGCTACGCAATTAAAATACCATGCTCCATAAGTATGCCTTCGCTCCAAATCTGTTACGGTCTGAAAGTTTTTATGAATGCAATGATTCTCTTGAACCACAAAATCAAAAATCAAGGCGAAAGTTTATATACTGGAACGTTCATTATCGATTACTATTTATTATATAAGATTACATACGACGTCTTATGATGCAGTCAACTTTGATATAGATTTTAAATGTTGGTTTCTTTTGTCAATAATTCCTTTGTTTTGTACGAAGTCACAAAAATACCGACGTCACATACTTCCTCTACAAAGAAAGAAAAACCAGAGTGAAAGGTTGCATTTGAATACTGTGCATGAAATTTCGGAACTGTGCTTCTTGTAAATGCGCTACAAGCCACTTGCTTATACGATGCACGAATGGACCAAGAAATCGCGTCGGAAGTTTCACGCTCATTTTCCCGAAAATAATTGAGTATTGACATCCAAGCTGAAGTGTCTCCATATTTCAACCTTCTTTGAACATGCCAAGTTTCAAAGAGCGATATATGTCGTGCTTCCCTAGTCAGCTGAAGTTTTCTACATAACGGTCTGCAATTCCTTAGCCAAAATTTTGATCTATCATTAAATCCAGGTGTGGTATCCATGCCAGGAAGTGATTCGACATGCGTATAGACTACGAAAAGCGCAGGATAATCTAAAGTTTAGTGTTAACCATTAGGATACAGCTGCCATGCAAAGCAGATGCTGAACTTTAGAATCTTATTTCAAATCTGTTTTCCCGTTCATTATCATCCTGGAACAGTTGCATGCCTTCTCTCTTGGCTAACAGAGTTCCACTTAACAAAGAATATAAAGTGTAATGACTTTCTCATATTTATCAAAATTCCCTTTTATTCCAGGTCAAAGCAGAGCACTACTTTTTATTTTAAGTCAATCTGAGAGGTATTGGTAATTGAAATTAGCCTAAGCCTTTTTCCAATTATATTTCCCATCACTCAATTATATAACTTGTCGATACGTTAGTACATGCACTTTTGGCCATGTAACCACGAACGTTCTGCTTTCAGTGCACTCAGAAGGTGTTATGCTATTATTTCTTGCTTATCAGCTCTTTTGTCGCGCCTGTAGTGCCGCTCATTCCTCTTAGGGTACATTCATTATCAACCTCTGAATCCAGATTGCACAGTGGGGAGATACTACGGATACGGTACGAAAACAGGGACGAAATACACAACAAATACAATGTTTTATTCATTTTACTCATTTATCCCTTAGAAAGCATGACCTATTAGTCATTCGGGGGATTTCGTAGAATACAGAAACGTATAACATGCTTTAACATTTGCAAGCCAGTTACGATCTAAATGGGAGTATATTACATTATCTAAATACCCAAACAAAACATATATATCATAAATATTAAAAGAAAAATATTCTGTCGACTTACATAATCATTACATTATACCAAGCTTCAGTGGAAGCGCCGGAACAGATACCTTGTGAAGGTGTCGATATGAAAACTAGGAAATATCATGAAAATGAGAACAGTTCTGGGTTGTGCACATGTAATAAAGTGCTCCATAGAGATTCTAAGAAATTTAGCACCTTATTCCAATTGTATGACATCATAAAGACCGAATTAAAACACGGGGCGAAATATGATGGGTAGCTTTTCCACAAAAGTCAATAAATCCTATAACTTAATTTAAATTGGGTATCCACAACTCAGAAATCGGTACGTTCTGCTTAGAGTACTTTGGTCTGTTCATTAGTGCTGCCTATGGTCACGAAATCGATATACATAGCAGTCGCACGACACAAGGCTGGAAGACCAACATACAGGGAAGGATTACAAAATCCTCAATAAAATTAAAGGTATCATACATCACAACCCAAGAACCATGGGTAGGTCGCTGAAGGTGATTACTCAACTAAATAGTTACAAACTTCACACAATGTGAGTATGAAATTCATCGTTAATGGTCACTGATTTACGTAAATCCTGAAAGTTTAACTTAACATACCTGATCGAATGAAACGTAGTTCTCGCAATTAGAGTTATTAGTTTTTAGAAACGACAGTGGCCATTGGTGGCGGTCCTCCAGCCGTGTGTGTGTATCGTTAGAGCGGGAGAGCTCAGTATGGAGACATATATTCGTTGACAGACATCTCTGAATGACCTCAAAAATGTAGACACTAAACTACAGTAGGAGGAAAGAGGAAATGAATTCCATTTGCGACCAGCGTATCGGGAACTGATTCACACACCCATTCACACATACAGATACCATTCAAGGACAAAGTGAGAGAGAAACAGGTTACTGATTGCCATTTTCTAAAAGCCCAGAAAATATCTATGTAACTATTAGATGAATGAAGAAAAATGAAAGAGAGGGGAAAATATGTTACATTTATCACTTGGAAAGAAAACTACATACTTGCTGCTGCTTTATTTCGTTTTTCTATTTAAAATGCGGGGGGATATCATTTGCCATTCTTCTTGCAGCGATCCTACAGAAGGGGCTTGAACTCCATTGGACGAACATGATGACATACATGAAAAAATACATTGATACTGACATTTAAAGAAACCTATAAACTATAAATAGCAGAAAACTCAATGAAATAACAAAAATAAGAGAAGCATCATTGATTTACACTACTCACGCTAGAAATCTTAGAAAAAAGGTTGATTCTTACAGGAGCAGAAACGGAGGTGGGTGATTCCTCCAAGACACCAGGAGGACGAGCACAGGAGGGAAATGGTGTCGGTGATGCGAGATTTGCCCGAAGTCTAGTTGAAAACAATTAAGACTCTCGCCATTTCCATATATCCCATATCTGCCTTGGCGCTTCCTTCTAAAGTTTCATAAATGCAGTTGTCCCAAGCCCTAATTTATTCAGATTTTATGTGATTTACAGACTTCATGACTAAATTTCTGCTACCTTTCACACTCACTCCAAACATTAACAGTGTTTCTGTGAAAGCCTCACTATCTAATTTTGTAGACAAGTGACGAAACTCTCTCGATATAGTTCATAACTCTTAATAGTGCTGAAAATTCGTGAATACCTAATGGCAAGCACGTAAGAATAAATGTCTGCCTCTTCTTCGTCATATTTATCCAGAGGTACCTAATGCATCAGTGAGACACGTAAATTACAGAGTTCATGCACCTTGTAGAAAATGACTTGTGTAGGTCCATGGCACCTCGCGCTGTCACGGGTCCTTCATTGTCTAATCTTATAACAGTCTCTCATTCGTAACCTTCCATCCCGACATTGCACAATGCTCATCTTGCATCACCAAGAGTAACTGAAAATACCACAGTTACATATCGTTCGTGGCTGAGTGTCTTTACACACGGGTTTTGCACATCCTCAAGCCACTACAAGTATAGAGTATAAATCGCAACATTCAACATGTCACTACAAGTATAAGGGGAGTGAGGGCTTTCATCCCTCATGTATCACCACCGTTGGAAACTGGCAGTTTCGTGGTCCCTTCTGTGTTGGTGTCGCTCGTAGCCTTGGGCTATTGAACACGCTCTCACTCGACTCTTTGTGACCTCAGGCTTGTCAGTCAGCTGGTGAGGAAACTGTGGTGAATGCCACAAGCAGATGTCTACCGAGGGTGCCGTTACTGGGACAGAGACAGACAACCAAAGGAACCATCTTAAGCAGGCCTTGGGGAACCATGGAACAATGGCGCAAAAGAGACTAGGCGCCCATCAGCTGCGGGATGCACTCTGACACGAAACATGTCCTGACCAGCCACTTAACATAAAAATGACAACTTTTGCTCCTTCAGAAATGGACACAGTGAAATGAATGGAAGTATCTTAACAGTCTCTGCATATCTTGATATTAGATGAGGGCCATGTACTACGATACTAAACCAGGTCACTTAGAAACAATAACAAGTTCGCTGAAATGACTTTAAACATCCTAGTGGCCCCTGCATATCATTAAATTAGATGAGAGCCATACATTAGGATACTAAGTAGAGTCAGTTGAAAACACCATTGCTTTCTTTAAACACATACTTTGCTTATACGCCACGCGGAAAAGAAAAATAAACGGTTGTGGGTACAGAAAAATCCACACTGCAAGTATCTCCTATCCTGCACGCCTCTAACTGCACTACACAGTCATCACAACTCACACTATCAATAGTTACTCACAGATGCAGTTACAGACTACTCAGACCTAAAACTATGAATCTCTTGATAACTGATTTCCACAGATAGAAGACATCGTGAGTACATTTACATATTCTTTCATATCACTAAATACCTCTATGATATCTCTATAAACCAAAAAAATCAAACCAAATTGTACAAGAGAAGAAGTAATTGATTTAGTCCATATTAATCTCTGTGTCTTCTGGCCATACTCCCAACAGTTCTCCGTGAAAGCATTCTGAGAGCACACCAGTGAAGTCCTTAAGATATTTTGAACACAGATGTCTATATCGAAGAACTTCCTTTCTCGTCCTCAGTGTAACATTACTTTTAACAATATCAGTCAATGGTTCTCTGAAATGCAGTGAGATAAAAAAAAGGGAAACTGACGAAAAGAACTGGGAACAGACGATATCTTCGCATGTCTGCTTACTTCCTGGAATTTAGACTTAAATATCAAAACGAACGGAGCTTAGCCAATTCATGAAATTCATGGCGATAAATAACGTAAGTTCCGGTTTCATTTTATGTCGAAATCAGAACCCTGAATGCAACCTCAATGTAACATCAAGTTAGTATAGAGAACATTTAAAGATAACTATACATTCATTTCTTACTTAGTTCACTGATTTCATACATGTGCTATGTCATTATTCCTTGGCTGTGGCTGATAACCTTTCCTCACCTCATATCATAGTTTATCTTCTATTTTTCATTATTTCATGCTGCTGACAAAGATCCCTGCAATGGAATCCTTACTATAGAGAAAAGCAATGAATAAACTTCTGGAGCAAAGAAAACCCTTACCACCAGGACTCTAATAGCAAAGATCCTGCTATTTCTACTCTGACTATGGCAGGTGAAATTCTACTACTTATCAACTACATCGCCATTGGACACAAACAATCAAAAACTCTTCTGCAGTGAAGAAAACCCTTACCACAAAGACTCGAGTAGCAAAGATCCTATATTTCTACTCTGACTCTGGAAGGTAAAATTCTACTGCTTATCAACTACATCGCCACGTGTCCAGTTCTTTCATAGTGACTGACAAATTCAACCCTCAAACCGTATCATGTACTTCAACGACCTGCAGCTCCAGTACTCTACTTACACTTCTAAGATAAACACCTTCACAACGGTAATCGAACACATATACTTCTTAAGAACTACACCGTATGGTTACTGTGAAGTATCTTCTTCTGTGGTCTGACGAATCGGGATAAACAAGAAAAACAAAAAAATAAAAGAAACTTAACCCTCGCACTACGTTCTTTAACAGAACAATTATTATTGAAAGGTGACTCTGTTACATTATTCACGTAATAGCTAACTCATTCATAATACGTATTAGAAAAACAATCAGTAAACATAGGCAGAAATAATAAACAGCATAAATTATTAAAACACTGTATTATTCACTAATTTTTGTGAGGTTTTGTCGTGGTACCTTCCCTAAATAACTTCATTCTACTGCATCGAGCCCCAAATAATTATCATGAACAGCCCTCCTTCTGTGGAGTGCTCCACAGCAGGCGTTGAAAAATCTTGCTGCGGACATACTTGTGCTTTTTCGACAGGTGCTGAGGTTCGATCGACCCCTTGTCACTGACTGCCAGATCTGTTTTCCATACAGTTATATTTTTGTCTTGTCCTTACATCTATTAGCCTTTTCCGTGTTCTTTGTATCGCCAGTTTTACATTTGGCGAATGTCTACAGCATCCAACAGGAGGAAGAATTATAAGTTCCCTAATTCTACCCACTTACCATTTGTTCTTCAGGACTAGCATACTATGTGGTAATTCATCGATAGCATTCTGCAAGTCATATAAGTGTTCCAGACTCCGCGTTGGCTATTAAAGTATAAACAACACATATTTCTTAACTCCTTCACTGTTTACCACTGAATTTGATGCTAGATGATACTGTAAAATGTAAATAGGTTTCTCTCTCTTATGGTGAAGCAGGCTATGCCACCTACGGGAATGTAACTGTAAGTCATATAAAAGTTCCAGAATCCATATTAGCTATTGCAGTATAAACAACACATATCTCCCAACTCCTCCTTTATTTACCACTGAATTTGATGCTAGATGATACTTTGAAATGTAAATAGGTTTCATCCTATTGTGGTGGAGCAGCTTCTGCCACCTACGTGAATGTAACTGTTGTCCATTGTCCAAAATCACTTTGTCCACACTTCCCGCTATATTCAAAAAGTGGTCATTGAAATCTTTTATATGTCTTTGGCATTACATAACCGAGAAAATGCTATGAACTTTGAGATCAGCTCCGTAGCTAATAGCATGTATAGGAACACTCTTCATGTGCACGGTAATGGTGCAAATGAGCCTGTAACGTAGACCTCACAGCCTGATGGAAACAATTGGAATTAACGGTCTGTGGTGAGTGAGTGTAGACAACAAGGCATTCTGGCGCACTTGTCAGTAGGTCGCTTATTGTTGAAAGGATTTCATACCTATGATTTCGTGTAGTATTTATGGTGACTTAAACGTGCATAACTTGGGCGGATGAAACATATAAGTTTGTTAACGAACTCTTCAGGCACACACAGAACACACTTGGTGCAACATGCATTCATTCTCCTGAGCAGAATATCATTGTTTAAATGGTATTATTGAGAGACACATGTTTTAAACTTCCTGGCAGATTAAAACTGTGTGCCGCACAAAGGCTCTAAATCGGGACCTTTGCTCTGGCGGGCAAGTACTCTGCCATCTGAGCTACCCAAGCACGACTCAGGACCCCTTATTAATTCCACCAGTACCTAGTCTCCTACCTTCCAAATTCCACAGAAGCTCTCCTGCAGACCTTGCAGAACTAGCACTCCTGGAAGAAAGGATAAGTGGAAATGGCTTAGCCACAGCCTGGGGTATGCTTCCATAATGAAATTTTCACTCTGCATCGGAGTGAAATTTTCATTGTAGACATTTTTTTACTGTCACTAAATCTCAGCTTCACCCCCTTAAGAACTGGATAACTATTCTGTTAGTGTGTAATGTCCTGGGAGCGTCACACCAACAAAATTCTCAAAACTGACTTTTTTTCTATTTCACGACGTCAATTTTTTTTTCTCTTATGTCATTATCATGGTCCCACGTTGTATCAGCCACACGTTAGTTAATATCTTATCCTTCCCCAGGACATAGACCATCTTGAATATGAACTCCTGCAAGTAGAGTGATTAGAGGAAAAATCTCCCATGCATTGAATTTTCTGTCGTTGGAAACTCCAAAACTTTGTGATCGCTATAAACTTGGGTAATTCTGCCAGACAGGAAGTATGAAAATTTCAAGAAACCCCACGTGATTGCTACTGCTTATAATTACGTCACAGAATAGGTCCTTTCTGACTTGGTTAAAATCCCAGTAGTGGATGTGATTGTGCGCTGTACTGGGACTCCATTTTGCTCCTGTCGTTGGATCAAACGGACCACCAGGCCAGTAAATGAGCTATCTGTAGAGAGACAGAATTCATTGTCTAAATTATGGTGTATGGTGTATGTAAGTTGTCAGGAATGCATCTACCAGTGCATTAACTTTACACTATACCTGTTCGTTCCATTCTCAGTTCATGTTCTTTCCTGTAAACCAGCAGAACTATTTCGAATGATGCCTGGTGTTTCAGATAATACAGGGCTATTACAAATGATTGAAGCGATTTCATAAATTCACTGTAGCTCCATTCATTGACATATGGTCACGACACACTACAGATACGTAGAAAAACTCATAAAGTTTTGTTCGGCTGAAGCCGTACTTCAGGTTTCTGCCGTCAGAGCGCTCGAGAGCGCAGTGAAACAAAATGGCGACAGGAGCCGAGAAAGCGTATGTCGTGCTTGAAATGCACTCACATCAGTCAGTCATAACAGTGCAACAACACTTCAGGACGAAGTTCAACAAAGATCCACCAACTGCTAACTCCATTCGGCGATGGTATGCGCAGTTTAAAGCTTCTGGATGCCTCTGTAAGGGGAAATCAACGGGTCGGCCTGCAGTGAGCGAAGAAACGGTTGAACGCGTGCGGGCAAGTTTCACGCGTAGCCCGCGGAAAATTGGCTCATGCCACAACTGGAGACCGACAGCGCCTACTTCATCTTTCAACAGGATGGTGCTCCACCGCACTTCCATCATGATGTTCGGCATTTCTTAAACAGGAGATTGGAAAACCGATGGATCGGTCATGGTGGAGATCATGATCAGCAATTCATGTCATGGCCTCCACGCTCTCCCGACTTAACCTCATGCGATTTCTTTCTGTGGGGTTATGTGAAAGATTCAGTGTTTAAACCTCCTCTACCAAGAAACGTGCCAGAACTGCGAGCTCGCATCAACGATGCTTTCGAACTCATTGATGGGGACATGCTGCGCCGGATGTGGGATGAACTTGATTATCGGCTTGATGTCTGCCGAATCACTAAAGGGGCACATATCGAACATTTGTGAATGCCTAAAAAAAGTTTTTGAGTTTTTGTATGTGTGTGCAAAGCACTGTGAAAATATCTCAAATAATAAAGTTATTGTAGAGCTGTGAAATCGCTTCAATCATTTGTAATAACCCTGTATTCTGTGTAAGAATTTAAATTGTCTTCATCTCACTGAGTGACTCTATGTTAGTTTGTCTTTGACGCTTCACTTATCTCCCCACTAATACACTTTTCATTGTGTTCAGTCGTTCCTGATCTGGATGCAACCACAAGACATAAAGTTCATAATATTTTTCTACAGCTATTACTTATGTAAACGTCAAACGTAACCAAATGGCATTGTGTTCTACTGTTGCTATGATAACTCAATAAGATAAATGTATCACTATTTGTTACAGATACCATCTTAGTAAATTTATAGTTAAGGCTCACCGGCGACTTGACCATCTTCTTCTTCTGTGCGAATGCACAAACAGTGCCCGAACTCTTACGGGAATCGGCAACGCGCCGCGAGTAATAAGTATAATGGGCGGGGGCACTAGAAATGTAGTGCGGGACAATACGTCGAGAATGTAGGTTTCGCGGGAGGCGTGCCTGAGATAAATCCCTGTAGTCACGCTATCCTCTGTGTCCTTGGTGGCTCAGATGGATAGAGCGTCTGCCATGTAAGCAGAAGATCCCGGGTTTGAGTCCCGGTCGGGGCACACATTTTCATTTGCCCCCGTTGACGTATGTCAACGCCTGTAAGCAGCTAAGGGTGTATATTTCATTGTAACTTCCAGGGTTTTACTTTCACGAATATAATTTGGAAGCGACTATTACTCGAGCTTTTAACGAGGTTAGAACTTGAACTTTTTTAAAGCTGCTTCCAAAGTGTTAAAATACTTCGTATCCCAGGTGCTAGCCTCCCCCCTCCCCACAAACAGTCGTACGAGGGCCTTTCTGACTTACATTTATCTATCCATATCTTGTCAATTCCTTGGAGCCTTCTTTTCCACACCATTCCACTTGTTGCTTCGTGGGTCTGCACTGGTTAGTTCCACACTTCTAAGGAATACGCGATTTGAGCTCCCGTCATCTGTAACGATATTCTGTCATTCAGCCTACCTCGTAGGCTCGAGCAGTTCCTCTGCGAGTCACGACCTTTATGTATTCTGCCATAAGGGATGCCTTGTTTCCCTGTTACTTCGTGCTGATAACCTACGTGAAAAAGTAATTTTGTCATTGATGGTACTCGCTCACACACCTCAATGCCATGGCTGTAGCCTGACTGCTAGAACAGTTTCATATTGTCCGTGATTTCGCGATAAGGAAAACCCATATTAATTCGGGAGTGGCACACGGCGCATCAAAATACTTGTTACTCCATACCATTTTCTTGAAAAATGGTATTGGATTCTGGTAAATGTAATTTCCATATATCTTCACTATTTGTATACTGAGTTTGGCTTTATCTCATATGCAGTTCTCATCCAAAAACGCACACCGCAATATGTTTTACATTTGTGGATTAAAATGTGCTCGTGGGCCGGTGACTATTCTCTCAGGTGTACACATACAAAAATTCATCTTTAATACTGGAGAGCATGGCGTACATAATGGACCATCAAACTAGTCTATCCACATCCAAAAATGTTGAATACCAGTGGAGTCAAATAATATTGCGTACATTTGAAAAAGCAAGAAATGCCTTCCAATTTGGTCGTCACTGAACTCGTTTATTACTTCGCAGTTATCTGAATGCGGATGCGTTGTTGTACTTTGCATGTGGTATAATCATTCTCCAAAGTCTCGCTACTCCTCGGCTTCTATACCTTTCTCTTTGGTCCACTGCAAGTCCCATTATTAACATCAGTCATGCCCTCTCGGGTACCGCCATTGTGAGCAGTCGCGTGTTGGAGGTGAGACAGTGCCCCGTAGTTTCTACAACTGATATCCATTTCATTCAGTCTGAAATAAAGCAGTGACTAAATCTTCCCACTCTCTCTGATTTCAGTTGGTCGTGTGGGGTCGTTTTCTGCTTAATAGAGGAGTGACAGCCATTTTACCACATTCATTGATAGTTTTAATTTATTAGTAACATTACTGACGTCCTCACCGTGTTGACTGATGTAAGATTTCTCCACGAAAGGATATGCACTGACAGACGCCTTGAAGAATCTCTACATGCTCTTTACTAACGGCAGTTATAGTTTCTTGTACCTGCATCAGATCACTCAACATACCATCAGCCCACAATACTCACAGATACTTGAGTGGCTCGAAGGCATCCCAAATAACGGAACACAATGCGTTGTCTTCAATGGCGAGTTTTCATCACGGGGCAGGGTATGTAGCCAGGAGTGCCCCAGGTAAGCGTGACAGGACCGCTGCTTTTTTGGTATACATGAATGATATGGTGAACTGGATAAAGTGCAGTCTGCGGCTGTTAGCTGATGATGCTGTGCCGTATGGGTCGGTGTCGTCGTTACGTGAGCGTAGTAGGACACAAGATGACTTACACAAAATTTCTAGTAGGTGCGATAAATAGCAACTTGCTCTAAATGTAGAAACATGAAAATCAATGCAGATGAGTTGGAATAACAAACCCATAACTTCGAATACACCATTAGTAGCGTCCCGCATGACACAGTCGCCTCGACTAAATTTTCAGGTATGATGTTGCAAAGCAATGTGATACGGAATGAGCATGTGATGATTGTAGTAGGGAAGTAGAATGGTCGATTTCCGTTTTCTGGGACAGTTATATGGGAGTGTGGTTCGTTTGTAAAGGCGATCGTGTATAGGACACCAATGTGACCCATTTTGGAGTAATGTTCGAGTGCTGGAGATCGGCATCAGGTCGGATTAAAGGAAGACGTCGAAGCATTTCAGAGGCAGATTGCTAGATTTGTTGCCTTTAGGTTCGAACAAAGCGCAGTTATTACGAAGATGCATCGAGAACTCAGTGGGAATCACCGGAGGGAAGTCGACGTTGTTTTCGAGGAGCACTGCTGAGAAAATGCAGACAACCGGCATCTGAGGCTGAATGTTGAATCATTGTACTACCACCAACGTTAATTCGCGTAAGATCCACAAGGATTAGAAAGATTAGGGCTCGTACAGACGCATATAGATAGCCGTTCTTCCGACACTCTTGCCACTGGAACAGGAAAGGAAATGATTAATAATGGTACGGTGTACTCTCCACCATGCTCTATACGGTGGCTTGCGGTGTGTGTATGTAAATGTAGAAGCCACTTTTCACTGCACTGACCCAATCTTCGAGTCGTCATAGTTCTAACTCCCTTCAGATTATTGCTTTCACATTCTTAGTAATATCTTCCCACTACTAATTTATGGTCCCCACATCAGCCCTCAAATTTGCTGCCTTCTTCATAATTTCTTCTCCAGTATTCCTGCTTTCTGCAATCTGGTTATTTGCAACCGCATTCTGATCATCAACATCCACTTTTGTCCTTTGAACTGTTATAAGACGAGCCGGCCGGAGTGGCCGATCGGTTCTAGGCGCTACAGTCTGGAACCGAGCGACCACTACGGTCGCAGATTCGAATCCTGCCTCTGGTATGGATGTGTGTGATGTCCTTAGGTTAGTTAGGTTTACTTAGTTCTAGGCGACTGATGAGCTCAAAAGTTAAGTCGCGTAGTGCTCAGAGCCATTTGAACAATTTTTTTGTTATAAGAATAGACACTGAAAGTTGGTTAAATCGAAGGCGACTGGGGTTGCCGAGCTTGGTTTGCACACCATTTTCGCTGCAGATGGGTCAGAGCACCGAAATTTCGCTCCGCAGTATATCTGTTTTCTGGTGGGCTGGTTTCGCTCATTACTTGCCTAGCGGTTCTTGTGTTGTCTTCTTCCGGTAGCAATTTGGTCTCTGCTCAGTTCGTGCTACCCAGTAGACTAAATTCACACTGGTTTAGTGTTGTAGCTGCACTGCCTAGCGATTCTTGTTCAAAGAATCACATTCTGTGTCGCTCATTCTGAGTGAACGTTTCGCTGTTGAGTCACCTGTCATTCGCTTCAGGAATATAGCATGCTATGAGAACTGACAAGGTCGTAACAAATAGCGATTCCCACATCACTTCTCTGTGAAAGTAATTTTCTACTTGTGCTCATTAAATAAAGTTATTCACTGACGTAACAAAGACTACACATAACAGAAATATATTTACCCAAAAGGAAAACGCACGTTTTTCAGGGAACAAGAGAAACAGCACCGTTGAGCAATGCATTATACAGAAGTACACAAGCAGAATCGCGTGGTTGTTAAAAAGTCAAAATTTCTTTTAATTTAGATTTTCACTCCATAGTTAAGTGCTTTATCGGAAGGCTACAGTAATCCGCAATTGTGGCAGGCATCACCAAGTAAAAAAAGTCAACTAGGTTTTATTTCAAACACCCCTTGGAAGCGCTTATAAGGGAAAAGCGTAAACTTGTTTTTTCGATGGTTTGCGCTTCGAGTTATAATTGTGTAATATGCCGATACCTTAGCAGGCCCCCTTCTTAACTTACAGCCAGGGACTCGCCGTTTACTCGGAAGAGGGGGAAGCTATTAATTTTCATATTTCCTGCGTATTACTCTCGCCTACACAATGCCGTCCGTTCGTGGTAGTGTATATCATTTATGACCCCCTGAATTTAGACTGAGAAATGATGGAATGATACGGATACGGTAAGAAAACATGGAAACAAAATTTACATCTGATAACCTGTTTCACTCATGTTGGGAAATATCTGATAATACATCACTGTATCTCGTGAAAAGCATTAGGGGTTGTTCGGATGATGTGAAACTCTGTGACTGGCTTGGATATTTGCAAGTCAATAACTATCAGAACAGTAGCTAATCGCAATAGTCTGAATACCAGAATAAAGAACAACAGACATTAAAATAATATTGAGAGAAAATCTTCCCCTAACGCGCGTAATGACACACTCTACAAAAACACACTGAGAGCACTGGTTCAAAACCAGGAAATTTCGTAGAAAGCATAATTATTCTGCCTCGTGCACACGTAATGAAGTACACTATAGAAGTTCTAGAAACTTATTCCATTTCCATGAAACCACACAAAAGATAAAGGTGGAACCAAAGTAAGAGAGAGTCTGACATAAGTGCTTTGCCACAGAAGCCAGTGAGCTCAATAACTTCACTTACATTGGGTTCTTGTCACACAAATCGAGGTTCAATCTCCATGAAGTACGCTGTCACTTTCATCGCACATGGCGACGCGCGACGTGAGGTTGAAATACCAAGATACGGGACATCACTAAACCCACGATAAAATTAATGGGGGTACAAATAAGAATAATAGGTGTGTCGCTGAAGGCGCTTACCTAATTAAACAGTTACAAACTTTACACAACGGGGTTACCATACACACATTCAAAACTTAAGACCACTAATTTACTCACATCCGGCAAATTTCATTTAAAATACTTAATTCAACGAGCTGCAATACCCATGAGTTTAGAGGTATTAATTTTCAGATGCATACGAAGAGACTCAATGTAACAAGTGATTAATGAAGGTGGCGGTGTCAGCGCAAATCAAAGACAAGCGTTATGTTTGCCCATTCACAATAACTACAGAAGAATCACATCTGAAATGAAATCAAAAACACATCCCAACCCATAAATGAAATAGGTGAATGATTCCTTCATATACTGAAAAAGAAACTTGTATAAGCATGCATATTCAAATACAAAGATACGTAAACAGTCAGAAGACGGCGCTGCAGTCGGCAACGCCTATATAAGACGAAAAGTGCCCGGCGCAGTTGACGATCGGTTACTGCTGCTACAATTCAGGTTATCAAGATTTTTGAGTAATTTTCAACGGGACGTTATAGCCGGCGCACGAGTGGTGGGACACACCATCACCGACGTAGCGATGAAATGGCTATTTTCTCGTACGACCATTTCATGAGTGTACCGTGAATATCCGGAATGCGGTAAAACATCAAATGTCCGACATCGATGCGGCCGGAAAAAGTTCCTGCAACAACGGGACCAACGACGAGTGAAGAGAATCGTACAACGAGACAGAAGTGCATACCTTTCGCAAATTGCTGCAGATTTGAATGCTGCACCGTCAGAAAGTGTCAGTGTGAGAACAATTCAACTAAACGTCATCGATATGGACTTTCGGAGCCGAAGGCCACTCCTGTACTCTTGATGACTGCAAGACACACAGCGTCACACCTCGCCTGGTCCCGTCAATACCGACACTGGACTGTGGAGACAACTTCGTGAATCCATGGGTACTACTGAAGCTGGTGGACGTTCAGTAATGGTGTGGAGCTTGTGTAGTTGGAGCTATGTGGGACCCCTGATACGTGTAGATATGGCTTAGACATGTGAAACGTATGTAAGCATCCTGTCTGATCACCTGCATCCACTCATGTACATTGTCCATTCCGACGGACTTGGCCAGATCCAGCAGCAAAATACGACACCCACACGTCCAGAGCTGTTGCAGAGTGGGAGGAACAATCTTCTGAGATTAAACACTTCCGCTAGCCACCAGACTCACCAGACATAGCCTTTATTGAGCATATCTGGGATGCCCTGCAATGTGCTGTTCGGAAGAGATCTTGGTGTCTGTTCCCTCCAGCACTATTTCAGACATTAGCCGAGTCCATGCCACGTCGTGTTGTGGCCATTCTGTGTGCTCGCGGAGGCCCTACACGATGTTTGGCAGGTGTAGAAATTTCTTTGGGTTTCAGTGTAGTGTTGCGCGGTCGGGGGGTCGAACCCGGGATTCCAGATGGACGAGCTGAAGCCGGGACCCACCGCGCCGTATTTTGTCAAGAGGCTGAGTAAGTGCAAGATCGTCGAGGGGCAGTGCAGAGTGATACAGCGGGAGTCGGTAACATTCGTTTATTCGTCCACTGTACTGTACTCTATGGGTGAAGCGTACTGTCAGCGTGACGCCACGCGATGATGTCCCGCGAGTCCAGCCGGCTCAGCAAACTCCTGGTATGCCGACGCCGTTGCTGCCGACATCAAGGTCACCCGCCGATGGAAGTCGGCCGCGCTCTCCAGGTCTCCGCCGGCTGGGGCTTTGCGGCTGGCGCCGCTCCGCTGCCCGCGACTGCTACAGTCCCTGCACCTCGCCGCCCTCCGGCCCGTTGGCCTGCTCTGTCCGACCATGGGACGAAAGTGGGTGCACTGGTCACCCGTGACCCTTGGGCCACCACTGCTCCCACGACAGCATCGGACTCGAACCCGCACCCTCCTGGACGCTATGCCGCAACTTGCCGCTAGTGGTGCTTGCGGATGGGAACACCCGCCACCGTCTATGGTGTGTAACAGTGCTGCTGCACCTCCCGCAGCGTACGCCTGGCCCGGACCCCGGTTTGTCACGAGGGAAGCGAACATGGCCTGTAGACTCGAGTGGAACTGAGCCCCTCCTGGACCCACTGCAGATCGCTGTCACTGCCCTCCTTCATGCAGACCGTGTGATCTCCAAGTTCCAGGTGTCCTGCCCCGGTTTGTGTCCCCGGAGGTGGAAAACAGCCCTAACAAGTATGTAGAAACAAAGTACAAGTTTATGCTGAATACTTATAACATTGCTGGTAGACTGGCCTCTATAAGCGTAGACCAGTACAGGTCCGTCCCGACGCTACAATTTCCTTCTATTTTTATTGGTTTCTCCCTCGCTTCTGACATAGTGTCAGAGAGAGATAGAAACTATGACAGTGATAAATTCCCACACGTCAGCCACTTACAAATTGCCACTCTTGGCTCAGGCCTAGTGCCCTGCCTCATACATCGCAGTAACTTAAAGCAACGCTGCAGCTTACTGCCTCATTGTTGCTCCACTCAAAATAAATGGTGCGTGCAATACCGCCGTCTCAGATCCACGCTCCCGAGTGCCATGCTTGCCTTGCCTGGCCTGCTTGCAGTCGACTGTTACTATGCCAGGGGCCCCAGATTTCATCGCCCAACCGCGCCTTCATTGAATTTTGATAATATTTCCTTTTCTCTCGCCTAGGGCTGACACTAGCGCAGCAGTAGTCTATAACACTTAAATCTAATTAACTTAAATTAAATCGGTACCAAGCCACTTTACAGAGAACACACTCAAATTCATAGTTCGAAAGCGTATCTCACAGCAAGTTAAAAAAGCTCCAGCAACCACTGCAGCGAGTATCAGCTCTTTTTCTTTTTTTCTTTCTTCCAGCACAGTGGGAGCGATCCTCTAGCCAATATTCCGGACGGAACCAGCGGGCAAACTCATGTTAAGAATAACTACTTTGCTACAAATTTTTGGAGGAGCTGACATTACTCTACGCCAAGAGAATGTGTTTCACACAACAGGCATAATTGAAACTCATTCATTCACAGAAATCATTACAGGACAAGGGGAGGACGGAGACAGATTACTAGTTCTCAGAATGATTAAATATGCTCGCTCCATTCTTATTCCATTTCTAATAACTTTGTAAAATATGACAGAATACATCTGTGAAACTTATCAATATAATAACAAGGAAAGACACATTGAGGAAAGTAAAAGGAAGATAAAAATGAATCTTTCAGCGCTCTTTTCGATTCTTCCGTTGGGTGTCTTATACAGACTTGTACATGCTTGTTACTGTAGCTATCAGTTTACTACTTAGAAATATATTACTATTGCTGTGTTGCTAATCCGTTCTATATCGTTTTCTTCATTCGTATGTCAAGGAATGTTCTGTGATGTTGTTATTATTCCCCTATCAGAATCTTGTCAATAGTCTCTATCCTCTTTCCATTTACTTTCACGAACACCAAGTAATCATAGTTTTAATATACTTAAATCTACTTTCCAACTCTGAAGCTTCCCTAAGAAATGAAAGTTGCCAATATCACATGCTCCGTTTTATAAACTGTGGTGCTCTAATCTCTTCTCCTGAGAGTCCGATGTGCCAAGTCCCTACATGAAATCCGAACGGAAACCAGGTAACCTTCGCATTATTAATATTATTATTTTAGGAGGAAGAGGCAACTATTAAAATAATTTGGAATAATTTCTCACGGAAGTAGTCAGTGCAGTGATTTCTACAGATTTCTAGATTATCATGAAGTTGATGATTCTTCCACTCGTAGGGGCAGTTTCGCACCCCGAGAAGGCGTTTCGAATGCTTTTTTACTAATATACTTTTATGAATAAGGCTTGAAGAAAGAAAATGACGCCTGGCACTGAAATCCTATGGTCGCCACATTTGTAATGTTCGAAGTAGGAGTAAAGGAAGCTCGCCGCTTCCGCTAAGTGACCATTTTTCCGTGTCACTGCTGATTTGGTTTTCCTAACTACATTACGGGCATTGACAGATATTACGAGAGTAGTAAATGTACGTGAATGTTCTGCGCTATTAGTGTGACAGTGTCAAATATTACTCCTCCACCTGTTCCAAGCACGAGTATGGTGACGAATCGATCTTCTCGTCATATTTTAAACAGAAAGTATTCAGAACGTTGAGGAAATAACTAGATCAAGTAAACTGCGGTGCTTTAGTTGATGTCTCGTAATGGCTGTTTGCGAACGAATGAAGGCACTGAAAATTAAATGGAATTCTGGAGTATTTGGTACTGAGAATACCATTTAGGACAGCAGGGGTGCGTTAATATCGGCCACCAGTTGCCTGGGATCTGGCTAGTGGCCTGCAGAGGGCACTTCAGTGCGCTGGAGAGAGAACTCGAGTTGGGTTCCAGAGACCGACTGCAGCCAGTTGGAGGCAGCGGCTCCAGCCGTTCGCCGCCCGCGGCCCCTGGAATATCGACCGGCCTCCTCCATCGCTCCACCCCCTCACCACCCTCTGGCGGGGATGCATTACCGGGATAAGTATTTGTCGACGGCTACAGCGGAGAGGACTCGATGAAAGGTGTGTGTAGCCCTTAGGATTGAAAGGCAAACGAGTCTGCAGGGATGCAGCTCTGTGTGCGAGAATGCATTACTGAATGTATATCACTACAGGTGTGCAGAACTTCCTGTCTGCAAACAGAATTTAGGTACTGATCGACTAATAAATTTTCCTGTCACTTGAAATTGGTTTAAATAACATTACCTAATCTTCCAGTGATTAAATATTTTTTTTTCTTGGCCAAATTGAGGGCTTTTCCATTATTGTTGAATGTCATATGACATCTGTGTTAAACGTTCTCAGTGCACTTACCAAGTTAATTCTCTGCATGAAGTTCAAGTTTCCGACGAGAGTCACCATTGTCTTTCCCAGGGAAGTATGTAACTGTAAAATAATTAATGTAATCTCACTGAAGATCTAGTAGTGCCTACTTAGACTGAAATTAGGTAAGCATCAACATGAACTGCTGTTTCGTATGTTACTCTCATTGCGCTGTAATCAAAAATATTTGTTGTAGAATATGGATATCTACTGGGTGAGCATGGCAAACTGGGCATGTCGCTATGATCAAATTGTAGTTGCCACGTGACTTAACTACAGCGATGTTTGTTTCCATTTTTGAGGAAGACTGAAACTAAGGTATTACAAATATTTGGCCGTTTCGTACGCAGTTTTTTTTTAATTATTAACAGTAACGGTGAATAATGGTTTCTGCTGCCTGTGAAAATCGAAATTCGTCCGAGTAGGAAAAATTATTTTTATAGGCCTAATATACACACACGTACGCACACATACACACACACACACACACACACACACACACACAGGTGACCATTGCAGTGGTGTGATTATAGTTGCTTTACTAATAAGGGACGTTTTATGTATTGAGTATTAGCGATAAGCAGTGTAATACATATATATAGACCGGTCAGAATATTATAACCAACGACCTACTATCGAAACAAACCCGTCCCCGCGAGAGCAGCAACACCTGGCGAGAATGACTGCTTGTCAGAGACCAGCACTCGGTCTGTCTTCGTTTGACCGCGAGCAGATTGTGATGGCCCGGAGGCTCAGCACTAGCATTTCGGAAACTGCACGATTTGTCGGATGTTCGAGGATTGCTATGGCGAAACAGAGGTGAAACCACGTTCAGACGTCGTGGCGTTGGGCGGCCAGCCCTCATGACAGACGTTGGGCGTCATAGCCTGGGCAGACTGGCAAAACAGAACTGGCGGCGAACTGTGGCGGGGCTAACATCTGACTGTAATGTTGGACAGAATACAGGTGTGCCTGCACACACAGCGCACCGACTTTCAGCCTGCCAATATGTTAGACAGCGCGAAGCTGAATATCTGAATGCCAAAGCTGGGACCTCACAGTATGGTGCACAGCTCTGAAAAGTTTAAGAAATGGGGTCAAATTCACTAATCGACACAGCTTGATAACGCCATCCGTACGAGCCAAACAGCATAAATACTGGTAAATCTCAAGCAAGCAACCTGTATTACTCTATTCGGTTGCTAGCATCAGTCATTGGTTGGTGTGACAGTTTTGTGAGTTACTGCAAATCTACGTCGAGGCTGTTTCAAGATGTGCTGCCTAATATTCGTTTCGTGACTACAGCTACGACAGCCCAGCCCGTCTGATGCACTACACTGCTGTTCAATGCCACTGCCCCCTGCTTTTTTACCAGAGATGTAAAGACCCGAGCGTTCTTGACCAGATCCATAGCGGAGGTCACTCGAGGGTGACATGCTAGCTGCAGGCCATACACAGTGTCCAGAAGAGGAGCATTCGTGCTGACTCCCTGGCTGTAGCTTGGTCACCCTACTTGGGAGACCAGGGCATACTTCTGCATGGCCATAATCATCCCATGCGGAGCCGCTGGCCGCTCATTTGGAGTCAACTTTGATGTCTTTCAGAGCACCTAAGTTGAGTAGCATGTCAGCCGTCGGCGTCAAGGTTAGGTGGGCAACACCTGCAGGCCTCCGGGTTGGCAACCTGCACGGCGACGCCCCTGCTGAAGGAGACGTTCCTGACCTCTCACGTGCAACGTAGGCACTGCTGGGCTGGAAGAGTCAGCAACTTCCATTAACAGGCGCTATTCTGCCCCTTAGTTAATGTTAATGTGGCATTGTTTGAATCTTGAAAGTAAATGCATTTACAGCAAGCACTGTATCACTGATGCCCTAAGGCAGGGGCGCGCAAACGTTGCACGCGGCTCACGAGCGCACAGCGCTGCACGTGTGCTGCTCGCGTGCAGGCGTCGACCGGGGCTGTGGCGACAGCCGACAGGTTGCGGCAGTGTAGTGCCAGGCTAAGCTGCGGACGTTGATGCGCAGCGAGCACTATGTAGTGAACGTTGTATTTCAAGAAACGGAGATGTGGAGATTTGCTATCTTTTAAAAAGTAATGGGAGAATCATTTTTTCTTTGTGCAAAAACGTGAAAATTCGAAATGTTTAATATGTGGCAGTATTCTCGCTGGTCAACGGAAGTTTAGTAGTGAAGGCCATTATAATAAATTTGACAAGGACGAGTACAATTTATTGTCGGATTCTGAGCGGATGGGGAATTGACTGAGCTTAAGAAGAGCGATCTGACGATACCAGATGAATCTGTCGTAGTTGGCCGGCCAGAGTGGCCGAGCGGTTCTAGGCACTACAGTCTGGAACCGCGCGACCGCTATGGTCGCAGGTTCGAATCCTGCCTCGGGCATGGATGTGTGTGATGTCCTTAGGTTAGTTAGGTTTAACTAGTTCTAAGTTCTAGGGGGCTGATGACCACAGCAGTTAAGTCCCATAGTGCTCAGAGCCATTTGAATTTGTCGTAGTTACTGTTGTCACGAAAGATCTGCGACTTTCTCTCGTCATGTCTCTCATCTAACTGATTTAACATTTTATGGAGCACTGTTTTCAAGTTTTCAGGACGACAACAATAATAGCCCAGCGGTATGTGCAAGTTATAAGACTGCGCTTAATATAGCGAGAGCTGGAAAACCATTTGCTGAATTAATAAGTCTCGGTTAAGAGCAAACATCAGTGATGAAAATTTACGTTACTGTTTGTGTTTGTCTGTATGTAGAAATTTTGTTCCAGATATTAAACGTATTGTAAACTCCACCTGTGATAATTAAATAAAACGTATCGTAGGTAATAGGTACTCTTTCAAACCATGATTTCTTCCAAGCACTCCTACTAACCTTATTCATTCACTCAATAAAGCAAGCTAGGAAACAAAACGCATTACAGAGGAAGGAGCGGACAGAAGGTATGGTGGGGATAGGAGATAAGCGGGTGGCCAGCTTGCCCCTGTGTGCACGCGGAACACCTGTTAACTGCATGCGTGCAAGTGCACCGCACATGTGCAGGATTCCTGCCCGCCCCTGCCCTAAGGCATTTCAACGGACCACACTCTTCCAATAAGCATGGCACCCTATGGTGACAACAGTTTCCAGAGTCCACAGCATGTCTGAACATAGAAGCAGGTGCTAGCCTAGCCTGCAGATCGCGATGTGTAACATGCAATGTCCTCAATATGTTGCCTGTGTCAGTAGTCATCAGATAAGTTCTACGATTAGTTGTGTATGCATTGTGTCGGTGGTCACTGTATTCGAACGTGTGAAAACTGTTGGTGCTCGTATGGTGTCTGTTTACGAAACCAAGTTAGGTGAAGTATGTGATGTTTCAAGAGGCATCGTATCCAAGATCTCAACCGCATACATGGGAAACGAATAAAGTACCATGTGCTAAGTCACGGCGCACAGTATGTCATTGCAGAAGCGAATGTCACACTGGCGAATCCTGTCAATAAAATAACAAAACGTTGGGAGCTCCACAAGCAGGGAACTGCCGAACGATCTGGAATTCCGAAACCACTTATCGATGATGCAAGTGCCCACAACAGCAAAACGCAGTCCCGAAGCAATATCACCTTGTCAGTGGAGCAATGGAAGGAAGTCATTTGGTCAAATCAGTCTTGATTCGTACTCTTTCCAACTTCTGGCCGAGTCTGCATTGCAAGAATAAAACTCGCTGATGTTTGGTGATCATTTTGACAGCCATAATCGTGGTATTTCATGGGACCCGTGGTTACTCATCACGGTGACATTACTGACAGGGACTGTGTGACCACTCTGACTGATCGAGTCAAAGTCATGATACAATGTTTGTTCGTCATTGCTGACGATATATTGCTAGACGACAGAGCCTCTGCTCACAAAGCTCGCATCGTCCAAGACTGTTTGGGGAGGGGGAGGGTGGGAGGGCGCACGAGGATGAACTGTCACATCTCCTCAGGAGACCACGGTCACCAGATCACGATATTATTGAGCCATTGTGGTCTGCTTTCGAGAGAAGGATGAGCAATCGCTGTCCACGCCCATCATCACTATTTGCACTTCCCCCTGTTTAGAAGTAAAAATATTATAGAATTCCCTAGAAAACCACGCAAGGTGTGTTTGTCCATTTTGACACAACTGGAAGTTGTTTTGAATCCCAGCGGTTTCTCTAAAACGTATTAGGCACAGTACTCTGTGGCGTTATTAGTGTTTCATATTTCTGTCCATCTCCTGTACCTGCACTTATATCATGAAACGTACACAAATGTGGAACTAAAGATTGGTTAATCCATGTGGAAAAGCATAATATCATAAACATCTTGTCCTGAAATATAAACTGATTGAACCAGTATTAAAATGAGGTTTTTGTCTGGGAGAAAGACGACATGGCTACATTTCAAGAGATACCAGGGATCAGCACGTGGTATTAGCAAAGAATTGATATTAATGTTTATGTTAAGCTGTCACAGTTACGACAGGATTGATGTAATGAACAAGAAACTTTATCAAGGCCTCGATGATTTAATAGTAGCCGGCAGGAATGGCAGTGTGATTCTGGGCACTACAGTCTGGAACCGAGTGACCACTACGGTCGCAGGTTCGAATCATGCCTTGGGCATGGATGTGTGTGATGTTCTTAGGTTAGTTATGTTTAATTAGTTCTAGGCGACTCATGACATCAGAAGCTAAGTCGCATACTGCTCAGAGCCATTCGAACCATTTAATAGTAGCAACGAGCGTAGTGAACACATTGGCGACGATTTTAATTGACCCCTGTATGAAAAATGTGACTTCTTAAGTAAGTCTTCAGACCGCCCCTACAGCCTAGGGTGAGGAAACACTGCCCGCAGTGAGTGGAATTGGTTCAAATGGATCTGAGCACTATGAGACTTAACATCTAAGGTCATCAGTCCCCTAGAACTACTTAAACCTAACCAACCTAAGGACATCACACACATCCATGCCCGAGGCAGGATTCAAACCTGCGACCGTAGCAGTCGCGCGGTTCCCGACTGTAGCGCCTAGAACCGCTCGTCCACTCTGGCTGGCTTCCTGAAAAATAAGCCATTTGTCTCATTCAGAACTGACCGTCAGATGGCATGTGAACTAGAAATAGTTGTTTTCACAGGCTCTACTAAATTCATTCTACTTTTATTTCTGAGAAATTTGTTCTTTTATACGTTTACAGCTGTCTTCTGTACGATAACTTAGCAATATTATGTAATACGCCGCTGCTGGTTGGTGGTATCCCTAAACACTATGTAGTCCGCTCGACCAACTCTCGGCAATAAGCCGTCAGCTGTCAACACACGTAATTGGTTTCCTTCGTTATGACGAATAACGATCATCAGATTGCAAAAAATTTTTTGTAATACTTTTCCATATCGCAAGATGGTAACATCTGCCATCTGGGCAAACAAACTTCTGTATTAAGCAAATTACATTATTCAACTTCAGAGGTGGCTCTCCTACCCGCCAGGGTAGCCGAGAGGTGACAGTTCCGCTTCGAGCATCGAGCGGGAAGGTTCTTGTTTATTTCACTTGCCGCAGCGTCGCTTTTGTGGAGTTGTCCTCGTTAGTGTTGTTCTGTCTGCCGAGTGAGTCGTTGCGCCATCGCTCCGCCTTTACTGTCTGTTTATGTTAGTCTACTTGCAGCGGCGTCAGCAGTTCCACTATGGCTACTATGGTTTCTACGTGTGTTCCGTGAAAAGTACTGCGAGCTTTATTTTCGATAAAACAACGCGACACCTGCAGCACAGGTTTCTAGAAATCCACGATTGGCTTGTCGATACAATTCATGTGAACATTCAGGTCCACGCCGCTTATTTTGATGCACACGAGTACGTGTTTTACGTGAAAATTATGGGATCCCCTTCACGTCGAAAGATTGCTGTCGCGACACGGCTCTCAACTTCCGTTCAAGCATTGCGATAATTCCTATTGTATGGTGTCCCCGGGAGATGCTGAATTCGATTATACCAATGTTCGAGTGTTCAACCTCCCGCTGGAAGCTGATGATAAATTTCTGAAGGATATATCGTCTCCATATGGTAACGTGAAAAACGTTCGTCGTGAGCGCTGGTCTACTTGACACAGATTACGGTGTTACAGTGGAATTCGTTCCGTGGAAATGCATGTCAAACGCAACATTCCATCACATTTAGAAGGTGTGGTTACCGCGTCCGTACCATGTATACTGGTCAAGAGGGAACCTGCTTCCTATGTAATGAAAGCAGGCACGTTTTGTCTAAATGTCCGTGGAGGGCTTTTTTATTAAAGCTGTCATTAGTGCAGCGTCGCAAATTGACGAATGCTGATCTTGTTCCTTCCACTCCCGGCATCGGGCCTACTTCTGCTTCGGATCATAATGAACAAACAGTCAGTTCTGATAATCGTGTCAATTAATTTCCGCCTTTACCTTCGTGACAGGTTCAGAAACCTATTGGCCCTAGGTTAGAATCTATAACGGCGACCAACAAGCGACGTCGCAGTCAGGATGGTGATGGTTATGATTTGGGTATGCCTTCTACTCCAGCCTCCTCCGCATCGATTGTCCCCCTGCTCCACTCGATGTTACGGTACCTCCCGTCCGTGGTACGGTTAGTGGCGAAGTGGCTCCTGTTGAGCCGCCTGTGTGTGCTGAGGGAGCGGAGTCCCCCCCCCCTTCCCCTTTCGGCTTTGTGTCCTCCGATACAGTCTGAGAAGATGCAATGCCCTCCTGCTCCTTCGACTTCAGCCGCTGACGGTTTCCTGCATTTTCCGACTACTGCAGCTCCCGAGGAGAATAAAATTAGCTACCAAGTATCTCCTGTTGCATTGGCAGTAACGCAGGTGGACAGAAAGCTGTGCCTATGACCCCTCCCACAGTTCCGTCTGCAGAGGCCGCCATCCCACGTAGCAGACAGAAACAGCATACACAACCTGACCTTGCGGTGGCAAGTAAGAAATCTAAGAAAAAAGGTCGCGATGACAGAGGTTCTGGTCCTCCGATGTCTGAGTCCTCTCAAGACTCAGCAGTGGACCTTGACTCTCAGCTGCCTGCCTAGTTCTACTCGGAGGTTCCGTACATCCCTGTCCAGCTGTGATCAATGACCCCAAGCCTATACGTTCCTTTCCTCAAACGTTAATCGTGTGGAATCAGAACTGCGATTGGCTTCGCTGCGGCAATTCATTTATGATTCATGTACGGACATAGTCTTCTTACAGAAGTGCTATTTTGTAATTTCTCCTTAACTGATTTTCGTATCATCTAAAATGTAGCACCCGAATATTCTCGGGGGACCTCCTTATTCTTTTCGCGAAGGCATTCCTATTTCTGAGGTGGAAATGTTGGATTCTGGCAGGGGCATAGGTTGTCAACTTTGTTCTTACCTCGGTTCTTTTATATGCCCCTTCTGGGACTGGTCGTGCAGTGGAAAGTTCCAATTTTTATATAGAGGAAACTGTTTATCTGTTGCGTAAGAGTCCCCCGGCTATTCTGCTGGGTGGTTATTTTAACTGTGTATTGCGTCCTGCAGATCAATCTCCAAATTTTAATTTCTCTCGTGAATTACACGAATTGTTCTGCTTCTTACGCTTAAAAGACGTCTGGATATGTAAATACCCGAAGTTAGCTAAATTTACCCACTTTACTGCGACTTCTACTAGCAGGTTTCACTTATCAGACTGCCTGAGCGATGGTACTCTGATTGTTGAAGTCATTCCAGCTTCCTTTACGGATAACTGTGCTGTGACCACAACTATTAATCTTGAACGGCAACGAGTGAAATTGTTTCGCCCTCCGTGGATGTAAAACGTCGCTCACCTAGCTGACCGCTCTCTCGATCACGTGATGCAAGTCGTGTGAGAGCGTACTCAACGGTAGACTGGCAAATTCTCTTCCACCCTTTACTGGTGGGCACAGCTAGCAAAACCGAGGCTCAGGCCAACTTTGATACTTTTATGTCCAGCCAAAGCACGAGACTTTCGGAGAAGTTATGAATATTACTATTACATACTGCGTGAACTTAATGCTGCGTCGAATCACGCCGTTCTGCGAATTGCGGATCTTAGGTGTGTAAAAGTAAAATTGTTGAGCCGACCGCGGTGGCCACGCGGTTTAGGCGCTGCAGCCCGGAACCGTGCGACTGCTACGGTCGCAGGTTCGAATCCTGCCTCGGGAATGGATGTGTGTGATGTCCTTAGGTTAGATAGGTTTAAGTAGTTCTAAGTTCTAGGGGACTAATGACCTCAGATGTTAAGTCCCATAGTGCTCAGAACCATTTGAACCATTTGAAATTTGTTGACTTTGAAGAGAAAACAAATGGAAGGTTTGAAAATCTGATCGAAGCCGTGTTCATTGGTGACGGAAGAACTGACTTCCTTATATCATTTGTTTCGGCATCAGACCCGTCGCCGAAGCGCTTGTATTCATTCTCTCCCGACAAATGATGGACGTACCGTAATGGCGCAAGCTGATGTAGTGCGTATCTTACACCAGTACTATGTAAAAATCTATGACGTTGAAGAGTCCAATGAAACCTTTTACGACCCACTTGTCGGAATTTTGGATACGACAATTACATCTGAACACAACGCAACGCTCTTATCTGCCTTTAAGCTGAAACACCTCGACTGAAGCCTGTAATCTATCATTTTTGTTTGGGTTGAGGTGCTAAACTTAATGAAGATAAATGCTAGCTTCTTCTCTTGCGAGGTTTTGATTACGCGGTTGTTCCATGGACTACTGCGGGCATCGGCATACCTCTCACGATATCATAATTGATCGTTGTCCACTAGAAATGGCGACGCTCAACTGGAAGTCAGTTATGGACAAAATTCAGGGAGCGATACTAAAGCATGAAAGGTGTCTTATGTTAAGCTTATTATGTGGCCCAAGCTTCCCTCAATGACGACGAAGAAACTACAATTGTCCGGTCGTTTCTTATGGAAGAGACATATATTTCGCTTACGGTATGAGGTGATAACGAAGCCTCGTTCCTTTGGAGGGTTGGACCTCACAGATTTACGGAGGAAGACGCAGATGCTATACGTGCGGCGTAATGTTTTGACGATGAATCAAGAAACCTACACATTCACGTCTCATTTATTTCTGTGTGTATGTCCTGCTAGTTTTTAACCCCCTACTGATGTTGGTCGCGTAAATTATGAGTTAAAACACATTTGTGACTTATGTCTTGTGGTGAGCTTTTTAGAGACTGACATGGAGACCTGTACTTACCATGAAAATCCTAAAGATTCGATGGGAAGCAGTCACTTGCCCGAACCCCATTGACAGAGAATCGCCGCATACAACCTGGACGACAATTTGGTTCAATATCAGTCTTCCGATTTTGCCGATGCGCGTAGCGTCCTCGTGGTATAATGTAGTAACTAACCTGATTCCAACGAACGAGCATCTTTTCCGTACTGGGATTAGTGACACGGATTTATGTAGTCGTTATAGTTCTCCAAATACGATACGACTTCGCTTTGGTTGTGGGGGTCATATGGCTAACTGATCTTGGATCAGGACACAACTGGCATTCCTTACTCGATCTTCTGAGACTGCATACACTACGGACATCATATTGCGCCCAGATTCTTCTTTCTTTGCACGGTCTAAAACCCACATCGTTTTGTAGTTTCTGGGACACTTCGTTCATTATGTTGTAGAAGACGAGGGGGAAGATCACATGAACTTCGTGCAGTACATGATCACTGCCTATTGGACATGCTTGCGAATGCCTCGATATCGAGACCTCTTCACCAACATGTCGAATCTTGTTTTCCGTCGGCGGGGTTAATACCCATTAAAAGAAAAAAAAAGCTAATACGCTGCTTCCTGGACACGGGTAGGCGCGCTGGCCCTGGATCGAATCCACTGGGCGGATTAACGGCAATGGTCGGTATGCCGGCCAGCCTGGATGCGATTTTTAGGCTGTTTCCCGCATCCCTCTAGGTGAATGCCGGGCTGGTCCCCACGTTCCGCCTCAGCCACACGACTCATATACATTTGCAGATATTCACCCAGTTTTATGGCTTGCGCTATAAGTAAACAGCTGGGGTACACTACTTACATCCCAAGGGGGTTCGGGGTGTTGGCAGGAAGGGAATCCGGCCACCCTCTGCCATTAGCACTGCCAAACCGTTATAACAAGGCCGAACCCGCGTGACAGGGGACGAGACCAAAAGAAAGAAAGAGACAGCTCTCCAGTTGGCAATCTCAGGCAACCATAA
The DNA here is from genome assembly GCF_023864275.1 of Schistocerca cancellata. Taxonomy (NCBI): domain Eukaryota; kingdom Metazoa; phylum Arthropoda; class Insecta; order Orthoptera; family Acrididae; genus Schistocerca; species Schistocerca cancellata. The sequence continues at coordinate 473,137,040 of NC_064628.1, read as the reverse complement.
AAATATTCAATGACAATCACCACAACAATAATTAACAATACTAATAATTAGCATTATTAATAACAGTAATAATTTTTAAGTTGTGATTGAATATGTTGCGTATTAATTGAAAGAGGTAACAGAGGAGTCGAAATGCTTTGGAGTAGGAACTTATGGCAATGTAATGTAATCCTGAGGCATGGAAAGTTTTGGAATGTGAGGAACAATAAGGTCAACGGATGCACACACACCTTTATTGAAGTAAGAGTAATATAATGTTTACTGAAAAATGTTGTACGTAGAGACGGTGGTCAAAGTGGCTACCACCACAGTCTATAGATGCATAGCACTTTCGTAGAAACCTTTTACAGTATATCAAGTATGTCAGGAACCACACGAACATAATTAGACCTTACCAGTATCTTTGCGAGAAGTGTTTCGTCGTTGGGAGCTAGTGTCACGTACAGGAAAGGTGTAGCATGCTCTCAGAAAATGGGTACCAGGCAAAAGGAGCACTGAGTGAAGTGGTCATGCAAATGAACCCGACCCCCCCTTCCGATTCAACGCTTGGAATATCTAGCGTACTTACACAGAAAAATGTGCAGTTGTACTGTCTAGTTGCATGAAACCGTACTTACACAGAAATCACAGATTATCATTCCAGAGTTTACAGCTCGTGTATGTAGATTGTCCCTGTACTTCACTAACTCATGATTACTTCGAAGACAATATGGTTCCAGTCCATACCTGTATTTCTCTTTCTCTATTGGCTCCATCGATATGCCCATAATAGTTTACATGATACTGCACAAGCAGTAAAACTCCTGATACAATTTACTTTCCTCTCTTTATTGGTCATATACAGCATTTAAAGTACAATGACTTGAACGTTTCATGACACACTTCTTCACCAGATTTACAAAACATAGGACGCCAGTCGCTAGATAGGGTCAGTAAAAGCATTTACGTCGAATTTTAAGCAGAAGCTCTTACAAAAATAACGCTCACTCATAATGCTGTCGATGAAAAAAATGAAACTTCTATTTCGTAGGAAACTTCTAAACTTGCGTGTCCATTTTCTATAATTGTCACAATATCACATGGCATTACAAAAGTATCCCAAGTAAAAGTCTTCGTTGGGTCCCTAAATCTGTCAACATTGTCCATGTAGTAAAGCGCTATTATCACTTGTAGTTATTTATTTTTCGTGGTAGTGAACGAAATCGAGATACTGTGTAGGCTGCCGCTAATGAAACGTGTCTGTTGCGCAGGCATGTTGGCTACTGCATTAATGTCCTCGTTTGATGTTGCGTGAGTAATGTACTTACGTTTTGATTAGTGGGCACTACATAGCGGTGGCCACAAATGGTGATACGGAAAGCCGGCAGCGGTGACCAGAATGTGCGCCTAATCCTGTTTATTGCCTCCAACGTTGCGTGCATGAGACTCGGCAATCTGCGGTAGCAGAGATTTGCTACTGGTTTAAAGAGGTCTTAGTGCTTTTGCTCTGTCACAACCACTGTGTCAATTAATTACTCCTCATTAGACTGTTTTCTCTTCCCACAAGGATAGAATGTTTTACTGTCATATTTTTTCCTTTTGTGTAATTTCTTAAAGACAAAAAAGAAAAATATTAATTATATATCAAAGATGTTGTTCAGTTAAGTACCTTACAGAATGTGAAAAAGTAAAACTGCACACTGGGTTCAGATCCCTGCTTTTGGCATGCAGTGCGCTACAAATAACTAGCCAAAGATGACATGAGTGTTGGGATAGCGCAAGAGAAGAGTGCTTCATGAGATGAGGCAGAGTACAAGTACCAGTAGGCCTCAATTTGCGAACATACCTGTTTAGTTCAGCATTTTATGGAGATGAAAAGAGCACTGTGCGAAAACTGGAAGAGAGGGGAATCGTCGTGTTTTAGAGATGGTGTGATAGAAGAACGCTAAGAATTAAGAGGCGATAATAATGAGAAGGTTCTGTATTGAGTCAATGAAACATTATACGCAAAACACAAGCTAAAGTAATAGACGGGATGGTTGAAATGGCTCTGAGCACTATGGGACATCTTAGGTCATAAGTCCCCTAGAACTTAGAACTACTTAAACCTAACTAACCTAAGGACATCACACACACCCGTGCCCGAGGTAGGATTCGAACCTGCGACCGTAGCAGTCCCGCGGTTCCGGACAGCAGCGCCAGAACCGCTAGACCACCGCGGCCGGCCATAGACGGGATGACTGGACATAATATACTAACATCCATATAACCATAAACTGCTAAAATTGTCAGGAAATATGACTCTTTATTAAATTGTGGATCGTCGGGCTCCTGTGTAATTCGATGCATTACAGTTCCCACTCTTGCGGCCATCTCTTCATCCCAAGACAGTACTCACACGCACCGTCCCCGGTAACATGTAATACATATTCCCATTTCTGTATACCTCCACTTAATTTAACTTGTACTTTCACTATTCAACAGTTGAACTAGTTTGCTATGTATAATGACTTCAGAGAAATGTGACATAAAAATGTAATCTCTTTCCTTTTCTTAGTAATTTTTCACAGCAAATAATATTCCTGGGCACGCATTTAAATTTTTAGAGTTATTACTTGGTGCGGACGTTGGAGAATTAGGTCCGGCTCATACCGTGTGTTACCGGCTCATAATATGTGCCACAACAGGTATCTGGGGGAACGCAAGGTATGCTCTGTTGCAGAAGGCAGAGCGCAGCTCCTACTAGATTGCCACATTCCACAGAGCCATTATCAAGAAGCTTAAATGGTGTAATATGCCGACTCCTAAAGTGTCATTTTTCGGGACTTGCTCTATGGAGCCATAACACAATCACGCTCAATCATAGCGTGCTAGCACAGACGGAGACTTCGAGCACAAGGGAAACGGCTATTACTGAAACAACATGGTGGGGATAAGTGCGGATAGGACGTTTGTCACGCAGGACTGAGATTACAAAGCGTACGAATTTCTAACTTCCCATCGAGGTTCCGTCTGACGTGATAATTGATGCCCTACGCCAATATGGAAGAGTGCTTAGCCACATGGAGGAAAGATGGTCGAACTTCACCACCTACCCCGTTCTCAGTGCGGTGCGACAGATCAGAATCTAACTGAAATAACGTGTGCCATACTAAAATGTAAACTTTCACGGCCGGAAATATCATGTCCATTATAATTATCCGGGCTGTTATGCCGTGGTCGGTTGATGAATGCTGTGGTGATTCCCAACGTTTCGTCTCCGACTGCGGGAGACATCTTCAAGGGGGTCCGTAGCTTGATGGAAGGTCCAACACACACACTGGCTCGCTACTGACTGACATGTCAGTAGCGAGCCAGTGTGTGTGTTGGACCTTCCATCAAGCTACGGACCCCCTTGAAGATGTCTCCCGCAGTCGGAGACGAAACGTTGGGAATCACCACAGCATTCATCAACCGACCACGGCATAACAGCCCGGATAATTATAATGGACATGATAACATGTGCCCTCACACTTGTTCGTTCGGTAGCGGATGTAGAGCAATCGTTATGTAAGATGGACAGCCCGAAACCTGCTCCGGATCAGGGAAAGAAGGCTACGTCCATTCAGTATATGTGCAGCGGATGATTGTGCAAGTTCCAACCGGCGAACCAGTGCCTACGTCCACGCCGACGTCGCTGACACTAACGCATGTTGACTCGCTTCGAACAGATCTCATCCCGAAGAATGACCAGCTCCACCATGCAGGCGGTTTTCGGCAACCGCCCGCAGTGGAGAGCCGACCTGTGAAGAACGGACACTTGGACACCTGAAGACTGACACTTGGACCACTCCGGCGCCGGCGACGCCGTTGACCGAAGCGAATGGAACCCTAAGAGGGATGGAAACTGACCCCACGGCTGTGCTGACAGCTGAATTCTTCCCTGAGCGCAGGAAGTCACTTCTAATCTGGGACACGGAAGCGCACACGCGCAAACAACTGTCACCGAAGCGGCACAAGAAACAACAGCTAGCGCCGTCAGACAACTGCTTGAAGCACTGCACGGAAGACGGAGCTGCGTACGCAGTGAATCCGGATGAGGAACGAATGTTCTCCCTCCATCACAGCAGTACGACGTGAATCACACAAGTCAGGGGCTGATCAAAGAACCACCAGACGGAGATCAGCAGTCAGGATTCCCTCCATCCAACGCAACAACACCTTTGCCTTCGACCAGCCCGATGGGAGAAACATGACGAGAGAGAGCCCTTCAGCATGGGAACTGGGCTGATGTATCCCATACTGATCCACAGATCGACGACACAGCCTCAATAGTAGGTGCGGCGTCCACCGGATGTTAACCACATAGAGGATGCAGACGATCGAGCAGACGCCAGGTCGACGAGCAGTAGCACACAGGCTACCTATAAGCATTTATCTGCGCTTTACGCACTGAGAAACAGCGGAAGACTTACTGGGCAGCCTCTATTAACATTAAAACAGTTAAAACGCTTGTGAAACTGCAATTGTTACGAGACATGCTGTGTGCGTCATGGTCCTTCCACAGGAGGTATGTGTCGACAGGTTTCCTGACGTCTATGAGCACTACACATACATTACACCCACTATAGATAATGACAGCGGAACAGCGATAATTCTAACTCAGACAGAGGATTTGGTGTATCTGCCGTCAGCGCGAGGGCTGGAGCTCAGCGTTCTAGGACTACGGATCGTTGATATTCATGCGCCGTCCGGGTCTGACAGAAGGCACGATCGATCCTCATTTTGAGTAGGGTAATTTTCACTACTATTCTTAGGTCGTTACGAGCATACTCTATTTGGAGACGACTTAACTGCGTGCTCGCACTAAAGGATCAGCACCAACGCTATAATTCATGCCAGGAGCAGCGGCAGTAGCCACGCTATAACTCATGCGTCGAGCTGCGGCAACTGGTGCAGGACATGAAAGTAATCGACAAGTGGGAGACGGTACATGGCAACAGACGCGGCTATACGTATGTCGCAGGTCACTCTGCAAGTCGCCTGGGTGGAATCTGCATTAACACGCCGTCTCGAATCTGCGATCCTCAGTGCGGAATTACGACCCATCGCCTTTTTCGCCTTTTCAGATCACATTGCATACATATGCACCGCTCCCCACACCGGCAACGGCGGCAGAGGGGTCGCAGTGTTTGGAAACTAAATATCACACTCTTCGGGGAATCTGAGTACCGACGCTTAATCGAAGACACTTGTCACATATGTGAACGACGCTTCCCGACATATCCGACGACCTTGCAACGGGGGCTGGAATGCGTTAAGCCTGCGTTGCGCCGAGCCTTGACTGCATACGGAAGGGAGCAGGTGATGTGGGGACGCCACACGATGGAATTTTATTTCATGATGCTCCGCGAACATTCTGTACAAAGCGCCTTCACAAGATCGGAGTTCTGCCATAAAATGAGTGCAGCTCCAAATAATTACCGTAACGCAATGCCTTCTGTAGGGTTTCGCAGTCCGCGCGAGGTCCTTTGAACAAGTCCGAGGATAATCGCTGTCAACGTATCAGTTATCAGAAGAAACAAAATAGCCGCAAAGCCTTAATGCAGACGGTCGTACTGCCGGATGATCGCCCTATGCCTTCACAAAAAGAAATTGCCAAAGCCTTTGTGGAACAACATGGTCATCTCTACGACGAAGCGAAACAGGACGGGGCAACCTTCCATGATGTTCCAACGAACGCTATCCGACGCGACGGCCGAGCGAGAGTTAACATGGGAAGTCGCAGATAATGCCTTAATACAAGCGTTTTATAAGGCAGCATCGAAGAAGTCACCGAGGTCCGACAAGTTTCAGTTAGAGTTTTATAGGGCATTTATATATCTTCAGGTTTCGCAAAGGACTGAAATGGTTCAAAATGGTTCAAATGGCTCTGAGCACTATGGGACTTATCATCTAAGGTCATCAATCCCACAGAACTTAGAACTACTTAAAACTAACTAACCTAAGGACATCACACACATCCATGCCCGAGGCAGGATTCGAAGCTGCGACCGTAGCGGTCACGTGGTTCCAGACTGAAGCGCCTAGAACCGCTCGGCCACACTGGCTGGCCGGACTGAAATGTATCCGGAATAACATCCCCCGGTGTTTCTCTTCCACCCGCCTTTGTGGAAGGAAGGATCATCCCTGTCCACAAAGTATGCGGCGCTTCCTCGAAGTGCTCATCAATGGACGCATGGTGGGTCCCATCAGCATCTCTCGATGGGACAGACAAGGGTGCCCGTTGTCGATGAAGCTTTATGACATCGCTCTCGAGCTGCTGCTCTGCGGGCTGCGGAACCTGCTCCAAGGAATGACGATAAGGCATCACGAGTTTCTGTACCGAACATACGCGGATGCCCTATTGTTTTTAGCAAAGTTGGACGGCAAGGCTAGAATGGCTTTGTAGTACATTAATTTGTATGGAATGGCTACGGAAACTAGCATGAACATGGCACAGTCGGGAGCGATGGACATCGGTAGAGGACTCGCAATGAGAAATGTGGCATCACTACAGCTGATAGACAAAATGAAATGCTCGGGAATTATCTTCATCACAGACGTTCGACGCATGGTGGCACTCAGCTACAGGAATCTTCTGCAAAAGGTTCGTGAGAGTGTTCGAAGTCCCACGTTAAGGGCTCTAGACATGATGCAACGGGTCACCTTTGCCAACACTTATGTAACTTCTCGCATTCCGTACCTGGCCCAAGTTCTCCCTAAGCCGGTGGTGTCGGCACACCGAATCCTGGCTTAGGATATTTTGTGAGCACAGGGCTGCTTTCTGAAGTCTACTCTACGTAGTAGTAATGAAGGCGGCGAAGATATGGACGCGACACCAGTGTGACGGGCACTTTGGTAGACGCACTGGTACAGGTAGCAGTGGCTCACATCTCACCTTGGCTTGCCCACATACGAATCTTTTTTAAGGAGCAAAGGCTACCAGGACAGCAACGGCACGCGATATATAAAGCATCTCAAGGACGGCCAAGTGATGCTGTAGAGGGGCGGCAACCAGCGGTGACATGGTTAGTGGTATGGCGCACGGTGCACCACGTTATAGGGGGAAGCGCCCACTGTGGAATCATGTAGCAAATGGGAAATACGTGAGTTAATCCGGCTTATATACAATTCCCAAGACAGACACGCCACCGAGTCCACAGTGCAATGTTACAGATACAGATGAACATCTCCTGACGGCCTTCGACGGCACTGTGGTGTTTGGTCGAAAAAATTGATCGCCTTCCTCCATTGGTGCTGCCGCAAGCAAGGAAATGACAGATACTACTTCTCCCAGATATGACATACTTTCGCCGAACGAAGACCAATGCAATGGTTATGTGCACACACTAACTTCCAGTCATGTCCACTCGTTCGGGACACTGTTAATTGCCTCACTCTGTATCTGACATCAGTGAATCAAATCTTCTCGGTTTCCAAGCCGTATCACTTCCAATAAAATTCTAGAGCTCTCATTGGCTAGCTCCGCCATCGCCGTAAGGAGTAAACTACTGATTGCCGGGGCAGTCACTATTTCAAACTTTGATATCTACGTTTACGGCCGCTGCCACCAACAAGGGAGGGCTGAAACCACGCATGCGCTTAAGTGGAGTTGGGCAGCTCATAGCAGCTCCGGCCAACCGCTTGACCGAGCGACGTCAGGTGGCACAAGGGGCCGGCGTCACGTTTGAAATTTCCACTCTCGCCTTCCTACAAGCGTTAAGCACCCAAAACCCACACCCACGCGATACTCAGCGTGTAGCCATGGTCTCTGTTGAAATTGTTGCTGCTCATTCTAATCTCAGCCGCCTGTTTTATAACGAAGTCCCAGACTCTTGTGTTGTGTCCGTTTTCGAGGCAATGCTCAGCTATGGCCGACTTGTAGAGCTCACTTTGCTGAATATGCCTTTTTGCTCAGTACAACGCACTCCAACTGTGCGAATTGTCTGGCCTATATATACTCCTGGAAATGGAAAAAAGAACACATTGACACCGGTGTGTCACACCCACCATACTTGCTCCGGACACTGCGAGAGGGCTGTACAAGCAATGATCACACGCACGGCACAGCGGACACACCAGGAACCGCGGTGTTGGCCGTCGAATGGCGCTAGCTGCGCAGCATTTGTGCACCGCCGCCGTCAGTGTCAGCCAGTTTGCCGTGGCATACGGGGCTCCATCGCAGTCTTTAACACTGGTAGCATGCCGCGACAGCGTGGACGTGAACCGTATGTGCAGTTGACGGACTTTGAGCGAGGGCGTATAGTGGGCATGCGGGAGACCGGGTGGACGTACCGCCGAATTGCTCAACACGTGGGGCGTGAGATCTACACAGTACATCGATGTTGTCGCCAGTGGTCGGCGGAAGGTGCACGTGCCCGTCGACCTGGGACCGGACCGCAGCGACGCACGGATGCACGCCAAGACCGTAGGATCCTACGCAGTGCCGTAGGGGACCGCACCGCCACTTCCCAGCAAATTAGGGACACTGTTGCTCCTGGGGTATCGGCGAGGACCATTCGCAACCGTCTCCATGAAGCTGGGCTACGGTCCCGCACACCGTTAGGCCGTCTTCCGCTCACGCCCCAACATCGTGCAGCCCGCCTCCAGTGGTGTCGCGACAGGCGTGAATGGAGGGACGAATGGAGACGTGTCGTCTTCAGCGATGAGAGTCGCTTCTGCCTTGGTGCCAATGATGGTCGTATGCGTGTTTGGCGCCGTGCAGGTGAGCGCCACAATCAGGACTGCATACGACCGAGGGACACAGGGCCAACACCCGGCATCATGGTGTGGGGAGCGATCTCCTACACTGGTGATCGTCGAGGGGACACTGAATAGTGCACGGTACATCCAAACCGTCATCGATCCCATCGTTCTACCATTCCTAGACCGGCAAGGAAACTTGCTGTTCCAACAGGACAATGCACGTCCGCATGTATCCCGTGCCACCCAACGTGCTCTAGAAGGTGTAAGTCAACTACCCTGGCCAGCAAGATCTCCGGATCTGTCCCCCATTGAGCATGTTTGGGACTGGATGAAGCGTCGTCTCACGCGGTCTGCACGTCCAGCACGAACGCTGGTCCAACTGAGCCACCAGGTGGAAATGGCATGGCAAGCCGTTCCACAGGACTACATCCAGCATCTCTACGATCGTCTCCATGGGAGAATAGCAGCCTGCATTGCTGCGAAGGGTGGATATACACTGCACTAGTGCCGACATTGTGCATGCTCTGTTGCCTGTGTCTATGTGCCTGTGGTTCTGTCAGTGTGATCATGTGATGTATCTGACCCCAGGAATGTGTCAATAAAGTTTCCCCTTCCTGGGACAATGAATTCACGGTGTTCTTATTTCAATTTCCAGGAGTGTAGATTCTGCCGTAGTCGTAAGGGTCACCATACACACTGGACACATGAAGAGCTACGTCGTGTTTAACAGGGCGCAACGTATCTCGCATCTTTGTGAGGGGCCGAAACACTGGTCTCGATCCTTGTCTCTGCAGTAGATGTTGCCCGTTGCCCCACAGTACGCCAAGAAAGCCGCCGGATTGGCTTCTTCTGCCGTTTCACAAGGCGTCGTTCTTCGGTGACACCTGAACGCTTTGCAATGTCTTTCTTGCTGTAGCCATTCTCCCTGAACAAGTGCCTCAAGTGCTGCAATTCAGACCGTAGGTGTACGTCTTCAGAAATAACTTTGACTCTGTCTATTAACGTGTTCTGCACCGCTTTCTTGTGTACAGGGTGATTAGAACTACTGGCGTTGAAATATCGACCAGAGTGCATCGGTTTCCTGCACACTGAATGACCAAGCAGGCCTTCAGCCTACCGCTCAACTAAAATATCTAAGAACTGTAGCTTGCCATTATTCTTCGTCTCGATCGTAAGTATAATGTTCGGATGGACAGCATTCATGTGATCCACGAAATGCTGCAGTGTATATTCAACACGAGGCAATAATAGGAATGGATGTCAAATTAAACACCTTTTAATTCATCTAGTTTCCAAACTTATTTTATTTGGGTACCAGTTTCGGCGATCACTTCAACTATCACAGCAATCAGAAATCTACAAATACCTGTATTGTTCGTCCCTTCTTTGACCAGAACCGAGGTGAAATCTTCCTACACGTCGGTGAGGGACCTAAAGATGACGTAGTAAATCGCCGGAACTGATAGCCAAATAAAATAAGTTAGGAAACTAGACGGCTGAAAGGTGTTTAATTTGACATCCTGTATCGAATAGACGAGTCCACGAACCATGTCTGAAAAGATGGACATACAGAGGTATCAGGAACGTGACATCGACGTACCTAAGGAAACCAGACGGACGCAAAACCGTAGAGTTCAGAGCTTGCGCCTCAAAGTGCCCCATCAGGAAATTCACGACTGTAGAAGACAGTGGAGAGCCCTTTGCTATGCCACCCGTCTTTTCATGGTATTGGTCTCGGTACAAGAAATACGTTGTCGTTATAACATCACGGTACAACTCGACGATTCCACGTGGAAACTGTTGGGCCAAAAGATCCAGTGTCTTGTAGAAACCCTCATAGAAAGTGACCCACGTCCAAGACTGATCATTACATAGTTTCAACCTATTCTCATTTGTTGACCATTTCAACAAATGTCTCCGAGCCTACAACATGGTGTTCACAATGACCCAGTTTTGGCGCTAATAATTCTGCAGTATGTATCGCCAGTCTGTAGGTGGGCGAGCTGATTGGGTTAACAATCGGCGTAAGAGAAAAAATGTTCCTTATATATCTTTGCCAGTCTAATAAGCATGCGAGGTGGTGCCAAGCATTAATTTCATCACCATTTCATCTGGTAAACCAGATTCCTTTAATAGCTTCCCTGTCTTCCTGACTATGGCCTGTGTCGCATCGCGACTAAGCTTCCGATAAAAATAGCACCTTGAGGTGATAGTCTGAGATTAGACGGAACAGCAAATATTTCAAATGGGACAACGGATACATACTAAGTAGGGCTTGGGGGAAGGCTTTGGATGCCAAAAGGAAGCAACGGCAAATGCTTAACGCTTGTATGGAGGCGGGAGCGGCAGTTTCAAACATGGCGCCGGCCCCTCGCTTTATCTGAGGTCACTCGCTCCCAGCTCCGTTCAAAGTGTCTCTGCCTCGCACGAGGGGCCTGCCTCCCACCACCTTCCAAACCAACCAGATCCTCACCCCTTCTCACAGGAAATTCCCACGATTAACCTCCCGACCACCCAAGTTGCGACCTCACCTCCACCCCTTCATTTAAAAACCCACAGTCCTCTTCCTCCTGACACCCATCCCCATGGACGTCACCCCTCCTCTCGCATCCCCCGCCCACTCCCTGTATACATTCATCCCTAAGAAGCCCTGTCGTAAGTTCCTAGATGTCCACACCCTCACCCTCGAAATCTGTAAGTACAACTCCAGTTCCCCCATTGCCCAACTTATCCCACATATAGACACTATCCTCATCAATTCCCCTCTCCCCCTTTCCACTCTGATCTCCTCCAGAAACTTCCCACTATCACCTTTGGCCCATTTGCATCCCTCACCCCTTTCTTTCCCCCCTCCTCTCCCAATCAGCTCCAAACTCTCATTGTCCACCAATCCTCTTCATTGGAATCACAAATCTAAGCCCTTTGATCATGAAGACTGAGGTGTTGGTGGCACTGAAAGCCCACCCCACCCTGGAAATATGTTTGGCCTGGTGCATTTACAACTATTCCCGGCCTGCCTTCCTAATGCATGTATTTAGAGCCCACCTCCTCCATAGACCACCTCTTCAATCAGGGAGCCCTGATTTTCAACCGTCGCCAACCGATTGACCCTTGCTGTTCCCCTTCACAGTCCTATTGCTGCCAGTGCTGTCTCCTCTACAATGACCACCTCACCCAAAATTTCTAATCCCTCCCCACCTCCCCCTTACAACCAACAGGAAGCCCACAATAGACTCTGCCTCCTGGAACTCCTGTCTGGTCAGACATGGGGACTCCATCCTCCTGCAATTCTTCACACTTATGAGTCTTCGATCCACCCTATTCTTTGTTATGCCAGAGTTTCTTGGATTTCCACCCCTTCCATATTCTACAAGGTCCTCAAAATCCTTGAATGCAATGCACTCCGCCTTGCCTTCCATGTCCTCCTCCCGTCCCCCATGCAGAACCTCTACGATATCATCCCCTTCCCACGGCTTCTCCTTTTCCTTGAACACATCCACACCCTGTACATCGTCTTCCAACTCAATCCCCCCACCACCTGATATCTTCTATTCTCTCTACCCCAAGCTGTTATCACGCATTTATCGTTGTGTCCCACCTTCTCTCCATCGCACACACTCCCCCTCCTTTCCCAATGCGACTTCCAGCCCCTACCCCTTCCGGATGATGAGCTTAATGCTGATATCTACCCCTCCTACAAACCATAACTTTACTTTCGCCATCTCACTCATCAGGATTCCCTCTACCCTCCTTTTCCTTTCCCCTGAGTGGTTTCTCTCATTCCTACACGCCCTCCCTCGGTCATTCCCCTTTCTGTGTCTCTGTGCTGTCTCCTGACTTGCCTTCCCTTTCCAATCCCACCTGTCTTCTGCACCTTGGTGCTTCGCCAACTCCACTCTATCTTTTCATCCCACCCCCTCCAACCACCACTCCCAAACTTCACCTTTCTCTCCCCTCTTTTTCCGCTCCTCTGAGGCCTCCTGCACCTTTACAGGTGCCTCCTGGCAGTTTTTAGTCTTCGAGTGTGTTCCATCTCTTACAGTGGTTTCTTAAGTGTCTGTCGTTCTGAAGTGTTTTTATACCGTGACCAACTTTTAACATGTGCATGTGTCTCCAGCGTATTTTATGTGCTCCATGAAATGGCTACTGTATTACTTTAACTTTATGTCGACTTTTTTTAACTGTCCCATAATGAACGTCATCTTATCTGTGTATATTTCCCTGTCCCATATGGGACATGGAATGAAATCACAATAATGAAAAAGAAGAAAAACCAGCCCGGCAGGCCTCCCCTCGCCTCCCTGGCAGGCTCCTCACGGCAATTTTAATTCTTCGTTGTGTATGACTTCTTCTCGTGCAGTAGTTTTAAGGTGTCGTCATTGTGGTGTGTTTTCATACTGGGGCCTAATTTTAACTTACGTGTGTGCCTTCAGTGTATTTTACATGCTCTGCAAATCGCCAGCTGTGTTCTTTACCTATAAGCACACTTTTTAACTTTCCTACATTGAATGTCTCCATGTAAGTGCATATTTTAACCCCACTCTTTCCACTTTTATGTTCTTATGTCCATGCCTGGCAGTCGCTAGTTTTACTCCTGACGACGATGGCGGAACCAGCCATCGAAAGCTCGAGAATTTTATTGGCAAAGCGAGAAGACTTTATTTATTCATGCCACCACTAAAGACGCTGAGGACACTTCTGATATCAGTGAATTGTAGAATATTGGAACATATTGTACACTCATGATGTTTCTGGAGGCCGAAACCCTTCCCTGTAGCGATCAACATGGGTCCGAAAACAACTGTGAGGGAACCAGCTTTCTTGGTTCTTCCACCACACACAGAAGTCATTATGTACAGGTACCTAGGTAGATGCCGTGTCCCTTCGGCTTCCAGAATGCATTCAATACATTTCCGGAACGCTGACTAATGAAGCAAACATTGATAGAAAATAGATCGCAACAACAATCAATAATTAATTTTCAATAAAGTATTTTCGGCAATACATTTGTCTAGGTAAGATATGTGATTAACACTGCAAGATCACAAGTTCATTCGAGCTGGAGATAAGCTATAGCTAATGTGAAATATCTGTTCATTAATAACCATTGTAACTACCACAATGTTGAATACAAGCACGCATTGTGTTGCAATGGCTCCGGATGTCAGATTTTGAGATGAAGTTCCACGCCTATTGCGCTTGGTCAGTCAATACAAGGACGGTTAAAGCCGTTTGTGGATGACTTTGGGGTTTTCGTCCAGTGATATCCCATATGTCCTTGATTCGAGACAGACCTGGTGATCGAGCAGGCCAAACCAACATGTCGACACTCTGTAGACTTGTACAGTTCCAACAGCGATTTCTAGGCTAGCGTTACTCTGTTGAAAAACACCCCCTGGAATGCTGTTCATTAGTTTTAGCATAACAGGTGGAATCGCCAGATTGGCGTACTAATATGCAGTTATTGAGTGGGATGACAACAAGATTGCCACTATTGTCTTAGGAAATCGCACTTCAGACCATAAGTCTTGTGTGTTTATGCTGCAGACAGGTTTGTAGGAGGCCCTCAAATGGCCTCCTTCTAAGCAACAAACTGCCGTTATTGGCAACGACACAGAACCAATTTTCATCAGCAAACACAACTGATTTGCAGCCTGCCATCCAATGAACTGAAGTCGCAAATGACAGTAGTTTGTGGTCAGTCGAATGCACGCTACAAGATGTTTCGCTCGGGGTTTTTCCTGAAGTAACCGATTTTTAACAGTTCGTTGTCACTGTGTTGCCAAACGCTGCTCAAATTGCTGCTGCAGATGTAGTACGATGTGGCACTGTCATGCACTGAACACAAAGGTCTTTCCTCTCGGTAATGCCACGTGGCCATCCAGAGGCGGGTCTTCTTGCGACCGTGCGGTCTCATGATCACTGCTGCCAGCAGTCATGTACAGTGGCTACGTTCCTGCCAACTCCTTCTGTAATATCACAGAAGGAACATCCAGCGTCATGTAACACTATTACACGACCTTGTTCAAACTCAGTAAAGTGTTGGTGATGGTGTCTTCTTAACGTTAAAGACGTTCGTGACCAATATCAACTCCCCACATCTTATCTCAAAAGAAACTACGAATCATGTCCGTTACACCGTGAATTTAAAGCAAACTGATTTCATCCTCATAGTGGAGGTACTAGCGCCACTCTTATACCACTCTCAGATGCCGAAAAATGCCCACCAAGTTAAATTAATGACGCACAACTCCTTCTTGGTGTTAATTTTTTTTTCGTCAGTGTATCAGCATGCTGAATATCAGACCTACGGTGTGGATGGGCTGAAAAGCCTCTACCAATCTAAATGCAGCATTATTAACAGAGATCAGTTCAGACGTAAAAGTAATTCCGGCCTGCCTCAGGGAGATATATACATACAGGGTGGTCCATTGATCGTGACCGGGCCAAATATCTCACGAAATAAGCGTCAAACGAAAAAGCTACACAGAACGAAACTTGTCTAGCTTGAAAGGGGAAACCAGATGGCGCTATGGTTGGCCCGCTAGATGGCTCTGCCATAGGTCAAAAGTATATCAACTGCGTAGTTTTAAATATGAACTCCCATTTTTATTACATATTCGTGTAATACGTAAAGAAATATGAATGATTTAGTTTGAGCACTTTTTTCGCATTGTGATACATGGCGCTGTAATAGTTACAAACATGTGGCTCACAATTTTAGACGAGCAGTTGGTAACAGGTAGGTTTTTTTAAATTAAAATACAGAACGTAGGGACGTTTAAACATTTTATTCCCGTTCTTCCAATGTGATACAGGTACCTCTGTGAGCTTATCATTTCTGAGAACGCATGCTGTTACAGAACGCATGCTGTTTCAGCGCGATTACCTGTAAATTCCACATTAATGCAATAAATGCTCAAAATGATGTCCGTCAACCTCAGTGCATTTGGCATTGCCTGTAAAGACATTCCCCTCAGCAGCTAGTAGTTCGCCATCCGTAATGTTCGCACATGCATTGACAATGCGCTGACGCCGTTGTCAGGCTTTGTCGGTGGTTCACGATGGAAAATATCCTTCGACTATCCCCACAGAAAGAAATCCGAGGATGTCAGATCCGGTGTACGAGCGGGCCATGGTAT
Organism: Schistocerca cancellata; assembly: GCF_023864275.1. NCBI lineage: Eukaryota > Metazoa > Arthropoda > Insecta > Orthoptera > Acrididae > Schistocerca > Schistocerca cancellata. The sequence continues at coordinate 473,121,192 of NC_064628.1, read as the reverse complement.
GGTGCTTCGACGACCAATCCACCTGTCATGAAATATGCTATTCAATACCGCCTTAACCGCAATCGAGCTATGTGCCGGACATCCATCATGTTGGAAGTACATCGCCATTCTGTCATGCAGTAATACCTCTTGTACTAACATTGGTAGAACATTACGCAGGATATCAGTATACATTGCACCATTTAGACCACCATCGATAAAATGAGGTCCAATTATCCTTTCTCTCATAATGCCGCACCATACGTTAACCGCCCAAGGTCGCTGATGTTCCACTTGTTGCAGCCATCGTGGGTTTTCCTTTGCCCGATAGAGCATATTATGCCAGTTTACGTTACCGCTGTTGGTGAATGATGCTTCGTCGCTAAATAGAACGCGTGCAAAAAATCTGTCATCGTCCCTTAATTTCTCTTGTGCCCGTTGGCGTAACTGTACACAACGTTCAAAGTCAGCGCCATGCAATTCCTGCTGCATAGAAATATGGTACGAGAGCAGTAGATGTTGATGTAGCATTCTCAACACCGACGTTTTTGAAATACCCGATTCTCGCGCAGTTTGTCTGCTGCTGATTTGCGGAATAGTTGCGACAGCAGCTAAATCACCTACTTGGGCATCATCATTTCTTGCAGATCGTGGTTGACGTTTCACATGTGGCTGAACACTTCCTGTTTCCTTAAATAACGTAACTATACGGCGAACGGTCCGGAAACTTGGATGACGTCGTCCAGGATATCGAACAGCATACATAGCACACGCCCGTTGGGCATTTTGATCACAATAGCCATACATCAACACGATATCAACCTTTTCCGCAATTGGTAAACGGTCCATTTTAACGCGGGTAATGTAACACGAATCAAATACCGTCCGCACTGGCGGAATGTTAGTGATACCACGAAACTAATACGGTTGTGACTAATACAGCGCCATTTATCACAAAGCGAAGAAAGTGGTCCAACTAAAACATTCATATTTCTTTACGAACTACACGAATATGTAATAAAAATGGGGTTTACTATTTATAAAACGCAGTTGATATCCATTTGACATAAGGCAGCACCATCTAGCGGGCCAACCATAGCGCCATCTGGTTTCCCCCTTCAAGCTAGACGAGTTTCGTTCTTGGTAGTTTTTTCGTTTGCTGCTTATTTCGTGAGATATTTGGCCCGGTCTCTATCAATGGGCGGCCCTTGACCAAAGGTTCACAGAATGTCCGGGGTACGATGAAGTGGTTATTTCCCCGTACGACTGTTTCACGCGTGTATCGCGAATATCAGGAATCCGGTGAAACATCAAATCTCCGACATCGCTGCGGCCGGAGAAAGATCCTGCAATAGCGTGACCAAGGACAACTGATGAGAATCGTTCAACGTGACAGAAGTGCAGCCCTTCAGCAAACTGCTGCAGATTTCAATGCTGGGCTATCAACAAGTGTCAGCGTGCGAACCATTCAATGAAAAGTCATCGATATGGGCTTTCGGAGTCACAGGCCCGACCATTCTTGTTCCCTTGACGAGTACACGACACAATGCTTTACGCCTCGCCTGGACCCGTCCACACCAGCATTGGACTATTATAACTGCGGAGGCTTCCGCGGCCAGAGTCAGTAGACATAAAAGTATTCTGGGTGTAGTACCGCGTCTTAATGTATGAAACTACACCAGCAGCAGTAGTGTTATACATTATGACGCCGTACCACACCCAGAAAACTTTTATGTCGACCAATATTGGACTGTTGATCTTTGAAAACATTTTGCCTAGTTTGACGAGTCTCGTATCATACTCTATCGAGAGTGTGCACGGTTACCGGTATAGAGACAACCTCCTGTACCCATGGACCCTGCATGTGCATGTCAGGAGGGGACTGTTCAAGATGGTGGAGGGCCTGTAATGGTGTATGGCGCGTGCAATTCGAGTGATAGGAGACCCCTGATACGCCTAGATACGACTCTGACATGTGACAGGGACGTAAACATCATGTATAATCAACTGCATCCATTCATGTCCATTGTGAATTCCGACGCCCTTGGGCAATTCCAGCAAGTCAATGCGTCACCACACTCGTATGGAATTGCTTTGGAGTGGCTACAGGAACACTATTCGGAGTTTAAACACTTCCGCTGCCCACCAAACTCCCCGGACAAGGAAACTATTGAGCAAGCATATCTGGGATGCCTTGCAACGTGCTGTTGTGACGAGATCTCCACTCCTTCGTCCTCTTATGGATTTATAACAGCCCTTCAGGATTCATGGTGTTAGTTCTTTCCAGCACTACTTCAGACGTTATTTGAGTTTATGCCAAATCGTGTTGCGGCACTTCTGAATGCTCGCGGTGGTACAACTTTCATTGCATTGGCTCTTCAATTGATATATATATATATATATATATATATATATATATATATATATATATATATATAATTTGTGTGTGGGTTTGTAGATTACCTATTAGATAACGCAGGAATTTCCATGAGGCTTTTTGTGGATGATGCTTGTAACGGAACTGAAATGAGGGTGGGCTGACAGTAATTTGGAGCCCACGCGTCGGAAACGGGCGCGCTTGTGTGAGACTGCCAGGGAGTGCACCCTGATGCCATCTATTGGCGAAACTGGGAATTAGTGCGGCCTGTCAGACAATGCACTAAGCTCTCAGAGTCAAATGTATTCTTTTTCTTGGTAATTATAAGTTATTACTGTATAATTTAATGTTGTAAAACGCTAGTAGTAAATTATTATGACTGGTATGGACTCCAGGGTAGTAAATATAAATATTCTTAAATACTAAATGATTTCGGTAAAAAGGTGGTAGGGGAACGCCCCCACTCTTGGTGATACGAGCGTAGCTAGAGGTAGCTGGAGACACAGGGACTGAACAATGAAATGGCCTGGGGAGTGTTGACGTGATCGGACGTGCGTAACTGTGCTCACGCAAAAGTGATTGTGCAACAGCGAAGAGGCGAATATCGTCGCCGTTTTTGGAGTAAAACGCGACGAATGGTTGTTGAAGCCGCCTCTATGCCACTGGGGCTGATTGTAAGAGTTCCTGTGCCCAGATTTTATGGCGGACGTGCAGTAGCTTATACGAGTGCTACAGCTCATAGTTCCAGCCGCCATTAAGGGCATGAGGCGTGAAGAGCTGCGTTAGCCACATGCATCTCACCACCAGCACCGACACGTCTACCCAAGGCAAGACTGCTTGCAATTGTTAAGTCGAACTTTGTATACATGTAAAAGGAGAATACCAGTTTTCTTTTATGCAAGTGCAGAGGACAGAATATAGTAATGAGTAAAATTATGACGCATGTTGTTCATTGTAAAGTGTAGTAACCTCAAACATAGTATAGTGAAATCAGACTGAGGCCACCATCGCCTCTTTCATTTACAATTCTTTTGGTTGTAGAATACTTTAGCGTATAAGAATGTTGAAAAGAGCAATGGTCACACCAGAATGAGTCGCCTATTTAGAGTTACTTAAATTTTTCTGAGCAACCTTTCAAGTAAAGTCACTTAACTAATTCTGTATCAATGGTCCAAAGAGTAATATCCAAAATCATTAAATAAGTTGAAGGATAGAATTTTGTTAATCGAAGTTGCATAACCTGTCTTGGTAGTAATTACCAAGCCAACTCACAGAAACTGAGAGAGTATTTGCTTTGTAGAATCATCTAGAATGATCAGAAATAGTAATATTCAGAATTAAGTTTAAATTCAACTCAAGCCATTTCACTTTGAAACGAGCCCAAAAATTGATTTATTCTTTTGCTCCTTCAGAGCTGGCGACCGTAGTTATAAGTATTTTCAGGAGGATTCGACGGTAAGTCTGCTGCTCTCGTCGTGCTGATAGGATTATCCACTGCTGCTAGCAGTGGTGATTAGATACATAAGCTCACTACCAAGTTAAGTGGGTCAGGTAGGCAGTGTTACCATGTGAACTGTAGGGCACTGTAGGCCGTGGATCGAACCCGTTCAATCATCACAGCTCTTAGGGAAATAGTCCGGTTAGGAGTGTACTATTCATTAGGTAAATACTGGCGAGTAACTGTCAAAAATGTATACGCAAGTGAATTTAGCAAGGTCCACGTAGCACCTAGTTAATGTGGTGCAATGGCGAGGGTAGGAGTGGAGTAAAAGTGAGCTGAGCTTGTGGCAGCTGTGCTGGATTCAAATATTAACTACGTGAATTCACTACTGCCTCTTACCATTGGGACTTAGCTATTTACAGTTAAAATACGTAGCAGTAAGCGCAAAGGCGTGACAGCTACAAGTCCGTATTGGTTTTATACATACGGAATTGGGAAGTGGGTCATTCCGTCAGTGGAGGGGGTTAAAACAACCGAGTCAGTGGAGAACATACCCCATTTACTGATGGAAAGATTCAGCGGTTCGGTCGCATGCTGTTGAATACAGAGGAGTTGCATCAGAAATTTGCAGAGAAATTTAGGAAGACCTACCGAAGATCAACGTATTGTGCCAGGACTGGCTTTTGACCCAAACGTAAACAAATGGTACATATTACAGGTACACAGACAAAAAGAATTGCATATTACATGATTACAGAATTGTGAAACAGTCACTGAAAGCAGTTTCCTCCATAAAAATCTTGAGGTATATATACAGAGGGATTGGAAGTGGACAACCACATAAAATTAATAACACGTAATGCAGAAGCCAGACTGAGATGCATTGGAAGAAGCATCAGGAAATGCAGATAAACAGCAAAATAAGTAGCTTACAAAACATCCATACTGCCACTACATAAATACTACTGCTCATTACAATAACTGTACTGCAGAGGACTGATAAAGGAAACAGAGAAGGTGCAAAGACGAAAAGCACGTTTTGTTACAGTTTCGTTTAGTAAGAACGTATGCGTCACGAGTTGCTCTGTAATTGCCGGACACTGCAAGAGACGTGCCCTGCATCATGGTATGGTCTAGCATTAACGTTCTGAGAGTGTATGTTCTTAGAAGGGTCAGTGAATATATTGTTTCTGCCTGTGTATATCTTGCAAAAGAACATAAAGGTAGAATTAGAGAGATTTTACCCGACATGGAGGGTTACCAGCAATCGTTCTTTCCATCTACCATATGTGACTTGAACAGGAAAAGGCAGTAGTACAAAAAGTAACCCCAGCCACACCCGGTAAAGTGGGTTGCTGAATACATATGTAAATTTAGACATATGGATACTTCATGTCCTACTAGTTCCGGTATGAGTTTATCCTGTTAAATATCTTCTGACTCGTCAATTAACTACTCGTAAGGTATGTAACATGCCAGTGTATTTGGCACAACACTTACTACTTTCTTGACTGCTTCCAAACATTCTAACCACTCAGTCGACGTACGGTCTGTTGCTACCTATGGCAACAGTATGTGAAAACATTGCACAGTTGAATTCCTTTCTAGATAGTATTTCCAAATAAAAACAGGTCATACACAGTGTTCCATAGAAAGTTTCTCCACTTGGAAATCATAAATTGTGCGTCATTATCTGACAGCAGTGTGTCAAACTGCTCAATATTAGCCACACAATCAGCTTCTGTGTATCTATTGTGAGATATACTTGTCACATTCTTGACTGCTTACAGCCGTTAATACTTCCTAAACAGGTCATGCAACACTAGCACATAATGAATTCCAGTCTTTACTCATGGAAGAGGTCCATAAACATCTGTGCCAAGAAGCTGATATGGTTGTTAGGTTATCTGTTTTTTATTCTAATGTAATGATAAATCTTTTTGTCCATGAGGTTGAGTGTGACAGAATATTGAATGTATCATGAAGTACAACTTCTAATTAGCCCTCGTAACAGTTAAACACTCCAAGCCTTCCCTCAAAAATGATTTTGGTCAGATAACCTTGCAAGCTGACTCTCAAATAGTCTATAACATGACCTGATTCGGACACTTTGTCCTCAGTAGGTTACTGTATTGATGTCACTGCAAGTACTTTTGAGTGCTCAGATTTGTGGGTCTGAGTTTGGCCCCACCACCTATACTCATGTTTGTGGACAAAATGAGCTGTGGCCTTCAGCTGAAACTAAATGATTTATCTTTCCTTTCCACCTGCAGAAAAACTGATCATTGCTTTCTTTTCTCTGAGGTAATCGACACCTAGCATGTTTGTGGCACCAGAGTGTCAGTAATAAAAATTGTGTGACGCACAAACTGCTTGTGAAGTCTTACACCAAGGTGGACCTGCAGCTTACCAGTTTCATTTTGCTTACTTATGTCAGCTAGAATTCTTCATGTGCTAACAGGTAATGTAGGTAATTTCTTACAGTCAGAAATTCCACTGAACAGGGTGGTTGAGATCAGTCATCTCTACCCTAGAATCAGTAACTGCACCTGTATCGCTTCCTTTAATCTGAATGGTGGTAGCACACAACTTTCATGCATCTTAATATCAGCATATGCCACAGATTATGAAAATTGTAAATAAATACTTTACTCTGTATCACATATTTGTTTAGCATTAATGCAGTTGAGCTTCTTCCAGATGCTTATTGCATATAGCAGTGGCTGGCCAAATTACTGAATCATTCTCGTAGTGCTATGTCTGACAGTGGAAAGTGTATATTATGCAGACTATGAAATCTAACTAAGCTTACTAAATTTCCAAACACAACAGGTAATTAAATTCAGTCCTGTAACTCTGTTGCTGTTTGCTATTTTAACGAAAACGGTACTTCTACAATCATATCTCAACGCAGAATTTGCAAATAAATCTTCAAAGCGGGTATATCAAATTGTACAACTCACATTACGTATGCAGCTAAGGTTATTATTGGCTTTTTAGTTTTTCCATTGAACTTTTGTTCCTTCTGCCCTTGTCTGCATTGGTGCACAAACTGGATTCATTTTCCGACAAATTTTTAAAGACACAAAATTCAGTAACTAAAATTTTCCGTAACTGATCACTTATGAGTCTTCGTCTGGTCGCTGTGGAAATCAGTTTCACGTCAATTCCTCCTTATCTGGTATTTGTGTCACCATCAAATTAAATTACGCATCATTTTACCTTGAGTCCCAAATTGAAGTTTCAACAACTGTTCACAAGGCCTACTTCATGACGGATGGAGTGGAAATAAAGTCCCATGCATCTTGACAGACCATAGGGGAACGATGCGGGAGACCCGCACCGCCGTTTCTAGGCAAGGTCCTAATGGAGGTGGTTTGCCACTGTCTTCCTCCGACCGTAATGGGGATGAATATGATGATGATGAAGACGACACAACAACACCCAGTCATCTCGGGGAAGGAGGCCCCATCAGGAATCGAACCCAGGACCCTGTGATCGGGAAGCAAGAACGCAACCGCGAGACCAGACCACGAGCGGCGGACTCATGACGTATGGAATGTTATAAAACATTTCTTTTACTCTGACAGTGTTATGAGAAAACAAAATTTCTTTTGATTAGAAGACACAGTACAAAGCAAAGTAATATATCATTTGTAAAATGTAAATTTTCAAGGCCGGAAATGTCACAATTAATAAAATGTTCCGGGCCATTATGCCGTGGTCGAATGGATTCCACTTTAAAACCCGTCATTCCGTCACAATCTGTGGAGGACATTTGAAAATGTCCTTCGTATATGGAGACGAAACGTCTTGTTTTAAAGTAAAATCCAGTTGACTACAGTATAATAACCCGGAACATCTTATTAACCGTATTATTTCATTTACCTGGTACAGTTTATCCAAATTTGACCATGGATTTACTGTTTCAATTGAGCGCTCCTTACACACTACTTCATGAAATTATTTTAAGTTATTACGTTACCTTATGTAATAATAATTACGCCACATGTAATAATGGACACCATTTAACTGCGAAGCATATTACAAAAGTGTCTGTTTACTCTGCAGATGAACACCTTCTCTGTTGTCTCCGTCTGTGGAAAGAGTAATACAAAACAACACAACGAGACTAACATTAATCATGACCCTGTTTCATCGAAGTTCGTAACAGGTTGTTATTATGTAGTCATACGAGTCTTGCTACATTTAAGCAACATGAAGAGAGATAGTTGTGGTTTTTCAACTGATATTCCTAGGTATCCAACATAATTGTATGTAATTGATGTGTACTCTAATCACGGTGAAAATTAGTAAATAAAAGTAAGTTATTGACCATATGTTGTCTCTAAGACTACTGCACCTTAGCCTAACAATATACGGCTAGTGGATCAAATTTTCGGCTTGCAGGAATATCCGACATCAGCTGTTGGTTAATAAATTTTATGTATTCGTCTACCTGTGTGGTTTATTAGCTCATTAGCTTTATGCCGTACTGTCTTCGTACTGCCCTTATGTTTTCACACATCTGTGTTGCCTGTATGCAGACACAGGTTGGGTGAGAAGGTGTGGAGAGCTCTTGGGCAGGGAGTAAAACCTGGTGCACGTAGATACGCACGCACACACACACACACACACACACACACACACACACATACTCACACACACACACACACACACACAAACACACACACACACACACGCAACATTACCACATATTTGGCTCTCCCAACCACTTCATGAATTTTACCACCACTAAAAATAAAACTTTCAGTCAATATGTACTTCCAGAGCCAGCCATCTTTACCTCTGTACCTCATTTGGCACACAAACACGACTCTTCGATCTTTGTACCCACTTTGCACTATGCGCAATGTATGGTGAAATTAAGTGCAACAATGTTGTTTCATATCTAAATTGTCCGTATTATTTGTGAAAATACGGAAAGGCATTTGCATTATACTCGTAAGTGCTACTGGGAAGTCCAGATTGCTAACTGGTAAACACGTACAGTACACGCTGCTCTGACAACAGACACTGCAGTCATTTACGACTTACATAAAGCCCCCTGGCATTATCGAAGTAGGATCTGGAAGAAGAAAAATCCATTTTGTTTCCACCAACTAGAACTGCCACAAGACAGAAAAGAATAGCTGCGGCTCTCGCCGCCAAATGCACAAAACTTGCCAAGACATACGTAAATGATACCGACGGTTTGTGCAGGCCAGAAGAACTGTTCGACGAGTACAGTTTTCAGTTGCACCCCCAACAGAAACTACTAATGCATTTGCACTGCTTTCAAAACCCCCAGAAGGCTCAGACGCGCTTCTGCCGCACCAAAATAAGACCTACCGCCTCCAACGCCAAAGTTTCAATTTCAAGAGAACTGTACAAGTGGTGACAAAGGTCATGGGATGGCTATCTCGGCATATACAGATTGCGATAGTGTCACCTACACAAGGCATAAAGGGTAGCGCATTGTTGGCGTTGCCATTTGCACTCGGGCGATTCATATGTAAAGGCGTCCAACGTGGTTATGGCCTCACGACGAAAATTATCAAAATGTCAACACGGAATGGCAGTTGAAGCTAGATGTACGGGATAGTCCCTTTCGGAAGTAGTTAGGGAATTCGGTGTTCCGAATCCACAGTCTCAAGAGTGTGCCGAGAATATCAAAATTGCTGTCATTACCTCTCACCACGGACAATGAAGTGTCCGACAGCCATCACTTAACGACCGACAGCAGCGGCGTATGCGTAGACATGTCGGTGCTAACAGACAAGCAGCAATGCGTGAAATAACGGAAGAAACCACTTCGGGACGTAGGACGAACGTATCCGTTAGGACAGTTCGGCGAAATTTGGCGTCATGGTCTGTGCCAGCAGACTACTCAAGTCAATGCGCTTGTTAAGAGTACATGGCCTGTAGCGCCTCTCCTGGGCTTCTGATCAAAACAGGCGAACCGTAGACCCCTGGAATACCCATGGGCTGTCAGATCAGTGCAGATTTCAGTTGGTAACAGCTTGTAACGTCGGAAATGCAAACCCTCCTATTACCATCTATTGTACTATAATTTTTTCTCCTTGTTTTGTCACCTGAAGATATGACATTTCTGTCTCTTTATAAATTGTAATTGTTTTACTATTTGTATATATATATATATATATATATATATATATATATATATATATATATATATATATATGCATTTATGTCGATGTATAATTGGTTTGTTTCGTAAATAGTATTTGTATTTTTACGCTGGGTCTTGCCTAGGGAAAATGCTATCGAACGATTACATCGATAGGTCGTGTGAAGAATCAAAGTATGTAGGATCTTTGGTAGTGTTAACTCTGCCGCGTGGAGCGCGGGCTGAGCAGAGGGAGTCTGGCTGGAGTAGCGAGTGGAGCAGGTGTGTTGTGTGAAGCTCCCGCGAGTTGCCGCGCTTTCAGGGTTTGGCAGCATGTAATTGCGCTCGACTTGCGATGATAGTTTCTGACATGGTGTCGCGGACGGGAAGCATTAGGAGGCGCACATCAAGAGCCCGTTTCGTCTGGTAACCGTGTCGAGAAGAAGGTGCTCCAACATCCAGCTTCTGCAACAGCGACGGCCGACAATGAGTGACTGTCGCCACCTCCTCGATCGACGGCATCAAACCTTCAATCAACCAACAAGGAAGACTGGAAGCGCGTAAAGTTTTAGAACTGTATTGCAGACCTCAGCTTTTCAAACTTTTAAAATTGTTGCATCACAAAATTACAGTTACTTAGCATGAACCTTTGTTGCTCATTGTCCCAATTGCATTACCAATCAGGGCCCTTCCTTTTCCGGAATGAACCCGAGTGTCGTTCAAATTCAGACGCCAGCATTAAAGTACAATCATTCCATTTCACTACTTTAATTTCAAAGTTCAGTTAAAGTATTCATAGCTGGCTACAATACTTAGATTACACAAGCACAAATGAAGAGTGCGAGTTTTGTTACCGTATTTTAGCTTGCCTGTGACTGCAGCTCAGCTTGGTACGTACTAAATTTTACTATTGTTAATTGTTCAGAATCATTTAATTCAAGTTCAAAGTTAAATCTCTTATTTCTAAATTGAGTAGATTCAAGTAGCTTTTGAAATGATTGTTGAGGTAGTCGAAGACTAACCGAATTTTACTGAATTTCGATGTGCTTCAGAAAGAAAGCTCACTATTAACTTCAGTCACTAAATTAACTTTCGATTTTCCCATTTTATTAATTATTTTGCTAAATTAAGTCACAGAGTAGCGAAATTTATTACTTCTGACAAACTTTCAGTTTTCACACTACACTTGTCAACCTTCACTTGCCACGCTTCTAGTGCTAATTATATGTGTAATAATCTTTCTTTTTCAGTTACCATAGTAAGTGTCCTTAGGACTGGCTACCGTAATTTCCCCCAAATCTCAAATATCTAATTACCGCTAGTTAACTGTTAACGTAACGGCCGCACATTTACTTTCTTTATTAACTTTACCCCTTTTCAAAATTAATTTCCACCAGTTTCATTTGCACTGTTCCTTTCATTTAGATGTAACCCTTTCCTCCCTCTTTACCGACAGTTTAACTTCGGTGACGATTGCTTTTCCCAAATTTCCATTAGGTACACGCGGTTTAATTTTTCACTGTCATTAAGGTCGATAAATGAGGGGGAGGTTACAAGCTGACGGTGGCGTTAGAACGTGGTGGAGACCCACGAAGCCATGGACCCATCTTGTCAATAATGAAATGTGAAAACTGGTGGCTCCATAATGGTGTGGTCTATGTTTACATTGATTGGAGACCATTTGCAGCCATTCATGAACTTCGTTTTCTTAAACAACGATTAGACTTTTATGGTTGACAGTGCACCTTGTCACCGGCCAACAACTTTTCGCGATTGGGTTGAAGAACATTCTGTTCTGTTCGAGCGAATAATTTGACAAAGCAGATCGCCTGACATGGGACATAATCCAGAGGACAGTTCGTGCACAACATCCTCCACAAGCATCAGTTTCGCAAGCACGGAAAATATAGAGGCAGTATGGCTCACTTTTTCAACAGGGGACTTCGAACGACTTGTGGAGTCCATACTACATCGAGCTGCTGCACTACGCCGGGTGAAAGGTGGTGTACCACAATTTTGCCACGCACTTTATACGTACGGCTGAAGATTTTCGACGAGTGACACTGGAAACGTCGGATATAAAGCTACCTTATTGTATACTCACGCGACCACAAATCTCAAAGTTATCAAGATAACGCCGCACGATCTGCATTTCACTATGAACTCCGCACATAGAAAGGAAGAACTTGAAGCTCTAGACTTGTGTAACGACGGTCGTTAAGCTCAAATTGCCAAAGACTGTGGATATTTTTTCACTATGCCTGTCTCTTGCAAATGACAATCCGCAGAACAGAAAGATTTTCCTACTGACTCTCCTCCCTAGTCTCACGGTGTTGGCAGAAAATATAAGAGCTCAGCGAGGCCCAGCACAATGATACCGGTGCTAGAGTATCAGTCAGGTTACATGCCACTGTTCCATGCCACACAAGAGGATCAAGTGTGCTGGCAACAGTGCAGTTCCTGATTTCCTATCCGCAAGTGCTCCGACGCCGACATGAGCACTCCACGTCTGCACCGTATCCTATCGCGTCATAGTTCACTAACACGGACAAGTTAACAAGCTGCAAAAAATGGGTACGGCTACGACACTCCCTTGCCCATCGTACGCCGCAGCCTCCGCGTCGACGGTGCCAGCCTATGCTGAAGCATCTAGCAGCAGAGCCCAAGCACGTAGCAGAAAAAAAAAACATGAAATTCACGCAGTGCGTTACGCCACAGATGCCTGAAGGTGCTGCCACTTCTTCGCTCTTTAGCCAGGAGAAACAACGCAACAACAGATTTTTGACAGTCCACTATTACTGCCGGACGCCTCGCGTCTATGTAACAGCGGCCTAAATAAGGAAGAGTAACGGAAGCAGCCATACCCATCTGAAGTTCATCGATCCGTGAACACCGCCATAGGAGAAAATGGAACCAGTACCTTTGTCGTAGGAAGTAGAGAGGAATTCTGTCTTGCGCTAGACACTTTTGTACTTCTGTTTTCACCCAGACGTGTTTCAGCATTTTTCCATCGACCTTCAGCGGGTTTATTTGTTTATTTTGCTCGTCACTTGGAGCAATTTGGTATTTATGCTGGTAGCTTTACGTCTGCTTCGCAATCTACAGTTTGTCATACTTATGAAGCTGTGAAATTTCTACTTTTTTCGTATCGAGATAACACGTTTATTTATTTCACTTTTGTCGTTAGACGTTCATTTTATACGCTTTCAACGCCAAGCACAGAGTCTTCGCTGTAATTACGAAATTTCTGTGTTTGGAAAAGAAATCGTATAAAATGAATGTGTAAGGAAAAAAGTGAAAGAAGTGCTGGAATGCAACAGGGCTCAGTCCTTGGACCGATCTTGTAAACGATCTACACCGCTGTAAAACCTAAGAGTGTCTGTGTGTATCTTGTGCTTTAATACGGCCTTCTTCAGCCGCAGCGTGAATGTATACGCTCTCCAACGTCGAACGCAGTTCGCCCGTGACATTCTGCACACATAAGCCGCCTTCTGTTCACTACCGACAAAGTGCAATTCTTGTTAGTTCCTCCCGCGTCAACCATCAGAATCGCAGACAGCTCTGTTCCACGGAGTGACACGGTGCAATGCCTTCGTTTCCCACTAGAGACCACCTAACGTGGTGCCAGCACACCAGATACGTCGAGAACAAAATCAACAGTCTGCTCAGCAGGTTTACCCACTTTCGAATTCAAGTCCCATAGTACACCTTCAGGTTGACACATTGTAAAAGGCACTGCTGTTTAGTGAAATAGGAATTACACAGCCAAAACACACTGACAGAAACTACAAAGGTCGCGGAACCGCGCATTACATTAGGCTCCACATCTTCCAAGGACAATTCAGCATGGCTGAAGTCTAATTGATCACTCTTCAGCGGTGACCAACATCTTCTACGAGAAAACGTTGAGGTCGCGCAGCACGAAGTTTCCGCGGCTAGGCCGAAAAATTCAGCGTAGTGATCTTACAAGGTGGTCACAGCACCCAGCTGCATAAACAGCTGCTTCTGACTCGAGATAAACTGGAAAAACAGGGAGACAGTTATATTTTAAGTACATAAAAAGATCATCAAAGAATAGGAAGATCAACGTATAAGACTTGCGATCTACAGAAGTGGCCAGAGGAAGCGTACGAGCAAATGACCGACACATGTGTTTGCTCGCTGGCTGTTACTTCCCATCGCTCCGGCTGTATCGTCTAAGGTGGCGCTTACGCATTACACAGACTTGATACTGAGTATTGTTTGGCCTGTCTCTCGTACACTGTTAACAGGAAACTACTCTTGGACTGAGTTCTGTGGATCTCGCTTGAACTTTATGCAAACTGTCTTCTGTGTTCAATAAACGTGACAGCACAATAATAACTGGCAGTGTTCAACCACTGTAGTCGGACTTAACACAGACCGACACATTAATCGATAATATTAAATGTGACTTTCGCAGAATCACAATATATTGAATAACAAATAGTAAATATTAACGTATAGTGTACATAAAAAATATTGAACTGTGCAATGTTACTACCAAAAAAAAAAAATTAAAATTAAAAGTTCTTCACAATTTTGTCTAGCAATAATAGGCTTTTCGTAGCCCAGAAATGCATAATAGTAACTATAGAAATATTCGTCACGTTATGTTCCAATTGTAGTTTTACTTACAATTCTTTTCAAATAAAACCGTCATGAGCAATGGTATGAGTTGACATGAAAATTAAAAAAATTAAAAAATAGCCTGCAACATGTATGCTGGAGAAAATAATGAGTACAGCTGTAACTACAATTATATTACAGAAATCATAGAAGCTAAACGCATTTTAACCATCCAACACCCTCGTTTTTGTTCGTAAATTATAGTTTTCTCTTGTCCCTTTTTGTGAGTATTTGATGACGCCTGTGGAGCAACGTGAAGTTGCTAGAACGTAGACTGACTGTGGTAAGTGTGACTTCGGACTCGCTACTAGAAACCATATTTTTGACACTCTGACAATATTTCAGAGAAAAGTTAACTCTCTTACTAAAGTTAACCACGTTTGTAAGTGTCTGAATGTTGACTGAGCTACCTTACTTTTTCTGCACCGTTCAGTTGGCAGATGTCAGGGACATTGTATCCATAAACAAAGTACACACTTTGCTTCACTGTTACATGTCATCATTGTTTTGAAAATTATTGTTTCCCCCTAAAGCACATCAACAGCATTTACCACTGGGCCAGGAAGCAAAACTAATCCATCCATTCCTCCTGATGGTCAATAAATATAATAGTCAGTAACGGACCTAAGTCCTGAGGGAAGCTTTTCCGGTACCTGAATAAAATTAACATTTGAAGTGACTTCCTTTTCTAACTTTACATTTGACTCAAGTCACTTTAATCTTGAGACTGGTTTAAACGTGAGACTTTTAGGAAATGAATTTAAGAAAATGAAATTCAAGTAATTACTGTAACAAAACGCCGGATAAAAGTTGTGTATCTCAACTTCCTTACTTCGGAAATTTGAAAATTTGAGGCAAGTACTATGGGACTAAACTATTGAGGTCATCGGTCCCTTGGCTTACACACTACTTAATCTAACCTAATCTAACTTACGCTAAGGAAAACACACACACACACACACACACACACATGCTCTTGGGAGGACTCGAACCTCCGACAGGGGTAGCCGCGCGAACCGTGAGAAGGCACCTAAGACCGCACGGCTATCCAGCGATGCCTTCTTAATTTAATAAACCACACTCTCATAGCATTTGCAATAAATAGTAATTTTAAGATAGAATTCAATCAAAATGATGGTAAATACTTGAAATAATATGCTTACACTGGTTAGAATTAACTGTCAATAGACCGAACTTAAAGCACTATACCACATCATTTATACTAACGCAGTCTCGTTTTTCTACCCAGAATGACAATATAAATTAAACTATTATCGATTGTGGATGTAGAGCACTTCGACTGTGGTGAATAAAGGCTCCGAAAAGTTACTGCAACCAGTCACTTTTTGTTCAGTCCTTCAACTTTTATTTGCCATTTCCTGTTTTGAATCGCCTAGCGATTTACCATCAGATGTACATATTTATTGCATGTTTTAAGTATTGTGGGGTGATGTATCTGTTGCAAGAAACATGAAATTACTGAATATGGTGAGATTTATTTTCAGTATTAGATGCATTTAGATGCGTTACTTGCGGCTACTAGTGACGGTTGGTTTGTTCTTTGTAATGATCAATGTCCATTAACTGAAAAGATGCCAAACGCTATTTCATTGTTAAAATTGTAGATCAAAGATCAGCATTGTTTGACAGATTTTGTAAATAACGCAAGTCAGCTAAGCAGTGTAAATACGTGTTATTTTTGCAGGGAAATTATATGTTATTTTTGCAGTGAAATTATTTTTTATTTTTGCAGTGAAATTATATTTTATTTTTGCAGTTATATTATATGTTATTTTTGCAATAATGAATATAATAGAGATAGATATATAATTACTGTCGCCAATGTGCAATGCGAATGCTGAATACAGATACTCTATGGCCGGACACTAACTTTTTGACATAAGTTTAGTTAATCTCTCACGTTTATTCATGCTTTGTAAAGCAAGTGGAAGTTGTTACTTGTGGCAAAATTTGTGAAGTACTGTAAGTTTAACGTGACAATAAGTGTAAGTAATGCCTCTAAATCGATCTCATAACGTAAATAATTCTTGCCACAATATATGTTTCGTTCTTATTTCTTGCCACAGCTACATCAGCCCCACATTGCTGGAATCAAGTAGTAAATAAGTTGAACTAACGGTGAATCGATAGGTGATTCAAAACAGGTAATGGCAAATAAAAATTGTAAAATAAAACAAAACTCTTTTGGTACCATTAATTTTTGGAAATATTTGTAAAATAAACTGTCTATTGCATGAATTGTCAGGACCAATTTGAGAATGTGGTGCAAGACTATTTCGGCAAATTCTTCACGTGTGGTATCTGCTACATAGATCAGACTCCATAATATCCAAATTTGAGAAACATTTTTGTAGTAAAATGGTGTAATTCTTGCAACGTTATCTTTTATCCTCGAAAGGTCTTGCATACACAGCTAGAGTTTGCATGAGACACCTTATTAATGCAGAAGTGCTAATTATTGTCTTCTTTTGTTCTTTGTGATATGTTAGCGGAAACATTTAATGTCTTGCGGAACACATTAACACCTGACCTCACTCAAACTCTACTGACAAGCTTCTTTGACAGTTCAGTCCGTTTTCGTTCTGCAAAAACAGCGTTCACGTAACGGAAACGACAAGGCACAGGCTTGGAACCCTTATTTGATGCTGTCTTCTGGGTCGACCTATTGCGAATTTTCCCTCGTACAAAAGGCCATCATAACATAAAACTCCAACGGAAAATTTTCGGCTGTCCTCTGCCTAATGGCTTCCTCTTTCTTTGGCAGAATACCATTTCTTTCGTGACAGTAAAATGACACACCCTTAGTTCACACTTTACAAAAATGATTGTATTAAATCCGTAGGTACATAACAATGAAGTAAAAGTCCAGTTATTATTAAAATTACTTTTACAGGTGTTTCATAATATCTCCCTCCCCACACTTATCTTTGAATAATAATTACTAAATCACGTCAGATATCGACAATAACATCGATGTGAATGTAACAGTAACGCTGTTACCTTACTGTGCCCTCTATTATTTGCATCACCGTGTTCTTTGCTGCAAAGAAATAAACCACTTATCTAACGTGACGACTGGTGCACACGTACCAGGTGAGAACGCATGTGTGCGTCAGATTGTCCTCATTCTGCTAGCGCTTCATCATAATAAACATGAAGATACATAAAGAACTTTTTTCTTCAAGTAAAGCAGTGGGAAGATTTTGCGATCAACAAAATCGGTTATACTCTGGTAGTACAGGATTAAAACGCAGAGATTTGTACAAGAAATCCTCGACACCGTCTGACAACGGTCATTGGTCCGAAACGAGTTGCACTAAAATAAATTATTGTTCAAAAATATCGTTGCTGGGCTGGTTGTAGTTGTCTTCCTCACCGATATTTCTCAACACTACAATATAGTGTAACTAATGTGTGAGTCCCAAAAATGCTTTTGAACCATAGCGCTGATTCACTACCACCTACTAGTTTTGAATAACATTGCAGTTGTGAGTACGTTGGGAATTAGCTGGTAGCTAATGTTTTAACAGTAGATTTCTTTCCATTTGAAGAATCTAAACTGAAGAAATGCAAACTTTTGAAAGCTATACTACACGAATTTGTGAAGGAAGCTCGACACCAGTACCAAAACATGAAGTGTTCAACTAATAGTTGTGAACTGAGTGAATGTCGCCAGCATCATGTAAATAACATCACATAACTAGTGGAAACTGCCTTTTACTGCAATGAGTGAAGCAACAGTTACAAAAGGCCTTACGGCATTTCAGTTGCTTTACATTAAGTCAACTCCATGAAAACCAAAGACTGATGAGTATGATATTAATTGTAGAAACCTGCCACCAGATATTACGTTTCAATATCAAGTAATACTATAACAAAAGTCATATCACGGTTATTTAGAAAAAAATATTATCGTTTCAATTTGCCTCATTGCATTGGTATACCTCTTGCGGGATTTTCACTTATTATGAAGATGTGGCTGGAGACTTTCATGTGCAAATTATTATTATTTTTGGTAATTCAGTAATAACCAGTTTCTTGTAATTAACGACAGCCTGACAACCAACTTCGTTATGTATATGTGCACAGTCTGCACTATGAGCTATAAAAGCAGAGTTTAACACTTTCGGTCCAAAGGTATTGCACGGTTGGTGGTTTCTTTGGTTTAGAATGTGCGTAATTTCCATCTAGTGTCGGCAGTGAAGCAAAATTAACATACGTGCATTACATCTCTTCGTTAAGAGTCCTGAAAGTTAACGGATACTTTAGTTATCATTAGCGACTGAAAGTCATGTGGAAATTTATCGTAGATTCAACGTGTTGACCGTTTCCGCAAACTAAAGGCTACAAATTAAAAGGACATCTAGAATTATTTAGATACGTGTATCAGTATACTGCTATAAATAGTATTTAATAAATTTGCATACAAGAGCTCTCACAACGTTCGGTAAAGCTAACTGAAGCGTAAAGTAGTTAACAGGTTATAACTAAATGAGGGAGCAAAAGAAATTTTTTTTCTCATGTTAATTAAATAACAGGTAGCGCCGTACTGGAAACAATAATCTACTTTGTTACGAATTAAAAAAAACCTTATCTGAAAGCAAGCTAATTAATTTCACTAATAGGCAATGATCATCGCTATGACAAACTTCTTGTCGTCGGGTTTCACAGTCACGTAAAGATTTATGATCACGTCATAGTCGCCTTTGACTATACAAATTATTTATTTGCATTTTTGCTATTCACCATCACGTATAACTGTGCTTTAGCACGTGTCAAAACCTAGGTAACTTAGGACATTTTCAAATTTCGACAGGTTCTAAAGCACAGCTATACCACTTGATGAATTGCAGTTGTGGAAATGAAAAAGCTTTAACAGTCAAAGGGGACTATGACGTCGTTTTCAAAAGCACTAGCACATCCAAACTAGCGCTTTTGTTTGTGAGCAGAAGTCTTCTATTAACTGTGGCGTTTGGCAGCAGTCCGCTTCAGATGCTCTGCTGCGGTCTGCAGCGGGGAGGAGCGGAGAACAGGGAGCCTAGGTATTCCTTTGACCGCCGGCAGAGGGAATGCAGCCGTGGCTCCTGGGAGATGCCGCCTCAGTCACGCAGGCACCTGTTGATCCCGCCGGAGATGTCCCATGGGTGCGGTGTCCCTCGTTACCTTGGAAACGCCGGCAGTTAATCCGACAAGCGCTGGCCGACGTTGACCTGCTGCTCCCTGGCGATTGCGGACAGTAAAGGCAAAGCTAGACACATCTAACGGTTTTGTGGCATTGTTCCGTCTCTAATAACTACTGTCGAAGGCGGACTCAACATTATGCACTCAAATCACTGTGTGGCAAGTGTGTTCGAAGCACAAAACAGACGACCCTCTTGTATCCTAATATATTTTTGCTATCATTATTTCAACGTACAATTAATATTATTGTGATTGAGCTACATGTTCTGTTTCACACTAAAATACTACTTCAACTTTAACCAGTTAATTAATATATATCCGGCTGTTGTATGTGTTGACATTTTTCTTTGATATTTGTGCACAAATGGCTTTGGGACTAACCAGGCGAACATTATAAATTTATAGATCCAGGGCAGGGGACTGGGAACAAAAATCGCAAAATGTGATTCAGAAACGTTACAGTAAACTTGAAAACATTAAATAATTTACTTTTACCTCTCTGTACCATCCCACTAACGAGATAGTATGCTTTTCTGAAAATTACCTTCAACCTATTACCACAGGTTAAAACACTGAATATTACTGAAAGTGTTGGAGTGCACAACTCATTACAAAGCATGTGCAGACACATACACACACTGTAATGATACGTAATTGGTACCTTATCACAGAGAACGTTGTAGTCTACGCGGCGTGTTGTGAGATACGAAGTTAATAGGATGAGTTTACTATATTTCTATTTTTTGTTTCAAATTATAATTTCGAACCGTATCTTTGTTTATCCGCACTTCAGCGAAACGTAATTACAGCAGTGTAACTGACGACTTTGAAGTCGTGTGTCGTGTGACATATGAATTTAAAAGGTGCAGATGATAATATTACTATTTTTTGTTTCAAAATAAAATTATAAAACTTATCTTTATTTAACTGCGTACAAACAGCTGAGGTCTGGAGAGAGCCTACGGCTGCTTTCCGTGGTATTAATAGAAGTACTCTACCCGTCACTTTTACAAGTACATATGGCTTTTGTTGGTATTACATTAAGAACAACCAATTTAACGTAATTGATGTATGCAGTCATTTACGTAAATACTGGGCTACTTAGAAAACAGTAGGACAATCAATAATCAACTGTGGCCTCATAGTAAGAACCATTCCAGCATTTGCCTAAGCAATTTAAGGAAACCACGGAATACGAAAATCAGGATCAAGAATGGAGCCATCACTCTCTCTAATAAAAGGCCAGCGTATTTAAAATGAAGCCACCTCCTTCCGTTTATCCCTACTGTAAGCCCTCTCCCTCCCCCCTCCCTGCGTGTTTGGGGGTAACAATAGGCCCGCGGTATTCCTGCCTGTCGTAAGAGGCGACTAAAAGGAGTCTCAAACGATTCGGCCTTATGTGATGGTCCCCTCTTGGGTTTGACCTCCATATCGCAAAATTTTTCCGAAGAGCGAGCCGACTGGGGAAGGACGCCTTACTTGGTGCATTGTGTCGATCTTGTGTTGAGATCTTTCGCCAGGTTATATGTTGTTGCATTGCAGTCCTGCCTGCTCTCCATCTCTTGGGCATGGATACGTTCCTGCGTGCAGTTTCCACCATGTAATGTGCAGTGCCACTTTCTGCACTGACGGCGACCATGGACTATATGTCACCTAAAATCCAGCATGGTTGGCAGTCCGTTGTGGTGGGGCCGCCATGTACCCTGTTCATTGTAGCCCCCTGACAACACAGGGATCGCTCTACTGATGCCTGCGCCGTTTACTCCCCATGTATGACAAGGAATAGATGCCCATCTCTCTGGGGCATCAGGACTCCCGGCAATGGCCATCCTGCCAGGTGGCCCTTGCTGTGGCTGGGTGGTGCCTGTGGGGCGGGCCCTTGGTCGGAGTAGGTGGCATCAGGGTGGATGACACGCAATGAAGCGTGGCAAGCCACCAGCAGTCTCTAAGCTTTCGAGGGCTCATTTTAAAGCTAACGTTTATGACCTCAAATCGTTCCCCTCCCTGGCCACACCATGGGACGAACGAAAGGCAATGTATGGAAGTGAATCGTATTCGCCCAGGTATCTCATCTGTACCAGAGCTGATGGGGAATCCTTTGTATCCATAAAGCCTTAGTTCTTCGTAGAGCATTTAGAGGACAAGTTCGGGGAGGTGGAGGGCTTGTCAAAAATGCGGTCTGGTTCAGTCTTGATAAAAACAGCATCCTCTGCCCAGTCACGAGCCTTGCTCGCTAGTACGAAGGTGGGGGATGTTTCTCTTACTATCACTCCCCATAAAAGCTTAAATATGGTCCAGGGCATTATTTTCCACAGGGATATCCTTTTACAGTCCGATGACGAGCTGCGCGCCAACTTAGAGCGATGAGGTGTCCATTTCGTCCGGCGCGTCCACCGGGGTTCGAGGGATCATCAAGTTGCCATCGGTGCCTTCATCTTGGCCTTTGAGGGTGACACATTACCTGAAAAGGTCAAGGTGATGGTCTACCGTTGTGATGCAAAGCCATATATCCCTCCCCCAATGCAGTGCTTCAAGTGTTGGAAGTTCGACTATATGTATTCTCGCTGTGCTTCCACCCTCATCTGTCGCGATTGTTGTCGACCATCCCATCCTGATATTCCATGTGCCTCCCATCTGTGTCAACTGCAGAAAGCACCATCCCCTTGCTCGCTGGACTGTCCGATTCTGCAGAAGGAAAGGAAAATATTGGAAATCAAGACCATGGACCGACTGACCTACATGGAGTCTAAACGGAAATTTGACCGGCTTCATCCCGTGCGCATGATGTATTCTTATGCCGGCACTGTCACTCCTGCTACACTTACATCAGCTGCAACACATTGAGTCAGCTCTCAGAGTCCAAGGACCACACCTGCACCCTTGATGGTGGGGGGGGGGGGGGGCACTTCACTCCCTGTTGCTCCTGCTCCATCCACTTCAGGAGCAACACTCCACCCCCCCCCAACCATTGGGGACATCAGTTCCCCCTTCCCAGCCAGAGAAGTGTAAGACTTCTTCGCCAGGAATGGGTCCCTTGGGGACCTCCCTTCGCATGTTCCGACCAGCGGAAACGCGGACAACCACAAGTGGCTGAAACAACCACTGGTCGCTGGTCGTAGGGCCTCATGGTCGTCGTCCGTCCCTGACACTGACCCAGTGAAGCCCTCCCAGCCTGAACCCCCCAAGACACAATGCACGAAGCAGAAAAAGAAGGTTCCCAAGAATGCCGACATTGCGGTGGCACCCATTCCACCGCTTCCTACAAGCTCTGCGTCTCAACATGAGGTAGAGATTCTGGCGCCTGTTGAGGACCTGGATTTCGCCAGTCCCTCAGACGCAATGGATAGCACTTTCACAGGTGCTCAATCGGAGGCAGCAGGTGACCCAGCGGCGTAATTTGCCTCCCCAGTCCCTTCACGCCTTTCTCAGCCATGGACAACATCATCCTCCAGTGGAACTGCAGTGGCTTCTTCCACCATCTAGCTGAGCTCCGACAACTTATCAGCCTTCACCTTTTCTTCTGCATTGCTCTTCAGGAAACTTGGTTTCCAGTGATGTGAACCCCCACCCTCCGTGGCTAGCGGGGTTATTATAGGAACCGGGCAGTTTATGAAAGGGTGTCTGGTGGCGTCTGCATCTATGTCCTTCACTCTCTTCACAGTGAGTCTGTCCCTCTGCAAACACCTTTAGAGGCTGTCGCTGTTCGGGTGTGGACGCCACAGGCTGTTACCGTCTGCAGTCTTTATCTTCCGCCAGATGGTGATGTCCAACAGCATGTCCTGTCTGCGTTGATAGCTCAACTGCCGCCGCCTTTCCCGTTACTGGGTGACTTCAACGCCCATAACCCTCTGTTGGGTGGGTCAGTGGCAACAGGTCGAGGCGCCACCGTTGAGAATGTATTGACACAGCTAGACCTTTCGATTTTAAATGATGGTGCCTCCACACATCTCAGTGTGGCACACAGCACACACTCCGCCATCGACCTTTCAGTCTGCAGCCCTAGCCTCTTACCTTCTGTCCAATGGAGTGTGCTTGACGACCTGTGCGGTAGTGACCACTTTCCGATCTTTCTGTCACTGCCACAGCGTCACTCTTCTGGACGCCCTTGCAGATGGGCTATGAATAAGGCTGAGTGGGACTTGTTCTCCACCATTGCCGCTATTGAGCCTCTTTCTAATGACGCCATGGATGTGGTGGTTCTCTCGGTCACCACCGGCACTGTTACTGCCGCAGAAACTTCCATTCCCCGTTCATCTGGGTCCCCTCGGCGGCGGACTGTGCCTTGGTGGTCGCCTGAGATTGCTGAGGCGATTAAAGATCGCCGGCGGGAGTTACAGCGTCACAAGCGACATCCCTCCGTAGAACACCTCATCGCCTTCAAACAGCTCCGTGCGCGGGCCCATCTCATTATTCGCCAACACAAGCAGGAGTGTTGGAAGCGGTGTGTGTCCACCATTAGCCTTCATGTGCCTCCATCGCAGGTCTGGGCCAAGATTCGACGCCTCTATGTCTGTCGGACCCCTGTCAGCGTCCCTGCGCTCTCACTCAGTGGAGCAGTTTGTACTGACTCCGGTGTAATTGCAAACCGCTTGGCAGGGCATTTTGCTCTGAGTTCCGCTTCTGCGAATTACCCACTGGCCTTCCGCTCCATTAAAGAGTGGATGGAATGTTGGAGCCTTTCATTTCGCACCCACCACCCTGAATCCTACAATGTTCCACTCAGTGTGTGGGAATTTCACAGTGCCTTAGCCGCTTGCCGTCATACAGCTCCTGGGCCAGATCGCATCCACTGTCAGATGCTGAAACACCTTTCATAGGAGTGCCAGCGACGCCTCCTCGACCTTTACAACCGTATTTGGGTCGAGGGTGAGTTTCCGTCGCAATGGCGGGAATGTTTTGAAACCTGGCAAGAACCCTTTGGAGGTGGACAGCTACCGCCCTATTAGCCTCACCAACGTTATTTGCAAGTTGCTTGAACGGTTGGTGAGCCGGCGGTTGAGTTGGGTACTAGAGTCACGGGGCCTTCTGGCTCCGCCTCAGGGTGGGTTCCGTAAAGGCCGCTCTGCCGCCGACAATCTGGTGAGCCTGGAGTCAGCCATCCGTACAGCCTTTGCCCGCCCTCAGCACCTGGTCGCTGTCTTTTTCGACATAAAGAAGGCATTCAATACGACGTGGCGTCATCACATCCTCTCTACGTTTCATGGTTGGGGTCTTCGGGGTCCACTGCCGATTTTCATCTGAAATTTTCTGTCGCATCGTACCTTCCGCGTGCTAGTCGCGGCCTCCCATAGTTCCTCCCGAGTTCAGGAGAATGGGGTGCCACAGGGATCGGTTTTAAAGTGTCTGCCTGTTTTTAATAGCAATTAACGGGCTCGCTGCGGTAGTGGGAACGTCTGTCTCAGCGTACTTGAATGCTGTGACTTCTGCCTTTACTATAGCTCTATTGGCATTGCAGCTGCTGAACGTCACCTGCAGGGCGCTATCCGCAAGGCGCAGTCTTGGGCTGTAGCGCATGGCTTCCAGTTTTCGGCAGCCAAGACGTGCGTTATGCATTTCTGCCGGCGACGCGCTGTTCACCCAGAGCCGCGGCTTTATCTTGCCGGCGAACTTCTTGCAGTGGTGGAGACACACGGGTTTTTTGGAGTTGTTTTTGATGCCCAGTTGACTTGGCTGCCTCATATTCGGCAGCTTAACCAGATGTGTTGGCGGCATCTAAATGCTCTGCGATGCTTGAGCCACACCAGCTAGGGCGCCGACCGATCTACCCTCTTACTGGATTATGGGAGCCTGACATATTGTTCAGCATCCCCTTCTGCGTTGCGGGTGCTGGACCCAATCCTTCACAGTGGGATACGCGTTGCCACTGGTGCTTTCGGACCAGCCCTGTGGACAGTATACTTGTGGAGGCGGGTGTCCCTCCACTGCGGTTACGGCGCCAACGTTTGCTGGCCGCCTATGCTACGCATGTTTGTAGCTTGTCCAGGCATCCTAACTATCGTCTACTATTCGCACAGTCGCACGTCCATCTCCCAGAACGTCGGCCCTGGTCGGGTTGTACGATCGCGGTCCGCGTTAGAGAGCTTCCCTGCGGGCTTGGGGTTTTACCTCTTCCGCCTCCTTTCCGGGCACCTCTGCGCACGCCCCCGAGGTGTGTGCCTCGCCCTTGCCTTCGGCTAGAATTGGCACAGGGCCCGAAGGACTCAGTCCCTCCGGAGGCCTTCCGCTGACGGTTTCTTTCCATCCTCGGAACGTATCAGGGCCCTGGCGTCGTTTACACTGACGGTTCAATGGTTTGTGGTCGTCTCGGTTATGCTCTGACTCTATGGGACCACCATGAACGACATTCATTGCCAAGTGGCTGCAGCGTTTTCACTGCTGAGCTGGTCGCCATCTTTCGTGCCCTCAAGTATATCCGCTCCTGCTCAGGTGAGTCCTTCGTTATCTGTAGCTTCTCCCTGAGCAGTCTACGAGCTATCGACCAGTGTTTCCCTCGCTCCCATCTGGTGGTGGCTGTCCAGGAGTCCCTCCATGCTCTAGCCCGTTGCGGTCGCTCTGAGGTCTTTGTGTGGACCCCTGGTCATGTCGGCATCCTGGGCAATGAACATGTTGATCGCCTGGGCAAAAAGGCCACCAGTGACCCACCCTGGACATTGGCCTCCCGGAGACTGATTTGCGAGCAGTCTTATGCCGCAAAGTTTTCGCGCTATGGGACGCTGAATGGCGCGATCTGTCCACACCCAATAAACTCCATGCTATCAAGCAGACAACGACTGCCCGCATCTCTTGGTCGTGCGGTAGCGTTCTCGCCTCCCACGCCCGGGTTCCCGGGTTCGATTCCCGGCGGGGTCAGGGATTTTATCTGCCTCGTGATGGCTGGGTGTTGTGTGCTGTCCTTAGGTTAGTTAGGTTTAAGTAGTTCTAAGTTCTAGGGGACTGATGACCATAGATGTTAAGTCCCATAGAAAAAAAAAAAAAGACAACGACTGCGTGGCGGTCATCCATGCGAGCCACTCGCAGAGACTCAGTTGTCTTTTGGCGGCTCTGCATTGGCCACACACAGCTGACGCACAGTTATTTACTGCGTCGTGAGAACCCGCCTCTTTGTCGTTGTGGGGCGACGCTGACGGTGGGCCACATTTTTTTGGGCTGTCCACTTTTAGCTGTGGTCAGGCAGACTTTTGCGCTGCCTGATACGCTCCCTGCCCTTTTACAAGCTGACACTGCCATGACAGGCTTAGTTTTGCGTTTTATTCGGACAGGGGGCTTTTATCATTTCCTCTAAGTGTCTATTTTTATTTAGTAATGAGTCTGGCTTTTGGCCTACCGTTTTAACCTGAGTTTTTAACATGTTTCTCGGTGGTTGGCTTTTCCTCTTTTTCACTATGGTCGGCCAACCACCAACACACTCTGTGTGATTTTAATTCGTTTTGTCTGCTCTTTGTCTAAGTTTCTCTTGTCCTGTGTCGTCTGTCATCTTTTCCGTTTTTCGTTTTTACTCTGTGTTGGTGTTTTCAAGTCTTGGAGCAAGGGAACGATGACCGTAGCAGTCTGGTCCCTTTACTCCCCCAAACCAACCAACCAACCAACCAACCAACTAACCAACCTTAGTGAAAGCCGCATGAAAGGTTCCAGTACACAGGCAAAAACATGCCAGAAGTATTTTCACGTATCGTGCGATGATTTTTAGGCTAAGAAAAGGGTTGAAAATATATTAATTATAAGTTCAGTAGCCTGTGTCAGTGAACCAAAGCAACGAAATCTTTCGCCATGCAAGCGTGCATATGTTGTACATGCCTGTATGTTGTAAGCGAGTTTCTAAGCATGTGACCGCATAATGCGTGAACGTATTTTTCAGTCAAAGGTGAATGAATCTATTTATGAATATTATTGACACAAAAACTAATTCAGTGTATGTGTTATTATTTATATAAAAAATTCCTTTTCATTTTACATGAACAGTACTTCCAAATGAGAAGAAATATTCTCATTGGTCGTACGAAGTTACGGTGATTTGACATATATGAGAGGGGAGACAGCTTCTTATAGATGAAAAGTGATGACCCAATGATTTGTAGATAAGAGACATGTTGCTGTTGCGATCTTCAATCAGGAGATTATTTCTCTGCAGCTCTCCTTGCTGCTCTATCCTGTGTAAGTCTTTTGATCCCTGCATAACTAACCCATCGTTCAACAGTGTAAATCTGCTTACTATATCGAAACTTTGGTATCCCTCTGCAATTTTTAATCCCCAACACTCCTTCCTAATACGAAGTTGATGTTTCCTTGATGCCTCATCATGTGTTCTTTTACTTGAGTTCTGCCATAAATTTCTCTTTTCCCCGATTCGATTCATTTCCAAGTATTTTGTTATTCGATATTGCAAATCTAGTCTTCAGAATTCGTGTGCAGAACCACATTTCAAAAGCTTCAGTCTTTCTAGTCTGAACTGATAAGCATTTATGTTTCATTTCCATACAATGCTACATTACAAATACCATCAGAGATAACTGCTTTTCATTTAAATGTGTTAATCAGATACTATGATATTCCTCTTATTCTGATACGTTTTTACCGTTGTTTCCAGTCTACATTTTGCCTCTTCATTCCTCCAGTCTTTATCATTTTTCTGCCCAAACAGCAAAATTCATCTGCTACTGTTAGAGTATCATTTTGTAATCTAATCCCCTCAGAGTCGCCCTGCTTAATTTGCTACATTTCATTATCCTTCTTTACTTTTAATAGATGTTCTTCTTACAGTCTCAATCTATTCCGTTCAGTTGATCTTCCCAGTCCTTAGCCGTCACTAACAGAAATGCAGTGTCACCCGAAAATCGGGAAGGCGTTAGCAATGCGCGTATGTTATAAACGGCGTCTGTTGTGGCTGCACATGGGCAGACGAGCCCTGGTACAGAAACGGGTGGTTGAGCAGCCGATTTTCAAGGAACAGGCAGCAGGCTGGACTTAGATGTCCAGACTTGAACACCTTCATTAGGGACTAAATTCATACAGCGCTGCAAGTAAAAGCAACTAACTCCGATCAAACAATTCTTGTTAATTCCGTAATTATAGAAGTGTAGTCCAAATTACTAAAAATTGACAGGTTCGCTTCCACACGATCAGTTTCGTAAGAATTTAGCGGACAGGTCAGACGGGAAAAAGGTGGGTAAGGCTATAAAGTCGACAGTCTACACCCAACACTATTCTTCTAATATGTAGATTATAAAATTGCCGTGTGGACACCATCTTTGAACAAGGTTCTGTGTACCGCCTCAACTTCATGAAGGCATCACACAACATAGCCCACCATTATCTGCATGTCCAACAGAAAAGAAAACGTGATGTAAAACTCATACACAACATGTAGAAAAGATTGATTTATATTGACATATCCTGTCACCACCACAGTTCGTATTGCTAAGCAGCCATGCGTCCGGTGCCCATCTCCGACGATGAGAGATTACCAGCCGAGATTGAACAGTGAAAGGCGATGTTCAAGGAAATTGTTGTGACAACCAGCGGACGCGACGCTCTTTCGTCACCTAGGACCGCCACGAAAGCAGAGAGAATGGGAGACTCCAAGGTACGAGGGTGGTTCGAAAAGTTCTCGGAATCACCACGAGAAGTGAGCGCTAGCGTAACGAATTGTTCACGTGATTTTCATTGGATTGTTGTCTGTAAATCGTGCCCTGTCAGTGCTCTTGGAAGAGAGCTTTGGCGGTGACGAGGCTCTGTTGTTATTCCCGCGTAGTGATTTGCGAAAATGGAAAATATCGAGATTCGAGCAGTGTCTAAGTACTTCGTAAAGAAAGTTAGGAATGTAAAGGACATTCATGCGACTTCCAGAACACACTGGAGGACTCTACTCCTACTTATTCAACTGTTTCCAAGTGGACAAATAAATTTAAATTTGGTGCGGAGAGCTCAGATGATGATCTGCGCAGTGTTTGACAAATATGTGTTACTACTTCATAAATCAGTGCTTAAGTGCAAAAAAAGGTTGAGCCGTGCAGCGACTAGGTACTGGCGTTGGTACCGTTGCTAGGTTGGTATTGTTTAGTCGGTACAGTTATGGTTGTCGTCTTCTTCTTGTGTTCTGAGCCGTGGTAAAAATTGCTGTTCTGAAGAGCGTGCCGCAGCCTGTAGTGTGAGGCAGTCGCCCTCCGTTTCTGGAGGTGGCGCCGCTGTGGCAATCGCAACTTTGGTGTCTCCCTCTGGTGGGAAAGGGGAAAGGTTGCCTGTTCACGTGCATTTAAGGGGTGCTATGAGCTCGCCAGTCCCCCCCCCAGTCCTTTTGTATTCCCCTCCTCTGCCTACCCCCCTCCCTGTCGCGTCTGCCCCCCACCCCTCTTATGGGTTCTCATCCTCCATCAGCTCCTTTCCCGGTTTCCCCCCCCCTTCGCTTTTCCTCTCCTTTCCCCCCCTTTTTGTTTTCCCATCTCCTGTCCAGTTTCCCCCCACCTGCTCTCGACTGTGGTGTCACCTTTGCCGACTTTTCGTGCTGTGTTCTAGTGACTATTCAGTGTTGTGTTGCGAACAGAAACCATGCTGTCGCTGGGTGTGCATTTTTATATACTTTGCGAACAGAATCCAGACTGTCGCCGTGTTTTTTTAATTGTCTATTGTTTCCCCTGTCTGCTCCGTATGTATTTTTATTCGCTTCATCCTCCCTCTGTTGTTTGTTTTAATTTCCCCATTTTCTTTTCACCTGTTTACTCACTAAGTCCCCGATTTTATCGCCTGTTTTTTATTATTGTTTATTCTCCTGCTTTTTATCAGAAAATCTGTAGGCTGCAGAGCGGCGTCCTAAGCTGCTGCCAGCCCGCCCCCTTCGGGGGGAATTGAAATTCAATAAAGGAAAAAAAAAAAAACTCGCCAGTCGGTCAGTCTGGGTCAGTCTCTCGAGCCCAGGTTCCTAATCTGTCTCTTGTCCGCATTTGTTAGGCAGTTAGTGTCGGTCTGTTGTTCGGATTGCTAGTATGTCTGTCGTTCGGATCAAACTTTAAAGCCGGCAAAAAGTCTTTCCACTCCACCAATAAGAGAACTCAGCGAGTGGTCGCCCGGTCGGGGCTTAGTTCCTACATCTGAGTCTGCACGTTAGGCCTCCGGTGTGCTCGAGTTTGCTCAGGCAATGGTTATTGGCGGTTGCATCTATCGGTTGGTCGGTCGCGCACTGAGATACAAGATGACTTGTCCATCTTGGGCATCGGCGCATGTGAGGTCGCCACGTGAGTTCAATGGGCCGCGGCGTATAGCGAGGGGTAGTGACTTCGCGGTCGACACAAGAGCAACAAGAGTCAACCCACGACACCAGTCTGGCCGGTGCGAGCTGCGACGCCGTGAGACGGGAGATCGGCGCGTCTTCCTGCGTCCGTTGAAGCGGCTGGCAGCCGACGGTTCGGGAGAGCGATTTGGGGGTGCTGCCCCAGGTCTTCTCGAGAAATCGAAGTTTATTAGAAGTTAAGTGATTGGTAATATCTTTTTTGATTAACTCTTGTTAAATTCTACTTGTTTTCTTGGTGAGGTCACCAGCCGTTTTGCTTTGGGGTCGTCCCACCATTCTTCTCCGTTTGCCCACCCGCGGGATGGTGGTGGTGGTTTATAAATTGGGTGGTCCGTTTTTGCCTTGGGAGTAGGGGCGGGTTAGAGCAACCTGCGGTTCGGGTTGTTCGGTAATCTCGCTATCAATCTACCGTACGTTAGTGGCTGCCTCAGTCATGTTTGTCGGATTTGGTGTGTTAACGAATTTATTGCTTGGAGTGTAACGGACTAATACCTGAAATATGTTTTGATCTTTGTAAACTTTGATATTATTGCCTATGATCTTGAGAGGCGGTATCTGTGTACTGTAGAGCATCTTAACTATTGTTTGGCCAACCTTGCAAATTTTATATAAGATTGCATTTCATGGGCTTTTCTTAAAATGATCATTTTAGTATATAAATTCACCGCAAGATTTTTCTCAGAAGTTAAAGTGATATTGCACCTTTGGTGGCAAGGTTAATATTTTTATTGTTAGTGTTTTGTACCATTTCCATCCCTCCAACAGGGGTTGCATTGTTTGTGTGCTTGTGTAAATTGTTAAAACTCTTAGTTTAAAGTAATCTGATGTGTTGCAGATTTGCACCAGTGTAGTCTTTCAGAGGCTGTTATCAGCGGTTGAAACTATGGCCGTGTCAAAAGGGAGCGGCAAGGTTCTCTGCCCGAAAGCTCATACAGTCAAAACTTGTTTCTTTCTGCCTCTGAATAAATTGTAACTTTGATATTTAGAGGGTGCTTTCTAATTATAATTTTAAATCTGTTTCTTTCAAAAAATTCTTCTAGGCACTATTAAAGTGAATAAAATGCCCATTTCTTAAAAGGAATTTGGTTATGATTTCATCAGTTACTCCCTGGCAACTACTTCTATTCTTACATAGTGTGATTAAATGTGTTAATTTTCCTTCCAAGACAGAGATAAACTGAATGATAACAACAGGATTGAATTTACTCATTCTCAAACGGGAATTCATATTGAAGAAGCCTTACATAATGTGACAGAATGTTTTTCCGGCTGATACGTAATTTATAATCTTCTTGGGTCTTCTGTCAGATTGGATCATTCCTTCTACATTAATATTGGCAACGAGGCTACATTTGATTTGTGGTGTGACAAGTAGACACCGGATTTTCTGTAGAATCTAACTCCCACGTCTAAAAAAATGACTAAACATCTGATTACTTTACAAATACATTAATGTGTTGAGTTTTCGACTTTTAGCATGTAAACGAGAAAAGTTTAGGAAACGTTTGAAATGGTGGTTTAATTTTTTTGGAAATCGCTAAGTACACTCATTACGAAACACAGGAATAATATATTCTGGGTAACAGGCGCTTTATTTTAAGCAGAAGCTAGTATTTTAGGCATGTTAACGTTTATAAAGACATATCTCGAGATATTTTTACAACCACATAATTTTGCAGGTCCATTTGGAAATTATTGTACACACTGTACACAAAGCGTGTTGCGAATAGATTCGATAGAAAAGAAGCAATATATTAAGACGTCATGCCTGATGTTGAAGTTTAACTGCATGGACAGCGAAAATGTAGCAAACGACAAACTAATTCCTTTCAACATTTTGTGGATGATGTCAGCTGGAAGAAGTTTCTTAAACATCTGGAATTACGTATAAAGTTCGTTGGAAGTGCCTAAGTGCTCTCATTCTCCAATACTGGATAAATTACGTATGGATATTTACACACCATCAATTAACTGCCTCGAGACAAGCACGTTGTTTCTCCGAGTGCGTGCTGAAAAGTAACGCCTCCGAACTTCTTATGTTAAAACACTCAAGATTTTTTAATTAAAGACACATTATTAACATTCTGCATCTTCATTCTCTACGACTACATGTTTATTTCTCAAAATATTGACCCTGGCGACGAATACATCTCTCCGAGCCACATACCTGTTCGTTGATACCGTCGCTGTAGAATGTTTGACTTTGGTGATGGAGCCACAACCTCACCTCTGCTAGCACCGCTTGATCATAGTAAACCTTCCCAATGAATATTGCGCGAAGTTGAGCTGACATGTTTCCCATGTTACCTCCAATGTCATAACTTACATATTTTTATGGAAAACACTGGATATATCTTTGCTCTTCCTTTACCTGTAGAATATCTTCAGCGGCAAACTGCCTTCTGGCTTCTGTCTCGGGTTCTTCGGCCGACGTTCATCTAATGATTTTTCTGACGTTTCGCCAGCACGACTGGCTGGCATTGTCATAGCTTCACCCTCCATTGCCGGTGGTGAACTGGAGCCGAGCTCACGGCCGTAGACTATATTTACCTGGCGCACCAACGTATGAGGGCTTCTCCGCGGTCATTTCCGGTGCGGTTCTCCTCTTGCTACCTGCGACAGTCGTTTGCTGCAGTACGGGAAGCCAGGATCCGTTTACCTTAAGGCTTTCCTCTTTCTTGTTGAAACTGTTCGCGTGTTTTTGTATTTCTACAGCTTCTCTGAACAAGCGCGTGTGATAGTGCTTCTCTACAGCCAGAACTTCCGTGTTGGCGAATTTTATTACGTGATCGGTCTCATTCAGTGCGTGCTCTGCCACGGCCGATGTCTCCACCTGCCCCAACCTACCATGTCGCTTAAGCTCTTTGATCCTGGTGTTAATTGATCGTCCAGTCATTCCGACGTAAATTTTTCCGCATGTTCATGGTATACGGTATATTCCCGACATTGCAAGTGGGTGTCTTTTCTCCTTTGCCGATCTAAGACACTCTTTGATCTTCCTTGTCGCTTTGAAAATCGTCTTTACGCCATGTTTGCGCAATATACGGCCGATTCTGTCCGTCACTCTGGGAATGTATGGCAGAAAGGCCGTACCCGACAATTCTTTTTCTGGTGCCTTACTTGGTCGAGTGT
Organism: Schistocerca cancellata; assembly: GCF_023864275.1. Classification (NCBI taxonomy): domain Eukaryota; kingdom Metazoa; phylum Arthropoda; class Insecta; order Orthoptera; family Acrididae; genus Schistocerca; species Schistocerca cancellata. The sequence continues at coordinate 473,087,003 of NC_064628.1, read as the reverse complement.
TTGGCTCCGTTATACTTCTGATATAATTTGTGGAGTACCCATTGCTCCTCAGAATAGTCCCAGGCGTCGCATTTCTCGTTTAAGGTGTTGCGGCTCACATATTCGTCCTGCTCTCGTTACGAGCGTACTAATCATGCCTCTTTTCTGGCTCGGGTGGTGGTTTGACAGTTTATGGAGGTATCGGTCTGTGTGTGTCGGTTTTCGATACACGTTGTGTCCCAGGTTTTCGCCGTCCCTTGTGACCTGCACATCTAGAAATGGCAGTTTCTTGTCCTTTTCTACTTCCATGGTAAATGTTATTTTGGCATGGAGGCTGTTCAGGTGTCTTAGGAAGTCACCGAGTTGTTCTTCACCATGGCTCCACACCACGAAGTACCGTCGACGTACCTGTACCACACCTTGGGTTTGCAACCTGAAGAAAGAAGGGGCACAAGCCATTAAGAATCTCAACACCGACAAGAGTATATTGGTACTGCCTGCCGACAAGGGGAATGCGATCGTCATAATGAAGACCGAAGATTATGAGCAAAAGATGCGAGACCTATTAGAGCCGACGACGTACCGAAAACTAGGCGCAGACCCGACGCAGCGTATCACACGGAATACGAATCGTCTGCACTGCCGGCGGACATACAAAGAAACCTGCGCAATACAGAGGCCCTACCACTTCGGCTGTATGGATTACCTAAGATCCATAAAAACAACGTTCCACTGAGACCGATCGTTAGCGCTCCTGGCTCACCGACGTATTAACTGGCAAAACACTTGGCCTCCCTGCTCCAGACACACGTAGGGAAGACCGACACATACATTAAGGACTCAGGACATTTTACTGAGAAGCTCAAGAAACTGAAACTTGCACCAAACGACATCCTGGTCAGCTTTTAAGTTGTTTCATTATTTACGAAAGTGCCACTCAGTGACGCTCTGGAGCATATCGGTTCCATATTCCCGGAAGACATCAAAAAGCTCTTCCATGCATGTCTCACCACGAGCTATTTCACGTGGAATGGCGATTTCTATGAACAGCTGAAAGGCAACGCCATGGGTAGTCCTCTTAGACCAGTAGTGGCCAACTTCCTCATGGAACAATTCGAAGCACAGGCACTGGACTTGGCTACTTGCAAACCTAAGGTTTGGTACAGGTACCTCGATAATACACTCCTGGAAATTGAAATAAGAACACCGTGAATTCATTATCCCAGGAAGGGGAAACTTTATTGACACATTCCTGGGGTCAGATACATCACATGATCACACTGTAGAACCACAGGCATATAGACACAGGCAACAGAACATGCACAATGTCGGCACTAGTACAGTGTATATCCACCTTTCGCAGCAATGCAGGCTGCTATTCTCCCATGGAGACGATCGTAGAGATGCTGGATGTAGTCCTGTGGAACGGCTTGCCATGCCATTTCCACCTGGCGCCTCAGTTGGACCAGCGTTCGTGCTGGACGTGCAGACCGCGTGAGACGACGCTTCATCCAGTCCCAAACATGCTCAATGGGGGACAGATCCGGAGATCTTGCTGGCCAGGGTAGTTGACGTACACCTTCTAGAGCACGTTGGGTGGCACAGGATACATGAGGACGTGCATTGTCCTGTTGGAACAGCAAGTTCCCTTGCCGGTCTAGGAATGATAGAACGATGGGTTCGATGACGGTTTGGATGTACCGTGCACTATTCAGTGTCCCCTCGACGATCACCAGTGGTGTACGGCCAGTGTAGGAGATCGCTCCCCACACCATGATGCCGGGTGTTGCCCCTGTGTGCCTCGGTCGTATGCAGTCCTGATAGTGGCGCTCACCTGCACGGCGCCAAACACGCATACGACCATCATTGGCACCAAGGCAGAAGCGACTCTCGTCGCTGAAGACGACACGTCTCCATTCGTCCCTCCATTCACGCCTGTCGCGACACCACTGGAGGCAGGCTGCACGATGTTGGAGCGTGAGCGGAAGACGGCCTAACGGTGTGCGGGACCGTAGCCCAGCTTCATGGAGACGGTTGCGAATGGTCCTCACCGATACCCCAGGAGCAACAGTGTCCCTATTTTGCTGGGAAGTGGCGGTGCGGTCCCCTACGGCACTGCGTAGGATCCTACGGTCTTGGCGTGCATCCGTGCGTCGCTGCGGTCCGGTCCCAGGTCGATGGGCACGTGCACCTTCCGCCGACCACTGGCGACAACATCGATGTACTGTGGAGACCTCACGCCCCACGTGTTGAGCAATTCGGCGGTACGTCCACCCGGCCTCCCGCATGCCCACTATACGCCCTCGCTCAAAGTCCGTCAACTGCACATACGGTTCACGTCCACGCTGTCGCGGCATGCTACCAGTGTTAAAGACTGCGATGGAGCTCCGTATGCCACGGCAAACTGGCTGACACTGACGGCGGCGGTGCACAAATGCTGCGCAGCTAGCGCCATTCGACGGCCAACACCGCTGTTCCTGGTGTGTCCGCTGTGCCGTGCGTGTGATCATTGCTTGTACAGCCCTCTCGCAGTGTCCGGAGCAAGTATGGTGGGTCTGACACACCGGTGTCAATGTGTTCTTTTTTCCATTTCCAGGAGTGTACTTTCGTGGTGTGGAGCCATGGTGAAGAACAGCTCCGTGACTTCCTAAGGCACTTGAACAGCCTCCATGCTAACATAAAATTTACCATGGAAGCAGAAAAGGACAAGAAACTTCAGTTTCTAGATCTGATGGTCACAAGGGACGACGAAAACCTGAGACACAACGTGTATCGAAAACCGACACACGGACCGATACCTGCACAAACTGTCAAACCACCACCCGAGCCAGGAAAGAGGCATGATTAGTACGCTCGTAACGAGAGCAGGACGAATGTGTGAGCCGCAACACCTCAAACGAGAAATGCAACACCTAGAAACTGTTCTGAGGAGCAATGGGTACTCCACAAATTATATCAGAACTGTAACAGGGCTAAACACTCGGCGAAGTAAGGAACCAGAAAAAGAAATGTCGGGTACGGCCTTTCTGCCATACATTTCCAGAGTGACGGACAGAACCGGCCGTGTATTGCGCAAACATGGCGTACAGACGATTTTAAAAGCGACAAGGAAGATCAAAGAGTGTCTTAGATCAGCGAAGGAGTAAAGACACCCACTTGCAATGTCGGGAATATACCGCATACCATGCACATTCGGAAAAATTTATGTCGGAATGACTGGACGATCAATTAACACCAGAATCAAAGAGCACAAGCGACATTGCAGGTTGGGGCAGGTGGAGAAATCGGCAGTGGCAGAGCACGCACTGAATGAGACCGACCACGTAATAAATTCACCAACACGGAAGTTCTGGCTGTAGAGAAGCACTATCACACGCGCTTATTCAGGGAAGCTGTAGAAATACAAAAACACGCGAACAGTTTCAACAAGAAAGAGGAAAGCCTTAAGGTAAACGGATCCTGGCTTCCCGTACTGCTGCGAACGACTGTCGCAAGTAGCAAGAGGAGAACCGCACCGGAAATGACCGTGGAGAAGCCCTCGGACGTTGGTGCGCCAGGTACATATAGTCTGCGGCCGCGAGCTCGGCTCCAGTTCACCACCGGCAATGGAGGGTGAAGCTTTGACAATGCCAGCCAGTCGTGCTGGCGAAACGTCAGAAAAATCATTAGATGAACATGGGCCGAAGAACACGAGACAGACGCCAATAGGCAGTTTGTCAACAAGTGGCCACGAAAGCCTTAACAATTTTGTAACTTCAGCGAGCTCTTATGGATACACCATTCCTCTTTATCGACATCTATTTATTCCAGTCGCACATTTCTTCCCATGTACTACTGAAAAAAATTGTTGTAAACAGTGGGATTTAAGATTCATTACTAGCTGTTACAGGACTCAAGATATTTCAGTTGTCGAACATCGGTGTGCCCCGCAGTGTATCATGTATTCCAGTAGTCTTCTCTCGTTTGGGTTACACTGCACTTGAGAAACATTTTGTTTGTTGCTGCCATACTTGCCCTTCTTTCTCCTGCACTACAGTGTTCACACCGAACGTACTCTTCATTCGGACCTTCTGTCATCAACCGACCACACCATGACATCACAGTCACATCAGATCTGCTCAAAGCACTGAGGAGAACATCAATATAAAATCATTGTCTCTAAGTCGGGTCAACATCGACGGAAATAAAAAAGAAGACGACAAATATCACATTATTTCTTGGTAACCAAACACTTGAACAAACTACACAACCATAATATGTCCTTAGTAGAATAGTATCAGCACCTCATTCCTCAAAATGAGTCGAACACCAAATGTGTAACGAATTCCTCATACCTTAATGCTCATGATTCAAACAGTTCCTACTTTTCTACTAGGAATTGGTGTGTGTGTAACAGCTTTCTTCCGGATCCATGATCTAATTATTTCATATAAACTTCATCTCACTGGGATACAATAAACATAGTTGTTCCATTCATTTAAAATTATGGTTCAAATGGCTCTGAGCACTATGGGACTTACCTTCTGAGGTCATCAGTCCCCTAGAACTTACAACTACTTAAACCTAACTAACCCAGGGACATCACACACATCCATGCCCGAGACAGGATTCGAGCCTGCGACCGAAGAGGTCGCGCGTTTCCAGACTGTAGCGCCTAGAAACGCTTGGCCACTCCGGCCGGCATTTAAAATTATCATTGAACCTGATAATCTAAAGAAGTTATGTTTTTTGTATGTCACGTGGTGACTATTCTATATTTACTTACATCCATAGTTATACGGTAACCTTCTCTTTACTCTTTTCTCACCTTCACAGTTTTAATCGATCTTATTTACTCAATGAAACGTTTGTTATGGTTGATATGGTGCACACTAACCGACTTCTTTGATTTACATGTGCAACCCTCTTACATGCAGTGTCCCATTGTACATAGAAAAAAAAATTTCTGGCACTGACTCTTCAGTTTATTGGACAGATGGAAACATTCGGCCAGCACCTTCTGTTCTACCGGGTATTACCCTGTTCTACCCTTCTGGACCACTTTCGCTTTCCTTTTTTGACCTCCTTCTCGGATTCTGTCCAGTACTTGTTTCATGAGTTCCGTTTCCACATTCGGGTCTTCAAGTAGTTTTAGAATCTTTTTCTGGTGGTGTCATATTCTTGAGGACTGTTAATAGTGGCAACGGAGTAAAATTACGTGGCATGTCGTTGAAGAAATTGTAAGATTGACTGAATAGCATGCCAAACATCAGATGTTGTTTCTGGCTGTATACGTGACATGGATTTCCGACTTCCCCCATTATTTCTTCCGTGGAGTTCGAACTTGTTTGTTATGCTGAGATGTACGTAGGCAGCATTCTGTGTCTTCTTATTATGGCCCTCAAAGTTTCTGATTTAAATTAGAAACCATTTTCCGATATAATTCTGTCCACACATCCCACCTGTATCCAGAAGTCTCCGCAAAGTGCCTTTCACACAGCGAGTATTGTCGCTCTGTGTAATGGTGTGAGAGTCAGAATTAAGACGTAAGTTCGACAGGCACAGAGATATATCGGTTTCCACCCCTGGTTGCAGGAAATGATCCATTCACTTCGGCTACAGCGAGCTGTCATAATTTGCTATCGAAATACACAGTGACACGAAGCTTGGTGGCTGAGTAAAACGATCACAGATTTAACACATGAACTCTGACCGTTGAGTGAAGATGTTGTATGAAATTCGAAAAGTATGGTACAGAATGACAGAACGAACTAGCTGCCAGGCCACCTTTAATGCTCACTATAAATATCTCACGTGCCGATCTGAACGCCGCTGACCTGGAGATGGCTTGCCAGAGAGGATGAGGGTGTGTTGCGATATCTGCAACACCATTCTCCGATCGTCTTCTATGATGGACTCTTCTCCATTTCCTCCAACAAATCTAAAACAAACCGCCACCGATGGAGGTCCCGCCAAAAATTAGCTACGGTCTACCACTGACCAAAGTCAACCAATTAACTTATACGGATTGCCTGCGAATGCTGTGCAGACCGTAAAATTTTAGCGTTCCTTTATGCTTTTCACTTTTTTTGACACCAAGGATGGTCTGTTACCGATAGTAAAATTACAAAAACCTGCGACCGAGTATGGAGGTTTCCCTCCAGTTTTGAGAGTCCTTCCACAATAGCGTGACACCTCCAGATGCCTGTCATCTCACAAAACTGCACTAATGCTATAACCCGTATGCGCCATCACACCGTAACTCGTGTATTCACTCGCATAGAATTAGCTTCACATCAAGGGGCCTCTAGAATTAAAATACTGCTCGCCACATTAGTCCATTATTTTGCGCATCTCGTGTTTGCTGTCCACAAAGCCGGTCTGAAATACGTAAAAAGGCAGGACTTGCCATCTGCTCGTTGCACCTTCCCTGGCGCCCCACTCGCCTGCCTGAAGTTGTAAAGCGGACAATACTTAGGCAACCCTGACAAGCTGCCACCGTCTTAGTCCTACGAAATCAATGCTAGCCCTTTCGTTCTACCAACCAGTGTAGGCCTAAATCTTCGATAAATATTTACCTATTGCAGCCCCACGTTTCTCATTCTCAAAATTTCTATACTAATATCAAACTTTAATGAAGGAGCCATGAAAATTTGAATGCCAGGTTTGAAGGTTATGCACCGCCATGTTACATGCTACAATTTGGAGACTTCTAGTGAAAAATTGTGGCAACTTGTGTCAGAGAAGCAGCAAAGTCGACCAAGTAATACGCAGGTAAGTAAGGGCTCACCCGATGCTGAGACCAGGATAAAATGTTCGGAGGTATTACTTTCCAGCACCCCCTTGTAAGTGTAACACTTGTCTTATTGTGTTAAGCTTTTAACATAAGATTGTTTCTCTCACTGAATACAATATGGCAGCATTTTAAATTTTTAAATTCACTAATAACAGTGAGAACTACTGCAAACTAATTTTTTTTGTCAATTATTACGGTTTGATGGGCAACCTTTATTCTATACTTGATTTCGGGAAAGAGGTTTAGTAATTTAAATGAGGTGGTCCATTGGAACGTCTTTTTGTTTCCTTATTGGCACCACTAGAAGCAGGAGCTGGGCTCCTTGATGGTTTAATGGGGACCTTACTTGAAGAGACTCAGCCATGTAGACACTGGGTTCACATCCCGCCAATTCCAGATAGGGTTGCTGCGGAATCTGTGTTTTTCACAACCCACAGTGTGACCACTTTTTAAGATAAAAAATGGCTGAACTTCTCGTTTGGTGGAGTTGCGTATTAAGTTAATGATGCTTCTTCACCATAGTGTTACTGTGTCACAACAGGTCCTGCTCATTTCGTTGCACTGTCAGAAGATGGTAGATATGCTAGACAGTCTTTCACAGACTCTAATTAAAACGGAATCCGACCGTAATACACACCTCAGGTTATGCTGTTCTAAGATCTTAGCGATCTTGTGGTTAGAAAAGTTCTCGGAAGGGAATAGAAGAAAAAATACTTACATCACTGAACTTTTTTTTATTTTTCAATGTAGTCTCCATGTAGACCAATGCACTTGGTCCAATGACGTCGCAGTGCACTGTTACCATCTGGAAAATGAGTTTCCTCCAGGCTAGCAAAATAGTTGTCAACTCCGGCTATCAGTTTCTCGTTTGAAGTGAATCTTCGTCCACCAAGAAAAATTTTCACTTTTGGGAAGAGATGGAAGTCTGACGGAGCCATATCAGCTGAATAAGGTGGATGTGGCAACAATTCATACCTTAGTTCGTGTAGTTTTGCCATGGCGAGGATCCATGCAAGTGGGCGCGCGTCAAGAGTCACGGCACCCATCTTGCAAATAATTTTTGCATTTATAATTCTTCATTTAAAATTTCGTAGATCCTTTCATATGCCATCCGTCAAGAGTGAGCAATCGAATGCACTTTAATCAGTGACCCTCCATGACCACTGAGAACTGGTAGCAAGGTAGGCAGGATAGGGTTACGATTGTGGATGGGGCCGTAATCAATTGCTGTTAGTTTATTTTTCAATCACGTACACTTTATTTGGAAACAACAACAAACAAAAGTGACAATAAATTAAGAACTGTTATACGGCTGAAGCCTCAACGACAACAAATTCAAAACTATTTCTTGGCTGAAGGTCATGGTAGTAATAATTTAAAAACTCTTTCACAGCTGAAGGTCCGATTACCAATCTTGTAAAATCTTGTTAATTTCTTCAAATTGCAATTACACTACTGGCCAATAAAACTGCTACACGAAGAAGAAATGCAGATGATAAACGGGTATTCATTGGACAAATATATTATACTAGAACTCACTTGTGATTACATTTTCACGCAGTTTGGGTGCATTGATCCTGAGAAATCAGTACCCAGAACAACCATCTCTGGCCCTAATAACGGCCTTGATACGCCTGGGCATTGAGTCAGAGCTTGGATGGAGTATACAGGTACAGCTGCTCATGCAGCTTCAACACGATACCACAGTTAATCAAGAGTAGTGACTGGCGTATTGTGACGAGCCAGTTGCTCAGCCACCATTGACCACACGTTTTCAGTCGCTGAGAGATCTGGAGAATGTGCTGGCCACGGCAGCAGTCGAACATTTTCTGTATCCAGAAAGGCCCGGACTGGACCTGCATGTCCTGCTGAAATGCAAGGTTCTGCAGGGACTGAATGAAGGGTAGAGCCACGGGTCGTAAGGACGTGTAACCAATGGCACCCCATACCATCACGCCGGGTGACGCGAGAATATGGCGATGACGAAAACACGCTTCCAATGTGCGCTCACCGCGATGTCGTCAAACACCGAGGCGACCATCATGATATTGTAAACAGAATCTGGATTCCTCGGAAAAAATTACGTTTTGCCATTCGTGCACCCAGGTTCGTCGTTGAGTACACCATCGCAGGCGCTCCTGTCTGTGATGCATTGTCAAGGGTAACTGCAGCCATGGCCTCCAAGCTGATAGTCCATGGTGCTGCATACGTCGCCCAACTGTTCTTGCAGATGGTTGTTATCTTACAAACGTCCTCATCTGTTGACTCAGGGATCGAGACGTGGCTGCACGATCCGTTACAGCCACGAGGATAAGATGCCTGTCATATCGATTGCTAGTTATACGAGGCCGCTGGGATCCAGCACGGTGTTCCGAATAACCCTCCTGAACCCTCTGTGGATGGTTTTTATGCTGTTTTCTATCTGCCTCGGCGAATGCGGGCTGGTTCCCCTTACTCCGCCTCAGCTACACTATGTCGTCGATTGCTGCGCAAACAAGTTCTCTACGTACGCGTACACCACCATTACTCTACCACGGAAACTTTGGGGTTACACTCGTCTTGTGTGAGACGTTCCCTGTGGGGGTCCAGCGGGGGCCGAACCGCACAATAACCGTGGGTTCGGTGTGGGGTGACGGAGGGGCGAAGCGGACTGCGGTAGTTCGTTGTGGGGTTGTGGACCACTGTGACTGCGGTGGGGACGGAGCCTCTCTGTCGTTTCCAGGTCCTCGGTTAACATACAATACAATACATGCAATACCCCATCGGGCGGCTCCGCGGGTGGCAAAAAGGGGAATGCATCTCACGTGGTTGGTCAAAGGAAATCAATTACAATGCTAGCAGCAAAGGAGTATATTGAAATACTGAACTCTAAATTCCAGGAGCCAGTCACATCAGGGGAATACACCCGTCAAAAATGAATAAATAATTAAAATAATACATGGTACTCCTGGAAGGGGGTATGAGCGATGGTTCTGCATCTCATTCTGAGCAAAATGATACGGTTGCATTCAGTCCAAAAACACAAGCTTCGGCCAGGAGGGATAACAAAGACTTCGGCTAGGCAAAACGACAACTTTTATTGGTACTTGGAATATTCAGGATTTGAAAGCAAAACAGACGGATATCTCAACTGAAATAAGTAAGTTAGAACTGTAGGTAATAACTCTAATCGAAAATAAGAAGAAGTGCTCCGGAGAAGAGGTTCTGTGGAGCTATTGCCATATGTTGGGTGGTGTACCAAAATCCCAACATAATCAGAGTGACTGTACTAAACCACACTACGTGGATGAGATATATATTTAATAAGGAACAAATATTGGTAATAAAGAGGATAAAGTGGTATTAAACGTACATAAGACAGCTTTAATTGGAGAATACACAATAAATGAAAATGCGCCAAGTGAAGAGAACGAATAATTTTTTCGTTACTTGGGAGACGTAATGTAAGCAGCAAATGAGTAACAGGAGATAATCGTTTTTGGTGCTTAAAAATCGCGGTGGGCATATCTGAAGAAGGAATATTAGGTCCTTTAGAAGAAAGCATGGTAAACGACAACGAGAGGTGGTTAATCGATCTATCAAAGGAACAGGATGAAACTGTAGCAAACACCTTTTTTCATCATAAATATATCCGTAAATTGACGTGGCATGAGCCTACGAGGAACTTTAAATCGATTACAGATATGACGTTAATGAGGATAAAAAGGAAGACACTATTGGCAAACGTATAAACAACTGGGGTGCACCAGAAATTGTCGTTCGGTAGTGGGGAAAATACGCTGTAAAAAGATGTAAACAACTATCACGATAATCGAGGATTAACTAATAGAACGAAAGGATTTGGTGTTTAGGCACACCTTCTTAGATATTACAACGTCAAAATGATATACTAAAACAGGCTTTAGAATAAACTTAACATGGAGACGGTACAAGAACCCAGAGCTTTGTACGAAAGTCTTTTGGACGCAGCAACAGAAGCCCTAGAAAATGATGAAAAGAAATGGAAATACATAGAACGGTTTTCCAGTGAGTTGGAAGACATGATTCAGGAAATAAAAGAAAGGCGTATGAAATGACTAAGTGACAAGACGGCAGGGTGGAGAGACCTGTATGTCAAATTCAGACAACAGGTCCATATCACGATGGAGTGGTATGAACATTGGCAGGCTGTACGCTGGCAGTAGGATATATTAAGTCTATTGGATAGTGAATAGCTATTAAAAATGAGAAATCTCAGTAAGTGTAAGAACATCGTAAAAAAGTCCCGCTCAAGAATGGACAGTACGTTATTGAAAGTAATTGCAGGAAAAGAGATTGGACTACGAGGGAGTAGAAGTAGTCAAGATATTAGAAGAAAACAATATAGAAATAATGAAGGAGGATGTGAAAGCAGCGCAGTCTAAAGTAACAGCATGTAAGGCCTCAAATTCAGAAATTGTACGAATGATACTTCTGAAGTATGGAGGAAGTGTAGTGATAAGGTATGTACAGAAAGGTTTTGAAAAAATAGATCTGGGTAAAGATCCACCTATCTAATGAACTTTGTAATTTATTCCTCAATGTATAAAAAATAACAAATGAATGTTCTAAAATTCTAGAGGAGTACGTGTAATCCCATCAACAGCTATGTTTTTCCGCAATACTGTGACTAAGAAAATAGAAAAGGATGTGTCGGCTTTAAGTGAAGAACCAAGTGGGTTTAGGAAAGGACGATCATGCCTCGATAACATACACTGTTATTGGAAATATATACAAATTAAAATATAGTCGCATGCATACCCTTTGTGTATCTGTAGGAAGCTTACGGCGATCTCGCTAGATTCAAACAATAAGAAGCAAGAAATGTTTATGTGAGAGTAAATGGATAAAACTGCTAAAATGTTATACAGGGACGAAAAAGTAATGATTAAAATGGGAACCAAGGTTATCTGAAGTACTTTCGTTGGCAAATGCCTGAAACGAAGTTGTGGTATCTCACTCATATTGCCTGGCATTTATTTGAAACAGGCACTGAACGGTTTGTACAGGAAATGCTCAAGCGTGCGACGATACTCTTTACTCTCTTTTATTTGTGAATTAACAGACAATAGTCTCTCAAGATGAAGGTAATATGAAATACATGCTGGGAAAGCTTAAGGAGGATTACAGCAAATGGAGTTTCGGAACAATCTGGACAAGACCTCACGTATGTGTAGTGGACAGGTTTGAGTGAAAACAAAGCAAGGAGAAATAAAATCCTGTAGAAACTACAAACATTTCGGAACAATAATAAACCACTCCGTTACATGATATCCAATGACTGTTAGCAGAATATGGAATCGGTGGGTTCAGGAGTGTAATATGGAACGCCGTGCTGGATTCCAAAGACTTCGTATCATAAGCAGTCGAGATAACAGGCATCTTATCCACATGGCTGTAACGGATCGTGCAGCCACGTCTCGATCCCTGAGTCAACAGATGGGGACGTGTGCAAGACAACAACCATCTGCACGAGCAGTTCGACGACGTTTGCAGCAGCATGGACTACCAGCTCGGAGACCATGGCTGCGGTTACCCTTGGCTCTGTATCACAGACAGGAGCACCTGCGATGGTGTACTCAACGACGAACCTGGGTGCACGAATGGCAAAACGTAAATTTTTTCGTATGGATGCAGGTTCTGTTTACAGCATCATGATGGTCGCATCCGTGTTTGGTGACCTCTCGGTGAAAACACATTGGAAGCGTGTATTCGTCATCGCCATACTGGCGTATCACCCGGTGTGATGGTATGGGGTGCCACTGATAACACGTCTCGGTCACCTCTTGTTCGCATTGACGGCGCTTTGAACAGTGAACGTTACATTTCAGATGTGTTACGACCCGTGGCTCTAACCTTCATTCGATCCCTTCGAAACCCCGAATTTCAGCAGGATAATGCACGACCGCATGTTGCAGGTCCTGTGCGGGCCTTTCTGGATACAGAAAATGTTCGACTGCTGCCCTGGCCAGGAAATTCTCCAGATCTCTCACCAATTGAAGACGTCTGTCAGTGGTGGCTGGGTGATTGGCTGAGTGGCTGGCGCCACAATACGCCAGTCACTACTCTTGGTGAACTGTTGTATCGTGTTGAAGCTGCATGGGCAGCTCCGCCTGTATACGCCATCCAAGCTCTGACTCAATGCCCAGGCGTATCAAGGCCGTTATTACGGCCAGAGATGGTTGTTCTGGGTACTGATTTCTCAGGATCAGTGCACCCAAACTGCGTGAAAATGTAATCACAAGTGAGTTCTAGTATAATATATTTGTCCAATGAATACCCGTTTATCATCTGCATTTCTTCTTGTTGTAGCAATATTAATGGCCAGTAGTATATTAAATAGTTCTTCATTGGAGAATGATTGCTTGTATTGAAATAAAACCTGCTTCTGTCATTTACTAGGCAGTGTCAAGAATGGTAATGGACGTGGTGAGGTAGACCACCTGCTACGCAACTGCGTCTGTAATTAAAAGCTCCCGCTGTGGGAAGCACAAAACTGAAACAGCAGCAGCGGCGCCGTTTACGCAGGGCGGCCGGGTGGAATGTTGCGCCCTTCCAGAGGCGGTTCTGGTCTTTCATCGTACCGAGGATGGGGCTGGTGGAGGGCGGCTGGGAGGTGGGGTGGGTGAGTCTCTGCCTATCTGAGCGCTCGGGGGCCGCCTTTGAAACAGGGTCCGGCCCGGCCCGGCCCGGCGCGCCTGGCGCCCGCTCGCCACTCGACCGGTCCTTCCGCAGCTTTAAGCTCGAGTTGTGGCGCCGGCGCCACCCGAGCCGCGTCCCCCACCTCCCCCCGGCCCCTCCCCACTGCCGCCGCTTTAATTTACCAGAGAGCGGCCTCCGCTTTAAATGCTGTTTGCCGAGGCACCAGCTTCCAGCGACGCACCGCACCGGTCGCAACATTGTGCAGCCGGCGAAATTTCACACGAGTCACATAGAATCTGCTATGGTCTCTGCAACCGCGTACGGCATCGTAATGCTGTGGCAGTGGATGTTGCCACCTCCACAGTCCACCAAAGGGTGAGTAAAGCCTACTTCTGGGAGTATAGACCGGTTTCCATACGTTAGAGCTTAATTACACTACTGCCCATTAAAATTGAAACATCGGGAATGATAGAAAACAGCGAAATGTTATTTACTAGCTGACAGAGCCCCCTGGGTAATTCTTTATGTTCCAAGACCGCGTAAAGGTAGAATCTATTTTTCTCTTATAAAGCTTGTTTGTGTATAACGTTTGAGTACGAACGGCACATGAACGAAGAACTTCTTTCTTTCACTAAAATGGGAGAGAGCCTCATAGAACTGGCCATTGGCAAAGCAACGGACACTAAGGTCTACGACTGCAACACACTATGTCTGCCCTTCCTTTAAGGCTATAGCATAACAAAGATCACAGTGTATCGTAGTTGTTCAAAGAGAAATTGTAAACTGCCGTTAATAAGCAGGAATCAGGGTATAAATACAAGCTCACTTATGCCACTTCCCACCAAAATTACCGATTCTATGATGATACGTTCGAATGAAGTGACTTTGACCATCCGTGGGTGACAGGATCCGAGGAGCGACATAAAGTATGATACTCTCGATCAGAGTTATGTCCCACGTTGTTCTCGGAAGGAGATTCCTAAGAGCAAGTTAAAGCCTGAAGTTCTCGAGCCGCAGTAAATCTCACTGGGACCGCGTAGTCTTACGTCTTTTAGCCGATGTGGTGTATTCAAAAACACTCGACTGGTTTCTGGGTATTGCTATTCGTAAGCAAAACAAAATTAAAACGTCATGAGTAGTCAGTCGAGTCACAAAACAAACGTACTGAATTCGTCCTTTTTTTCTTTATTGTGATTTCATCTCCCCTTGCTCTATGTGTGCCGGAGTGTGGTCTGGTAGCAGTACTCTTAACCTGCTCTTCGGACGGAGGCTACACATCCTTTGGCGCTAACAAATAAGCATGAGGACGTAATGATAATAACTTTCAAATAGTGGTGAAATATGAGGGTTACGAAAGATAAGGCTAGATGAAGGAAGAGTTTAATAGCAGTGGTGAAAATATGGTCAGACAACACAATTTAAGAAATAGATAAGGAATACCAACACTCGAAAGACGACTGTAACAACACTTCACAGCACAGAAAAGATACTGACCATAAAAATGTATCGCTGCATACTTTCACTAAAATTCGAGAGGACCTGCCATGGGATGGTAGACGTAAGGAAAAGTAGTTGGGAGAAAGGAGTGAAGGGGATGTTAACTGACGGCTAGTAAGAGTTGGTAATGACGATGAGACAGGGATGGCTATTGTGGGGCAGGGAAAGAAGGATATCTGGCAGTGGGATGTGTTAATTGAAGGGATAACTGGGGAGCGACTGAGATGGTGAAAAGGAGGAGGTCTCGGGTGGGGGGGGGAGGGAGAGGATGGGAAGGGAGACACTGGAGGGGAAGGGTTGGAGAGTGGTAAGTGGATTCAATGTTGGTAGGAGGAGTACATGATCTGGGATTGGGAGACGGTTGAAATTTATTTGGGAGAGGATATCGGAGTTGTGCAGGTGGAGCATAGGTGTGATGTGTAGTTAGAGATGCAGCAGCACCCTATAATTATAGAGAAGAGGAGATTGCTGAAGTCGAGTTTTCGGATGGTGTAGATTATCCAAAGGCGTTCTGTGTGAGTGAGGAGAGGCCAGAATTTGATGAGTTCGTAATGGATCCTTGTGGGGGATGGAAAGAAGACGTGTAAAGAGCAGCAGAAAGCATGGTGGTCAGGGATTTGGAGGGGCTTATAGGACTTAAATGGATCAGATATCCCTTAACACTTGCATAGCAATGGATGATGCAGTTCAGGGATTTTTATGTGTGAAGGATAGTGGAGGAGTGTAGTTTTCATATTTGAACAGTTAGTAATTTTAGTCTATTGTGTGCTCTGTGTTGGTTGGTTATTAAGTGAGGTTCTGACGTTAATCGCCGGTCGAATGTTAGTTGAAGGTATTTTAGTGTGTTAATGAGCTGGACAGGACGATTGTTAACGGTGAGGATAGAGGTCATGGATATGGAAGGTGTGGATGGTGTGTCCTTTAACTATTGCGCCATGGTTTACACCAGTAGGTAAAATGACTGAGGTGGACTTAAAGGGATCTTTTGGACCTCTGGAGCATAGGATAGAGGACAAGGAATATGGTGACTTCAGCACAGTTAAGGAAGTTTGGTAGGGAGGAGGTGGTTTGGGCATGTCGTCGGTGTGTGAGACGTAAATGAGAGGGGACAGAACAGAACCTTGGGATACTCCTACAGTGGTGTAGAAAATATGAGATGTTGTTGTTGATGACAAAGGACAGGCGAGTGTAGAGAAAATATGCACTAAGGCGGACAAAATTGACTGGGAGTGCAGATGTCCTGAGTTTGACAGGAAGACTGGAGTGCCACACACAGTCGTATGCTTTCTCTAGGTCAAGGGAGACAAAGATGGCATATGTATGGCGGTTGAGCTGGTGGGACTGGAGATGGGCGAGGTTCAGGAGTTATGATCAATAAATTGTAAACGTTCTGTTCGCTGTACAACGAAGATCATCTACGGTCTACATGTGCACGGTTAAGAGAAAATTGAGATGGTCCGTAAGTTCGGCACGAGCAGTCTGGAAATTGCAGAACGCTTCGGGTGTTTGAGGACTGTTGAGATGGGGACGTTGTCATTAGGAGAGAAGGAGGATGGAAGCCACATAGCGGTAATGTGAAGCAGAAGGTGTTGGTGCAAATGGCAGTGGATGTGTTGGGAGAATATGGATTCAAAGACATTGTTAAAAACTGAGATATGGTGTATGGGTTGATACAAAGAGGTATTGGTGGGGGGTTTGTTTGGTTCGAGGAAAAGTAGGAGTCTGGCGTGTTTTCACATGCCTTGGTAGTGGCAGGTGCAGAGGATAGTGGTATACAGGGTGGCGAGGTTGATGGGAAAGGAGAGAGTCCATTCTTTGATGTGTTGACAAGTAATATGCTCATGACCAGTGGAGGTGTTGCACATTCTTTGAAGTATTTGCTTTATGTCCAGTGCCATGAATGGGGGGTTTCATTATTTATCTGGTAAGCAGTTCAAGTACTGCAAACTGGTTGCCAGGGATGGGGTAGTGGTATCTGCACATTCATGGTCAGTAGGAAATTCAGAGTATTCAAACTGAGGAAAGTTAGGGAGGGAGAAGATGTCAGAAATAGCGGATACAAAGTGATTGATTTTGCAAAAGTCATATGGTAAGGGGAGATAGTTGTGAAGGTTCAGATTGTGAGGACTAAATAGGTGCCAGTAAGTCAGTGAAAAGCTTTCCAACACGTGGAGGAGTTAATGGAGAATGTAGCACTGAGACCAGTAGATGTCTATCTCCAGTCCCAGCATTTCTTGGCATTGAGTACATTTCTAATGTGTCACTGTATGTACATATGAGTGTGTCCTTGTCTTGAGTCCATTGGAAGGAGCGATATAAGGGATGGGATTCACAGAGAAGGAATATGGCCTGTGGTGGGAGAGAGGAATGATGAAGGTATATGGCTTTAGAGGGGTGGTGGAATTGAGATAGCATCTGACAACGTCTGCTGCAGAAAGGTTGTGGTATGGGTGAGAACACTTGGTTTCTGAAAGCTTAGGGGGTGGCTTCTTATCTGGGTATCTATGAATTCCTGGTAGGCATTCCATTAGATGTAGGAATAGTCATGGAGAAGTTTTGGATGGAGATTGTTATGGGGTGCATTGGGCAGAGTACAGTTTAGGATATGGCGATGAGGTCTAATGGGAGGACACTTCCAATTGGATCTAGGACTTCTGCAGTGAGATGTACAAGGAGGTTGGCAGATCCTAGGATAATACCTGGGGTGGTGTTGCTTTCATGACAAATGCTCTGTGGGGTGGCGACAGATTCATCTGGGTTGGAGTCCTTGAACTGACACACCAACTGAAATCTGTGGGGGATCAACTATGGACTTTGAGGTTGGCAGTAATAATATAGGTGTGAAAGATACAGAAAATATCGGTGAGAAAATCACGGAGAATAGGATTATTAGGTCCTGTGTGCATGGTAGGACAGGCAGTGGCTAGGGTTCTGAAAAAGAGGTTGAGGATCAGAGGTTCAGTCGGATTACTGAGTAAAGATTGTGGCCAAACAGGGGTATTTCTGTGATAGCTAACTGGTACACTGTGTGATAGGGGGAGGGGTTATAAGTGTGGTGGGGGAGATAGGGACAGGTATGGATAATATTTGTGTGGTTGGAGAAATGTATCATTAAGGATGGAACTATCGTGATTGTGTTGGGAAATAATATGCATCAAAAGGGACTTGTTGGTGGGGAAGGAGTGGATTTCACTATATAGCATGCTGTTCTGCTGTCACGCCATGATAAGAGGATACATAGAAGGTTGCATGGGTTAGAGAATGAGAGGTTTATATGAGGGAGTCGAGTCAGGTGAATACAAAGTGAACTTGGTTTCAGGAGTATGTTACTTGAGTTTTGACGTGGAATACTGAGCAGGTGGCCAGCGATATTTGCTGAAGGGTGCGTGAGCGTTAGAAGTGGTGGATGTTTTGTAGTACAGTAGTAAGGAAACAGATTATGTCTTCCACACAGGGGTGTAGTTGGAGGTAGTTGTTAGGATGGATGGGATGGTCAGTAGGTCAATAGGATACATAGGATCAATTATTCAGGTTGATGGGTGGAGTTTGGCATTGCACTCCATGGAGTACTAAGAGTGTGTATGGGTAAAGGTGTTGCAGGGCGGCAGGGAACCTAAATTTGGACATTGCTTAAGACAGCGGCGTTTCTTACATTGAGGGCAGATGGTAGGATTCTTACAATCTGGAGTAACGTGGCAATTATAGAGGAGACATTTTTGACATCTGTGGGACTGGGAGAGGGGGACTTGGAGGGTTCGGCTTCATGATGGTGATGGTAGATTAGAGATCCCTTTGTGAGGAGATGGTTGTTGGTAGGAGCATGCTCTGTAATCATGTACATGAGGTAGATCGTTCCAAAGTCATCAAGGATACGGTGGACAGTGCCAATTTCTAGGGATAGGATAGGAGTTATGTTCTGTAATCACCTCCTCTGCCAGCATCTCAGTGCCAAGCTTTGTGGTCACAGTAGTGAGGTTGGAGAGGATTGTTTGGATGGGGGTTTGGTGTGGAATGGGGCGAGAAAAACCATGACAACCAAAGGTGTTGCCAGGGAGTTTGAGAACGAGATCCATGAGGAAGATGGGATTGGTTGATTTGATGGAAAATTTGAATGATAGGGAAATGTTGCAGATACTTCCTAAATTGAGAGTGAGTGATTTTGCTTTGAGGAATTTAGGTTCAGGGCGGGATAGTAGGAAGATATGAACAGCCAGGGGAGAAGGTGAGGAAGAAGGAGCAGTGTCCATTTGGTCAGTGTTCTCTGGGACAATTTGAGGTTTCTTGCTGGTTGTGATGGCAGTGGTGTCTGTGTCGGAATGCTTGTGGGTCTTCTTTGTGACTGTGGAGTGAGGTGGGAGTTGTGGGATTGGAAAGGGTGAAATATGGCGCTGGTCAAATCCTAGCAATGGGCTGGAGCCAGTGTACAACCTTTGCACTTGTCTTTTGGTTAAAATGTTGACAAACTGAACTTCCATAGCAAAATAAATATTAACCATACTTGCCCCAGACCACTCCAGTCGAATTCACTGTTCAACAGCTCATGCCAACATCCAACTAACTTTGTCATTATTTAACTACTTCTGCTTGTTAATTATTCCAATTCGCGTAATGGAATATGTTTATACTTCGATATAATTGATATTACTTCAGCCGACCGGTGTCGCCGTGCGTTTCTTGGCGCTTCAGTCTGGAACCGCATGACCGCTACGGTCGCAGGTTAGAATCCTGCCTCGGGCATGGATGTGTGTGATGTCCTTAGGTTAGTTAGGTTTAATTAGTTCTAAGTTCTAGGCGACTGATGACCTCAGAAGTTAAGTCGCATAGTGCTCAGAGCCATTTGAACCATTTGATATTACTTCTATTTATTCCAAAGGGACTACAAAATTGTCAGTGGTGTTTGTTTATTTTGGTAACGTGGGGTAACTATCGTTAGTTGTATTTGTGAAGTAATATTCTACGTTGCAGAACGATCCATCAGCTACACAGATGTAAAAAGAAAATGCGCTAGGTAGATTTGAAACTACCTAATTAATATTTTGGCTGTAGTGGTGAAACAGGAGTGGACTTAAATTAATAAATTTTAACTACTTTAATTATCTTCCATTTATATTCATTTAAGAAGGATTGTAGTGTCTAATCTCTACTAAAACTATCGATGTCCACTGCTGTTACAAATATTTATTTCCGAAAGACACAGGATGAAATTCGATGAGCAAGCATAAATAACGATTATTTAGAATGAATACAGAAAGTACTGTAGTGCAGTTGGCAAAGTTTAGAGTGGCTGGAGCTCCTACAGCATTGTAGAATGAAGGCTTTCACGACCGGGTGACATGGCTGTTGATATACTTTCCGGCATGTGAGGTCGTGGTCCAAGAACGTTTCTGCTCCTTACGTTTCGTCCAGGACTGTGCTGGACTTCCTCAGAGGCGCTGCTCCGCTGAGTCTTGCCGACTGACTGGTCGGGTGTCTGAGAGCGACTTATATATTGTGAGAAAGGGACGCGTGGTTCAGGTGACACGTGATGAGCAGTGATAATCGATAGCAAAGATAAGGTTGACTATCGATTACCACCTTGTCAAAGATAAAAATTGTTAGCAATTTTGTAGAGCCACTGTCCATATATCGCTAAGTTTCATAGCCTCCTCTTTCCTATTAAAATTATCGTGATGTTTATAAATTTCAATAGCTTCTCTATATAGCCGTGGACAGTAATTTAACGTTGTGGATAAAACT
This sequence comes from Schistocerca cancellata, assembly GCF_023864275.1. Lineage (NCBI taxonomy): Eukaryota > Metazoa > Arthropoda > Insecta > Orthoptera > Acrididae > Schistocerca > Schistocerca cancellata. The sequence continues at coordinate 473,066,356 of NC_064628.1, read as the reverse complement.
TCGGTATCCGAAAACTTCACTTGGTGGTTGCCTGTTGGCTGTAGCAGAACATGCTCTTCAACAAGTCAAAGAAAGTGTTATCTGAAGACGAGATTTCCGTCCTTGCAAAAGGAGGAAATTACGCTATATCACCTGTAAAAGTACCACTTGAAGATATTATCGCGAATGTAGAAGCAGGTATACGAAATATCCCTAAAGCAACCGCGAATGCAATTCGAATTGAAACCACTAGAGTTTTAAGCCACAGCAGACCTCTAGAAAGTAATTTAACGAAAGGTGAGAGGAAGGCTCTTACGGATTTGAATGCAGATGAAGAAACAGTGGTTCTTCCTGCAGATAAAGGGAACGCTACTGTTGTTATGAATACAGAAGTTTACCGAAGGAAAATTTTGAACCTCTTTACGTCAGGACAGTATACAAAACTTGCGAGGGATTCTACAGCCAGTGTACTTAGGAAAACAAATAATTTGATTAAGTCATCTACCTATATCCGAAAAGAAGATAAAAGAACTTTATTGAAAAGTGAAGCTATGTGTCCTCGATTGTATGGTGTACCTAAAATTCATAAAATAGATTTTCCTTTGAGAGCCATAGTCAGTGCCATCAATTCTCCCACTTATGAAATAGCAAGATATTTAACAACTTGTTTACAACCATTTATTGGAAAAACTGACTCATATATAAAAGACTCGCGTCATTTTATTGAAAAACTAGAGGGACTAACGCTGGCCCCTGAAGATATTCTTGTAAGTTTTGACATTGTGTCCTTATTCACAATGATTCCTGTTAACCAAGTTATGATTTTCATAGCGGATAATTTTCCAGAAGATTTGACTGTTCTTTTCAGACATTGTCTTACATCAAGTCAGTTCTAGCAGGATAATGAATTTTATGAACAACTTGATGGAGTAGCAATGGTTAATCCATTAGGCCCTGCGATTGCCAATCTTTACATGGAGAAATTTGAACAATCAGCCCTAGACAAAGCTAATAACAAACCATCTCGTTGGTATCGATATGTAGATGACACATTTGTGGTTTGGTCCCATGGCAGAAAGGCCTTGGATGATATCTTTGATTATCTAAATAAAATTCACCCAAAAATAAAGTTTAGCATGGAAATAGAAAAGGATAACAGAATATCTTTCTTGGATGTCTTAGTTATGAGACGGTCCGATAGAAGTTTGGAATATAAAGTTTTTCGGAAGGCAACACATACGGACAGATATTTACATAAAAATTCTAATCATCATCCACAACAAAAAAACGGGTGTCATAAAAAGTCTTGTCGATCGAGCGGAACGGATATGTACACCTGAACAGGGAAGGGGGGATCAGATAGTGGTACAATAAGTACCCTCCGCCACACACCGTAAGGTGGCTCGCGGAGTATAGAAAAAAAAATTGGATGCTGCAATGATACATCTGAAGCAGGCTTTTGAAAAAAACGGCTACTCAAGAAAAGAGATAAGTAGAATTTTGCGTCCAAGGAAAAGAAAACCAAAAGATAAGAATGAACCACAACGACAGAAAAATACAGTAGTTCTCCCTTTTATTAAAAAAGTAACAGATCGGATCGGTAAGATTTTACGAAAACATGACATAAAACCGGTCCTTAAACCAACAAAGAAAATAAGTCAAGTACCACGATCTGTGAAGGATAAACGCCCTCCCCTGTCGACATGTGGTGTGTATAAAATTCCATGTACCTGTGGTAAAGTTTACATTGGTACTACCAAAAGAAGCGTAAACACGCGACTAAAAGAGCATAAAAGTCTTTGTCAACTGGGAAAAATAGAAAAATCAGCTGTAGCGGAACATGCTCTTCAACCAGGCAACCACCAAGTGAAGTTTTCGGATACCGAAGTTTTATCTACAACGTTAAATTACTATCCACGGCTATATAGAGAAGCTATTGAAATTTATAAACATCACGGTAATTTTAATAGGAAAGAGGAGGCTATGAAACTTAGCGATATATGGAGTGCGGCTCTACAAAATTGTTAACAATTTTTATCTTTGACAAGGTGGTAATCGATAGCCGACCTTATCTTTGCTATGGATTATCACTGCTCATCACGTGTCACCTGAACCACGCGTCCCTTTCTCACAATATATAAGTCGCTCTCAGACACCCGACCAGTCAGTCGGCAAGACTCAGCGGAGCAGCGCCTCTGAGGAAGTCCAGCGCAGTCCTGGACGAAGCATAAGGAGCAGAAAAGTTCTTGGACCACGACCTCACATCCCGGAAAGTATATCCTACAGCATTGTTCCCAATTTGAATGCTGATAAAACTGTCTGATTATAGTTATTATGAATTGCAAATTATGCCCTAATGCGTCGCATATACGTGGGGTTACGACTGCTGCTGTTTCCAGAGGCAAATGCTGTATGGGTCGAACAATTCACCTCCAGTATTCCTACCAAGCCAGAGCAGCGCGATGCTGTGGTACTGTGAACTGCGTGCCACAGCAGTGACTCGACTAAAGTTGCACAGCATCCTCAGCTCGATACAGGACACGGAATTGTGTCTCCAGACTAGTCATGATATTGTGATTCTGTGCATACGAAGGCTTTCAGAAAACTGGCTCACCTGCACTGGGTATTAAAAAATATGCTATTGGTGAAAAACACACCAAGCCATTGATGGACTTTATTTTTGAAGGAACTCCACGTGGAGCCTAGATTTTCGGTAGAGTACTAACGAAGGGTGTGAACAGTGAGCTGAGGGAATGTGGAGAGAGAGCACAGTCGAGATCAGACTGCAGGAGTGAGATTTGTAATCACACGTAACTGTAAGTGCTGTGTAGTAGCAGTATGGCCCACCATACGTGCTCTGTTAGATGTGAGGCCATTGGTGGATTCTTAGTTTTGGTGCGGTGAGGCAAATAAAAGTGGCCAGGGCGACTGGCTATTACTGGACATAATTATATTCATATAAGCATACCCTCTGTACACCCTCCACGTGCCACCTTGGAGCACATTTACACAACCTTATCGCCTGACCGAGTCTTTAGGAAAGGTCAGTCAGGTCACGGCCACTTTGTGTGGGGAGCCCTGAAGTCTAAGGTATAATGCAGCAACTCTCATAGTTTAAAGAACTGCAGAAGAACACTTCGGCTTGGCTGCAGCAATTCAAGCAATCCAACTTCGATCCTCCTTCAGCATCAAGCTGACGAGGGTCCAAAAGTGCCGATAGATGAATGGCGGTCACTTTCAACATTTACTATAGTCACTTTAGTACTGTATTTCATCTCCTCTGCTGTGTTTCTTTGTAACCTAGAACTCTGTTTTTGAGGCCACTTTTATTTTCCCAACACTGTACTTCCTCCCTCAAACAGATGATCAAATCCGCAGGATGGAAGAGGTGCCCAAACTTCCGCACCCGTCGTTCGATTCACCTGTGCTCAGAGCTTCACGTTCTCTAAATAATGTGACCGTTCTGCTACTATATATGCTGGCTGACAGAACCAGTGATGTTTGAGAGTTTCAAAGAGAGAATTAGGTAACGGTTGACTAGAACAGGAGAAAGGATACAGTAGAAGACGAATGGTGAGCTTTAAGAGATGAAGTAGTGAAGGCAGCAAGAGGTTCAAATAGGTAAAAGGACAAAGTCTACTAGAAATACTTGGATAACGCAGGAGATATTGAATTTAATTAATGAAAGGAGAAAATATAAAGTTGCAGCCCATGAAGCAGGTGAAAGGAATACAAACGTTTAAAAAATGAGGTTGACAGGAACCGCAAATATTTCACTAGAGGAAAGACAGATACCACTGACAGGAAAATTGAAAAGGCCTTTGGAGAAAAGAGAAGCAGCTACATGAATATCGAGAACTCTAACGGGAAACCAATCCTAAGCAAAGCAGGGAAAGGTGGAAAGTGGAAGGAGAATATCGGCGATCTATAGAAGAAAGATAAATTGAAGCCAGTAAAAGCGGAAGAGCATGTAGGTTAAGATGAGATGGGACATATGATACTGCGAGAAGAATTTGAGAATTCTCTGAAAGACATATCTTGAAACAATGTCCCAAAGTAGGCGACATTCCATTAGAACTACTGATAGCTTCTTCCACCTACTGTGCAATATGCATGAGACAAGCGAAATACGCTCAGACTTCAAGAAGAATGTGGCAATGCCACTTCTGAAGACACCAGTTGCTCAGAGGTGTGAAAATTACCGAACTATCAATTTAATACGTCATGGTTGCAAAACACTAACAAGAATTCCTTATAGATCAATAGGAAAACTGGTAGAAGCTGACCTCGGGGAAGATCAGTTTCAAATTTGGGTAAATGTCGGAATACGTCAGGCAGTACTGACCCAGCGACTTATCTTAGAAGATAGCTCCATAGAAGGCAAATATACGTTTGTTACATTTGTAGACTTAGATGAAGCTTTTGATAAGTTTCTGTAGTTTCATATTGTGTACATGGAATGGAAATGCAGCGGAAAGAAAATAAACACATGCAGCCGTAATTACCGATCAGTCGCGAAATGGAAACCACTGTGGAAATCCTGTAAAGCTTTGGATAGAAGTGTTGGGCAGTGTCTGTAGCATGCGCGTCGATGATGCCACGTCGCTCTTTCCAGTTTTGAGTGAATAGTGAATACGTGAAGATGACTGCGATTTACAGCGCCTCATTGGCATTATCATCAGGACCCTGTATAAATCAACACTGCCAGACACTGCCGCTTATTTCTGTTGCCTGATTTTCCGGCACAACGCGCCACACAGCAATGTCCTGCGGGTTGCCGTAACGGCAGACGCCTGCAGCTGACATTGTGCGACTTCACTGTGCCATTCGCTACGCTATGGATGGTGCCACGATCACTGGACGCAGGAATGCGTCCACGAAACTACGTTACGCTGGCCATTTCCTGGTATCCCTACGCTAGGCGGCCTATATAGGACTGCCGCCTGCATCAATCCAGCAGAGTGTGCCGCCGAGTCAACTGTCAAATAAACACTGAGTCACCGATCTAGCATTACGAGACAAAGACAATGCCAGTGCATCACGGATTGTGACGACAACGTTTCCGATCTTGGAGCCTTATCGATGGGCACAGACTGTGTGCTTTCTCTTGCACCTTTGTAGAACTGTATTCATAGACTGACAGTAATTCTTTTCAGTTTAGGACTATCTTTTGTTTTCTTTGTAGAGATTTAGTTTCTGTTGGTCATGGTGACTCGCATGTCCTATTACACGTGCGTCTTATCAACAAAAAAAGTTTTGAAAATGTAGCGGAAGGTATAAGGCACACAAAAATATAAAACAAGAAGTCATCGACAAAGTAAACCCGCAAAGAGTGTGTACTGATCATAAGGATGGAAAGTCTGAAACTCAGTCAACTTTTACATAGTTATCACCATATAATTTATTACGAGAATTGCTCTAAAAAAACCTTGTTAGCCGTTATAAACTGTTACGATATAGAATAAAATATCGAGAACAGACCCTCATCAAAATATGAGTGTAAGAATAAAGGACCAAGAGAGACTGAATAATATAAATCAGCCAGGATGGAAATAATATCTGTCAAATCGTAGATATTCTGCATAGATACGAGAGATGAAACAAGAACAAGCGCATACAAAATGTACGCAAATGAGAACACGGATGATGTGTCAATGGAGTCAATGTCTAATGTAGACAGCTTAAACCATAGAAATCAATAACCAATAAAATGGCTCAGTGGAATCTTCCGTCAGGTGGTGAAGAAGCTAAAAAATACGTGGGTTGTCCAGAAAGTAAGTTCCGATCAGTTGCGAACTGAAAACCACTGTGAAAATCCGGTAAAGCTAAGGACAGATGTGTTGGGCAGTGTCTCTAGTATGCCCGTCGATGATGTCACGTCGCTCTTTTCAGTTTTGAGTGAACAGTGATCACGTAAAGATGCGTAGGGAATAGCGTCTCCCGCCAAGTGTGAGGGCCTGGTTAGAGATTTCGCCTGTGTCATGCAGCCCACCTAACACAACTACCAAGTAGTTCCTTCTTAATGCCAATTCTCGGCCGCACACTGCAGGGGCAATGAAGACGCTCCTGCAGCCGTTTCCGATAAGAAGTGTTTGATGACCCACAATACAGTCCGTAATGGCTCCTCCTCAGTCTCATCTCTGCTCACAAGAATCGCTAGCTGTGGAGACAATATTTTTCCACAGGCAACGAGCTGTAGACCAGTGCAGATAACTGACCGAAAGCACAGGCGACTGCTTTCTACTATCGGGATATTGGATAGTTGATGCAACACTACGACAAAACTCGAAATTGGAGGGGCGACTATATAGAGAAGTAGGTGGAAGATGTACCTAACTGTTGCAGATAAATCGTTTCTGGTTTTCACTGTGGTTTCCATTTCGCGATCGATCGGACCTTACTTTCTGGACAACCCTCGTATTTCTCATGAGAATATGCAGGGTGATTAAATAATGCGTTTAAGAACAGACCTGACTTAGCGGGCATACAACGACGAGCAATAATTACAATTGAACCAGGGGTCGCAAACGCCACGAGAGGGCGCTAAGGTAACGAGAAGGCATTGCTGTACAAAAACTGATAGAGCGCGCAGTGGAAGCGTTGTGAGTAACGTGGCTCGCTAAACGTACCGCAAAATGGCCTAGAAGCTTTTGGTTTATGGAGTGGCCAACTGCAATCCACGGGAGGACATCCAGTGGTAATCTGCGGATTATTCCAACAGGAAGCTGCCGTGTCACACAGTTTTCGCCGTTCTGCGTCGCCGATTGATAAAAACTCGCTCGTTCCATGTGCACAAGCAGGACTCTGGTCGCCAACGAACAACAAGGATAGCTGCGGACGAGGAAAGCGTTCTCGAACAGGTACACTCTTTGACATAAAACTCGACCGGCGACCGACCGCTGCAGAAGCTAAGTCCGCGGCGATCGCGACATGGGACAAATAAACTGGCCAACTCGCTATGGAACGTCCCCTTTGAAAAATTATACATGACTGTGCTTAAACTGACACACAATATTTTTAGCGCAACGCAATCTGACTTTCAAAAATCCCTACAAAAGAATGGCCCTCACTAACATTAACCTATACGTTTCACAAATCACTTACCTCACCAAAAATCTTCGTTACTCGAACTACTGCAATACAGCGAGCACCTCTACTGCCAGCTAAATAAAAGATTCAAACTACGGAAGGCACTAACTACTGATAGGCATAGTTAGCAAATGAAAGATTTTAATAGAGAACAAACAATGTATTTACCTCAATAGTGTTCAAAAGTCATAATGCATATAGCAGTTCATGATATCCAGTATTACAAATTTCAAAACTCCGCCATCTCTCTCCTCACATCCACCACTGCTGGCGGCTCACCTCCAACTGCGCAACGCTACGCGCTGTTCACATCCAGCTGCCCAACACTACAATGGCAGACAACAATGCAAACTAGCCACAGACTGCACACAGCACAGCCAGTGATTTTCATACAGAGCGCTACGTGGCGTTACCAATATAAAAACCTGAACAGCCTACTTACATAGCCCCCACGCTCCCCACAAAAAAATTTACAAATTGTTTTGGGCAGTGGCCAATAATGATTTGATAAAATTTTTCATAATTACAATAACAAAGAAATCAAATGCACACACTTATTAATACAATGTTGGTCAAAAGCTAACATTTTCTCACAGTCCATAAAGACTGTCCTGATCATTCATCACAGTAAAACAAACAATGTCTGAGCAGTAAAAGACAATGCACACGGAAGTAGTGGATTTCCATGCAGTCTTGAAGAAGTAGTGTTGTCCTTCCAACAGAAAGACAGTGCTGACTCTTGACATGCTGACAGGTAATGGGCCACAACAGAGTAAACCCACAGCAGAGTCATTCGAAGTTTAGAAGAATATTGGTAGGTAGGTTATCACAGAGCAGACCACTGTAGTCCTCGTAGAGATTACGGTATTGGTCGGCCACCAGAGGTGCAGACCCACTGCAGTCCTTGTAGATATAATGGTACTGGTGGGTCATCAAAGGAGCAGACCCACTGTAGACCTTGTAGAGACGGCCAACAGCCACCTGTTGCGACTGTGCAGATGCACAATCACCATCGAAGAGTTTTGCAGAGAATATTGCAAGTCCATAAACCACCACTCTTGCACTCACAAAGTTCTTGAATTGTCCTGAGAACCAGCAATGCTGTTAACCAGTCCCTTGCTGAATTATCAACACACATCCAGACACTAACAGTCCTCTTTTTTTCACATATTGTGCATATACTATGACCAACAGAAATGTGTGCAGTGAAATGAATACTTACAAGTTACTTAATTTGATGAACGGGTGTCAATTACAATATTATAACATGAGAATACAATTACAAAGGTACAAAATACATCATTAAAAAACATAACAATACAGATAACATTTGTAGTAACACAGGCTTTACAAAAGAATCGAAATAACATATACATCAATGTTACAGGAATTATGACATGAGTACATATATAAAAGATCAGAATAACTTTTGAAACATCAACTTTACACATGAGCATTAAAACAAAACAGAATAAATAATGTCTAAGCATATTTACAAGGTAAACAACATATTATTAATGGCAATTATATTTGAGGATATCAGTATTCCTCATCATAGTGAATGTAGCTTAGTATTATAAGAAGAAAAAATTCTATGAAACAACACAGAGACAGGAAGAAAACAAATACACAAGGGTGCACAAACACATAGTGGGATCACACAAAAGGAAAGGACAGGGTTTGTTTTCAGTGTAACATTTGGCACTGCAGTCCAACACAAAACTTCATTCTATAGATCGTTGCTCTTATTTCGACATTTGCTCCAGCCAAAAAAAATCCTATCAAAGCATGCTTTCTGTATTCTGTTCACATCCTTTTTCAAAAATAGTTTTTCTCCACTGTACACTAGTTTTTTTGGCCAAACCATTTTCTTACAGCTTCTCAATGCATTTCTTCCAAACCATCATAGTTAGTATCTTATATAGTCTACCCCCTCTTAAGCTAACTTAAATCAACTGAGCTCAGATGCTAAACTAAGGGACGAGGCAATGCAGCAGCACAAAACAATTAACACAAACAGCAATGACAAAAAAAATGGAAATTGTCAAAGCAATTGCAATATTACAACTAATATAAGGCACTGTGCAGCGAACAAGAAAAATAAATCCGTAGTACAACTGGCTTAACAGAGTAATACAAAGTGAAATTCAGTAGCACTATGCCTGGCAAACAGCAGCAGCAAATGCAATAACTTATATCTACACATGACATAGCTCAAGCAGAAAAAATATTACATTAAAGACAACAATGCAGACAAGGGAAATGTATATTCACATCTTAATGTCTATGTAATTAAAGTGGTGCACCACAAGAAGTTATCCTACCAAAAAAATTACCAAGTAGTTGAAAAGAGAATTCCGTATGCAATTCCTGTGAAGGGAAATGTCTTTTTATGCTCCTTCGTTTTTTTGAATAAATCATAAAATTATTTACTGGATCTGTAGGCATAAAATATTTATATTAGTACATCTATAAAATTTTATTTTAACCAATGCTGCAGTGCAGCTAGGAACTAGATATTAAACAAAATAAGCAAAGCAAGGCGTGAAACGTCATTCACTAGCCATATGGCATTTCATAATGCAGTAAACAATCTTTCAACTAGCAAGACAATAGACACGAAATGTTTCTCATCATTTCATTTCAGTAAATATCATAAATTAAGAACTCTACAGTGTAATCATGTTTTCAAGTTTGAGGGTGTCATTTTTACAATGCTTTGTACAAAGTATGAAACGTCCCCTTAGAACAATTTTACATGTGAAACGTCCACTTAGAACAATTATACAAGCCTGTGCTTAACCTGACACACAATATTATTTAGCGCAACGCAATCTGACTTTCAATAACCCCTACAAAACAATGGCCCTGACTAACTTTAACCTATACCTTTTACAAATCACTTACCTCACAAAAATCTTCGCTACTCAAGCTACTGCAAAACAGCGAGCGCCACTACTGCCAGCTAAATAAAAGATTCAAACCACTGAAGGTACTAACTACTGATAGGGATAGTTAGCAAATGAAAGATATTAATAGAGAACAAACAATGTATTTACCTTAATATTCATAATTGACATTCAGTCTTACAGATTATCAAAACTCCGCCATCTCTCTCCCCACGTCCACCACTGCTGGCGGCTCACCTCCAACTGCCCAACGCAATCTGCTGTTCACATCCAGCTATAGCAGTTCATGACAACAATGGCAGGCAACAATGCAAACTAGCCACATACTGCACACAGCACAGCCAGTGATTTTCATACAGAGAGCGCTACGTAACGTTGCCAATAAGAAAACATAAACATCAAACTTACATAAAGAAAACATAAACAGCCTACTTACAAAAGGAATGTCAACAGCGAGGATAATGGCCTCTTTTTTTTTTCTTCTCCACCTGTGCCTCTGAAAGGCACACACTAATGGCTTTTTTCCAGGCGTCAGTCGCGCAGCTGGGTGCCCATGACGCATTACGTGAAGGCGGTCACTTAACTTTCTTACCAAAATATTTATGACAGCAGTTTCCGCTACAGTGACAGTCTCATATAAAAATATTTCACAGGTCAAGAATTTGCGTTACAAATCTGTAGAAACTAAATGCTACTGATATAACAGTGTCCAAAAAATTTTTGTCAGCATTGTAATACATTCACGCATTTACATACATTTCATAACTCTTAAAGTACGATTCTTGGTTTCCAACAACCTTTTTCACAAACCAGAGTCCCTAAACACTACTCATTATTCCTTACCTTATTTGTTGACACTTCTTCAATATTTCATCATAACAGATACATAGCATAATCAAATAACTCATATAGCATCAGCTTATTGATTATAAACATACCTCAACAGCATAATACACATTTTCATCGTAGTAATAACATCATAACACATCAGTCAAATCTCAAAAACGTTGTAGCTTTCTGCAATAATTTCAAAACCTAAAAAAAATTCTTTGCTCATGTCAAATGTGTCATCTGCTTCAAACGTACTTTGAAAATCGTGATCCCATACCAAATATATCATTCAAAGTTCTCACAATATCACAATGGGTCTGAAAAAATATGAACAGTTCACAAAGTACAGACAAAATACAATTTCCTAAGTGTGAAGTTATACAACGGTGTAATTGTGTAAACATGTGTCACTGCTGTAGTAAAAAAGTTTGTCTCTCTCAGTTAAATGATCAGATAGCTGTGTAATTTGTGTTAGAGAAATATGGTACCGATATGTAAAGTTGTATAAGCAAATACCATTTCAGCTAGGGCTCCTTGTGCTTGCCAAACACATGGTACACAAAGTAGGCGTGTACCCCCCTGAGGATTATTGTAATTATACCCTCAGGTGTTACAGATTCCAGCAATGGAATGAAATGTATCACGGAAAACATTCTTTGTAATTCAAAAATCCTTAAAAATAAATGTTTTAAGTACAAAATTAATCACTCAAATACGTGTCCTGTAGCGCTAAATGTGCGTCTTGCTGTAAGATAATCTCTGTGGAAGAGTCGTAGTTATTGACCTCCGAAAGCTAAGTTCTGCAGAAGTCAATGTACTTACCTCATGATAAACAAAAGTGAAATGCTTTGCGTATAGATATCTTAGTTATTACGCTTACTGTTGTGATGCAGAAATTACTGTGCTGTAACGTATTGTTGTGCTACGGAGAAGCCTGTCTCATTGTAGCTATACCACAAAAGTTACTACTAAAACATGTTTTACTTTCCACAATAATTCAGAAAAACTGTGCAGATATAAAACAGAAACACCGCAAAAGCAACATTGCAAACTGTCACTCATTAGTAGTGTCGTGATAAAATCGTGTGGCTGTCACATAAACTAACCACTGTGTCATCTGGTATCTCACAGAAAGTACTTTAAATCCAGAATGTATTTTCAAGTAAACCAAAATGATGCATTAAAATCTCGTTAGCAGTACTGGTAAATGTTCTAAGTTTGTGAGCCTTATAGTCGTTACGTAATCATGCAACTAACAAGCAAGAATGCACACACACAATAACACTGTGTCGTCTGTTCACAATAACAATGCATTCGTAATTTCTGTTTAAATAAGTTCTCTTGGTTCTTGACTGGATATTTAACTTCAAACATTGTTGCATGGTAACAGTTTCTAAGTCTGACAATGCATACTAGAAATGTGAAGTGAAACGTTTTATGGCAAAGACAAAGTTAAAAAGCAGATTATCTTTCAATAAACGGTTTTACATGTGAAATGTGGTGTAAACCTTTACTCTTCCTAGTACGCAGAGTTTCAACTTCAACGCAATTATCATGTGGTATACGTCGGAATCTGTAAGGTCCATTGTAAACTAGAAAGAATTTGTGACTCAAGTGTTTCTTCTTATGTGACAATGAATGAGCTTTAATGAGAACTTTCTGACCAATATATAATTTCTTTGCATTTGCTTTACCGTGTAGTTTTCTCCTTTTGTTTGCTGCAGATTTTATAGTTTTAAGAGCCAAATCAATTATGTCTTTGTGTCGAAGTTTACGTGTATTCGGGAAAGGTACAAGCTCCCTGATTCTGTTCGGTGGTTCTTCATTCCTTAGTACAAGAGTAGGTGGTAAAGCAGTGGAATGATGAGGCATTTCATTCAGCACATTTTGAAATAAGTATAAATATCTGTCCCAATGCTGATGCTTTCTGTGACAATGAAGTCTGCAAAGCTTATTGATTTCTTTCATTATCCGTTCAGATGGGTTACAATGTGGTGAGTACAACGAAATAAAAACAAGTTTGATTTTATGATTCCGAAGCATGCGTGACCAAACAGCAGATCAGAATTGCGGTCCGTTATCTGAAATGACTTTAGCAATGTGGCCAACTTCACGTAAGAAATTTTTAACAAAGGCGTAGGGTACAGACCGTCCAGTGGCTTTACGTAATGGAATGAAAGAAACAAATTTTGAAGTAAGTTCAACAGCGACTAGAACGTACGAAAATCCATTCGATGTTCTGACAAGGGGTCCCAAGAGATCAACAGCAGGAAATTCTTTTAATTTAGAAGGAATAATAGGAAACAACGGAGCACGATGTGAGATAGTAGATGGTTTCGCCTTTTGACAAAGTTTACAAATAGACAAGACTCTTCGAATTCTCTTTTTCATATTGTTAAAATAACAAGTCGTTCGAATAATATGATAACATTTTCGTGGACCAAAATGTGCGTAGCTGAAATGAATGTACCAAATGAGCTTATTAACAAAATCGTCATGAATGCAAAGTACCCATAGCTTGTCATCAACAGTGCAGCGTTTGAAGAGTATGTTGTTTCTAACCAGATAATAATGCCGAATCTGAGTGTGTGTCTTTTCATGCCATTTACCTTTCATGTCTTTCCAAATCGGATCTTTATCTTATTCGTGAGCAATGTCCTTTAAAGATGTGGTGATGAAGTTTTCAAAGGCGAATTTCTGAATGTAAAGAATACTGAAATTATTCTCGAGGTTGCCTTCTGTGTTACTTTTCTCAAGCCCAGCCGGTGAGCGTTACAGTGCGTCCGCAACAATGTTGTCCTTGCCGGGAATGTAGACTACTGTGAAGTGGAATTCTTGCAGAAACAATGCCCAACGTTTTAACCTGTCATGATTTAATTTTGAATTTGTTAAATGTCCAAACGATAGCTAAAGCTTCTAATTCAGTAACGGAATAATTTTTTCAGATTTTGTTAGCACTCGGCTAGCAAAAGCAATGGTTTTCTGAACGGTAGTGTCATTTTCTATGGATTCTTGAAATAAATGGGCACCAAGACCGACTTTAGAAGAATCCGTGCTAAGGCAGAAATCTTGTGACAGATCTGGATGAGTTAGTATTGGCGCGTTAAGTAGCGAATCTTTCAAAGAATTGAATTCCAACTGTGCTTGTTTGTCCCAGTTCCAAATAGTATTTTTTCCAGTGAGAGAACAAAGTTTTGGTGTAACAAGAATTTGCATATTCAGAAAACGACGGTAAAAATTTACGAGACCTAGAAAACTGCGGACTTGTCTTTTTGTGGATGGAACTGGAATGGCTCTGATTGCTTCTAACTTTTCAGGATCCGGATGAATGCCTTCAGATGAAATAATATGTCCCAAAACTTCACCTCTGACCTACCGAATTCAGACTTTTCCAAGTTAACTGTAATTCCAGATTCTGCAAAAATATGTAACACGCTGTTGAGGATGCGATTGTGTTGTTCCCATGAGGCTTCTGCTATCAGAATATCGTCCACATATAAGGTGATGTGACGTTTTAAGAACTCAGGTAATATGGAATTTAGCCCGCGAATGAATGCTGCCGAAGAAATGTTCAAACCAAAAGGAAGTTTCCGAAACTGATAACAAAGGCCGAAACAAAGGAAAGCTGTGTATTTTCTACATTATGGATGAAGTTCGATCTGATAAAAGCTGGATCTGAGATCAATAGAAGACAACACTTTTACACCATTAAAATTTTGAAGAAGTTCTTCTAACGTTTGCGGCCTGTCTGTTTGAGGAATGATGATAGTATTGATTTGTCTCGAATCCAAGACAAGCCTGATCGATCCACTTTTCTTCTCAACAACATGTAATGGATTGTTGTATGAGCTTACTGCAGGCTCAATAATTCCCTCGTCAAGCATAGATTGTATTTCTGTTCTAACACGGTCCCTATAATGTGCTGGAATTACGTATGGTCTAACACAAAATTTAGTATGCTCACGAACACGAAATTGGTATTGAAATCCCTTGATTGTTCCTGTTTTGTGAGTAAAAATTGTGGAATGTGCTTGTAAAATCTCAAAAAGATCCTGCCTATCAGTGTCATTACAATTCTCAATTGTTTGAATTTTATTGTGAATTAACTCATTAGTATCAAATATGTCGTCGATATCATCCCTGTCAGTACTTGCAGAGTGATTGTTAGTGTCTAGTTCCATAGAAAATTCCGAACTGTTGTCTAACAGAAGGTAAAGCCGATTAATTTCCTCGTCATGGTTTGAGAGCCAATCTTCATATTTCAAAGCTATTGACTTACCTTCTTTCTCTAAACTTGTTTCAGCATCGTGAAAGTTTAAGATTGCTTTGTATTTATTCAAAAAGTCTACTCCAAATATAATTTCCGTCGACAATAATGGAACAATAAGAAAGTTCATAGAGAAGCTGTGGCTTTGACAAAAGAATTCTAAGTTGGTTTGTTGGCGTACATCTACACGTTTTCCAAAGATTGCCCCTTGTAATTTAATCTTACGTAACGGAAGTGTGGGGCAATCGTTCGATTTGTCGCATTTGCTAAAGGCTGTTTTACTAATTACTGAAATGGGACTGCCAGAGTCAAGTACTGCCGTAAATTTTACGTCTTTACTGTAATGTGAACCACAGGATATGCAATGATATTATGTTTTACGTCGTGTTCCTGGAGTAAGATGTCCCTAATGTCTTCCATTTTTATGTAATTACTAGCTACGGCAGCTGCATCGTCAGTTTCATACGTACGTTTTGTGGCTGCCAGCGGTATGAGTCATTGCCTATTGTCTCTTTGTTGGCGCACGTCGTTATTGGGGTTTGGAGACGTAACTTCTACAAATGTACCTTGTCGAGAGGGCCCTGCCCTTTTTAAATCCCGACAGTTCTGATGCAAATCAGGTCTGTCGTTACGATCATATCGTCTGTCGTCATGTCGGTAGATTCCACAGTTTCTTTCTTGTCGGTCACGTGGTGGAGAATTTCTCCCTGAGTCGTAACTGCATGCTGGACCGTTGTGTCTAAAGTTATTCTGTCTCCCTTCATAATAATTATTTGGGTTCCCATATTGTCTGTTTCTATTGTTATCTCTGTCATGTTCATTACTACGGAAATGCGATTTTCCTCTGTAACTTTTACTCTGCCAGTGGTTGTCATACGGGTGGTGTCTGTTTCGGTCACAATTTGCATTGTGAGAAAAGCCTTGTCGTGTCCACATATTATTTCTTTCATTGCAGAAATGTGACGGATGTAACCTGTAGCGATTGTTTTCGCATCCCGCGGTTGTCAGTGTCAATTTCTAATTCTTGTAAGAGTCCTTGAAAAGCTTAAATGTCGTCTTTGCAACGCCCTGCCAAAATAATATTTCTTAAATGTTCAGGCAATTTCAGTAAGCAAATGCGGATGAGTTCTGAAGGGCTGTATGGGTTTGAAAGATATTGATTCTAATGCAACATGCCTTCAAAATATTTGACAAGACTGGAAAATTCAGAGTGTTCGAAATGTTTCATCATTATGCTGCTATGTTTTACTCGGTCTTGTATAGTTTGAGACCAATATGCTGAGAGGAAGGCATGGTAAAATTCTCCTTCACTGTGGCAATCGTGAATGACCGATCGCATTCTTACAGCTGGTTCATTCTCTAAGTAGCCACACATAAATTCTAATCTGTGTTCTAATGACCAGTTGGGAGGAAAACAATGAGAGAATTGATGGAGCCACGCTTGTCGATGAATGTCGTTGGCAGAATTCTTAAACGTTTTGAATTTACGTGTAGTAATGAACAGCTTATAGTCAAAATCATCTTGTCGGCGAGTAGCATTTCGGTCATTGTTACGTCGTGTCGGCGGTTCCATCTCAAAATTCGGTGTACCTTGCCAATTTCTTTCATAATATCCGAATTGTCCTGTGTTATTATTTTGTGGTTGTTCCGTATTTCTATGTCCCTCTTCCCGTACTGGAGTGCGAATGTCCTCTGAAATATGTAATTCTTGTATTACATGTGCCAACTGATCTTGTACTTCCCGGATTTCTCTTTTGTACAGTGTATTGATTTGGTTTTGATTTTGTTTGGATTTTCTAATTTCTGCATACTCTTCAGTGTCAGTAAAGGCTACAGGTCTTGTGTCATTCATATCATCATCTACCTTTGTAGATAAATTATTTAACTGATCCGAAAGTTCAACTACTTTCTCTGATAATGAACTAATTTCCTCCATCTGTCTTTCTGAACCAATTTTCAGAGTATCTACTTGTGTTGAAATCGTATCCACTGTGTCCTTTAAGTTTTCCTGAGTTTTTGCAAGTTGCATAACCGAATCGGTAGATGCAACTGAGTCAATTTTAGCTTGCAAGGTGTCGTGATTTTCATGAACAATAATTTGCAGTTCTTTTATAGCTGCTTCGTGATTCTGTAATGCATTTTCATGACGCGAAAAAATAGGTTGGAAATGCTCACAAATTTGTGTTTTTACGTCATTACAGACTTTTTGACATTTCGATTCGATTTTATGTAACTCAGTAGTTAAATCTTCACGTGTTTGTTGAAGTGTGGTGTCTAACCTTTGAATATTTTCTTCCATCGTGTCTAGCTTTTGAAGATTTTGTTCCATTGTGTCTAACTGTTGCTGTGTTTGCCTCTGGTGTTGTTCCATTGTGCCTAACTTTTGAAGACTTTCTTCCATCGTGTCTAACTTTTGAAGATTTTGTTCCATTGAGTGTAACCGTTGCTGTGTTTGTCTTGATTTTATTACATTTGCTGCATTAATTGCAGTAATAATGTAGTAGTGTCTGGAATCTGTTCCTCTATGCATTTCGGCAGTGCATTTGCACCGGCAGCATTCACATTTTGACAAGCAGAAAATGTGTTTTGACTTATTTGAGAAAACGGTGAGGCCCCAAAACGTGAATCTACAGTATTAGCAAGATTGTGTCCTATCATTTCGGATTCCTGAGGCAAGCTGTTGCCGACCGATCGATCGACAATGCTTCCCTGCTCACTAATTGTTTCACTTCCTACACCATTATTTGCAGCCCGCTCCATTTCCCTATGCACAGTTACCAAATTACTAGTTTGAACATTAGTTAATTAATTATACGGTGGCGCTAACAAACTGCTTTCGTCTTCACTGTCATTTCTCAGTTTACTTTGGAGCCTAGTATTACGTTTTTCACACGCCATTATTCTCATAATATTTCACACGACAATACAGAAAAACACAATTTGAAGAGCAAAAATAAGGGAACACATCAACATAGCACTGAAAATAATATCTAGTTAATTGCAAGCGCAGCTGCGAAATACTTGGTGCAAATATACATGCATGCCATAACTGTTTTACTGTACAACAATGAAAGACTGCAACTACAAAGGAGATTCTCTCTACAATTACGCACTAGCAATAAACTAAAGCTACACTAATTACACAAACTACAAGAAAAAAATCAGAAGATTCCAGTGAGGTCGGCTAAGGGTCGACATATGGAACGTCCCCTTTGCAAAATAATACATGACTGTGCTTAAACTGACACACAATATTTTTAGCGCAACGCAATCTGACTTTCAAAAATCCCTACAATAGAATGGCCCTGACTAACATTAACCTATACGTTTCACAAATCACTTACCTCACCAAAAATCTTCGTTACTAGAACTACTGCAATACAGCGAGCACCACTACTGCCAGCTAAATAAAAGATTCAAACTACGGAAGGCACTAACTACTGATAGGCATAGTTAGCAAATGAAAGATTTTAATAGAGAACACACAATGTATTTACCTCAATAGTGTTCAAAAGTCATAATGTATATAGCAGTTCATGATATCCAGTATTACAAATTTCAAAACTCCGCCATCTCTCTCCTCACATCCACCACTGCTGGCGGCTCACCTCCAACTGCGCAACGCTACGCGCTGTTCACATCCAGCTGCCCAACACTACAATGGCAGACAACAATGCAAACTAGCCACAGACTGCACACAGCACAGCCAGTGATTTTCATACAGAGCGCTACGTGGCGTTACCAATATAAAAACCTGAACAGCCCACTTACAGTTAAGTCCGGCTATCTGGACAATCTGGCAACACTGTAGACTGCGGCACTTCCTGGAGGAAGTCTTGTCCGATGTTAGAGAGAGCAGAGGCTGTTTACGCCCGTGGTCTAGTGGTAGCATGCGTTCTTTCTATCTGCAATGTCTGTGGATCGAGACCAGCTCGGATAAAATTCTTTTATAGCCGCTTCTGTCTGAATGGTGAAGACGTGAATTTAATGGTAGGGCAGATTCAATCTATTTCACATTCTGACACACCGATAACAAAATTTTATTCAGTAATCATTTTGCGGCAGATTTCTCGAAGACTGTCCTCCTCTGGCCGCTGTATGCGGTAAAGCTCCGGGATCCGCTTGCTGGCTACCGGCAGCGGCCGTGGCGACAGCAGCGGCGCTACACTCCCCCGTTATTTATCGAAAGCGCCTGCCACCGCTCATCGCTTTTGATAATCTAAAACGCTTTATTATTATTAAATGTTGCTAAACAGAAAATTTCTACGATTTCTACTCACGCTTGAAAGCAACGGAGATTTCCTGTATAACATTAATCAGCAAGAGCTTGAGTATGACATGAGATTAATTTTATAGACTGGGACGAAAGTGATAGTTAAGGTCATCAGATTTAAACCAAAAAAAGATATCGTTTTTGAGGTTTCAGAGAACGGAAAGGAATTGCTAATGCCGGTGTCAGAAAAAATCTACAGTTAAATGCTATTGCAAAAATTTAGAGGACAGGAAGTATATTAATCAACATGTTCACATCATAAACAACCTCCTGACATGAAAGACCTATATGACGAACGTAGCTCAAATTCGTATCGTTTTAGAAACTAGTTCACAGTGAAGCACCTTGGCATTTGCAAAGGAGACATCCGTGATATTAACATAATTTACTAAGTCGAAATTGCACGAAGATTTGTGTGTAAAGGCATTCCTTAGATTTCGTGTAAGGAATTTTTACTAGCAGTAGGCAAGTCTTTTAATTAAAATGGAATATAAAAAGGTCGTGTTCAGCGGCTTTCTCCGAGATTGGAATTGCCATCTCATATAGCACTATCATCGCACCTCATAAGGGAACCACTAGGCTAACGACACACTGGCGGTAACAGGCGGACTATAGTCATTACGATATTGCCTGAGTCTCAAAACGCCATAGGTGTTACTTATGTGAAGAACGCCCTTCTTGGAGTTCAGAAATCAAATACACTTTTTAAGTCTCTCATCTTACAGTGGATTATATCGTATGGGTCTTCGATGTGAAAAACGAACGCCATTTAGCGAGGTAATACCGGGCTACACCCGGAAGTAGATGCACCAGCACAGTGTTGGCAATTTTTTGCTATGACGCTGCCAATTCTCAGCTCTCTTACGAGGCAGCTCTTCAGCGAAATGCTTGTCGCGATTGTCCGATATCGTTCTTCAGAGGGGAGAGGTGCGCGCATGTTGGTTTTTATGCCGCGTTTTCTCCTAATAGCTATTGAGGTCGTCTTGTGGTCTATGTACACATTTGAAGCATTCAATTATCATTAATCCAGAATGATACAAGTTTCAGCTTCCGACGTGGGAGAAGGCTGTTGACAACCGACATTATATCATTTCAACGTAGGAAATCGAAACGGATGATTCAATGTTTCTCATTCATCATAAAGCATGTCAAATAATTTTCCGTAACGTTCATTATCATCTCAAACTACAGACGAAGTAAAAATCCATCTTAAGCTTATTTGAATTGTGTATAATGTGAGAGATCAAACGCTTTGCACCTTGATGTCGGATGTGTCCACGTGCAATCTTTTGCAGCATACATATAGAATGTCACGATTACTACGCGAATGAAGAAATATGTTGGTAAGGATGGAAGCAAAAACAGACACAGTCAGCAAATATTCGATTCCTCATGGTATTCATTTCACTTGAGATTTAAGAAGAGGTAAAGCGGGATAATACTGTCGTTCACTCGAAAGATATGTGGCACATATGGATAACGAGGAAGTCTGCGTCTTCATACGCTTCCTCCTTGAAATCTGTATGCTCTCTGATAAACTGAGTAGCCTGATCATTGTTTCCATAATGTTACCCTCTTGTTTGGCTCCTAAACGATCAGTAGATTGCAAATGCATGTCTCTGCAAGAAAGTAGTTCTTTGAACCCTTCCTGTGTGTTTCTTTGCTTGGAATTCATGAAGCAGACCACTCTGCCTCCCCCCTCCCTCCCCCCTCGAGGGTTATGTCTCAAAACTAAACCGTTTTTTATCCAATGGTATAATTTTTTAGACTGCATCAGCACAAAACTATCAAAGTCTTCCATTTGCAGTTGCATCACTCTAACCAGCAGCTGTCCCAAGTACGATCCAAGGTCATGGTCTGAAATTAGCAGCTCTGTGCTACTGTGGCAAAGTCCGTACTACATTTTCGATCCAGTAGCACCAGTTTTTCTGGTACCACTGTGTTAAATCAACAGGAGTAGTTGCAGAGTTGTGCCAGCGTATCTATCCTCCCATTGTCAACTTTATGTATCTCACTTCTCCTGTAGTGTTGATCACGGGGTGCCGAAGTAAAGGAGTGTATTCTCCATGACGTAACATTCAGTATTCCCATCTTTCATAGCCACTCTTCATGTGCATCGATACCAAATAGGGATGTGAAAACTCTTGCGAGTGAGAGAATCACAATACTAATCGCAATAAGAACAAGCAAATAATGAGTGAAGTTTATTGCAATGCAGAACGAGAATGGCTGTGAAAATAAAAATCTATAAAAATAGGTTGATCGTTGAGTTGGCACAATGCAAATATCTTCTTAGCATTTTATTACTGAATTTGGTTCTGGATGTTTGCAGAGAAAAAGGAAAATTCGGTACTTCTCGCTAGAGTAATATAATGTGAACCAGCAACTATGCTTTCCTTAGAACACGACTCAGGCAGGTCTCCAAGAAGCTACCAAGGCATTGCTACATTCTGGTCCCTGACATTGCTCTGATGATGGTTAATGCAGATAGTTCCTATTATGAAATACAAAACTAATTGCAGATAAATTCCTAGGATCGTAATATTATATTTGCGATGTAGATGGCACATGATCGTGACGACTCTGCAGATTACTCGTCAAAGTTAAAAGACAAAATTATGGGAATTGAGCATTGTTCCACGCCACCAGTGCTGAAAGAGTGTGAATGACCACAAGCGTGCCCAACACTATCAAAAGGTCTGCCAAGTACCAACGACAGTAGCAATATGAAGAAAGCATTGGACTGATCAGAGAGGTCCCACTGCTATCCACAGCCTGTTTGTTTCAGTCTTAGTGGAGCTGCGCTGCCAGCCGCCAACCAGATAGCACCGTACACCACTGAATTCTACGAATGTATTGTGTACTTATACTGATCAGGTTCAGTGAAATTTGTATTACATGGCTAGAATATCAGGAGTTATTATGGATAATAGTCCAACACATCGAAATCTTTTGGCAGATTCAGAATGAATGTAATAGATTACTGGAGAAGAAAGGAAACGATGGGAAAATGCGCTGATGTGCATTTTCATACGTTTTTATGTTCATAGCTGTAATAGTCAATACATGAATAATGACCTCGTTTATTGCTTCAGTTACTGTTACCTACTTGTTTGACACCGAGATGATGTAAACAACACAAAAAATGGCTCTGAGCACTATGGGACTCAACTTCTCAGGTCATTAGTCCCCTAGAACTTAGAACTACTTAAACCTAACTAATCTAAGGACATCACACACATCCATGCCCGAGGCAGGATTCGAACCTGCGACCTTAGCGGTCGCGTGGTGGAAACAACATAAATTCGTGTCACTGACAGTTAATTCTAGTCTCTTCCTGGGGTTAATCTAGTTTTGTTGTTGATCTAAATTTGTATTCGCGAAGAATACTACTGTGGCCAGAACTAATATGAATCGGAGGGCTTGGAATAGTCTCTCAGTTGTGACCTTTTGAATAGCAGTTGCCGCGCGGGGTGGCCGCGCTGGCTGGGGCACCGTGTCACAGATTTCGCGGCCGCTTCCGCCGGAGCTTCTAGTCCCCGGGGCATGGTAATGTGTGTTGTCCATAGAATAAGTTAGTTAGTGTAAGTAGTTTCTTCGTCTAGGGACTGATGACCCTAGCAGTTTGGACCCTCAGGCACTAGAACTATAAAAAGAGCGGTAGCGGAAGGAGTTGATAAGATAAAGCTTTTGCAGAAAAACTGGAACTAATGAAAAAAATAGCTATAGTTATATAAATTGAGCACTTTACTGCAGCAGTGCCTTGTTCTCACAGTAGTAAATACTGCCCTTACCATAATCGTTGCTGACGTACACAGCTCGCAACGTGAAACATGAGAGTAGGGCCACCTCTTACATGAAGCGACCATTTTGAACTGAAGTACGTTTCCTAACTCAAAACCCCTCCTTCTGTGGTCATTATTCTCAATATTTGATCGCTATGACAAGAAAATATTAAATGGATTTAGCAGATAAAACACAGTCCCACAGCCGTAAATCATTCTCATACCAACACAGTTGCCAAATAAGGCGTACGACGTCGTGAGTCCTTGACTATGTTAATGGCAAGAAGATTCCGTTTTCTTTGCAGGAATTCTTCACGAACGGATGGGCAGACAATGCAATCCGAATGACATATGGCTGTGTACCTAAATGTATAAAAAGAGCAGAAAGTCTAATTGTTAACCCTTTGAGTAATATTCCCTCGTCTGTGACTCGTATCATGGTTAAAGCCCATTTATTACCACTGTTCATGCTTACCGACTATTACCTACATCATCAAATAACAGCAGGAAATGAGAGAAATACTTTCGGAGTATACACCTTGATATTTGAATTAATTTTCGGATGCAGCAGGTTTTCTTTTTCATTAAAGCTATTGTTTCTATGTCCAGACAACATTTCGTATCCTTCTTACTTCTGCTGCAGCAGTTATTTTGCTGTCCACATGGGAAACCATGCCTACGACTACCATCGTCTCATTTCCTCTGATTAGCCTTACTTAATTTTACTACTGCTCAATACCCTTTTATTAAAGGCTATACACCAAGGAAAGATAAATAACATCTACATGTAATGTTTACCGCGA
This sequence comes from Schistocerca cancellata, assembly GCF_023864275.1. Lineage (NCBI taxonomy): Eukaryota > Metazoa > Arthropoda > Insecta > Orthoptera > Acrididae > Schistocerca > Schistocerca cancellata. The sequence continues at coordinate 473,042,420 of NC_064628.1, read as the reverse complement.
TACAATCAGGAAACTGTACTTATAAAAGCGCTCAGAACAACTGAACGAGCCTTTCAGTTTGCAGCACATTCCAGACCGAATAAAGAAAATAATATTAAGAGGAGCAAGTTGACCATAAGGAGGGTGGTGAGGGTTTGATGTAGTGCCGGGAAGTTAGACCAGTTTCCATCGCACTTAGTTCCTGATAGACCAAAATGTGCTCTTGACACAAAAGCATCATTGTACTAATATGGGAACTATTTCCAACGTGTAATTGACGGAATACCTGGTCACGTTAGGTAGCGTTTCGCTTGCGGCCATCACTAATTTTAATTTCAGTCCATTCCTTGATGACGCATTGAAATGTTTTCGAAATTTTCTCATCGGTTCCTAACTTAGAGATTTCCTAAAGCGTTATATCGTGTGTTAGTCACACTGTAAGTTAGACAACCATAAAGCTGCGACTTGATGTAGAACATCAAATCATTTGAGCATCGATTCGAAAGTACAAAAGACCACTTCTGAAGAAGGGCCTACTGGCAGCAAGTCCTGGAATACAACACTGTGGGCAGTAACAATGCCCATGTTTTACGTCACAAGATGCAGAAGTGATTTATGCTTTTCGAAAAACTCATTTCATGAATGCTTTCAATTCTGGAAACGCATGGGAAGGGTGATTTGAGATGATATAAATTGGGCTATCACAGATTTCACTAGTTTCGTTGGATTTGAGAATGGGAGTCAGTTTTTGGGTAGTCGAGTGATGTGATTATGGTCAACACCAACTGCTATTTCTACATCACAGTGGCTGCCAGAGCGTTCCTGTTTCTTTAACACAAACACCGCGTGACTGGGCACACTGCTCATCACGTCACATGCTGCGAGTGGCCGTGTCAAGTATGGCGCACCGGCAAGAACAGCTAGACGCTGGTGGAAAGAATACCAGCAAAGGGGCTATAACGGGTGGAAAAGCGGAAGTGGAAAAGGGACCATGCTCAATTCCCATAATATTGTCTTTTTATATTGACGAGTAATATGGACAGTCTTCATATCGCAAATTTAATATTACGATCGTAGGAACTAACCAGCCTTCTCCCACGTCGGAAGCTGAATCTTGTATCATTTTGGATTAATGATAATTGAATGCCTCAAATGTGTACATAGACCAGAAGACGACCTCAGAAGCTATTAGGAGAGAACGCCGCATAAAAACCAAACATGCGCGCACCTCTCCCCTCTGAAGAACAGTATCGGACAATCGAGACAAGCATTTCGCTAAAGAGCTGCCTCGTAAGAGAGCTGAGAATTGGCAGCGTCATAGCAAATAATTGCCAACACTGTGCTTGTGCATCTACTTTCGGGTGTAGCCCGGTATTACTTCGCTAAATGGCGTTCGTTTTTCACATCGAAGACCCATACGATATAATCCACTGTAAGATGAGACACTTAAAAGTGTATTTAATTTCTGGACTCCATGAAGGGCGTTCTTCACATAAGTAACACCTATTGCGTTTTGAGGCTCAGGCAATATCGCAATGACTATAGTCCGCCTGTTGCCGCCAGTGTGTCGTTAGCCTAGTGGTTCCCTTATGCGGTGCGATGATAGTGCTATTTGAGATGGCAATTCCAATCTCGGAGAAAGCCGCTGAACACGACCTTTTTTTTCATTTTAATTAATAGAGTTGCCTACTGCTAGTAAAAATTCCTTACACGAAATCTGAGGAATGCCTTTACACACAAATCATCGTGCAATTTCGACTTAGCCGGCCGCGGTTGTCTAGCGTTTCTGGCGCTGCAGTCCGGAACCGCGGGACTGCTACGGTCGCATGTTCGAATCCTGCCTGGGGCATGGGTGTGTGTGATGTCCTTAGGTTAGTTAGGTTTAAGTAGTTCTAAGTTCTAGGGGACTTATGACCTAAGATGTTGAGTCCCATAGTGCTCAGAGCCATTTTTGAATTTCGACTTAGTAAATTAAGTTAATATCACGGATGTCTACTTTGCAAATGCCAAGGTGCTTCACTGTAAACCAGTTTCGGAAAAGATTCAAACCGACTGTCAACGATACGAATTTGAGCTTTGTTCGTCATATAGGTCTAACATGTCGGGAGGCTGTATATGAAGTGAACATGTTGATTAATATACTTCCTTTCCTCTAAATTTTTGCAATAGCATTTAACTGTAGAGTTTTTCTGACACCGACATTAGCAATTCCTATCCGTTCTCTGAATCCTGAAAAACAGTAACTTTCTCTGGTTTAAATGTGATGACCTTTACTATCACTTTCGATCAACGTTAAATACTTCATGAATCCATACATGGAACTACAAATGTGCAGTGTTCTTGCACTGCTACGGAGCATGGATTGCAAGGTATTCGCACAGTTTATCGCTCAGACTTACCACAAGGAAAGAAACAGACACTGTAATACACTTTGCACCACAGAAGCTCACTCTGCCTTGACGAAAACATCCGAATATTGGCCAAATGTTGCACAAATAATTGACTTTGAAAGAAAAAGAAGCGAGGTATAAAGCATTTATAAATTCGTCGAATGTAGTGTGTTGGTTCAATTTCGTCCCAGTTTATAAAATTAATTTCCGGCCATACTCAGCTCTTACCGATTAATGTAATACAGTAATCTCCGTTGCTTTCGAGCGTGAATGGATATCGTAGAAATTTGCTGTGGAGCAACATTTAATAATAATAAAGCGTTTTAAATTACCAAAAGCGATGAGCGGTAGCAGGCGCTTTCGATAAACAACGGGGGAGTGCAGGCGCGGCCTCTGTCGCCACTCCTGCTGCCGGTAGCCAGCAAATGAATCCCGGAGCGTTGCCGCATACGGAGTCCTGAGGACGACAGCCTGCGAGAAATCTGCCGCAAAATGGTTACTGGATAAAATTTAGTTATCGGTGTGTCAGAAAGTGAAATAGATTGAATATGCGCTACCATTTTATTCACTTCTTCACCATTCACACAGAAGAGGCTATAAAAATGTTTTGTCCCAGCTGGTCTCGATCCACAGATATTGCAAACAGAAAGAACGCATGCTACCAGTAGATCACGGGCGTAAACAGACTACCTTTTCTCTATCATCAGACAAGACTTCCTCCAGGAAGTGCCCCAGTCTACAGTGTTGCCAGATTGTGCAGATAGCCGGACTTAGAGAATTAGGGAGTTGGTCAGTTTATTTGTCCCATGTCGCGATCGGCGCGGACTTAGTCTCTGCAGCGGCCGGCCACCGGTCGAGTTTTATGTCAAAGAGTGTACAGCGTGCGATGCCAGCAAGAACACGAGGTATATCCCGCGCACTGGTATTCCCAGCTCTCCGTCAGGTGCATTTTACACGACGAAGGACTGCATCCGTTTCACTCGCAACACACCCAGGCGCCGTAATCGGGGTACAACAACTAAACCTTGGGATTCGGGCACTGGTTTCTGCAGGAATCCGCTCCAGATCGAAGCTTCACATGAGTGTCCTCTTTACCGATAAGGCTAAAATCTCACTCGAGTGTCTGCTGTACGTTCACAACTTGCATCGTGGGCTGGAAACAAATGCTACACGTTCGCATACCTCACAACGCAAATTTACACTCAAAGTATTTGTTGTCGTCGTGGCAGACAGTCTAATTGGGCCGTACATTCTCCACGACCGACTTGATGGTCGCACTTATCTCGTCTTTCTGGGAGAGGTTCTGCCGGACATGCTGAATGATACTCCCACGCCTTTCGTCACCGCATTTAAATTCAACCCAACGGAGACCCCGCGCGTTTAAGCAGATTAGTGACGGCACGCCTGCTGGCATCCTCTCCCGGCCGTTGGACTGGTCGCGGTGGGCCAGCAGCATGGACTAAACGACCACCCAATCTGTTCCCAATCGATCTCTTCCTGTGGCGATTTTCTTCAGTCACTTTTTTGTGTTTTTATTTTTTTCTTGAATCATCAGTCTTCTGATTTGTTCGATCGGAAACTATTTCCTCTCCTGTCGCAACCTGTTCATCTCAGCAGCAGCAGCACTCCGTATTCAGGCCACAAGTTACCCATCGAGACCATCCGACCGCCGTGTCACTCTCAGCTGAGGATGCGGATAGGAGGGGCATGTGGTCAGCACACTGCTCTCCCGGTCGTTACGATGGTTTTCTGTGACCGGAGTCGCTACTATTCGGTCGAGTAGTTTCTCATTTGGCATCACGAGGCTGAGTGTACCCCGAAAAACGGCAACAGCGCATGGCGGCCCGGATGGTCACCCATCCAAGTGCAGACCACACTCTTCATCTCAAAGTACCACTTATACTTACATCCTCAATTATTTATATTTCTTAAAATCTCTATTTTCCCCAACAGTTTTTACCCTCTTCAGCTTCCTCTGGTACCATAGAATTTATTCAGTGATTTCTTAGCAGAAGTCGTGGCGTCCTTTATCTTCTTCTTGTCAGTGTTTTCCATAAACTTCATTCTTCTCCCATTCTCCGCAGAAACACTTCACTCCTTACCTTACCAGTCCACATAAATTTAGAACCTTTCTCTCTAGCACCACATCTCAAATGCTTCGACTGCATTCTGTTCCTGATCTCTCACAGTCTTTTTTCAACTACCATACAATGGTGTGCTCAAAATATTCCTTCTGAGAAATTTCTTTCTCAAATTCAGATAAAATGTTTGATACTGGTTGACTTCTCTTGGTCATGAATGGCTCTTTTCCAAGGGCTAGTTTGCTTTTTATGTCCTTCTTGCTCCGTCGATCACTGAATATTTTGCAGCCTTTGTAGTTGAACTACTCAACTTCATCTAATTCGGGACCACCAATCCTGATATTAATTTTTTCGCTGTTCTCAATTCTGCTATTTCTCATTACTTTGTCTTCTTAGATTTACTCTCAATCCATATTCTGCACTCATTAGACTGTTCATTTTATTCAACACAACCTGTAATGTTTCTTAATTTTCACTGAGGACAGCAACATCAGCGAATCCCATAATTGATATCTTCCCACCTTTTATCCCAGTTACTTTCTTGAACTTTTCTATTATTTCCAGCATTGTTTCTTTGATGCATAGATTGACCAGTAGGGGCAAAAGACCACATCCCTGTATTACACCCATTTTAGTCCAGTACTTGGTTCATGGTCGTCCGCTCTTATTATTCGCTCTTGGCTATTGTACATGTTGTGTATTACCCGGCTATGGCTTATCATTATTGCCCTCAGAATTTGGAACATTTTGCACCACTTGACACTGTCGAACGCTTTTTCCTGATTGATAAATCGTACGATTGTGTGTTGCTTTTTCTTTGGTCTTGCTTCCATCATCAACCACAACTTCAAAACTGTCTCTGATGACTTTACTTTTCCTAAAGCGAAACTGATCGTCATCTAATACGTCCTTACTTTCCTTTTCCATTCATTTGTGCATTACTCTTGTCAGCAAATTGGATGTATGAGTTCTGAAGCTGATCGTGCGATAACTGTCGCATGTGTCAGGCTTTTCATCCTTCGGAATTGTGTGGATGATATCTTTTCGAAAATCACATAGTATATCACTAGACTCACAAATTCTTCAGCATTACGGCAAATAGTCTTTTTGTAGACACCAACCACAATGACTCTAGAAATTCTGAAGGAATATTAGCTATTCATTCAGCGTTATTTGATCTTAAGCATTCCAAAGCACTTTTAAACTCTGATTCTGATATTGCATCCAGTATCTCCTCTAAATCGGGTACCATGCTTTCTTCCGTCACGTCATCAAATCATCCCCCTCGTAGAGGTCTTCAGTGTACTCTTTCATTCTACATTATGTGATCAAAAGTATCCGAACACCCCCAAAACATATGTTTTTCATATTAGGTGCATTGTGCGGCCACCTACTGCCAGGTACTCCATATTAACGACCACGCTAGTCACTAGACTTTGTTAGAGCGCAGAATGGGGCGCTCCAAGGAACTCACGGGCTTCGAATGTCGTCAGTTGATTCGATGTCACTTTCGTCATACGTCTGTACGCGAGATTTCCACACTCCTAAACATCCCTAGGTCCACTGTTTCCTACGTGATAGTGAAGTGGAAACGTGAAGGGACACGTGCAGCACAAAAGCGTACAGTCCGACTTCGTCTGTTGACTGAGAGAGACCGCCGACAGTTTAAGATGGTCTTAATGTGTAATAGGCAGACATCTATCCAAACTATCGCACAGGAATTCGAAACTGGATCACGAACCGCTGCAAATACTATGACAGGCGGGAGGTGAGAATACTTGGATATCATGGTCGAGCGGCTGCTCGTAAGTCACACATCACGCCGGTAAATGCCAAACGACGCCTCGCTTGGTGTAAGGAGCGTAGACACTGGACGACTGAACAGTGGAAAAACGTTGGTTGTAGTGACGAATCACGGTACACACTGGGGCGATCTGATGGCAGGGTATGGGTATGGCGAATGACCAGTGAACGACATATGCCAGCGTGTGTAGTGCCAACAATAAAATTTGGAGGCGGTGGTGTCATGGTGTGGTTGTGTATTTTATGGAGGAGATCTGCATCCCTTGTTGATTTGTGTAGCACTATAACAGCACAGACCTACATTGATGTTTGGAGCACCTTCTTGCTTCCCACTGTTGAAGAGCAATTCGGGGATGGCGATTGCATCTTTCAACACAATCGAGCACCTGTTCATAATGCACGGCAAGTGGCAGAGTGGTTACACGACAATAACATCCCTGTAAGGGAGTGGTCTGCAAGAGTCCCGACCTGAATCCTTTGGGACGTTTTGGAACGCTGACTTCGTGCCAGGTCTCACTGACCGATGTTGATACCTCTCCACAGTGCAGCACTCAGTGAAGAATGGGCTGCCATTCCCCAAGAAACCTTCCAACACCTCATAGAGCGTATGCCTGAGAGAGTGAAAGCTGTCATCAAGGCTACGGGTAAGCCAACAGCTACTATGACAGTTTACTGAGTGTTAGACTTCACATCCTGTGCTTTTCTACACCACCGTATACAACTTGAGAGCTTGCTTTGTTAATTACTTTTGGTTTTATGTTTTGTTATGACTTTGAAATTTGTTTTTTGTCGACATGACGCGCATGTAATAGGACATGAGAATCACAGCTACATATAAAGAACGAAAAATAATATTTACGGTCTTAGGCTCTTACTTTGATCTAAATGCTTGGTACGTTTCTCGTTTTCTAGTCTTTTTAACGTTTACGTCCTTCCATTACAATTCAGTTACACTGCAAGGCTAGTTTCTCTTTTTCCTCTGTAATTTTAATGCACTAGTTGTTTCGGTTCCCTAGTTTATAATATTTATCTACTGAGATAGATTGTTTCTGGATGTTTCGTTACAATAGGACCACTGTATGTGATACTGTTGTTTATACGACATGACTCAGCGTATGTTTTCAGTGAAGCCTTTTCTACTTGGTATACTTTTAGTATGTTTCGAAACTTTATGTTAGCACTGTATTTTAAACAGTTTGTGTAAACGCATTTAATGGGTACATGACAATTCTGTGACCAATGTTTGTGTCATGCTTTTCAGTTTGCCATCCTACCTTTGATCTCTCTTCTTATACGGAGTGGAGCATTAAAAAGAAGCCCGCCTCCCCTTTGAACATGAATGCAACATTTCGGCTTCTAAAATGTAGCAAATAGCTACTACAACGGACGGTTTTGTTCAATAATAGATTATTAGTGTCCTTCTGTCAGATTTCCAGTCTGTTTCATCAGTGAATTTAGACGTTTCTCCCTGCGGTCTGCAAAGTGATTGATAGAGGAAAGAATTGAAATTGTGGAAGCATATGTGAAAACTTGTTCGATTAAGAAAAGTCAGGAAATTTTCGGAGTGAAATATCCAGACAGAGAACTAACAGCAGAAGAGCATTACACAGTTTATTAAAAACTGGCGCATCTATAGGAATGTACAAAATGTAAAACGACAAAGAATTCTTTCAGTTCACACACTAGAAGTTATTGCAGACATTCTTCGAGAATTATTCAGAGCCTAAAGAAGTCTATATATAAACTGGCCCCACACCCGCATGCAAGTATGAGCATTTGCCAGCGGATATTGAAACGTCTTAATCTGAAGCTATATTGAGTGCTGGTTGTGAAGAAATTACGAGAGGATGACAGTGCTGTTGAATAATATCAGCTATGATCTGTTAGACCGTTTACATTACATCATGAGTGATGAAGCATGGTATAATTTTTCCGAGTATGTGAATTCACGGAACACCAGATACTGGGTTGCCTTGTGTGTCACCAACCACTCTATGATGAAAACATCATTGTCAGGAGCGGTGTAACAGGAATGTGCTTCATTGGACAGATATTTTTTGACACTACCCTCATTCATCTTGTGCACAACTTACTGAATACTAAAGGCAATACTGATTCTTCCAGAAATATGGGGCTACATGCCGCACCTCTAAGGTATCTCTGGAAAGAGGTGAAGCTGCCTTCTGTGATGCACGAACTGTCAGCAAATATTTATGGCCACCACTTTCGCCGAATCTAACAACATGTGATTTTTTCCTGTCGGGACACTTGAAGAACAAAGTTTATCAAACAAATCCACACACAAATCTGCAGTTTTATAATATAATCCGTGTGCTTTAATATTTTAGTTTCGTCAGTTTCTGATTGTTAATGTAATATCTAACAACCACAGTTCTCGCGTTTTCGCTTGCATCGGAAAGTAAACAGGTTTTGTGACATATTACAAGTTCCCAATCAGGGGCGAGTTATCCAATTTCACCTGAGTGCGTAGGTGGATTTTTGAATCTCTGTTTATTAATCTAATTTAATAGACACAGTTTCCGCATTTTCGTCAGTGTCAGTTCCGCAGAACGGTCCGATAGTCCGTTTATCTAGGGAGTTTAGTTTTCCATTGCCTTTAGTATCAATAGGGACTGTGTTTTTTGTGAGCGGATGCGAGCCGAGTTGGTGACACTTCGCTCTCAGCTTCAGGCTGTGATGGCTTTGATTACACAGTTTGAGGTTGCAGTACATCGGCACCTCTGCTGTGGGCAGGCAGCAGGAATCCAACCGACTTCCAGAACGTCAGAGACCTCCCATCGGTCCTCACCGGTGGCCAGCCCAGTTACTGAGGTTGACCCCTCACCTGTGGTCTAGTGGGAGGTAGCCCCAGGGCGTGGCAGGTGGTGAGACACCCCAGGCGGCCTCTGACAAACCGGTTCCATGTGATCTCTGTGGCCGACACTGGCGCTGAGCCAGATGCCCTCGCCTGTCCTGTTGCAAAGGAAACCTCTCAGTCAGCAAGATCGGAACAATCACAGAGGAGGGGGGATTATTGATAGTTGGGGGCTCCAACGCTAGGCGAGTTATGGGGCTCCTTACGGACATGGGTGCCAAGAAGGGGAAGAAAGCCAATGTGCACGCCGTGATCTTACCGGACGGAGTCATTCCAGACGTGTAATGATTTCTCCTGGATGCCATGAAGAGTACAGGGTGCAGCCAACTGCAGGTCGTGGCTCACGTTGATACCAGTGATGTGTGTCACTTTGAATCAGAAGAGATTATCTCTGGTTTCGTGTTACTAACAGAGGCTGCGAGTCTTGCTTGAGAGATGAGAGCAGAGCTGAGAATTTGCAGCATAGTCGTCAGGACCAACTGCGAACCTCTGATACAGAGACGAGTGGAGGGTCTGAATCAGAGGCTCAGATGGTTCTGCGACCGTGTAGGCTGCAGATTCTTCGATTGCGTCAAAGTGTGGTTGGGTTTTTGGTTCCGCTGAATAGGTGAGGAGTCCACTATACGCAGGAAGCGGATACACGGCTAGCAGGGGCTTTGTGGCGTGGAATAGGCTGATTTTTACGTTAGAGGCTCTCAGGAAAACATAAAAAGTGCTTCAGTTTAAAAGCGTGCAGGCCGAAAACAGGAAGAACGTAGATACAGTAACCATCGGTATAACAGTTCTAAATTGTCGTAGCTATGTTGGAAAGTACCAGAGTTCCAAGCACTAATGGAAAGCACTGATGCTCAAATCGTTATAGGCGCTCAAAGCTGGCTAAAGCCGGAGATAAGCTCAGCCGAAACGTTAGCGAAGAATCTGACGGCGTTCTGAATGGATGGGCTAACCACGGTTGGCGGTGGCGTGTTTGTTGCTGTTAGTAGTTTATCTCGTCGCGGAATTGAAATAGACAGTTCCTGTTAGTTAGTATGGACCGAGGTCACTGTTGGCAATCGCAATAAAATAATAATTGGATCCTTTTAACGACCTCCCAATTCAGTTGATTATAGATGGTGGTGACTTTAATTTACCCTCGATATGTTGGTGAAAGTACATGTTCAGTTCCGAAAGTACGCATAAAACATCATCCGAAATTGTGCTAAACGCATTCTCTGAAAATTATTTCGAGCAGTTTGTTCATGATTCAACGCAAATAGTAAACGGTTGTGAAAATACGTTTGACCGCTTAGGAACAAATAATCCTGAGTTAATAACCAGCATTAACACGAATGCAAGGATTAGTAAACACAAAGATGTAATAGCGAGTTTGAATAATGTAACCCCCAAATCCTCCAAAATTAAGCGAAAAATATATCTGCTCAAAAAAAGCAGGGAAAGATTCACTTGACACCTTCCCGAGAGACAGTCTTCACTCCTTCCCAATTGACAATATAAGTGCAGACCAGATGTGGCGGGAATTCAGGGAAATAATATCGGCAGCAATTGAGAGATTTGTAACAAATAAATTAACAAACAACGGAGCTGACCCCCCTTGGTACATAAAACGGATCAGAACACGGTTACAAAAACATCGAAACAAACACGCCAAATATAAACAGAGACAGAATCCCCATGATTGGCGATCGATCTTTTACATAAGCTCGAAATTTTGCGCGGACTTCAATGCGAGATGCTTTCCGCGACGAAACTTTATCTCAAAACCTGAAATAAAATCCAGCGAGATTCTGGTCGTATGTGAAGTAAATTAGCGACAATTGCCGGCACAAAACAAGACGAAGTAAATATTCCAGAATTAGAATCAAGAACAGCTGCCACCATGAGTAACGTAAATATCCTCGGTGCTGTGAAACAACTTAAAGCACTTAATAAGAGCCAGTCTTCTGGTCGACACTGTATACCAATTACAGCTGCCACTATGAGTAACGTAAATATCCTTGGTGCAGTGAAGCAACTTAAAGCACTTAATAAAAGCCAGTCTTCAGGTCGACACTGTATAACAATTAGTTTCCTTTCAGAGTATACTGATGCAATAACTCCATACTTAACAATCATATACAACAGTTCGCTCGACGAAATATCCGTACCCTAAGACTGGAAAGTGGCACAGGTCAACCCAATATTCAAGAAAGGTAGTAGGAGTAATCTACTAAATTACAGGCGCATGTCATTAACGTCGATATGCAGTACGATTCTAGACTCGTATATTGTATTCGAACATTATGAAATACCTCGATGAAAACGGTCTATTGACACACAGTCAACAGAAGTGATTCCTGGCGTTACCCAAGGTAGTGTAATAGGCCCTTTCCTGTTGCTTATCTATGTGAATTATTTGGCAGACAATCTCAGCAGCCGTTTGTTTGCAGATGGCAATGTCATTTATCGACTAATAAGGTCATCAGAAGATCAATACAAATTGCAAAATGATTTAGAAAAGATATCTGTACGGTACGAAAATTAACAATTAACCCTAAATAACGAAAAGTGTGAGGTCATCCACATGAGTGCTAAAAGTAATCCATTAAACTTCGTTTACGCGATGAATTAGTCAAATCTAAAGGGCGTAAATTCAACTAAATACCTAGGATTTGCAATTGCGAACCACTTAAATGAGAAGGAACACATAGAAAATGTTGTTGGGTAGGCTAACCAAAGACTTAGAAAATGTAACAGATCTACACTACCCCCTAATCCCTACACTACCTTCTCCGTCCTCTTTTAGAATACTGCAGCGTGGTGTGGGATCCTTATCATATAGAATCGATGGCGTACATCGAAAAAATTCAAAGAAGACTAGCACGTATTATATCATAGCGAAACACAGGAGAGAGTGTCACTGGAATGATACAGGATTTGGGGTGGACATCATTAAAGCAAAAGCGAATTTCGTTGCTTCTTACGAAATTCCAATCAGCAACTTTCTCCTCCGAACGCGGATATATTTTGTTGATTCCGACCAACATAGAGAGAAACGATCACCATGACAGAATACGGTAAATCAGAGCTCTTATGGAAAGATGGGTGTTGGTTCTTTCCGCGCGCTATACGGGATTGGAATACCAGAGAATTCTGAAGGTGGTTCGATGAGCTCTATGCCAGGCACTTAAATGTAATTTTCTGAATACCCATGTTGATGTAGGTATAGATGTAGGAAGTGAAAGACATCAGCCGAGATGTTGCCACCATCGATATCTTAACTTTACGTTGGGTGTATCCGAATATTCTTAGACATGCACAGTTCTGAATTGATTTTCTGTAAATGTATTTTTCACTGTAAATGAATGGTAGGTCAATTTCAGCTCTTCGTTTCTATAATTCTACTGCATTTCCTTTATTCTTACTTGGGCTACACGGGCTCCTCTTTCCTAAATACGTGTGTGGTTGATTTATTTTAAATAATGAAAAATGATGTTGTATATCACATATGTTGTCTGTCGTTAGCTAGATTTTGTAGATTTATGCAAGGGCCTGAAAAAGGTGGTAATGGGGCACCAAAACTGGTAGTCAAATAAAACAGTTAATAAAATTATTGCTGTCGGTATTTGACTTCCTGAAAGCTTTTGACGGTGTTAACTGGAATATTCTCTTAGAAATTTTTGAGGTAGCAGTGTTAAAATAAGGGGAGCGATGGATTACTTAGACCTTGTACAGAAACCAGATGAAAATTATAAGAGAACAGGGTACCGCAGGGAAGCAGTGGTTGAGAAGAGAGTGGGGCGTGTTTGACAAATAACCTATCCCCGATGCTACTCAGTCTGCACACTGAGGAAGCAATAAAGGAAATCAAACGAAGATTAGTAGGTAATTAAAGTTTAGGGGGAAGAAATAAAAACTTTAAGGTCTGCCGATGACATTATAATTCCGTCAGAGGCAGCAAACGACTCTGAAGTGCAGTTCAACGGAATGGTTAGCGCCTTGAAAGACGGATGTAAGACGAAAATGAACAGAAGGAAAATATGTCTAATGGAATGTAGCGGAATTAAATCGGGTGTTAATAAGAGAATTAGGCTAGGAAACGAGACACTTTAAGTAGTAGACGAGTCTTGCTGTTTGGGCAGCAGAATTGATGATGACCGAAGGAGAGAGGATGTAAAATGTAGACTGACACTGGCAATAGAAGCATTTTTGAAGAAGAGACATTTGTTAACATCTATTATAGATCAATGTGTAACGAAATCTTTTCTAAAGGCACTCGTCTGGAATATACGGTTCTGTGGAAGATAAACAGTTTAGACAAGGAGCGAATAGAAGCTTTTGAAATCTGGAAGTATGCTGAAGACTATATGGATAGATCATGTAACCAATGAGGAAGTACGGAACTGAATTGAGGAGACAAGAAATTTATGGCAGAACTTGACTAAAAGAGGGGATCGGTCGACAGGATACACTCTTGGACATCAATCGGTCACCAATTTAGCACTGGAAGGAAATGTGTGTGGGTGCGGGGAGCGGGGGGCAAAAGTCGTAATGGGAAACCAAGGTATGAATATAGTCAGCAGATTCAGAAGGATGTAGGTTGCAGTAGTTATTCCGAGATGAAGAGGCTTTCTCAGGCTAGAGTAACGTGGAAATCTGCATCAGACCAGTCTTCGCACTGAAGACCACCACATCACATCGCATATCGTAGCCGTATCGGCATCAGGTGGTATTTAGTATCGTGGTAGGCATCGGTCGTAATGAACTGGCTCATTTTCCTTTCCCTAGTATTTATGCCGTCTAGTACTGGATACACTTTCTCAAGATTCATAAATTTTATTTTATTCGCTTGTGGCCGGATGCCGTTCTTGGCGCCATTCTCGTGAAGGTGACCTAAGAGAAGGAAGTCGTGTGCTCTGCCCGTCTTTGAATCTTCTGAACTTTGTATTGTGTATTAACGTATATGAACTCTTTGGGTACCGTATTCCCTGAGGATAAATTTGCAAATAAACTCTGCATAGCCTGAACGAGCGTGAGAAACGACTTGATAATCAAACTCGGGCTTTCTTGTGTACAAGTAAACAGTCCTCAGGTCGCTGCATGGATTCGACATGCTCCTCATCCCCGAGAATCCGAAGCTAGGGCGCTGCGCTTTACGCCAGAATTAAATTAGAAAACCGCAGTTTCTGTACCACATTAATCGTCACAGGGTGTTTGGTCGTGGTAGGAGAGTGGAGCACAACACCTAAAATATTGAGTCTGCCGTGGTTTGAAGACGGAAGCTTAATAACCCTAACGATAGCTCGAAATTGGTTCTGACAAGAATATTTCAAAAACGTGAGTGCAGGAGCAACAAAGGTAGAATTAGTTAAGTCTCTGCTCATACGGCGCCTTTAACAACAATTCACCAACACTCAGTATCGGTCAACAGAAACGGAAACAATTTAAGAGGTGTTTCCAAAATGGGTAAGACTACACAGATGTTAATAGAAAGACGAAAAAGAGTGAAACAAAAAGTTAAACTTTTATGTTGCTATACTGAATAAGTTGCAGCTAGGATCACCGAGTGAGGTTGCGCAACAGTTAGCACACTGGACTCGCATTCGGAGGACGACAGTTCAAACCCGCACCCCGTCATACACATTTAAGTATTCCATGATTTCCCCAAATTGCTACAAACAAATGCCGTAATGACTGATTTGAAGGGGCACGCCCGCTTTCCTACCCAATTCTTAACAGAATTCGAGCTTGTGCTCCATCTCTAAAGTCCTCGATATCGACGGGACGTTAAAGCCAAATATTTCTTCTTTCTGCAGCCAGTATCGAATGCTCGACTGCTGTTAGAGAACATTTTGTTGAGTAACTGTGTGACTTAGTTTGGCAGTATTAGTGCAGAACCATTATTCTGACAATTACCACATCGGATACTAACGCAAATGGACTACCGTAAGAACTACCAGACGGTCGCCCAACTTCATAGCTTTGTTCAAAATGAATCACTATGTCGATTATTCTGATTGCTGGTTCTGCAATAGGAGCCATTTTTCCCTCGTTATGGGACAATGATGTTCCGCATTACAAATGCAGTCGTTGAGTCTCAGACCGTAGTGGTGTATTTTGAGCAATGTGTAGCTTCTTCTAAATGAACGCAGGTGACTTACCAGTTAACTAAATTTATCGTGAACTACCATTGAAGAAAAAGATTAATTGGAGTTCCTACACTAAAGGGGCAATAATTCAAGTGGCTCTGACCTGTACGTTGAATTCTTACTTAGTAAAATATTGACATGTTAATTGAACCACTCTGTTTGTATTTAGAAGGCACCAAATCACTTTCAACAATACAAATACATGTTTCTTCTACTTTCACAGACTCACTACTGATGACTACCAGGGTTCATCACTAAAAAAGGCGAGCTACCGTTACGAATCCTTGATTACTCCGGGATTATATTCCATTTAAACTTACTTCGGCAATAGCGATACGTTACCATTCACCTTCATTACTTCCTTATTTGCGTATCCTTATCCTGCTACACTGACAATGTTTAAAATCATTTCGCTACAACAAAAGCAGTGAGCATTCTGATTCTTAGTACTGGGATAAATCGGGTACAAGGAAACTTTTAATATCGAACTATTGTCAATTTAATAAAGCTAATTAATTAAACTGAACAATTAATTGCCCCTCCACATGATGACATGATGAGCTTTTCCCAGCTGCACGTATCCCCTCCTACAAGCCCTCTGGGAAATCCCAACCCCTCGCCCACCCCACCCTCCTGTCCCTCCCATTCTCCCTCCCCCCCAACACCAAGCACGTTCAAAAATGGTGGGAAATTCAAAAGTTCGGAGGGAAATTCAGTCACATCGCGGGAAAAATCGCTCAGTAAGTGTTGAGATGCCACATTGCATTAAATATTTTAAACACTGGTATATTCTTTAAACAATTTGTCTGATGGTTTTCACATTCTACATTCAATTTATTTGAACATTTTCTTCACACCAACAACCACCTCGAATTTGATGGGTAATGTCTTTGTGTGCTCACACTATCAAGCCAGTATGATATGGAATACTATATATTTAAACAATTTACGAGAGGATGTCTCAGTGTTCTCGCACCAGGAGAATACTGACTGGTGACGAGAAAGTAGTTAAGTCGGTATTCCGATCACGCATGGTGGAAGACTGTAATTACACTCGTCACTAAAATTGTCTGAAAATCAAACACATAAAACGGGTGATTACGCATATTTCATAACACTAACCATAGCTGAAGTCTTAAACAGTGCTTGAGCATCACACACATCTTCATATTCCAAAGCATAGATAAGCCCATCCAAATCCTTCTCATCCAAATCGACTACCTCAGCTCCTCACCACAGCCACCATCATATACAATTTTGAGTTTGCCATCTAGGTGTAGCATTGATAATAGTAATTATCCTGTGGCTAGCGTCAGTTCCCTTTACTATCCAATTATTTAAGGACATCAGACTAGTAACGCCATAACGCAATTAGAATTCTCAGAGATTACTGATAAGGTCGAGGTGAGAATCTCATTCACTCATATTGAGTGTCCAGTTGGAGGGTACCGAGATTCTGTAGGGTTTCTCTAAGCATGCTTCCCTGTGCTGGAAACATAACCTGTCAAGGTTATTAATGATCTACAATATCCCACCATTAAATGCAGAGCAGTGCTATGTAGTGAACAATCGTATCCACCAAATAGGCCTCTGGCATTGACGAGACAAGTCTTCACTATCTTTGGAGGGAAATGGTGTGATTTCATGGAGCCCATCGATCACTCAGTGGTTTTCTGAGGCCACCTTGAGTGCTGTACCGGACCAGTTTTCTGAGAAGGAAGTCAGAGGGTTGATATCCATACACATGTCTATGATCCGGTAAATGGAGGGTCCAGCTATATTGAGCTTCCTTACGACATATCAGCTAAACAGGCGTGTATTAGCGTTAAAAAAAGGCTTATTTAGCATGGTCCATCCTGGCTTGTGAGAAAAATTACTTCTCCCATCTGGAGCGGCAAGGTAGATACCAAGTGCATAAAGATACTATCCTGGCTATTATGACTTCGATGATGTCCAGTTCTCGGTGAAAATCCCTGCGTAGAATATCAGAATGTCGGTTCACGTTTATGGCTCGAGAAACTTAAGTCGGGTGAGGAGAACAAACATATTTTCTTCGGATCTCTCCATTTATCTAAATAGGCTGGCGAGCATACGACGCACGTAAAAATGCTCCTCTTCTCCGATGGAGACAGGGATAATTACGTTTGGATCGAAGACATCTCATAACTCATGCATCCCAAACGAGTTAACACAAGGGTAAACAGCACATTTTCTTAAGGTGCCTAAATACCATTTCGACAATTGAGTTTTCAGCAAAGGAACCAGTAGACTACGCTCCCAAAGACCCAGCACGTCTACTGAGGAAAACAGATTCATAAAGTTTAAGAATACTCACCATCAGCAACAATGCCCCTTGGTTGTACATGCTATCCTGAATGTCTCCTCACTCTTGTGACCCACTGTGAGGGTGACCGTACAGCCTCACATACTACCTTCACAGAAAAACACATACCATATGCTGCAGTGTACCAGGACACGTGTACATATGAATAAAGTCTTAACCAATTCAAATTTGGTGTTTAGGGTACTCCAGCGGTTTAGATTCTCACTGAGCTTGAGAAAAGATCATGAGAGGCCGATAAGCTGTACTGGAACAACGTTCCCATGACCAAATCGAAGGAGAAAGAAGATCAGTACATGATGGAACTTGACTGTCATACTTGCGGGTTGCTGTCAGGCAGAAAAGTGGAAAATTCTCATCAGGAAATTGGAAATTTGTAGTAAGGTCTTATGGGACCAAATTGCAGCGGTCATCGGTCACATAGCTTACGCACTACTTAATCCACTTTAAACTAACTTATGCTAAGGACAACACATACACCCATGCCCAGGAGACGACTTGAACATCCGACGCCCGAGAGCCGCGCGGACCGTGACAACGCGGTTACCCCGCGCGGTTCCTCATAAGGACCCCTGTCATTTTATGGGAAGGATATGTGGCGCAATTCGGAATATGTGCAACCTGATGTATCAGTTACCAAGACCCATCACATTCTTTTATAATGCAAGGTTGTATGACGCTCACTTTCTTGTTGAGCACTTGGCTGATTTCGATATGGAGAGAGTTCAGGTCAGTGACTGCCAGAGGATGTTGAGAAATGTATTCCATTCTTCAAACGAATGCCACTAAGACTTACACGCCGCTTCCTTGACTCTCTCCGATTTATGCAGGCACCATTCCAAACAGAGACTACATCTCTGAAGGATATGCACATCACTAGTGCTCCTTATCTCGATGAGGAAATTTCTCATCTTGTGACTAGGAAGGGAGTTTGCTTGCAGATGTTTTCGTGAAATTCCGGAGTGTATGCATGACAACATATTCTCTGTATCCACCATTTATTATACAGCACTTGGGTTGTCTTGGAACGCTATGCTAAAAGAAAAGAAATGCAGCATCAAACTACTGACATGTTTGTTTTCTGTGAGCGAGGAACTATAGGGGGATTTTTCCAGTGCATCGATAGATATGCCAAGAAAAATAACCAACTTTTGGGTGAGAGGTTCAGTGGGACCCCTTGATTTGATTTACATTATATACTAAGATGTTAATAGCTTATATGGACACGCCATGCAGCAATTTCTGCCGATTGGCGGAGAGGAATGCAAGGGAGTGTGTGGAAAAACCGAGGGTTCAGATGGTTCAAATGGCTCTGAGCACCATGGGACTTAATTTCTGAGGTCATCAGTCCCCTAGAACTTAGAACTACTTAAACCTGACTAACCTAATGACATCACACACATCCATCCCCGAGGCAGGATTCGAACTTGCGACCGTAGCAGTCACGCGGTTCCAGACTGGAACGTCTAGAACCGCTCGGCCACCCCGGCTGGGAAAACCGAGTGTATGACGGCTGATTCTGATTTAGGGTTTGGAGGGGGGGGGGGGTGGAGGCAGAACTCACATACCCTATTAGTATGTATGAGGCACACGCCGATTCGCTGCTGTTGCTGGAGCAACTAGTTCCGCGAGGAGGCTCGGCCACAAAACTGATGACAATGCTGGGGAATAAACATAGATAAATTATACACCATCGTAATCTCCAGCAATGTCTCAGCTTTCGGATGAAGGTTGTTAGACTCACCCAGGCCATCTCCTTCAGGCAATCATCCTGGCTGAGGGAGTGTATTTATTTGAATATGAAACATAGACATTCTACAGTGTGTGACTTTGAGAAAGAGTTTTTTAAATTAATGAATAACTCAGTTTTCGGTAGAACAACGGAGAATTTGAGAGATCATTGTGAAATTTTAATTATAGCCGAATAGGATGGGCGTTGGAGCATAAGGAAATGCATCGCTGGACCAAATTTTATGTGGGTCACGATATTCAGTGGCAACATTGTTGCTGTGGAGATGTCGAAGGCTGCAGCAGAGGTCACAAAATCTGTGTATGTGGGCACGTGGATAGAACTGTGATCTATATAAAGAAAATAGGGTGTTACAGTGATTAATTCGACATGTTTTCAGAAACAACCGATAGTCCTTATGGTACTGACCCACAGAACAAGAAGGTTATCATTCTAATGAAAGACGAGGCGGATGGGTCACTCATTGTGAAGCTTATGGGTCTACGAGCCAAGATGTCATCGAGAGGCGGGCTAAGAATGCCTGTCATGTTACGTCAAAAGCCCTCTCGATTGAAGGCTATTTAGTTTTGAATACATTGTGCAGTTTACACTGAACTATGTTGTTACAAATATTTACTATCAAAAACAGTCTTGGTCAAAAATTATTTATTCCGGTGTCCGATTTCGGCCACAACTGTGGTCATCTTCAGACCAATGAGTAAGAACTTCCTTCTGCTGGTAAAACAGCCTGTGAATATCTACTCGTTGTTATCATACCAATGTTTGGCTGAGCCCTCCAAATAGGAAAATACGTTAGTCAAACACTCGGTGTCATCCCATTTGTTAAATTTTGCTATACGCTCATATACCTTCAGCCACATATTTGGATCTTGGCCATCGTCACCAGAGAACCCGGAAGGATGACTCATGTGGTGGCACACAGTTGCTGTCATCGTAAAGTCCTCTTCATATTCTGTCTTCAATAGATTCCGATCTGTTGAATATTGCTCTAACTCGGGTTTCTCTCCACGTAAACGACAGCTCTGTCGTGGCCTGATGGGAGCCACTGTGCCGTCATAATACGCGGTATCACAAGTGCCAATGCGAGGCGCCTCTGCCAGAATAATGTCACGTAGAAGAAGGTGCAATCAAGTGAATGACAAACACTAGCTTAACGAAGGTTTATTCGGCACTTGCACATACAAGAGCACGGAGCGAACTGCCGACAGATGAAAGAAATATGGGCAAGAAAAAAGGCAACCAAGATGAAGCCGAAGACACGAAGCCGACAAGAAGCATGGACAGAGGACCGGAAACAGAAACACAGCGAGCGAATGAGGGAAGTTTGGGCAGCAAGATATATATATATATATATATATATATATATATATATATATATATATGAAATGGGTAAAAAAGTTGTACTGCTGTTTTCATGTGAGTGACAAAATGAGTAAAATTATGCTACCAGTTGGTGGATTTTGGATTAATAGTAATAGTATAAAACAAATTATCTCTGCAATAGTTTTGTGTCCAGTCAATAAAAATTTATAAATAATCTGTAGTGTTATAGTCAGTAGTAGTAAAAAGTAGTAGAAGTAGTAGGAAAAAAATCTTTTTCTATACCTGTAAAAGAGAGAGAGAGAGAGGTGAATATTTAATAAGAATGTATCTCTGCATTGGGATATTAGAACTAAATTGTTCCTCAAGATTCAAGCTGTACCTCAAGAACTAAACAGTACCTCGAGAATCAAATTTTAGTTGAAGAATCAAATTGTCCCTCAAGAACTACATTGTATCTAAATATTCAAGTTGTACCTGTTGCTACTGAATAAATAAATTTCGTTACCATACGTCATTGTTATTATTTATAGGAAAACTACAGGGTGGTCCCGAATTCATGGTACAAACTTTAATGGTAGGTGCAGGACATTGTAACAAGGATATATTGTATAGGAATGTATAGTCCCAGGTGACGCGGTGAGGCGTAAACAGGGGAAATAACGGCCGAAAGGAAAACGAAAGATTTTATTGAAATCGTTGTTGACAAGTGTCATGTTTACAGTAAGTGTTCAAAATTGCGTCCACCATGAGCGATACATGCTTGACAGCGTCGGTGCAGCGATTGGCGTACACGTTCAAAGATGCCTGGTATTTCACGCACACCTGCAGCAGCTACAGATATGCGAGCAACGAGATCCTCATCTGAGTCAACTGGAGTCTCATAAACAAGACTCTTAAGATGTCCCCATAAAAAGTAATCGAGGCAAGAGAAATCAGGAGATCGGGGTGGCCAAGGGACTGGTCCACCACGCCCAATCCATCTAGCACCAAACGTGGCATTCAGGTAATTCCGTACAGCAGTGCTGAAGTGTGCTGGCGCTCCATCGTGCTGAAACCACATGCGGTTACGAATGGCGAGCGGAACATCTTGCAGCAGTTCTGGTAACACTTCTTGCAGAAAAATAAGATAGCTTTCGCCACAGAGTCGCGTGGGTAGTAAGTATGGCCCAATCAAAAAGTCGTTCACAATACCAGCCCACACATTAATACCGAAACGTTGTTGATACGCATGTGGACGCGTTGCATGTGGATTATCTGTTGCCCACACATGGGAATTGTGCGCATTAAAGACACCCTCGCGTGAAAATGTCGCTTCATCTGTAAATAGCACATGACCTACGAAATCCGGCTGCAACGCACATTGCTGCAACAACCACTGGCAGAAGTTCACGCGAAGAGGATAATCTGCCGGATTCAATGCTTGTACTTTTTGAAAATGGAAGGGGTGTAAGCGATTTTCATTTAACACTCTGCATACAGTCTGATGACTCACATGTACGTCACGCGCAACAGTTCTTGTGCTTGACTCGGGTCTATCAGCCACTATGTTCAAGATGCGTTCTTCCAGTCTTGGAGTGCGTACAGCTCTTAATCGACCAGCGTCATGTCTGTTGACGTCGAACGTACCTGTTTCACAAAGTTGACGATGTAACCGTTGAAAAATTCTATGATCCGGCATTCGTCGATTAGGATACTCCGCGCGATACATTCGTAACGCAGCTCTGGCGTTACCATTTGCACGGCCGTACATGTAATGCATGTCTGCTTTTTCTGCATACGTAAAGTCACCCATCGTCTACGGCAGCACAATTGTGAATGGCGCTTGTCCCTACTGCGATACATCATGTTCATCTACTGCCCTCTACCGGCAGTGACACCAACCGATCACTCCATTTCTCTTTCCCCTGTTTACGCCTCACCGCGTCACCTGCGGCTATACATTCCTATACAATAAATCCTTGTTACAATGTCCTGTACCTACCATTAAAGTTTGTACCATGAATTCGGGACCACCCTGTATAACCACAGCACTGTACTCCTATATACGAAGACCGTGCAAGACATACATGTGATTGATTGCATGGGATTTTGCCTATTGTGCTGCATCTGTTTCGTTATGGAAGGAAGTTGCACGTAACCATGTCCGCTTCCAGAGCCATATAGCAAACATATCTAAATTTGTATCACCAATGCTTGGGGAAAGCCACGGACATAGTATCTGGGCAATGTTGAATACTATATAGGTATCAAAGTGTCAGCAGGGAGAAATTAGTAAAGAAAGCTACGCAGAATGTAAGATAACAATTCATTTATGTCTCAGCCAACTTAAAATAATTTTACATTATCATAAGCAGACACAACACTGCTTCCACACCTCTTCCTCTTCTTTTTCTCCTTTTTGAGTCGATGTAGAGCAGCGTACTGTAAAATAGCCGAAAAAATGATGATTTGACGTATTTATGTTGTCTTGTCCTTCCCCTTGATATAGATGATGGTATCAGTGTGGTCGAAAAACGGAAGCGATGTCACCATATCTTTATACTGGGATTATGACAGTAAATTCCATAGGAGAAACGTGTTGACCACTTAGCACTCCCATGTTCTAGCTCAGTTCACACCCTTGTAAGACCTCAGTGAAGTGATACCTGCCGAGTACGTTGCTAATATCTCAGGTGTATGGTTTGAATGCAATGTATTTCAATATGAACTCCATACACACTTCATCACAGTAAACTTAAGCGTCTGCAATGATGTTCACATCTTGAGGTGCAATTGTGAAGTGCTCAGGGTGTGGCGAGCACTTGTTCATTTATACAGCTCACTGCACAACACCAATGAGAGACCAACAGTTAATAACAGAGTCACGTAATGCTAGAGCATACGCTGCCGTGTGTTCAAGAAAATTTGCTGGAGACTCAAATTCAGTTCGTAGATTTATGGGTCCAGATGTAATTATCTCACTATGCTTTGAGCTGTCTATTGCAATGACTGGCGCTAGCTCCTTGAATTTCCGTAGGCTTAGTAGACATCCTTACTCTTCGACATAGTGAGAAGCACGGAACCTAGAATGCATGTGAAATGCTAAATGGTAGATTGTACAATTTTCATCCCATAGAAGTTGTAGATTATCATCTAGGTAGATTTCAAAATACAGGTAGATTCGTTCATTAGCCAATTGAGTTGTCAAATTTGGTGGATTACATTCCCTTTACTATTGGTCTGCCCCGTAATTTGAAGATGATTACTGAGCGATTCTACATTCGCCAACATACATGCGAGTAAGGACCACGAAGATAAGATAGGAGAGATTAGAGGGCATTTGGAGGCATATAGATACTCGTTTTTTCCTCTCTCTGTTTGCTAGTGGAACAGGAAATGTAATGACAAGTAGTGGTACAGGTTACACTCCTTCACGCACCGTACGTGTGTTGAAGGGTATTTATGTACATGTACATGAAATGTAAGTATAATGAATCTGGGCGTCTCCAGTTGAACGGAGGTTTTGATAGCCGACATTTGTCTGCTTGCAGTCGGTAGCACTGGGTACTCAAAAAGCTCCCATGAATGGAAAGATAATGGTAGAAATATAGATCAAAACTCTTATGCTGCCTATATGATACAGTTATACGTGGCATTTTCCGTATTATTTTATTGCCCGTGATCTCTTTCTCCTCTTGAGCTCTCTAAGTTCTTGTTTAGGATTCAGAACAATTCGTTCCATGTCTTCACAGTATCCTATCAGCAGCTTTAAAGAAATACTCGTACATGCAGTTCATCTCCTATACTCTTCCGCTTTTTTACCCCCTGGCTCATCTATAAACCATTTAGCAGTTTCTAAAGTAATTATTTAAATCAGAGAAAGATGCATAGACATACGAGTTAATAGTTAATGCTATTCGTACAATGTAAATTGGAAATTTGTGGTAAGGTCTTATGGGACCAAACTGCGGAGGTCATCGGTCCCTAAGCTTCCGCCCTACGTAATCTAACTTACACTGACTTACGCTAAGAACAACACACGCACCAATGCCCGAGGGAGGACTCGAACCTCCGAGGGAGGGTGGGGGGAGGCTACCTCGCCGACGCGGACCGTTAACAAGGCGCCCTAGACCTTGCTACCTTGCGTGGCGCCTGCATTGTGTTTGCAGTCAACCTCGACCCTATTAAAATCATATCGTATCTCACGAGAAAAGAACACTAAATCGTTACGTGTAAGGTTCGATGCCACTCTAGCAGGATTATCCCTTTTCGCAAATGATCCATCAAGGTACATGAAACTCCTAAATGGGAGGGTTAAGGCGCCTTGATTTTGGATGACAATACTAATTTCATCGTTCTTGTTAAGGTGGTTGAAGCATAAGGCTAATGTGAGAAGTATTCCTGGTGCATAGTACGCTTGTCTTACTCTAGTGGGTTAAATGTAAAGAGCGACGTCATTGTGGGGTTTCAAACCTGGTGATTTAAGAAACTCGAAATTCGCAACTGTTATCACCTTGCTGTATTGTTGTGAAGTGCCACGCTGTGAGTTGTATATGCTGTTGTTATACTTTAAGCCCATACTGTCTTCCTGACCAATAATATAAGTACGTAAGCAGCAGGCTCCTGCAAGCCCTAACTCGCTGAAGGTCACCAACGCTTCCGCTCCCCGACAGGCTCCAGCTGGTCAAAGGTCTGCGCCGCTACTCCAGTCTTTGACAGGACTCTGCACTTTGAAGGTCACTGGTGGTCCCGCTTTAGATGGAGACGTACAATGATTTCATCACCGCGAAAGTCAAAAAGTTGTTTAACCTGGTCCATGTTTCGCAGCTCCATGTAGTCCAATGTCTAATCTGTTACTGGAAGATGTACCTTTGGTAGGGGTCTCAACGACCTTATACCCAGTTCCAACTGGCGGGAAGAACCCGGAAATCGTATGAATCAATCTATTGTAGAAATAGTAGTTCGTTGCAGTGCTACACTCGACACGGATTGCACTGACAGGAAGTATAGGATGAATATAATTACAGTTAAACTTTCAAAACGCTGCAGAAATAACACCACTGGTCAGAATGGCGTGAAATTGCAGTGTAATATTATCGGAGGAGGGGGAAAACGTATGGCAGAAGAAAAAAATAGTCTGAAAATTGGTCAATTGATGGTGCTGTATCCGTCAGAATACGTAAATGAAAACACGTGTAATGCTCACGACATTCTGAAGCTGGTATAAGCACGCCGGGTACACGGCTTTTCCTCCTTTCGCATCTGCGACGTTCGCCATGACTGTCTCAATGCAGGATCGCGCTCTGCTGGTAAAGCCGTATTACGAGAATGATGACTGTGCTCGCGTCGATCTGTAGAAGTTCCGGACACTGAAGGGTTTGAAGAAAGACGATGGTCCGATGACTGATATGGGTCTGAAGAAAATGATTCGAAAATTCGAAAAGACACGTTCTATTGATGTGCATCCTGGTAGAGGGAGGAAACGAATTCATTCGACGTCAGTGGAAGCAGTGGTCAGTGCAATGCAGGAGGAGACGAGTGGTGGTGTGCAAACGTATAGTGCACGGAGAATTCCCCGAACATTGGACATACCCGTGAGCAAGGCGCCTAAAATCATACTAAACATCCTTATTTGCTATACATTCAGAATTACCCATGCGCACGAGTTGCTTCCTGTTGACCTTCCCGAAAGAGAGACCATTGCTTTAGAATATCTTGTTCACATGGAAATGGACAATGATTGGCCGTGGAAGATTTTGTGGACAGAAGAAGTCCTCTTCCATCTGACGTGATATGTCAATACACAAAATTGTCAAATATGGTGAAACGTCCCCTTTGAACATCTTATACAAGACTGTGCTTAACCTGGCACACAATGATTTTATCGCAACGCAATCTGACTATCAAAAATCCCTGCAAAAGAATGGCCCTGAGTAACATTAAACTATACATTTCAGAAATCACTTACCTCACAAAAATCTTCATTACTCGAACTACTGCAATACAGCGAGCGCCACTACTGCCAGCTAAATAAAAGATTCAAACTACTGAAGGCACTAACTACTGATAGGGATAGTTAGCAAATGAAAGATATTAATAGAGAACAAACAATGTATTTACCTTAATATTCATAATTGACATCCAGTATTACAAATTATCAAAACTCCGCCATCTCTCTCCCCACATCCACCACTGCTGGCGGCTCACCTCCAACTGAGCAACGCTACGTGCTGTTCACATCCAGCTGCCGCTCTACAATGGCAGACAACAATGCAAACTAGCCACAGACTGCACACAGCACATCCAGTGATTTTCATATAGAGCGCTACGTAACTTTTTCCATCTGACGTGATATGTCAATACACAAAATTGTCAAATATGGTCAACGGAAAATCCACACGCAAAACCACCAGTACCATTTCATCCTGGAAAGGTCACTGTGTGGTGCTGGTTTACGGCATCATTTATCATAGGGCCATATTTTTTCGAAGAGAAAGGTGCTTCCGGTCCTGTTACCTGTACCGTCACTGGTAAGCACTATGAGAGTCTTTTGCTCAATAACGTCATTACAGCTCTCCAGCAGCATGGATATGTGGATGGGATGATTTATATGCAAGATAGCGCACCTTCGCTCATTGCAAATATAGTTAAGCAGCTGCTGAAGTGGCATTTCGGAAATGTTAGAATTATCAGCCACCATTTCCCTACAACTTGAAATTACAATGAAATAAACAAACTTAGCTGCTTACAGGCGTTGACATACGTCAACGGGGATAGATGAGAATGAATGCCCCGACCGTGACTCGATCCCGGGATCTCATGCTTACATGGCAGACGCTCTATCCATCTGAGCCACCGAGGACACAGAGGATAGCGCGACTTCAGGGATTTACCTCTGCCACACCTCCCGCGGAACCTACATTCTCAACGTATTGTCCTGCACTACATTCGTAGTGCCCCCACCCATTATACTCATTACTGGCGGCGTGTTGCCGATTCCCGTAAGAGTTCGGGCACTGTTTGTGCATTCGCACAGAAGAAGAAGATGGTCAAGTGGCTGGTGAGCCTTATATATATATATATATATATATATATATATATATATATATATATATATATATATATATATATATATATACTAAGATGGTATCTGTTCTTTCTGGCATACTATCTTAGTATATATATATATCCCTACAATTTGGCCGTCCCGATCGCCTGATCTTAAACCACATTGCTTCTGGCTGTGGGGCTATATGGAGGATGTGCTCAATGTTCCGATTGTTGATGTACCTGCACTGAAGGCACGCATTGCGTAACACACTCTGGAAGTGACTGCGGGAACACTTCGATCAGTTGTGGAACATGCTGTTTTTCGATTTCAACTTGTTGCAAAAACACGGTGGACAGAATATTGAACTTGTACTGCGCCTGTCACAAGGAAACTGATAATCCGATATGATTCTCGTTGATGCTTTTTGTGCAGTTTTTGGCCTCAGGACATTTAAAAACCGATGCAATTGATGCTTCTATGCCGTTTTTGGCCTTAGGACAATAAAAAACCGGCGTGCCGACGTGATTGATGCGTTTTATGCGGTTTTTGGCCTCAGGAAAATTAAAAACCGATGTGAGTGTTGCTTTTTATCCGGGTCTTGGCCTCAGAACAATTGAAACTGATTTTTCCCATCCGATGTGATATGACTTTGCCATGGCGAATGGGCTTACGTAACTAACAATATCACACCTGTACACCCACGCAGACTGAGTAGTACAGTTTGTTTAACGTAATGCGTACACCTTAGGCATTTTTGTCTGATGCGTTTCTAATTTGTAGTCGAACACTATTAAATTATGATGCTCACAGCGCCATCTGTTGCTACATTTTGTAGCTATTTATTTTTCTTCTGCATTACGTTTTCCCCCTTCTCCCATAATATTCCGTTGCAATGTGACGTCATTCTGACCTGTGGTGTTATTTCTACAGCGGTTTAATTATAATAACCCTGTATATCCACAGACAGGCGAAACAGGTAATTTTATTACGGTCCTTCTCCAGAACCTGTCCTTTTGTGAAACCCAGTAGCTATCCTATAGAACCTTTCCGGTTATAGTCAGTCGTTGCATTCGGTGTCTCTATTTCGGATTCAGTTTTAGAGCACGACCTGCGGCGTTCGTAACTTGCTTGAAATTCACACCAAGCCCAATTTAATTTCTCCATACATCGTTTTATCAATTACAAATGCTGCAATGCACTACTCTATTCCAGTGTCCTTTCTCCAGTGTATTGCCTTGTCTTTAGTAGCTAAAATTCGATCTGCAGCTTTGCGCCCTGGGAGATCCTTATGTTTTGCTTATGGAGTGTACTATTCCAAGTAAGCCTTATCAAGTAGGTTAATCCCCCTATCACAACCAACTGAACGGTTTTGAAGGTTTGTATCAAGTTTGCAGTAATTATACCCTGGAATATGCAATTCGACTGGAAGTTCGTCGAGAATACCATCACGTATTATAATGTGTAACCAACAATGCATCGTATGCTACGATGTTTGTTGTGCTCTCTGCACGCCATTTTATAGGAAATTGTCAGTGTCAATTCAGCTGCAGCACGAAAACCAAGCAATTAAACTAGCTCACTATTCCCTTGATATTTTACGTTGCGCCCTATGAGAAACACATATGGTTCTGAGCTCTTCTGAAAATCCTTCTGTCTAAAAGCACCCTGAAATATGAGTACTAGTGCCATTATTTAAGACATAAGTTCAGGGATTTGTCCCACTCTGGAAATTGTAATATCTCAATCGGTTTGGGGGTTATGACTTCTTAAATTCCGTCCTGTGTTTTGAGATATGCACCGAATCACCCACGTTAAATTTCTGTTTATGTGGATCCAACATTTTAATACGATAGAATACCGTATCCATGAGTTAATTATCACGAACATCGATTGTTCTCATTTTTATTGTGCTATGTTCGGTTCGATTACACTGTGCAGTTATTTCTGAGAACGTATCTGTCCATTTTTATGAAATGCGAAGGCCAAAACTCATCCACAGTAGGGCTTCTGTTGTTCAATTCAGGAGTTCCATAATACCCGCCCTCAGATGAGTGAATGTTGAACGCTGCATCACGGATTTGAAACCTAGAAATACCTGTTGCGAGCTCTCCTCTCTGATCTGTTCAGAGGTTGTCTGGGCATCAGTTCAGACACGTCTGCAGCAAACGCTCAAAGAAATTCTGTGACATCTCTCCCCGTTTTTGTTTTAAAAGTTAACGCCCATGTGAATTTAGAGTAAGTATCAATGACCATTAAAATACGTTTGAATCCATTATTCACATGTAAATATTCCCTCATGTCTACAAGATCAGCCTGTCATAAATTATCCAAACCTTCAATCGTAATACCCATGGGGAGTATGTTTTACATGCATGTTTGTGAAGTTCTCAAACTACTGTCTCATTGTTATTCAATGACACCTTTCTAGGCTCGGAAATTACTGGAAAAACCTCGTTCGAATGAGAAGTACTATCATCAGCATCTGATGCCATGAGCTGCTATATGAATCTATTGCCTATTGGGATCGTGGTACAATTTCTTATGTGCACTGGTCAGTTGCAGTATTTCACCATATATGTCCAGTTTCTTGGGTGAATAATTTACAATTTTTGTGGGAATTAGGAAAATGATGTTCATTATACCTAGTGGCCTTTGAAATTTCCTGTCACCAATCCACGCTGTGTTATCTGATAAACTTATTGGTTGTGTGTCCAGCATGTATGGCTGTACCCCGCAAACAACAAATGTTTTGTCTATCCTGTTACCGCAGTGGTGGTTAGTGAAATCGGCAACTTCATCGTCATTGTGTAACTTCGCTGAGAGTTCATCGAGCGATTCAGTAACTGGTTCGAATGTTTCTCTCAGTGTCTGCTCTCGATGTACATTTCCTAATCTTTAACAGTCGCAACTTCCCTCGAACTGGCTTCTATGCTGTGATGAATTTATGTTTAGTTGACATCTTGTTATACACTAAGTGGGCTGCTTCACAGGGTGCACCTTACATATATTTCGCTCAACATTTACAAAAAATGGCTCTGAGCACTATGGGACTTAACATCTTAGGTCATCAGTCTCTTAGACTTAGAACTACTTGAACCTAATTAACCTAAGGACATCACACACGTCCATGCCCGAGGCAGGATTCGGACCTTCGACCGGAGCAGCTGCTCGGTTCTGGACTGAAGCGCCTAGAACCACTCGGTCACAACGACCGGCTCTACATTTACAATTGAGTCTTTCTTTTCAAGTGGAGTAAGCCTAGCAGCTAATTCACTAGTCAGTCTCTGAAGTGTCTGGATGTAGATCTCTAGCTCATTAACCTCATATTCTAGAGGGTGAAACTTTCCATCTATATACAGCCGCAATCTCTGTCCATTTATACCCGCCTCTCAGGCCTAGTGCCCAGCAGACGCGCGAACATGTCCGTGGCATGATGTAAACTAATATACCTCACCTCTCTCATAGCTACTTATAAAGAAACTCCTGGACGTTGCGCCTGTACCTACTATCACTCAGTTTTCTCGTTTCACTAATAACAAGGAACCTGTTCAGTCTGTACGTATCTTTACAAATTCATTGAATGACATTTCTGTTCCTATATGCGCTTAGTAAATGAGCTTTGTATTGAAATGGTCTTGTTTGAAGGCTGTACTGAGGTTTCCATTATCCCACACAAACTTTTTTGGGATTCTGGGATCTGTCTGGATCAAATAAAATAAGTCAACAGTCATATGAAAACCGAAACAGAAATTTCATAGAATTTGATCTTGTTTCTCCACTGCATCACCACCAAATATGAAGACTGGGTCTGACATTCCTTTGTCTGGTGGAGGGAGATGACTACTTTGACTACATGTCATGTTACACCATCAACTGCACCATCACATCATCTTGCGGAAACTGGTACTTGGGCTGAGACAGTGTTTTTAAAACTCAAATAGGACTCAGACAGGTGCGTAGGAGTGACATGAGAATATTTGTGTTGCAGCAGTTGGATGGATCTACAGTTATTGCGCTCGTATATTATCTGGGTGAGGTATCCCATTCTTTTTCTTATTCTTCTTCTTCTGCCCTTCTTCCACACCATCACAAGAGCAGTCGCTTACAACAAAGTCCTGACAGTTCACTCACCCCGCGTTGATACCGAATTCAGCAGGCATCGGCGTCCAGTGTACTTTTACAGAAAACAATATATAACCGCTATAGCTCAGTGACTTAACCAATTGAGTTACAATAGATACACAGCGAATTTAGGTATATACACACCTGAAAGGCTAGTTCATAATTCATTCTGACAATGACCAGTCACAACATGACTGAAACAATTTTCTGCTTTTTGTGGGATTATAGGCATTGCAATGAAAATACTGGTTTTAGTAATGCTGATGTTAAGAGAGATATAGAATACTTAAAAGAAAACATCTACGCTTTGACATACATTTTTATTCAGTAATCATGTGCTACATCAAAAAAAATTATTAGTTCTTTCTTCATGCCTGTACAGAATTTGGAATATAAAGCTTTCTTGTAAGCATGTATTTCTCTAAAACTCATTGCAATTTCATTAGCTTTTGTTACCATTGTGTTGATACTCTATTCTTCTGTTCTAAATCATCAACATCCATGGTACTCATATGGAGATATGTCTAATGATCTTGATACACTGAATACAGAGTAGCCATCTCTTCAGTCTTTCCAGCACAACGGATAGCACCATCCACAACTGAAAAAGTTCGTAATGATGAAGTATTGCATATAATTCTTGTATCTCCTGATTTTACATGGAGTGGAGAGTCATCAAACACCACAGTAAAGGTCACAGTGAGAGGAACACAGTAAATGGCAGAATTAATCATTCAGTAGCCATCTTGTGATTCGTGTAGGGTTCTACTCGACACATACCATTCGGGCTGAGAAAGACACACTTTAATACTCCTAGATGCATTTTCGATCTCTAGCACAACACACCAGTCACCCTTCATTGATCTTCCTACACCAATAATTAAGTGCACTGAACCTCTAGTTGTTAACAAGTTGAAGTGAAAAACAATTGAGCACTGGGAGGATTCGGTAGGTCCTCTTGCACAACGTCAACACTCTGTACTTGAGGAATATCCCTGGAATGTTCTGGGACATGCATATGTCTTAGTCCAGTACTGATCTTCACCATATGGTGTGGAACCATCTGCACACATACTCTGACAGTCATTCACTGGCTGGTTGTGTTCATCAAAGAGTGGGAGGGATAATGAAAGATCATTTTCCTGCTGCTGACAGAAGCGCCACAGGATCCCAGAGTGCTGCTGCGATTGCCGTTCCTGACAGTCTGGGGGTTATTGCAGCTGACATGGACATGCAGGAGCCCGCTGAAGTTGCAAGTCCTGGCGAGTCAGTGATTGCTGAACGAAGAAGAAGAACCACTGCAGGACTTCATTGGCCTTTCAGTTTGATTTGAAATGCTACAGGCGACTGTAAGTTTACACCCTGACAGCAATCACTTTAACATGTAAGCCTTCCGCTCGTCTACCTGGCCACGCATGTGTTAAATTGCTTCTTCCCTCTGACAGTGGTTTTGTTCCTAGCGTGCAATGGAGTTCATCACTTTTATCAGAAATAATTTAATGAAAATGTGGACTTGTCTTTATTGTAGTCAATTAGTGACGAGTGATTAATCTTTTATAAATAAAATAAATAAAATATTTTGTAAATAAAAGTATGGTTAAAATTTATTGATTATAAAATATAAAAAACACAAGTTCATCGAGTTGACAAATAAATAATGAACAGTTGGAAACTCAAATAGCAACACCAATGAATTAGTCCTCCACTGGATGGCGTTTGCTTGGCAAAGGTTTATTTGTTTAATCTGGCTCGAACCAGTGATAACGTAATCTGAAATTGTTTGACGCTTAATAGATTTTGGTGGATTTATCCTACACAGAGGCTATACTACGTTGGAGCAGATGCAAACAAGTGGCAGGAAGGAGAGGACATTACGCACCTGACCTGTTTTTCCCAAGGCCACTTCAGGTGGTTTTCAGTTCCAATTTCGGCCTGCAGTGAACAACACATTTATCACAGAGATGGTTGATGGATAGACTGAATGTAATGGCATGCTCGACCAGGGCCCTCAGCTAAGAGAAGTGCTTCTGTGTTCCAACTCAGACCATTCTAGAGCCGCCATAAAGGCTGCATTCTGTTCTAAAATTCTCCCGCAGGCCTCCAACTTCCCAAAATCCTGGCAGCCAAAGGAATGACACCACCTGATGGCTCCCTCAATAGCGTTTAGTCCGAGGTACACAGGGAAATTAGTGAATTTTTGTGGCTGCCATCCCTTTACACAATAGTCTTTTATGAAACTATTGAAAAGTCTTGGCCGTGTGACCTATCCAGCATCCCTTCCCCTGCAATGGCTAGAGGTACCTAGCGGGTAGATCCAGGTAGGCAGTTTTTTCGCCTCCTTAGCTGAATGCATTGTCTGGTGGGAGAAATTCTTGGGACCAGTGTTCTGTCCCCAGTGAGTGCTTCAAGATGTCCCTCTCCCTCATAGTTACACATGCCTTTCAAGCCCCAAATGTTGTTAAATAACCAACCTGCCCACTTGTACTCAACTGTATAAAGTAGTATTTGAAGGAGAGTCTTCATAAAGATCCTGCATGCATTAACATTTTACATGCTCCCATCAGTGCCTGCTCATGTTAATAACTTCTTATTACCTTACGAAAATGATGTCTAGGATATAATAACAACATTAAGGAGTACCCTTGAGTTTGAACATAAATGAGAGAGTGACTTGTCCTCTCTCACCTTTAATAGCTATAATAGGAACAACAATGAAGTGGAGCATCTACTCTAGCATGTGTGAGACTGGTTCTGATTTATCTACCTACCACAGTTGCCCAAGGACGCTCCGTGCACGTTTTAGGAATTTCGTGTTGAACCTACGGCCTACAAGGTAGGAAGATACCATCACACATGTGCAGAGTTCAGAAGACTACAGAATTACAGACAGTGATGTAATCTGACAATGATCTCAATGTCGGTTCCACTACACTCTATAAGCTCTCGTCTCCTTGGAGATTATATGGGTTAATTAGTGATTATTATGTTACATTCCTCTTGTTTTAGTTGACCGTGTATATCGAGACTTCGTTCATTGTTAAATGCAATGGTGTGGTACTAACTGATGGAGATGCATTAAGAACTGGTAAAATTTAATTTATTTCCTTTATCATACTGCACAAACATAAACACACTATTATTCAAACTGTGTGTCGCTACTATTAAACCTAGAGATAAATCCTTTGATACTCGACCACCTTTGGCTCACGCAGCCTACACCTTCCACAGCCTCTCAACAACTGCCTCTGCTTGCGACTCTCCGCGCCACTGGGCACTGTCGCCCTCCAAAGAACAACCACTTACAGATACTACACACCAGTACCCTCATATCCCCCCAAAACCAAACTAGAGCTAGGTTACCTTTTGAGGGGACTCAGAAGTACTAGCGAAAGTTATACTATAAAAAATCCAAAATTGAAAAATACAATAGTTAGTATTTCATGTCAAAGTAGTTGCAATAAGTATCTGACCCTGAGAACAAATGACTTTCAAAATATAACTAATGTTAATTAACCTTATCTCCACGCACATAAAACATGATTAATGAATACAGAAATTAGAAAATTATTTAATGACAGCAAGAACATTACACATAATTTACTTACTGTCTGTTAATCAGCAAGAAAAATATAAAAAAGATAAGATAATGTGACTGGCACAGTTTCCCTTTTGTTGGAGATATCAAGCATATTAGTAAAGGTTACTTTTAACTACACACATGAATCACACTAATGAACATAATTGACACTAAGGAATGGAATCTGAATAAATGAGCCTAATTTTAAATAACCTAATACAAACGTAAAACCTATATACACAAAAGCATCGACACTATGCATCTGTAAAAACTACAGTTACAGGCATAAAACATTTTATCAATTAACTATTGAAATTTGAAAATTGGCACAAAGCACACAGACTACTTATACAAAAATCAGTACATACCCTTAAAGAAAAATTTTCCATTTACAACCAGGTTACTTTGAGTGAATCATTTATGAACGAAAGACATTTTGTTGGCTTGAGCACTTTTCACACCATAAGGAAATATTGGGCACTCTGCTATGGGGCCCTACCTATATGCTGAGCAGAACTTCACACGATTTCACTAGGGGGAGTGGCATCGTCGCCGCTGAGGACTCACAAACACTATACTTAACACAGCATTTCTTACTCTGCTTTTATCACTGTCCTATGTGTTGAGCTCTCTCCCTGGAGGCACCACCTTATCGTAGCACTGTCCGTGCGGGTGGGAGAGTTTGCGTGTTCCTGTGATGCTGAGAGCTATACCGGTGGTAGCGTAGCTACTGGCAGGTTCAACCTAGCCGGTCAGGTCTCAGGAGAGGAGCCAGACGAAGTGTGCCTCACAACGACCTACCGTCCTTTCCTCCCTTTCCCTTCCAGTCCCTTCCCTTTCCTTCTTCCCTTCTGTCAGTCTCTTCATCGGTGTAGGAGGCGGGTAATATCGATAGATAAACACTCACGGCTTCTGTACCGACGAAGCAAGGCACCTGTGATGTGCCTTAAGGGCGTATGTCAGGATACTTCCAGTGGCATAAGGCCATTCACTACATCCCCTGCCTCTTGCCAGTCGTATCGGCCCTACGATCCACTGCCAACCAGAGGCAGAGGACAAGAGAGTGGATCTGCATCTGCGCAACTGCTTGTCCACTTTAAATACCTTCACGCGCAGATGACTCCGGCAATGTTTCAATGGACTATGAGCTTTGAAAGTCCTGCGACGATGGAGTACTGATGGTGAGGCAAGGGTTTGGTGTACCTGAACCTTAGTTGGTGCTCTGCAAGTTAGGCGGTCAGACTGTGTTGGTCGTTCTGGTACTCGTGAGAGACGGGAGGACTGGTTCGGCAGCTCGTCAGACGACAAAGCAGCCCTATTTAGGATCGCTCTGCTTTCCCTAATCCAGGGAGGGGCCTAGAAAAGGTGGCCTAAACATAGCCCGTCTCAACCCAGCACAAGTGGAAAACTGCGGTCACTTGTTCACTAACATATGCGGTCAAAAAAATAATAAAATAAACAGTTACCTTAAATTTCTAATGACTGGAGTCTGGAACGCCCGTACTTTACAGGATAACGACCATAATCAGTGCCCAGAGAGAAAGACAGGACTTATCGCAAGGGAATTGGCTAGATATAACATCGACATTACCGCCATAAGTGAAACACATCTTAGTGACTCTGGACAGTTATGTGAACCGCTCGGAGGTTATACCTACTACTGGAGTGGAAAATCATCCACTGAAAGGGCGGAAAGTGGGGTAGGCTTTGCCATACGCAATAAATTGGCATGCTCACTAACAGAACTCCCAAAAGGTATCAGTGACAGAATAATAACACTCAGAATTCACCTGGCATCCAAGAAATATCTTCACTTGATCAATGTTTACGCACCTACATTGCCATCTCCGGATGAAGAGAAGAACAAGTTCTACCAAGACCTCCGACATGTCCTTAGGGATATTCCTTCTGCAGATAAACTTCTGTTACTTGGTGATTTTAATGCTCGTGTTGGGAATGATTTCAGTGCTTGGAATGGAGTCCTCGGTCGCCATGGGATTGGAAAATGCAACTCGAATGGTTTGGATCTTCTAACTCTATGTGCCGAGTTTGAACTCTGTCTGACAAATACATATTATCGTCTGCCTGAAAAATATAAAACGACATGGATGCATCCGCGATCTAAACACTGGCACCTTCTGGATTATGTGATAGTACGGAGAAAAGATCTTGGTGACGTACTGGTCACACGTGCAATGACAGGCGCTCAGGGATGGACAGACCATCGACTCGTGAGGTCCTAATTAAAGATAACTTTGAAGGCACCACGCCGAGCTTCACACAAAATACCAACAAAATTGTCCTGCAAAATCTTGGCCAATGATCAGACTATGAGAGCAAAACTGGATGAAAAATTTGGTGTCGATGGCCTTTTGATATCTGAATCTGCTCCTGTGGATGAACAGTGGAGTGCATACGCTAGCAGACTGCGTGGCTGTGCTTCAGAAGTCTTGGGAAAGCCTCAGAAGAAGCACCAGGACTAGTTTGACGACTCAGATCCAGAGATCAGAAAGCTAATTAATGATTTCAGAACCTCTCTTCGCACCCCTGATGATAACAAGCGTAGAGCAGCGCATTGCAATCTGAAAGTGAAGGTACGTGCTCTCAAAGACAGTTGGTGGGCAAATAAAGCAAATGAAATACAGTTATATGCCGACACACACCAAACGGGCAGATTCTTTGAGTCCCTGAAAACTATCTTTGGTCCAAGAGTTGGGAAGATAGCACCAGTCTATAACAAAGATAAAAGTTGTCGGCTGACGCAACAGAGTGACATCCTGTCTCGGTGGGCGGAACTTTTTAATGACGTTCTTAATCCCGACCATCAGACAACCGATATTCCATACATAGAAGCACTTGAAGACCTGCCAGTTGAGGAACAACTTGCGGATGCCCCTTCCTACGATGAATTCATTTCAGCACTGGCTAAGCTGAAAAATGACAAAACAGCAGGATTAGATAACTTGCCATCAGAGCTATATAAATATGGGGGGCCAAACATCAAGAAACCATTGTTTGCTCTGATCTTAAGGATTTGGGAGTATGAAATGATTCCACAAGACTGGAAAGATGCTTGTATTTCCAAGATCTATAAAGGCAAGGGTGACATATCAGACTGCAACTCCCACAGGGGCATTTCTCTTCTCTCAGCAGAGGGAAAAGTCCTTGCCCACATACTTAACACCCGGTTAACACACTTTGCAGAAAAACTGCTACCAGAGACCCAGTGTGGCTTTCGCCCAAACAGAGGCACAGTGGATGACATATATGTTGTCAAACAAATGCAAGAGAAAAGCTTAGAGCAACATCGACCTTTTTTCATGTGCTTTGTAGACCTGGAAAAAGCTTTTGATCGTGTCCCACGGGAAGCTTTCTGGATCATACTAAAGAAAACTGGGTGGCCTGACAAAATTGTCAGTTTGATTCGGCAGTTTCATGAAAACATGATGGCAAAAATCCGCCATGAGGACGAGCTCTCAGAACAGTTTCCCGTGACATGTGGTTTAAAACAAGGCTGTGTTCTGGCTCCCACACTCTTCTCACTTTACTTCGCAGTTGTTATGAGAGACGCGACCAAAGCCTGTAGTAATCAAATTAGTCTCGACACAAGGACAGACAAAAGTGTCTTCAACATGTCTCGCCTCAGAACAAAAAGTCGCGTAACCAAACTATCCATCTTAGAGATTCTCTATGCTGATGATGTATGCATGATGGCTAATTCTTGCGAAACTCTTCAGACTTACATAAATCTGCTAAATTCCTCCTGCGGAAGATTTGGCTTAGCCATTAGCATCACTAAGAAGCAAGTTCTCAAACAGCCACTTGGAGGTCTTAATGCAGATGACTCCAGAATTGAGATAAATAACAAACCCTTGCAAAATGTGTCAAATTTCAAATACCTGGGAAGCCAAATTAGAAGTGACAACAGCCTGACAAAGGAAATCGCAGCGCGTATAGCCAGCGCAGCCTCAGCCTTCGGTAAGCTCAATGACCGAGTATGGAGATCACATGATCTCAAACTACAAACAAAAATTGCGGTCTTCAAAGCAGTAGTATTATCCACCTTACTCTATGCCTCGGAAACCTGGTGCTGTTACAAAGCTGACATTAAGAAGCTAGATAAATTTCATCCTCCATGTCTGAGATCAATTCTGCGCGTCAAATGGGAAGACCGTGTCCCAAACACGGAGATTTTGCGCCGCGTGAAACTGGCTGGTATTGAAGCTTTAATAATGAAACATCAACTGAGATGGAGTGGTCACATAGTACGCATGGATGACAGTAGGCTACCTAAAGCGGTGTTCTACTCGCAGCTCTCGTGCGGGAAGAGGAGGAAAGGTGGTCAACACCTGCGATATAAAGACACCATTTAAACGCCACCTTGCAGCCTGTGGCATTCCAAGCAACCAAGCGCCGATCGGAGTGGCGATCAACTGTACATAAGAGCATCGAAAAATTCGAGCAAAAGCGTCTAATGAATCTGGATGCTAAAAGAGAGCTCCGAAAATCTCAGCTCAAGCCTAACTAGACGTATACTTACAACTCTGCTGGTCAACTTCACTGTGCTTCATGCAACAGGATATTCAAAGCGAAATTCGGATTCGCGAGCCACATCCGAGCCTACCACAACAAGGACAGAGAAGACTGACGGAGTCGCTGTCGCCGGACACGGCGAGGAGGACATCATGTGTTGAGCTGGTCGTCACACGCAGTTACGACGTTTGATGCAAGGGAAGAATGACATCGACACCGCCGGAGACAGGAAGATCTAGGATCTCTTGTTACACCCACGAAGAATCGCCGGGTTCCACCATATGGTTAGTCGATGGCACGTTCCCGTTAAGTTGACAAGTTACGGATGCCAGTCAGCTGTTCGTGACGTCAGCCACTTCGTCCTCCCCCAAACCGTAGCGCGCCGGGCGTCGAAGGTCATTGGCAGGCAGGCATGAAAACAATAAAATAACATTACGGCAACGTGAGGTAACAAAAGACTAACGCGCTGCACGCTTAGCTGTGCACTGTTGCCTGCTTCCTGAAAACCAAAACACACGCTACAAGCATCGATCCGTTGTCCACTGCTGCGCCTGTCACATGACATAAGAGAAAGTCACACGATATCAACACAGAGAATAAAATGCACTCACTGCAGCTACCTACTAAAGTCTTCAAAATCTTTTGTCCAAAGATTTGTCCATCAGTAACGTAGCATATTTATAACTAAACATGGTTCACTATTGACACTTCCATGTGATAGTTCAGGACACTTATACAACTTAATGTTCTCAACATGTTGTAGGCTATGATATTAGCCAGATTTAATCACTTCTACCTCCACTGAATTCGGGTAAACCAGCTTTCTAATCTTGAATGGTGCTTTGTAATAATGGTTCAAATGGCTCTGAGCACTATGGGACTTAACTGCTGAGGTCATCAGTCCCCTAGAACTTAGAACTACTTAAACCTCACTAACCTAAGGACATCATACACATCCATGCCTGAGGCAGGATTCGAACCTGCGACCGTTGCGGTCCCGCGGTTCCGGACTGTAGCGCCTAGACCCGCTCGGCCACACCGGCCGGCCTTTGTAATAATGATTGAACATTTTTATCTCCTCATTCACACTAGATGACTTCATTTGTGTCCGAATTAGGACCAGATCTCCAACCTTGTACGTGATAGGTTTCACTATTTTATCGTGGGCTTGCTTCCTTTCTTCTGCTTTCTTTGCCATCGTTTCGAGCGCCAATTTGATCCTATCTTCCGGTGTTAGCTCATCCTACTGCGGAAATTTGATATATGCAACGAAAATGCTGTTATGTTTCTTACCCAACAGAACAGTGCATGGTGGTAATCCTGTCGAATCATGAGTCAAACTATTAATGACTTTTTCAAAGTCTGCTAATCGTTCGATCCATTTCTTGTAACTTGAGTTTCGGAGCGGGTCGTCTTCGAAACTTGAATTAGTTTACCGGTTCACGTTCCTGTGGATTACGCTCTGGGCTCCTTTCTTGTTCCGGTGATCGTTGTTGTCTTCTGTTTACTTCATACTGTGATCATTCTGAGTACTGATTGTAATTAAATCAGTTCGGTGCGTCATACTCATTTCTTCTTTGTTTTCCGTACCCTCTTCTGTCAAATCTGCTTGGTCTTCCATTAGTCATAAATTCTTGTCGCGGTGAACCATTACCACGCGAATGACGATCGTCATTATATCTCTCGCGCTGTTCGCGTTCATGGTTAAGTACATCAAGTCTATCGATCATTAGGCAGGTCTGCTCCATGTTCAATTTTGGAGTGAGTGCTAACTTTTCACATACCGCGAAAGGTAGCGTCTGTATCAAAATTAACATCAGTTCCTCTTCCTTGACCGGATCATCAAGATAAACATAGTCGTTCCAAAATTTCTGCATATATTCACGCATTGTTCAATAATGTCTTGCGTAGTTCGGCGGTGTAAGAATCTTAGATTTTACATCCCATTGATTTTCTCGCGACCAAAATTTACTCAAGAATGCAGATTCAAATTCTTTGTACTGTGAATAATTATCTGGAACACTGATGCCCCAGATATGTGCTTCGCCTTTCATGTGGATAATGCACGTTCCGTATAATGTCTTATAAGCGCGTGTTTATATTGGTTAATAAAGGCAAATGCATGGAACCTTGTTTCGCATCGTGATCTTGAAAGTTGCGTACGCTCAATACATTATCTACAATAACTTGAGGTACGTTAACCATACTGCTATCAACTTCGCGTAAAGCTGCATTGATTTCCTGACGTGTCAGGTCTTTATTGAGATTGTTCAAACCATTTTCGGATGACATTACCTTGTGGCGAATTTCGCCTACTTCGGTACTCAGTTCAGTACATTGCGTCGGTATGCCTTGAACTAACTCAACAATTGTTTCTTTGTTGCCTTTACATATACTCTGAACTTCAAAAATTTCATCATCTTGAGCCTTAACTGTTTCTTGAACTTGGTTGACTAAGGTGCTCGATAGTTTACCTTGTTCATTAACTTTTGTGTTAAGATCTTGCATTTTATTTTCTAGTTCTTCATGTTTGGTATCACATTCCCTTTGGAGTTCCTTATGTTTAAGTGAATTAGTGAGCTCAGTTCGAAAGTTAACTATTACATTTGATTAATTCTTTATTTCTTCATTGGCGTTCCTACTTTCCTGTTTGATTTCTCTCAACACGTGCACTATCAAATCGTTAGTGTTGCCACTCGTTCCCCTTTGTTGACTACTCACTGGTGTTGAACTAGGCGTCCTTGAATCGAAACTAACTACACCACTATCTTCCATTACGTTAAGTGTGGTATTCTCAAGTCCAAACTCACATTGTACATTGACTAAAGCATTAACTTGTCCCTCCTCATTAATAACTTCACTGTTGTTTTGCGTTGTGTGCGCCACAACGTTCACAAAAATCACTGTCGTTAATAATTAGTTCCAATACTTAATTTAAAAGCTCATATTATAAATATCACAGTCTCTAACATAATTCAGAGGTCCTTTCCCAATTTTTCCTGTCGAACGTGGAAAACAATTAGAAACGAAGCGCCGCGGTCGCAATTAGCTGCTTCACTCACCGTTTGTTGTGCCGTCTTCTCCGACGATCCGAAGATTGTGAAGGAATCGACGTCCGACACACGCGTCGCCAATTGTAAGCTCCCGTCTCCTTGGAGATTATATGGGTTAATTAATGATTATTATGTTCCATTCCTCTTGTTTTAGTTGACCATGTATATCGAGACTTCGTTCATTGTTAAATGCAATGGTGTGGTACCCACTGATGGAGACGCATTAAGAACTGGTAAAATTTAATTTATTTCCTTTATCACACTGCACAAACATAAACACACTGTTATTCAAACTGTGTTCCACTACTATTAAACATAGAGATAAATCCTTCGCTACGCAACCGCCTTTGGCTCACAAAGCCTACACCTTCCACAGCCTCTCAACAACTGCCTCTGCTTTCGACTCTCTGCGCCACTGGGCATTGTCACCCTGCAAAGAACAACCACTTACAGATACTATACACCAGTACCATCACAACACCATTAAAGGAAATGTTATCGCTAACAGAAATGCGTGTATGGGTTCAGGCATAAGTACATGTTATGAAAAATGAAAATCTTAGGTTTTTTGCTATTAAGGTTTATTTTTATTGTAAGTATGAATTCATGAGGTAGCAATGATAGCAAAATTACGTACACGATGGTAAAATATTGATACTGGGTGTTCAGAATTGTGGTGTGAAATTCCTAACTATTATTAAGTTTTTTAATGGTAAGATGGTTGATGACTTTGTCTGGTCTCTACAGAAATACAAACAAATTAAATAGAATTGGGGCCAGAGATATCAATTGTATTAAAATGCAAAAATTGAAAGTACCCAAAATTAATAGAGGTCTATGTGGGGTATGTAAATATCACTGCAAATATAACTGCACAATTAAAACAGTTCAATAATTTCAGAGTAAAAACCACTGTGATGCTTCAGTTAAGCCCGACAACCATGAATATTTTCAACTACAGGTCAAGGTTGAATGTACAGAAGTAGGAGAGATGGAAACGACCGCAGTCCTGAGTGACAACTGAATATCACTTGCTAGCGTAGCGCGAGTGTGCATTTATTTACCTTTCATCGGAGGCGGTAGTGGTCGCGTTGCTGTCAGCGCGAGCTGTGAACCTGAGAATCTATTCTCGATCTCTCTCGACTGTTAAACACCAGTCTGGTACATTTTCTACGTCTTTGGTGAAGCCGAGAATCCTAGTTGTTCCCTATCTAAATTAACTGGCGTAATACACGCTATTTTGCTGGAATATCGCGTACGTCTGTGCCCTCAAATCGCTCGCAATCGTTCATTGTCGGTGCTCGGCGCGAATCTCCTTACTAGGAGACTTTGCAGTTTAACTCCTTATGAGTTAAGACGTGCCTGTGAAAAAGTCTTCACATAATGACTCTCGCAGTCGTCTCAGCGCAGCGCGAGTCACCTTGCCCATACATTCGACCATTTTCTGCAAGAGAATGGGGGAATTACTCTGTCTGCAATTTGCCTATATTAAA
The DNA here is from genome assembly GCF_023864275.1 of Schistocerca cancellata. Classification (NCBI taxonomy): domain Eukaryota; kingdom Metazoa; phylum Arthropoda; class Insecta; order Orthoptera; family Acrididae; genus Schistocerca; species Schistocerca cancellata. The sequence continues at coordinate 472,997,945 of NC_064628.1, read as the reverse complement.
GCTAGTCGCCGCACGTTTTGTTTCTGGTCAATCAGAGCATTCATACTTGTTATAACTCCACACATTACAATTTTTCGTATTGTATCACAAGCGTCGTTTATTTCATAGGGCAGACTTTAACTTCTGCTTCGTAATACTAGGATAAACAGCTTTTCCTTGCACGCAAGTTTAAACACAGATGGGAACTGTGAGTCACCAATTTTTTAGTTGGATTTCTCTGAAGGGTTATCGTTAAAAACAGGGACCAGGGCTGCTTCAGATGGCGGTCTACAAAGTGGCTCTGGCGTCTCATTGTTTCCTCTAGATGACCCGCTGTGAGGTTTCAGCCGAACATGGGAGTGGCCTGCCGTCATAAAATTCTCCTTCCCTCAGAACTGCATCTCGTAACTCGGGTCTGGGAAATTACTTGTGTGCAATTACTAGTTCCGTGTTAAGGGTTTATATTCATGAAACGCTGTCTTGTTTATTGGATCTACATATTAATAAAACTGGTACAATTTCACATAACTGTATCATGTGACATATCGAGTTAACCAAAATTGATTCAGGAATTCAATGTAAGTGTGTTATTTGTTTGTCACCTTACACTGCGTGTGATAGGAAGAGCAGACATAATGAATGAGATGTAATGAGCAGTTGGTGTGCCACTTCTTCTCGTTCTGCTGGCAGGTGCAAGACGATCTCGACTGCTGCTGTTGATGCTTCATGACTACTCCACTGACTCATTGGGACTAAGAGTGGCATCGCGCCCACACTACCTTCCACACCAACGGTTCAGCACCGAAAGAGCTTTTCCTACCAATTTCGAGGGGAGGCATGGGGATGTGAAGTGAGGAGGGGAAGGGACAGGGGGCAGGTGGGGAAAAATTGTTTTCTAAACTAGTTTACTTGGTCTGAGAGTGCTGTCATGTGTTAGACCATTTCAAAAAAGTTGCGTGATTGTACTAGAAGTACTTACGTTTGTGAGTTTTGAAATGTATGTTTACCTCACCCCACTGCATCATAATCATTTGGCGAAAAGTATTCTGTCTACTCTCCTTCCATTCCTCATGTAGGAAGCTATGCCCACTGTCCATGGTTGAATGTTTACGGATAATACAGCCATGAAACTCCACTCTGTCCAACACCAAGATCTCATCAACTGAGAGCATTACGACAGTTTCCCCACAGAATAACTTCAGAAATAAACACAGTACCTCCCTCACCAACAACTCAATGACGACTGAGCCTTTCCAACCAATTCACAAGTTTCTAGGGGGTGGACAGGATTATTGGGGTAGTCCAACAGTACCTTATAGTGGTGATATTGTGAACAAGGTCAGTCCGTGTTCAAACCTTACGTTGGACACAAAATTTCAAATTCCCGTCATTTTGAATTTCTTGCCTTTTTAAATTCCCTAACAATGTTTTGAATTTCCTGCAGTTTTCTGAATTTCGCTACTAGTTGGGGTGAGGTGGGAGAGGATGGGAGAGGAGGGCAGGGGATTTCCCAAAGTGGTGGCAGAAGGCGACAGGTGCCTACTGAGGGAAACCCATGACATCATCACGGGATAATTAACTGATCGAGTTAATTAATTAGCAACTTGGTACAGAGAGTTTCGTCATTCCCGCTTTATCCAACTATTGTTGTTCCTTGCTTCCTTCAGCACAGTCCGACAGTATGAAAAAACTGAATAAAACGATGCTGATGACAGGTGATACAGCACCTTTCCGACAGAGTAGCTACTGAAGTATCTCTAGAAAGATTTTCAACTTTTTTATCCCCAACTTCTCATAGCACCTTGCACTCAAGTTGCTGAGACCCGTATTCGGTGTTTGTTACAAAGAAAAGTGAGAACGGCAGGGTATTTATGAGTAAATACAAATCAAGATTTAACACTGAAGTTCTTTGAAACAGGTTACGTAGCACTGCAGCTGGAGAAACGAATCAAGCCTGTGAGTTTGAGAGTATATCCGCTACAGAAGCGGAACGCGGGCCAGACCAATGGAGCTTCACTGCTGACGCTGCGCCTGTGATTGTACAGCGAATTCTGAGCCCGCAATATTCTGGGAGCTGTTTCCCATCTGCGCCTGCGCTCCCGTCCCCCTCTTCGCCCCCCTCCTTACCCGGAAGCTTTTTGCTGGCTCCCGCGAACTGCAGAATGGGCTGCCGAATGGCAGGCACTCCTGTGGCGGTGTTAATCAGGAGGCGGGCCTGCACAGCTCCGGGCATTAGCGGAGTGTTCGCGCAGCCATCACCCGCAGGATGTGATGACCGCGGAGCCAACAGCTGCAACCCGCGCCTCCTCGTCACCGCGCGCTTCCTGAAGGTTGCTGGACTGTCGTCTGTTCAACAGCACTCGAGGAGTTTTATGTCTATTGCTCAACAAATTCTATTCCACTTACATATTATTACGAAAGTTGCAAAAAAAGAGCCACTACTTGATGAAGTACAAAATTTTTGCATCTATTAGGCTTCTGTGTGAATGTTTCAGTAGCGGCTTGTAACAATGGCATACTCAGATTTTATTTTACGTTAGTCGCATTTCAACGAAGAATTTGGGATGTGGAAAAACTCAAATATTCATGTCTGATCTACTTCGCAACACAGTGAACTGACGTAATGTTACGAACGACTGTTTCATTACAATGCTAAGTTTAATTGAACCGATGAGTGGAGAAACGGTACAACTTCGAAATCCTTGTTTTAAGAAAATCCCTAAAATATGCCTGGGTCAAAAGTGCACATTTTACAGTGAACTAAGAACTTGTAAAAGATGACTCCCCCTACAAGGGCTTGCCAAATAAGTTTCATTAAATGCGTCGTGAGAAGCTGTACAGCGAAACCCAAAGTTTGTAGTTCTACCGTGTTTCCAATCAGTATTTATTACACGCAAAGAAATGTAACTCACATGACTAAAAATGCTGTTACTATTGAACTTTTGCATAACATGATGGCCTAGAACTGTAATGATTACTTTATGATTTTGCTGATCTTCATTACTTGTCTCCCAAGAGGTAATAGGATAGTAAAACTGCAATATTTCGTCACTCATATACTTCAAGACTTTATTGTATCACTGATCTTTTTCGCTTTGATTGGTAATGGTTCCTTGCATACTGGTTCGTATGGAAAAGTTGGCATGACGTGAGATTTAAGCTATTTAAAACTGTTCGTATGTAGTCCTCCAATAAAACCACTAGCAGTAATGTTAGCTGTTGAAGAACTGTCATTGATTAACTGATTATAGGTTCAAACTGAGGTTTCATTATTTCCTTGCGTATTTGATTCGCAGATTTTTTTAATAGATTGACAGCTTTCGAAGATCAGTATATCTGTGTATTTGACTACTGATGTGGTAAATGGCTTTCACTTGCCACTGCTTGTAATCGTATGCTCATAATCGTTTGGTGGATAAATCCAATCCTGACCTCTTATGACACATTTAACATTTCCAACAGCTCTGTCGAATGGCTGAAAGGAGACTCCATGAATAGGGAAACACGGTAAAAACGTGCGAAAACGCATGCTTTCTACGAGACATCAGAGAAAACTCGCTACTGTATGATTACAATTCTGCCCCAGACAACCGGGCGAAAAAATATCTGTATATGTAATCACCAGAAAAGTTGCAAAATTTATCGGGCCTTCCGAAGCTTTTCCTTCATGATATGCGTAGAGACGCCCAGTGTCACTTTTCAAGAAATGAATATCATATCCGTAGAACCATAACTGCCTGTAGTAAAACATTTTCTGAACAGATACCGTCGGAAGTAGCATATTCTGAATATAAACAAAAGGTTTAGCACCAGCAGCTTATTGTCTCTGGCACACAGCTTTAATTTTCTTGAAATTGGCATAAAAATTAGTAGTTCTTCGTTAATGTACCATTTCTGCTGCAGCATTGTCATTGACATTATGATCATTTAGTTTCGTACTGAATTGTTCCCATTCGCCACAAACATCAAACTGCGGTCTTCTGAATCTCAAGAAAAGTTTTCTTTGAAACACTTCAAGGACGTATTTTTCTCCTTTTCCTCGGCGCATTTCACGTGAAATTGTGATACATAATCTTCACATTTAGATAGTCGTCACCGTAGCATACTTCTTTATAACTATAACAGGAAACCGTTATGGTGAGCTACTCTATGTGAATTTTTGTTTTGGTAGTTATGTCAGGCGACAACACATGTGGGCTATTGTTAGGCTTGACATGCAAATTACTATGATTCAGTCCAGAACACAATTACTGATGGAGTCGCTGCAGACGTGAGTTAATTAGTGAATGTTTATTCAAAAAAGGCGTTTAACAAACGGAAAGTGTCTCTGAGCCATTTCGCATCAAATACGAAAACGTTGTGGTCCTACTTTATTTCAGCTTAGTTTCTCCTTTCGGACGATATTTAGAACCTCCTTGATACAAATAAGTCAAAATGGATTCCTTTTTCGGCTTTACTTATACTCGACATGCACATATTCTTTTAACTACACAGAAAGGAAAACAAGGGAACAAACGTTTCACTTGTTAATTTTCTTCGTTAATATTTTTTATCAAAATGGTTCAAATGGCTCTAAGCACTGTGGGACTTAACATGTGAGGTTATCAGTCCCCTAGACTTAGAACTACTTAAACCTAACTAATCTAAGGAGATCACACACATCCATGCCGGAGGTAGGATTCGAACCTGCGACCGTAGCAGCAGCATGGGTCCGACGGGAAGCGCCTAGAACCGCTCGGCCACAGCGGCCGGCAATATTTTATACCATTTAATGATATTAAGAATCTAGTTACATGCAATCCGGCCCATTAACTTTCTTCTCTGTCACTTGTCTTCTTTGAGTTACGTACTGTTCTATGAATACGAGCTGACTTTCTCGCAGTTCTTTTCCTTTCTTCAGGATACTTTTACGTTCGCGTGTATTTTCATCTCTCTTTATCTCCAGTATCATGGTAACACTCACTACTGGACATTATGTAGGTATGCGATTATTGTGAAGGTACACTCTGGAGATGATCTACCGTTGCTTCTTTACACTGAACAACCAATGCTGATAACCTCTAACGAGGTTGCAGATGTGCAGAGATGTCTGCGCATGTCGACAGCTAGCGGCAAGAAGAACAACATAAAATACAGAGTGGAAGAACGGTGTAACTTCTGGAGTTGTGTCATTCTTCCATCCAATGCATGCACAGTGTGTTTGTTATACTTCTCTTCAAATCATCAGGAAGGCCAAGGTATTAATGCGATTTTGGATATCTCAGTCAAAAACGGAAGATTTCTGGGTTGATTTTCCGGTCACCAATTCAACTATAAAACAGACTAAATCGTTACATTTAACGGTTAATATGAAGATTCTCTTCAGAAAGAGTCGCCCAAGTGACAGTTACTGCGTTCATTAGTAACTCCACCAGATTATCTACATGATATTAAATGTACTCTGATGGGTTGTTGCGTGCATTTGTAACTGCTTCCCTTCTGTATGAACAAAACACCGTTGAAGGTTTGTGGAGGGTCGTAGTACTATGTTCATGCTTTCCACATTTTTAGAGAGATCCAATCTGCAATAAATTTGTATGAGAAGGCCACGCGCAGAATGACGGTCTGGGGAGGTCTTGGTGCTCAGTTATTATGTGAAATGCGAAAACGAGGTAAAATGTTTTCGGTGTAGTCAGAATAAGCGGTCATTTGTATAGCCATTCGAAATCTGCCTTATTGTAGCTGTGTTACAGTATATTAAGCAAGGTTTGAACAATGAACCAGAGCTGGCGCTAAGGCAGATTGTCCGAATCGATTAATTGGGCTGAAATTAAAGCTCGGATAATGGCGTCATTTGTGTGTGCACCGTTCAGTTTTTACGGCCAAAAAACCTCACCCTCAAATGACTTCGTACATTCCGAGACTGGTGGTTCGTATTTATTCCAGCGGTGAATCGGACCTTGGTCTAACTTAAGAACTGGTTCAAACTTTTCACCAAGGTAGATAAATGATTAAAGTCGAAAGGAAATTTTTTCTATCCAATAATCTCGATTCGTTTCGAGATATGAATGTTTAAAGTCGAGATAAATGTAGAACGTAAAATTCGTTTTTACGTGAACTGAATGCGCAGAAACGGATTAAAATAAATCAAATTAATAAGAAATGCTATCTTACGAAGAAACCGGAAAGTAACTGTCAAAAATGTTTCCTCGTTCGTAATTTATGTGCAAAACCACATTTTCCTGAGTTTTCCTCGCTCACCATTTCTATGTTTCAAACTTACGCCAATCGGTTCAAGTTTTGTGAAAAGGGAGAAAATTACATTTAATTAGTTGTCGTCGTGTAGTTTTGGAAAATATTTATACTTGGTCCGATATAGCGGTTTGAAGTTGCATATAAAATGCACGTAAAATCCGGTTCTATGTGAATCCAACGTGCTGTGACGGTTTAAATTGGTAGAGATGATATCATTCTCAGGCTAACATGAACAGCTTCCAAAATCTTTCATCTTGTATTTCACGTGCGGAAAATTAGGCATTTGCACATGAATCTACACTTCGTAGAAAGCGCTACATTTGGATGTAATTAAGAAACTGGTTATTGCAGTTGATTATCGTCTCGTTGAAAATTTCATTCACCAGTGGCCTAAAGTCATTGAAAAGTCTTTGGACGTGTGAAGCAAAGCATCTACCAAACAAGAATTATGCCCAGCCTGTAAAAAATTTATACTGTTTGGTCGGGCATTTAAAGGTTTGTGGATGACAACGCAGAAAATTAAAGTAACCCGAAAATTTCTAATAAAAGTTACTGGCAGAACACATTTCAGCAAATTTCTAACCATAAGAAAATATTTTACTTCTATTTTTTCAAAGCCTACTACGTTAACTTGTACAAAATTTATTTTCCGACAAAACCAGGTTAAGTTCGTCATTTTCGTACAGAACTGAAAAAGCACTCCGTCTCCAGGCCACAAGTGGCCCATCGGGACCATCCGAGAGCCGTGTCATCCTCAACTGAGGACGCGGATAGGACGGGCGTGTGGTTAGCACACCGCTCTCCCGATCGTTACGATGGTTTACAGAACTGAAAAGTTGGTAGTATTTTGTCGTGCATGCATTGTTTCACAGTGCTCTGCTTATTTGAGCCAAATACACTGATAATTAATTGGAACTGGTTCTTGCGATACTTCACTTCAAAAAAATTCACTTGAGTTTTTCCTCAGATGGTGTCTTAATTTTCGATTTTTATTATTGCATACTTTAAATAAAAAATAACAAGAATTTTAACTTGACGTAGCTTACTCTTTTCTGTACAAACTACAGTTGAATGCACTATTTTGATTGTTGCGTGTTGAATGGAAGTCATCCTGTCAGGCATTTGCAAAAGCATATTAAAGTGCCGGAATACTGATTGTATGTGCAGTTATAATTTTCATCTTTATGTAATTTTAAATGTCTCAGAAATCATATCAGTTCTGAAACAAAGTCGCCAAACTATGAACCATGGTTATCGCGAAAAGCTGTATAAACTATATTTCTATTGCTGTATAGAAAATGATTTTGTTAATGTAAAGCTCTTAGTGCACTTCAAACTATCTGCAAATCTTTTGCATCTAGGGCTGCACCCATCCAATGAGCATACGTGACAAATGGCACGCATTGAGGTCAAATTCGAAAGGACATAATAACCAGTGAGACGAAACAGCCTTCCTAAGAGTAAATGCGTATTCTGCCCCACATGATGCGAAGAAGGACAGAACTACGTTTATAGCGTTAGTAGGTTTAGAAAAAGGTTGTAGCAGTGCAGCCTTTGAAATTTTGGATGTAGCAGCAATAAAGTAGAGGGAGGATGTCGTTATCAGCAATTTATACAGTAATCAGACTGCAACTGTTAGTCGGGGAGACAGTATTGAGTTTCCAACCACGTTATTCAATCAGCACATTAGAGATTTTAAAAGAGAAGTAAAGTTCAGGTAAAAGCAATAAAATCCTTAATTTATGCCGACGACATTGCAGTTCTGTAATATTTGGCAAAAGACTCTGAAGATGTTGAACGGAATGGACGGTGTCTCATAAAGATGAAACAGTTTCAGGACACCGCGGCTGATACTGTCGCCAGCGAGCTGGCTGGTGCGTCTTACCCTCTTGAACTTTCGGCAGACTCCCGCCATTGCGTCGAAGGTGCGAGTTCAGTACGTAGCGAGCGCACGAGGTTATAGTTTGGCAGACTCGGTCGAGTGTACATATAATCAAAGAATCGTACGGCAGAAATACGCGAAGCTGACTTATGAAGTGTTCTATTGTATACCGAGGGAAATATTTCGTTCACGCATTTGCACCTGAATTTAATTTTTTCTTGATTCTTTATTTTTTTGCATTACTATATCTTTACAAGGCATAAATGACACAACTCAGTTGGTTTTACAAAAGTCACTACAGCCTCAACCGAGATATTTGATGTTGCCATATGGCAAAGCTAGGCCCTTTCACTATAAAATTTATATAGATTACTACTTCACCGAAGTAAATAGGTTCTTGGAACTTATTACTAAACATAAAAATTTTATGGAACTATATTATAAACTCCTCGTCGTAGAACTAATAATGTATAACGCAATACAACTAGTAACGATATATGGCAAAAAGAATTAAATACTTAAACTCAGCATTACTGTAAACGAAGCGGAATGCAACCATCTATACACAGTCCCACATTACACTTGGAACACATTGTTCTCACAAGACATTTACAGTCCTTGTCAGCACACCTCAGCTTCTGTTTCTTCTTCTTCTTTCATTTTATGTCAGACGAGGTGGTCAGTTTAATGAAATCAGCTGAATCTGATATACGACTACCAGAAGATATCCTTGGTGCAGAAGGTCTTCTGGCTCATTTGATTAAAGCTTGGAATATATGCAAATACACTGCTGATTGGTTGCTTCCTTTATTATACAAAATCTAACTGTTTTGTTAGGCGACATCTAACATCCATATCTTGCTTCTCATCCCAATGCGGCAGCATCAGATCCATCTGATGAGTACTTCCCATGTTTGCATTATATTTGGTTAACAGTTTTCGTTTGGGAATCATATTTCGCTTTTATAGTTGCGAAAATCTCTTGACCTGGCCAACTTCTTGAGCACCACATCAAGGAAAGATCATTGTGACAACTTAGTCGTCCAGCTACCGTACATACGAGGACTATAATCCATCATTCTTCTCTACTGCTGTCTGAAAATGTCTCCATAAAGTTTCGTTTTCCTGTGAGCATTGACAGAGTACCCATAGTACTTGAGAAAAGAAAATAAAGATATGGCTGAAAAATAAATTATCCGTGTATCATCTGCAGCAAAGTTCTCTCTTCGCTTCAGGAATTTCATCTAATAAAGCAAGTAAGGGATTTGCCGCACTGCTAAAAAACTGCTCATAGACTGGATTTCCTCCATGACCCTTTCCTTGATACAGTTTATACCTTACCAAATATGCAACTTTGGTGTTGAGGCTCAAAATCCTACAGATGAAACTAGCAGGCGTACTAGGGATGAATTGTTGGCATCCTTGGTGAACAAAGTACTTCGCGATACAGTCACCATATGACAGGTGTTCCTCAGGTATGAAATTCTCAATGCAGTGCTTCTTCAGCATGTCTTGTCATTTTGACAGACCTTAGTGTTATCTGCACAGTGTAGAAACTTACATGTTAGAGACACAGCTAATTTACTCATGTCGTTTTTTAAATGCACATAGTTCCTTTTAGAAGGTATCTTTTTGTAGCCACTAATATACAAAACACAGATGAAACACCATGTCTCGTCATCTGTAATTTTTAAGCCTTGACAATTGTGAAATACTGCACAAGGCTTCGTTTCCTTCAACAAATGCTCAACAAATTCTTGGTCAATAAAATGTTCAAATGTATCAATGATGGACATGTTTGCGCATCTAGTTCAGGTACATTCGGATTTGGCGTAGCATTTATTTATTGTGCCGGCGGGTCACGGTCCTCATAATCAACGTCGACCCTCTCTTTATTTGGCAAGATTATTTCAGTTTTAGCAGTTAACTGAGGAGAGGACAGGTTGTCTACTAATATGTAACAATACGGAATGGAATAAAAAACCATAAAGTAGTTTTTATAAGTAAACAGACAATTAACAACTCACAAGTGATAGGCCTTTTTACCTGTTAACACGTTCAATACCTGAATCATCATCTGTGTGTACATTCGGAACTGGCGGTGCAACAAACTCATCACCTTCAATATCATCATTATATAGAACCTCCAGTGCCTCAGCAAGCGAGAAACCTCTTCTTATACAAAAAAAGTGATCATTCGTCATTTTACTGAGTGAAAGTGCCTTGTGTTGCCATACTGCCACACGAAGTTCAAACGTGCTAAATCAATGTAATTTATCTAATTACAAGCAATAACCTTCAAAGAATATGTATTTGAGAATATAAAGCGTAACCACACTAAAAACAAAATCGTGTTTCCTATGTTACAGTGTAAAAGCAGCTTACTCAAAATTATACTCCAGCTTTCTTCCTTATTCAGGAAACGATGAGTTCCCTCAGTGCATACGTCGCTACTTTTAATTTATTGTTAAAACTGTTCCATTGCAGTAATGGTTGTAGTCCTACGCAACGGAAGCAACTTCGCTAACACTCTCACTTCATTGATGTCGCGGAAACAAAGTAGAAAGTGTAACATATGGCAATGCTTAGCGTTGGTTATAATAGAAATCTTTACTCGGCCGTGGTTTTTTGGGGCTAAGGCATTCAAAATTTGTCAGTATCATCAGAGGAATGACGTGTTTTTCGTTGTTTGAAGAATGGTAAATAATCGACTGCCTCTAGTTCGACAAAATCCGCTCTCAAGCGACTGGATACGACGCGTGCGAACCGGGAAAGCGTGATGAGCATGGCAGTCAGAATACAGGCCAACGTGCTCGTACCTGTTATATTCTTATACGTTCATTTGTTGAAAGTGGTACTGAGTGTGTGAGTGAGTGTGTGTGTGTGTGTGTGTGTGTGTGTGTGTGTGTGTGTGTGTGTGTGCGTGTGAAGCTACTTCATATATATGTACAAAATTTTATACAGAAAAAGAAGAAATGCTCCCTTGAACGAACTTCTAATAGAAAAGTACTTGCAGCTTTAAAAACGTTTCGAAAGCATTAGGGTAGAAGTAAAACCACTTTACACTCCCTGCATTGCCACATCGTTTCGCTTGTGCAGCTGACGACATAATTTTATTCTGAAATCTGCTGTATTTATTCGATAATCAACATAAGTTTCCTTTCACCGACCTTTTATTGTTGTTTGGATAAAAGTACGGCAAGCTTCTGCTTAAAGGATGTCATCTTTTATTTCAGATCAGCCATAATAGCTCTTATGGTTAATTTTAAAGTCAATAGTTCCAATACCGCCTAACACAGTTCAGCTACAGTTTCGTTTTCTGTGCGGTCATGGCGCAAGTAAGCCTCTCCTTTACTCCGATAGCCAACACTTAAGATCACGATCACATTTCTTACAATTACGGGGTGAGAGCTTACAACAGGAAAAATATGAGCAAAAGTCAAGTAAGGGTAATAGAATGTAGTCAGATTAAATCAGTTGATGCTCAGAAAATTACACTAGGAAGTGAGACACTATAAGTAGTGGAAGATATCTGCTATCTTGGCACCGAAAAAAGTTTCTATAGCCGAAAAAGACAGACTAAAACAGAAAGAATACCTCCTGTGAAAGACGTAAATGTGGTAACCAAAAAAAAAAGTATACGCATATGTTTTCATTGACATTTAAAGTAATTAAATAATTTGCCTTGCGTGAGGGCTTGTACTAAAGTTAGACCTGGACGATGGATGGCAGAGACAGGAAGAGCTATGAATCTTTCGCAAGGTAGTCTAACAGGAAAAGAAGACTAATGGGTAGATACAACAGCTAAGAAAAACGTACTGAATATAATCGGCGGTGTAAGCAATAATTTGAACAGCTATACTAATCTAAGGGTTCGATTAACAGGACACATCCTCAGACATCAAGGAACCGTAATTTTTACTATGGACGGAGGTGTCAGGAGCTAAAATTTTAGTGGAGAACGTAAGTTTGACTTCAGTAATTAGGTTTAAGTGCGTGTAGGTTTATGTAGTTACTACGCAGAGTCTTGTAATGGTTTCGTTTGCATCTTTTTTTGGATAAAATCTTTGTAAAACTAAGGGTTCTGCCATTTATAATCCTAGTAAGCTGTGTAATCATTGAGTCTGTCGGCTGTACGAGTATGAACAAACGTTTACCCACTGTCTGCCCGAGTGCGTTTCCTAAGCGACGTGTGCAGCGAGACAGATGGGTCCCCGGGGCCGGCGTCAGGACACACGATTTGGCCACACATCGCATGCAAACCAGGTGCCCACACGGGGCAGCGGTGTTTAGACAGGCTGGCCCGCCACTAATTTATTTGGGGCACGTGGGACTTCGCACACGTTGCTAGCATACCCGATGGATGGGGGACGTGCCGCACACGCTATGGAGGACGCGAGTGGCACCACTGATCGTGTTAATGTCCAGTTGCGCGGAAGTCCAGACGCCTATACCTATAGTACGACCTTTCCATCTACCTGATGGGTTCCTCCAAGAACGCGAAAAAAGATAATAATTTTTTTGCACTTTTTATCTTTAACTATCTGCTCTTTCCTCGTCAGGCACCATTCAGAGGTTGCTCTATTTGCTCATCTGTCGTAGGTTAATACACTACTATCGATATCGTCTCACGGTGGCAATTTTTACTAGTGATACACAGGTAGCTCTTTTCGGCATACACCTTCCTGAGGTTTGCCGGTTGACGCAGCGAGTTTTCAAATTGCTATGGACGGCGATTTCCTGTTTCATTTGTGCTATGACTAGTTTTACCTGTTACAATATCATCGATTGCTGAAGACATAACCCTTTTGTACGCCCATACGTTATTTATTCAACTGTTAGTTAACAGCAGCCTTCAGTCACTAATATGGTAATACATCTGCTCAAATGGCTCTGAGCACTATGGGACTTTACTTGTATGGTCATCAGTCCCCTAGAACTTAGAACTACTTAAACCTAACTAACTTAAGGACATCACACACATCCATGCCCGAGGCAGGATTCGAACCTACGACCGTAGCGGTCACGCGGTTCCAGACTGAAGTGCCGGCTAATACATCTGCTTATAATCTCCAGCATCCATGCGAACACTGGTTAGCAGCCATGCTTTTGTCAACAAATCCTATGTTCCGTTCATCTTCTAACTGTATATGTCCTTCTTCTACTTAATTTCAAACGTCGTCCCTTTCAAGATCATGAACTCGTCATTGAACAATACCCTTATTTCGAACAATAACCTATTCCAAACCTCAATTACCATGTCAAATTAACGGCTCCAACGCAAACATTCAAGGTATCAAGTTAATATTCAGCTCTTGACTAACGACATTCGTTATTACCGGGATGCTACCGTTGCTGGTGCCTCAGATTTGTCTCATGGTAGTCTACTCGCCAAAAGTATTTACAATAGCATACCTGATTGAGACTATTTTTGCAACCAATAACATATAACCTGAAGCTATTCATGGACTCACGAGAGGCGACCACATTCTACAGTTTTATCTTAGTGAAGCCTTTGATACTCTCTCGTAGGAAGTTTTACTTGCCAAGGTTACAAGTCTAAATTTTCCTTTAACTACAAAGCAGTGATTTCGTAGGTACCTGACGTCTCGCTAACAGTGCAACATGTCTGGAACCACAGAGTCGCAATGACGCAATGACGACAGCTAATTTCAGGTGTCTCCCGGGGTTTAGTTTTTTAGTTTTAGATCTAACACTTTTCTAATTGTAAGTACGCCCGTAGAGCTGCGAAGGCCTGTGTTCCGTGATCGCTTTAGTTCTCGGAATGGCTTTACCCCTAATGAACGTTGATTTCTATTACAGTCTGCTAATTTATCTCTTTGTGTTTCTTGATAATTAAAAGCAAACGTAATAGTAAAAACGTTTTCAATTAAATGACAAGAAGTGAATAATCTCACATTATTTCTAAGTTTTCTTATGCTTTAATTCTAATTTGTTCATATTACTAGCAAATCTTCAGAGACGAAGTTCAAGAGAATATCTTGTAGGGTGGGGGTGGGGGAGGGGTGGTTGTCTCAAGTGAAATTCCCTAAACTGAATCGTAAGACAGTTAAAGATGTGAATTATTATCAGTAGCCCAAAGTATTCACCAAATTTCTTTGTGAAATTACTCTTACTTAATGTATTACACTGTAAGGTAACTAAATTTGCGTAGAGTATTATAGCTTTACGTAGAAAGTATTATAACACCCCCCTGCTTCCCGGGATTTGCGAAATTACAAGTTGACAATGACCGTGAACTATGAATATTGACCCGCGTCGGGATAAGGCATCCGAATCCGAAGTAAATAATGATTATTCCGCGGGAAACAGGAGACGTTATAGCTTGATCGTTATTGAATGAGTAATTTCATTCAATAACGGTCGGTAAATAAAATAATGGAAATTATTTGGAAATTAATTTTGCCAGTGGAAATTTTGCCGAAAGAAAAGATTAAGTTGTAAAAGCAATTAAAAAATCGGTCGCCAGTTCAACTGATGAGCGACAGTACTGTTAAGTACGTGAAAAATTGTGTCAAAAATAAAGTTTACCTGTTTGTAGCCATGCAGGTGGAACGGGCACTTTTACATATGTGGTCTGTCAGGCTCAGTAGTCATATAAAACAATGTCATAACAATTTAACTTATTTTGTTCATAAGTTGTCAGCTAAGTCCAATGCTGACAACACAGATAATTATCTATTGAGATTTTGAATAATGGACTGTCATTCTGTCTTTAAAATTAGGTACCTTGCACAGTTTAATCTACTGATAATGAAATATATTGCCAATAATTGATTAACTATGTTTTGAATGATAATAATTCATTAATTGGGGGGATTGTCAGGTGGAATAAGCTTTATAGTTTCATGAAATATCCTAGAATTAACTTCAGCTGAATATACATTGAAATAAATCTTAATAATCAAATTTATTACTTCAGTCTATTATTAAGTTACTACGGTTAGCGTAAGCTTATTAAGTGCAACAATTAACTACGATAACCAGTCTGAAATTTACTCTTCACCGTCTATGCAAATAATTTGATAATTAACGTTTTTTCTCTTGATAATGGCGTGACACACTCGGTTCAATAAGGTAAGGATAGGAAGGAACCTACTTGGTGTTATTGTCGTGTGGAATGTAACTGCAACACTTCGATTATAAAGTGCTTGTTATAAATTGTTCAACTTCAGAGTAAAGCACAGTCAGTGCCAAGCCTTCTACAATTTTATCCTACGAAAATTACGTAGATCTTACTTCCC
The DNA here is from genome assembly GCF_023864275.1 of Schistocerca cancellata. NCBI lineage: Eukaryota > Metazoa > Arthropoda > Insecta > Orthoptera > Acrididae > Schistocerca > Schistocerca cancellata. The sequence goes on along the minus strand of NC_064628.1, from coordinate 472,982,585 downwards.
TCGTTGTCAGTGGATCGACGGAAGTCCACGGCAGCGACGCAATGTGGCATCGGGCTTTCACTGTTGCGACTTGGGCCCACAGTGCGCTTCACATTTAAGTCCTCGTTTCTTCAGCGCTATGCCCATTAATCCATATTAACTTGCCCGGCCATGCTTCCAGATATTCCGACCATTACTTTCCCGTCGTACTTAGATCCACACATTAGCCGTTAGACGTAACACAGCTAGGACTAGCAGCACTCGACTATACTTTCTTACTCCGAGCACGGCGTTACTGCTACTACTACCCGCTGGCGCGCTCCCGCGCCCAGAAGCCCTGACTTGCCAGTGTTAAATATAACGTAATTTAAACATAGTATTTACAATACATATTTACACTAGACAATACCTCGTATACAAACAGTTTCATGTGTTAAGTAAGCGAAAAAATTCATAGCAAGGACTCGTTGTAGCGTCACTGTATGTTATGACAAAATCTGCGAAAGTGGCCTCTTTCGTCCCCCACAGAAACTTCTCCATAGTAGACAAGGGTTACAGCTCACTTAGTGTAATGAAACTTTTGCTTTGGATGGACGCTGCACTTTGTCTAGCACTAGCGCTTAGTTTGTGGAAAGTACTGCTAGACATCAGTAGAGGTAGTTTTAAGCTCTTAAATGAGAATTCACTTATTAAACACTCTACATTTATGAAATACACTGCCTGACAAAGTACGCAGAAGTGGACGAGGAAGCTGAATAAAGCTGCACTAGTCTTGAGGGTATGTGATGTTATTTCATTGATTACAAAATCGATTCACATTTACAAAGAACTTGGCAGTGTGACTCCACTCATCAGTACGATGTTGTACCACCTTCGACCTGGATACATACACTCATCCCATTGGGGAGAGTGTCACAAACGAATTATATCCTCTCCTGAGGCAAGCTAGCTGCCAACGGTCGTAACTGGTCGTTGATATTATGGATGCAGAACTGGGGTTGAGTTCACTACAGCTGAGTTCACACCTGTTCTATAGAACACAGATCTGGATATCTCGCTGGCAACAGGAGGCCCCCACACATAGATACATGCCACGTGTGGAGAGCACTGTCCTGTTGAAAAATGGCAGCATGATACTGTTGCATAAGAGGTAACACATGTGCTGTGGCGTTCCCTCAATCACTGCCGGCCGCGATCCGAAGTTATACTCGCCACCATGCACTACGACACTGGGAGTAACTTAGTTGCCTCTCTGCAAAACATTGTAAACCATCCTCGCTGGCGATGGTCATCCAAGATGGTGCAAAACTCGTGATACATTGCTGAACACGATACGACGCTACTCATCAGCAGCTAAGACTCCCAATTAACGTTGCCACACAAAATACAGCTGTCTGTGTTCTGGTGTTGAGGCGGACTACTCATGGGACCGTATTTCCCTTGTGCAGCTGCTTCTAGTTTCCAATCAATGGACCAACGGTTCCGGCTGACATATGGGTTACAGTGTGCTGGACAGTGTGCTGGGGCACAATACGGTGATCCTGAATTGTGGTGGTCAGTGTTGGTCGGCCAGGACCTGGACGTAGAGTATGCTTGGCCTCACATTCCCATGCAGCCCAACTGAGGGCCACTGTCACATCCGAAAGTTCCACAAGCTAGCTGAGCAATGAGGTCCTGAGAACGCTATCTCACACGGGTATGCTGCGTCGCTGTGCCCTCCACTATGATCACTCATTTGTCACTGCACAAGCCCTTTATGTAGCCTAACAGATCTGGTAACAACAGTAAATATGAACAGCACTAATGCCCGCATCTCGTGGTCGTGCGGTAGCGTTCTCGCTTCCCACGCCCGGGTTCCCGGGTTCGATTCCCGGCGGGGTCAGGGATTTTCTCTGCCTCGTGATGGCTGGGTGTTGTGTGCTGTCCTTAGGTTAGTTAGGCTTAAGTAATTCTAAGTTCTAGGGGACTTATGACCACAGCAGTTGAGTCCCATAGTGCTCAGAGCCAACAGCACTAATGGCTTCTTGAAGCTTGGCAGTAGCAGGTCTTGCCACTGGGTACACTCACCACACTCCTAGTTTAGAAGTAAGTTAAAATAATGAAGGAGAGAGATAATAAGGAGGAACTGTATGTAGATGTGCGTAGAGTTTCACTAGAGTGAGTTTGATCCGAGTGGTACATCATGAGATATTTCAATTTCAGTTAAGCCCTTAAGCCACTCACTGTGGTGTAACCTACATACTTAAATTTAATAACCTGAAATTGATAAACCACATTCGTAACACAAAGGAGAGGAGACGAACCATGTTAAACGGTTGTGCATCAGTGACCGGAAACAGTACGGAATAATGTTTAAGACGTACTCAGAAAATGTTTAAAAAGGGTTCTCCGTAGTCCAGGATACATTTGTAACCGAATGTATAGCGTGTTGAATACTTTCCAAAACGTTTTGAGTTTGTAAATACAATACTGAGCGGAATACAAAACTGATCAGTACTGGCTGAAGGTTAAAGGCCATCCTGCTTGCGGTAAGTAGGAGGATTGAGGTAACGGGTTGAGTACTTTAGCTGGCATTGATAGCATCGCCGAGGAGCTCATATAGCAGCATTCACGGATTGTCCCAACCACCAGAAGGAAGACGGGGCGGCGTCAGGTGAGTGCAGCGTGGAGCAGCGGTCGGGAGATTCTACTGAAGAGAAGAGAAAGCAGACAGGAGACACGGTGGCAGGCTATGCTATACTAAGCGCTTCAAAGGCTTGTTTCTCATAAACTTTATCAGTTGCTGGGTGAACTAGGATCGTTACAGAACAGAATGACTAATATTTGAGAAGACCCAATAGAACAACGAAAAAGACCTAGAAGATCTACTTCACCATAGGAAATAGAAGATGTAACTGACATGGATAGAATTAGGAAGGAAGGAAACACCATATAAGTTTTTGGTTCTGATGTTAACTTGAAAAGAGTTTTGTATGAGGAGGAACCGTGTTTATGATCTCCAAGTATTGTATCATAAGAAACAGTGAAAATGAAAACACACTAAATCAGGCTGAGTGATTCAGTCCTTGAAGGCATCGATGATCCTCAACTAATGACAGATGATGTTGTGGAGCAATTGATTCTGGAGATAAGGTCAGATTGACAAGATGTTGTAAAATATTGAATCATTAGGTAATGTCAAGACATAACTAATGAATGATAACGAAGAGCTAACGAAGAGGTAAAGTTAAATGTTAAATCCCATATAAAAGCAGAGATTGCTATCAGTATTCATATATCACCCGAAATTAGAAATTAAAGTTGTATGTGAAGCATGACATTGTGCAATTACAGCAACAGGTTGATGCAAAGTTGAAAAGCGTATTTACAAAAGAAGATTCAGATCATAACGAGGTAAAGTAGAATTACAATGCACGAGCTAAGGCATCCGAAACGAAAAGAGCGAAAACGTTAGGAGCTAACAAAACTGTGTATCGTAGTTTCACCGAGCAAATTTATTAAAAGTTTTTAGAACATGTGGAGTTAGTGATTCAAGATTTAAACAATGTTAGCGGTAATACAATACTTGATCAAAGAAGTAGTTTTAATGTGCCTATAACAGAGACAGCTCGAAGGATGTGTGTCAAACGAAGAGCAAGTGCGTCGTCTCAAACAGAGCAGCTAGTGCTTTGTAGATTAGTTGATGAGTAACTGGTCAAAATCTACAAATACTGGGTTACGGCAGTCATTTGTTACTTCAAAAAATCAGCATCTGTTCATAGTCGAAAATTTAGTTATTTCGATTCACACGAAAATGTGCTTGCGAAGCTGTTCATACTGCAATTTATGCACATGGCACTGGTGTCCTGGCGATACAATTGTAAAAATGTAAAGAAGTTCCAAGGAATATTTCTAAAAGAATACTTGTCTACAAAAATTCAATGATAATTGGTAATGGTTCTCTGGAGTGGCGATTGCCGAGAGTTTCTAGGCGCTTCAGTCCGCAACCACGCAGCTGCTACGGTCGCAGGTTCTAATCCTGCCTCGGGCACGGATGTGTGTGGTGTTCTTAGGTTAGTTAGGTGTAAGTAGTTCTAAGTCTATGGGACTGATGACCTCAGATATTAAGTCCCATAGTGCTTAGAGCCATTTGAACCATCTCTGGAGTGGTAATAAGAATCACCAGATGGCTATTCAATGGAGCGAATGTGCGGGTGTTGGTGAAAATCAATGCAGTGTCTCGATATGGCTCGGCTGTAGAACTGTTGGTTGTCGTTACAGAATGTATGTTACCATTCTGCATTCAGTGAGAACTAATTGCAGACCACCTGTAATTATGAGAATTATATATGTTTCCTTAAGAGACATGATCGCTTGTGTGACTTTCATGGCATGCAGTTGAACATACAACAGCAGTTGCAGGAAAATATAAGGCCTCTGCGTCCTAAATGTGATCCGAGTCATGCGCCAAATGCATGCAACAGGCAGCACAATTGCAGCCATTGTGACGACAATGCAGAAAATGACAAAGGGGAGATATCACATGTCCCAGAGCCAACCAGACAGAGAAGTATGTAAGTGCATCTTGAGTGTTCAGTAAGGAATATAAACAAAGTAAGGGTGTCAGACGCCATAGTTACCTTGGCGATATGGAGGAGAAGTCTGCGCGGAAACAGACATGTGGACTAGCCTGTACAAGCATGAGCTCCTTGGGAGGGGGGGGAGGGGGGCAGTAGCCTTGAGGAGTCGGGGATAAACCTGTCTGCAGAGTAGACAGAGTGCAGAAAGGTGTCGCCTTCCCAATAGTTCAAACCGCCATGACATTCTTGGCCAATAACACGCCACAGAAATGTTTGGATTTGTGCGAGTGTCTGTCGAACATAAACCGATGTTGACCACATCTGGTCGTTGTCTTCCCAATAGTTCAAACCGCCATGACATTCTTGGCCAATAACACGCCACAGAAATGTTTGGATTTGTGCGAGTGTCTGTCGAACATAAACCGATGTTGACCACATCTGATCGTTGTCTAAATAGCTGCATATACTTGGACCAAACATCATAACGTTTATTACGTTCATGATTTGTGACAGCTTTTGTTTCTAATAACTTATCACTGATTAAAGTTTCAAGGCCTCAAACACGGCATGAGGTGCGTGTGTCTGTGTGTCAACATTAGCAGTGTCAGTGTATTAACTGAATCTTGTACACTGTACAGTATTTATCGTGCTTCAGAGTCCTGGTATCCAGGTCAATTGAAATTTCACTCCACTTATATCTAAGTATACATTTACATTGGGAGACGTCAATAGTGTTGTATTTGTCGCAAAATATATCTAAACCTAAAATACAATTAGTGACCAGGGTTTGGACGACGACGAATGGCCATTGTAACATTCACTTACCTACCTTGGCTGTCACAAATACCTGTTTCTTAACCTTAGAAGACTTATTGCTTGCGGCACTTAAAATTTTACAGTTCTGGAGAGGATACTCTGGTACGGGTTTAAACTCTTACATTTTCTTGTCAAAATCATAGGACAAGACACTAACAGCCGCTCCTGTGTCCAGAATAATAGTAGTGGGAATACCACTCACAACACCAGTAGTTGAGGCCAAAACAATTTCATTCGATGATGAACGACATTGTGTGTTCTCTTGTATCAGTTCATCAGACAAATTTCGTCATGATTATACCTTTTGAATAATAATGGTTGCTGTATACATCTGTAAGGTAGCTGATCATTGTGCCGTTACAAAGTGGGTGTGCAAATAATAAATTTAAATTTTGTCGCCCTCATTTCTTCCACAGCCACGACCTGGGTTACAATAGTGACTGTTTTTAGTTTCACGTCGTCACATTTGTAGTGGTTACAGGCGCAGACGGAGGTGGAGTATCACTATTTACTTCGATAATATTTACATTTGGTTATTGTTTATTCCAGTCTCAGAACTGTGGCGGTCGTTGCGGTTTCATGGTTTGACGCACCTGCGGGTTCGTCAATGTATTCCAGTTCTGAGTTTGCATTTGTGGCGGCGGCAATTGCCACTGGTGTGTATTACTGTTTTGCTGCTGTGGTGTCGCAGTGTTTTGACACTGGGCAGCGCAGTTGTTGTTACTCCGGCTCTATTGCTGGTTTGGTCAGTATTGTTAGTTAGTTTTGCTCCTCTTAATTTTTTTTCCATTCTGATAATTAGTATTACCGTTGTAGTAGTTGTTGTTGTTGCTGTTACGTTTTCTCTTATTTGGATTGCCACCAGCAGAATAAAATAATGTTATAACTGATGTTTGTGCTGTGTTGGGTATGTAGTTCTGTTGTGTATATACATTTGCCATGTGAAGCTGTTGATTCTTTTGGCTTGCGTGTCCGACAGCATCCGGCACGCCCGAATTGGGTTGGCTATCCTGCGTATTTTGCATGGCGCTGGTGAAACATTGTAGCAATTGTTTTGCCGTACAGAACGCTGGTCCTCGTAAAGCATATCAACAGAATCGAGCACTGTGAGAAAATACACTGCGTCGGCGTCTAGGATGTACAGAAGTTTTTCGTTGACATTAAACGGCAGTCTTGCCTTCAATACTCGTTGCAAGCGGCTCGTCTAGGAAATGTCCCATATTTCAAAATTTCTCAAAATACCGGCGCAAGTGGCCGTGCTTAGGATTGAATGTTCCTAGGATCCACAGCCTGCCTACGAAGTCGTTCCTGTACAGATAGTGACCAAAATTTAGATAAAAAGGCTATCTCAAATTGTTCGTAATGGTGCATCTGTCGGCTTCGTCATACGCCCATAAAGCTGAGTCGCCTTGGATATAATCGACATCATAAGATATCGTCTTACGGTCACTCCACGTTCGAGGAATTGCATTTCTGAAGGCTTTAAGAATGAAGACAGGATGTACGGTTCTTTTTTCACATATAAATGGCTGAAACTGTCTATTTTTTTCTGAGGCTCTCCTCTTCCTTGGCATTATAGTAATGTTTAGTTTCAGAATGATTGATGTAAGGTTAAATTGGCGAATGGCAAGGAAAATGCTGTTGATAATTGTCACGACTGAAATGCAGAGTGTCATATCGAGGTGCGTACTGTTGTTGTGAGTACGTAGTGTGCGGTGTGTATGCGTCGTAAATGTACTTGTTGTGTTCATTGCCATACTGTGTGTTTTGGTTGCTACTACCGTCTTTGCATAGTGGTTGTATGTAATTGTCAAAATGTTTCTATTGCGCAGTTGCAGATTGTGGCACTTGACTGATTACGTGTTAGTTGTTACTTATAAATTCCGCGACACGGTCGTGGACGACAGCAGGCAATTTTTCTTTTAACCACTCGTCAAAATATGTCTTTTTGCTCTATCCAACTGCGAACGTCTCTACTGGTACGTGAGAAATGTTTGTCAGCACATAGTCTTTCTTTATCAGAAAACTGTTTGTCAATTGTGTCAACCTTGCTTTCGACATCGGTAATATGCGTTTTTATATCATCATACACTGCCGGATGAGATTTAATCTGCGTAAATACCGACTCGCATGTTTTATTCAGATTGTTCACTTGTGCTTGCGTATCTGTCTCATCTTTATTTGTGTTTTCTTGTTGTAATGAAAACTCTGAAAATTTCTCATTAAAGTCGGTGAGGTCGGACACTTGTCCAGTCAGTCTGTTATTTATCTCCTCAACACGGCTACACAAAGTGTCGTTTGACGTTTTAAGTGCAGCTAAATCAGATTTAATTTCATCATGTCATGTTTTCATCTCATCATGAGATGTTTTCAAAGTGGCGTGTGTAGAGGTCATCTGCTGGTCTTGTTGTGTCATTAGTTTCATAACAGCATCGAAAATTCTGGCAATACTAATTATGTGCAACAGTTCCGCCCTGCCATGTCGTTAGACTTGACGTCAGACATCAAAATGGGTTCAGAACTAGATTTAGGCATATTACTGGCAGATGGTCTATTTTCTAAATTTGCGTTACCAGAATAGTCAATAATATGTCGCTCGTTAGTATTCGAGTCAGCCGTATTGTCACTATCATTATTTAATGGCATGCAGAGTCGGATTGCGTCTGTGTTTGCGGTCTCTGGTTCTCCATCTTTGCTAATTGTTTTCTGGTAAATAGCATGCCACACGTAATGTATGACACAAAAAAATTTAAACTGGAATGTGTAATCATAATAAATGTAAAAATTAACATCTCTGTGCGACAATGTCTGAACAAGAAAACTAACTGTCGAAAGTAATGGTGGCGGCCATATTGTGAATTGATGAGCTGTATTATTGCACTGTATGAATAAAGAAAATAATTTTGGAAATGTAGCTTAAAATCACGGCTACGGAAACCGAAAATTGTGATAGATCTACCAATCGAGCAACTATAATACAAAGCGCTTGGGCAAGACTGCTAATATAAAGATGGTGTGCCTTACCTTGTATCCGCGATTGCAGCGTAATTTCAGACATCGACATACAGTCCAGAAATCATTCTTACTTCAATGTATTCCGGTCTCGTATCCCGTATTTCGTTTGCAATAAACATGTAACAAAAGGAAGACGATATAGTACATATAACAATGTGTCCAGAAACGATGTCGCCAATTTTGTAGGTTTTTAATCTTTGGCTCATTCGTAACTACATACAATTAACTATAATAATGAATTACAAAAATTATACAAACTCTCGGCGCTTTATCATGGCTTTTCCATTAAAAGTCCGTTCATGTATTTCGTATCGTGTTTCTTTTCTCTGTGTTTTCACCTAATTCGGACTTCGTAATATGACAGCATCCAAAGACGATGGTGGATCGAGCTGGATGACATTTTGCTTGAAAGCACAGAACCTTTTTCCATGCTAAGTCGCCAACAATCTTACAAAGACTAAAGATACAAAATAAAACATACATAGGTTACTAATAACTATATTCTGAAATAGAAACACAATTTAAAACTACGACATTTGTATTGTTACTTGAACTATGCAATTACAAGTGCCATTTGGTTGCAACTCGTAAATAAATGTAGTATTAATGGCGTTGCGCCTAAATACGTCAGATTTGGACAAGGCCTAGAATACAAAATGTGACTCTCCCTCTTTCGCCAATAATATGACGATCAAAAATCTTCAAATGTGTCTAGCGGCTGCATAAAATATTTACACAACTGCCGACAATATCTATGGCTCAAATTCTTTTTCTATATCATGATTTATAATTACGTTTTCCGCTAAGAAAATCTCAGCATGCAAATGTGCCTTTAAAAACTGATCAATTAATTACGTCAGTCCCAAAAAAAGTCATGTGTTTTCCTGTAAGGGAACTTAGAGCCCCCGTGTATAGATTACCTCCTCCTCCTCTTTCCGCTATTAATGTGCTTATATGTAGCAACCATCCACTCTCCTCCTGCACAAAGCACAATTTTATTGATTTTGCTCAATTCTCATTTCGTAGTATTTTTTTTCTCTAATTTTATGTATTCTCAGTTAATTTCCATAATGTTACTATTTTTCAGGATTTTACATACACTCCTGGAAATTGAAATAAGAACACCGTGAATTCATTGTCCCAGGAAGGGGAAACTTTATTGACACATTCCTGGGGTCAGATACATCACATGATCACACTGACAGAACCACAGGCACATAGACACAGGCAACAGAGCATGCACAATGTCGGCACTAGTACAGTGTATATCCACCTTTCGCAGCAATGCAGGCTGCTATTCTCCCATGGAGACGATCGTAGAGATGCTGGATGTAGTCCTGTGCAACGGCTTGCCATGCCATTTCCACCTGGCGCCTCAGTTGGACCAGCGTTCGTGCTGGACGTGCAGACCGCGTGAGACGACGCTTCATCCAGTCCCAAACATGCTCAATGGGGGACAGATCCGGAGATCTTGCTGGCCAGGGTAGTTGACTTACACCTTCTAGAGCTCGTTGGGTGGCACGGGATACATGCGGACGTGCATTGTCCTGTTGAAACAGCAAGTTCCCTTGCCGATCTAGGAATGGTAGAACGATGGGTTCGATGACGGTTTGGATGTACGGTGCACTATTCAGTGTCCCCTCGACGATCACCAGTGGTGCACGGCCAGTGTAGGAGATCGCTCCCCACACCATGATGCCGGGTGTTGGCCCTGTGTGCCTCGGTCGTATGCAGTCCTGATTGTGGCGCTCACCTGCACGGCGCCAAACACGCATATGACCATCAATGGCACCAAGGCAGAAGCGACTCTCATCGCTGAAGACGACACGTCTCCATTCGTCCCTCCATTCACGCCTGTCGCGACACCACTGGAGGCGGGCTGCACGATGTTGGGGCCTGAGCGGAAGACGGCCTAACAGTGTGCGGGACCGTAGCCCAGCTTCATGAAGACGGTTGCGAATGGTCCTCGCCGATACCCCAGGAGCAACAGTGTCCCTAATTTGCTGGGAAGTGGCGGTGCGGTCCCCTACGGCACTGCGTAGGATCCTACGGTCTTGGCGTGCATCCGTGCGTCGCTGCGGTCCGGTCCCAGGTCTACGGGCACGTGCACCTTCCCGCCGACCACTGGCGACAACATCGATGTACTGTGGAGACCTCACGCCCCACGTGTTGAGCAATTCGGCGGTACGTCCACCCGGCCTCCCGCATGCCCACTATACGCCCTCGCTCAAAGTCCGTCAACTGCACATACGGTTCACGTCCACGCTGTCGCGGCATGCTACCAGTGCGATGGAGCTCCGTATGCCACGGCAAACTGGCTGACACTGACGGCGGCGGTGCACAAATGCTGCGCAGCTAGCGCCATTCGACGGCCAACACCGCGGTTCCTGGTGTGTCCGCTGTGCCGTGCGTGTGATCATTGCTTGTACAGCCCTCTCGCAGTGTCCGGAGCAAGTATGGTGGGTCTGACACACCGGTGTCAATGTGTTCTTTTTTCCATTTCCAGGAGTGTATTTCATCGTATTACCCTCAATTTTTACATATTTCAATTCAATATTTCGTGATTATACCACGTTTTTCTAGAATTTTAGTGAATTTATGCCGTTTTACATTTTCTGGCGACAGTTTCCAGTACGTATACGGTCATATTGCTGACATACCCATGTATAGTTTGATTTTCTGTGAGAATATTTGCTTGTCTTATACATCAGTCTACAAAAAAATTCCTAAGACTTCCCCGCTTCCCGATGATCCACATGCAAGCGTTTTAGATAGGACGATCATGAATAGTATAGTAATAATCGCTTTGTACCTGTATGAGAGTCAACGAGGGATACAGATGGTTGATGTATTGGAAATTCGAAGTCTGGAAACAGTTCTGTGTACTGCTCAGACCCATCAGAGAGATTGTCTGCAGACTTACGTGCTGCTGCACTTGATGTAGACCGGAAACAGTTCTATATGTTCGTTTGACTTGCATGTAGGGGTCTGCAACATGGATATGACATTTGTATGGATTTGATTCCTATTGCTGCTCAGATTTTTTTCAAAAGCACATGCTATTATTGGTTATCAGATGAGCTTTGTTATTTCAGTTTTTACCTTTAAACTCTGATATGTACCCTCAGCCCTGTCACGCCATATACAAACTAGAGCTTTCGGATATCTATTTTTATTACCCCAGTAAGAAGTTATTCGTTCGTTGACAGTTTGTCTACTGCATGTAGCACCTTGGCCACAGGAGTTTCCATTCTCTACCAGTAGAGTGTGTCTCCCCAGCAGCGTCATTGCTAGATGCTGTCATGTTATGCATCCAACCCGCAACCACCCACTGCTGACAGCTCTACACAAACACACAGACACATACAGAATCTGCACGCAAATTACCAATCGTGAAGTCTCGATTTCAACCACTTGTACACTATTTTCGACAGTGCTACGGCTCTGCAAACAGCGAAATACTCTTCATAAAACTGTTCTGCGGGGTTTAAGCTCATTTATATTCATCCTAATTAAGAGAAAAACATATTCGATATAATTTACATTACCAACATTTGGAACAAGATTGTCTAGAGTCTACAGTAATAACTACAATCCAAAGCATCCTGCTGCTATCACACACCATTTATATTTTAAATATGCACGATAATACCACATCAAGCTGTTTGGTGTGTTAGGTGTCTATCAGTTGAAGAGAGAGACAGTACTTCATGTGCATCTTTGCAATATACGGGATAGATCTTTCCATTAATTGAAGGTATAGTATGGTAATGCACTCGAATGCACCCAGTCGCTACCAACCAGGTATTCTACATTTGCAGTACGTTTCGTCTATTTTCTGAATGCCTGTGACGTAGATGGCTCTTCACAGGTGGAAGTTCAAAATCCACTGGCAGTTGTTCACCTGTGACTATGTGGAGGCGTGACGGGGTAGAGAAGACAATGAAACATCCTACTTAGAACATAGACCTTGTAAGTAGGCTGTTTAGGTTTTCTTATTGGTAACGCCACGTAGCGCTCTGTATGAAAATCACTAGCTGTTGCAGTCTGTGGCTAGTTTGCATTGTTGTCTGCCGATGTAGTGTTGGGCAGCTGGATGTTAACACCGCGAAGCATTGCGCAGTTGGAGGTGAGCCGCCAGCAGTGGTGGATGTGGGGAGTGAGATGGCGGAGTTTTGAGAGCGGATGATCTGGACAGAGACAGTAAATTTGAAAGACTGGCTGTCATGAACTGATATATATATTATGACTTTTGAACACTGTTAAGGTAAATACATTGTTTGTTCTCTATCATAATCTTTCATTTGCTAACTATGCCTATCAGTAGTTAGTGCCTTCAGTAGTTTGAATCTTTTATTTAGCTGGCAGTAGTGGCGCTCGCTGTATTGCAGTAGTTCGAGTAACGAAGATTTTTGGTGAGGTAAGTGATTTGTGAAAGGTATAGGTTAATGTCAGTCAGGACCATTCTCTTGCAGGGATTTTTGAAAGTCAGATTGCGTTGCGCTAAAAAATATTGTGTTCAGCCTAAGTACAGTCATGTATAATTGTTCTGCTATAGGTCTCAGCAGTATTAGTTCGGTGGCAGCATACTTGATTTCTGAGTGACTTACTTCCACCACCATGACAAGAGAACTGAGAGACGGAACGCAATTAGCGTTGAATGGTTCAAATGGCTCTGAGCACTACGCGACATAACTTCTGAGGTTATCAGTCGCCTAGAACTTAGAACTAAGTAAACCTAACTAACCTAAGGACTTCACAGACATCCATGCCCGAGGCAGGATTCGAACCTGCGACCGTAGCGGTCGCTCGGCTCTATACTGTAGCGCCTAGAACTGCACGGCCACTCAGGCCGGCAAGCGTTGAATGTCTTCGGCTGTTTGATGACAGTTACCGCCCATTTTGGTATAGCAGGAAGTGACTACATAGCCTCTGGGAAGTCTCCTGAGACATCACTAAAGCGTCTGTAACAGTTATCTGATAAGTGTAATCCCATTGCAGGAAATAAATTACTCTCCATGCAAAGGGAAGCTCATCAACAAATTAATTAATTACCCTGATGTGCTACAGGGCGGGTGGAAGCGAGGGCGGGAGTACCAAGGATCTCATTCGAGAGATGTAGCGGTTATCAGGCGTTTTTTCGTTGCGGAAAGATCTTTCAACAGATTTTCACTCTCTCACACACTGGGACAGATGATCAACGTAATATAATATAATCAGCTATATTACAAAATTTATAAAATTAAATGCAGTATAACGGCTGCAAAATACTAACGCGAATTCTTTACAGCCGGAAGGAAAAACTGGTAGAAGCCGACCTCGGGGAAGATCAGTTTGGACTACGTAGAAATATTGGAACACGTGAAGCAATACTAACCCTACAACTTATATTAGAAAATACATTAAGGAAAGGCAAATCTACGTTTCTAGCATTTGTAGACTTGGAGAAAGCTTTTGACAATGTTGACTGGAATACTCTCTTTCAAATTCTGAAGGTGGCAGGGGTAAAACACATAGGGCGAAAGGCTATTTACAATTTGTACAGAAACCAGATGGCAGTTATAAAAGTCGAGGGACATGAAAGGGAAGTAGTGGTTGGGAAAGGAGTGAGACAGGGTTGTAGCCTATCCCCGATATTATTCAATCTGTATATTGCGCAAGCAGTAAAGGAAACAAAAGAAAAATTCGGAATAGGTATTAAAATCCATGGAGAAGAAATAATAAATTTGAGGTTCGCCGATGACATTGTAATTCTGTCAGAGACAGCAAAGTACTAGGAAGAGCAGCTGAACGAAATGGACAGTGTCTTGAAAGGAAGAAATAAGATGAACATCAACAAAAGCAAAACGAGGATAATGGAATATAGTGGAATTAAGTCGTGTGATGCTGAGGGAATTAGATTAGGAAATCAGACACTTAAAGTAGTAAAGGTGTTTTGCTATTTGGGGAGCAAAATAACTGATGATAGTCGAAGTAGAGAGGCTATGAAATGTAGACTGGCAGTGGCAAGGAAAGTGTTTCTGAAGAAGAGAAATTAGTTAACATCGAGTATAGATTTAAGTGTCAGTAAGTCGACTCTGAAAGTATTCGAATGGAGTGTAGTCATGTATGAAAGTGAAACATGGACGATAAATAATTTGGACAAGAAGCGAATAGAAGCTTTCGAAATGTGGTGCTACAGAAGAATGCTGAAGATTAGATGGGTAGATCACATAACTACTGAGGAGGTATTGAACAGAATTTGGGAGAAGATGAGTTTGTGGCACAACTTGACTAGAAGGCATCGTTTGGTAGGACATGTTCTGAGGCATCAAGGGATCACCAATTTAGTATTGGAGGGCAGCGTGGAGGGTAAAAATCGTAGAGTGACACCAAGAGATGAATACATTAAGCAGATTCAGAAGGATGTAGATTGCAGTAGGTAGTGAGAGATAAAGAAGCTTTCACAGTAGCAGAGTAGCATGGAGAGCTGCATCAAACCAGTCTCAGGACTGATGACCACAACGACAACAAACGTAGTATAAAACTGATATTTACAAGTTCTCTGTAAAGTTACCTTGAGAGACTTCATAGGTGACGAGCCATTAGCTTACTTTAAGAGAGAGTTCGAAAGTGAGGCAGCATCCTGTGACAGATGTACAACATGCTCTTAGCACTTTGTCATGAGCCAAAAACGAGTTTAATATTGTTTTCCAGTGATGCAGGAATTGGCAGAAAAGAAAATATACTTCCTTACCTGCGAGAAAATACTTGGAATAAATACACTCCATGTCATAGTGCTGTACTGGATTATCACAACACGTAATGATATTTTAGCCACGTGAAAACGCCTATTCCTTCTATCTTCCAAAATAACTGTTATAAAAGGTAGAAATCCACGCGAGAAATTCGAGCTGTATTACCAACAGATCATCCTGTTTTTGGTGTTTTTAAACTGTGAGTTTATGTGAGGGGTGGAGCCATCTATCTCCCACACACCCCTGTATCCCCACCTGTAAGCTGCTCCTGATACTGCTCACTGATCCTGCTCTTGCTCCTGCTCCTGCTCCTACACCCTCCCACCTCTACCACCCATCGGACCATCGGAAAGACATTCCCCCACAGCCCTGCTGTGACCACTCCTGCTGCCCCTAGCAGAGTCGCCATCCACCACACCACAGTCACCACCAAAGAGCGCCCAACCTCTGTTCAAAGTGCCTCTGCCTCACATTATTGGCCTTTCTCCCACCACCTCCCAAACCAATCAGTCTCTCACCCATCCCCCCAGAGCATCCCAACCAAAATACCTCCAGAGTGCCCATGAGGCGGCCTCGTCTCAACCACCCCCCCTCCAAAAAACTACTGCCTGCCCCTCTTCCTTCTGACCCCCTCATGGACGCCATCCCTCACCCCACCTCCACAGCCACAACCCTGTATAACTTCATTGTTGCCAACCCCAAACTTAAATTCCTAAATGCCCACATGCTCACCTTCCAAATACTTAAGTACATCCCCTGTGCAGGCATTGCCCAACTTATCCAAAGCAGAGACTCTGTCCTCATTAAATCCCCCTCTTCCCTCACTCATATCCTCCAGAAATTTCCTTGCACCACCTTTTGCCCACATGCATCCCTCACCCTTTCCTTACCTCCTACCCTTCCCATCAGCCCCAACGTCTTATCGTCCACTAACGGCCATAATCACAAACCTCAGCCCTGTGATCATGGAGGTGAAAGGGTTGGCAGAACTAAATGTCCTCCCCTACCTGGAAATCTGATCGACCCAATGTACCTACAACAACTCCAGTCCTACCTCCTTAATGCATGAATTTGCAGAGTCCACCTCCTCCATAGATCACCACATCACTCAGAGAGCCCTGACTTTCCAATTCCCTCCTCTATCCTGCCAACGCTGCCTCCTCTACAACAACCACTTCACCCAAAACTGCAAGAATCCCTCCCTCACCTGATTCCACTGTAAAACCTCCCACATCCTCAGTGTCCTAACCTCGCCTCCTCTCCTTCCTGCAAGATCTGCAACACCTGCAAACAACCTGACCCCACATAGTCCTCCAGATGGAAAACCCAAACCCTCCCCCCAGAAACACCCAGTTCTCTGTCCCCATTTGCCCCATTGATCAGCCCATCCTCCCTAACAATTCCATCATTTTTCCCACTATGGCTCAGTACATCATAAAGTTCCTGACCATCATCCTCCAGAATACTCACTCATTCCAGCTCCTCCACACTCGCCAGCAGATTTCCCTGGCCACCCACTCCCATCTTCCATTTGAATACCTATGCCACATACTCACACAACAAGGCCTACTTCACCTTCACCCACTTAGACACCCTCATTTAAGCCCCTCTCTCCTCTTATCTATGCTCCCCCCTTCCCATGTCAACAGTATCCTCTCCTATAACTAAAAATTCGCTCCCTCCTTGCTAACAAATAGCATATCATGTATAACCTGTTCCAGCGCCAGTTCGACTGCATCCTTAATGAGACCTTCTTTCAACGTCACCTTACTGTCCAGACCTCTGCCCATCTCCTTCACCACACTGACAACCCCTTCCTCTCACATGAGTTGGGGTCGTTATTCACCACCTCAAGCTTATCAATGTCTAGTCACAACCCCTGCTCTGTGACTTGGCCAAACACCTTCTCCTCAGTATATTTTTTCCGTTCCCCAAGATCACCTGTGCCACTAACTATGTCCATCCTGTAGCCCCTCTCCCCAACGACTTCATTTCCCATGTTGACCTTACCTTCTCCACCTATGTGATCGCCAATGACCTCAAAATCCATAGCTGTAACACTGCCATCCTTCGGTAGTGGCATCAGTTCCTTGCCAACCTCCATGTTGTCAATGGTCCCCTCCCACAGTATAGCCATCCTGAAAGTAACTCTACCCCAGATGTCATCCTTGCTTCACTGAACCTCCTTGGCCATATCACTGTGGATGTCCTCGACCACATTGGTAGCAAGCACCTCCCAGTCCTTCTCACCATCTACTCCATCCATTGCACTCCTACTGCCCCCTGTCAGCTACCCCTATATTGTCCATCCATGACTACCACAGAGGGTGGGATACCTATCAGTAATACATTGCCTCACAGGTCGAAAGCCACCCCCTTACCATTCACTCTCCTCCTGATATCACCCATGCCTCTTCCTTCCTCCAGAGGACCATCACTGGCCCCATGTTCCTACCAAGCTCATCCACCCTTACAGCCCTCTGCTTCCTCCATGGGCCAACCTTCTTCTCCATGAATCCTGCAGGCTCTACCGCTCTTTCCTCTGCACCCATGATTGGGATACACTCCTCTGTCAACGGAATTTACAAAAACACATCCAAAACCTCTTCACAGTGAAGAAATGCTGGGACAGGTGGCAGACCTCCAAATGCTGGTATGCCTTCCACCACCTTACTGGTTTCCATCCCACTCTGCATTACCCTCTTCTCCCCGACAACTGTCCTTCCCTGACAACCTTAGTAAGGCTTAATCATTTTGTATCCCACCTCTCTAAGGTCTACTCCATTGCCGACGATCCTTGTTTTGATTACTCCATCTTCCACACAGTCCTTGAATGCACTGATACCTCTGTCCTGCCATTCACCCACAGTTTCCAGTGCTTCGAACAGTTACCTCCCCCGGATATTCACTCCCATTACTGCACACAACATCAAATTAGTCCTCAGCTCCAAATGCAGCACTGCCCCTGGTCATAACAGTCACCTACAGCCACCTCAAGGAATTCCCTCCCCCCTCCCTCCTTCATGGCTGCCCTTGCTACACTGTATAGCAGCCTCCTCTCCACTGACTTTTACACAGGCCTGTGGAAGACTTCCTGTGTACTGCTGTTCCCTGAACCTAACAAACCCCTCTCTGACATCTCTTGCTACCGTCCCATCTGCCTCACCTCCATGCTCACTAAGGTCTTCAAGGCCATTCCTGCCTTATTAGTCATTACCTTAACCAGCACCATTTCCTTTCCCTTTCCCAGTGTGGCTTCTGGCCCTCCTTCTGAGCCAAGAACCAGCTCCTTAACCTTCCCAGTCTTGTTTCAATCCAGCTTCTGTCCCTCTGTTGTCTTTGGCTCCTTCAACCTCCAGAACGCCTACAACCATGTCTGGCAACCCAGGCTCCTCTTTAAACACCAGAGCTATCTTCTTACCATCAATTTCATCCATCTCGTTGTTTCCTTCCTCTCCTATCGTCCCTTCTATGCCACTATCCACAATGCCAACTCCTGTACTTTCTACTCCACTGACCACGTTCCCCAAGGCTACATCCTTTCCCCTCTCCTCTTCTAATCTTCTGTATATAGCACATATGCCCAAACCTCCCCTGCCTGTTGACCTCCTCCAATTTTCTGATGACACAGCCTTCCTGGCCCTTTATCCTACAATTCAATGGTCCCAAAGTATCCTTCAAACCCACCTCCACCAGTTCACTGCCTGGTGCAACCAGTGACTACTTCACATCAATCCTTCCCGGAGCCAGGCAATCATCTTTCGTCATACCACACGCTCCTTCCAGCTCCATGATATTTACCTCACCACTAATTATTGCATATCCACCTCACCCCTACCCTGAAATACCTTGCCCTCACACTCGACCATCACCTCACCTAGACTCCCCATCTCCTTACAGTCCAACATTAAGCCCATAATAGACTCTGCCTCCTGAAACTCCTTTCCAGCGAGACATGGGGCTGCATCACTCCAGTATCCTTCACACCTACATCCTTTGTTATGGCAGCATTACCTGGATTTCTGCCAATAACAGATTGTATAAAGTTCTCCAAATCCTTGAACGCCATGCACACCATCTCGCCTTCCATATCCGACTTCCATCCCCCACACAGGTCATGGACGACCTCATCCCATTCCCATAGCCTCTCCATTTCCCTTAACTCCTCCACACCCTGTACATCATCGATTCCCCACACCCCCTGGCGTTTTCTATCCCCTCTACACCCAGCATGTTGGCGTGCCTCGACTATTGCTTCCCACCCTCTCTCTATCTCCACACCCTCCACTTCCTTTCCCAATACAACCTCCAGCACCCACCCCTCCCAGATGATAAGCTTTGCCATGATCTCTACACTCCTACAAACTATAACCCTACCATGCCCCCTCCTACTCCTTAGGGCTCCCTCATCCCTGCTCTTCCCTTCCCCTCCTAAACCCCCCCCCCCCCTTCTGTGTCTCTGCACTCCACTGAGTGAGGTGGCGCAGTGATTAGCACACTGGGCTCACATTCAGGAGGACGGCAGTTCAATTCCGCTTCCAGCCATCTTGATTTAGGTTTTCCATGATTTCCATAAATTGCTCCAAGCAAATGCTGGGATGGTTCCTTTGGAGGGACACTGATGATTTCCTTCCCCATCCTTCCTAAGCCGATGAGACTGATGACCTCTCCTCCCTCAAACAACCCATCCCAGGATCTCTGTAGTCCCTCTTGACTTGCCTTCCTTCTCCCTATCCCACCCCAACTGTGTACTGCCCCTTGGTGTGCTCCCTGAACACCAATTCTATTTTTCATCCCACCCCTCCAGCCCCCCTCACCCATGTCAACTTCCTTTCCCCTCTTTTTCCCTCCGCTCTTGTCTCGTCGTCCTAGGCAGGTCCCTCCAGGCAGCTTTTACTCTTTGTTGTGTGTGCTTCGTCTGTTACAGTGGTTTCAAAGTGTCTATTTCTGGAATTTTTTAATGCTGTGGTCAAATTCTATCTTGTGCTGGTCACTTCAGTGTATTTTATGTGATCCATGAATTGCCAACAGTGTTTTCAACTGTATGTCGACTTTTTTAACTGTCCCACAATTTAAGCCTCTGTGTCAGTATTTATTTTAAACCTCATTTTCATTGTGTTCATATGTCCCAGTTTTTATCGCCTTTTATATGTATAGTTGCCTCTTTTTGAACAGTAATGTACTCGGCTGAAGAGCGGCGGATTGCGCCGCTGTCAGCCGTCCCCTGCCCATATGGCGCAGGGGAATGAACTCACAATACAGAAAAAAAGAGGTGCATTGGGACAGTTTGTTGTGTTGTAACAGTGGTAGTGTTAGCCATCCTTACGTTCTTCTCAGCAACGGCTATTGACTTGTAAGTTGTCAGGAAGCTACTCCCCTGTATTTCGGTGATAGCTTGCTTTTTAATCCCATCCCTTCCCATCCCATATATGACTATTGGCTAGACTGGTAGGAGCAACTCACCAGTGCTAGACTAACACAGCTAGTAGGCTCTCAGAGACCAGTGTGGCCTGAGCTCCCAGTTGGTGCACATCGAAAGCGCAGAAAGATACGTATTTAGCTTTTTTTCTGTGTTTACTTCGTAGAGGAGGTGTAATTTCGAGTTTTAATTACTGTAATCGTAAATTCAGGCAGATTGTGGTGCAGTCATTAGGCATTTGTACAGGTTAGTTCATACATTTTTTGCGTGTTTCCCTTGCGTTATCTAGGCACGGACTCGTGTTTCAGTAACTGTTGTTCAACATCGATTAGAATGGACAGGGACTGTGATTGCTGTGTTCGGATGAGGGCTGAGTTGGCATCCCTTCACTCACCGCTGCAGGTGGAGCTGACTTCGGTCACGCAGCTTCAGGCTGTTGCCAATGGAGACCACTGTGGGGAGCTTGACTTGGGTATCACGGGGAAGTCAACCTCGTCCCGTCTGTCCCCAGATCGGTCTGCCGCTGTGGTTGACCCGGTTGCTGCCCGCAGTGAAGTTGAGCCCTCGCCTGTGGTTGATTTGGAGGTCGTTCCAAGGCGTGGCAGGCAGCGAAAGACGTCCCTGGAGGCTGATCAGAAAGCCTCCCAATTGCGTCTGACAAACAGGTTTCAGGTACTGCCTCTGGCTGAGCCAGATGCAGCTGCCTGCCCTGTTTCAGAGGATGATTCTGCCTTCAAGGTCCGAGCAATCGCAGAGGGTGGGCTTATTGGTAGTTGGGAGCTCCAATGTTAGGTGCGTAACGGGGCCCCTTAGGGATATGGCGGCTAAGGAGGGGAAGAAATCCAGTGTGCACTCCATGTGCATTCCGAGTGGAGTCATTCCTAATGTGGAAAGGGTCCTTCCAGATGCCATGAAGAGCACAGGGTGCAGCCAGCTGCAGGTGGTGGCACATGTCGGCACTAATGACGTGTGTCGCTTTGGATCTGAGGAAACTCTCTCTGGATTCGAGCGGCTATCTGATTTTGTGAAGGCTGCCGGTCTTGCTTTCGAGATGAAGGCAGAGCTCACCATCTGCAGAATCGTTGACAGAACCGACTACGTACCTTTGGTGCAGAGCCTCAGACGGTTTTGCGAATGTATTGACTGCAGATTCCTTGACTTGCGCCATAGGGTCGTGGGGTTTCTGGTTCCGCTGAATAGGTCAGGAGTTCACTACACTCAACTGGCGGCTACACGGGTAGCGGAGGCTGTGTGTCATGCACTGGGCGGTTTTCTAGGTTAGAAGGCCTCGGGAAAGTACGGGGTGGGCTGCAATCTCCAAGGGTGTATGGCAAATACAGGACGAGCTTGGATCATGGAACAGTCGGAATTGTAGTTGTAAATTGTTGTAGTTGTGCTGGGAAAGTCCCAGAGCTTCAAGCGCTAATAGAAAGCACAGATGCTGAAATCGTTATAGGTACAGAAAGCTTGCTAAAGCCTGAAATAAGTTCTGCAGAAATTTTTACGAAATCTCAGACGGTGTTCAGGAAAGAGATTAGACAGAATTGGTGGTGGAGTGTTTGTGTCTGTCAGTAGTGGTTTATCTTGTAGTGAAGTCGAAGTAGATACTCCGTGCGAACTGGTATGGGTGGAGGTTATATTTAACAGCCGAACTAAGTTAATAATTCGTTCCTTCTACCGACCCCCAGACTCCGATGATATGGTTGCTGAACAGTTCAGAGAAAATTTGAGTCTCGTAACAAATAAATCCCCACTCATACGGTTATAGTTGGTGGGGACTTCAACCTTCACTCGATATGTTGGCCAAATTACTTGTTCAAAACCGGTGATAGGCAGAAAACAGCTTCCGAAATTGTCCTAAATGCTTTCTCCGAAAATTATTTCGAGCAGTTAGTCCACGAACCCACGCGAATTGTAAATGGTTGCGAAAACACACTTGACCTCTTAGCCACAAACAATCCAGAGCTAATAGAGAGCATCATGACTGATACAGGGATTAGTGATCACAAGGTCGTTGTAGCTAGGCTCAATACCGTTTCTTCCAAATCCACTAGAAACAAACGCAAAACAATTAAATTTAAAAATGCGGATGAGGTGTCACTAGAAGCCTTCCTAAGAGACAATCTCCATTCCTTCCGAACTGACTATGCAAATGTAGACGAGATGTGGCTCAAATTCAAAGATATAGTAGCAACAGCAAATTGAGAGATTCATACCTCATAAATTTGTAAGAGTTGGAACTGATCCCCCATGGTACACAAAACAGGTCCGAACGCTGTTCGAGAGGCAAACGAAAAAGCATGCGAAGTTCAGAAGAACGCGAAATCCCGAAGATTTGCTAAAATTTACAGACGCGCGAAATTTGGCACGGACTTCAATGCGAGCTGCCTTTAATAGGTTCCACAACGAAACATTGTGTCGAAATTTGGTAGAAAATCTGAAGAAATTCTGGTCGTATGTAAAGTACACAAGCGGCAAGACGCAGTCAATACCTTCGCTGCGCAGTGCCGATGGTACTGTTACCGACGACTGTGCCGCTAAAGCGGAGTTATTGAACGCAGTTTTCCGAAATTCCTTCACTAGGGAAGACGAATGGAATATTCCAGAATTTGAAACACGAACAGCTGTTAGCATGAGTTTCTTAGAGGTAGATACCTTAGGGGTTGCGAAGCAACTGAAATCGCTTGATACGGGCAAGTCTTCAGGTAGAGATTATATACCGATTAGGTTCCTTTCAGATTACGCTGATACAATAGCTCCCTACTTAGCAATCATATACAACCGCTCGCTCACCGATAGATCTGTACCTACAGATTGGAAATTTGCGCTGGTCGCACCAGTGTTTAAGAAGGGTAGTAGGAGTAATCCATTGAACTACAGACCTATATCATTGACGTCGGTTTGCAGTAGGGTTTAGGAGCATATACTGTATTCAAACATTATGAATCACCTCGAAGCGAACGATCTATTGATACGTAATCAGCATGGTTTCAGAAAACATAGTTCTTGTGCAACGCAGCTAGCTCTTTATTCGCACGAAGTAATAGCCGCTATCGACAGGGGATCTCAAGTTGATTCCGAATTTCTAGATTTCCAGAAAGCTTTTGACAGCGTTCCTCACAAGCGACTTCTAATCAAGCTGCGGGCCTATGGGGTATCGTCTCAGTTGTGCGACTGGATCCGTGATTTCCTGTCGGGAAGGTCGCAGTTCGTAGTAATAGACGGCAAATCATCGAGTAAAACTGAACTGATATCAGGTGTTCCCCAGGGAAGCCTTCTGGCACCTCTGCTGTTCCTGATCTATATAAATGACCTGGGTGAGAATCTGAGCAGTTTTATTGGGTTGTTCGCAGATGATGCTATAATTTACGGTCTAGTAAGGTTATCCGAAGACCAGCATCAGTTGCAAAGCGATTTAGAAAAGATTGTTGTATGGTGTGGCAGGTGGCAGTTGATGCCAAATAACGAAAAGTGTGAGGTGATCCACGTGAGATCCAAAAGAAATCCGTTGGAATTCGATTACTCGATAAAAAGTACAATTCTCAAGGCTGTCAATTCAACTAAGTACCAGGGTGTTAAAATTACGAACAACTTCAGTTGGAAAGACCACATAGATAATATTGTTAGGAAGGCGAGCCAAGGGTTGCGTTTCATTGGAAGGACACTTAGAAGATGCAACAAGTCCACTAAAGAGACAGCTTACACTACACTCGTTCGTCCTCCGTTAGAATATTGCTGCGCGGTGTGGGATCCTTACCAAGTGGGATTGACGGAGGACGTCGAAAGGGTGCAAAAAGGGCAGCTCGTTTTGTATTATCACTTAATAGGGGAGAGAGTGTGGCAGATATGATAAGCTAGTTGGAATGGAAGTCATTTCGTTTTTCGTCGCGGGAGATCTATTTACGAAATTTCAGTCACTAACTTTCTCTTCCGAATGCGAAAATATTTTGTTGAGCCCAACCTACATAGGTAGGAATGATCATCAAAATAAAATAAGAGAAATCAGAGCTCGACCAGAAAGGTTTAGGTGTTCGTTTTTCCCGCGCGCAGTTCGGGAGTGGAATGGTAGAAAGATACTATGATTGTGGTTCGATGAATCCTCTGCCAAGCACTTAAATGTGAATAGCAGAGTCATCATGTAGATGTAGATGTAGATGTAGATCCACTCCAGGTGTAGCAGTTATTGATGAAACTGGATGAAGCATCTGTTTAGTACTCAATCAATGGCAACACATATTATTTAATTATACAATGTTCTGACCTGTGTACAAAAAATAAAGACTTACATCAGTCATACCCAACAGCCTTGCAAGACACAGTTTTTTTCCTGCCAATTTCCAGCTGGGAAGAGGCTTTGGGGTGGTGGATGAGAAGTCGTCATGGGGAGGGGGGGGGGGGGCACCAACGGTGATAGTAGTGGTGGCGTTGTGAACTGTGTCACTTAGCCTCTAATCCTCAAAGTGAGCACACAAGGTTTCATATTCCCGCCTATAAATTTGAATTACCAACAATTTTTTCAATTTCCCAACATTTGCAGTCACGCAGGTGTGTTTGGAGAGGAGAGCAGAGAAGAGGAGAGGAGAGGAGAGGAGAGGAGAGGAGAGGAGAGGAGAGGAGAGGAGAGGAGAGGAGTGGAGATGAGGCGAGTGGGTGGGAGGGGAGGAAAGGGGAGGGTATGTGAGGGAAGGGATGGGGTGAGTTGGGATGGGATCGGGTTGGGTAGGGAAAGGGACTCACATGTTGGCTGTGGAAAACCCATGACGCCATCAAGGATGGAAATAATTATTAGTCATTTTAATTAATTTGTTTAACGAATTTCATATAAAATTTGTATAAAAAGCGTCCTCAGGGCCCGTTAGACCCAACTACTCATTATGCCGTAATTGACCTTCGACGACATATAGTGGAACAGAGTGGGAAGAAATTCCGACTAGTGGAAATAGTTACCAATGTTAATCTGCCACGAGGA
This sequence comes from Schistocerca cancellata, assembly GCF_023864275.1. Classification (NCBI taxonomy): domain Eukaryota; kingdom Metazoa; phylum Arthropoda; class Insecta; order Orthoptera; family Acrididae; genus Schistocerca; species Schistocerca cancellata. Next base: position 472,957,091 of record NC_064628.1, on the reverse strand, counting down.
GTGTCTAGATTACAATAGCGTCCATTTAAACCACAACATTAGTATTAATGCTTGATTCGCACTAGAAAATCACTATTTGTGAATGTGGAATCGATCATTCCAATAGGTGTGATATGTGTAGTAGAACCATTGGTGGGTAGTGAAGTATTAGACGTAGTGCATTGTTTTGTGAAGCGAGCATTGTACGCGTACAGGGAAGGGAAAGAGGGAAAGTGGTAACGGTCAGTGTAGTTAATATTGGCGCCGTAGAACTAAAGTTGTTGAAGGAGAGCTTAATAGATACACTAGTGTTGCAGATGAGGAAGATGCCGCACAGGATGTGTGAACTACAACATGGTAGAGGACGCTGCTAGTACTGAATTTCGTGAGAAGTTGAAGCATTTGATAGGAGCAGAAAGAGCACAATTGGAGGACCTGTTGCTATAAGTCGAGGATCTAATTGTCTGGAGAGGGCCGTTGCCCGCCACACCAGTAACGCAACGTATGATTCCAACAGGAAATGAAGCCCGGGTATACTGAAGATCCTATAGAGTACCACGGCCGTTGCAGTCAGTTTTAAGACGTGTCATGGATCAAGAATTTGCTGACGGTATAAGGAGTGATGCATTTTCAAAGTTTTTTGAATGGGAGCAAGTTTAAGGTGTTAAGGATCATGCAGTGATTACTAGGCTTGAAGGAGCGTCTAGTAGATTATCTAGATGTTTATTCAACTCAGTGAATTTCAAGGTGAAGTAACCCACAAGCCAGTAAGGAAACAATGAAATGTGGACAGGCTAAGCAGAAATATAGTGGCAATACAAACATTGGATCACCTCGTGTGGAATGTGGAGCAGCACAGAACATCAACGAGGATTGTAGGCAGTATAAGAAACAGCAGCAGTTTTGTAGATACGAAGGATTATTGTTCAGAATAACGAAATTATGACCACGAGTGGGGGTGTCAGCCAAGTTGAAACCGAAAGCGTTACATGAGATGCACGGTCACTTTTTTCAGGCCTTACTTGATCCAGGCCGAAGAATAAAAATGTGCCTCGGAAATAATGGTGGAAAGAAAGGAAGGATAATGTGGACTGATCCGTCAAGTATTGTGGAATGTGGATATAGGGCTAACTTGAGTCAGATTCAGGTATTGATACTGAGATTGCCTGAAGAAACAGAACCTTTTAGTTTCGTGGGAATGGATGTATTAGTACTATTCAACCGAATACCAGTAGGTAACCGTTTTCTACTGACCATAGTAGATCATGTTTCTCTTTCAATCAAGGTGGTGCAATGCCGGATCAACGGGCAGTCACAATTGAACAGCCGTTAGTTAATAGGTTGATACTGAATTTCTGAGTGTGGCAGTTCATGATAACTGACGAAGGGGTGTCAGTTGCTAAGAGTGAAGAAGTTGAGAACTAGCCCACTGCGTCTGCAAGCCAAAGGAAGGAAAGAGAGAGTTCGTAGAAAAGCTAGGAAAATGCTTTACTACTTTATGGATTCAAATCGTTCAAACTGGGAAACATATCTAGAATTTATTCGTGGGTCACTTTAAAGTACATACTAACACTGGGTTGTCACCAATCGTGGTAGTGTCTGGCATAAAGATGCCGTTGCCTTTCATCATGGTTGACAAGAAGAGAGGCAGGAATGGAGAAGCAGTCCGCGATTTGGCAAGAAAACCAAAGGAGGCGTAGAAAAGGGTACAAAGAGAAAATACGGAGGCTTTGATGCAACAGGAAGAGGTGGCGAGGCGTGTGGGGATATTACCACACTACGAAGTGGGCCAATAGGTAATGTTGTCATGTTTATATACGACAAAGGGAAGGACAAAGAAGTTTTTCAGTCGAACGAAAAATTCTACTTTTTATGCATTCGATGACTAGTTTCGGATCGAAACCCATTTTCAAATCATCACAAAGAAGTCGACAATAACAAATGGTTCAGATTGCTCTGAGCACTATGGGACTTAACATCTATGGTCATCAGTCCCCTAGAACTTAGAACTACTTAAACCTAACTAACCTAAGGACATCACACAACACCCAGTCATCACGCGACAATAACATTTCCGAAGAAGTCAAAAATGTGAAATGAAAATTTACAGTTACTTGTATGCACTATGAATTTTCATTGCACACCTTTGTCACCTTCGCTGCATTTTTTACTTTGTTATGATGATTTAAAATAGATCTCGGCCCGAAACTAGTCATCGAATGGAAGAAAAGTAAAAATTTTCTACTTAGACTGGTTTTTCCTTCTACTGATTAATAGAAATTAACTGACCCAAGCTACTCCTGCATGCTTTAAGGTCGTAAAGAAGTTCTTAACATTGTACCTGGGCCCATGCCAAGTAGTCGAAACTATGTCACGAGTTAATGTGAAGCTCCAGTTGGCAACAAGGACAACCTTGGTGGATGTGACTCATCTGCGATCATTCAAGGGTGCAAGGTGATTCCACGAGAAGTGCTAGTAAAGGGAAGAAAGGAAGTTAAACGGAAAATGCGACACGATGATCCAGGGGAGACAGAAGTCTCGATGCCTCAGACACGTTATACATTAAGGTCAAGAGAGCAGTTACGTGTATCGATTTTGTAGAGTTTATTTGTATGTGCAGTGTAGGACGTAATTTTGATAGTAGTAGTGGTAGACTTATACATTTATTTGTGGTAGTCTTATCAGAAGAACAACAACATGATCGCTGTGAAGAGGCAACAGGCTTCTTAGAGGAGGGTATGTGATACACCTCCCTGTCGTTAGGTTCCCAGGCGAAGGAGAAGAAGAATTCTAGTTTTGGCAATACTATACCTCTTAGGAAGAGCCAGAGTAACAGGACTGCATCACCTGGACAGGGGGGTGTGGTTCTACAGACAGCCAGATGTATTTTTGAATGGCCTTAATATATAATGTCTGGAAGTATCGGAATGAAATAAGAAGGCGGGAAAAATGTTATCAGGGATTTAAGAATTAGCGATTGACAGTCGAACATAGAGAGAGGTCTCAAAGGAACAAAAGACCTTGGTCAGGTCATGTGCACGATTATAGAAGCAGATGCAACGTGGTTGAAGTAGTTCCACACCTGAGAGTAAAAAGGGGATGGATAGATGCTGGGGGTAGAATATTAAAGAAAATCTCCTGGACGTTAGACTCAGACGACGTGAGCTAATTGAAAGAAACGGCTACAAGAGATTTTAGCAGAAGAAACTAAGGTGACTGTAGAGTGTTATTCCATGCAAATTGTGAACATGGACATTGACTTGGTGAACAACACACACATGCCTCGCCAGTTGACTAAGGAAGTCACGGATTATCCCAGGATCTCTCCTAGTACCCTGAACCGGGCTTTAGATGCAGTGCAAGGACGTGTGCAGGTGTCAGATGGAAGACTGATTTTGAGAAGTTTATTATTCCTCTTTTGGGACACAAAAGGTGTGATTTTTGTGGATTTCCTGGAAAGAGGCACTACAATAAACTCTCAAAGGTATTGTCAAACTCTGCACAACCGCAGAAGAGCAATACAAAACAAGCGCAGGGGAAAGTTGGGCTCATAGATCTTGCTGATTCACGACAACGCCCGGGCCCACGCGGCAAATGCCACTCGTGAAGTTCTCGAATCTTTTAAGTGGGAGTAGTTTCCTCATCCACCGTACAGACCCGACCTGGCACCGAGCGACTTCCACTTAGTCCCAGCAATGAAGAAGTGGTGGCCTATGCAGCGTTTTGATGACGACGCACAGCTTGAAGAAGAGGTAACCACGTGGTTGAAGGCGCAGGCGGCCGAATTTTACGACGAAGGAATTTCCAAGCTCGTCCATCGCTACCATAAGTGCCTTAATTTAAATGGCAACTATGTAGAAAAGTAGTAATTAAGTGTGGCTTTCATCTGTATATAATAAAAAAAATTCCAATACTTTATTTATTTTTAATTCCGACACGTAATGTACTTTGTGGATAGCCCTCGTTAAAAATGTCTTAGCTGAGCGGTTGCATCATGATCAATAAAGAAACTTCAACGCACATAAGCTGGTTTCGAACACAAGTAAAATTACATATCTACGTAATTTTATATATGTTAGAAACAGGCTTATGTCTGTAGGAGTTATTTTATTGGCCTTGATGCAGCAGACGGGCAAAGACATTTTTCATTTATTAGTGTCTATGACATCTGAAGAAGGCTATATTATTATAGCAGAAACTATGGCCGAGGTTTAAAATAAACATAATTTTGTGCCACTGAAGACTGTTTGTCATTCGAGACAATTTCGTAGCCGGCCGTTTTAACCGAGTGGTTTCTAGGCGCTTCAGTCTCGAACCGCGCGACCGCTAAGATCGCAGGTTCGAATCCTGCCTCGGGCATGGATGTGTGTGTGTCCATAGGTTAGTAAGGTTTAAGTAGTTCTAAGTTCTATGGGACTGATGACCTCAGATGTTAAATCCCATAGGGCTCAGAGCCATTTGAACCATCTGAAGTCTCTAATTTGACTGTAGGAAGCACGAGTGCATCTCCACGGCACGTTTGCCTGCCTGTTTCACATATTTACAACACATTCAGCCTTATGGCTTTGAGCGTTACCTAAGATGGCACTCTGGTAACTATGCCACTACGCTATCTGTTGACGGACGATGTTTAAACCCCTATCGGCACTTCTACTATCCCCTAGGTGACGTATGCCGTCATCCGATCAAAATCGACGTCGTCTTTCCATATGTACTAATATTTTTTCCGACAGTCTATATTAGGCCTCCTGAAAAATTAATGTACTAAAGAGCTTTTGTTTTCCATGCAGTTCTTAAAATCCGATTTTTCGTGTGTCCATTAAATAGCTTCCTTTTAGTTCACAAAGTCTAAACGTTTCACACCAGTCAAGGCCACAGATGTATGGTCTTTTCGTATGTGCTTCTGTTCAACAAACGTGTCTGGCAGTTGTAGAGGATTTTGTTAATCCTGCCTTTTGAAGTTGTGTGGTGATAACCATGGACACTTTCTTCCCTAACACATATTTCTTTATTTATAACCCCAGAAGCCAAATACTATTCTTAGCAATAGCTTTCAAAATGTTTTAATATAACCAAATATAAGTGATGTCTTCTTTGTTTCTCGATCTCGTTTTTCAGCAGCTCCAGACATACAAGTTGTATAGGTTGATTTCCGTCTTTTGCAAGTGTAACATTACACTTGCAAAAGACGGAAATTAACTTATAGAACTTGTAGAAGCTAATACTTTCGTAATTATTTTTATTTTTGACGGAGAAGCTAAATACAAGTTCTCGTAGATATAGCTTCCAAAATGCTTTCATAAAAAAATATTTACATAAAAACTGTCATCACTATTTTACTTATTTAGAGGCTGCAACTCCGAAACATTTTGCTCTACTTTACCGCCATTGCCTCTTTAATTTTCATGCCCTTTACTACGCCTAACAATTCCTTAGAATGATGTCAATACTTAACACTACCTGGTGTAAGAAAATGTAAACTTATGGTTAATAATACTAATTACCTTGCTATATTTCTAATCCTGATTTAATTTTAAAGCATCACAATACAATAAGAGCAACTCTATATGCTATGCCTCAGTGACTGTTCCCCACTAACACTTTTGACCTGTCTTCACTAATAATTTCGCACTCTAAATATATTTCCCGTATTTTTCTATTCTTTGAGCCTCTTATGTTAGAATTTCGAACATCTTACACCATTTAAAATTTTTGTCTAGGACCATAAAACTTAGGAACGTGACTTGCTTGTTTTAGGTCTTCCTTCCAATATGAAGCTCAATGTCGGCACAGCCTCTCTTGTAGCTTCACCCACCCAACAACTAAGCTCACCCACATCAGACAGCTGAGCGATTTTCCTTTACATTATTCTGTACATTAACCTTGGCACCAATTGCATGCGTTGCACGTAAAGCTGATTGTCCGGTAGTTCTCGCACATATCTTCCCTGGCTGTCTTCAGGATTGAGTGGATGATATATTTCCGAATGTCTCACGGTATATTTCCATCCTCACAGATTCTACTGTAACATGAATAGTCATTTAGTAGCCACTTTTCCCGATGAACTTGTAAATTCGGGAAGGATACTATCTATCCCCCCCCCCCTCCCCCCATGAACCATGGACCATGCCGTTGGTGGGGAGGCTTGCGTGCCTCAGCGACACAGATGACCGTACCGTAGGTGCAACCGCAACGGAGGGGTATCTGTTGAGAGGCGAGGCAAACGTGTGGTTCCTGAAGAGGGGCAGCAGCCTTATCAGTAGTTGCAGGGACAACAATCTGGATGATTGACTGATCTGGCCCTGTAACACTAACCAAATCGGCCTTGCTGTGCTGGAACTGCGAACGGCTGAAAGCTAGGGGAAACTACAGCCGTAATTTCTCCCGAGGGCATGCAGCTTTACTGTATGGTTAAATGGTGATGGCGTCCTCTTGGGTAAAATATCGCGGAGGTAAAATAGTCCCCCATTCGGATCTCCGGGTGGGGGCTACTCAAGAGGACGTTGTTATCAGGAGAAAGAAAACTGGCGTTCTAGGGATTGGAGCGTGGAATGTCAGATCCCTTAATCGGGCAGGTAAGTTGGATAATTTAAAAGGGAAATGGATAGTTTAAAGTTGCATATAGTGGGAATTAGAGAAGTTCGGTGGCAGGAGGAACAAGACTTTTGGTCAGGTGAATATAGGGTTATAATTACAAAATCAAATAGGAGTAATGCAGAAGTAGGTTTAATAATGATTAAAAAAATAGGAGTGCGTGTGACCATAATCTATTGGTTATGAACTGTAGATTAAAACTGATAAAAATTGGAAGAAGGTGGGAATTTAAGGAGATGGGACCTGGACAAATTGAAAGAACCAGAGGTTGTACAGAGTTTAAGGAAGAGCATAAGGGAACAATAGACAGGAATGGGGGAAAGAAATGCAGTAGAAGAAGAATGGGTAGCTTTAAGGGATGAACCAGTGAAGGCAGCAGGGGATCAAGTAGGTAAAAAGACGAGGGCTAGTAGAAACCCTTGGGTAACAGAACAGATATAGAATTTGATTGATGAAAGGAGAAAATACAAAAATGCAGTAAGTGAAGCAGGCAAAAAGGAATACAAACGTCTCAAAAATGAGATCGACAGGAAGTGCAAGATGGCTAAGCAGGGACAGCTAGAGGACAAATTTAAGGATATAGAGGCTTATCTCACTAGGGGTAAGATAGATACTGCCTACAGGAAAATTAAAGAGACCTTTGGAGAAAAGAGAACCACTTGCATGAATATCAAGAGCTCAGATGGAAACCAAGTGCTAAGCAAAGAAGAGAAAGGAGAAAGGTGGAAGGTGTATATAGAGGGTCTATACGGGGGCAATGTTCTTGAGGACAATATTATAGAAATGGAAGAGAATGTATATGAAGATGAAATGGGAAATATGATACTGCGTGAAGAGTTGGACAGAGCACTGAAAGACCAGAGTCAAAACAAGGCCCAGGAGCAGACAACATTCCATTAGAACTACTGACAGCCTTGGGAGAGCCAGTCCTGACAAAACTCTACCATCTGGTGAGCAAGATGTATGAGACAGGCGAAATTCCCTCAAACTTCAAGAAAAATATAATAATTCCAAGCCCAAAGAAAGCAGGTGTTGACAGATGTGAAAAGTACCGAACTATGGGTTTAATAAGTCACAGGTTCAAAATACTAACGCGAATTCTTCACAGACGAATTGAAAAACTGGTAGAAGCTGACCTAGGGGAAGATCAGTTTGGATTCCGTAGAAATGTTGGAACACGTGAGGTAATACTGACCCTACGACTTATCTTAGAGGAAAGATTAAGGAAAGGCTAACCTACGTTTCTAGCATTTGTAGACTTAGAGAAAGCTTTTGACAGTGTGGACTGGAATACTCTCTTTCAAATTCTGAAGCTGGTAGGAGTAAAATACAGGCAGCGAAAGGCTATTTGGAATTTTTACAGAAACCAGATGGCAGTTATAAGAGTCGAGGGAGATAAAAGGGAAGCAGTGGTTGGGAAGGGAGTGAGACAGGGTTGTAACCTCTCCCCGATGCTATTTAATCTGTATATTGAGCAAGCAGTAAAGGAAACAAAAGAAAAGTTCGGAGTTGACATTAAAATCCATGGAGAAGAAATAAAAACTTTGAGGTTCACCGATGATATTGTAATTCTGTCATAGACAGCAAAGGACCTGGAAGAACAGCTGAACGGAATGGACAGTGTCTTGAAAGGAGTGTATAAGATGAATATCAACAAAAGCAAAACGAGGATAATGGAATGTAGTGGGATTAAATCGGGTGATGCTGAAGGAATTTGATTAGGAAATGAGACACTGAAACTAGTAAAGGAGTTTTGCTATTTGGGGAGCAAAATAACTGATGATGGCTGAAGTAGAGAGGATATAAAATGTAGACTGGCAATGGAAAGGAAAGCGTTTCTGAGGAAGAGAAATTTGTTAACATCGAGCATTGATTTAAGTGTCAGGGAGTCGTGTCTGAAAGTATTTGTATGGAGCGTAGCCATGTATGGAAGTGAAACATGGACGATAAATAGTTTAGACAAGAAGAGAATAGAAGCTTTCGAAATGTGGTGCTACAGAAGAATGCTCAAGTTTGGATGGGTAGATCGCATAACTAATGAGGAGATATTGAACAGAATTGGGGAGAAAAGGAGTTTGTGGCACAACTTGAGTAGAAGAAGGGATCGGTTGATAGGACATGGTCTGAGGCATAAAGGAATCACCAATTTAGTATCGGAAGTCAGCTTGGAGGGTAAAAATCGTAGAGGGAGGCTAAGAGATGAATACACTAAGCAGATTCAGAAGGATGTAGGCTGTATTACGTACTGGGAGATGAAGAAGCTTGCACAGGATAGAGTTGCATGGGGAGCTGCATCAAACCAGTCTCAAGACTGAAGAGCACAACAACAATAACAACTATCTATCCCATCCGCCTATTTTGATCACAGGTGTTCCATAGCTCTACTAAACTCTGACTGTAATCGTGCTTCGACTACGTTTTCCATGTTTCCTTTGAATAAATTTTATGGCTCAAAATCGTTGTACCCTTTTCCGCTAAGTAGCCGCACACGTTTACAAGCGGTTCTCCAGGCCGGGCGAGCGCCACGCGAATTCCGCGGGCAGAGCATTAAACTGAGTGCGGACCCGTTTTAATCACGGCCCGCTGGTCGTCGCTCATCGACCGCCGAGCAGCAGCAGCCCGACCAACAGCAGCGGCAAGGCTAATGCGTTTACCAGCAGCCCGACGGCCGAGGCCCGCGCCGGCTCGTTCTTAGCACTGCCGCAAGCGCTTTAAGCCCGATTCTGGGTAAATCTAGCGCATACATATTTTTGGAGTGTTTGAGCCACGGGCGACTCGACAGGGAGTTCTCTGGAAATATACTTTGTTGTCGTTACTCAGCGAGCCGAATATTTCCGCATACTTCGTACTTACACAGAATAAGATACACGAATCAGCAGCTAATAGCTTGATGCTCCACGGAAATTAATTTCACTAACCTGGTTATGGGACAGACAAGGTAAAATTAATATGAAAATTGTGGGAAACAGATTTTAGTCAGCCATAGCGGCAGAAAAGATCCTGCTGCTAACATCCAGTACGAAGGAGCAAAAGAGAGGACACGTTAATTTATTTATTTATTGAACCTGATCTGATAAGAGCCATCAAGCTATCTCTTTCACTAGATTTTGACACACAGAATACCTTATTTACATTATAGTTACCAAAGAAATGACAATTTTAATATGGCAAACAGTATTAAATGATGTAAGTGTTAACAGTGACGATGTGAGTAAATAATAGTGTCTAAGAACTAATAAAATTAGTGCTGGGAGTACTTTAACTTCTCTTGCTACTGCCGCTAATAGTGATACTAGCAATAATAATAATAATAACAGGAGAAAAAACCGAAAAATACATCCAACTGCCCGAGGAAGTGAAGGACTTGTGGCATCAGGATTAAGTTGACTTTATACCAATTATACTATCAACTATAGGAGTCATACCACACAATAACCACCAGTACATCAACGTAATACAGCTACATCCAAACGTATACATACAACTACAGAAATCTGTAATTATTGATACATGTTCAATTACCCGAAAGTTCCTAAATGCAATGTAACATATACCGTACAGTTAAAAGGAAGCCACGCTTGATCGAGGTCCACGTCACTTCCCATTTTTAACCAGACATAACGTCTGAGAAAGGAAAGAAATAATAATAATAATAATAATAATAATAATAATAATAATAACCCCTTTTAGTGTGATTAGTTGGTTCAGGACAAAACTAATGAAGCCCTGGACAAGCACTCTCATGGTCGGGGATGACGCTTGAATCCTATGCCCGTCCACAATGGTAACGACATAGCTAGCCACACGGAAAATGATTTAAATCCAAATAGAGGTGTTTGCAGGACAAGCTTCCTGCAACCACTCTAGAAGGAAAACGAAGACAGAGGATGAGATGGTCAGATGAAGTTAACCGACACCTCATGTTATGTTATTATCAAGCAACAAACTTAGGAACCAACACAACTGGATACAGATCACAAATATGTACAACGTTTATTACCAGATACCCAGAATTAAAATTTTAACAGAACAATGACTATCAGATCAGATTCGTGTAATAATAAAAAATAACAGGATACCCCAGTCAGAATTAGAAAACATCAAACAACAAGTGCAACAAATACTGGAACAAAATAATGTGCAATCTGAAGAAGAAGAATGGATGAATGGATGAAAACGCTCCAGAGCAAACAAACAAAGAACAACATGCATCAATTAAACATTCAGAGGAAAACGAAATCTTAAGACAGCCACCAGAACAAGCACAAATAGAACATGAAGTGACACACATGTTAGATATAGAAGAAAAATAGCAGTTGACATATATAGAATACAAAGTCACAAATACAGACATTAGACCATTCCTGCATAGACCACCAAATAACCCACAAGTCGAAATAACAATAACAACTATCAACACAATCATACACAACAAAATAAATGAAAATACAACTATAGAAGAGTTACAACTACTGGTTTATGTAGGAGGACTCACTACACTAAATATACATACTAATCAGAAGTCAGATCCAACCAACACACAGAAGAAACCCACAAAAGCAGCATGGCAACACAGGCTACAGATCAGAATAGGAAAAACTGAGAAAAGACATCAGACAGCTAACACAATTTATAAGAAATGAAATATCAGACAAAAAACGAAAAAGGTTAGGTAAAATGCCACAACAAGAAGCGATAGAGCAATTAGATAAAAAGAAGCAGATATTACAAGCATTGGCCAAACGACTTAGAAGATACAAAAAAAGTGAAAATAGAAGAAAACAAAGCCAAACATTCAACACAAACCAAAAGAAATTTTACCAGACAATAGATAACACACACATTAAAATAGACAATCCACCAAACATAACAGACATGGAACACTTCTGGAGCTATGTATGGTCAAACCCGGTACAACATAACAGACATGCACGGTGGATACAGGCAGAAACAGACTCATACAAGATGATACCACAAACGCCAGAAGTGATAATTTTGTAACATGAAGTCGCCCGTGCAATTAATTCTATGCACAATTGGAAAGCCCCTGGAAATGATAAAATATAAAATTTCTGGCTAAAGAAGATCACCTCAACACATTCACATCTAATTAAATTATTTAACAATTACATTGCAGACCCATACACAGTCCCTGATACACTTACACAAGGAATAACTTATCTGAAACCTAAAGATCAAGCATACACAGCAAACCCAGCAAAATATCGCCCCATAACATGCCTACCAACAATATACAAAATATTAAGTTCAGTCATTACACAGAAATTAATGACCATACAACACAGAACAAAATTATAAATGAAGAACAAAAAGGCTGCTGCAAAGGAGCACGAGGATGTAAAGAGCAACTGATAATAGATGCAGAGGTGACATATCAAGCTAAAACTAAACAAAGGTCGCTACACTACGCATACATTGACTACCGAAAAGCTTTTGATAGTGTACCCCACTCATGGTTACTACAGATATTGGAAATATACAAAGTAGATCCTAAATTAATACAGTTCCTCAACATAGTAATGAAAAATTGGAAAATCACACTTAATATCCAAACAAATTCAAGTAATATCACGTCACAGCCAATACAGATTAAGTGTGGAATACGCCAAGGAGCCTCATTAAGTCCTTTCTGGTTCTGCCTTGCTCTGAGCCCACTATCCAACATGCTAAATAATACAATTTATGGATATAATATTACTGGAACATACCCACACAAAATAACACATTTGCTATACATGGATGATCTAAAACTACTGGCATCAACAAATCAACAACTCAACCAATTACTAAAGATAACAGAAGTATTCTGCAATGATATAAATATGGCTTTTGGAACAGACATATGTAAGAAAAAGAGCATAGTCAAGGGAAAACACACTAAACAAGAAGATTACATATTGGATAACCACAGCGACTGCATAGAAGCGATGGAAGAAACAGATGCCTATAAATATCTAGGATGCAGACAAAAAATAGGAATAGATAATACAAATATTAAAGAAGAACTAAAAGAAAAATATAGACAAAGACTGACAAAAATACTGAAAACAGAATTGACAGCAACAAACCAGACAAAAGCTATAAATACATATGCTATACCAATATTGACCTACTAATTTTGAGTAGTGAAATGGAGTAACACAGACCTAGAAGCATTCAATACATTACACGATCACAATGCCGGAAATAAAGAATACATCACTTACATTCGGCAACAGAAAGATTCACATTAAGCAGAAACGAAGGAGGAAGGGGATTTATCGACATAAAAAACCTACAATATGGACAGGTAGACAAATTAAGAAAATTATTCATAGAACGAGCAGAAACTAGCAAAATACACAAAGCAATCTCCCATATAAATACATCGGCTACACCATTGCAATTTCATAACCACTTCTACAACTCTTTAGATCACATAACATCAACAGATACGAAGAAAGTAAATTGGAAAAAGAAAACACTACATGGCAAGCACCTGTATCATCTAACACAGCCACACATCGATCAAGACGCATCCAACACGTGGCTAAGAAAAGGCAATATATACAGTGAGATGGAAGGATTCTTGATTGCAATACAAGATCAAACAATAAACACCACATATTACAGCAAGCATATTATTAAAGATCCCAATACCACAACAGATAAATACCGACTTTGCAGACAACAAATAGAAACAGTAGATCACATCACAAGCGTATGTACAATACTAGCAAATACAGAATACCCCAGAAGACATGACAATATAGCAAAAATAATACATCAAAAACTTGCCATACAACATAAACCAACAAAACAACACGTCCCCTCTTACAAGTATGCACCACAAAATGTACTGGACAATGATGAATACAAATTATACTGGAACAGAACCATTATAACAGATAAAACAACACCACATAACAAACCTGACAACATACTCATCAATAAAAAGATGAAATTAACGCAACTAGTCAAAATATCCATACCCAATACAACAATTATACAGAAGAAAACAGGAGAAAAAATAGGAAAATTCATCCAACTGGCTGAGGAAGTCAAGGACATGTGGCATCAGGATAAAGTTGACATTATACCAATTATACTATCAACTACAGGATTTATACCACACAATATCCACCAGTACATCAACGCAATACAGCTACATCCAAACATATATATACAACTACAGAAATCTGCGATTATTGATACATTTTCAATTACCCGAAAGTTCCTAAATGCAATGTAACATGTGCCGTACAGTTAAAAGGAAGTCACGCTTGATCAAGGTCTGCGTCACTTTCCATTTTTAAACAGACATAATGTCTCAGAAAGGGAAAGAAAAATAATAATAACAATAGTGACAATAATGCTAGTGGCTGATATCAAAAGCATTTGTAGGTGTATAAAATACATGTTTTCTGGTACAGGGAGATCTGTGGAAAGGAAATTTAAGGAGACTGCGTCAACTAAGAAGACTGACAAATGAAGAAGATCTGGTGGGAAAGAAGGATGTAAGAGGGTAACGAGGACAATGGTTGTTTTGTCTAGGAATCCTGCATACTCAGTTCGCTAGACAAACAATCAAACAACTTGTATTAATGAGTCTTATTACAATAAGGAAAGACACACTTACTTAACTTTGGTACGTATCGCAAGCAAAGGGCGACATACAAAATAATAAGTCTTCTTCAAAATAGTCAAACACAGTTCTGTGCCACGTAGAAATTCCTAGAGAAGTGTTTAACGTTGACGCCACTATCAGTGTGGGCTGCCACCAGTAGGGCATGATGCTTATGTCCTCTTCACGTAGTAGCCACTGCTGTCGCGTTGTCGTCCTGGAGGGAGGTAGAGCAGCATGCGATTGACTGATCTGTTCACACTGCCTTCTCACTGTCGTTCCCCCGACTGTCGTGACCGCGCCGACTTTACGACGTAAAAATGGTAATCCTTATAAATGCTTTAGTAGATATTACTTAAGTAGAAAAGCCACTACATCAGATTCTCAGTCAACAGCTCATCATGTCACCATGAGAAACACAAAATGGCATATTGTAAGGCAATGGTCAACAGTATAGAAAAAAATCCATTTGAACACTTAAGAAAAACTAGGAGAACTCAAATCAACCAAACTAATAGCCCACAGTTATGGTTACATTTGTGGCACCATCATTAAACTTCAAAATATTATTAAACACAAACACAGTATGAAAACATAGCTCTAAGTACAAATAAAACACCATATTAGCACGAAAAGCTCCTCAAAACTCTGTGAAGTATGTCTGTATACTATTCATTGGTAAAGTGTCATATCAAATTGCCAAATAACTCCCTGCCAAAATATCAAAATTAGTTTTTTCACAAACAATAAAATGGAAGACATACTTTTAACAACCTAAATTTGAGAACTGAAGTAAAATACAGGTGCCGGTCGCTGTGGCCGAGCGCTTGTAGGACCTTCAATCCGGAACTGCACTGCTGCTACGGTTTTAGGTTCTAATCCTGCCTCGAGCATGGATGTGTGTGATGTCCTTAGGTTAGTTAGGTTTAAGACGTTCTAGGTCTAGGGGACTGATAACCTCAGATGTTAAGTCCCATAGTCCTTAGAGCCATTCTTTTTAATCACAGGGGTGGTGTTTATAAACTAAATTGTTGTGTGTGGCAAAAATTTTACATTGACCAAACTTGCAGGAATTTCAACTTACGATACCGCGAACACACGGATGCTCTCAGGCTCAGCCACCTAAATAAGCCAACTTTCGGTAGTCACTTGGCCCAACAAGGAAGTACAGAGTGAAGCATCGAAAAAAAGTTATAGAGTTACTGTTGGCAGTAAAACGAGCACAGTTGAGTTTCTTAGAGGAATTACAAATATACAACTATCTTCACACTAAACTTAACTGCATACTAAATTATCAAAATGTACTTCCAAAATTTCATATACTTCCTATAACTTGAGATGGTAGAAATGGTAATTAACTACAATGATAAACTTCTTTATTAGCTGTTACCAGCATCTTTCAAACCTAAATAATTAAATGTGTAACTATAATAAGTTATCTCTACTACAAAGAATATGTTTGCAGTTACTTCAGAAGTGAGCCGTGTCTGTATACATAGTTGCATCAAATCGGCAGCCGATGTACACAAATGTATCTGCCATCTAGTATTTAGTTAAGTTTATTGAGCAGCATGGATTGAAGAAAGGAAATCAAATCTCGATCTTGTATTGTGTATAGGACATTTCATGAAGCATGTACAATATATAGAGTACATATAAGTGCAAAACTACATAATCACGAAAACTTTGTTACATTTTAGGATACATATAAAGAAGTTGCAAAGAAGACAACACTATAGTCTGACGATGGGCCCAAGCCCGAAAATAGTAATGGTACCAAAAAATCGTTTTAAGAAAGACTTGCGACTGATAGCACTAGTTTATACAGCGTAATTTACTAAAACAGCTGCGGTGTTCTCTAACTAAAACGGATAAAATAACTCCATTATTCACCATTGTCTACTCAGTCTTCATCTAAAATCATGACAGTGTGCAATAATTGGATGACGACATGTGTGATCACCTCGGGAGCACTACATTTTTAACATTTGTCCCTTGCAGCCAAATACTTTTTCTCCAGTAAAATCAAATTTCACAAAAAATCCGACATGATTGTTCAATATCAATAGGCAAGAATGAGTAATGTTTCAATAAATATGAACATGAATTATGTCTAGCAATTTCTTTACAGTCACCTAACGCAACAATAGTACAGTTACACTTCTTTAATAGAAGTCATTTAAACGACATATTTGAAGAGATAACTACACCTTCTGACCAATGTTATTTTTTCATGTTTCAAGAAATATTTTAGAACCTTCTCTTTCCACTGCACGACTTCACGTTCTAAAATTATAGATTGTATTTTCCCAGTAGAAGAGCAATTTAAAAAACGTAACAGTGCACAGGAAAACTCTTTCAAAGTTTTAAATTTAGTTATTTCCTGGTGTGAAATACTTTTCTTCTACTTGGTGTTCTGGCCAACTGGATTAATGATTGTGCTTATTTTGTTTACCGAAATAAATGCATTACAGATATTTTTGTGGGAAAAATCTAACATCCTGCTTTTAACCTTATTTGACGTCATTCGTAATATAGGAATAGCTGTTTATTTACATCTGCAAAATTAAATTGGGACTCACTGCTTTAATTATAGTTGCAGATGGTCTATTTAAAGGGACATCACAGAGTTCACCTACTCATTTCGATGGCTATGCAGATGTGTATGCTGAATTTCATTAACACCGCTCATAAATATAGATCACACGTATATGCGCTTTCCCGCCGGTGAGCATATCGTGCTCTTTCACCACGGAAACTGCGTTTATTATTAACGAATATGTTCATTCTATCATGGACGAAACTTATTTTCGTTGATTCGGTACTATTAGTTGCAAGTGAACCATCGAGAGTAGATCAAAATAATATGTAAATTAGCGTGTCCACCGATGAATATTAAATACCTACGGTAGATGTGATAACAAAGTACCGTCAGAATAAAGTGCTAGTTTGTTACCGCAACAAAAATATTTGCAATAGCCAATGTTTCTAGAGAAATTTGTCAATACCAAATTTTCATCTCTTGAAATGGAAAATTACCTTATTAATAAATAAATTCAAGAGCAATGTGCGATGTGTTTTGGACACACGTTTGTCGAGCTACATAAAACAAAATCTACGGTAAGGTGTGCAAATCTCGACGTCTTCAATGAATTCGAAAGTGAAATAATATCTGATAATGTGACAAACAATCCTACGTGATTTTAATTTGATGTAGAGGCAGTCAGTGAATCATGTGCACCTATCCAGTCGCTCATTGAATATGCAGACTCTCACATAATATCTTGCAAGGGGCAAAAATCTGAAACTATCTTTCTCTGGGAAGTAAGGACTTAGATTCTTCCATTCAATCGTCACATGAATTCCGAAATAATTTATCTTGACGTAAGATTCAAAGAAAAGAAAATTTACTAAAATCGATCAACAGAAAGTTGACTTCAGGGTATGATGCCGTATTTATAGGTGTCTCTGAAGATTATGAGGTAGATCTAATTTGTTTAAGTAATTTACCTAGGCAACCAGTAACGAGGGTGGAAAAAGACAAGGGTCATCTTCGTTTTGAATCAAGGGCCATTAACCATATGTGCATAACCACAGGTCAGTATTCCTAGCCCCATTTTGTTACAGAATTATGGGATACGATTTAGAAAGGAAGGATGAAAGGGTGAGTTTCAAAAATTTGTCGACCACGCGGTCATTGTAAAAGCAGAACTATCTCTAATTCTTGAGGGACTGGGAAGGAATTCATCTGTGTCATTTTCAGAGTAACCATCGAAGCATTTACTCTGAGTGATTAGGTGTTTAACGGCAAATCAAATCTTCAGGGCCGTACGGAGGCTCGAACGCCGCCATCCGACTACGTGTCCGGAGGACTAACCACTTCGCCATCAAGCACCATAAAATGTTTTATGGACGCATATTACGACATCTTATGCTACCGAACTACTTCTCGGTATGAATGGACAACACTTCTGTCAACAACAATTTTTCCGAACAGAGACTTGGTTCGAAAATCACGACACATGGTGTCTTGTGGATAACGGCAGTTGCTAACTTCAGGACATTCGTTTGTACTCCTGTTGCGTTTAGGGAGGTTTTTATCTAACGTAATCGTAGGAGACTTACAGAGTTTCGACGCTGGTGCAGCGGCTGATACTAGCCTCGTAACATTAGCTGATGTAAGGCGTTGCGAATACTGATGGGAAAACAACTTGTTATTGGTCTAATACAATACTGAGAAGCAGGGGTTAGAATACAAAGTTCCTTGAATATGTTTTACAGGATGTTCTTGAATTTAAATGGCAAATGATTCTTACCACACGCTTTTGCACCTGAAAAACTTCTGCTCGCTTTGATGAGTTACTGAACAATATGATCTCGTATGACATAATAAATTGAAAGTAAGCGAAGTAAGCAAGTATTTATTCTATTAACGTCTCCTACACTGCATACTTGTTTAGGTGCTTAAGCAATTCTGTGGTATGTCCTTAAAAACTAAATTTATTATCGAGTTGTAATCCCAGAAATTTTATACTGTCAACCTCTTCGGTCTGCATGTATACGTTATAGACATGCTGGAAGGTAATCTCTTACAGGTTCTGAACTGCATTTAGTGGGCCTTCTCAAAGTTTAGTGACAGTGAATTAGCTTCAAACCATTTATTAATGTTAGTGAAAATTTGATTAGCAGCTATTTCTAAATCAGTACGTGACTTGCTACTTATTGCAATGTTTGTATCATCTGCAAACAAAACAAAATTAGCATCTGGTAATGCCGGGGTGGCCGAGTGGTTCTAGGTGCTTCAAATTCAAATGGCTCTGAGCACTATGGGACTTAACATCTATAGTCATCAGTCCCCTAGAACTTAGAACTACTTAAACCTATCTAATTAGGTGCTTCAGTCGGGAACCGTGAGACCGCTACGGTCGCAGGTTCGAATCCTGCCTTGGGCATGGATGTGTGTGATGTCCTTAGATCAGATAGGTTTAAGTAGTTCTAAGTTCTAGGCGACTGATGACCTCAGATGTTAAGTCCCATAGTGCTCAGAGCCATTTGAACCAATGTAACAGATGAGAGGTCATTAATGTACATAAGAAAAAGCAATGGACCCAAATAGAACCTTGAGGATCATCACATGTAATTAATACCTAATCAGATCTAAACTATCTGCTAACTGCAGATTTTGCAATGACGCCCTTTCTATCCTGTTAGGTAGATAAGACTCAGTCCATTTCCCAGCATTGCCGGTGACGTCACTATATTCTAATTTACTTGAGAGAACGCTATGGTTCCCACAGTCAAAGGCTTTTGACGTGTCACAGAAAATGCCAATTGCTTGTAATTTACTATCTAATGAAGTAAGTACGTTCTCAATGTAAGTGTAAATAGCTTTCTCTACATCAGACCATTAAGATATCCAAACTGTAACTTTTACAATGCATTATTTGCAGTCAGATACTTAAGGAGACGCTGGAAGACATCCTTTTCAAATATTTTTGAGAAAGCCGGCAAATTGGTCGATAGTTTGATGGTATCTCTCTATCCCCCTTCTTGTAAAGAGGCTTACCTTCAGCATGTTTTAGCCAGTCTGGAAATGTTCCGCTGATAAGAAATTAATTACACACATAAGGTAGAACTCATCTCTCATGAGCACTCTTCGATTAACTTTGTTGATATGTTGTCATACCCACTGGAGCACTCAGGTTTTAAGGGTTTTATGGTGGATGCCACTTGTTTAGTAGATGTGAGTGTCATTTCTATTTACTGAACTTATTTTTAAAGACTATACTCAGATACTCGATTGCGCTGTTCACTGAACCTGATAGCGTCAAGGTGTCATTAACAGAAATGAAGTACTTGTTTAAGAGGTTTGCAACACTACATGCACTTGTCACCAATGTCTCATTTGTTTTTAGAAATGTCTGTTCCTCTTTCTTTTTGGACCCACCTGTCTCTGTCTTGACTATATCCCACACAGTTTTTATTTTGTTGCCTGATGTAATTATGTTTTCCTCATAACAAAGCTGCTTCTATTTCTGGATTACTTCCTTCAATATTTTGCAGTATTCTTTGAAATGCGTTACAATTCTAACATCAGAGCTATTCCTACATAATAGAAACAGCCTCCTTTTTGTTCCATACGATATCTTTATCCTTGTGTAATCCATGTCTAATTTTTTGACCTCTGTGTAATTTGAGTTACCTTTAGGGGAAAACAATTTTTAACAGTGGAAGTAATTTTATTAAAGATAGCTTTATATTTTCCATGTGAGTCAGAAGTATTGTAAACATCTGTCCAATTAATGTCTTTGAGCAGTTTCCTGCATTTCTCAATTTTTGACTGATTTATTACCCTCCTGTACTTGGATATAACAGATTTTTTAATCCTGACAGGTTACAACATTCAACACAAGATACTGCATGTCATGATGAGATAAATCATTTACTATTGGTTCTGTGGTATGACTGTTTCCCTAGATTTGTCTACAAAGATATTATCTGTATCTACCTACTATTATAAAGGACTTATTATGAAATACTACTTCTGTTGCACAAGCTTCTAAGTGCTGATCTGAGCAAAATTTATTAATATCAGTATTCTTGAAATCAAAACAGTTTCTGCCTAATGTGGCAACTCCTTCTTTCTCTATTTTTTCTCTGCAGAAGTAATAAGCTAACTTGAATTCTGCAACATTTAACATATCTATGCCAGTGGTCACATGATGTTCAGAGGCAGATTATATGAACTGGTTTGCTCAACTCTAACTCTTCTACATAAATAAGCAAGTCATTAAGCTTACCCTTTAGTCATCGGATATTCTGTCGCAATAAAGCTAACTGATTTTGTGCACTGGATAAAGCTAATTTTCCTATCAATTTTTGAGTATCTCTAGTTTCAATCAGGGGCTGTCTGCATGATTTGTGTACTTCAAAATTTGCTTCCTGGCTGCCTCTTTTATCAATGTGAATGTAATTTTCACTCTGTCTTTGAACATTGAACATCTTTTCTTTAGCCGGCCGCGGTGGTCTTGCGGTTCTAGGCGCTGCAGTCCGGAACCGCGTGACTGCTACGGTCGCAGGTTCGAATCCTGCCTCGGGCATGGATGTGTGTGATGTCCTTAGGTTAGTTAGGTTTAATTAGTTCTAAGTTCTAGGGGACTGATGACCTAAGATGTTAAGTCCCATAGTGCTCAGAGCCATTTGAACCATCTTTTCTTTCAGCCCTGCCTACCCTAAGAAAAATGCTGATTCGTCACTTTTAGCCACTGGTACTTTATCACTTGCGACAGTACCCCCCCCCCCTTTCTCACGTAAGTTATTTGCTATTAGCCCAGACAGTTTTACCATCCATTACCTGTTGAAGTGAAGGCCATGGCTAGTATAGTCCCTCTTGCTGATAGAGTCAACAGGAACCATACTGATATGAGACCCCATACCTGATCCAAGCAGCCGTTCCACCTCTAATTTAGCTCTCCTAACAGGAAAGTTTAAATGATGCCGGTCATGGCGTCTCGGAACCGACACAAGCCCAACATCAGTATGTTGAGTTTCTGCAGCTATATTTACCAGGTCACTCTCAATTGAGTAGTTAGGGTTCCTATCTATGCTGCTGCTCGCCCCACCCCTATTACCACGGTGTCTTACTTTGTGAAGTCCTTGCAAAGTGAACCTACATCTTCTATCCCCTGAGCCAGACTTGTACTAGGTGTAATAAAACTTGTGACCTGTGAACCCTATCCTTGGATTTCTTGCAACAGTTGCCCAACACCTCTACCATCGTAACTACCTAACCACAAAACGTTCTTATTCTTCACAACTTTTCCTGACTTCTTACATTTCAAACACTTTTTTTAAAGTTTCTTATGTCCTGACTACTCTTACACCTGCTTGTGGCTAGTTAGTTTCCAACTGTGACAACAGATCAAACCTGTTTTCCACATTCACAACCACACCGCCTGAGATCGTCCTATTCTTATTTCTTCTATAACATGTTGTCACTTCCCACCTCCCTTTTCCCTTCTCCCTCCTTAGCTTTTCCACATCTTGTTTTGCTTTATCTAGTTCCACCTGAATTGCAGTGCAGCGATCTTCTCCTCCTGTTCCACTATCTTCCTATCCCTACAGCAAATTCTACACAACCAATGAGCCTTGTTTATTTCCCCAATTCCCACACCGCTATAGTCACCCACATTAAAGAAACTGCAACGATCCTCACACCACACCCAAAAACTAACAGTCCTACGGCAAGTCATACACTTCTCACTCATGTCAGGATTCGAACCTGCGACCGTAGCGGTCGCTCGGTTCCAGACTGTAGCGCCTAGAACCGCTCGGCGACCAATGCCGGCAGATTAACTTTGTAGATTACTCAACTGATATATTGAATTGCTTAGAAAGTTTAGGCCTAAGGATCGGAAATTAATTCAAAACTTCTGGGGAACCAAAAACTATTTAACCTGTGCTACTTAGAAAAAGTAAACAAAGAACTGAGCCGAGCTTTTCACTTATTTCGAAACTTTCCACTTCAGCTATTTACTAGAGAATAAAATAGATAGGGTATCAGAAAACACTAAAAACACAAACTTAACTTTATTGAAATAATCACGTAAGTTACGGTGTACCAAAATGTAAACAAATCCTAGGCCAAATTTCGCAGCTATAAAGTGTTGTCTTTCTCCAGAAAATACGCAAAAAATGTGAAAGCTTCAATTGGTAGCTTACAATAGGCATTAATTTACTTATTTGTGATGTTAAATGGCCTTAATTAATTGTTATTGCACAATTGAAGACTTATCTTTACTAGAGCTGTGAATGTGCACCACTCGGTGGCGGTAGAATCATTCTGCAGTCAGCTTCAAATGGCGGTTCTCTAAATTATCTCACGAGTGTTCCTGAAAAAGGACGTCGCCTTCTCTCCAGGCATTCACAGTTGAGTTCCCGAAGCGTCACCGTAATACTTTCCTGTTTCTCAAAGCTATCGGTGACAAATCCAGCAGCCCGCCTCAAAATATCTTTGATGTCTTCCTTCAACCCGAGTTGGTGCGGATCTCAAACACTGGAGCCATACTCAAGAATACGTCACACTAGCGTCCTATATGCGGTCTTCTTTACAGGAGAATCACACTTTCCAAGAATTCTCCCAATAATCTGAAGTCCACAATTTGCTTTCCCTACCGCAATCCTCGCAGGCTCGTTCCATTTCATATTACTTGGTAACGTTACGCCCAGGTATTTAAACGACGT
Source organism: Schistocerca cancellata (assembly GCF_023864275.1). Lineage (NCBI taxonomy): Eukaryota > Metazoa > Arthropoda > Insecta > Orthoptera > Acrididae > Schistocerca > Schistocerca cancellata. Next base: position 472,933,651 of record NC_064628.1, on the reverse strand, counting down.
GACTGTGTCAAGCAGTACACTACTACGGCTGTATCCGTATATTACGGGTTTGTTTTTACTAGTCATCCGCTTTAACCTACATTTTTCTACATTTAGAGCTAGCTGCAAATCATATCAACTAGAAATTTTTTGTAAGTTATCTTGTATCCTCCAACAGTCACCCAGTTTCGACACATTCGCATACGCCACAGCATCATTAGCGAACAACTGCAGATAGCTGCCCACGCTGTTCGCGAGATGCTTTGTGCGTACAGGGTGTTCGGAAACTCCCGTTACAAACTTCTAGAAATTGTTGATAGGAGTTAGTACAAAATATTTTGAACAGGAAGCCATGTCCTGAATATGTTTACAAGGTAGGTTAGCAACAGATTAGTCATGATCGGAGGTGATTGCGTCGAATCAGCTGACGTCATTTGACGTTTATCCTACCAGTCTGAATTAGTTCGAGCCTCTTTCACATATCTGTGGGTTTTAGAACAGCATGTAGAATACACTGGCATGATCGTTCTAAACGGCGAAGTTCATGGTAATGGAAGAGCTGTATCGCATAGGCTTTCCGCAACAATTACTCAACGCTTCGAGAAAGGGTTCGTTCACCGGCAGCAGAGGTAAATGTGGTGCGCCAAGGAGACGCCGCGCACCGGAATTTCAAGAGGACATACTACATCTCGTCGAAGGGAACCAGTCAACAAAAACACGAGAAATTTCTTTGGCTACAAATTAGTGGAACAGTAAATCAAGTGAAGTACCGTATCACGCCTTATTAATTACTTGTAAAAGTGGTCGCGTAATCAATTGTCAGTGTGTGGGTGTTATGTCGACGAGTTGCGCAATGGATTGATCTGACATCTCTTTGGCCCCTACGAGAAGCAATTTACACCCCACACTACTACAGAAGTCAGACAGACGGTCCTAACGTACCAAAAGGAAATGCCTGAAACGCTTTCGGCAATGAATATCTTTTGGAGTCGTCCACTGCAAGGAAAAGACACAAAAATATTCTAATTTCTTACGTAACTAGTGGGCTACTTGGGTACTGGAGTATTGCTAGTTATTGTGAGAAAAACATTAAACGAACGGGAAATATTATTTATTGCAAAAATGAGATAATCAAGTGAAACTTTTATTTATAAACTGATACTCAAGTTTCCGGATTCTTTTCGGAAGGAAGGTTACCTCATATGGATAGGAATCCTGTCGATGAAATTTATAAACGAAGTGTGGGAAAGCTCTTTTATCCCTTTTCTTTAAGAATGTTATTTACTCGGCAGAGTGGCTGAGAGCCGCGCCTACTCAACTTGAATGATTATCCGATTGAATGGTCGAGGCTGTTGCGTGAGAAATGTAATGGAGTGACGTGAAGTGAAGTATGTTATTTCTAATGGAGGAAAGATGGGGCTCGCCTACACTGTAGCGCGCAATACTGTGAGCTGTGACGACTGCTGCCTAAGTCGTCCGCCACTGAAAAATAACAGAACTATCTCTTTCTGTCTGGATTGACCTTCGCCAGTCGAATTCTCACTACGCCTTGATGAATTCATGGACTCCTATCTGCCCCTAGTCTTAACTATTGGCGTGGTACACTGGTCAGATAACCAGTCCAACGCGATGCCACTCAATGTTCACTCACAGGCGCTAACTAATACTCTGTCTGTATTGAAACCACACATTAAGTGTCGCGGCCAACACAGTGAAAAAACGCTTAATCGCAAGCGAATCAATGTAGAGTATCACTCCGATTCGCTAGCGACAGAGGTGCTCTCTCAGTGCAGTAGAGACTTTGTTCCTCGCTCTCGGCGTACACGCACGAGCGCACTCGCTCCCGCTCCCGAACGACAGCACTCCACTCAAAAAGCGAAAGGGTATATCATACGCTGTCTTTCTCTCACTCCTGCCGACCAATCCGGAAATATATAGCATTTGCATTAGGCATTTACTGTCCACCTGTGAGAACTCTGAAACTGCACTCTAGGTCCATAAAAAATGCGTATGCTCGGGCTCCCCCAAACAATACAGCGGGTTTTGCTTTTAAGGTGAACACGCAGGCCATTATCGCTTTTCTCTGGCAAGGAACTGTTTTGGTCCCTGGGTGGTCGGCCGGCCGGCGCAGCTGGGTGCTAACTCACCCTCCCATGCAGGCTCGTTGCCTCCACTGAACATAAACTCCTATGGCCCTCGTGTCTTGAACGTTTGTGTATGCCAGCCTCAAATTCTTAAACTCAGTGCGCACTTGCGATTTATTTACACTACTGGCCATTAAAATTGCTACACAACGAAGATGACGTGCTACAACCGCGAAATTTAACTGACAGGAAGAAGATGCTGTGATATGCAGATGATTAGCTTTCCAGAGAATTCACACAAGGTTGGTGCCGGTGGCGACACCTACAACGTGCTGACATGAGGAAAGTTTCCAACCGATTTCTCATACACAAACAGAAGTTGACCGGCGTTGCCTGGTGAAACGTTGTTGTGATGCCTCGTGTAAGGAAGAGAAATGCGTACCATCACGTTTCCGACTTTGACAAAGGTCGGATTGTAGCCTATCGTAATTGCGGTTTATCGTATCGCGACATTGCTCTTCACGTTGGTTGAGATCCAATGACTGTTAGCAGAATATGGAATCGGTGGGTTCAGGAGGGTAATACGGAACGCCGTGCTGGATCCCAATGGCCTCGTATCACTAGCAGTTGAGATGACAGGCATCTTATCCGCATAGCTGTAGCGGATCGTGCAGCCACGTCTCGATCCCTGAGTCAACAGGCGGGGACGTTTGCAAGACAACAACCATCTGCACGACGACGTTTGCAGCGGCATGGACTACCAGCTCGGAGACCAAGGCTGCGGTTATCCTTGACGCTGCATCACAGACAAGAGCGCCTGCGATGGTGTACTCAGCGACGAACCTGGTTGCACGAATGGTAAAACGTTATTTTTTCGGATGAATCCAGGTTCTGTTTACAGCATCATGATGGACGCATCCGTGTTCGGCAACATCGCGGTGCACGCACATTGGAAGCGTGTATACGTCTTCGCCATACTGGCGATCACCCGGCGTGATGGTATGGGGTGCCATTGGTTACACGTATCGGTCACCTCTTGTTCGCATTGACGGCTCTTTGAACAGTGGAAGTTACATTTCAGATGTACCCTTCATTCGATCACTGCGAAACCATACGTTTCAGCAGGGTAATGCACGACCGTATGTTGCAGGGCCTGTACGGGCGTTTCTGGATACAGAAAATGTTCGACTGCTGCCCTGGTCAGCACATTCTCCAGATCTCTCACCAACTGTAAACGTCTGGTCAATGGTGGCCAAGCAACTGCCTCGTCACAATACACCAGTCACCACTCTTGATGACCTGTGGTATCGTGTTGAAGCTGCATGGGCAGCTGTACCTGTACACGTCATCCACGCTCTGTTTGACTCAATGCTCAAGCGTATCAAGGCTGTTATTACGACCAGAGGTGGTTGTTCTGGGTACTGATTTCTCAGGCTCTATGCACCCAAATTGCGTGAAAATGTAATCACTGGTCAATTCTAATATTATATATTTGTCCAATGAATACCTGTTTATCATCTGCATTTCTTCTTGGTGTAGCAATTTTAATGGCCAGTAGTGCATTAGATTTCCACATCAATTAAATAAAAATGTGTAAAATTGGCTCTACCCTATCGAGTTTGGACTCGAATGAAATGACTTGATACTCCAGAATACGAGGTCGGAATACGTAAGAAATGAAAGTCAGGAGACCACGCCACCTTACACAATTTGTTGTCAAATAGCTGCAGTATGCTTTCAAATGGCTGCAGCGTGGAAACGGTACGTTTTCAGTATTGGGTTGCTGTTCAAAATATTATCTACTCACTCCCCTCTACAAGTCCTAGAGGTTTGTAACGGGAATTTCCAAACACCCTGTACAGATAACAACAGCGATACTTTCACACTTCCCTGTGGCACTCCTGACGATACCCTTGTCTAAAGAACCCTTGTCGTCGAGGAAAACTGGATTCTATTACTTAGGAAGTCTTCGAGTCACTCATGCATCTGGCAAACCATTCCATATGCTTGTAACTTTGGTAACAGTCTACAAATGTGTGTCAAACGTTTTCGGGACATCTAGATATATGGAATCTACCTGCTTCCCTCCATCCATAGTTCTCAAGTGAGAAAAGGGCAAGCTGAGTTTGGGACAAGTGATGCTTTCTGAAACCATGCTGATTCATCGACATAAGATTCTCGGTCTCAAGAAAATTTATTATATTGGAAGTAAGAATACGATCAAGGATTCTGTCAAAAACCAATGTAAGGGAAATCGGTCTGTAACTTTGCACTTACGTTCTTTTACCCTTCTTATATACTGGAGTCACCTGTTCTTTTCCCGTCGCTTGGGACTTTGCGCTGGGTGAGAAATTCACGTTAAATGGCCCGATGCTGTTGTGCACTCTTTATAAAACCGGATTGGAATTCCATCCGGACCTGAGGATTTATTTCTTCAACTTTTTCAGTAGATTCTATACGCCAGGGCTGTTTATCCCTGCGTAATCCATTATCGTGTCTATTCGATGATCACACGACGATATGTTTGTACGATTCTCTCACGTGACTGGATGGAAGCCTTAGACCCGCTTAGCGATTTTGCATAGGACCAGAACTGTATCGGCTTCTTTCTGAGATCTTTAAATAGGGTATGACGGCGGTATCTGTTGTATGCTTCACATTGAGATCTTTTCACAGACTCACAAATCTCTACTAAACTTTGCCTGTCGTCATTTGTGCTTTCTCTTTTGAACCGAGAGTGTAGTAGTTTATGCTTCCACAGCATTTTCGGGTCTCGGTGTTAAATCATTTTGCGTCTTTTCCGTCCTTAATCTACTTACTAGGCACGTATTCCTCCACACCTCGATTTACAGTTTGCTTAGACTTTGCCCGTATTTCTTCTATGTCTTTCTTATTGGAAGTAAGTGATGTCATTTAACTGTCTATGGGAGATGCCAACTGCTTATCTGCACTTTCAAGCCGAAACGTTCTCCTAGCCTTTTTGACTGATTTATTAACCTTGGTAACCATATTGGTTATAATGCTATCATTATCACTAATCGTTGTCTCTATACTGATACTGCCGATAAGGTCCGTCCTGTTTGTAGATGTAAGGTCTATTTCCATTGCATGTTAGCTGCCTTACTAGCTGCTCAAGGCGGCTTATAGGAAAAGTGTTGAAAAGTGCTTTGCAAGACAGGCCTGCGGCAGACATGTCGCGTGCACATTGGCTTTTCTTCCAGCCCTGAAGGCTATTTTTCTAGCATTGGAGCTCCCGGTAACTACGAAACCCCCGGCCACATGTGCCATCTCAGACCCTGCTGAAGGAACGGCCACTTGCTCACTCACGGGGCGTATAGGCGAGACCAGACGCTCAGAGCGTAACCTCCGTTATATGTGTTTCTGTGTGAAATTTAACCCAACATTATCTTCCACCTTATAAAAAGTCTTCATACTACCAAAACTTTGTACTAGCGAATTGTTATCCAACTTAAACTCGAATGCTAACCTTTGACTGAACAGAATCTAATTGTAACTGAACTGCAAGTGGTCTGACTGTAGCTTGTCTTTATATTAAATGCGCAAGTGAAATAAATCAATTATCTGGCTCTAACCAAAACTTACACTTACCTCGCGTCTTGACAACACTGTTGCAGATTTCTCGAAAGCACAACAGCAAACAGCAAACAGGTAGCGGCTAAGCTAGTTTACTACTTCTAAATAAATATTCAAATTGTTGCAGGCCACATGGTGCAGTGTGGAAACGCCTAATGATAAATCTTTAAACAGTGAATGGGGAAAGAAACTATTCCATAAAATGGTATTCCAAAACAACGATTTTGGGACGGAGTATGTATTGAAAAAGGCAGAGTAAAATTTCGCATGATCTTCACACGTAACTTTTGTCTGAGCAATATTATGTTTAACAAAGTGAACAGTGGTTTAAAAAGGGTACAATGATAACAGAGAATTTCTACAAAAACCAAAGAGCTTTTTCAGTTGATATCTTAATGCATGATTCAGGAAGTGGAGAGTCTGTCTCTCAGCTCTGAGCAAGTTAACTAGCTGACAATAATTGTTCTACAAAATTAGCTGCACATTGGTGCAATATTACCTCAAACTTCTTCTCTTCAAAAATAATAACATTATAAAAATTATATTCTCTTTACTTTCCAGTATATGCATCACATTCATCCTCACTGTCGTTCACAATAAATGTATCTTTATCTAACAGATACAATCGGAAAGTCAACACAGCAATAATGAATACGTCCATCACCTACCACACTTCAGCTAACAATGTATGAGACTGCGCAGAGGCAAAGACTGTGCCACGACAGGAGCATATATTGATTAACAGTAACGTAACTCTCTCTCTCTCTCTCTCTCTGACGTGCACATCGATGACATAACCACCTTACAAGTTTCACTTTGGACCTGTGCCTCGAGTGACGCGAAAGCGTTACCACTCGCCACTCATCCTGCTGTGAGGTCGGATCCACCGCGTCGGGTACACTATGAGATCCCATAGGCGAAGCAGGAGACACTTGGGGTGTCTTGTGCGACGCACCAGATTCTCCTCCACTGCTGCAGCCCGACGCAGAAGCCAGAAGGCGGCTGACCGTAACCCAAGGCGCATTCAGCAGTTCGCGTACAGCTTCAGCTCTCCTGCGCCCACACACAGCAGGAACAGATCCTTTCCATCTTACCAAGACCACATGAAGAATTAAACTACAAAAGCACCCTCCTCATGTGTTACCAATGGACGCTGATGTCTTAATCAGCTATGAGTCTGGATGTTCAGAAGAAATGAAAACTTCGCTATAGACTGCACGAATGTAAACTTACAGTAAATAACGCAAGTTGAAGCGTCTGAAAGAGAAAAATACGCACGAAAATTAAGAAAAATAGCACTAAGGAAACACAGGAAAAGCTAAATACGTGAATTGCTGCTCTGGAGATGTGAATAGGTGATAGTAGACGGTCTGACCGACTGGCTTACTACACGGACGCTTGTCTTCAAAACAAAACAAATGAGCAACTATTGCGCTACAGACTGAATGAATTTACACTTATAAAAAGCGAAATTAGACCTCTTAAATATAAAAACACACTTAATCGTTTAGCAAGCTCGGGAGTGTATCGTAGATTTTCATCCAATTCAAGTGGCAGACATTACCCGCATAGTGTTGATATACTTCAGAGAAGTTTGATATCCTAATTACAAATCCCAAAAACACTTTTTTCACGAATGGTCTAGCTTCATTTTACCTCCACCGATACACATTTCTTTAAGTAGCTAACACGATAAAATCTAAGATATTCGATCTCATACGGAAGCATAGCGACATTCTCTACACACCAGTACATAGTTCGTGAATTATGTTAACCGAGGTATCATGAGCCTTACGCCACTCATATCTATCGTGTACTGGTTTGTATCAACATTATCGTTATCAGCCAGTTATCATCCACTACTGGGTATGTGATTCTTCCAGATTTCCACAACCCCCAGATTCTTGCACTCCGTTTCTCCAGCTACTTTCTTTTTGTCATCAGTCAGTCTTCTGTTAAGTCGTCCTCAAGGTTTTTTCATCTCGAGAAATAAGGCATAATTTCTCCTTAGTCCGTTCGCCCATCATTAAGTCTCTCTCGAAGCCCAGTTGTTCTCCATTTTAGTTTCGTAACCATCACTACCTTACCGTCAACTCCATCTTTTTCGTATGCATCTGTTTATTTTTCTATCCGGATTTGTTACGCCCAACATGTATATTTGCTTTGACCGTTTGGCAACCAATAAAATTTGGAACTGTTTGCGGATTCATCGTCTGTTTCACGCCAGTAACAGCAGTATATGCTGCTCACAGCCTTTTCGTTCAAGTCACTTTAAAAATTTCCTCTGAATTCAATATTCTGTTTTCCACGTAAATTCCAAGGAATTCTTGAAACCCTGTTAGTTTCTTTAATTGTTCTTACAATTACAGTTATCAGTTCTATACAATTTTATCAACTATTTCTACAGCTTCGTCGTTAATATTGACAATCTTCCTGTCGACATAGGCTATTTTTGTCTTACTATAATTAATCTCCAGGTCTTATTTCATTGCCGGCCGGAGTGGCCGAGCGGTTCTAGGCGCTACAGTCTGGAACCGCGCGACACCTACGGTCGCAGGTTCGAATCCTGCCTCGGGCATGGATGTTTGTGATGTCCTTAGGTTAGTTAGGTTTAAGTAGTTCTAAGTTCTAGCGGACTGATGACCTCAGGAGTTGAGTCCCATAGTGCTCAGAGCCATTTGAACCATTTTTTCTTATCTCATTAACGCTCTCTTCAGGTCCTCCCCCGACGGCTGCTTTTGAATTCAAAGCTAACAGACTAGTAACATATTTGAATCGAAGTTTGGTGAAGTAAGACCCATTTATGCACACCCATCCGACATTTCAGCTTAATGACTTTAAGTCATCTCCGAAGGCTGCAGAAATCAGGTTAGATGGAATGAAGTCAACTGGAATGAAGTCAACTAGCCAAAATTTCTTCAGTCCCCAACTTTTAACGCTCTTGATGTAATTGAGGAGCAGTCTTATTTGATATATATTTGAACAAACGAAAGTGTACAGAATTTATTTCGTGATTCCTCAATGCTTTCAACGCTGCTTTTGTTTTGAAAAATCCGAACGCGTTTTCGTGGTCTGTATATATCACACAATAAGACAACTGAAAATCGTTGCTTCTTTTATAATGGTGAGTAGAAAGCTTATGATTTTTGTCACGCTGTGGTTCATTGACATGGAATATTACCTAGTACGTTAATCAACTTAACATCAAGTCAATCTTCAGATAAAGCACGCCCACTTGTGTGGAAATTAACATTTAAAAAAGTATCGTGTGAATGAGGAAGATACTACGTCGACCACACTGTCGTTACTATAAAGAAACGCAGACTCAGCATGAGACGTGTTTAAAACCACTATATCGGAATAATGGACAGTACTTGAACATGTGTTGGAAATGTGGCTAAAATTTAGTTGAACAACTTCTTTATTTCGAATGTTAGCTTTTATGGGATAGCATAATGAAAGGATCTACAGCGCTATGTGATAATATCGAGATAAAGACGGTGGTTTCATCTCAACGCAGACAGAAACTCGGATTTGGCGAGGTTAAAGTGGTTGCGGCAGACATGAGACGGGAACATTGCCTTATACAATGAAGCACTAAAGAAACTGGTGTAGGAATGCGTATTCAGATACAGAGATATGTAAACAGGCAGAATACGGTGCAGCTGTCTGCAACGCCTATATTAGGCAAGACGTGTCTGGCGCAGTTGCTGCTGCTACAATGCCAGGTTATGAAGACTTAAGTACGTTTCAAATGGCTCTGAGCGCTATGGGACATAACTTCTAAGGTCATCAGTCCCCTAGAACTTAGAACTACTTAAACCTAACTAACCTAAGGACATCACACACATCCATGCCCGAGGCAGGATTCGAACCTGCGACGTAGCGGCCGCGCGGTTCCAGCCTGTAGCGCCTTTAACCGCTTGGCCACCACGGCCGGCAAGTACGTTTTCATGTGGTGTTACAATCGGCGTACGAGACATGCGGCCCAGCATCTCCGAGCTAGCGTTGAAGTGGAGGTTTTCCCGATCAGTTCACTTGTGTACCGTGAATATCAGTATTTCGCTAAAACATCAAATCTCCGACTTCGCTGCGGCCGGAAAAAGATGCTGCAAGCACGGGACTAACGAAGACAATCGTTCAATGTGACAGACGTGGAGGTTTCCCGCAAATTGCTGCACTTTTTAATGCTGGGCCATCAACAAGAGTCAGAGTGCGAACCATTCAACGAAACATCATCGATATGTGCTTTCGGAGCCGAAAACCCAGTCGTGTACCCTTTATAACTGCACTATACAAAGCTTACACGCCTCGCCTGGGCCCTTCACATCGACGGAGGCTCTGCAATGGTGTATGGGCTGTGCAGTTGGAGTGGTATGGGCTCATGATACGTCTAGATACGACTCTGATAGGTGACCCTTACATAAGCATCCTGTCTGATCGTCTGTATCCAATCATAATCATTGCGCATTACGACGGACTTAGGTAATTCCAGCAGGACAATACAACACCCCACACGTCCAGAATTTCTACAGAGTAGTTCCAGGAGCACTCTTCAGAGTTTATAGACTTCTGCTGGCCACCAAACTAGCCGGACGTGTATCAGGGATGCCTTGCAACGTGCTGATCAGAAGAGATCTCGACCCCTTCGTACTCTTGCGGATTTATGTACAGCTCTGCAGGATTCATGGTCTGAGTTCCCTCCCACACTACTTCGGACATTAGTCAAGTCTATGCCTCGTCGTGTTGTGGAACTTCTGCGTGCTCGCGGGGACCCTACACGATACTAGGCAGGGGTACCAGTTTCTTTGACTCTTCAATGTACAATTATAGGCGGAATACTAGTTTCGTAATAGCATGTACGAAGGGAGTAGGCAGCAACCACACGGCACGAAGTTACTGATAATGGTAAAGGGGTACTGGAATGAAGGCTTGTGCATGTACAACTACTTCATCAGGCTAGAAGTCAGAGTGGATTTTATTTTCAAATTGTTGGAGACTTTGCAGCCATATTTGATTAATGCTATGAGCTGATATTATTTGAAGTAGATAATATTATCCTAGAAAAAAAGGATTTGCTAATACAGTAAATATGGCTAAGAAGAAATGGTCACTCATATCTGACGTTGAAATTCTAAGAGAAGTGTTTGGTGTCCTGCACACTCGTCTCTTACAGTGTGCCTAAAGAATGCTGCTTTCTCGGATAGCTATACAACAATTCAAGCGAATCACGTTAATGGTTTTATTACAATAAAGTAAGCTAACAAATTCTGAACTTTGGATCGCAAGCAAATGGCGACATGCTATATACAATGTCCGTGCAAGTTCACTCACTCGAAAGGCATTCCCATCATTAATAAAACTGCTCTTTTAGGTCTCTCTGCTAGTGCCTCTGTTAGTGTACCGTCTTGGCGAGACTGGCAGGACCGGCACTTATGTTCTCTTCAGATAGAGGCCGCTCCTGTCGTGGTGACGTCTTAATTTACATCTACATCTACATCCATACTCCGCAAGCCACCTGACGGTGTGTGGCGGAGGGTAACTATCGGTTCTCCTTTCTATTCCAGTCTCGTGTTGTTCGTGGAAAGAAGGATTGTCGGTACGCCTCTGTGTGGGCTCTAATCTCTCTGAATTTTTTCCTTATGGTCTCTTCGCGCGAGATATACGTAGGAGGGAGCAATATACTGCTTGACTCCTCGGTGAAGGTATGTTCTCGAAATTTCAACAAAAGCTACTGAGTGTCTCTCATGCAGAGTCTTCCACTGGAATTTACCTATCATCTAGGTAACGCTTTCGCGATTACTAAATGATCCTGTAACGAAACGCACTGCTCTCCGTTGGATCTTCTCCATCAACCCTATCTGGTACGGATCCCACACTGGTGAGCAGCATTCAAGCAGTGGGCGAAAAAGTGTACTGTAACCTACTTCCTTTGTTTTCGGATTGCATTTCCTTAGGATTCTTCCAATGAATCTCAGTCTGGCATCTGTTTTACCGACGATCAACTTTATATGATCATTCCATTTTAAATCACTCCTAATGCGTACTCCCAGATAATTTATGGAATTAACTGCTTTCAGTTGCTACCCTGCGATATATTGTAGCTAAATGGTAAGGGATCTTTCTTTCTATATATTCGCAGCACACTACATATGTCTACATTGAGATTTAATTGCTATTCCCTGCACCATGCGTCAATTCGCTGCAGATCCTCCTACATTTCAGGACAATTTTCCATTGTTACAACCTCTCGATATACCATAGCATCATCCGCAAAAGGCCTCAGTGAACTTCCGATGTTATCCACAAGGTCATTTATATATATTGTGAACAGCAACGGTCCTACGACACTCCCCTGCGGCACACCTGAAATCACTCCTCCTGCGGAAGACTTCTCTCCATTGAGAATGACATGCTGCATTCTGTTATCTAGGAACTCTCCAATCCAATCATCCAATTGGTCTGATAGTCCATTTGCTCTTACTTTGTTCACTAAACGGCTGTGGGGAACTGTGTCCAACGCCTTGCGGAAGTCAAGAAACACGGCATCTACCTCGGAACCCGTGTCTATGGCCCTCTGAGTCTCGTGGACGATTAGCGCGAGCTGGGTTTCACACGATCGTCTTTTTCGAAACCCATGCTGATTCCTACAGAGTAGATTTCTAGTCTCCAGAAAAGTCATTATACTCGAACATAATACGTGTTAAAAAATTCTACAACTGATCGACGTTAGGGCCATAGGTCTATAGTTCTGGACATCTGTTCGGCGTCCCTTCCTGGAAACGGGGATGACCTGTGCCCTTTTCCAATCCTTTGGAACGCTACGCTCTTCTACGGTACACCGCTGCAAGAAGGGGGCATGCTCCTTCGCATACTCTGTTTAAAATCGAACTGGTATCTGATCAGGTCCAGCGGCCTTTCCTCTTTTGAGCGATTTTAATTGTTTCGCTATCCATCTCTCGTCTATTTCGACATCTACCATTTTGTCATCTGTGCGACAATCTAGAGAAGAAACTACAATGCAGTCTTCCTCTGTGAAACAGCATTGGAAAAAGACATTTGGTATTTCGTCCTTTAGTCTGTCATCCTCTGTTTCAGTACCATATTGGTCACAGAGTGCCTGTACATTATATTTTGATCCACCTACCGCTTTGACATAAGACCAAAATTTCTTTCGATTTTCTGCCAAGTCAGTACATAAAACTTTACTTTCGAATTCATTGAACGCCTCTCGCATAGCCCTCATGCTTCGCGTTATATTACCACATTAATATTGTTATTCCCTGTTGCGTTTTGCCTACTACTACCTTGCCGCGTCTCAGGAGGCGTCTTGTCGGGCCTAGGGAGGGAATTCTTTAACCTAAAAAACCACATGTGCACTCCGCACGTACTCCGCTACCCTTGTAGCCGCTTCCTGCGTGTAGTGCAAGCCTGACCTATTCAGGGTGACCCTAAATTTCTCTACTCCATAGCGGAGGTCGAGAAATTTGCACCCTATATCTCCGCAGAATCGTCTGAGCCTCTGGTTTAAGCCTTCCGCTCGGCTACAAACCAGAGGACCGCGATCGGTTCTGGGAACGATACCACAAATAGTAGCGTGCTGTTGCTCTGGCGTTCTTCATCTTCGTGCCGGCGCTTGTCGATACGCCGGAACAAAGAGCACTGGAACAACCCAAGAAAATGTCATTGCAAATGAAATGACTAGATGACAGTTAAGTATTATTCATCACTAAAATGTCCAGTGAGTTGTGGAAACAATGTAGTTTCTGGTTCAACCAGTTTTTGAATGATCTGAAGCACCTCAAAATCCTGTGCAAACAGATCAACGAGTACAAGTGATGCTTGAAGAAGTAGCAGTATGTGAAGACAATCTGTCTGAGTTAACAGAACTTCATCGGAGTCAATCCATGGAAAAGGTCTAACAACCTGAAGACCCATAGCTATGTCGCAGGTGATGTACGGTGCGCCGTGCGGCTCAGCTTCCTCCAAATCCCTGCGGTCTGTCTGTCCTTTATTTGTTCGTTGCTGAGATGTTCTTTATCCGTTGGAGGCGATGGCCTCGTGGCGGCAGCACGATTTGAGCGACGGAGGCCGCGGTAGGGAGCGATAGGCAGTCCGGCGGACGGAGAGCCGGATACAAGTCAGACAGGTGGAGCGGCTCTGACCGAACGGAAGATGTAGCAAGAGGTAGCATGCAACTGTCAAAACGAACAGGAGGAAGCCCCGTCGGTTTTCAGAACGAGAGGCCCACAACTGTTTGCGTTCTGTTGGAGGGAATCTTCGTCCACCCTGGTTGTTTCCCACTGCTTAGCGATTTTCTCTAACTTCTGGTATTTGATAGAGTGGCAGTAGCGCTGTGATCCCGGACACGAATTTTGATCCTACTTATGAAACTCTGACTGAAGGCTTAGCTGAATTCCTGAAAGAATGAGAGTGGATAGAGTCGCCTTTGTGGCTGTTGTCTCATATTTATTCAACAAATCTGAAGGTCCACCCAGTATTCTTTTCTAGATATTTGCTAAGATTTTCGAGGCAGTGGGTCAGTGGGTGTGTATCCTTAAACTCCACCCTTGAACTGTGCAACCTGCTGTCTTCGCCGGAGACCGCTTAAGTGGGTGGCTGTGTAGTTTAAACTTTACGCCTGTCTGCCACCTCTTGAGTTGCTCTGTGTCCCCGTAGCGTCCCTCTGGTGTTTTTCTTCGTTACGGCCACGTGGAGGTTGTGGGTCTCGTTTTCTGCCCGTTGCCTTTTCAGCCCTATGTAGCTCGATGCTTTTATATGCGCTGCGGTTTCACAAAGGCTCTGTGCTATTTCGCAACGGACTTACGTGTCCCCCCACCCCCGCCCGTGTGTATTTATTAAAACTGCTTCTCGATTAGTGGTAGGTGGCCGACCGGTAACATACGCCATAGTGTGTTCTGGTTTCGCCTGAGTGAGGGCCACACCATGCAGAAGACGACGTCCGTCTGATGCGTTGGATGGACGCCCGGGCCTGTGACAACCGAGGGATGACGGCTCTGCAAACGTCCCACTGAATCAAATGTTATGTAAAGCAATATATATACATTTGCAAAATTTGTCTCTCAAATGGTTCGTTTTTTTATGGTTAATACCTGAAGAATTCACCTGTTTCTTTAACTGTAAGAGACTTTAAGATTTCATTAAGTGTGGTGGAATCACTGAGACTTTAATATTTTAATGTAATTGTACATAATTGGCAGCTTGCCTTGTAAACACATTGCGGGTTCCCTTAATTAGTTCTTTTTCTTAAATGTTACTTATCGCTAAACATTCTGGACTGAGTGGGAGTTTTAAAGGATTAAAAAATTCGGAGGGCCTCTTCAATTGTTTCTTTTTTCTCTTAAATGATTAACACTTACCTTAAGAATTTGACAACTGTAAACTTTTGTCAACCGCTTCAGTACCCCTGTAATTAAGCTATGTGTTTCTTTTTTTCTTTAAACATTTTAAACCCTATTATTATATATATTAAAACTCTGCAAACCTAATAGAAAAATTAGGTCTTGTTTTAAGTGTGTAATCTAAAGGGTGAAAGGTGTTTTCCTTGAATCTCGTCTAGTCGTTTCACATTCTCTTGGCCTTTTTTCGAAAACTATTATTACGTTCTGATTGAACATGTCATACGGAAAGCAGGATCTGTACTTGGTACTCGGTTTCCTTTCACACCAAACGTACGTTTATAATAACTGGCACGTACGACCTTCATTCATACACAGTTCACTGTATCTAGAAATGTAAATACAACATGTGTTCTGGTAAATGTGTCTACTGTTTTCCTGTTCTGTGATTTGGAGTAATGCATTTATAAGTAGCAACATGACATTTATAATACTGGTTTTGAGTAAATATCTCAATTGAAGAACAGCCTTCGTGGTCTATGGGCAGCAACTTATTGTTGGAACTGAAAATTAATAGTGCAACTGGTTAACTGATGCATAATTTCCAATATGTAGACGACTTTCGCACTAACAGATACCTAACCACTGTTTTATTTATGTTTTGTGTTGCTGATGTGTGAATCTGCACTTGATACAGTACAGGGTGGTTATACTTAAACTTTCGCTGCTTAAAGGAGGCGCCACGAAAAACAAGTAATCGTAGTACGATGAAATTTCACTACAATATTCGTAAGGACATTCGTACGAGGAATAACGAATAAACCATTGGAAAAGAGCACATCTTAATACCCTGATAGGACGGTAGCATTTGTTAATTGCCTACCATGTTTACTTTCCAGGTTGCAAATGTTGCTCAATGTGATGGTACAGTGATTAAAACTAAAGCCAAATCAGTCACACTGAAAAGGTTTAGAGACGATGATCATAGTATTGACAACACTATTAGTTGTTCATCATCTGGAGTGACATTTTTTTTTGCCTCTACCGTTAAGCTTAACTACTCAAAAAGAAACTGGTATTGTTTCAAAGTTCCAAAATTGATCAAAATGATAAGGCTCATAACTGGGTTTTATTATCAAAAGAAAGAACCAGATTTACTAATTGACCGAGAAGAAGGTATTGGCTCTGCCTTATTATAAGAACACTCTGGTGTACTATGCGTCAAGAGCTGTCAATCTTTCGGCATTGAGACAGAAGGCACGTGACAGTAACCAGTGTTCAATAGATACTCCGCCCAAATTTCGTAGATGCTCATTTACTTGAAGTAATATTGTCGCGAAGTAATGG
Source organism: Schistocerca cancellata (assembly GCF_023864275.1). NCBI lineage: Eukaryota > Metazoa > Arthropoda > Insecta > Orthoptera > Acrididae > Schistocerca > Schistocerca cancellata. The sequence goes on along the minus strand of NC_064628.1, from coordinate 472,917,288 downwards.
ATTCAAAGAAATAAAATTACATTGCCCCAGCATATATAGTGTAGAACGTCTGAGTTCCATTGCAACTCAAGTTAATACTGTGACAAAAATTTAAATTTATCTAACCTCGTTTATTTTCTAAATCACCTGGAAAAGAGTGATATTCAATAAAATTTTAACATACTATTTTTTCATTCCTAGAGTGAATGTGATGTTCCGCCCTGGTTGTAACTGTAAAATATTGTACACTCCTGGAAATTGAAATAAGAACACCGTGTATTCATTGTCCCAGGAAGGGGAAACTTTATTGACACATTCCTGGGGTCAGATACATCACATGATCACACTGACAGAACCACAGGCACATAGACACAGGCAACAGAGCATGCACAATGTCGGCACTAGTACAGTGTATATCCACCTTTCGCAGCAATGCAGGCTGCTATTTTCCCATGGAGACGATCGTAGAGATGCTGGATGTAGTCCTGTGGAACGGCTTGCCATGCCATTTCCACCTGGCGCCTCAGTTGGACCAGCGTTCGTGCTGGACGTGCAGACCGCGTGAGACGACGCTTCATCCAGTCCCAAACATGCTCAATGGGGGCAGATCCGGAGATCTTGCTGGCCAGGGTAGTTGACTTACACCTTCTAGAGCACGTTGGGTGGCACGGGATACATGCGGACGTGCATTGTCCTGTTGGAACAGCAAGTTCCCTTGCCGGTCTAGGAATGGTAGAACGATGGGTTCGATGACGGTTGGGATGTACCGTGCACTATTCAGTGTCCCCTCGACGATCACCAGTGGTGTACGGCCAGTGTAGGAGATCGCTCCCCACACCATGATGCCGGGTGTTGGCCCTGTGTGCCTCGGTCGTATGCAGTCCTGATTGTGGCGCTCACCTGCACGGCGCCAAACACGCATACGACCATCATTGGCACCAAGGCAGAAGCGACTCTCATCGCTGAAGACGACACGTCTCCATTCGTCCCTCCATTCACGCCTGTCGCGACACCACTGGAGGCGGGCTGCACAATGTTGGGGCGTGAGCGGAAGACGGCCTAACGGTGTGCGGGACCGTATCCCAGCTTCATGGAGACGGTTGCGAATGGTCCTCGCCGATACCCCAGGAGCAACAGTGTCCCTAATTTGCTGGGAAGTGGCGGTGCGGTCCCCTACGGCACTGCGTAGGATCCTACGGTCTTGGCGTGCATCCGTGCGTCGCTGCTGTCCGGTCCCAGGTCGACGGGCACGTGCACCTTCCGCCGACCACTGGCGACAACATCGATGTACTGTGGAGACCTCACGCCCCACATGTTGAGCAATTCGGCGGTACGTCCACCCGGCCTCCCGCATGCCCACTATACGCCCTCGCTCAAAGTCCGTCAACTGCACATACGGTTCACGTCCACGCTGTCGCGGCATGCTACCAGTGTTAAAGACTGCGATGGAGCTCCGTATGCCACGGCAAACTGGCTGACACTGACGGCGGCGGTGCACAAATGCTGCGCAGCTAGCGCCATTCGACGGCCAACACCGCAGTTCCTGGTGTGTCCGCTGTGCCGTGCGTGTGATCATTGCTTGTACAGCCCTCTCGCAGTGTCCGGAGCAAGTATGGTGGGTCTGACACACCGGTGTCAATGTGTTCTTTTTTCCATTTCCAGGAGTGTATTATGTGGCACGAAGCAAATTTACTCTGAGGCAAAATCTTCATGACAAACCGCTTAACAGATTTTCGGTGTACCTTTTCAACGCAATACAGTTATTCATCGTAACGTTTATTCAATAAGTCCATCATAAGTTTGAGACTGTTGCACCAGATGTCTAAGTACAAATATCGCATTTCCCATGAATTACTGGGCGGTGATTCGTAGCTTCCAAGCTGTCGTCCGGCAGTGTCTCAGATATAGTCCATCGGATTCAGGTCATGTGAATTCTGTGCTCAAGACATGAACATTAGGCCATTATAATGTTCCTCAAACTACTGTAGTATTCTTCACAATTCTGATACGGACAGTTACTTGGGTGCAGGATCCCTTGGTTGTTGTCGAAGGTATCGGCCATAAGGGGACGAAGGTACTCCGCAACAATCTTCACATACTCCACAGCTATCGTGGTACTTTAACTACCGCCACCGGGCCTATAGAATCGTACGCGAGTGTCACCCACAGCAGAATAATGCCACAACGGCCTACGAGCGCGACATGGTGCATGTTTCGAGAAGCCGTTCGCCTGGATGACGGTTTATCCGAACGCCACGTGATTTTTCCGAGCAGGTGACACGTCTCCACGTATTCGGTGGTCCAACTTCGATGGAGTTTTGCCCACTGCAATCTTAATTACATACGTCGTTGGGTCAACACGGGAACTGGCAGGCTTCAGTCACTGCCGAGCACCATGTTCAACGATGTACGTTGAACGATGTGTTCCTACACACTAATTCCTGCACCAGCACTGACCAGCGGTTGGACGAAAATATGGAAACAACAAAAACATTATCACGTTGTTTTCTAGAACATTGTTCTAGGAAAACAGTTGATTACATCTCTCTGATGTAGCTTGCTGACCCAGCCACTCTCCTGTCACCATCGTGGAGTACAAGGTCTGTAAATGATCTAAGTGCAATAAATAGTGTAAATAAAATAATTGTGCAATAAAGACTGTTTTTAGCAAATTCTTTATTACGAAGCCTAATACGGTTTAGGAAAACCGTTGGCACTCAAAACAGGCTTCCAATCGTCTCTCAATATTTAATCATAAGTTCAGTATGGTTTCCATGGGAATCTTATGCTCCTATCCCTGCAAAATAGTTACGTGTTCTGGTAACGATAACGGAGTTGGATCGCGATCACGGTCCCACCTCTCCATAGTAGACCAAAATTGTTCACTAATATTGAAATCTCGTAAGTGCGATGGCCAGGGGAGACGCGACAGATCATCCCGTGCTCACAAAACCAGCCCTGAAGGGTGTGAGCTGTCAGTTGGTGCTCTGTAGTGGTGCAATGTGGAATCAGTATCGTGGAACCAGCATTGTACCATGGGAAGGGCCTAATGTGCCAAAACTGGCACATTATCCTTGGCAACAATGCGACCTTCCAGTGCAACCCTGTGGCCCTGGTAATGTCATGATATGAGTGCCAGAATCATCAACTGACACCCTGCATGGAGTTGTCCTAGGGACGTAAACTAAACGAAGTTGGAAACAATGTACAACAAGACTCATCCGACGAAACGATTTACTTCCATTGCTGCATAGTCCAAGTTTGAAGGCATCGGCACCACGTTTTCCTGCTATAGGTAGTTGTATCACTAATGAATGATCTTGGAATTTCAGCTCGTTCTGAAATTTCCCATTTATGAAGCCTTCTTCGTGTTGTTTTGCTGCTAACTTGTTTCGCGACTGCTACGTTTAGTTGTGCACACACTTTTGCAGCTGTCTTCCTCTTACCTTTCGTCGACATCTTCTTCAGTGACCGTCTGACACGATCATTCAACACGCGCTTTCCTCCACGTTGTGACGAAGAGGATTATGTTTTGGCATTTGCCAAACATGCAGTTTAAGTCTTCGATACGGTGATTCTGAAGCAGCAAACAATTCGGTTGTCTTGGTTACGGAGGCACCCACCATAGGGCCCGCCCGGTTAGCCGTGTGATCTAACGCACGACTTTCCGGACTGGGAAGGAGCGCCTGGTCCCCGGCACGAATCCGCCCAGCGCACTTGTGTCGGAGTCCGGTGAGCCGGCGAGTCTATGGATGGTTTTTAAGTGGTTGTCCATGTGCCTCTGCGAATGCGGACTGGTTCAGCTTATTCCGCCTCACCTACACTATATCGGCGATTGCTGCGCAAACAAGTTCTCCACGTACGCGTACTCTACCATTACTCTACCCCGCAAACAAAGGCGTTACACTCGTCTGGTGTGAGACGTTCCCTTGGGGGGGGGGGGGGGGTGGTCCACGGGGGCCCGAACCGAACAATAGCCCTGAAAGAGTGTTTCGGTGTGGGACGGCGGAGGAGTGAAGTGGGGCGGTTAACATACAATACAAAACCCATCACAGGAGTACCGACAATTTTCCACGTTAGAATACGCTTGACGCCGAGGTAACGCACTCACAGCTACACAGAACACTGTTCTCACAACGACAGACACTTGCAGTGTATTGTGGACGCACACCGACGCCGTTTGTGGTCAGAGACAACGGTGCAATCAGCACGCTCGGATAACATCTGCATTTATGTTCTGGCATGCATTTTTCTCGGTGCTTCCATATTTTTGTTCAACCCCTGTTTCCTGTCGCCAGTTATGCTGCGTAATACCGCCGTTCCTGCTTTACAGAACGGAGAAGCCTCAGACCTTTACGTTCTACGAAGGGGCCTCACGCCCAACACCCTGAATCCTACTCGTGATTTTCAACCGCTTTCCATAGATACTACAGCAGCACGCGAAGAGGCGAGATGCTGGTTCCCAAGCATTTAGCCTTTCTCAAAGTTTCTTGTGTCAGAGAATTTCCCCATTTGCAACCCATAATGTCAGCTCTTCCTCGTACAGAGAAGTGGTCGTCATTCGTAACGAAAACAGTTTGAAAACACAAAATTCGTCTCTGTGGCAAACCTTGTGAAAAATGAGTTCCCACCTACAGAAAATAGTAAGTGTTGTAACTTACATTTTTTTAAGCGAAGCGTAGTGAGATGACAATGTGCATTACATTTTTTTAAGCGAAGCGTAATGAGATGACAATGTGCAACGACTACGTTGCTCCAGAAGATACTTTCCTTAAGACTGGACTCATCTATGATTGACCTACAGCTAAAAACGTAGACGCTAGCGGATGCTGACTCCGAGCGCAGGCTATATCTGAAGTCGTATCATTCCTTTCGCCTCCGCCATTCTACACTCCTGGAAATTGAAATAAGAACACCGTGAATTCAGTGTCCCAGGAAGGGGAAACTTTATTGACACATTCCTGGGGTCAGATACATCAAATGATCACACTGACAGAACCACAGGCACATAGACGCAGGCAACAGAGCATGCACAATGTCGGCACTAGTACAGTGTATATCCACCTTTCGCAGCAATGCAGGCTGCTATTCTCCCATTGAGACGATCGTAGAGATGCTGGATGTAGTCCTGTGGAACGGCTTGCCATGCCATTTCCACCTGGCGCCTCAGTTGGACCAGCGTTCGTGCTGGACGTGCAGACCGCGTGAGACGACGCTTCATCCAGTCCCAAACATGCTCAATGGGGGACAGATCCGGAGATCTTGCTGGCCAGGGTAGTTGACTTACACCTTCTAGAGCACGTTGTGTGGCACGGGATACATGCGGACTTGCATTGTCCTGTTGGAACAGCAAGTTCCCTTGCCGGTCTAGGAATGGTAGAACGATGGGTTCGATGACGGTTTGGATGTACCGTGCACTATTCAGTGTCCCCGCGACGATCACCAGTGGTGTACGGCCAGTGTAGGAGATCGCTCCCCACACCATGATGCCGGGTGTTGGCCCTGTGTGCCTCGGTCGTATGCAGTCCTGATTGTGGCGCTCACCTGCACGGCGCCAAACACGCATACGACCATCTTTGGCACCAAGGCAGAAGCGACTCCCATCGCTGAAGACGACACGTCTCCATTCGTCCCTCCATTCACGCCTGTCGCGACACCACTGGAGGCGGGCTGCACGATGTTGGGGCGTGAGCGGAAGACGGCCTAACGGTGTGCGGGACCGTAGCCCAGCTTCATGGAGACGGTTGCGAATGGTCCTCGCCGATACCCCAGGAGCAACAGTGTCCCTAATTTGCTGGGAAGTGGCGGTGCGGTCCCCTACGGCACTGCGTAGGATCCTACGGTCTTGGCGTGCATCCGTGCGTCGCTGCGGTCCGGTCCCAGGTCGACGGGCACGTGCACCTTCCGCCGAGCACCGGCGACAACATCGATGTACTGTGGAGACCTCACGCCCCACGTGTTGAGCAATTCGGCGGTACATCCACCCGGCCTCCCGCATGCCCACTATACGCCCTCGCTCAAAGTCCGTCAACTGCACATACGGTTCACGTCCACGCTGTCGCGGCATGCTACCAGTGTTAAAGACTGCGATGGAGCTCCGTATGCCACGGCAAACTGGCTGACACTGACGGCGGCGGTGCACAAATGCTGCGCAGCTAGCGCCATTCGACGGCCAACACCGCGGTTCCTGGTGTGTCCGCTGTGCCGTGCGTGTGATCATTGCTTGTACAGCCCTCTCGCAGTGTCCGGAGCAAGTATGGTGGGTCTGACACACCGGTGTCAATGTGTTCTTTTTTCCATTTCCAGGAGTGTATGTTACTTGCTGTGGAAGAGTTATGGTTGACCGCACATTATGCAACAATTCTAATTACCCTGTAGAGAAGCATTGTTAAGAAATATATTTCTATTTTGAATATAAGATTGATTTTAAAATGAAATACTCTGAAAATATTAAGTTTTCCAGTGTAGTCTCTTAGGAGGAGGTCACAGAAAGGAAGGGGTAGGTGTCAGTCCACTTGTATGGGATACCACTTTTTAGACAATTCCTAATCCTAGACATAAATTTTAGTGCTTCTTTTATTTTAATTTCACCTGATATTAATTCACAATATTTCACCTTTATTTAACTTAAATACAGCAACAGCGACGTATTTCTTCATGATCCAACCGCATCACTTAGCTTCCAAAATAAATGATTTGGTTGCGGAAGCATCTCAAAACCTTTAGGCTCGGAAAGTAATGCCTCATGTTCGTGACACTACTACTATTTTAGGAAAAGGAAATGACAAATAGTGCTCTTTATAAAAGGACCCAATTCACTGTTTAGCTTTTAACACCAGCTACTCTGACGTTATTTAAGTTCGATCGGCAATAACTAAGCCGACATTGGTGTTAGAAATTGCAGACAAGTAAAAAGTGGAAGTAATTAATTCAGTATGTAATGAACTAGCTATAAAGACATAGTTGCACATGTTCTCTGTTCCTGCAATAATTTTGGGACCCCTTTATGATTTTATAAAATCGCTGGTACATTTTCAGCATCGGCATCCAGTTTCAAATATGATGAATGAAGTTTAATATACAATTACGAGTTTAAGATGTGGTATTTATTTTCTCCTGCATTTATCATGACATCACTTTTCCCTCAATGAAGTCTTCAATTATCTGTTTTATTGTAGGTGCCATTCTTCTATCTTCTATACTTATATCTAGTGATTCTTTCATACAGGTGGCTTCTCTAAATCTTCGCCTATTGTTACAGATTTCTTAACATACTAATGTCAGTACACTTGAAAGGTCTCTGCTGGATTCCTTTCATGTTAATTTCTTAAATCTGTTGTCATTTACGGCATAAATTCCTCTTCTAAATTTACTGTGGCGTTTCTGACTATCTGGGAGGAGACTGAGTAGTGGAACGTGTTACTTTTACACATAAACAAGAAAGATCTGTCACACTACTACACAGTTTATATGTAATTCATGTCACACACTCTCATACGGAACCTACATCCGCTTTCTTTTATATACTGTATATGATAAGATACTGTCATCCCACTTCCCTTCTGTGTGAGAGGATGAATGAGCAAATGTATTTCTAGTTGCATGCTTGAGGGTAGCAGACAAGCCTGTCTGCTAGAGAACAGTAGGACCAACGTCGGAACAGGTAGCTACGCTTTCTAAAAGCAGAGAGGTTTCTGTCCTTAGCATGGTCCTGTCCGTCCCTTGTCATGTTGGTATAGGAAGCTGCCCCTCTGGCCACTTCCGTTTGTATTTGTGAGCCACCCTCAGGAAGGGACCATGGCAGGCTGTCCGTGGCGAGCGTCTGAAGTGGTAAGATCTCCGGCTAAGCGCGTGTCTGCTAAGTCCATAGGACAGTGGATTTCTTAAGTTCAGCCTAACTGAAAATTTAATCACCTTTATTTCAGGTTTAACTCTAAAATATCTAATGTCATCTTAAATTGCAACGCATTGTAATTCGAGTGTGAAGTTCAGAATATATTCCGGTAGTTGCTTTGTCACTACTTTATGAGTAAAGTGGAACCACGTGTTGATCAGTAACTCTAACTAGCATCATCAATCTTCAATGCGAATGTGCGTGAGATTATAACATCTCGTCTTGACAATATTTTTCAATATAGCAACTTTTCTTTATGTTCAACCCATGGGGTGTACTTTGTGAGACCAGTACCATGTGCTTATACAATTGTTTCACCCATCAGGTTAATAGTAAGACGATAGTAACCAGTTTGAGGTTTTTCTTTTGTAAAATGTGGTGTAATCATCAAAGTAGCCCTCAGCTAATCTTTTCGGGAAGATTTCACTGGGAGTTAGTATGAATTTAGTATACCAGTGTGTGGTAATTACATGACGGACAGGATTGTGCTACAGACGTAATTTCTTTGGGTGAAAATTGAATCGGTTGGTTGTGGTTAATTTCCTCTTGCATATGTTTCAACGTTCTTCGTGTGTTTTTTATGAATGCAGTGTTATATGCAGTCTCCCAATCTTGGCTCCATATTTGATGTGATCCGTAAGATTACAATCTCACATTTTCACAATCCTAAATAAGGCACCAGCTTAGTTACGACTCAAGTTTAATATGCTGAAATTTCAATGATCAATGTTGAAATAAATTTCCAAATATAAACTGATTTATTTCTTTCACCGCTTTCATAGCAAATTAAAGCTACAACGTTACCCATGGCGACCCTGTTCTGTGATTCCGCTAGACTCTGGAAACTCTGAAACGTTAGATTGCGGGAGTTGTATAATCTTAATTTTTTTACCCTGCAGCGCTGAAACAAATTCTGCGTTGTTTCTGAGTAGACTTTCAAAAGATTGACGGCGTTGTTGAGCGGCGTTGTGTTGTTTGTCTTGTTTTGTTTTCTATATTTGTGTGTTTTATAGGTATGTGTTTTTTTTTCTCGCTTGTAAATTGCACTGACCTCCATCAAAGATTTTGATGTGTGTGTGAAAAAGTGCGTACTAATTTGGGTACCTTTCGTGTGACTGTCGTAATTTTTGCGGGATCCATTTATTCTGATTAGTGTGTTGCGTACCGGGCATAAATTGAACTAACGCAGACTCGTAACCAAGCTAAAAGTAGGCGGTCCAACAACTTAAGCAACATGGACCATGGGGATAATTTGATTTCGAATATTAACACGCCGGATGGTTCCGAAAATGCAATGGGGAATACTTCAGAGGAAATGCAAAACAGGACAAATGGGCTCACATCAGAGCCAGAAATTAGTTTGCCTCCAACTAACCAAATTGATTTGGCAGAACTCATGAAAGCCTTATTGCAACAAAATAAAGAAAACGCCAAGAAATCCGAAAAATCGATCCGAGAGCTGGGCGAACAAATGGCGCAGATATCTGAAAAATCGATCCGCGAGCTAGGCGAACAAATGACGCAGAAATCAGAAAAATCGTTCCGAGAACAAAAAGAATCATCCGAAAAATCGATCCGAGAGCTAGGCGAACAAATAGACGAAAAACTAATCCAGCAGAGAAATAATGTCGACAAGTCGATGCAGAGAGTGTCCGATGATATCTCACAAAGAATAAACAATCTGGTAAGTGAAATAAAAAGTGATATTATGAAAGAATTAGGCCGTACATTTGAACAAATCGATGATCGTCTACAAGCCTTAGAACAGGGCAAGCGGAGTCACGATGTGGAATCGAAAGAGAGCGTAAAACAGCTACTTAGGAATTTCCAAGCGCTGAGGGAAGAATGCCAAAGATAACAACAGCAGGTACTTTCCAGGGTCCAGGAGGCGGAAACGCATTGTCCGGCGTCCATTAGCAACATAGTAGCGGACAACAGTCAAGCGATTCACGCACTCGACCAGCAAGTAGAACAATTGAAGCAGACTGGGGCGGAGGACAACAGACAAATACCTGATAAGATTGCTGCATTAGCGGACATCGTAGGCACGATGAAGGTGACGGAGAGCGATAACTATACTACACCGGTAGCGGTCGCAGAGACCGAAGAAGTGCGTTCGCTTCTTAAATTTCAGAAGGGACAGTTCGAAGTGAACAGGCGACACAAAGCTGTAACAGCCGAATTACAAGAAGGCATGGCGCATCTGGAAAGCCGCATGGGGTGTGATTCCGAACTCGCCAATAGCACTAAAAATAGCTGTATGATCAGTGCAGAGAGGGACTCCAGCCACGAAGGAGATTTTGACGACAGGGAAGAATGTATTTTGAGGGGCAGACATGAGAAAAATAGAAACATACAAGGGCCTCACTGGGAGGAAATGCGGGGATTTGATTTAAAACATTTCCTTACAGTGAGAAAGTTTGAGATATTCCGAAATTCGCAAAAAGGAATACGTCCACGAGCATGGCTCGAGCAATTTGAGTTCTGTCTTCCCCCCGACTGGGCAAGTTCACATAAGATAGAATATATGTGTGGCTATTTGGAAGGCGAACCGGCGCTTCGCATGAGGTCGGCAGCGCCTCACTGCAACTCCACTCGGGAGTTTCGACAAGCCTTTCTGTCCGCCTATTGGTCGGAAGCGGCACAAGATAGGGTCAAACATGGCATAATTATGCTGCAAAATTTGATCCATTCTGGTTTCGGCAGCCCAGCACGCCTATTCGACCACATGCTGCAGACAAATCAATTTTTATACGACCCATACGGGCCTGCGGAACTAATTAGGATATGCATCACCAAATTGCCGATGCACTTGCGCCACGTCATTCTTGCGGGACGATGCAAAGAGGACGTGGAAACGTTTAAGACACTTCTCCAAGAGTTGGAATATAATACAGCAGAATGCCCGCCTAATCAGGCACAAAGTTTTTACCGGGCACGCGATCGCAGTCGTGGCCGTAGTACTAATCCACAGCATGACTGGTCATCGCGACGCGAACGGAACAATAATCGGGACCGGCCGTATAGATACTGGGGTAACAGTCGTGAACACAGGTGGAACAACGGAAATGATCGAGGACGTGGATAAGATCGTGAACGCTACAGGTACGGCAACCAGAATCGATACTACGATGAATACGGTGGGAATAGGACTGTAGGCGGAGCACCTCATGATGTTGAAATTCGGCCGGCTAACCCCAGACATAATCCAGCAAATGAAAATGAACAAAACCGGCAATGACAAACGATCAGCGCAGAAGGCGCCCAATCGGAACAAATGAGCGACATGGCAAATGAGTAGAAAGGACAGTGAGAAGTAGAGAGGACGGTGAGGAGAATGAATTGATTGGTTTACATTTGTGACATATGCATTTTGAATAATATGTTCGTAAAATTAATGATAAAGATGTTTCTATGTGATTGATTGAAGTGCTGTTTTTAATTTTTTTTCTTTCCTTGTGCCATTAGGATTTAGGTTGGTTCAAATGTGAAGATAAAAGGTTTCTTTGTGAACGAGTGAAATGCTGTTTATGTTTTTATGTGTAAATTGAAAAGAGTCGCTCCTGAGAGAAGCAAGATCTGTGTTGAATTAATGCAAAACTCAGGGGAATATCCGATCTGTGGGTTTATGGGTCTGGCAAACCCAGGTCCCCAGCTGTTAGTAGCCTTGTTTCCGATTTTCGCTTTCAGAGCTACTATCTATCAATTACTATACTATATCTGTCAGTATAAATGAGGATTTCTTACTATAGTATGCGTGTTGTATAAATATTTTAAGATAGGAGAACTCTGAAAAAGGAATGAGTAAGTCTGGAATCTTGAAAACCGGATGCGATAATACCATTGTTTAACAAATGGCTTCCCAATATACGCTAATATGTTAATATTGATTGTATATGTCTTTTCTTTTCTTTATAACTGAGTACGTAAAGTGCTGTCTGTGGATTTCATAAGTAGATTGATTTCCTTCAAGGTTTGTGTAATTTACGTGGCCTGAAATAGCATTATGGCAGTCAAATGACGAGCAGTTTTCCAGCAAATGGAGAATGGAACGGATATATGGATCCTTTTTGTAGTCTTGATTGATGTTGAGCCAAAGCCTGAAAAATTATTCTGCGTTAATACTTGTCCTAGAAAAGAGACGTTTATGTGTTTTGCTGATGCTGTGAACATTACAGCTTACTGTTTTCGCTGGTGCAGGATGCACTGCAGCCTATATGATTTTTACTGAGGAAATTTCCCTCTTGAAGGTAGAGGAAGATTAAATAATTTTGATTATGGGACCGAAGCTTGGTTTAAGGTAATAAGGATGAAGCAAAACATTTGTCATTTAAACTACTGGAGGATTCGGAACTTTTGAGTCTGTTGTAAGTTCAATATGTTAAGATGAAACTGTTTTACAGAATAGAGGAGAACACAATTTTGCCATTCATGAGAAATGAATCCAGAATGACCACCACAGGCGAAATAACTGATTTGGAAGCGAGAGGTCACTTACAGAAGGAACGAAATGCGTAAGAAAATGTAGTATAACCTGTTTAAGGAAAATATTTTTACCCTGCTCTCAGTCATCTATGTGATTAATTCTTGTGATAACGTAATTTTAGATGAAATTTTGGTACTGTTTTATGTGTGAATATATGAGTATGATAAATGTATAATTGCGAGTCTCTTATCAGGTGTGTCAACTGGTATAAATGTTTTGGCGTGTAAATAACCATTGTTCTTTCTACTGTGTATCTTTAAGGAAAGTTCTCCATATTTATCATGTGACAAGACACATGCGGCGAGCGTCAGGAAGAGGACGAATTAGAACAATGTTGTGGTGTAAACACTTTGTTGAAGTAGCACTGAAGTAGCTTGTTGGATTAACTAGTAGTGGATAGAAGTAGAATTTTGAGTAATATATGTTTATGGGTAGTTAGTTTGTAGTATAGACAACAGGTGTGCATGTGTGTGTGTCTGTAAATAACATGTGAACCCTATGCTGCCCTGACCTATACTTGCACAAGGCATAATCCTATTCATTTTAGTGAACTAATAAGTAGCATTTGATTTATTAAAACGGAAGTGAACCACATTAGTGATGTGGATTTAGATATTACATTGTCAGTTCATTTAATTTTTATTTTTATACTGTCAAGTCATTTCACTTTTATTTTTTTATATTGTCAAGTCATTTAACTTTTATTTTTATATTGTCGATTCATCTAATTTTTTTTATTTAAAAAAATTAAGTCTCACTTTTGTTCTTAAAAATTGTGAAAGACAATACTAAGGGGTATTGTGCATGACATTGTGTAATCACATAACTATGATGAACAATTTCTGTGAATGCAGTTGAGAACGTGAAACCGAACCGGCTCAACTCTTACGCGACAGCAGGAGCAGCGAGGAGGAGGACTAGTTGTAAACAGGCAGGTTTCCCAGCAGGATACACTGTCAACCGGGCCACTTCGGGAGCGCGGTCACAACAAAAGAAGGGTACGGGACTAACACTTTCCCTTTCGCCTGGAGCGAATGGGCTGCCGCACCAGTGCGACCCTTCGTGGAGGCGATGACCTGAGATGGGCGAGCGGTCCACCGCGCGGAAATCCATCTGCTGGCAACGCACCACACCCACGTGACCATGACGAGACGGCCACGGTTAAACGACAGAAGACAGGGGATAAAGGGGCGTGGAGCCTTTTGACAGGTACTGTCCAGAGAAAATGGCATACTTCAACGACGCCTATCAACATTTCCTGACGGATGCCCACTGTCAAGCGACAGTAAATCGTGGTTCGATGTTCTCTGGTCGCTAAGGGTGGCACAAAGAAGAGCCATTAAGTGTCACCCTTTCCCAGGAATATCAAACGGGCGAGCCAATTGAGGATAACTCAAGAATGTAACAACACATAGGGCGTAGAGCCTTTTGACACATACTGTCCAGAGAAACTGGCAGACTTCAACGACGCCTATCAACATTTTCTGACGGATGCCCACTGTCAAGCAACAGTAAATCATAGTTCGATGTTCTCTGGTAGCTAATTATGGCACAAAGAAGAGCCATTAAGTGTCATCCTTGCCCAGGAATTGAACCTGGCGTGTCAAACGAGGATACCGCACGAATTTGACAACACAAACATGGAACCAAATCGAGATATACGTGACACATGCCACCAAGGGAAACTTCATGAGAGGGCAGAGACGGCGGCATTGCATGCAACAGATGGACAAAAATCCCTACTGACAGCTGCGGCGACGAACCCCCCTCTCCTCCCCTTATATTGTGCCTCGGAACAGTGGAACTACTGAGTGTGTCAGTGAACAGTGATTATACGGTTCTTAGTTCAATGCATATATGTGTGTTTCTGTCAGAGAAACTTTGAGTCATGTGTTTTGCAGGGTTTCGATTTATTGGTGTTTATTAGACTGACTCTTGAATTTTGCAGGTGTTCTATTTATTGTTTTTTTTTTAGACTTTGACTCTTGTATTTTTCAGGCGTTTTATTTATTGGTGTTTTATTTAGATGTTGACTATTGTACTTTCAGAGCTGTTTTATTGATCAATGTTTGTTCTTGTGTGATGTATTAGATTTGTGATATTTTGTTTCGTAAATTCATTCCTGTGGCATTGCTTCGTTTATCAGTCAGATAGCTATTCATTCTCAATGGACTGTGATCGATTAGCCTTTGCATGGGACATATTTATAGTGAGGAACCCCTTAAGGGTAACAATGACATAATTAATTGTAGTTTCAGTGTAATGCCACAGTGCTCATTGTTTGCTAACTAACTGAAATACTCGTATAGTAGAATGATTAAATTAGTGCCACAAAGTTATTTTAATTCTACAAATTATTAGTTTTATAAGATATAGAATTTTTTGCGATAACCACTTTGTAAAACATGTTTTTTTTCTATCATTTTTTTTTTTTTGCTTTTGCGGATTGTGCATTGTAATGTTCTGCTTAATAATACTGATGTTATTTTCATGTTCTTTTTCAATTGCTGCGCCACCTTTGCTATTTTCATAAATTTTACTTGTTAATAAACAATCATAAATTTTCCTGTGATCAGTTGGCTCTTGCAATGAGCAAATACTGGTGAACTCCATGAGAGTAACAACCAGAAATTGTTTTCATATTAATGACACAGGGACCATTGTTTTTACTTATTGACGGAATTAGGTCTACACAATCTTTTAAATAGGTGTCACAGATTGTGTTCTTTTTCTGTTTGAAATTGGTAGATTTTAAAGATTTGTCGAAATTATTGTGTTTTGGCAAGTAGCTGGTGACCTTTTGCCTTTTCTTCATACTTTTGGTTTAAGTAGGGTGTGAGAAGCCTGCTTGGGAATGTCCTAGCATGGCCAGAAAATTCCCTGCACAGTCTTATCCCGGAGCGTTGGGGTTATGAAAGGTCTCTGCTGGATTCCTTTCATGTTAATTTCTTAAATCTGTTGTCATTTACGGCATAAATTCCTCTTCTAAATTTACTGTGGCGTTTCTGACTATCTGGGAGGAGACTGAGTAATGGAACGTGTTACTTTTACACATAAACAACAACGATCTGTCACACTACTACACTTTAAAACACAGTTTATATGTAATTCATGTCACACAGTCCCATACGGAACCTACATCCGCTTTCTTTTATATACTGTATATGATAAGATACTGTCATCCCACTTCCCTTCTGTGTGAGAGGATGAATGAGCAAATGTATTTCTATTTGCATGCTTGAGGGTAGCAGACAAGCCTGTCTGCTAGAGAACAGTAGGACCAACGTCGGAACAGGTAGCTACGCTTTCTAAAAGCAGAGAGGTTTCTATCCTTAGTATGATCCTGTCCGTCCCTTGTCATGTTGGTATAGGAAGCTGCCCCTCTGGCCACTTCCGTTTGTATTTGTGAGCCACCCTCAGGAAGGGACCATGGCAGGCTGTCCGTGGCGAGCGTCTGAAGTGGTAAGATCTCTGGCTAAGCGGGTGTTTGCTAAGTCCGTAGGACAATGGACTTCTTAAGTTCAGCCTAACTGAAAATTTAATCACCTTTGTTTCAGGTTTAGCTCTAAAATATCTAATGTCATCATAAATTGCAATGCAGTGTAATTCGAGTGTGAAGTTCAGAATATATTCCGGTAGTTGCTTTGTCACTACTTTATGAGTAAAGTGGAACCACGTGTTGATCAGTAACTCTAACTAGCATCATCAATCTTCAATGCGAATGTGCGTGAGATTATAACATCTCGTCTGGACAATATTTTTCAATATAGCAACTTTTCTTTATGTTCAACCCGTGGGGTGTACTTTGTGAGACCAGTACCACGTGCTTATACAATTGTTTCACCCATCAGGTTAATAGTAAGACGATAGTAACCAGTTTGAGGTTTTTCTTTTGTAAATTGCTTTTCGATCTAATTTATTTTAATTACCGAAATTTATTGTGGAGTTACTCTCTTTGTGTAAACCAAGTTGACCACGTGAAGCATGTGGTGTAATAATCAAAGTGGCCCTCAGCTACTCTTTTCGGGAAGATTTCACAGGGAGCTAGTATGAATTTAATATACTAGTGTGTGGTAATTACATGACGGACAGGATTGTGCTATGAACGTAATTTCTTTTGGTGAAAATTGAATCGGTTGGTTGTGGTTAATTTCCTCTTGTATATGTTTCAACGTTCTTCGTGTGTTATTTTATGAATGCAGTGTTGTATGCAGTCTCCCAATCTTGGCTCCATATTTGATGTGTTCCATAAGATTACAATCTCACATTTTCACAATCCTAAATAAGGCACCAGCTTAGTTATGACTCAAGTTTAATATGCTGAAATTTCAATGATCAATGTTGAAAAAAATTTCCAAATATAAACTGATTTATTTATTTTTATTTAAATTCTCTTATATATATATATATATATATATATATATATATATATATATATATATATATATATCACCGGTTGTCATATAACTATTAAAAGATTATAATTAATGGTAGTCTGGTTGGGAATTTGGTAAGCTATACTGGATACCTGCAGAGACAGTTGCGCCGTAATGCAAGGTTTACTTCCTCAGATAGCTCACAGCTTTTAACCCGCTTTTATTGTCTAGCAGCACCGTTTTCATAGCAAATTAAAGCAACAACATTACACACTTACTGTCTAGCTGTTTCTTAATTTTAGATTTGATCATGATCTGTCTCCATTGTGAGTCGCACGCAGGTTTAGACACAAGTTTTGTAACTACCCTGTACCTGTGTTAAATCATAAGCTTTGTTACCACCAACTCAAAATTTAATGTTGAGAAATTTTGTACAATTATCATTATAATGAAACAGATGAAATAATGGCTGTTTGTAACCGAAATCGTAAATTTTGAATTAAATGATCTGCAGTGGCTGTAAAATACTTTCTTTCAAAGTCATGACATGTTTCACTGAATTGAAGACAGATCTTCAGGTGTTTGAGATTATATTTAGCAGTTAAATATAATCTCTGAGGATACGTTTTAAGTTGACGCGAAACCGGTTATACAACCATCGCTTATCAGTTCATTCGAAATACGGAATATTGGCTACCGTTGCCAGCAGTTTAAAATGACATTTGCAAAACCGTAGAACTGTTAAGACGAGAAAAATAAATTCGTTGGTAAAGACAATGAATTGTGAATAGGAATTTACAGAAGTGAAGGAGGAAGTATTAATTAGTGGGAAAGTCATAAAGAATTAAGTTTCTAGTCAGCGTGACTATATCACAGACTCAGTCCACAGATTGTAGTGGCTGCTGCAGCGAGAAATCCATTGTACATCGAGATCACTAGTCGTAATAATTTTAGAGCGCACGGTCCACATGTCCTGTTATAAATGTCAATGAATAGAAAAATTGTATACATGAAAATGGGCAAACTACTTCTGTCACAAACTGTACGGTGACTTGTGGAGTATAAGCTTGTATGTGTATTACAGCTGCATGATACTGAAGAATGGAATAATACTTATTTCATATCAGACTTACTTCAAACATCAGAGCCGAGATCATCATAAGCGACCGTAGCTTGTTTCTTTACTTGCTTTAGGCTTATGACGGCTCGGGGGAACTTTCTGAAATGTACTTTCCAATCAAATCGTATCGCTCTGCTCCCTAGAAATTCAGCTGCTTTTGCCGTCCTTACAATTCAGAACATCTAGTCAGCAGAGGTTAGCGTCATCTGTGTACTGGGCAGGGAGAAAGGCAGCCCATTCATCGTCTCCCACTGAATGTGGCCGCGCTCTGCGTGTGGTTACAGGGCGAATGCAACGCGCAGGTGGCGGAGCCAGCGTGGGAAGATATATGCGGCAGCTGCGGAACGGGAATATTGGAAATCTGGGAGTGGGTGCGGGTGTTAGGGGTAGTTAGGAAAAGTGGGGTTGCGCGCCTGCGCTAAATGTGAAAGGTTGTGCGCGCCCGTGCAGCCGATGACCTTTCAGTGCGGGTTGCGCGGCCCAACTCCAAACACCCCTGGGACCAGGACGCGGGCCCCTCTGCTACGTGTGCTGCTCCTGTATAAAAAGCTCACGGCTCCGAGTGCAGTGGCATGCATCCACGGTGCATTAGCTGTCCCTCACTCGTTTCGCATCACCCTTACGTTTCTTTCCGTCGTGTTGCTACTGGGTGACTACGATCAACGTAATCTTGATATAATATTTAATTAGGAGGTGTATTCGAAAAGTATGAGCGTTGGCTGGTACAGCCCGAAAAGTATGAGCGTTGGCTGGTACAGTGTGTTTCAAAAATATTCATTATCTAAATTAAGGATTGAAACTTGGGATCAGATTTAAGTGAGATTCCCAGCAGTTGGATCGATTGCCGCTCGGGGATTTGAATCAGAGAAGGCGGCTGTACGCCGGCGTGAATGCTTGATGTGGCTTGATGAGGCTGGACTGTAAGCAGACGAGGGGAGATGGACGGAATGCTGAGCAGATCCATAGAGGTGGAAAGCAAGCCACGGGTGTCGAGGTCATCAAGGCTTCCCTGGTGGAAAGAGACATGGAAATTCTGGCAGCGAGGTCGCCCGATGAGCTAACAGGGGAATGATCCGGTCCGACATGTCAAAACCTGCCTTTAAAATATTTTTATGCTGGAAGAATACATCTAAAGAAACCAGTGTCATAAATTTTCTGTGCTAAGACGCAGTACAAGTATTTTTAAATAATAGATTGAAAATTGCCAAATTCGTAGCCCGCCATATGGGAGGAGGAATGGACACTCCTATTAGATCTGTTGTGTGATGTACAGTGTGATAATTATTGAACTATATGAGAAAAAACGTAAATTACTTACAAACTATGGCGTGCACAGACTTTATTCAACATGTAAACATCGCTACAGATATTCGGATTTAGATTATGACATGTTCGATATGCTTGCCATCATTGGCGATGAAGTGGCGCAAACAAATAGCGAAATTAGTCATGACCCACCGAAGTGTCCGAACATCGATACTGTCGATGATATCCTGATACTGTCGATGATATCCGGTTTTCAGCTCAGCAGTGGTTTTGGTGTTATTTGTGTGTGCCTTGTCTTATATATAGCCTCACGAAAAGGAGCCGCATGTGCTCAGATCCGGAGAATACGGGGGCCGATCGAGGGCCCAGGCAGGAGCCTCTCAACATCCCAGAGCTAGAATTAGGTCTCCAAATTGCTCCTCTAGGACATTAAATACTCTCCTGCTTTGATGGGATCGAGCTCCGTCTTGCATGAAACATCTTCTCGAAATCAGGGTCGCTTTGGATAATGGTGGTGAAATCATCTTCCAAAACCTTCATATACCGTTCGGTAGTCATGGTGCCATCAAGGAATATCGCACCGATTATTCCGTGACTGGACATTGTCTTGACTTAATATTTAATTAGGAGATGTATTCGAAAATTATGGGCGTTGGCTCCGACAGTGTGTTTCAAAAATATTCCTTCGCTAAATGTCCTAGAGATTCAGAGCACTGTAGAATCCAGTTAACGTTCTCAGTTGTCCAAAGAGTTCATGTAAAGAACGTGATTTCCAGTCTAGATCACTTACTTCTCATGAAGACCTGCGTATGTGTTATTTGATTGTTAATATCCTGTACATTCATTAGAATGACGTCGACATTTAGAGAGAAACTGTGTAAACCTTATAACAAATAGGAAATAGTTCCGAAAATTCCGTGGTCAGTGGTTTGGACGACGACAGTTACGTTAATAAGAGACCGGAACAGGAGTAGATTCCTATTCCAAAGGAAAGACAGCTTCCAGTGTCAATGAAAAGGCTATAAATTTTTCGTTGAACGAATTAGGGAGAAAACTTTTAAAACTAAGCAGTGTACAAAGTCTCTTTTGCTTCGTAAGATCGGAACGTGAACTCGACAATGGACGAGAGAAACTTGAAATAACCAATTTGCGCAGAAATGAAAGTAGCAGGGGTGTGAACAAATAAGTATTCGAAAGATTTAGAACTGCTCGTGAGGAATAATATACCGTTACCGAGGAGATGTATGAGACTGGGCCCTTCGGGCTGCAAGTGAGATGAATAGTGCTTCTATCCAGGAGTCTTCGACCTGGTTATGCAGGTTCAATAAATCTTACAGAATAGGAAGTAGCAAAAAATGAAGATTACATCAAGTAACGTATAGAGCAGGTGCTGTAGATAAGATAAAGACGAAGCTTGCAGTTACCCCGTAGCTGCAGTGTATAAAGAATGACATTCAGTGAAAGAAAAGCATCCACATTGCAGTTGATCATTTCAGGGTGAAAAGGAAGACGGAGCCAATTGTGCAATTGATAAACGCTATGACACATTCGTATACAATAATTTTAGTTATAACTATGAGCTGATTTCTGTTTACACAGCTTTTTATCTGCCTTCAGGAACCGGAAGGCAAAAAATTAGGGCAAAAAAAAAATAGACTGTCCAGTTGCAAAAATCTTGTAATCTTCTGGGAAAATGGTAATGAATAAGTTGCATCGTTTCATTGAAAACCTCCTCCTACCATTTTCAGAAAACAGTTCATTGCTTCTTTTGGACTCTTGACCTGGATATAACGACACCTCTCATTGTATTAGCGGAGGATTGTGCAGAAGCTTTTGATAAAGAGTGGACTCCACGTGGAATTACTAGTATGATTCAAACTCTCCGTAAAGAATTTTTTCGAGAGAGGAAAGCATTTTGCAGGAAATTGTTGGATAGTATAATTCTCGTTACTGTTGGTCATTTCATGTTCATCAGTGGAGCAGTGTTCTTCAGCATCAGTCAATTTTACTTCATGAATTTACATCACCACGTTTTACGAATTCGATCAAGTATGCCTGGAAGGCAGCGCAATATTCTTAACAATGGTCGATGCCATTTCTTACTATATCACAACTCTGCCGAAATAAAACTAGTGATTAATCTGAAGTGCCCGAATTCATCGAGTGCCTGGTGTAAGGAAACGTTTGCTTTTGTTATTCAATAGACTCATCGCATTTTTGTGACGGAATAAACATGGAATTGTGTCATTGTTAGTCAAATGTACAATATTCGAAAATTATCATAAGCATTGGGCTACAGGAATTGTTATAAACTGAAGTAAGTGAAAAAAATCTTTTGAGCATATTACAGTTTCCATTGATTGAAATTGTCTGTTGTGTGTAGCATTGGGATACGCGAATTGTTATAAACTGAAGTAAGTGAACAAAAAATCATTTCAGCAAATTGAAGTCCCCATTGATTGAAATTGTCTGTTGTGTGACATCAGACACTTGCATGATATTATTCCTCTGCTTGTAACCATTATGCGAATTACGTATGCAACAAAGTAACTTTCGACTCGAATTGGAAGTCATTCAAGAAATTAACGGAACTGTACATTTTTATGTTTAATTCGAGCCTCGTTTATACCAGGACGAACAAAAGTGAACATTCACCAGCGAACGAGAATTATCTGTGGTGTCATCGGTAGGCAAACGAGAGCGAAATCCCCGTTCGAGTCTCGGTCGGGCACACAGTTTTAATCTGCCAAGAAGTTTCATATCAGCGCACACTCTGCTGCAGAGTGCAAATCTCATTCTGAGAGCGAACTCCATTCGATTGTGTTGGATTTGCGTTAGGTTGTGTTCTGCTGGTGAAGGAGATTTTTATCATGCCTTCCTTTCTTGCGATTCTTGACAACGTTAAGATGTGAAGGCTAGGTTCAAAATTAGTTTGAGAAATGAATGGTCCGATCGGCGTTCGATCCCACGACTTCTCGGTTTTCACACAAGAGTTCTACCACTACAGTTCTTATTCTTCCGAAAGAACCTTACTGGTGCTCAAAGGGAAGGGTGGACAAAAGTGGGCAGGGGACGCAGAACGAGCCCTTGCCAAAATATTTCTTTCCCTCACCCCAGGAAGTAAGAGAAGCGTAGGGAACGTTGAGTAAAGGCACAAATAACATTAATGATTTATTTAGTTATTTATGTTACCTTCCTTCTGTTTTCTTTTCGTTTTATTATTGTTAATACAACCAAGAACAGCAGGAAACCGACACTGCGTGGAGGAGGGAGCGGCCAGTCGCAATGGAACAAAATCAGATACAAAGACAGCAACAACTTCAAAAGTTTTACATAACTGACGAAATCAAACATTTGAACAGACACATGAAGATTTAACAGCTGAGATACACAAAATCTAATCGAAATATCAAAACTTTTCTGAAGATGTAAAAACACAAATTTCTGAGTGTTTTCACCCTATTATATCGCGACATGAAGACACATTATGGAACCATAAAGCAGCAATAAAAGAAGTGCAGACCATTCTACATGAAATTCACGACAACTCTAAAGGCTAAAATTGACTGTGTTGCATCTACCGATACGATCGCGCAACTTGTAAAAAATGAGAAAAACTTAAAGCACACAGTAGATACGATAACGACAGGAATGGACACTCTAAAACTTGGTTCAGAAAAACACACGGAGGGAGTCAGCACATTATCGGAAAAAGTAGCCGAACTCTCGGAAAAATTAACAAATTTATCTATTGAAGGGAGGATGATTTATGATACAAGACCAGTAGCCTTTATTGACACAGACGAGTACGAGGAAATTAGGAAATTCAAACAGAGTCAGAAACAAATTAATACGCAACACAAAAGAGAAATACGGGACGAACAAGATCAGTTGGCACAGGTGATACAAGAACTACATATTTCAGAGGGTACTAGCGCTCCGACACGGGAAGAGACATTTAGAAATACGGAAGAGTCACACACTAAAAACACATGGTATTTAGGAGATCTTGAAAGGAGTCGGCAGGGTGCACCGAGCCTTGAGATGCCCTCCGCCACACACCGTTGGGTGGCTTGCGGAGTATAAATGTAGATGTAGATGTAGAGATGGAGCCGTCGACACGACGTAACAATGACAGATTTGCGACTCGGTGACACGATGACTTTGACTATAAACTCTTCATCACAACGTGTAAATTTAAAACATTCAAGAATTCTAGTATGACATACATCCACAAGTTTGGCTTCATTAATTTTCCCATTGTTTCCCTCCTAACTAGTCATTAGAGCAAAGTTTAGAGTTTATGTGTGGCTATTTAGAAAATGAATCAGCTGTAAGATTGCGATCGGTTATTCCCTACTGTCACAGTGAAGGAGATTTTTATCATGCCTTCCTTTCTGCATATTGGTCTCAGGCTACTCAAGATTGAGTAAAACACGATATTATAGTGAGGTAACATTTCGAACAGTTTGAATTTTCGACCCCCGTAAAATATTTTGAAGATGTGTTACACCAGAATCAATATTTGTAAAACCAATACAGCCCCTTGGAACTTATTCGCATTTGCTTAATTAAACTGCCAGAACACTTAAGAGGGTTAGAACTTTAATAGTGGCAACTATTTATTTACAGCTTTGAAGGTCAGTAATACTTTGAAACAAGTATCTATTTCGTACGAGCTGTAAATAAATAGTTGCTACTATTAAAGTTTCAACCCTCGTATTTTGGCTGGACGTAGTAAAAATAATATCGAAGATTTTCAGGAACTTTTGCAAGAACTGGAAATCGACACAGACAATTGCATTATGCGAAAACAGGGAAACAGCAACAATTATATGTCATGTCCATCACAATTTCGTCACGACAGAAACATTAACAGTACACGACACGTCTACTGTTATAACGCAAATCGTGACCAAAACAGACACCACCTGTATGACAACCATTGGCAGAATAACAATAATTACAGAGGAAGATCACATTTCTGTGGTAATGACTATGACAGAGACAACTGTAGAAAGAGAGAATATGGGAACCAGAATAATTATTGTCAAGGGAGACAAAATGGCTTCAGATGCAACAGTGCACCTCGTAATTACGATTCCGACAGAAATTCACTACCACTTAATGTACAAGAAAGAAATTACAGAAATTACCGACATGACGACAGTCATAACAACTGACATGAATTTAATCAGAACTGGCTTGTTTCAAATACGGCAGGGCCCTCTCAACAAGTTGAACTGTAGAAATTATACCCCCAAATCCCAGTAACACTGCGCGACAACAAAGAGATAATAGACAATGAATCGCACCGCAGGCAGCCATAAAACGTACTTATGAAGCTGATGACGTAAGCCATGACTATCAAATATGTGGAAATGGAACATGTTGGGGACATTTTACTCCAGAAACATGACATGAAAAAGAACAATACTGCATATCCTATAATTCACATCACAGCAAATGACATTAAATTTACGGCAGTACTTGAGTCCGGCTGTCCCGATTCGGTAATTAGTGAAACAGCTTTCAGTAAATGCAACAAATCGAACACCTGCCCCACCCTTCCTTTACGTAAGATTAAATTACATGGTGAATTTAGGAAAAAGCGTAGATGTACACCAACAAAGTAACTTAGAATTTCCTTTTGTCAAAGCCACAGGTTTATTATGAATTTTCGTGTTATTCCGTTATTGTCGACTAAGGTTACATTAAGTGTAGATTTTCTGAATGAGTACAAAGCAATTTTAAACTTTCACGACGCTGATATAAGTTTAGAGAAAAAATGTAAGTCAATAGCTTTAAAATTTGAACACTAGCTTTCAATCCATGACGAGAAAATGAATCGGCTTTACCTTTTGTCAAATCACAGTTTGGAACTTTCAACAAATTTGATACTAATGACCACTTTGCTAGTACTGACAGGGATAATGTTGATGACGTGTGAGATAGTAACGTTTTAATTCACAATAAAATTAAAGCAATTGAGAACTCTAATGACACTGATATGCAGACGTTTTTGACATCTTTGAATCACATTCCACAGTTTTTACACTCAAAGCAGGAACGATTAAAGGATTTCAGTAACACATTTCGTTTTTGTGAGCATTCAAAATTTTGCGTCAGACCATACATAATTCCAGCACAATATAGGGACCTCGTTAGAACGGAAATACGATCTATGCTTGACAAGGGCATTATTGAACCAGTTGTAAGCTCATACAACAAACCGTTACATGTTTATGAGAAGAAAAATGGATTGATCAAGCTTGTCTTAGATTACAGACAAATAAATAACATAATCATTCCTGAAACAGACAGGCCGCAAACGTTGGAAGAACTTCTTCAAAATTTCAATGGCATAAAAGGTGTTGTCTTCTATTGACCTCAGATACAGCTTTTATCAAATTGAACTTCATCCAGAGTGTAGAAAATATACGACTTTTCTCTGTTTCGTCGCTTATTATCAATTTAGGAAACTTTCTTTTGGTTTGAAAATTTCTTCGGCAGCGTTCATTTGTGGGCTAATTTCCATATTACCTAAGTTTTTAAACGACACATCACCTCGTACGTTGACGAATTTTAATAGCAGAAGCCTCTTGGAATCAACATAATCATGTCCTCAACAGTTTGTTACGTACTTTTGCTGAATTTGGACTTACAGTTAACTTGGAAAAATCTGAATCCGGTAGGACAAAAGTGAAGGTTTTTGGTCATATTATTTCTTCTGAGAGCTTTCAGTTGGATCCAGAAAAATTCCATCCACAAAAAGACAAGTTCGCAGTTTTTTAGGTCTCGTGAATGTCTATCGTCGTTTTCTAAATATGAAACTTTGTACTTTCACTGGTAAAAACACTGTTTAGATTTGGACGAACAGACCAGTTGGAGTTTTATTCTTTCAAAGATGTGCTACTTAATGCGCCAATCTTAGCTCGCCCAGACTTGCCACAAGATTTCTGTCTTAGGATCGATTCTTCTAAATTTGGTCTTGGTGCCAATTTATTTCTACAAGCTATAGAAAATGACATTACTGTTCAGAAAACCATTGCTATTGCCAGCCACGTGGAAACAAAATCTGACTAAAATTATTCCGTTACTCAATTGGAAGCTTTAGCTATCGTTTGGGCATTCGACAAATTTCGTATCTTCTTTCTGGCAAACATGTAAGAGTTTATAGTAATCATTGAGCATTGCAATTTCTTATGTCTACAAAATTAAATATTGACAGGTTGAAACTTTGGGCATTGTTTCTCCAAGATTTCCGCATCACAACAGTCTACATTCCTTGCACGGAAAGCATTGTTGTGGATGCACTTTCACGAGCACTGGTTGGCCTTGAGGAAAGCAACACATAAGCTAACCTTCAGAAAAATTTCAGTATTCCTTATATTCAAAAAGTAGCTTTTGGAAACTTCGTCACCGCATCTTTAAAGGACATTACTCATGGGCAAGATAAGGAACCGATTTGGAAAGATATTAAAAGTAAATGGCATGAAAAGCCATACAAGAAGATTCGTCAGTATTATTTGGTTAGAAATATCATACTCTTCAAACGTTGCACTGGTGATGACAAACACTAGGTACTTTGTATTCCTGACGATTTTGTTAATAAGCTCATCTGGTACAATTATTTCAGCTATGCACATTTTGGTTCGCAAAAATGTTATATTCTTTCGGACGACTTGTTATTTTAACAACATGTAAAAGAGAATTAGGACAGTTTTGTCTATTTGCAAACTTTGTCAAAAGCTAAACCGTCTACCATCTAACATCGAACTCACTTGTTTCCTATTACTCCTACTAGATTAAAAGAATTAGCTGCCGTTGATCTTCTGGAATCCCTTGTTAAAACAATGAATGGATTTCTGACTTTCTCGTCGCTGTTGAACTTACTTCAAAATTTGTTTCTTTCACTCCGCTACGCAAAGCCACTGGACTTTCTGTATCCAACGAATGTGTTAAAAATTTCTTAGCTAAAGTTGGGCACACTGCCAAGGTCATTTAAGATATAGGACCACAAATCAGATCTGCTGTTTGGTCACGCACACTTCAGAACCGTAAAATCAAACCTGTTTTTATTTCATTATACTGTTCACATTGTAAGCCGTCTAAACGCATTACGAAAGAAATTAATAAGCTTTGCAGACTTTATTGTCAGAGGAAGCATCAGTATTGGGACAGATACTTACACTTATTTCAAAATACACTGAGTGAAATGCCTCATGACTCCACTGCCTTATCACCTATTCTTCTATTGAAGAATGGGAAACCATCGAACAGAATCACAGAGCTTGTACCTTTTCGGAGTACACATAAGCTTCGACATAATGACATAATTGATTTGGCTATTAAAAATATAAATTCTGCTGCAGACAAAAGAAGAAAACTACACCGTAATACAAACGCATTGAAACTACACATTGGTCAAAAAGTTCACATTAAGGCCAATTTATTGTTACATAGGAAGAAACATTTGAGTCACAAATTCTACCAGATTTACAATGGAGCTTACAGGACCCATCGTATACCGCATGATAGTTTTGGTGAAGCTGAAACTCTGCGTACTAAGTAAATTAAAGGATTACACCACATTTCTCATGTAAAATCGTTTATTGAGAAATAAGTTGCTTTCTGACTTAGTCTTTGTTATAATTTTTTTTCTCTTCAAGTTACTATTACACGTTGTCACATTTAGAAACTGTTATCATGCAGCATTGTTTTGAAATCTACTATCCACTCAAGAGCCTATGGAAAACATTAAGACAGTTCTTTTACGAGTACACTTTAATAGCGAACAGACGACACAGTCTTATGGTGAGTACATTTTCGCTTGCCATTTGAACTATTACGTCAAGCCTATAATGATCACATTCTTGGAACATATACTGCTAATGAGGTTACAGCAACGTTTTGGCTTACTTGAAAAGTCATTTTCAATTAAAGTACTTTCTGAGAGGTCACAGATGACACAGAATTTTCTTAGTTTTGCAGCTACACAGTAATATGAGGACACTGCTTATGAGTGACACAATTTTCCTTATTGCGTTTACGTTGTATCTGTTTTATGTCTGCACAGTCTCACATCAATACGTTACAGTACAGTACATTCAAGATCACGGCAAAGAATGTAATAACTACGACATTTACTTGGTACATTTTTACCGTTAAGCAATGACAGAATTTTTTTTACAACAAGAAGTACAGTTTAGCGCTACATGATACGCATTTAAGTGATTACTTTTTGTACTTGAAACATTGTTAGAAATACATTTGAACTACAATGATACAGAGAAGATTTTCGTTGATAGATTTCATTCCATAGTTTTTGTCTGTAATATGTGAGGTATAATTACATTATCTCTCAGGGGGGGTACACCTACTTCGTGTACCACGCATGGGGCAACTGCTAGGAGCCCAAGCTAATGTGGTGTTTGCTTATACAGTTTTATAGATTAGTAGCATATTTCTCTAACACAGAATTACACAACTATATGGTCAATTAACGGAAGAAATAAACATTTTTACTATGTCTCTGACACATGTCTAGGTAATTACACACTTGGATTACTTTGTATTTATGAAATTGTACTTTGTCTGTATTTTGTGAACTGTTCACATCTACTTTGGGAACCATTGTGATACTACGTGAGCTTAGAGTGCTGTGTATTCTATGTGATCATGATTTATGAAGCATTTTTGAGGTAGAAGACACTACTGAAATGAGCAGAGAGCATTTTTATAGTTTTTGGGGTTATTGAAGGAAGCTACGACGATTTTGAAATTAGACTGATGTGTTGTGATGGTATTATTACTTCGCCGATATGTGTTATGATGTCGAGATACGGTTATGATCAGCAAGCAAAGTGAATATATATGTGATTGTGAGGAATAGAATGCCAACGGAAAGTTTTGGATGTGTTATGGATGTGATTTCGTTTCTGCACGCTTCTCATGTAATTTTTCAATCTGTGAAATTTTTAAGTTGAATGAAAGTGTCACTCTAGTAGAAACTGTTGTCATAAATATGTTGGTAAAGAGTGTATGTGACTTTGACGTAATGCTCTGCTGAGCAGTGCTGGGCTGTGTTCTAGCCTCCTTAAAATAAAGCCACTGTCATGTTGCCTGTCAGTTTTACTGGTGCCGCTTCAGCTGCTTTTAAGCTCGGCGCACTCCCAGAAGCACTCGCATAGCTGTAGAAAAGAGAGGTCATTCACCTTGCTATTGACACTACTTTGCAACACATCACGAACATTACTTCCTCTATTATTTGTGAATATATGACTACACTTTGAAGTTTGAACTTTGTGCTGCTTACTGGAAAGCTTATGAATTTATGAGAAACATTCTTATGTTTACATACCTACTCTCTACGAGAGTTGAGAGAATTTGTACTGACTTATGAAATGCAACATGACTATGGAATAATGTTTGTATGTTTTGATTTGTACATATTTGCTTATTTCATTTGGTATCTGGTTTCTAGCTGCTCTGTAGCATTGGTTTTATAGAATAAAATTCAATACATATGCTAAAGTGAACACTTTCAGTCAACAGATCCATTAAATAATAATTTTATGATCCACATTCTTAGAAAAGAGCATTTGGAAAGAGCAATAAGAAGGAGAAGAAACTAGTAACAGGGACTGCATACATAATTTTATTTTCTAGGACTTGGTAATTTTTTTGTAGAATAAGTTGTCGTGGTGCATTCACCTCTTTAGTGTTAAGATGTGAAACATAATCATTCCATTCACATAGGAGATAGTATAGATCTTGCTCTTTGTACTGGCACTTTGCATAGTTTTGGTGATCACAGATGCACAAATGCTACTGTATTTCCCCGTAGAATCTTCTTGGAAACGAATGATGAGGTAATAAAAATATGGAGTCATAAGTACTGGTTGAAAGTGTAAATACAGATAGCATGCTTAGATAGGAGTTTTTGTGGAAACAAATATTGAAGTAAGAGAGGTGTGCAAGTATTAAATGAAGTTTTGGATGGATATGAAATAGTTTTGGTTGGAAGTAAAGAAAATATCTGCATTAAAGATAATCTTCAAAAGAGAAAATGGAACAGAGGTATAAAATGCAAATCCACAAATACTGTAGTATCAGATGTTACAGTTATACTTTGACACATTTACACTTGCAAACAGATCACGTCCTTTCCTTTTGTGTTATTCCGCCATGTTTATGTGCACCCTTGTGTCTCTGTGTTCTTCCTATCTCTTTTTGTTTACCTGACAAGATAAATCTGGTAGAATATTTTTCCTTCTAAAACTAGGGTGCATTCATTATGATGAGGAATACTGTTCTCCTCAAAAGTAATCTGTTTTTGAAGCATGTTCTTTAGTTGAGGAAAATATTCAGACATTATTTATTTTGTTATACTTCTACTGATATTCTCATTTTTCATTTATTTACTTGATACTCGTATGTATGCTTATTTCTCTCCTGTTTGTAAAGCCCATATTACTAAAACTGTTATCTGTGTTATCATGGTCTTTACTACAATTATGTTGTCTTTACATTTGTAATTGTATTCTTATGCTGTAAAATTTTAATTGTATAGCCTCCACTTCTTCAAGTTAGGTACATAATAGGGACTCTTTGGTGCACACGTTTGTCTGTTGGTCATACTACTTGTATCAAATGCTGAGGTTATATGACTGTGTTAGTGCTCGCACGCATGTTGATAATTCAGCAAGGGTCTGGTTAAAGGCATTGCTGATTGTAAGGGCACTGCAAAAAAAAATTAGTGAGGGCACAAGTGGTGGACTTTTAATATGCATCAATACGGACTACACATTGGTGGCTCATGGCGTTGCTGTATTACAGTCAAGCCCCTTCAATTGTAACTGTGCACCTGCAAGGTCGCAACGGATGGCTGCTTGCCATCTCTACGACTACAGTGGGTCTGCACCTTTGGTGGCCCACAACTATAATAATCCCTACAAGAACTACAGTGGGTCTGCTCTATGGTGACCCACTAATTCTACCAGTATACTTCTAGACTTCGACTTATACTGCTGTAGGGCTGCTCTGTTGTGGCCCATTACCAATCTTACGATACCAACTGAAATCTGCATGTCAAGAGTCAGCACTCTGTTTCTGCGTGGAGGACAACACTACTTCTTCAAGACTGCATAGTTGTCCACTACTTACTACTTGTGCATTTTCATATACTGCTCATCTTTTGTGCATAAAACTGGTGTAGACTTCTCTTCTGATGAATTATTAGGACTGTCTTTAGGGACTGTGACGAGAAAGTTTACTTTATTGACCAACAGCATAGAACTTAACCTTTGTGTGCATCTGCTCTATTTGATATTGTTAATACATGAAAATTTTAACAACTTAGTCTTGGCCACTGCCCAAAACACTTTGTAAAAGTTTTTTAGGGGAGCAAGGGGTGGGGGGGGTTAGGTAACTAGCTTGTCTGTATGTTGGCAGGGAAATAGACTATGTTAATATCGCTGACAGCGCTCTGCGCTCTCGGCGAGAGATTCTGTGGTTGGAGTGACTAGCAGTTAGCGAGTGGATTTCTTTGTTAGTGAAGATTCTGTGTTGGTAGGACATGCATAGTAAAGTGAGACGCAAGTAAATGTAGGAGCATGGATGTTATTGGTAATATCTGGGTAGTGGAATTATTGACAACTATATATTTTTTGGAGCTGGTTGTCACATGAGAAAGGTAAAAGTTTCTAAAGATATTGTTTGCTCTTCAACAATATCTTTATTTTGCTAACCGTATGACTCCTAGTAGTTATAGTCTATAGTAGTCAGAATGTTTTTATTTAGCTTGCTGTAGTTGCTGCTTGTTGTAATTGATATAGTACGTGTTATGACGATTTTCTGTGGCGTAAGTGAGTTATAAAAAAAATGGTGTTCATGATTGAAATGAGTTTCAGCAATTAACAGAGTTGGAGGGAGTTTCACATTTCTTTAGCTAAATATTTTTTGGATTTTTATTATTGTTAAGATTTCTTGCAATTCAGGGTAATACTTTCGCGTTAATTATTGTAAGTCATGTTGCCACTGTATAGCAGTCAGATTGCGTTGGGCCTGTATATTGTGCGTAATAGATGAATAGGTTAGGCTTGAGTTGTCTTTATCAGGGAAAATTCGGTAAGTCAGTGTTTAAGTGATAAAATTAAATAGAGACATAGTTTCTAGTGCACAGCCTGCACACATTTCATGCTTCGATAGAAACTCACCCACTACAGTCGTCTTTACATACTACATCTTGATTACTTCGTCACGAACAGTGCGCTCGTCATGCAAAATAACCCTCTATGCACGTCATTGCTTTGCTTCGTGGCTCTAAAAATATAGTGTCGTATCCTCTACGCCCATTATTAGCTAAAAAATTCGATAACGATACGTTCACAGGCAATGTTCGTTATCTCGTGTTCTTTTTCGTTCCCTCTAATTTAAACGCTTGTACACAGAGATATAAGTGAAAGTGAACACTGGCGAGTTTTCTGTGAGTGCTCATATGCTTGTGTTCTCTTCTACTCTCTCCGGTGTGAACCAAGCTTCAGGTGTTGAAAATCGGTATTTGTATTATCGATATTTGCGCCACGTGAAGCTGCGCTGTCTTGTCACAGCTGCTTCTTGTCATTCGCCAAATGACACAGATAGGGCTCTCCAAATCACTGTTGGAAGCGGTTATTCGTGTAGAAAAAATGAATTATTTCAATAATTTTCTTAAATACTTGCAACGCATCTCATGAGCGAAAATTCTGGCAGTGCATTTCTTTCGGCGTATTGCTTCACTGTAAAACATTTCAGGGTAGGTTTCGACGTGTCGAATTGGACCGTTCTCTTCTTGCACCTAGTGTCCTTGTTACCTGAAATACTCAAACTGAATGTAATATTACTGAAAATATGTAAAGTGCCTTATTGGGTTCCTACGAAAAAGGTAATTACCTCAGTTTGAATCACGGAAACGGGACGAACTATTTAAAAATTAAATCATGTTTGTAACGTTAACGTTTAAGTGTTTAACATGTTGCACTATGATTATTAATAAAAATTGGAATACTGAAGTGAATATGCAATGTGTACTTACGATACACAAATTATAGGGAATAATGCCAACAGTTGCATGAACGATTCACTATGACTAGTTAAAGCAGTACACAAAATGCTGGGAACAATATTCATTAATTTTTCTTAAATAATGCCACAACTGTGGAATCCTGCATGTGTACACAGTTGTCATCCGCATGAGTATCTCTATAATTTCCGATTATTATACATTACACATACATATTCAGAAGTTATAAAATATATGAAATCAGTGGTTTGACTAGAGTGCTGGATGTGGTGAAACATGTAGTTAATATTTATTTGAACTCTCTGAAATGGTGCATAAATGTTTATTTAGATAGCGCAAACTGACTACAAAAATTTACTGGATGTTCTAGAATATTTCATTTCTGTGAATTCATTGCCCACATTCCGAATAGTTGTCAATTTAAAACGACTGGGCTGAGCCATGCGATGCTCGTGTGATAATAGCACGCTTCGTAAGCACATCGAATGTTGCAGTTTGGTAGACCTAAGGTTGTGAGCACCTGTGTTCCACGTGTTTTCGCTTTGTGATACCTGGGATCAAGAATTATTTTGTGGTAGAGTGCAAAGTCTTCCATGTAAACTAGTACTCTGATTTCAGTGTCGACTTGAAATTTCTGAAGTCGTTACAGTGAATGACAAGCTTTCGTACCCGTGACTTCTTTTTGGCGGCTGTGAACATGTAAAAATTTTGGTGCTTTCATGTTATATGATTTGTGTGAGGGACTTTGACGGAATTATCAGCGACAGTATGAATGGATATGGAATTAAGATTTAGAGGCCTCTTGTTACCGAACATTAAAAATTGTAGATCAGTAATTTCTTCTTGGTTTACTCGCTACATCACTTCGAATAAAACACTCGATCTTACGATAGAAGTCTCCTCCATCGTCATCAGTATTTAAAAACAACGACTGCCGGAGCTGCCACTGTTTCTGCTGATACAACGTGCAACTGATATACAGGGTTATTACAAATGATTGAAGCGATTTCAAGGCTCTACAATAACTTTATTATTTGAGATATTTTCACAATGCTTTGCACGCACATACAAAAACTCAAAAAGTTTTTTCAGGCATTCACAAATGTTCGATATGTGACCCTTTAGTGATTCGGCAGACATCAAGCCGATAATCAAGTTCCTCCCACACTCGGCGCAGCATGTCCCCATCAATGAGTTCGAAAGCATCGTTGATGCGAGCTCGCAGTTCTGGCACGTTTCTTGGTAGAGGAGGTTTAAACACTGAATCTTTCACATAACCCCACTGAAAGAAATCGCATGGGGTTAAGTCGGGAGAGCCTGGAGGCCATGACATGAATTGCTGATCATGATCTCCACCACGACCGATCCATCGGTTTTCCAATCTCCTGTTTAAAAAATGCCAAACATCATGAAGGAAGTGCGGTGGAGCACCATCCTGTGGTACGTTTAGCTCCCTGCTTGCTTTATTCGTCGACTTCCGCGGGCTACGCGTGAAACTTGCCCGCACGCCTTCAACCGTTTCTTCGCTCACTGCAGGCCGACCCGTTGATTTCCCCTTAAGAGGCATCCAGAAGCTTTAAACTGCGCATACCATCGCCAAATGGAGTTAGCAGTTAGTGGATCTTTGTTGAACTTCGTCCGGAAGTATCGTTGCACTGTTATGACTGACTGATGTGAGTGCATTTCAAGCACGACATACGCTTTCTCGGCTCCTGTCGCCATTTTGTCTCACTGCGCTCTCGAGCGCTCTGGCGGCAGAAACCTGAAGTGCGGCCTCAGCCGAACAAAACTTTATGACTTTTTCTACGTATCTGTAATGTGTCGTGACCATATGTCAATGAATGGAGCTACGGTGAATTTATGAAATCGCTTCAATCATTTGTAATAGCCCTGTAAGTTCAGATATTTCTATACATTGTACTTTCAGATGTATTGATTGATCTTTCTCTGTGTCTCTTAGTATTCCCACAGACACGTCACAACCTTTTAGACCTGATGTTTTCTGCCCTTTCGTACCGTAGCACTGAAGAGACTGCACCTGTCGGTATAGATTAACAGTTTGGTTCAAAATGGCTCAAGCACTATGGGACATAACATCTGAGGTCATTAGTCCCCTAGACTTAGAACTACTTAAATCTAACTACCCTAAGGACATCACACACATCCATGCTCGAGGCAGGATTCGAACCTTCGACCGTAGCAGCAGCGCGGTTCCAGACTGAAGCGCCTGGACCTGCTCGGCCACAGCGGCTGGCAGTGCATTTTCACTGTGAGGTCATATCAAAAATTTGCTTCAGTGTAGCATAGGAAGCAAGATAAACTCAAAGTATTCAGTGATTCTCTTCAACGTGCTGCATCAAAAAGTTTGCTTTGGTCAAAGACACTGGGGATCCCATGTTTGTGCGACCCGTCATTTCATATTCGTTGCTGTACATGAATGTGACGTTATTAAGGCATAGGAGAACAGCTTGACGATCTCAGCTGGGAACTGTTGAGCAACAAGGTCCTACGTGTCTTGTACCCACACCCTCGTGAACATTGACACAGCTCCCGCACTAATCCTTATGTGTTTTTGCCTATATTTATTCTCTTGAGGACCTCCAAGAGTGACTGTGAGTTAACAACGTGAAGTGTGCAGTGTCCCAATTTTGATAACAATAACCTTACCATATGTTTCGCTAATCTGCAGATGGGTGAACTGAATGCACTAACTATAGGCTTAGACGATAATATTCCTTGGGTAATTTCAGCAATCCATAAATCCTGATTGGTCTGGCGGCACGTGGCATTAATTTTTTCGTCATTTCTTCTAGCGTACCAGAGTGCTTTAATAGCTTATCTATCTTTCTGAAAATCATCTGTGTTGGGTTATGACTAAGCATCCTATGTATATGATATACTAAATAAAGCATCTTCAGGTGGCAGTCTTCAGTGTTCAGGACAACAGTAGCATTTTCTTTAGTGAATGGCAAGTCAAACAAGTCCAAGTCTCATGTGTAAGTGTAAGTCATGGCTTTCCTCCTAGCTAGTACTGGATTTCGATGACTTATCTTTAGCTAGGACGTGGCTAGCAGAGTCTAGGCAGGATATGACGGCCACTGTGCAGTGACCAGTTTTTGTCCAAAGTGCTCTGTGAGGCCATCCATTTGTTCAGAAGGGGATTCTGACATTGTATGCCCGCTTATAGCCAGTCGGTGAAGCGCTATGATTACAGAATCAAGGTGCACTGCCTGCAGTATTTCTCGAACGATTTTACGGAATCTGATGAGTAAAAAAATTTAATTTTTGCGTTACTGATGGCTTTTTGTCGTCTTATGATGCGCCCATTACTTCTTTAATGACTATATTTGTTCTGATATTCGGATTTAAATAAGATACAGCGCGAATTTCGAATTAATTTTCCATGAAAAATAGTGGTCGCTATGATTTTGTGTTTGGTCTGTGTTGCGTAACTGTTGCTGCGTATGAAGTTTTGCTGACGTACTGAATTTTTCTTTAGAGCTGGATAGAGGTTTCTGCCACCAGTCTCGAGAAAAGTGATCTTATATAGCACAGTAACTTGTGATCGAGTGCCAGCAACATATCCAGAATGAAATATCCATAACATTCCACACGTTTCATAAACGGTTTGAGATACCAAAGCGAGATTTTAGTAAATGACAGCACCCAAAGATCAAAGTCTTTTTCCATATGGTAACTATGCAAATCTTCACACCGTGTAAACTTCTTTATGTTTTACCAAAACAAGCAAATTTTAACTTTACAACTTCACAACTCAAAATAGCCACTCATGACGCCTCTCTGAAAGTCAGAACTTGTTACCAAATCAGGCAAAAATAAAGCGGCCCTTTTGTTTCATTTACAGGGGTATTCTTTCTCGTTACTAGCCAAAGCAGAGGTGACAACTGGTCTTTTTCGATGGTCACCATGCAAGTGTCGAAGCGGAGAGGCTCCACTTAATATACACAAAGAATGTGAGTATAGACTTCCGTTTGGAATGGCATTTTCTCTCCCGCATTAGGCAATTCTCTTACAGTGTGCAGTCCTCCTGCCCACAACCCAACCACTATTGCTCTCCCACGCTTGCCCAACCGACTGTACATCTACTGGCTACGTTATTCTGTGCGCACTTTAGTTAGTAATACGTCCTCAGCTGCGTCGTGTGAGAGATACGTAATGCACTGCTCTATGGCACCAGCAATATCCAGTATTTGCAGATGTCGCTGTTCTTGAGAAAATTTAAATCCTTCACTCATCATGGCACAACAGCCATCATCCAGTTCTCGGTTGGGAAGATCAACAATTGTATGGGTACTATCTGACTCCATGTGGGAGCCTCGACGAATTAAGCGATCAAACTTGCAACTTTGCTTATGCGTTATTTTGCACAAACTCGCACGAGGTTGTGCTGCCAAGGTTACGTCTACCCACCCTCAATCGAATGATTACAAACTTCATGCCAGATGCAGATGACAGTGAAGAAAGTTTCTGTCACTAATACCAAGCTCATACCTTTCTTGTCGTATTTGCTGTCTCACTATGACGTGACTAGCCTTCTTCAAAATTCTATCCACGCAACAGTTCTAATGCAGTGCTTGACTACAGAAAAGTGAGGAATTACCTCCTTGTCCCCATAACGCTGTAAAAATGTTAATAACTCAGTAGTTGTGCTGTCTTCTTGCGCAGTTTTTCTAACAGTCACATTCTGCACATTGTGCCCTCAATGTAGAAGAAAAGTATAAGTCTTCAAAGACTCTCTCTGTGGCATATTCCATTAAAATCTTGTTATAATTTGCGTCGCTTCGAATAAAACATTCAAGCTTTCGATAGCCATTGTCATCAGCAGTTAAAATTCCTACTGTGGCCGGGGCGATGATCTCTTGATACAGATGCCAAGGCAGTGTCTGGGACCTTCCAGAGAAGGCAGAAGTTACTCACAGAAGTTACTCACGCGCAAAAGAGAATTTGGTTAATGTGACGTCAGGGCGTCCAGCAGCTGCACGGAGCTGCTGGGAGCCGCCCATCTGGCCTTCTGCGCATGCATCACTCCGGTCCACACTGGAAGGTCCCAGAGTTGTCAGTCTTCTGACAGGTTTGATGCGACCCGCCACGAATTCCTCTGCTCAATAAACCTCTTCTTCTCAAAGTAGCACTTGACACTTACGTCCTCAATTATTTGCTGCATATATTTCAATCTCATTCTTCCTCTATTGTTTTTACTAACCCAGCTCCCTCTACTCCCACGGAAGTCATTTCCTGATGTCTTATCTGATGTTCTATCTTTCCGTCCTTTCTTCTTGTCAGTGCTTTTCATACATTCTTTTCCTCTCAGATTTTACGCAGAACATCCTCATTCCTTATCTTATCAAACCGCTTTCAACTTTCGTCTATAGCACCATATCTCAAATATTTCGATTCCCTTCTGTTCCGGTTTTCCCACAATCCAAACTGTGATCCAAACGACATTCTCATAAATTCCTTAGATTCTGGCCTATGTTTGATACTAATAGACTTATTTTGGCCAGAAATGCCCCTTCGGAGTGCTGATCTGCTTTTGATGTCCTCTCTGCAATGTTCGTCATTGATTATTTAGCTGCCTAGGTAGTAGAATTTAACTTCATCAACTTCGTGAACATCAATCCTGATATCAAGTTTCTCACTGTTCTCATTTCTAGTACATCTCATTACTTTCGTCTTTCTTCGAATTACTCTCGGTTCTTATTCTGCTTCCATCAGACTGTTCATTCCATTCAAGAGATCGTGTAATTCTTCCTCACTTTCACTCAGGACAGCGAAACGTGTCGTTGATATGCTTTCACACAGAATTTTAATCCAGTTCCTGAAACTATTTTATTTCCGTCACTGCTTCTTCGGTGTACAGATTCAACAGTAGAAGCAGAAGATTACATCCCTGTCTTACATCATTTATAATCTGAGCACTTCGTTCCTTGACGTCTACTCTCTGTATTCCCTCTTGCATCTTTTACACACAGCATATTACCCGTCTCTCCCTTCAGTTTACCACTATTTCTGTCAGAATTGCGAACATCTTGCACCATTTTACAATGTCGAACGCTTTTTCCAGGTCGACAAATCCTATGAACGCGTCTTAATTTTCCTTTGGTCTTGTTTCCATTATTAACCGCAAAATCAGAATTTCCTCTCTAGTGCTATTACTTTTCTTAAAGCCAGGCTGATCGCCGTAGAACACATCCTCATGTTTTCCATTCTTCAGCATATTATTCTTGTCAGCAACTTGGATGCAATGTCCTGTTAAGCTGACTGTGCTATAAGTTTCAACTCTTGCAGTCTTCGCGATTACATTGTACACACAAACGTGAATACTCGTTTTGTTGCCTCTTCCCGCAACGATTTCGAAATCGTTGCCTGTCCCTTCTGCTTTATTTGATCTTACGTCGTCCAAAGATCTTTTAAATTCTAATTTTAATACTGGATCCACTATGTCCTGTAAATCGACTCCTGGTTTTCCTTCTATCACATCAGGCACATCTTCCAGTCATAGAGGTCTTCTGTACACTCTTTTCATTAACCCTCTCTCTCCTCTGCATTTAACGGTGGAATTTCCGCCGCTCTCTTAATGTTACGACCGTTCCTTTTAATGCCACTCCTATATGCTGAGCCATTCCTTCTGACAATCATTTATATTTCAATTTCTTCAAATTTTTCAAGCAGTCGTTTCGTTTTAGCTTCCCTGAACTACCTATATATGAGGCACTGAGAGCACAAGCGGACTAACCCCGGAGAAGTCAATATGGAGGAAACAGGTCTCATAATACGGGCCCACAAATAATGTATGTTTGTGATACATTGCAGCCTTGTAACATGCATATGATGTAACTGTGGTTTTATTGAACAATATTTTGACATAGATAAATTACAAAAGTACTATATAGTAGAATATTAGCAGTTTTGTTGTGGCTTAGTCCATTTTCGCTCCAAGTAGTTGAACATTCTCAATGACAGGTCCGTTAGTACGCTGATGCATGTGACAATAGTATTCATTACTAGTATACATTGTACACATTACATGTACCATTTTACATTGGTTTCTGTAATGTTACGCATTGTGTTACATTTCAAAATCATCCACAGGCAATGTTTCTACAGCATTTGATGACGTTTGTAAAGTTTTGTAGAAATCATGATGAAGTGGAGGTACATACGGAAGCAAACTTAGCAGATCCTTCTTTTTTGCCTCTGTAATTACATTTCCATTAGGATAAAGCAGTTCGAGATTGCTGATGCATGTGGATGTTCGTTTGGCCACATCAATTTCCTGAAATGGCTCTTGGTTTTGGTTCGAGTATTTATACAATATTTTGAATCTGTTGGTTGCTTCATACCGCAGCCACTGTATGTTCAACCATTGCACTTTACAATTGCCAGAAGACATTTTTCGATTCGTGATGTTTCTTTCGAGTTGTTTTGTTGAAAAGAAACATTCCGCATTCATATTAATTACCTTGAATGGATTCCTTTTTCTGGCACTCACTACCACATCATTCCAGTGTTTAGGACGGTAAATATTAGGAAAATACTTTTTTCGTTTCTGAACTAAGCCAAAATCCTGATCACAGGGCAGGTACGAGTGTCCGCTAACTAAAAATTTATGGTCTATTTCCTTCACAGAGAACTCTGAGCTGTTGACAATGTATTGGCACAGTACAGCAACCTTTATGTTTCTATTCTGGCCTCCGCACTGATCAGAGTACATAATTAGTTTTTCAGTCCTGACAAAATTGCGTATGAAGTACAGCAAACAAGAACCAATTTCTTGTGGCCCTCTCGACGCAATGGATTCATGCCACAGAAACATGTATACATCATCATTGTGCATATTGTGGATGCCAAAGCAATATGTCCACAACTGACGTTTGTAATAGCAAACTCC
The DNA here is from genome assembly GCF_023864275.1 of Schistocerca cancellata. Classification (NCBI taxonomy): domain Eukaryota; kingdom Metazoa; phylum Arthropoda; class Insecta; order Orthoptera; family Acrididae; genus Schistocerca; species Schistocerca cancellata. The sequence goes on along the minus strand of NC_064628.1, from coordinate 472,876,190 downwards.
AGTTGAGATGATCGGTGTAGGCAAAGTTTTCATCAAATCAAATGTTATCACTGTAACGTTACCATCTGATTTGCTAAGCAATGTATCACTATGTAAACCTGCCCGTGCATACTCAGCTTTTTGCTGATGGAATTCACGTTCTGCAATTAACTCCGTCCTCTCCTTATCATTATCGGCAGCTGTTATTTTTACCTGCAGAGCATCACATGTTCGACAAGAGTCGGACACTGGTGGATGAAATGACAAATTGAAGTTTTCGTAAAAAATTTTGCGGAAAATAAAATGAGAAACGGGCATTTGCTCCTCTGCACAGTACAGTGAATACATGACTGATAAATTTAAATCTGGTCCTAAATACTTTCTACCGTTATTTTTATGATACGCATAATGGCTTTCATACGCCGGGAATTTTTCTATGAAACGTTTTACTACATCAACTTTGTGGCGAGGTGTTTTATTACCAGGTTCACCTTTACCTCTACCATCACGAGGAGGGGTGGCTTTTTCCCCTTTATTCTTGAGTACCCTATCGATTCTTCCAGCAGATACGGCTAAAGTATTCTGAAAGAATCTTTTGCACACCCTCGTTTCAGACCCATTTGAATTGAGCAAGTAATACAATCTCGTCTTCTCCCTACGTGAATGTTGCTGACCTACGTAAGACCGTGCTTTATCAACGACTTTAATCATGGTAAACAGGAAAGCCGACTGCAGATCGTGGCTGCCTAAATTATAAAACTCATTGAACACTTGTTCCTGCTGTTCTTCGTTGATGTGTTTGTGGCACTCATACCGGCACGTACACTCGCTGATTTTCCGCAATTCCTTTCGAGGTACAAGGTTACCCTTACGGTTTACATACTCTTGACCTAGAGCTCTCCGTTCTTTCCTAACGTTACGAAGCCATTTATCTTCGTTTCTAAGGCGCTTCTTTCCTCGGCTCCGTACCACGGCATCGTCGTTCGTCTCTGGCACGTCCTCTGGAACAGTTGTTGCTGCAGCCGTGCTCGCTCTCGCGTCTCCCGGCACGTCCCCATCGGACGCAAACATCTCTGTAATAACAATATCCATCCCTCAATGTAATATTAACTACACTACAGTAATGGTCAACGTGTGCATTGGTATCCACAGGCGAAGCAATTGCTCAACACAACTCGGCGGGCGGTAAAACATTGTTGTACACATAACATTACAAGTGATCGTTACTTGATTACACAAAATAGCAATACATAAAGTATTGTTTGTATGTCATTCTGTTTTCGTATGGAAAACAACCTGCATTTTCTGAACAAAGTCACCATTCGAGATACGGTACATCTAGACGTGTTTGCATATGAACGCGTTAGTGTACAATCGACAATGTTATCCGCAAAAAAGGAATGGAACACAATACAAACTAACCTTCCAACTGCTCCTCCACGCTTTTCGCAGGGGCTGCCATGCTGATCAACTGAAATACACGTCCACGTGGTCACTGGTCCAATACGTTGTTCCACACTAAATACACAAGTCTTTCGTTCGCCGGCGTCACGCGCAATGGCAGTGGACGGAGAGCATAGAGCACAAATGGACTATGACGCATAGTCCACCCCTGCTCTCAACGGTATCTATCGGCGGTTGAGTGCAACAGCAATGTTTACGTTGCTACATTACACAAACCTTCAGATAAACAAACAGATCAACATGCATTGCATAATACTCGTATACTGTTATCACAACATGTCAATACCTCAAATTCACAAAAAGTGTGGGTTAGTCCGCTTGTGCTGTCAGTGCCTCATATTTCATTCCTCAGCGACTTTTATTTCTGTATTCCCGAGTTTCCCTGAACACTTTTCTACTTTCTTCTTTCGTCAATCAGCCGAAGTGTTTCTTTCGTCACCCATGCTTTTTTCGCAGTTACCATCTTTGAACCTACGTTTTTATTTCCGACATCTTTAAATGCCTTTTTCAACTTCCGTATACCACTTCTTAGCGTATTGCTTCTTCCTAACTAATCTATTAAACTTCAGACTGCTCTTCATTACTACTACATTGTGATCTGTGTTTATATCTGCTCCTGAGTACGCCTTACAATCCAGTATCTCTTATTGGGATCTCTGCCTGACCATGATGTAATCTACCTGAAATCTTCTCGTATCGCCTGGCCTTTGCAAGGTACACCCCCTCCTCTTGTGATTCTTGAACAGAGTATTTCCTATTACTAGCTGAAATTTATTACAAAACTCAGTCTTTCCCCTCTTTGATTCCCTGCCCCAATCCCATATTCTCCTCTAACCTTTTCTTCTGCTCCTTCCCTCACAACTGCATTCGACTCCCCTATGACTTTTAGATTTTCACCTCCCTTTGCGTATTGTACTACCCTTTCAATATCCTCAAGTTCTTTCTCTAGCTCTTCATCTTCAGCTTGCGATGTCAACATGTGTACCTGAACTATCGCTGTCGACGTTGGTTTGCTTTCGATTCTAATAATAACAATCCTATCATTAAATTGTTAACACACCCTCTGCCCTACCTTCCTGTTCATAACGAACCCTACTCCTGTTATACCGTTTCCTGCTGTTGTTGATATTATCCTATACTCATCTCGCCGGAAATCCTTGCATCCTATCCATTTAACTTCACTGACCCCTACTATATCTGTATTGAGCCATTACATTTCTCTTTTTCAGGTTATCTAGCTTCCCTACCATGTTCATGCTTCTGAGATTCCATGCCTCGACTTCTAGAACGTTATCCTTTCTTTAGTTATTCGATCTTTTTCTCTTGGTCACCTGAGACCTGGCATTCCCTTCCCGGAGATCCTAATGTGGAACTATTCCGGAGAGTTCAACATGACACTTTTTCAATTACAGGCCACATGTCTTGCGGATACATGTTATGTGTCTTTAATGCAGTTATTTCCATTGCTTTCTGCGTCCTCATACCACTGATAATCGATGATTATTCCGCCTTTAGGGGCAGTTTTCCACCCCCTGAACTTCTGTGCACTCCTCCGGCCTCTTGGCAGAATGAGGGTGACTTCTTATGTCGGAAGTATTCCGACGCCAATGATGATTTTTATTCAAAATCTAAGAGGTGGCGTGGTTCGAAAGCGGGACCGAGGACGTCGTGATAGCTTGATTGCTAATCAAAGACGCTATCCCGACACCACAAGTGCACCCATTTGTAAAAGCAGAACACCATGACAGCCACGAGAGTTTGTGATTTTAATTCTGTTGACGATGGTGGAGAGGGCTGTCGAAAGCGTAAGTGCTTTGCTCGAAGTGACATGTGTTGTAAACCCAGAAGATTTTAGTGAAGCATTTCACCGAGCAGGTTAAAAGTCGTTAAGGCGTTTCGCGAGTTAATTCCCAGATGTTTGTATTCATTTAGTACACGCATGTGTCTGCAAATGCTCAGTCTGCACAACTTAATTAAAAATTTTACGCTCGTGGTTTTGGAATTAGCGAACTGTATTTTCAATTTTCTATCAGGCCACAGCTCATATATATCGTGTACATTTAAGAAATAATATTTACATCGATTTCAAAATAGTCAAGGACAAACCTTATTATAATTCTGGATTTTAAGTGCCTACTTCACTCTTCTTTCGACGGCTCATTCTATTCTTATTTTCTTTTTTTGTTTTCACTAGTTGCCTCATTAGTGATTTTATTTGTACACAGTTGTGTATTGTTGAGCTTTAAGGGGGCTGGGTGTGGCCATTCAGTACTGACGACAGCGAGCCTTGATAAAGTCTTAGACCATACATTGGATCATTGCACGTACATTTTTGGCACGTTTCACTGCATCGTGATTTATTTATCGCGTCATGGAAGCTCGAAGTGAGCAAAGTGAAAGTGCCAGTCAGTGTAGCCGAACGCCTGTAGACCGAGAGCTTACCTTGGTACTCGTTGTAAGGACCTCCCCGGTGCATCTAGGTCGCGTGCATGCTCCTTCATCACAGGAGATAAGCAGACCACCTATATCATATGGAGATCTGGAATTTTTCAGTAAACACAGAACAACCGCACTAATGTCTTAATATTGAGCTGACTCATCAGGTGAATCAGATGTGAGGAGCGTATGGACATCGTTTTGCAGCTTCGGCTTGCAAGATGGACTGTTTCCAGTGTGTGTGTTTTGATTTTGCGGAGACTTCGTGAAAGACTACGTCTATTCTCTCAGATACTTTGTGTTAACTACGGCGGCCCATCGCATTTCAGCAGTAACGAATCCAGTAATTGCAGACATTCTCGAGCGTCTACATCTACGTTCATAATATGTGCAATGGAAATAGAAACCTTAATCCTGTAGATAATTATAAGGAAACCCAAAGTTTCTACTAGTCCCATGGAAAACTTTTCAGTCCTTCGTGTACGTCAAAATTCGCTTTTATTTTCTAACTCAGTTTAACTAGAAGACAGTGATGTGACATTGGATTTGTCTTCGTGAAACACAGTTTATTTAAATGCTTTCATCTCTGAAAAAGATCCACATATGCTTTGCGTCTTTTTGGTCCTTAATGATGCCACTTAAGTGGTTTTATTAAGCAGTCGCCTGACTGTGGATGAAAGCAAACAACAATACCTTGGGAATTCGTTACCCTCGTCAGTTACAGTAATGTGTGTTTCGATTTGACTCTGTGTGCTAAGGGACCTAGAACTGTGCTTATTCGTCAGTAGTTGTGCAGAGTAAACCTACCCCGACGCAGAATCGAAACAGATCTACATATGCTTTGCGTCTTTTTGGTTCTTAATGATGCCACTTAAGTGGTTTTATTAAGCAGTGCCTGACTGTGGATGAAAGCAAAAAACAATGCCTTCGGAATTCGTTACTCTCGTCAGTTACAGTAATGTGTGTTCCGATTTGACTCTGTGTGCTAAGGGACCTAGAACTGTGCATATTCGTCAGTAGTTGTGCAGAATAAACCTACGCCGACGCAGATCGAAACATCGTCAATGCAATGGTTCAATTCAGAATCGCCAACCGCGAAGTAAATTCAATCAGTCTCAATACAACAATAAAAAGAAATGGTGTCAGTCAGTTGACATCGTTGGACTTCGATCAAAAACTGCAGCTGAGGTGAACTGTGAAACGCTCCCCAAAGTGAGATGCATGAGAAATTGTTCGGTGATACTTCTCCTCCATGATATGACTAGCCCATAGCCTGCTGCCCGTATTACGGATTAGATTAGATATTTCCACTGAAAAATTTCAACAACTAACCCTACACTCACAGTCATATATCCAGTGACTTCCCTCCTGTTGCGCTTGGAATGACAGTTTTCTGTCTAACGGCTGGAGAATGATGAACAACGCACGACCTACGTTATCCATTGATTCGATACGACGGAGAAGAATTGAGCAGAGTCGTTGAGGCAGCCAGTGCAGGAGAAGAAAGCACCGATTTCGTAGGTTCCGAGGAATCTAAAACATACAACAAAAGATTTATTTTAAATGTGTAACTTTTTTTTGACGGAACAGCCCTTTTCGATTGTGTCTAGTATATGCTGAACGTTTTTACTATTTCGACAACAGACTATTTTTCCAATAGTTGCAACAACTTTTATTTTATAAAGACTTGAAAAGGAACTAGTCTCAGCCACGTCAGATAACTAAACTGTGCTTACATGCTTTATGTTACTGTGAAAGCAGTATATAATTAGATCGGCAGAGAAATTTGAGGCAGCTCTGTAATGTACGCATTTAATTCATTATTGTAAAGCAAAACAGCATGTATACTGTTGCTCAGAACGAGAGCTTAGTATTAAGATGCACGGGAACCACAGATGAATCTATATATCCTATCATTGATCGTAAGCTGAGTTGTGACTGAATGCTGAGTTCATTAGAAACTGTGCTCATGACCGGCGCATGTTGTCAAACTGCGTAGAGAACAAATGTAAGCGAATACTTCCGTGATCATTGTCACTCTCAATAAAATTCTTTGAAGTATGTGACCGCATTGTCTATGAGTAAAGTTGTCAAACGCTTCTGTCACTGTTGCAGATGGCCTTGGCCAGGGTGTTGCGCTGACTACTGAATAGGATTTTTTTCCGTTTATCGTTATTTCATTTTCCTCACCCGATGCCCGCAGGGGTGCAGAGTGATAAAAACTTCATAGGATATCAAGAACGAGGAGGATGGGTGTTGGACGTTCTTTATTGGTGTTTGCTCTACTTATTTTCGTTGCTGCAAATATACGCCCGTTATTGGGGTTTGTTTTATTTTCTGTCGTTCGTGGCAATCGGTGGATGAGCGACAGGTGGCAGTAGGGACGTTTTGCTGTATATGTGCCGCCTGGTGCCGACAACCCCAGTGCATGCCAGTGTTCTGTAAACCCACGGCCTCTGCGCCTGTGTGGGTTACTTGCGAAAGGGGCAAAAACTTTAGTGCAAGACGGACACTGAAGTATATCCAGCAAGTAACTGAAGATGTTTGCTGTAAGTGCTACTCTGAGATGAAGAGATTGGCACACGATTGATGCCTTGAGCCGCCACTGGCGTCACGTATCAGCCAAGACTCTTGAAACCTGGAGCTGTGTTCACTACAAATGTTAGCAGTGCGTCAACTATTTCTATAGCATACAGACATTCGAACGTGAAAGATACATTCCTCTAAGACAGCATACCAAGCCAGAGAACATCAAGAGGAGTGCGGCAAAACCGTAAGTTTTCGAGAAGCCTCCATGCTGGCGATACATTCACTTGAGGAGGGTATTATGGGTATAGTTACTTCCTCTTCTGGTTTTAAATGTTCCCATTCTGTTCTTATTTCTTCTGTCCACATAATCTTCAACACTATTCTGTAAAATCAAATTATTAAATGCGTACTACATGCATCACTAACATTTCCACAACTATATTTCATTTCCATCATTGTGAAGACCATAAATTTCTCTTCAAACCTCAAGAAGAATGTCATCGATGCTGCCCCGAAGGCAAAAAAAATAGGAAGGCGTTGATGACCTCGTCATTTAACGCCATAAATAACTAGTCATCATAATCAGAAACGGTATGTAAATCGGATAACTATACCACAATCAGCTTAACAGCACATGCAACCACATTACTGAGACGAAAATTACGCAACCGACCGGGAAAGAAAATATAGGGAATGTTACTCGATTATTACTATGGCCTTACGAAACTTAAAGACACCAGAGAAGAAGTTTTAACATTGAACTAAATATTGAAAGCACTATGTAACAAAAGCGAAAACGCTTTCACGGGATTTGTTGACCCATAAAAAAAAGTTCAACAGTAATGGTGAAAAAAGTTTGAACTGTTCAGAGCAATAGTTTTAAGTTATAGAGAAAGATGGGCAATATATGATGCGAGAGAAACAAGATGCGAAAATAAGAGAGCAAGAATTACAGAGAAGTACTTGTATTAAAAATAGTGTAAGACAGGCATGATCATACATGCCGCCGTAAGGGGCAAAAACTTTAGTGCAAGACGGACACTGAAGTATATCCAGGAAGTATCTGAAGATGTTTGCTATAAGTGCTACTGTGAGATGAAGAGATTGGCACACGATTGATGCCTTGAGCCGCCACTTCAGATCATAAAAATGCATAAAAAGTAAATAAATAAATAATGTGTTGTAGCCGCCCTGGTGGTCTTCAGTCGGAAGATTGGTTTGACAGTTCATCAGGCTACCTTATGCCTTACATTTCCCAATTACTAATGCAAACTACATCCTTTTCAAACTACTAACTATATTCATTTCTTGGTACCTACTGCAGATTTTACCTCTCACACCTCTCTCCAGTACTAAATTCGTTATCCCTTGATATCTCAGGATATGATCCATCAATCGATCATTTTCTTCAGTCAATTAGTGCCACAAATTACTTTTTACCTAACTATATTCAGCAGAAACTTTGATGTAGCTCACTAGTGATGCGATGGCAGCGTTTTTGACTACTAATACGAACCTCGCCCACAACTATAATTATGAATAAAAGTGTTCAGCAATCGCGACCGAAAATCACGGCCATAAGAAGTCCCCATTCAGCAACTACCTTGTTAAACAATGCCCAGCAGTGCGCTCTTCCCCCTGGGGTCGGAAACCGTCCCTAAATGGTGGAAGAATCTACTGTGATCAACAGCATGAAACTGCAGAAGGCAGTGGAAACCACTACATTAAAGACACACGTTGTGTATCCGCACGACTCGTGATCTGCAATTCCAAAAGTGTCATGATTATCTCATCATTGGCAAAAGTAGCCCACTGAGATCTCCAGGAGAGGACTGCTAAAGGGGAGATTAAAATGAAAAAAAGGGGTGAATAATCAACGAGAGGTTAACGCTCTATAAATGGGAGCGTGAAGTGCCTGAAGTTTGAAAGTGGTGGGGAAGCTACAAAAGCTGAAAAGGAAGGTTCAGTCTCGATATGGTGGGGGTCACTGAAGTTAAATGGAAAGAAAATGATTTCTGGTCAGGTGAGTAAAGAACATTATCAAAAGCAGCGGAAAATAGAATAACGAGAGTAGGATTTATTATGAATAGGAAGGTAGAGCAGAGAGTGAGATACTGTGAATAGTTCAGTGATAAGGTTCTTCTCATCGGACTCTACAGCAAAGGGATATGAATATCTACTGGTCATGGTGAACTGGAATACGGTTGTAACGGAAGGTGTAGAAGAAAGGGGTGCAGTACAACACAGTCTTGGAAGTAGGACTGAGAGAAGTGAAAGCCTAGTGGAATTTTCATTAAATTTCAATGGTAACATCGAATACTATGTTGAAAAATCAGAAGAGGAGGAGGTATACTTGTAGCAGGCCGTGAGATACTGAAACATTTCATTTAGATTACATTGTGGTCAGATAGAAATTCTGGCATCGGATATTAGATTGTATGGCGTACCCGGTAGCATCTGTAGACTCAGATCACAATTTTGTAATAATGAAGAATAGACTGATGTTTAACAGAGTAGTCACGAAAAATCAAACGCAATGAAGTGGGATACGGAAGTACTAAGGAATGATCAAAGAGTTGTCTGAGACAATGGATAATGCGATTATGAATAGCTCAGTAGCCATTTCAAATGAGGTGGAGTGCATATCTCTAAACAGGAAAAAATCAGAAGTTTGAGAAAAAAAATCCATGTAACGAAGGAACCTTGGGCAACAGAAGGAATACTTCAGCTGGTCGACAAAAGAAGAAAGCACAAAAGTTTTCAGGGAAATACAGAAATACATGTCACTTAGAAATGAAATACATAGGAAGTGTACGGAAGCTAACGCGAAATGGCTGCACGAAAGATGTGAAGAAATCGAAAAAGAAATGATTGTCACAGGGACTGACTCAGGATGTAGGAAAGTCAACAAAAACTCCAGTAAAATAAAACGCAGGGGCGCTAAGATTAAAAATGCAACGGAAATTCCACTGTCAAATGCAGAGGATGGAGCGAATACGTGCCAAAAGAGAGGGAGGCATTTCTGATTATGTGATGAAGAAACAGGACTCGATAGGGAAGAGATAGGGGGGACAGTATATGAGTCAGGAAGGAGGAGTAACGCTCCATTGCAATTGGTAGGGCCATTGGGACAAGTGGCAACGAAACGACTTTCACTTTAATCTTCAGAACGTATCGGCCTGGCAACATACAATCAGAAATTCGGTAATACATCATCCGCGCAATTACGAAGATAGCAAGAGCCTACAAGTGCGAGAATTATCGCACAAACAGCTTAAGGGCTGAAACTTTCAAGCTGCTGTCGAGAATGATATACTGAAGAAATGGAAAGAACTTGGAGGATCTGTTAGATGACAATCAGTTTGGCTTTTGGAGACTTAAAGGCACCAGAGAGGCATCTCTGACGTTGCAGGTGACAATGAAAGCGATACTGAAGAAGCTCATTGTGAACAATAGTGAATATTATTACTTTTTATTATTACTTTATGATGTATCACGCAGCGTAACTTGCTGTGACATTGCGAGAGAGAGAGAGAGAGAGAGAGAGAGAGAGAGAAAGAGATAGATATTGTTTATTACTCTGTGGCGGTCAGCGCTCACAAAATTATTCTGAGGATATAGAGCTTTTGTTCTTGTGAATAATAATTTTAGAAGAAGACAGCCATTCTTGTGATGTAAAAAATCGACGCCATTGCGAGATTTTGATTCACATTGTAAAATATATGTGTATATGGAAGGAAATCAGTTAATAGAACAATAAAATATTGTTCATTTCAAGAAGGTACGTGTTATTCAACAACCAGCGTATACTTCTATTGTGATTTAATAATAAATAAAAGCTTGAGAACAGTTCCGACGGGAACGTTCAATTCTAGTGAAATAGTTCGATGCTTTCTTCGGAAAATAAGTCACTTCATGGATCATTCAAATCCACAATTGTACCTGGACATTTGTCAGAACTGAAAGCAATCTTATTGCTATGCAACAGAACCCAGAAGAATATTGCTCCGTGCTTTGGTTAGCACTTTCAGCTCAACACGGTATCTGCAGCAGCTGGAGCTGATTTCCACACAGCGGAAGGTAAACAGTAATTAGCGTAGTAGTAGTGGTAAACAATTTTTTTTCAAAGGAGCCTTTATAACCTGCATAACTAGTATGTTACTTAATTTATAAGTGGACAGTCTTTTTACTGATATTAATGAATGTCTACAGAAAGAAAAAGATTTGAGCCAAAAAGGACACATTAAAAATACAGAGTGTCTTCCACCTAAGCACATGAAATACAACTGTGTTTATGTTGCTACTACGAATTTAATATTTTATAGTAGAACTATTAATAAGACTACTATATTATTTAATGGTAGATACTCTGAATTGCATGATAAAGGTTAGAAATATCAAACCCACACTCCTTCAAAACGATGTTGTAAAACTCATTTGTCGTGTTAAACTAGGGTTGAACTTACTTAAAATAGACAGAAGAAAACGAACAAAAGTGACATGCAAAACGTGTGATATTGTTGATAGTATTACGGATTTTAAAAGTAAGAATACCTCTACTGTCCTGACATTAATAGGGAACTCAAAATGATGCTTTGGTATTCAAATTATACAAGGGCAAAAAATATGAAGGAGTACATAGCAAAAACAGCGGCATATTAATGCTAACAACATTAAGCTAGCAAACAGTTATTTGGTAGACGCTTGTAACAAACACATCATGGAAGCAATTACTGCTAATAAGCACATACTTTACACTGAAGATAAATATAAACTTATTTAAATGAACCCCAGAATTCCAGAGCACAAGTCAAAATTGATAAACAACACTGGCCATTAATATCATTAGTCAGTTCTATTGACACAGGTGATTATCAGCTATGTATCTATCGAGAGTAGTTTAAAAACACAAAATGTTCTCAAAAACGATTAAACAGATGAAATCGTTAGTTTATTGCACGCTACACTTAAATGCAATATTTTCTCCTTCAACAATAAACCATATCAACAACAAGAAGGATTAACTAAGGGCAGCTGCGTAGCTGGGTGTGTGGCGAACATCTTCGTGGACGTAAAATATCATCTATGTTGATGATATGGTTCTTGTATACCAAGTGCATGCCGAAATTCCACATTTTCGGATAACATTGAACAGCCAGTATAATATAGTTAGTTTCACCTACGAATTACAAAATAATGAAGGCCATATTTCGATATTTCTCTGCATTCCTAAATTGCCGTAAAATCAGCCAAACAAAACATCTTTGTTATGGATATCTCTGCGTGACAGTTGGACAGTTTTACGTTTGCGCTTCATCAGAGAATCTGCTGGCATCTGTGATTTATGAGCCATGCCCTTCCTGTCCAGAAAGCATCTTTTTAACCGGGCTTACTTTTTACGTAGTTCTTTGTTCTCAACTCACCTCCCTGTGAGTATTTCTGTCTGTTTGTGTGTACGGTCCCTCGCAGAGCCTGTGGGGTGCTTGAATTGTCGACACACTCTCGCTTTTTAAGGCCGATAAAAACGGCTGCTCGCAGCCAGAATAATTCAGACGCCTTCACGTGTGAGTTCATCACACTCCATCGCAGTGGCTGCAGGGGTCAATCAGTTTCTGCCACGCTTCTCATTGTCCGCCATGCTCTTCGCAAAGTGTCCATTCTCAAACGAAGCGACGGCCATCCTCCACTCTTACCACTTGTGTTGCTGTAGAATGTTTCCTATGTACGCATCTCGGGTGCACACCACATGTGGTTCAGCTCCCTCTTCGCCCTGGGCCGGTGGCGCTGTCAGTCAGCGGAAGTGTCCCACAGCGCGGGGTGTGACAATAACATTCCGCTCTATGTATTTTACAACTACATCCATCATAAATGTAAAAAGTGCATTTCAAGGTTTCTCCAAATCTACAAAAACTATAAACGCAGGTTTACGTTTTCCTAACCTAACCTCTAAGAAAATTGATAGGCTAAGTACTGCCTCAAATGTTCCTACGTATCTTCGGAATACCAGCTCCTCTCCACTGAAGTCGGCTGCTACCATTTCTTCCACTAGTCTGTCAATAATTCGCTTCAGTATTTTCCAACCACGGTAGATCGGTAATCTTCACACTTGTCAGGAGCCGACTTTTTTCTTTCTCTTTTTTTCTTTTGGCACTGGAATTATTGCGTTTTTCGTAAGGGTTGAGAATATTTCTCCTATGTCTTGCATCTTGCTCTGCCAAGGTTATCAGTACGTCTCAGAGAACTTTGGCCACTCCAGAGGCCTATAACAAAAAACTATAAAGAAGTGAAGAATTCATGCCCCATTGCTTAATCTGTCCATAGATGAAGGCGGGAGAGATGAAGGATGCTAGAAGCAATCTAGTACTTGAGGAAAGTGTAGTCGTTGCTAAAGGGTACTAGAAAGATATTTCTGAGAGTGTACATCTGGAGCAGAGAACTATATTTAAGCGAATTATGCGACTGTCATTAACACCATTAAAGAAGAGAAGCGAGGTGTGAGAGACGGGCTATTACAAAGTATTCAGAAAATTATGTGGCCTGATAAGGAATGAGGTCGTTGCTGAACCTCGGGGGATAGGATAATTTTAAAAATTTACTAGAATGAAGTAGGCAGATGAGATGTATAGGCAGATGTTAGGTTGTCAGTAAATAGCTTCCACGGTATTAGAGAGTAGCGGATGGCAGAAATTGTAGGGGAAACTGTAACAACTTATTACGGACGATGGGTTTAAGTTCCGCTGTGATGTGGAGAACTTTGCACCATATAACCAGTCGTGATGCGTCATTAAAGCCTATCCTAACACTGGTTATACAGAGTATAAATCATTAAATAAACAAAATAAAAAGTAAAGTGACGTCCAGACACAAATCTTCAACTTAAATTTATCGATGAGGAACTGAAATGCTTGAGTTGATCTATTGTATTACGAATTCATGAGATAATGTGGATGTGAAAGTGTTAATGAATGGTAGTGTGGTTATTACTGTGCGCCTTGTCCCAGATAAAAAAATTCCAACTGTAACAAGTTACATTTCGGTACGCAACCTCACTGAAAATGACAGAAAATAATCCTCATTGCGTTTAAGGTAACGGTACGGCCCCTGAGCGTTTGCTGATCTAACCATTGACGCCCACTTAACCGGGACTAGTTTTATCGAGAGCTAATTCGGTTGGGCTTTGCCACGACGATTTGCTTTTTCGGGAAAAATTCCACTTTGGGATTTAAAGACTAAACGTTAGTTAACAAAAATTTAAAACTTTCGTTCTTCAACGGATTTGAATTTTGCCTACTAGAAGAGTTCTTTGATTGAAAGCTCACCTCGCCTTAATGTTTTATGTCCCTCGTCCCTATACGTCTTTCGTATCTTGCATATGTACATCAATTATACATCAATTAACCGTTTCTTCCTTTTTCTCCCTCTCATTCCTTCCACCCACCGCAACGTGACCCAATGCGCTTACTGGACTGTCGATACGACATAATGTAAGATTTTAATAAGACGACATTCCGTACATCTAACGTATAGATACCACAAGATGTTTCACAGTGTTTTGACGATTTCAAATGTTAATAACGTGTGCTAGAAACCAGACACAGTGACGATAACACCGTCTGTTGGTAATGCTTCGTGTCAAGTTTCATACCACACACAGGTCAGTAATCATGTAGCACAAGAACAAGCCGCGTCGTACATTTGCAGTGGAGTGCTGTTTATCCATTGGAGAATCTGTCGTGCGCGTGCAACGTGCCTTTCGTAAGTACTCCAAGACCCAATGGTGATACTCGACTCCTGATCGCGGAGCAATATTGGATTGGTACGGAACTTCCGTGCAACTGCCAGTGCTTCGAATCGAAAGCCAATGGGGCCTCGGTAAACCGTCCGAACGCCCAGGAACATCAAATGTGTGCGTAACAGTGGCGAGCCCTCGTTGTTTGTTACGAATACTTGGATCCAGCAAGGTGGAGCGCCATGCCACACATCCAGCAGAAGCTTGCAAGTTCTCCACGAAACGTTGAAAGGTGTCTGTTGGATTCCTTTCGTGTTAATTTCTTAAATCTGTTGTCATTTCTACTTCTAAATTTACTGTGGTGTTTCTGACTCTCTGGGAGGAGACTGAGCAGTGGAACGTTTTACTTTTACACATAAAGAAGAACGATCTGTCACCCTACTACACTTTAAAACACAGTCTATATGTAATTCATGTCACAGTCTCAAATGGAACCTACATACGTTGTCTTTTATATAGTATATATGATAAGATAAGATCATTCCCCTTCACTTCTGTATGAAAGGACGAATGAGCAGATGTATTTCTAGTTGCATGCTTGATGGTAGCAAACAAGCCTGTCTGCTAGAGAACAGTAGGACCAACATTGGAACAGGTAGCTATGCTTTCTAAAAGCAAAGAGGTTTCTAATCTTAGTATGGTCCTGTCCATCCCTTGTCATGTTGGTTTAGGAAGCTGCCTCTCTGGTCACTTCCGTTTGTATTTGTGAGGCACCCTCGGTAGGGGCCCACGCCAGTCTGTCCGCAGCTAGCGTCTGAAGTGGTAAGATCTCCAGCTAAGTGCGTCTCTGCTAAGTCTGTAGGTCAATGGATTTCTTAAGTTCAGCCTACCTGAAAATTTAATCACTTTTGTTTCAGGTTTAGATCTAAAATATCTTAAATTGCAATACAGTGTAATTTGAGTGGGAAATTCAGAATATCTTCCAGTAGTTCCTTTGTCAGTACTTTGTGAGCAAAGTGGAACCATATGTTGATGATCTGAAACTCTAACTAAGATCCTCAATTATAACGTCTCTTCTTGACAATATTTTTCAATATAGCAACTTTTCTTTATGTTCAACCCACGTGGGGTGTACTTTGTGAAACCAGTACCACCTGCTTATATAATTGTTTGACCCATCAGGTTAATAGTATGACGATAGTAACCAGTTCGAGGTTTTTCTTTTGTAAATTGCGTTTCGATGTAATTTATTTTAATTATCAAAATTATTGTGGAGTTACACTCTTTGTGTAAACCAAGCTGACCACGTGAAGCGTGTCATGTAATCATCAAGGCAGCTCTCAGATATTATTTTCGAGAAGATTTCACAGACAATTAGTATGAGTTTAGTATACCAGTGTGTAGTAATTTAATGACGGACAGGATTGCGCTACGACTGTAACTTCTTTGGGTGAAACTTGAATCGGTTGTTTGTGCTTAATTTCATCCTGCATATGTTTCAACGTTCTTCGTGTGTTATTTTATGAATGCAGTATTGTATGCAGTCTCCCAATCTTGGCTCCATATTTGATGTGTTCCGTAAGATTACAAACTCAAATTTTCACAATCCTAAATAAGGCACCAGTTTAGTTATGAATGAAGTTAAATACGCTGAAATTTTAACGGAACAATGATCAATGTTAAAATAAATGTCCATGGATGTCCAAATATAAACTGATTTATTTCTTTTTAAAAGATTATAATTGATGTTAGTCCGTTTGGGAATTTGGTAAGCTAGACTGGATACCTAGTGAAACAGTTGGTGAGTAATGCAAGGTTAACTTCCCCAGATAGCTCACAGCTTTTTACCCGCTTTTATTATCTTCTACTGTAGTACAATATATTTATTACACTGAACTGTTTTAATATATGATTAATAGGTTGATTATTGCATTCAGAATATATTATTCATATCGTATACAGTTCGCTCACAGAATGTAATTCAGCGTCATTTCGATTTTATTAAGGCAGATACAACTGTCAAAACTTTATTATCTAATGGAGTTGTCTGTATTACATTGGTGGAGAAACCTATATTATCTAATGGAGTTGTCTCTATTACATTGGTGGAGAAACCTATAAACCAAAAAAATTATTAGTGAATAATTTCGAGAATACATATGTCTAGGTAAGATATTTAAGTTATTAACGTTTCAATATCACAGACTAACGTAAGCGCGACATCTACCACTGAAAATATTAAATTTTGGGTCATTAATAACTGGTATAACATCCAGTAAGTCGAATGCAAGCACGCAAACGTGCGTGCATTGTGTTGTACAGGTGCCGCATGTCACTGACTGGGATAGAGATCCATGCCTGTTGCACCTAGTGGCTCATTAGACGGACGGTTAATGCTCTTTGAGGATGACGCTGGAGTAGTCGTATGATGACGCCCCATATGTGTTTGATTGGAGACAGATGTGGTGATCAATCAGACGAAGGCAACACAACGACACCCTGTTCATCATACTGGATTATAGTAGCGGTTTCAGGGGCGAGTCTTATCCTATTGCAAAACACCCCCTGGAATGCTGTTTATGATAGGCAGCACAAGAGATCGAATCACCAGACTGACGAACAAATCTTAATTCAGAGAGCATGGGATACCACGAGAGTGCTCCTACTATCATTCGAAATCGCACACTAGACCATAACTCCAGATGTAGGTCCAGTCTGCCTAGCACAAAGATGGGTTAGTTGCAAGCCCTCAACTAGGCCGCTCCTAACCAACACACGGCCATCACTTGTAGCGAAACAGAAGCAGTTTACATAAGAGAAAGCAACAGACATCGACCCTGCCCTCCAGCGAGCTCTCGCTTGACACCACTGAAGCCACAGACAGCTGCTTTATGGGGTCGGTGGAATGCACACTATAGGGCGTCTGGCTTTGAGGTGTCTTTGAAGCAACCGTTTTTGAACCGCTAGTTGTGTCTCTGTGGTGCCAAGTGCCGCTTCAGTTCCTGCTGTAGATGCAGACGGTGCACCAGAGCCGTACGCCGAACACGATGGTCTTCTCTCTCTCATTACTGTCACATGGCCGTCCGAGGCCCAATCTCCTTCCGGCTGTACATTCTTGTAAGCTCCACTGTTAGGTATCATACACAGTGCCTACAATTATGCCAAGTATTTCTGTAATATCGCAGAAGCAACATTCAGTTTCTCATCGCCCTATTACACGACCACGATGGCACTCAGTGAGATGTTGATAATGGCGTCTTTATCGCCTTAAAGGCATTTTTGATTAACATCAGCCCACCACTGAAGTCCCACGGGTTAGCGTGTATTTAAACAAACCTAATTCGCATCCTCATAATGTCGCTACCAGCACCACTATTGTGTGACTGGGACAAAATCTGAGTAGACAGTACCTTTAAGTTGTAGTAACACACGTACTAACTTTCGTTTATGTCGCACATTTCCTTTTTGGTGTTGCAATTTTTTTCAATCAGTGTATAAACTCAAACTGTAACAACGTACTATCTGTAACAGATGATGTTATAAAAAGTGTTGAATATGATGATAAAATTCATACGCTCCCAGTGTGTGACATCATAAGACGGCAAAGGATCTTTGATGAAAGTCAGAAATTGATCTCTTGTAGGAAACAGTAAAGAAAAATATATAGTACAAATTGTAGCTGCATTATACTTGTTCACTTTCTTTTTAGTCTGAAATATATTGTAATGCTGTTACAACCTAGAAACAAGCATTACAGACCCAGGGAGAAAGACAGAGAGAGACAAAAAGAGAGTGTGAGCGGGAGGCGGGGAGGGGGGCGGGAAATTTACTGTTGTATATAGATCAAAGAGATGAAATTTCGATGAAGCAGATGTGGCAAAAAAGTAATAAGTTTTTGATATTGTGTGTATACATGTGAGAAGAAATTTCATGACGTGGCTTTACAGTGTTTACAGAAGTGCAATGTTACGCAGTTTGTGCTTGTGTGTGTGTGTGTGTGTGTGTGTGTGTGTGTGTTTGTAGATATGAAAAGAAAGAAATAAAGCATGAGAGAGATGTCATGTGTAAGACTATACATTTGTCTTGAGAACGAAAAAGAAAGAGAGAGAGAGAGGGGGGAGGGGAGGGGGAGATAAAATACAGAAGTGTGAGCTTATGTGTGTCTGTGTGTGTGTGGTAGCACCGATTTATACAAGTCAGAGGCCAATATCTTACTATTCTTTCCGACAAGGAGATATTTTATGATTTGATCACTTCGCCATTTTACACGATTCTCAGTAATTACGAAAGTTTCATGCACGTAGCATCTTGAATCTTTGAATAGCGTATCTCCAATTTTTGGGCGACTGTAGTTGTGGCTAGAGGCTGAAGGTGGAAATTAGCTTTAAAGGCCCCATAGATATGCTACACATTAACATTTGTCTTTTTTCCTACTTGTATATCGCTTTGTACATATTTTTCAGGAAGTTCTGCTTCTTAAGAACTTTACGGATTAAGAGATAGATCAGCGATTTGCATGCACTTCAATCCTACTATTCCTAGTCGCAAATTAACACATGGAATAATTGTAGCAGCCGGCCGGTGTGTCCGAGCGGTTCTAGGCGCTTCAGTCTGGGACCGCGCGACCGCTACGGTCACAGGTTCGAATCCTGCGTCGGGCATGGATGTGTGTGAAGGCCTTAGGTTAGTTAGGTTTACGTAGTTCTAAGCTCTAGGAGACTGATGAATTCAGATGTTAGGTCCCATAGTGCTCGGAGCCATATGAACCATTTGAACCAATAATTGTAAGTGCTTTTTCTAAAGCAAGATGAGTTTCCCTCGTCCAATTTGCTGGACATAAACCTGCTACGTATTCTTGTAGCTCTTTAAAAGTACCTATTGTGATTTCCACTTGATATATGCTATTTGCCATTTGGGTGCCAAAATACCGTATGGTGGCCGAAGTAGAGAGAATACAACATGTAGACTAACAATAGCAAGAAAAGAATTTCTGATGTAGAGAATTTTGTCGGCATCTAATGTAGATTTAAGTGTTAGAAAATCTTTTCTGGAAGTATTTATATGGAGTGCAGCCAAGTATGAAAGTGAAACATGGAAGATACGCAATTTTATACGAGATGAGAATAGAAGCATTCGATATGTGGCACTAAAGAAGAATGCTGAAGATCACATGGGTCGATCACGTAAGTAACGCGGAAGTACTGAACAAAATCGGAGAGACAAGATATATATGACGATACTTGACCAGAAAAAAGGGTCGGTTGGTAGTACTCATTCTGAGACATCAAGGGATCACTAATTCAGTACTGGAGGGAAATGAGAGTGGCGAGGGGGGCAAAAATTGTCGATGGAGAACAAGGGATGAAAACAGTAAGCATATTTAGAACGATGTAGCTTGCAGTATTTATTCAGAGATGAAGAGGCCTGCACACGATAGAGTAGCATGGAGAGCTCCATGAGGCCAGTCTTCGGACTGGACGGTACAACAACATCATGATTTCCAGAAATACTTTATTATCTTTGACGCACCTGAACAACTGAAATGCTCCAGATATTTCAGAACCATGTTTAACTACGACGTCATGCTTACGTACAAGAAATATTTGCTCTCTGGAATTTTCAGACAGACCTTTTACTGTTGTTCCGTCTCTTTCCATAGTTTATAATTTTTAATTTAACTAATCTTCTGAGTGTGGGTTAGAACGTCATGAAAGGGGTTTGAACTACGTATTAGAAATTAACTGTAATGTAGTTGATTAATCAGTAACTTTTTAACAATGTGTGTCACAAAATCTCAGTTCTTGACAACGTTCGAACGGCTAACAGAACAACAATGCACTCTGAGTTGTAAGTTCTGTTTCGTAATATGTTTGGCAGTGACTGAACAGTGGAATACGCTGCAAGCTGCAGTTTCATTATGCCAAGCGAACTCTCGTGACGTAGATGTTCTTCTCTCGGCTGGGGTGGTGGCGTAGCCCGACATTGAATTGACGTCATCACAGCGGGAGAAACATAATTAGCCTGTTCGTTACTCGACATCACTTGAAGCGGAGCCGAGAACGTCGCTGTGGCGTAGCTACCAGCACCACGGCCACCAACACCACCGCCACCATCACCACCACCAGGTTCGGGGGCGCTCAGCCGTCGGTAGGCGGCGGCGTGCAGGCGCCTGAGCAAATTGCGTTTCCCAAGGAGGAGCCTGCTAAACTTGGCAGGTTGCTGCCGCTGCGTAGCCATGGAGTAGGCAGGTTCTCAGCCTTGCCCGATCGTGAGCATCTCTCAATTATGACTCACTTCTCCACTCCTTTCATCTTGTGAAATCTAGCAGCATGATGAGACGTTATGTTACTAACAATAACGAAGACGTTATGTAGACCAACAAAAATAAAGGGCTTTCCTGAGGCACATGACGAATAATATTGGAACAAGAAATACACTATGTGATCAAAAGAATCCGGACACCCACAAAAACATACGTTTTTCAAATTAGGTGAATTCTAATGCCACCTACTGTCAGATACTCCATATCTGCGACCTCAGTAGTCATTAGACATCGTGAGAGGGCAGAATGGGGCGCTCCGCGGAACTCACGGTGATTGGATGTCACTTGTATCATATATCTGTACTAGAGATTTCCACACTCTTAAACATCCCTAGGTCCGCTGTTTCCGATGTGATAGTGAAGTGAAAACGTGAAGGGACACGTACAGCATAAAAGCGTACAGGCCGACCTCGCATGTTGACTGACAGTGACGGCCGACAGTTGAAGAGGGTAGTAATGTGTAATAGGCAGACATCTATCCAGACCATCACATAGGAATTCCAAACTGCATCAAGATCCACTGAAAGTTCTAAGACAGTTAGGAGCTGAAAAAACGCATTTCATGGTCGAGCGGCTGCTCATACGCCACACATCACGCCGGTAAATGCCAAACAACGCCTCGCTTGGTGTAACGAGCGTAAACATTGGACGATTGAACAGTGGAGAAACGTTGTGTGGAGTGACGAATCACGGTACACATATGGCGATCGGATGGCAGGGTGTGGGTATGGTGAATGCCCGGTGAACTTTACGTGGCAGTGTGTGTAGTGCCAACAGTAAAATTCGGAGCCGGTGGTATTACGGTGTGGTCGTGTTTTTCATGGAGGGCGCTTGTACTCCTTGTTGTTTTACGTGGCACTATCACGACACATGGCTACACTGAAGTTTTAAACACCTTCTTGCTTTTCACTGCTGAAAAGATATTGGGGGATGGCGATTGCATCTTTCAACACGACTGATACCTGTTCACAATGCACGGCCTGTGGCGGAGTGGTTACAGGACAATAACATCCGTCTAATGGACTGGCCTGTACAGAGTCCTGACCTGAATCCTACGGAATACCTTTGGGATGTTTTGGAACGCTGATTTCCTACCAGGCCTCACCGACCGACATCGATACCCATCGAATATTTACGGTCAGTTCGTGCACAGAATCCTTCACCGGCAACGCGTTCCCATTTATGGACGGCTATGGACTCACCATGGCTCAATACTTCTGCAGCGGGCCCCCAGTGACTTTCTGGACCCATGCCATATCGAGTTGCTACACTTCGCCGAGTGAAAGGAGGTCCGTGTCGATGTTAGAAGGCATCCACTAACTTTTATCACCTGAGCACAATTCAATAAAGGAATTACAAGGTAACGGCCAAAAGAGCCTCTTTTGACTTCAAAGCTACAGTTTTAACGGAAAGGAAGTTTTTTTCTGCTTTGAGTCATCGATCTTCTGACTGGTTTGATGGGGCCCGACAGGAATTTCTCCCCTGTGCCAGCCTTTCCATCTCAGAGTAGGAATTGCACCCTTCGCTATTTGCTGGATTTATTCCTGTCTCCGTCGTCCACCTCAACAGTTTTTACCGTCTAAAGCTTCCAGTAGTACCGAAGAAGTTATTTCCTGATGTCGTTACAAATGTTCCATATATTCTTTTCCTCGCAGTTTCTGCAAGGAACAGACTGATTTCTTACCATATTAGTCACGCTAATTTTCTTGGATTTTCCTGATTTTCTAGGATTTTCTGTAGGAACACATACGCTTCGATTCTCTACACTTTTCTTTTAATCAAATTAAGGCCAATATTTGATACTAGTAGAATTCTCTAGGCCAGGAACGACGTTTTCATCAGGGCTAGCGTGCTTTTTAAGTCCGCCTTGCTCCGTCCAATCATGGGATCTTGCTGCTTAGGAGCAGAATTCCCAGGCTTCGAGTATTTTGTCATCACCAATTGTGCTGTTACTATTCCAACTGTTCTCATTTCTACTACTTGTCGCTTGTCACCACTTCTTTCTTCCTCTGATTTACTATAAATCCATATCCTGTACTCCTGAGACCACTCATTCCATTCAACATATCCAGCCGTTATTCTGCACTTCCTCAAAGTATTGAAATGTCATCATAGAACATTATCATTGATATCATTTCGCTTTGATTTTTAATCTCACTCTTCAATCTTTTATTCTCATCGTAGCTTCTCTGATGCCTCAATTGAACTGCAGGGGCGCAAAACTACATCCTTGTCGTACACACATTTTTACTCCGAGCACTTCATTCTTGGGATTTCAGTCATGTTGGTCCCTCTTGGTTCTAGCATTTGTATATTACGCATCTTTCCCTATAGCTTATACCTACTTTTCTTAAAATTTCTAGCATCCAACACAACTTTACCTTGTCGGGCGCTTTATCCAAGTCGACTAATCCTACAAAAGAGTCTTAATTTTTCCTTTAGAGTTACTTCCATTATCAACGTCAAATTCAGAACTAGCTTCTCTGATGCCTTTACCTTTCCTAAAGTGTAGCTGATCATCATCCAACGGTTCCTCAATTTTCTTTTCCACTCTTTGATATATTATTGTCAACAACATGGACGCAGGAGCTGTTAAGCTGATTATACGGTAATTCTAGCACTTGTGGGCTCTTGCAGGCTTCGGAATTGTTTGGATGATGTTTACCCGAGCGTCGCATGGTGCATCTACTGTCTCATACATTCTACGCACTAACACAGTCATGTTGTTACTACTTCTCCCAACGAGTTTTAAAATTGTGATGGAATGTTATCTACCCCTTCTTATGTCGTTTAATACTTTTTGAAGTTTTAACACTAATACTGGATCCCCTGGTTCCTCCCTGTCGTCTCATGTTTCTTCTTCTATCGAGTCTTCAGACAAGTCCTCCCCTTCACAGAGGCCTTCAATGTATTCTTTCTGCCTATTCGCTTTCTCGTCAGCATTCTACAGTGGGATTCGTGTCGAACTCTCCATGTTTTTCTCTAAGTTTTCATGCAATCATTTCACCTCAGCTTCTCTACATTTCCCGGTTATTTGATTCCTAAGTGTCTTGTGACTTTTTTCTGTATAGCCGAACTAACCTGAATATTTTTGTACTTCCATCTTTCGTCGATCAGCTGAAGCATTATCTTCCAGGTATGTTTCTCTCTCTCTCTTGCAGGTATTCTGTGACTGCCCTTCCTAGAGACAGCCTCAGAGAGCTTTAAGGGTGTCCCTTCATTCCGTAGTAATTCCGTATCCCAATACTTTCCACACTGATTCATGCTGAGTAAACTCTTAAACTTCATTCTACTCTCTATCATTAATAAATTCTCATGTACCACTACATCTGCTCCTGGGTACCCCTTACAATCCAAAATCTGGTTGCGGAATCTCTGCCTGAGCATGTCGTAATCTATCTAGAATCTTCCTGTTTGTCCCGGCCTTTTTCAAGTATACCTACATCTCTCGTGATTCTTGAATTAGGTTAGTCTTTACTCTCTCTATCCTACTACCAATCCTGTTTCTCCCGTAAACCTTTCTTCTACTCGTTCCCCTACAACCGCATTCCTGTCCCCAATGGGTAATAGATTATCATCTCCCTTTACGTAGAGAATTATTCTTATAGTATTCTCATATACCGTCTCAGTTTCTTCGTCTTCTGCCTGTGATGTCGGCATGTACACGTGAACTACTGTCGTTGGCGTTGGTTTGCTACCTATTCCTATGAGAATAAGTGTATCACTGTACTGTTCTCAGTAACTAACTCTCTGCTCTACCTCCCTATTCATAGGAATTCTACTCCTGTTATAACGTATTCTGCTGGTGTTGACATTACCCTGCCATCTTCCGACCATAAAATCCTTGTCTGCTTTCCATTTGACTTCAGCGAGCCCAATGAATCTAAATTGAGACCTATAATTTCCCTTTACAGATTTTGTAGCTTCCTTAACACATTAAAGTTTGCACTTTTCTAGCTCCAACTTGTAGGACGTTAACCTTCCAGTGGTTATTCAGTCTGTTTTTCATGGTCGCCTTCCCGAGATTGAATAGGAGCAAGTCCCAAATCTTTTGCCGATGAAGTTTTCATCATGATTCGTTTTTAACTACAGGTAACTTGTCCTGTGGTTACACAAGTTTTGTTTTCAGTGCTGAGGTTTCCATTGTCTTCTGTGTCCTCATACCAATGATCACTGCTGATTCCTCCGGCTATTCCCTAGTTCCCACCCCAAGGCGAAAAGAGTGCCCTGAAACTTTGTCCGTACCCTCACCCTCTTCGACAAGGTTTTTGGCTGAACAAAGCGGACTTCTTATGCCGGAAGTTTTGGGCTGATACAGCTGATGGTGTTTTGTTCAAAAATTAAGCACAGGCGTCGTACGAACCCCGAGCCTAGGACGTTCTGATTGCTATCTGAAGAGGCTACACTTAGACGACAGGTGCTTCCGTTAAATTATACATGGCAACGAGTGAAACTTTCCGCAAGAAAGAAACAGAATAGGCTACAAGGCCATTTAACAGCACGAGTACTAAAAGTAACAATACGGATACAGTAAGAAACGCACTCACCGATTTATAAGAATACATATTATTTAACTCAAATTGCCAGAAATCAGAGAACGAATATATCAAATGATCCAGTGGCTACAACGACATCAAAATAGCTCGTGATGAATAGAAGTAACTGGGCGTAGACAGGCTACGATGTCATACATGTACAATCCACTTCTGATAACGATTGTGCCGGCCACTGGTGGCCGAGCTTTTCTAGGCGCTACAGTCTGGAACAGCGCGACCGCTACGGTCGCAGGTTCGAATCCTGCCTCGGGCATGGATGTGTGTGTTTTCCTTAGCTTAGTTAGGTTAAGGTAGTTCTAAGTTCTAGGGGACTTACGACCTCAGCAGTTGAGTCCCATAGTGCTCAGAGCCATTTGAACCATTTGATAACGATTGTAAATATTGCCTACAACACAATAAGTCTCATTATATACTTCCAAATGATAAATGCTTCCATATCATATAATTTAAATAGCTTACTGAAAAAGATGGAAACTAAGGGAAGAAGATTTTACTTTCGAAATTTTAGTAAATAAGCGGCAGCCATCGACCTACTCGACAGAGGTCGTAACAACTGCTCTGCAGAAGTATTAACGGTAGGGGAGGATATGAATACAAAACATGAATGTGAAATCTACATCCTAAGGGCAAACTTGCGTTTACCAACTTGGCGAACCCCCTGCAAGGAAATTACACCAGCGCGCTAGATATTGCCAACAGACATTACAACCTGAACACGTCCGACATGCAAACAGCGCAAGTACTAGAATGGCGGGCAGCCAGAATACAAAATGACATGCGCGCAGCAGTGTGGTATCATAGGACGTTACAACATCAACACGTCCTACCCGCAAGTAGTGCAAATACCAGCTTCGTGTCACCCCTGAAATAGGGAATCACAGCCGCTCACTAAGGTACTGCTGTCGTACATTAAACAACAGAACAACACACTAAGAGCAAATGGAACACTTGGTACACATAAAACAACAGATGTACCAGGTGTATAACGAAATCGTAAATTATAACTTAAAAATAAAATATTGCTACTCTTGGACACATCAAACAGTAAGTATCACAAAACATCGAACGTGACATAAATCATGATAGATAATCACTCAATCCACTTAAGTTGACATTATATTATTTGCATAGTACGCAACAACTCACAACGCGTCGTTCCAACAGCAGGAAAACATTTTACAACTTAAGTGGCCACACACGTTGGCCAGGTAGTGCAAGGCACAAGTTACTAAGAAGCTCGAAAACTAGAAGCTTTGGAGAAGAGGTGGAAACCTTCAAATAATCCCAAAGCTGACACTTACCTCTAACATTTGCACCGATTTCATAAAATGCTATAATTGCATTTTGCAGTTAACGCCGCAAGGATGTCAAGTGCTAAGCTGGAAATGTCCAGATAGCTGACCGACAGATGTAAGCACGAGACCAGGTCGTCTTTTCCTCCAAACGCAGCTGTGGACAGTCAGAGAAAACACACCGCGCCCAACGCGGTTGAAACGGCTCTGAGCACAATGGGACTTAACATCTGAGGTCATCAGACCCCTAGAACTTAGAACTACTTAAGCCTAAATAACCTAAGGACATCACACACATCCATGCCCGAGGCAGGATTCGAACCTGCGACCGTAGCGGTGGCGCGGTTCCAGACTGAAACGCCTAGAACCGCTCGGCCACAACGGCCTGCCCAACGCGGTTCGCTAACAGCACCGAGCGCCTCCAGTCAGTCAATTAAATTATCTTCTCTCAAGCCAGTCAGTACACACACCCTTAAAGCAGACACGAACGTGCACCAGCCCGGCACCTCGCGGTAAAGCATGGTCTCTTTCCTAGGCAGCGGTCAAAAACACGCACAACAGAGCCGCGGCTGTCGGTATTCTAAGTGTGCGGCTCGCAGTCAGTATCGACAGAGAGCTGTCCACCTCCAGATGTCTTTTGTTTTGTGTACTACCAGAAGTGCGGAGGGGGGAAGGAGAGGCTATTTTTCATTACTGTGATTTGCTTCTGCGTAATTCGTGTTTTATAATAACAGTATTTTTGAAGAAGCAAACTTGTAACTGTAATAGTAAATTGTTTAAAATGTTCTGAATTTGTTGCATCATTTTTCTGAGCTAGAGCGTGGAATGATGGATGGCACTTGGTTTCTGGTCCACGCCCAGTGAGAAAGCATAAATTTTAAGGACAGTAATAGTCAGTATAAGCCGCTCATTGTATGTAAACCAATAATGAAACCAAGACAGTCCAAAAACACAACATGGTAGTAGTAGTCGCAGTGGTATGACTGTAAATGAAGGACTTCATACGGCATAGCACAAAACAAAACTGGTTGGCTCCCTGGCCTGGCACCAAAAGTGAGTCGCAGCGGCCCGCATATGCTGTGTTCCCAGTCGGCAACCTTCGTGCTTCGCTATTGATACCAGCTGTAGGTGGGAATACTAAATCCCTCATCCCTGCAAATCGGCCCAGGGGCCATAATAGCAGGGTTTGAGCCATGGCCAGCGAGGAAACGTGCCAGGCGAGTCTGAGCTCTCCACCATGGAATCAAGTGGCCTGGCGTCATTGGCACTGGCATTGCTTGGCACTGCAGGAGTCGTGGATGGGTAGTGGGCCTGAAGCAGAGTACTGTTCTGGTACAAAAGACACATGAAGATTGTGAGCAGTTGGAGTGGTTCCGCAACCACGCGTCACTACTGAGTGGCCCACTTGGTTACTTGCTTAAGCAAAGCTATGGGCACAGGTTCCACAAGCTAGTGACCTGCGTTGTGTTTTATTTAGCAGCACGACATGAGGATCTTAGGTAGGTGGCGGCGATGGCGCAGTATGATGTTTCAGTTGCTGTCGAAACTGTTTGTGATAGTGGGTCAGGGACTCAGGACCGGCTGCGACATTAAACAAACAGCTGCCACACCTGTGGCCTACGACGAGCCCGTGGGGCCACCATGAACCCCAGCCAAATGTGTACGCCCGCAGACAGGTGCTGTGCTTGTAGGTGAAGGTAAACTTAGGCTAGGCGTGCTGCATGGGGAACAGGAGATGTCAGATTTTCCAAGCAAGTGCTTGCCCTACTGGGACGCTAATGGGGGTTGGACAGTGCATGGGCGAGGAGGCTGTGGAACACTTCCTGAGTCTACATGTTCAGCTACACATCACACATATGTGCCATAAACGCCCTGACCATCTACTTGACGTCTGCTTTAGAAGCTGGGTGAAAAACAGACTTACTAATTATTTCACTGAGGTAAATGATTGTAGTCGCAAAAAATTCTTTATTGAACTCACAATGTCATCTAAAAATCTTTCAGCTCAGCATTTACTGTACAGGGCGATGTCGTAGTCCAAATGATCAGGCTTATTGTTGACGTACCACTGCTCGCAATAATTACTGCTCCATAGACCTTGAAGCTCTTGCCTGGAACACACAGCAGAAACAACCGTTCCCCTCACAATATAATCACTACAGATACTATTTCTTAGAAGAGTAGCTGAGTACATTCTGTCTGACGGGAGAGTGAAAGTAGACATCAGAAAACAACTCAGAGAGAAAAACTTCAGTGAGAAGATTACAGAATACAGAAACAACTGGGAGGATTATGTTATGAGAATGGCAGACGACAGATTACGAAAACTGGTGATAATTATTACCCAATGAGCAGAACACATTTAGGAAGAGCAAGGAAAATCAATACTTTCAGCCAAGAGGGCGTAACAGGCAAATGCCTAATACATGCCTATTGAGGAAGAGATATTATGTACAAAATATAACGATTTTTTAAATAAATGTAATTGTAATAAATTTTGTAATTACATATAAAACTGTGGTCTGATGAGAGAGAAAACCTGAAGGCGTTAATCTGCCCATGTTGAATGTAGCAATAAAAAATTTAACATAATATACAGGCTGCCCCTGGATGAATGGTCGATATTAAGTGATGTGACAGGAACGATCATTTGAAGCAGAAAACTTCATGCGGACATCTGTACTGATGTGAATGGTTTCCGAGATAGAACATTTTTACAGTGTCATTGTTTACAATGTACCACTGTAGCGCAGACAAAGTTGGGACGAATAATTTGGCATAGGACACATGGTAAATCAAGTTGTGAAACTACCGCAAACTGACTTAACTACACCTCAACACACGTACGTTGCGCAAGATTTTCTTTATTTTCTCGCTCTTTTCACGCAACCTGTAAGTCCTCGAGAAAAAATAAATCGGACCGTATTTAAAGGAAATTTAATGTAATTAAATTTTGTACTGCCACAAGTTTTCGCTGGACGCCGCGGATTTCTTGTTATTAAAGAAAAATTTACAAAAGTAACCTTACATATGTTCCATCTTAGAAACCATTTGGAACAGAGATTATGTCCATATTTAGTTTTTCGCTTTCAATGATGGTTCCTGTCATATCTCTGAAGAGTGACAGTTTCTCCGGAGGTGGATTGTCTCCTACATCGTTAATATAGATCAGGAACAATACAGGGCCTATAAAACTTCCTGGGGGAACGCCGGATACTACTTCTGTTTTACTCGATGACTTTCCGTCTTTTACTAAGAACTGTGAACTTTCTGACAGGAAATCACGAATCCAGTCGCATAGCTGAGGCGATACTCCATAGGCACGCAGTTTGGTTG
Source organism: Schistocerca cancellata (assembly GCF_023864275.1). Classification (NCBI taxonomy): domain Eukaryota; kingdom Metazoa; phylum Arthropoda; class Insecta; order Orthoptera; family Acrididae; genus Schistocerca; species Schistocerca cancellata. The sequence goes on along the minus strand of NC_064628.1, from coordinate 472,846,547 downwards.
GATGAAGCTTTTGGGGAACAGTGTAGAAAGCCTTCTGGAAATCTAAAAATATGGAATCAATCCCCTGTCAATAGCACTCATTACTTCATTAGTATAAAGAGGTAGTTGTGTTTCACATGAACGATGTTTTCTGAATCAATGCTTAGGACAATAAATCTTTTTCTTCGAGGTAATTCATAATGTTCGAACGCAGGATATGTTCCAAAAACCTACTGCAAATCGACGTTAGTGATATGGGCATGTAATTAACTTTTTAGGGTATTGGTGGGCCTTGAGCAACTTTCCAGTCCTTAGGTACGGAACTTTCTGTGAGCTAGCGGTTGTATATAATTGCTGACTGGTACACTGTCTGGACCGGAGGCCTTCCCTTTACTGATTTAATCTGTTTTGTTACACCGAGCATATCTACTTGTATGTTTCTCATCTTGGCCGTTGTTCTTGCTTGGAATTCAGGATTATTTATTTCGTCTTCCTTGGTGAAGGTATTTAGGAAAACCGTGGTTAATAACTCTGCTTTAGTGACACTGTCATCAGTGGCTTCACTGTTATTATCGCGCAGTGAAGGGACTGATTGTGTGTTGACACTGGTGTGCTTCATGTATGACCAGCATCTCTTTAGGTTTTCTGCCAGATTCCGAGACAGAGATTCGTTGCAGAAATTATTAAAAGCGTCTCGCCTTGAAATAAGCGCTATATTTCGAACTTCTGAAAAACTTTGCCAGTCTTAGGGATTTGGCGTTCTTTTAAATTTAGCTTTCTGTTCTCGTTGCTCCTTCAGTAGCGATCTCACCTGTTTTGTGTACCATGCGGGATCAGTACCATCACTTATTAATTTATGTGGTATATATCTCCCAAGAAAAAAATACAGTAGAAGAAGGATGGGTGGATCTGAGGGATGAAGTAGTGAAGGCATCAGAGGATCAAGTGGGTAAAAATATGAGGGCTAGTAGAAATCCTTAGAAGAAATATTGAGTTTATTTGATGAAAGGAGAAAATATAAAAATGCAGTCAAAAAAGCAGGTAAAAACGAGTATAAACGTCTCAAAAATGAGATTGACAGGAAGTGCAAAATGGCTAAGCAGGGATGGCTAGAGGATAAACGTAAGGCTGTAGAGGCTTATCTCACTAGGGGTAAGATAGATACTGCCTACAGGAAAATTAAAGAGACCTTTGGAGATAAGAGAACCACTTGTATGAATATCAAGAGCTCAGATGGAAACCCAGTTCCACGCAAAGAAGGGAAAGCAGAAAGGTGGAAGGAGTAGATAGAGGGTCTGTACAAGGCCAATGTACTTGAAGACAATATTATGGAAATGGAAGAGTGTGTACATAAAGATGAAATGGGAGGTAAGATAATGCGTGAAGAGTTTGACAGAGCACTGAAAGACCTGTGCCGAAACAAGGCCCTGGGAGTAGACAACATTCCATTGGAACTACTGACGGCCTTGGGAGAGCCAGTGCTGACAAAACTCTACCATCTGGTGAGCAAAATGTACGAGACAGGCAAAACACCCTCAGACTTCAAGAAGAATATAATATTTCTAATCCCAAAGAAAGCAGGTGTGGACAGATGTGAAAATTACCGAACAATCAGTTTAATAAGCCACAGCTGCAAAATACTAATGCGAATTCTTTACAGACGAATGGAAAAACTGGTAGAAGCAGACCTCGGGGAAGATCAGTTTGGATTCCGTAGAAATATTGGAACACGTGAGGCAATACTGACCTTACGACTTATCTTAGAAGAAAGATTAAGGAAAGGCAAACCGACGTTTCTAGCATTTGTAGACATAGAGAAAGCATTTGACAATGTTGACTGAAATACTCTCATTCAAATTCTAAAGGTGGCAGGGGTAATATACGGGAAGAGGAAGGCTATTTACAATTTGTACAGAAACCAGATGGCAATTATAAGAGTCGAGGGGCATGAAAGGGAAGCAGTGGATTGGAAAGGAGTGAGACAGGTTTGCAGCCTCTCCCCAATGTTATTCAATCTGTATATTGAGCAAGCAGTAAATGAAACGAAAAAAAAATTCGGAGTAGGTATTAATATTCATGGAGAAGAAATAAAAACTCTGAGGTTTTGTAATTCTGTCAGAGACAGCAGAGGACTTGGAAGGGCAGTTGAACGGAATGGAAAGCGTCTTGAAAGGAGGATATAAGATGAACATCAACAAAGGCAAAACGAGGATAATGAAATGTAGTCGAGTTAACTCAGGTGATGCTGAGGGAATTAGATTAGGAAATGAGACACTTAAAGTAGTAAAGGAGTTTTGCTATTTGGGAAGCATAATAACTGAGGGTGGTCGAAGTAGAGAGGATATAAAATGTAGACTGGCAACGGCAAGGAAAGCGTTTCTGAAAAATAGAATTTTGTTAACATCGAGTATAGATTTAAGTGTCATGAAGTCGTTTCTGAAAGTATTTGCATGGAGTGTAGCCATGTATGGAAGTGAAACATGGACGATAACTAGTTTGGACAAGAAGAGAATAGAAGCTTTCGAAATGTGGTGCTACAGAAGAATGCTGAAAATTAGATGGGTAGATCACATAACTAATGATGAGGTATTGTATAGAATTGTGGAGAAGAGGAGTTTGTGACACAAATTGACAAGAAGAAGTGACAGGTTGGTAGGACATGTTCTGATGCATCAAGAGATCACAGATTTATCATTGGAGGGAAGCGTCGAGGGTAAAAACTGTAGAGGGAGACCAAGAGATGAATACACTAAGCAGATTCCGAAGGATGTAGGTAGCAGTAAGTACTGGGAGATGAAGAAGCTTGCACAGGATAGAGTAGCATGGAGAGCTGCATCAAACCAGTCTCAGGACTGAAGACCACAACAACAACAACATATTTTTCAATTGCCGTCGTTACTACATTTTTGAAATCATTCCACATCTTTTCTAATTTTACATGTTCAGTTCCGACTGATTGGAGACTGTCTATTAAAAAGACGCTAAGAGAATTTGTATTAGCTTTTTTTAAATAAATATACTTTGCGCTTCTTTTTCATGGTTGTGGATGTTACAGTATTCAGTCTAGCAGCAACTGCCTTGTGGTCGCTAATCTCCTTATTCCTCATGATACTCCGCATTAGTCCAGGATGTTTTTTTTGCTCAGAGGTCAACTACGCTTTCGCAACCATTTACGCTTCGAGAGGGCTCATGAACTAATTGTTCGAAATAATTTTCTGAGAAAGCATTCAGTACAGTTTCGGATGACGTTTTATGCCTGCCGCCAGCTTTAAACGTATACTTCTTCCAGCATATCGAGGGTAGATTGAAGTCACCACAGGAGGGACGACTGCATCTGGCTTAGAGGCTTCCTTAGCTACAGAAAACGCCCGAAACCTGTTTAACAAACGAACCAGGAAGGCCCTACGGTCGGCTGCAGAGAAATTCTTTCACTGTCCACCAGCCTTTGGAATGATCCCCTACTGGACCACGGATGAGAGATCAAGCTCAGTGCAGGCAGTACCTGGGGCAGCCACAGCAGTGAAGCAGTCGGGGACACATGGGATATGCTCGATATCCCTCACATCAACATGTCTGACCCTGCACAGTGATACCCCTTGGCAGCAGCCGAAAGCTATGTGACAGAAGCGAACACTGCCTGGAGCTGTTAGTGAAGGTCGCCAACTCTGCTCGCATCTTTACCCAGCAATTACAGTTACCATCCATTACTGAAGTCGCTCCTGCCTGTAGCTCATGGAAATATATAATAAACGAACGGTGTACTCGCATTATTAGTGGCAGTAAACCATGGTGCACTCTCACTAACAAGCCCAATTAGATGGTTTTCAGATTTTGCTGTCATTTACCGTCTTATAAAGTCATCACATGACCAAAACGAGTTGCAAAATCATTTATATAAGATATCTGTACGGTGTGAAAAGTGGCAATTGACCCTGCATAAAAAAAATGTGAATTTATTCACTTGGTTATGCAATAAATTGCACAATTCTTAATACTGTAAATTCAACTAAATACTTATGGATTACAATTACAAATAACCTAAACTGGAATGATCACATAATTTTACAAGCTGCGACATCGTCGCGAAAAAACACAGTGACCCGTATATGTAATAAGTTTCCTTTAATTTACGTCTATGGTCACAATCTTTTCTGTTTAACAGATTACCGGTTTCGGTCTCTAATGACCGTCATCAGATCTCCAGCAAAAAATGGGAAAGTATAAATACACTCGCAAACTGTATACAGCTTAATAACAATACATACAGCATATTGAAAAGAAGTACTGACAAAATTTACATTTGTGCGCTCTAAATGTGAAGAGGCATACCTGTCTCATAAAATCAAAGTCCTAATGCACTGCAGCCATTGTGGCATAGTCAACTGTTAAATGCGAAATCAGCACCAGCATCGTCAAATACATATAAATCACATCACATGCGCGAGTCATGTTGTCAGTAAAACTACTGTTTAAAACTAGCTGCCGTACACTAGCCACAATATATTTCTGTAGTAAGTTGACCAGATGTCCCTAATGTCAGCATACACTATTTCTCAATAATTAATTGAAACAGCGAAAATAAAAGGAGGGACACAATAGTTAAAATCTGTGATAAGCTTATAAAGTATAAAAAGTGTTACAGTAGTAAAAAGCAATAAAAAGAACACAACAAAAGTAATATTGTTAAAAAGACGAAGAGTTAAAAAACAGTGGTTGACATGTGGTCTAGAGCCAATATTCTTGCCAATAACATAAAAATTAAACACCGTTGATATTGCACCAGGTAATATAAACAACATAAAACAAATCGCTAAAGGAGCCACAAATGAAAGGATATAGAGTTCTGCACATAATCAGCGCCCTCTGTTAGCGCTAGCTCTTGAATCCCGCACAGGCGGGAAGTAGTTGGAGGAATGTGACCGGCAGAGGGCCCCTCGTACCCTGCGGTACTTTGTTGCAAGCAAAGAATGATAAAATTCCATAACAGTGGATGATCACATAGATAATGTTGTGGGTAGAGCAAAACAAAGACTGCGATACATTGACAGAGCACTGAGAAGATGTAACACGTCTGCTAAGGAGACTGCTTACACCTTGCTTGTCTGCCCTATTCTGCAGTATTGCTGGATAATGTGGGATCCGTATCAGGTGGGGCTGGCAGAAGACATCAAAAAAGATCAAAAAAGGTTGGCTCGTTTTGTATTATCGTGACACAGGGAAGATAATGCCATTGACATGATATGTGAATTGGTGTAGCAATCATTAACCCAGTGGTGTTTTTCATTGTGACAGGATCTTCTCATGAAAGAGCAATCACCAGTTTTCTCCTCTGGTTGTGAAAACATCCTACTGGCAACCACCTACCTAGGGAGAAACGACCATCACGATCAAATTAGCGAAATGAGGGCTCGCACAGGAAATTTTAAGTGCTCGTTTTCCCCGCACGCCATTCGAGAGTGGAACGGTAGAGAGGTGGTTCAATGAAACCTCTGCCTGGAACTCTATTGTGAATAGCAGAGGAATGACGTAGATGTAGATGTGGATACATGGACTATCACATAAGTTAAAATAATTATGTGTTATACATATTAAATTGAGTATCCTATCCACCCATAGTAACTAAAACCTGCATAAAGGATTCCAACACACCGACAGCAGCAACTATAAATGCAACAGACATAGAAGAAGGTGTACTTAAGACACTTAAGTACACCTAACAAGAACACTCACACAACACGAATACAGAGGAGCAACAGAACAAAAAGACGACAACTAGAAATAATTAAATGAGGATACAAAAAATAAAGAGCTGAATTTGAATGCAGAGGCGCTCAGTCAAGAAAGCTAGTTGCAACCTATATCAGTGTGCGGAAAGCGCAGCAAACAGACTGACACCTCACGTCGCCGTATGGTCTGCTCCATGCGATCTTGTCCGTGAGAGTGGGGAGGGGTGGAGGGGGAGGGAAGAGCAGTGAGCTACTTTGCAATCTGCTCCCTAACAATAGTGGAAAGCATTAGCTAGAGAGACGGCTTACGGTCCAATCGGTGAGAGTGGTGGGGAGCTGTAGGGAGGCGACTGATGCCTGGGTCGCTTTGCGATACGCTCCGACGTCAGCTTTTATGCTCGATGCTTACACATTGCGAGTGCGATGCTAATGCAAAGGATAAGAAGTAGCAACTCACTCAAAAGTATGTAAACGTTTGTTGAGCTTCCGAAATTTCAGACATTCTTTTGAAATAAAGTGTGGAAACATGATGCTGGTACTGTTTTCTCCTTTAGTGTGTCATACTGGATCATCGTTGGTCGTCTGTCTCGGCAGCTGCACTGCAGCGCAGCGAATTGTGAAGTAAAGTTTTTTTTTTTCCACTCGGAGACTCGGTGTTGTGCTACGCTTACTTTCATATCATCATAATTAGTATTACTATTGAGATGGCTGAATGGGTACTGACCCACAGCCAATAAATTGAAAAAAAATTTATCACTCTTTATTTTCTGTTTTCATGGGTGAGAGAAACTCGTGTTCTAATAAGGTAAGTAAGTTCTCGTGTGCACAATGTCTGTAACACATTTTTTGTAGCTTGGGAAACGTCTTCTTAAGGATGTGGGGTGGGTCGTCATTGCAGCAACCTACTGCAGAATTTTCATACTGCTCATTGAAACTACAAGAGACGCCTTCTGAAATCAGTTGGGATACCATTCATCTTTTCCGAATCATCCACCATCCACTCTCTTCTAGGATCGGGCTCTTTGAATTAATTCAGAAGCGGACTGCCCATCTCCAGTATCCAGGAGTTAGTGTCACTTTTAGCGTTGTTGACCCATTTAGGAGGTACACATTTATGTGCGGCAGTGAGGAGTGTCCTTCTACAAAATACCAGTCCATTGCTTAGAGTTCTCTTCACGATGACCATTTTGTAAATCGTTGAAATGGACCTGTTCTCAGTGACAGCAGCGCTTCCTGTCAGGTTTAAATCCTGTTGTCAGACAATGGAAAATCAAGGGTGGAATGTACCAATATTATGAAAAGGATAGTTGCTAATCACCGTATAAGAGGCAAGAAAAAAAGACTGTCGGAAAGTGAACTTTCGGCCAATAAGGACTTTGTCGAAAATAGACAACATACGAGCGCACACACTCACGTAAACGCAACTAAAACACGTGACCGCATTTTCTGGCAGCTGAGGCCACGAATTCTTGTCCTCTGCCAGAGATTGCATGCCACAACAGCACTTGCATCCTACATTCTCGATTATTTGAAGCATGTACTCCAATCTGTGTCTTCCTCAACAATTTTTGCCTGTTACAGTTCCCTCTAGTATCGTGGAAGTTATTCCCTGACAGCTTAACAGATATGCTATAATGTTGTCCCCACTTCTTGTATTCGGGAGAAAGACGGTTCAATCTCGCGTCCGGCCCTCCTGTTTTAGGTTTTCCGTGATTTCTCTAAATCACTTCAAGTAAATGCCGGAATGGTTCCTTTGAAAGGGCGCGGCCGACTTCCTTCCCCATCCTTCCCTAATCCGATGAGACCGATGACCTCACAGTTTGGTCTCCTCCCCCAAAAATCAACCAACCAACCCACTTCTTGTCAGTGTTTCCCATAAACTCATTTCCTCGCCGATTCTATGGACAACCTCCTCATTCCTTACCTTAATGTCCAAATTTTCAACGCTCTCCTGTATCAGTGCATCTCAAATGCTTCGACTCTCTTTTGCTACAGCTTTCCTGCAATCCATGTTTCACTACCATACAATTCCGTACTGCAAACGTACATCCTCAGAAATTTCTTCCTTAAATTAACGCCTATTTGTGAGCAGTACCCTTCTCTCGGGCAGAAATGCCCTTTCTGACAGTGCTAGTTTGCTTTTTATGTCCTTCTGTTGGTCATGGGTTCTTTTATTGACTAGGAAAATTTCTTGGCTTCATCTACTTCGTGATCCCCAACTGTGGTGTTAAGATTCTCGCAGTTCTCAATCTATTACTTCTCATTACTTTCGTCTTCCTTCGATTAAATCTCAACCCATATTCTGTCGTCATTAGACTCTTCATTTCCATTCAAAAGTCCTATAATTATTCTTTACTTTTAGTAAGGACAATTACGTAACCAGTCAATCTTATGATTAATATCCTTTAACCTTGAATGTATATCCCACTCTCGAACATTTCATTGTTTCGTTTTTTGTCTTCCGGTCTTATTGTTCCCTCTTGGTTCTTGTACGTACTAAAAATTTCTAATCTTTCCATATAGCCCGCATCTCGTGGTCGTGCGGTAGTGTTCTCGCTTCCCACGCCCGGGTTCCCGGGTTCGATTCCCGGCGGGGTCAGGGATTTTCTCTGCATCGTGATGGCTGGGTGTTGTGTGCTGTCCTTAGGTTAGTTAGGTTTAAGTAATTCTAAGTTCTAGGGGACTTATGACCACAGCAGTTGAGTCCCATAGTGCTCAGAGCCAATCTTTCCATATAGCCACTACTATTTTTCTCAGAATTTCTAACATATTGCACCATTTTAAGTTGTTGAATGCTTTTTCTGTATAGACAAATACTACGATCGTCTCTTGACATTTTTCTGTCTTGCTTCCATTATCAACCACAACGTCAGAATTGCCTCTCTGGTGCATTGGTAAAGCCAAACTGATCGTCATCTAAGTCTTCTCAATTTTTGTCGGTTCTTCGGTGCTCATATACGACGCGATTAATATTATTTTAGTGGCCTTATTTGTAGCCTTAGCCTTACAACCGGCAGAAAGCATAGTGTGCCATTTTCGTTCGACAATGCCCCAACGCTACGGTTCTCATTCAATTTATGCACGGCGGAAGCGTCGTTGTCTGGGGATTATTTAAATCGATCGATAATTTTAAGTCTATAAAACATTCTTCTAAAATTACGTTTTAAGATAAAATTTTGATTTACAACAAAATGTAGGTATCACATCACATTTATTGTATTTCCCTTACATTTCACTGTTATAAAACAGATCTTCATTTCCATAAACCTTCACCACTTCTCTCAAAATGTTTCCATGGCACACATGGTTTCTTGGGTGCTGTGGTTTTCACTTAAAAGTAGGCCCCAAAACCGAAGCCAGGCTTCATTACTTATAAATTCTATATTTTGGCGAACCACCCCACCCCAACTCTTGTTCTTATAGTCTGGATTATAGCTGAGGGACTGATCAGGAATGGACGAGTGCTAATTTTTTTGACGCATCATGATTACTACAGACATAGCTTTCGTAATAAAGAGATCTTTGATCGACAGAGAAACTAATACAATTTCTGGTGGCGAAGACTACTAAGGAGCTGCAGTTATTCAACCATACAATTTCCCAGAGTTTCTTATTTAAGTATGCATCTGTCACATTTTGCAATGGAAGAAAGTTTGAGTACAAATGAAATGAATTTGCAATATTATTCATGTATCCTACGTCCTTTAGTGCCAGGAGTCTCCGAAGAGCACTTTTCATTCGAGCAGAGGGGCTGCATCCTTAGAGAAAATGGAGTCTTTCGGGAAAGGAAGGTATTCAGAAGGAGTTGCTTATGGCCTGTACCTAAGGACCAACCCCGGCTTTTGCCTAATTGAAAATAGGAAACTACAGATAACCATTTCCAAGGTAGCCGGCAGATAGATTTAAACCACCTCGCCTCCGGAATCCAGGGTTTGCTAGCTCACACCTAACCTCGAGATTTCAGACACTCATATAGGTACCAAACGTATGTAAAAGAGTATCAACCAAAACTCCTGTTTAGTTCGTACTATGTGCTGTCGACCAGCAGAACGGCCGTAAACGTAACACCAGACCTACACATTACAGGAAATGCACAACTGTTAGTAACTAATAAGCATAGCTTCCATGGGGAAGTTGGAAGAACGTTAGGGCATCGTATCTAGCGTCGTGGGTTCATATCCCAATGATGATAAATTCTTTTGTACTGCATGCGTGAAAATGTTATGTGGAGCTATTAATACTTCCGCACGCATGATGCAGTAGTTTCTTTATTCTACTGATCCGATAATTTACTCTGTGAAACTACAAATGCAATAGCCGCTTCATGAAGACTGGTATCTGTTCTGTCGCACTATCCGACGGAACACCGCACCTTTCTAAACAAATAAACTGTATAGGTTTGCAGTTTGCTACTTTGTCGCGCCGGGTAGCCGCGCGGTCTAAGGCACATAGCCACAGTTCGCGCGGTTGCCCTTCCCCCCCCCCCCCCTCCTCCGTTGGTGGTTCGAGTCCTCCCTCGGGCATGGGTGTATGTGCCGTCTTTAGTTTAAGTTAGATTAAGTAGTGTGTAAGCCTAGGGACAGATGACCCCAAAAGTTTGGTCCCATAGGAACTAGACAACACCACATAACACGATCGAAATCAGTGTTTTGGTTGATATTCTATCTACATACAATGTCTGGTAACGCCCTGAGTGTCTGACATCTGGATGTATGTGAGTCAGCGGCTCAACATCCACAGCTGCTCTAAGTCGCTAGAGATTTTAGAAAAACTGGTTGTTGAATATAGTGCTAAAATTAAATAAATTGCATCTCAAGGAAAGATTAAATTCTATCGCTGCGTGTTTTTGTTTTGATTGTGCATGTTTAATCATTTGATAGTGAATCAATGCGTGCATACTTTTCGATTTAATTGTGGATGGAATTTCTGTCTACAGTTATTAAAATTCACTCCTGGAAATGGAAAAAAGAACACATTGACACCAGTGTGTCAGACCCACCATACTTGCTCCGGACACTGCGAGAGGGCTGTACAAGCAATGATCACACGCTCGGCACAGCGGACCCACCAGGAACCGCGGTGTTGGCCGTCGAATGGCGCTAGCTGCGCAACATTTGTGCACCGCCGCCGTCAGTGTCAGCCAGTTTGCCGTGGCATACGGAGCTCCATCGCAGTCTTTAACACTGGGAGCATGCCGCGACAGCGTGGACGTGAACCGTATGTGCAGTTGACGGACTTTGAGCGAGGGCGTATAGTGGGCATGCGGGAGGCCGGGTGGACGTACCGCCGAATTGCTCAACACGTGGGGCGTGAGGTCTCCACAGTACATCGATGTTGTCGCCAGTGGTCGGCGGAAGGTGCACGTGCCCGTCGACCGGGGACCGGACCGCAGCGACGCGCGGATGCACGCCAAGACCGTAGGATCCTACGCAGTGCCGTAGGGGACCGCACCGCCACTTCCCAGCAAATTAGGGACACTGTTGCTCCTGGGGTATCGGCGAGGACCATTCGCAACCGTCTCCATGAAGCTGGGCTACGGTCCCGCACACCGTTAGGCCGTCTTCCGCTCACGCCCCAACATCGTGCAGCCCGCCTCCAGTGGTGTCGCGACAGGCGTGAATGGAGGGACGAATGGAGACGTGTCGTCTTCAGCGATGAGAGTCGCTTCTGCCTTGGTGCCAATCATGGTCGTATGCGTGTTTGGCGCCGTGCAGGTGAGAGCCACAATCAGGACTGCATACGACCGAGGCACACAGGGCCAACACCCGGCATCATGGTGTGGGGAGCGATCTCCTACACTGGCCGTACACCACTGGTGATCGTCGAGGGGACACTGAATAGTGCACGGTACATCCAAACCGTCATCGAACCCATCGTTCTACCATTCCTAGACCGGCAAGGGAACTTGCTGTTCCAACAGGACAATGCACGTCCGCATGTATCCCGTGCCACCCAACGTGCTCTAGAAGGTGTAAGTCAACTACCCTGGCCAGCAAGATCTCCGGATTTGTCCCCCATTGAGCATGTTTGGGACTGGATGAAGCGTCGTCTCACGCGGTCTGCACGTCCAGCACGAACGCTGGTCCAACTGAGGCGCCAGGTGGAAATGGCATGGCAAGCCGTTCCACAGGACTACATCCAGCATCTCTACGATCGTCTCCATGGGAGAATAGCAGCCTGCATTGCTGCGAAAGGTGGATATACACTGTACTAGTGCCGACATTGTGCATGCTCTGTTGCCTGTGTCTATGTGCCTGTGGTTCTGTCAGTGTGATCATGTGATGTATCTGACCCCAGGAATGTGTCAATAAAGTTTCCCCTTCCTGGGACAATGAATTCACGGTGTTCTTATTTCAATTTCCAGGAGTGTATTTACTAACAAACCCAACATTGTTCGGGATCATTGGTCTACTTTTTATAGGCAACTGTGTTTATCGCGTAAAATCGAAATGAATTCATTCCTCTGTATTTGTGAAAACACTTTTGAAATTGTGAGTCAGTCGTACAAAGAAACATGCATAATGTAAGTACAGTAACCAAATTGAGAAACATAGCTTTAATGTAAGCTGGGTGCAGCTGCTTCGCATGCCTACAGTTCAATTTTGTAAACGTCTCTTTGGCAACGCCGCTTCACAGCCCTATAAACGACTACTATTTTCGCCTACAGCCGTTTGCGCCTCGCAGTTGAAAGCTGGCAAAAGCTCTGCCAAGTTAACTCGTCTGTAGGAGTGCCTTGGTAGCACGGAATAAGTGTATTAATACTTTAAGCATGAGGCAGCAGGTTTTGCCGCATCTTATATGTACGTTCAGCGTCATGTGTAGATATTGCCTCCAAAATGTGTTTCGAACGGACGTAGTACCATTTAAACGTAATGCACGACGCGCGAGTTTTTCCCGCATTCCATTGTTTATGACGTCATCTCCTGAACTACGATAGGTAGTTTATTCTGACTCCCACAGATACTGTAGCCTCACAGCAAGAGATATGCGTGATGTGTGCCACGTTTCGTTGAAATCGCTCCAGCGGTTTAAAAGAAGATTAGGAACGAACACACAAACAGACACACGCACACAGACACACACACATAAATTCATATTTATGATATGTATCGATTACAACAAGCATAAATAGATTTTGGACGAAAGAGGATGAGGGAGGATGCAAGTTGTAGTTGGCTCTTAGAAACGAACGAACTGTAGACTGTGCAGTCATCACATACCCCTTCCGCTCTCGACAAACGCCTCATCATCGTTCTTTATCGAAAATGTTTTCATAATTGAGTACCACCTGATGACCATACTGGGAAATATTTTGACATTTGGGGTACTAATGATAGAATAATGAATAATTTTTTTTGAGAAATGCAACCATCGCCATTGGGACTACATTTTTGTTGATCAGTGCGATATTCGCACGACAAAGACAAGTCCAAAGTTGCTATGATTTTAATTTAATATTATTTGTAATGATATTTTCCGCCCTGCTGCCTTGTAATATACTGAAAAATTGCAACTCAGAAGTTCTACCAGCCTCAAAATAACGAGTCCAGTGCTAACTTTCAACTGTAGGGGACACCAATTTAGGCTATTCTAGTAGTGCGTACATAATTATAACTCTGAATAACGCAAGAGGACGAATCGAAAGCGTTTTTCCTCTTATATCTTGTTACAATTTCTTCCATAATTAGAAACTATCGCAACAGAACGGAAACAATAAACGGTAGCACGTACTTCAATCCAACAGCAAGTAAGAACTGGACATCAAAATAACTGAACTAACAAAGCAACTGAACTAACAAAACAACTGCTGAATTGAAGCAAGGTCAACAACTGGTCTTGGCTAAAATAGAGATCGGTGGTACCTTATAGTAGAAGGGATGTATAGATACTGTGTATCTAATGTAGCCTTTATGGCTATGTATAGGACGTACACCGTTTTCGTTGTATGATCGAAAATCAAAATACCTTTAAATTTTACTGCACGGATACTAGGTGATAGGGGGTCGGACCCTTTTTGACTACGCTCGTAATCGTACTTCACAGATTTCGTCCAAATTTGTGGTATTTGAAACACTTCACTAAAAATGGAAGTGACAGTAAAGGGAGCTCCAGATGGCCAAGCGTTTAGAAGAAACAGCGTCTCCTGAGCGGGTCTGCGGAGACATGAACCATTTGTGTTAGCAGTTTCCAGGCAGCGGTTGGCGCCGAGGAAAGAGTAAAGAACGGTAATCCATGGGTTGAGGGACTGAATTCCTATGTGGAAACTGTTCTCAATTTTTATTCTACTTGTACTAACAGATAATATTTCAAAGGAAAGGCCAATGAAAATTGCGGACTGCAATTAAATTTCCTTGAAGGAATTGTAATTAAGGTGTACATCAGAACTTCGTATACAAAATTAGATACTTTTGCTATTCTAGAGATGATCGTTAAAGTAGGAGAAGCAATAATTCTCGCGGCATCTAGTACGCGTTGTAAACGCCTCATTTTTACAGTTACATGTTTGTTTTCAAGTTTCTGCTCAAAAACTATCTTACTTAGTAATCTCTTGTTGAACAGTTTGGCAACATAACGGAACATATCGCCAAATATTTCCGATGGTAGACAGTGTTCTATAATGGAATGATGCAATCTTCTGGTGATGTGATTTCCTTCTCGTTCGATAAGGTAGGAACATTATTGAAGCTTTTAGATCAACTGGATATGAAAACAGACATCGAAGGGTTTCACTAGAAGAGTGCTTTTGATAGGAAGGGGTGTAAATCACGTTAACACTACACGACGGGAACCATTCTTCAACCTGAAAAAACTCGCCTTACAAGTGGGGATTTAATCGTCGTACCAACGGGCCTAACAGAAGAAATTTGCTCTTCTGCATGTGGGGCCTCATCCTCTGTCAAAACTTTTTTTTTTTTTCTATAAGGCTGTTGCATAGTTTCCCAGGCATTTATGAAGTAATAACGACTTTTCTTTGCCTATCGTTTCTGTACCTTTCAAGAAAATATTAATGACCACAATACTATGAGCACTTTGAGGCTTATCTGCGGTAAGTAACGTACAAATTTAAAATAAAACAGTAAGTTGCCGCATATGGATTCGATCCTGTGACCCTAGGATTATCGATCTGTGGTCTTCTCGCTGCGCCAATCACGCCCTGGAAATAAAACTGCTACAAATGGCTGCTGCCTCCGCTGACCTCCTCCGAAAATGCTATATTCTCTCACAAGGTGCTGATATTTTGGTCACCTTACACTTTTGCATTATCATTTGTGTTAATTAACACAGATATATTATATCAAGAGAGATCGATGGTTAAGAGAGCTGTCACTTTATTACCGAAAACGGTTCATGCTGGTTGCCTTCTCCCTAGCACAATAAACTTGCTTTCTATGGCAAAATTAGATATTTCGCTGGCAGGGAACTTTCCTAGGGCTGTGGGTAGCGAAGGGGGCCCCCGTGGACGCTGAACGTGAGAGCTGTCTAAGTGAAGCAGGACCAGGGCGACATTACAGTTATAGTTTGCTAACCGTGTTGCCGTTGGCCGTTTCGCACCAAAGTGAGGCTGTGAAACAATTCCACCTTCGCTCTAAGTGCATGGCTATGTGGAGTTCATACCCAAAGTCCTGCAGATTCATATATTTGGACGAAATCGATTATGATCACTGAGCGTGGTTCCCTTGTTAGAGCAGATCAACACGCAGTTACATGAAAAGTGGGCACATCCATAAGGCTTCGTTACAGATTGAAGACCGACTCGCTAATAGGCAGGTGCGAAGTAGAGAGAAAATGACATTGCCGCCCTGTGGTGAGTGGATGTGAAAGGGGCAATGTTTACGTAAGTAGTGGGACAAGAGGGTTATCGCCCCTCATTGCGAGTTGCCTGCGTCAGGGGTAGGTATGCACTCATGGGCAAGCTATTGTTTTCAATTGATTGACAGGTCATTAACTTATCGTTAAACTTTAATTGACAGGTCCTTAAGCTCCTGTTCTGCTAAAAGAAGCCTTGATTCACAGGCCCTTAATCTATTGTCTCGCCCCCTAGGAAACATCCAACCCACCCTCTCCCCCTCGCTGATACAGATACACTTCCAGATCCGAGTTAATCAAATAGTCCTTTTTCACTCTTATCAATATATTAACTATTTAATTAAATTCATCAATTAATTAACCCCTCCATCACTGATAACCACCACTTCCAGAAACTGGAGGGAAAAGAACTCTGTTGGTCAGTCATTTGGAGGGAATTTGATTGCAGTACATAGAACATTGTTTAAACAATTTAGACAATGTATAGAATATTGCTTAATTCTTTATGTCAGTGTATGGAATAGATTATATTTGTTTAGTAAAAGAAATTGTCAGGATATCAATTGCAGTGAATGGAATATTGTTTAAACAATTTAGACAATGTGTAGAATATTGTTTATTTAAACAATTTATTGGATTCAAAGCAGTGAATGGAATACATGGAAATTGGTGGCTCTGTAGTGGAGAAGAAGCATCACATAACAAGAAATTCAAGGGTATATTGTTTATTCATAAAAAATTCAATTTGTGGGGATAGGATTCCTCTTGCTCACTATTCTCTGCTGTTTGGATAGATATAAGTCTTGTAAGAAGTAATTACATGAGGAAAACATGCTGTATACCCTAATGTTCGGCACTGTACTCTGGGTGTCTTTATGTAATGTTTGGCCCTTTGTCAGCAGTTAACTCACTGTTCTGTAAAGTGGTTTTCCATGTCACCACCATCTGCTTAAACTATTGTATCGCATTTGATAGAAAATTAAGTATTAGTTATGTCATCCCCCATCTTCTGGTGTAATTTTCGAATTTCACATATTTTGAACGCCATTTCTGGCACACTCTACTTTGTCACCCAGCCCCACTCCGTTAAACTATTGCACCATGATTTACATAAAAATTATGCAGATTAACCTAACATTCTGCAATGAATCTGCTCTTCTGCTCCATGTCACCCACACCCTCCTGATAACTATTGTGCTGCCAACACCACATTGATATTAAAAATTTATGCAACTTAATTATGCAGATTAATTAAATCGATATCCTTCACATCTAGTTTTTTTTAAAATTCCCAGCATCCTAGTTGTGGGGGAAATCGAAGGATTATACTTTAAACATAAGACCGCTACTAAAAAACACATCGCAACACCTGACTCCTGACGCCGACGCTGCCGACTCTGCACACACTGCTAGGAGTCAGGATGCACCGGTGGCCCTCACAAAATGATGATGTGGCTGTCAACTGCCAAAACATTCACAGGCGTGAGTTTGGGTCCTGCAAGGATGAGGCAGCGGCATCCCCTTTCTTACTTGTCACTTCAAAATGCCTGTTGAAACTCATTCACCTAGGCGCCTTAACTGGCAAAGTGACACGTAGTTATCATACCTGCATGTCCTGCGAGAAGGTTACTTAGTGGCTCACACAAGCAGGCGCAGCTAGAAGGTTGTGAGTGTCATACTGATCTCACATGTCTATGCGAATAGCAGCAAAGTCTCCCTCCGTGTCGCTAAGGTCGCAGGTTCGAATCCTGCCTCGGGCATGGATGTGTGTGATGTCCTTAGGTTAGTTAGGTTTAAGTAGTTCTAAGTTCTAGGGGACTGATGACCTTAAGAGTTAAGGCCCATAGTGCTCAGAGCCATTTGAACCATTTGAATCTCCCTCCGTGTTCGCTATAGATATCTGTTGCATTGCTTCCCAGAATAACACAGGATGCGTTCTTCCTAGTCCGTCACGTGTAACGACATGCTTTCAACATATGTCTCAGAAACAGTAAATGTTCGCCCTTCTTCTCACTGCTAAGAGCCTTTATCATATTTGTACATGCTTGTGGAAACACTGTTAATCATAAAAACATTCTCGTTGTTTGGAAAGAGTGCACTATCTAAGCTCAGAGAGGAATATCAGAACAATTACACAAACAGGATTCGCACTTTACTGTCAGAACTTTCCGTAGATACCTCTCTCCCATCTTGTTCGAAATGATCTATAGAGCCTCGATGTCCCAGCAGACGGGTTCTCTTGTGAATGAGTGGGGCATTCTGGTTGACATTTACTTAATTTCATCGCCAAACTGTGGCTGCTGCCTGTGTGAGAGCACTGTAAACAATGTTTTTCTGCAGTCGAAACTTTCAGTGGCAAAATTAATTTGTACAGATCGTCATATTGCATTGACGGTTAAAACCCGCAAAATTCGTCTTCAGGTCGTCAGATGCATCCCATATACTTACCATGATGGAGTGCAGTACCCACAGTGTAAACTGCCGCCATAAACGCTGCCCATGTCTGGAGCTGCAGAAAGGATTTTCAGCCAGAGAGAGGCCAACCGGCCATCGATTACCTCCCACCCAAGGAGGATCTGAGTCTTAAGAGTTTGAGTGCTATCAGTACGCCAAAGCAAACACTCGTCACATTGAATCTTCTTAAATTACCAGTGAGTATACACTCAACACACGCCGCCCCATTGGTGACTCATCGCAGACTGGGTATTAGTTCAGTATTCACCCATCCAGGGGGAGCTGCGAGCTAAATCGTAATAAGCTGGAATCTTTCTCCAACTGAACTGGAGAACAAAGGCTAGGTCAATTCCTCTTGGCACAAAAGCGTTACTGGTCCCAACCTGCTTGCTTGCTTCCTTTCTACACCCATCTCCACACCCTGGTATTACAAGAACATAAGTATTTTCTAAAGGTTTAGCAGAATATGATATCATATTCGCGATACTTCTCGATATCAGGCACTTACAGGGTGTTTCAAAAATGACCGGTATATTTGAAACGGCAATAAAAACTAAACGAGCAGCGATAGAAATACACCGTTTGTTGCAATATGCTTGGGACAGCAGTACATTTTCAGGCGGACAAACTTTCGAAATTACAGTAGTTACAATTTTCAACAACAGATGGCGCTGCAAGTGATGTGAAAGATATAGAAGACAACGCAGTCTGTGGGTGCGCCATTCTGTACGTCGTCTTTCTGCTGTAAGCGTGTGCTGTTCGCAACGTGCAAGTGTGCTGTAGACAACATGGTTTATTCCTTAGAACAGATGATTTTTCTGGTGTTGGAATTCCACCACCTAGAACATAGTGTTGTTGGTTGCAACAAGACGAAGTTTTCACCGGAGGTTTAATGTAACCAAAGGACCAAAATGCGATACAATAAAGGATCTGTTTGAAAAATTTCAGCGGACTGGGAACGTGACGGATGAACGGGCTGGAATGGTAGGGCGACCGCATACGGCAACCACAGAGGGCAACGCGCAGCTAGTGCAGCAGGTGATCCAACAGTGGCCTCGGGTTTCCGTTCGCCGTGTTGCAGCTGCGGTCCAAATGACGCCAACGTCCACGTATCGTCTCATGCGCCAGAGTTTACACCTCTATCCATACAAAATTCAAACGCGGCAACCCCTCAGCGCCGCTACCATTGCTGCACGAGAGACATTCGCTAACGCTATAGTGCACAGGATTGATGACGGCGATATGCATGTGGGCAGCATTTGGTTTACTGACGAAGTTTATTTTTACCTGGACGGCTTCGTCAATAAACAGAACTGGCGCATATGGGGTACCGAAAAGCGCCATGTTGCAGTCCCATCGTCCCTGCATCCTCAAAAAGTACTGGTCTGGGCCACCATTTCTTCCAAAGGAATCATTGGCCCATTTTTCAAATCCGAAACTATTACTGCATCACGCTATCTGGACATTCTTCGTGAATTTGTGGCTGTACAAACTGCCTTAGACGACACTGCGAACACCTCGTGGTTTATGCAAGATGGTGCCCGGCCACATCGCACGGCCGACGTCTTTAATTTCCTGAATGAATATTTCGATGATCGTGTGATTGCTTTGGGCTATCCGAAACATACAGGAGGCGGCGTGGATTGGCCTCCCTATTCGCCAGACATGAACCCCTGTGACTTCTTTCTGTGAGGACACTTGAAAGACCAGGTGTACCGCCAGAATCCAGAAACAACTGAACAGCTGAAGCAGTACATCTCATCTGCATGTGAAGCCATTCCGCCAGACACGTTGTCAAAGGTTTCGGGTAATTTCATTCAGAGACTACGCCATATTATTGCTACGCATGGTGGATATGTGGAAAATATCGTACTATAGAGTTTCCCAGACCGCAGCGCCGTCTGTTGTTGAAAATTGTAACTACTGTAATTTCGAAAGTTTGTCTGCCTGAAAATGTACTGTTGTCCCAAGCATATTGCAACAAACGGTGTATTTCTATCGCTGCTCGTTTAGTTTTTATTGCCGTTTCAAATATACCGGTCATTTTTGAAACACCCTGTAGCAATGTGCTACCAATCGCTTTCACGCTGTAATTCGGGAGATAAGGACTGCAAATTATTTCTCTAGAAATCCGAAATTTAGTGCGGTGGAGCGTTCTGTTAACTACTGAGTAACTAGAAGCTTACCTCGTAGGCAAAGAGCTTTGTGTGAAAACTCGAAGAAAATGTGGGATACTTATATTTCCACTCGTGAATACCGATGTCGGTGATATGAGAGATTACAAATCATCCTTATAATTTACAAAGTCTACTAATGTGTTTCTCACGTCTGTAGAACCAGCAGACCAGTCTATCAGACGTCATTCACCTGCTAAATGCACACAATATACACCACAATCGATGATCTCTCAACCAAACAAAGGTGGGAAATGTGCAGAGGCAGCCAACCATACAATTTACATGGGAGGGAAAAATGGTCCAGCGCAAACACATGTCCATACTGCGTCTTCTGAAACTTCCATGGAGAAGAACACACGCAATCACAAAGGCATCAAAACGCATACTGAGTAACAATTCGCTATTCAGCTGTCTAGAGGGCGATCGTTGTAGTTACATTTAAATATTACGACATTCGACAATGAACGAAGTATCGGAAACATACCCTGCTGACGGTTGTGGCTCTGGAGATAAGAATATCTCTAACATTCTTATGACGTGACATACTTTCCAAAGTAAAAGAAAATGTCTTCCTTTGCTGCTATCGCAGTATTTCACGTTAAATCCATACCTTCCCTTACGACAGCATATGTTGGAACACACACACACACACACACACACACACACACTTTATAACACTGATGCTCAAAATGAACCTACTACTAAGTATAATACTCCACCACTAACTGCTGGCGATTCGTAAAAATATTGAGCGAATATCAGCGATGGGTGGATATGTCTCAAACGTTTTTCTTGCGAATGGTACGCAGTGTCCTAGAAAGAGGGATGTAATCGTCTTACAAGCCATCAGATATTAAAAACACGATCGCAACAACTATGTTTTGTCAAAAGCGGTCTTGGTTCTAAATATTCTCAAAAGTATGGCTAACGATATCCATGTTCAAAACTTTACAATCCTTATAAATCGAGGTATGACGTCACCTCCGAATGAAGTGGTTTCTCCCGACAAATACCACGACACTGAATATAGTCTGTGATTGCCGCAGTGTATATTATTAGACCGACAGTGCGGTTATAAGTCACCAACAGATTTAAGCTCGTAATATTATCACCGAATTTTGAAAGTGATTTGGCTGAGGAATGCATTATGATGCCTGCATTTACAGCTCCCTCAAGCACCACTAGATATATCTCCAGTATTAGTAACGCATTCTGACTGAGTGACACGTGAGAGGTTCTGCATAGTATCCACAAGGTTATAGGATATGTTTGATTGAGAAGGATCACAAACACTAGATGATGTGATGATCGAGGTCGTAAGAAATATACAATAGCTTAAGAAATCTCTACTGCTTCGCTTTCCTGTAGTAATGCTGTCTGAGAATTGTATTGAAGTATTTACATTCAACAACATACCTTCTGTACATAGAATGCAATGGATAAGTCTTTCATTGATTACAGCCATCAGTGAATCATATTGTTGGCACCCTGAGGGACACGGATCTGCTTTAGACAGCAGTACCTGTATGTAGTTTGGAGATGCACCACAATGCTGTAGCAAAATCCTCGTCCATCTCCGAGTTCCCGTGCTGTCATTTACACAACCTCGGGTTGCTGGAATGGACTTCGTTTGGTGCTGACCTTACACATTTTAAACTGTTGGTGGTGCTACGACAACCCGTTAAGATTTCTATTGAATAGTGAAAACACGGTCCTGTCACACTAACTCCGGTCAATCTGTTTCTACACGAGCTGCATAAGGTAGTAGATATAGCTGTCTCCGACTTCTGCTCAGTTCCGATTTAAATTGGAAAGATCACATGCCCAAATCTGCAGAGTGGCAGTGCAGAGTCTGAGTGGGCAGTAGAAACAAAAATATTACTGTAGCAAATAGGTTCGAAAAAGGTGACTCGTTAAGAGATATGGGAGTGCCAGGAATGTAATTCACTAGCGGCTGTAATCCTTCTCCATAGGATCCAACATAGGTACATGGTTGAATGTAAAGACTTGCTTCCGATTCACAGATAGCATTTCTACTGGAAAGCGAATTTCTAGAGTTCTGCAAAACTAGTGTACATTTCTTACGAATTGAATCAGCACACCATCTGCTGTTTGTGATCCTTCTCAATCAACCATCGGCAGTAGCCCAGTGGATATATCGCAGGACTTCTGACACGGCACTCAGACAAAGTGCGTTCCAGATACTGGAGAAATATCTAGTGGTGCATGAGGGAGCTGTATCTACATCTAAATGTACTTGATTACTCTGCTATTCACAATAAAGTGCCTGGCAGAGGGTTCAATGAACCACCTTCAAGCTGCCTCTCTACCGTTGCACTCTCGAATGGCGCGCGGGAAAAACATGCACTTATAATTTCCTGTGCGAGCCCTGATTTCTCTTATTTTATCGTGATGATCTCTCTATCTAGGTGGGTGCCAACAGAATGTTTTCACGAGAAGATCCCGTCGCAACGAAAAACGCCTTTCTTTTAATAATTGCCACTCAAATTCACGTATCATATCTGTGACACTATCTCCCCTATTTCACGATAATACAAAACGAGCTGCCCTTCTTTGGGCATCCGTCAGTCCCACCTGATGCGGATCCCACACCGTACAGCAATACTCCAGAATAGGGCGGAAGAGCGTGGTGTATGCAGTCTCTTTAGTAGACCTGTTGCACCTAAGTGTTCTGCCAATGAAAGGCTGTGTTTGGTTTGTTCTACCCACAATATTATCTATGTGATCGTGCCAATTTTGGTTATTTGTAATTGTAATCCCTAAGTATTTAGTTGAATTTACAGCCATCAGATTTGTATGACTTACCGAAATTTAGCTGATTTCTTTTAATAATCGTGGAACAGCTTCACACTTTTCCTTAATCAGGGTCAATAGCCACTTTTCGCACCATACAGATATCTTATCTAAATCATTTTGGAAGTTGTTTTGATCATCTGATGACTTTACAAGAAGGTAAATGAGAGCATCAGCCGCAAACAATCTAAGATGGCTGCTCAGATTGTCTCCTATGTCGTTAATATAGATCAGGAACAATAGAGGTCCTATAACACTTCCTTGGGGAACGCCGTATATTACTTCTGTTTTACTCTATGGCATTCCGTCTGTTTCAACGAACTGTGACCTCTCTGACAGGAATGTTGCAGTGTTTGTCTGGAAAAGCCACTTCATACGGAGTTAATGCCATACCTCGATATATAATTCTTGTATAGTTATTAACAGGGATATTGCTAGTGATATTTGTGAGCACCTGTAGAACAAAGAACGCTTGTGACAGTAACATAGTTGTGGCGAAAGTCTTTCAAAATTTGGCGGCCTACAAGACGATTACACCCCTCTTTCTGAGACACTGTTGTAACACTAGCAAGAAAAACTTCTGAGACATGTCCACCCATCGCTGATTTTCGCTCAGTATGTTTTCGTATCGCCAGCAGTTATTGGCGGACTATTGTGCTTAGTAGTAGGGAATGCGTGATAGATTCATCTTGAGGAGCATCAGGGTTATATATATATATATATATATATATATATATATATATATATATATATAGTGCGGTCAGAAAATGTCTGAAACGCTTGTAGTGATGTTGCAGGGCAGGTTGTACTGAGATCTGAGATATGAACGTTACAAAAACAATTCGATATGTTGCGCCGTTTCCGAGTTATTTAGCATTGAAGTTAGCCAATCAGATCTCTGCGCGCGTAAATTCAAGTTTCAGCTAATGAGACAAATATATATATCCATGTTAAAAACTTTACAATCCTTATAAATCGAGGTATGACGTCACCTCCGAATGAAGTGGTTTCTCCCGACAAATACCACGACACTGAATATACCACGACACTGAATATAGTCTGTGATATACATACATATATATATATATATATATATATATATATATATATATATATATATATGTGTGTGTGTGTGTGTGTGTGTGTGTGTGTGGGTACGTGTTCCAACATGTGCCAAGAAAATGATAATGATTATGTCCTGTCACAAGGGAAGGAATGGATTTGACGTGGAGTACTGTGATAGCTGCTAAGGGAATGAATATTTATTTTTACTTGGAAAAGTATGTCAAGTCATAAGAATGGTAGAGATATTTGTCTTTCCAGATCCACAGCTGTCGGAGGGTATATTTCCGATACTTCACTCACTGTCGAATGTCATCCAGTTTAGACTGCAGTCGTAATATTTAATTATAAGTATAGCGGTCAAATATCTATGTAGCCGGTGTCCTAGGATGATTCCTTCTGGGGTGCTGGCGCACAACTCCAGTGGACTGTGTCGGGAATGGTTCATGTTTCCAGCTAACAGCATGAGTCGTCGAAATGGAGAGACCGGTTGGGGTACAGGCAAGTAGCTGAGCTAACCGTTTCAGTCTCTAGAAAGCTGAATACCGAACTAATACTCAGTACGTGTTTGGCAGCATGTTTTGTGGTGTTTTCTCCATGGAAATTTCAGAAGATTCAATAAGGAGACGTGTTTGTGCTGGACTATTATTCCCTCCCTTGTAAAATGTACGGCTGACTGCTTCTGCACATTTCCCGTCTTTATTTTGTTGAGAGAACATCGATGGTGGAGTGTGTTGTGTGCATGTGGCAGGTGAAAGACTAGCAGAAGACATGTTTGCTGTTTCTCTAGACATGAGAAACACTTCAGTTAACTTTGTAAATTATAGGGATGATCTGGAATCTATTATATCACCGACATCGGTATTCATGAGTGTAAAAATGAGTTGTTTTCGAGTTTTCACATAAAGCTCTTCGCAAACAAGATAATTTCCTAGTTACTCAGTAGTTCGTAGTAAGCTCTACTTCGCTAAAGTTCCGGATTTCTGCAACACTAATTTGCAGTCAGTATCTCCGATATTACAGCGTGGAAGCGATCAGTAGGATATTGCTAAGTGCTTGATATCGAGAAGTATCGTGAAAATCGTATCATACTCTGGCAAACCACGTGAAAATACATATGTTCTAGTAATACCAGAATCGGGAGACTCGTGTAGAAAGCAAGCAAGCAAGCAGGTAGGGACCAGACACAGTAACGTCTTTCTGCCGAGGGGAACCAACCCAGGATTTGTACACCAGTTCAGAGAGTCCCAGAAACCTTCCAGCTTATGACGATTTGGCTTGTGGCTCCCCCTGGTTGGGTGAATAGTGAACTAACACGTAGTTTGCATTGAATCGCCTTGAGAACTGCGTGACTTAAGTGTATACTCTGCAAGAATTTGAGGAGGTTCATTACGACTAGTGTTTGGTTTTGGGGTACAGATAGCGTTTGAACTCCTACCACTTAGATCCTCCTGGAATGGGAGGTCGTCCATGGCCGGCTGACCTCTCTCTGGTTGACAAGCCCTTCTGCCGCTGCAGCCATGGCAAAGTTTATGGTGGCAGTTTCCTCCATCGGCGCTGCACTGCGTCATGGTGAGTACGTGGGATTCAAATGGTTCAAATGGCTCTGAGCACTATGGGACTTAACATCTGAGGTCATCAGTCCCCTAGAACTTAGAACTACTTAAACCTAACTAACCTAAGGACATCACACACATCCATGCCCGAGGCAGGATTCGAACCTGCGACCGTAGTGGTCGCGCGGCTCCAGACTGTAGCGCGTAGAACCGCTCGGCCACTCCGTCCGGCTACGTGGGATTCATTTGGTGATCTGTGGGCCAATTTTGTGGGGTTTAACTGTCAGTGTGATATGGCGATCTGTATAAAACAGTTTTGTCACTGAAAGTCTCGTCTGAAGAACAAAATGGTGGACAGTCCTCCCATACAGGCAGCTGCAGCAGTTTCGCGGGTAAATTCAGTAAGAGGCAATCCGAACGCTCCATTCATTCACAAGGTATCTTTTGTGCTGGGACATCGGAGGCCCTACAGACCGTTTCGAACAAGATGGGGGCAAGGCATCTACAGAAAATTCTTAGCGTAATGTGCGAATTCTGTTTGTATATTTGTCCTGATTTTCCCCTCTTTGCTTAGACAGTGCTCCCTTTCTAACAATAAGAATGTTCTTATGATTAATGGTGTTTTTGCGAGCATACACAGACGTTATGAAAGCTTTTAGTGGTAGAAAAAGGTCAAACGATAAACGTTTCTGAGACATATGTTAGAAGCAGAATGTTACACATGATGGACGGGGTGTCCCATTAGGATCACTAGGAAGAATGCATCCTGTGTTATTCTGGGAAGCACTGCAACAGATTCCTACAGCGCATCCAGATGGAGATAGTCATGTGACATCAGAATGAGACTGAGGCGAGGTTGAGCCATTAGTTGACCATCTCGCTGGACTCGTAGGTATGAATGCTATTCATCGTTGTGCTAGCAATGTTATCTAGGTGAGCAAGTGTTTCGATAGGTATTTCCCAGGTGTCATGTATGAAAGGCATGTTGCTGCCTTATCTTTGCTAGCCGGCCGGTGTGGCCGTGTGGTTAAAGGCGCTTCAGTCTGGAACCGCGTGACCGCTACGGTCGCAGGTTCGAATCCTGCCTCGGGCATGGATGTGTGTGATGTCCTTAGGTTAGTTAGGTTTAATTAGTTCTAAGTTCTAGGCGACTGATGACCTCAGAAGTTAAGTCGCATAGTGCTCAGAGCCATTTGAACCATTTTTTTCATCTTTGATCAACTCGAACTGATACCTGCACATGGTTCAGCAGCTAGGGGTCGCGTCGTCACTTCGTGGAGGCCACTGGTGCATCCTGACTTCTGGCAGAGTGTGTGAAGTTGGCGGAATTGGCATCGGTCGTCAGGTGGTTTGATGTGCTTTTTACTAACGATCATGTGTTTGAAGCATATTCAATTGATTTCCCCCATCAAAATGTTCTGGGAATTAAAAAAAAAGCTACCCGATAGATGTGAAAGATATCGATTTAATTAATGTGGATAATTAATTTGTGTATATTTTTTATATCAATGTGGCGCTAGCGGAACAAGAGTTAAGGAAGAGAGTGTGGATGAAATGGAGCAGAACAGCAGGTTATGTGCAGAACACCAGGTTACTGTGCATAATTTCTATGTAAAACGCAGTACAATAGTTTAAATGGGTGGGGCTGGGTGACAAAGAAGAATACGCTAGAAGTGGCGTTCAAGAGCATGTGAAATTCGAAAAGTGTACCAGAAATGGTTGGATAGCACAACTAACTACATAATTTGCTATCAAAGGGGGTACAATAATTTGTAAGGATTTTACTTAACACCTGTTTGTTTAACCTTTAAATCTAAAGGGGATGGAAGAGCTGCCCCATTAAAGTGGACATTTCAGTTCCGGTGGGTTTATTAGCTACCCAAAACAACTGAAACGTCCCCTTAGAAAAATTTGTGAGTTACTGTGCTGATAAAACTCTTATGCTATTTGATTTTCAAACAACTGAGCAAAACTGAATGTACTCCGACATTTCGCTCTTTACCTATTCTGGTCAACACTAAACTGACACACAATATTTTTTAGCGCAACGCAATCTGACTTTCAATAATCCCTACAAGAGAATGGCCCTGACTAAATTAACCTATACATTTCACAAATCACTTACCTCACAAAAATCTTCGTTGCTCGAACTACTGCAATACAGCGAGCGCCACTACTGCCAGCTAAATAAAAGATTCTAACTACTGAAGGCACTAATTAACTGATAGAGAGCAAACAATGTATTTACCTTAATAGTTTACAAAAGTCGTAATATATATATATAGCAGTTAATGAAATCCAGTCTTACAAATGTACTGTCTCCGATGGACATACGTCCAGATCATCCGCTCTCAAAAATCCGCCATCTCACTTCCCTACATCCACCACTGCGGGTGGCTCACCTCCAACTGCGCAACGCTACGCGCTGTTAACAGCCAACTGCCCAACACTACAATAGCCAACAACAATGCAAACCAGCCACAGACTGCACACAGCACAGTCAGTGATTTTCATACAGAGCGCAACGTGGCGTTACCAATATAAAAACCAAAACAGCCTACTTAAACAATCACACAAAATTTGACGGTCGCCACTCGGGAAAGATTATTTAAGAGACTCTCATTACATAAAGTCATATGCAAGTTAATAAATTATTAGCCAAACATTAAGAACCACCACTCAAGTAAAATATGACCACCTTAACTTTAACAAAGCAACTCTAGTAAGGACACAAATGTGTAACAACCAAAACAAGGCCCAAGCCTGTAAGCCCGAAGTTTAACCATGAACAGTGTAACCGACTGAGACAAGTAATACTTAACTTCCATCCAAGATGTGGCTGTGTTTGCAACTCCATGTCGAGTAGGCCACCAAAATGTGAACCAAGCAAACGCTACCAAAGAGGAGCACACGAGCTTAGGCAAAGTCCACCGATCGTAAACCAAACTTGTTATCTATAGGGAAGCTCTACGCTTCGGTTTCCTGCTGCCTCAGTTCACTGAAACACAGACCACACCCGACGACAGGAGGCAGGAAACTTTTCTTAACCTCAACATCTAAGATGGACCACTAAATTAAACCTTTAAAATCAAGGCTAAACAACAACTAATTTCACTCGCAAGTCGGTCAAGTGAAGCAGTGGTTGATAAACAAACACTAAGAGTGAGAAATGAACTGGCTCACGAGAACCAACACTGACTAGAACTTAAGGACACACATTTGCAATTACATCCCTATTATGAGGAAGCAGGGCACATGCTTAGTAACAGGTCGCAAAGGAAATCGAACAATCTTAACATCACACGTCTTGCAACGTCTTAGTGTTCCAAGAGCGATCACAATGAATGTTAACTAAGCGCTCTTAATAGATAGTATACTTGGTGTTTTGATGATGGGGCGATTTTGCAAAGATGTCAAACCATCGCTTCGCAAGACCATAACAATGTGTCCCTCCAAGGAAGTGGGCACATCCATAGCTCGCGAGGCTGCAGAAGAATGCACAGCGCCAGCCAACTCCCACCGACTCTACTACATCCATGTGACAACTGCCGCCCGGCCTCAGGCACGCCATCTTCGCTTCCGTTCGCCATCCAATCGCCGCCTCGCACACCGCCGAGTAACGTTCTCAAAGCGTTGCGTCCTCCTCCCTACTCGCAGTCGGCTGGTCCAAGCCCAAAGAGAGACTCTGCCCAAGGAAATCGATCGTACTCGTGTCAGAGATACTGCTGGTGCCAGTCTCGCCACAGCTCAATTGTTTGAGGGGATGGGGGTAACATGGAAAACCACTTTACAGTACCATGAGTTATGTGCCAAAAAATTGCCAAACTTTAGGTTAAGACACTCAGAGTACAGTGCGGAACATTAGGCTATGCAACATGTTTGCCTCATGTAATTACTTCTTACACGACCTACGTCTTACCAAACTGCGCATAATGATGAGCAAGAGAAATCCAATCCACACAAACTGAATTTTTTGTGAATAAACAATATACCCTTGAATTAACCTGAGGGGGGAGGTGTTAGTTAATTGATGACTTTAATTAATTAGTTATTGCAATTGGTAAGAGTGTAAGGGGGGCATTCGAATAACTCAGACCTGAAAGTGTACCTGTATCATCGAGGGAGAGGTGGTGGGTTGAAGGGTCCCTGGGGTGGAGGGGGTTGGCAGGGGAACAATGGGTTAAGGACCTGTCAATCAAAGGGAAGATTTCTTTTAGCAGAACAGTAGTTTAAGGACGTCAATCAAAGAAGGACAATGGGTTAATGAGCTGTCAGTGAAAGGAGAACAGTAGGTTTGCCCTTGAGTGAATACTTGCTCCTGATGCAGGCAACCCGCAAGGGGGGTTTATTCCCCTGTAGCCCCATTACTTATGTAGTTTCGTTCAGAGCTGACAACTCACAGGTGAACACACTTCATATCGATCAGAAACTGTGGTATAAACTACGAAGGACGTGTGAATGCTCGGTGAAAAAAATCACACTTTATACGTTATTTTTTTCTGGATTGACACACACAATACATTTTCCCACTGCTTAGCTGCTTAAGAGCAACTAACGTTAGACTGCTAATGCTGACAGCAGTCGTAAACAGAACACAGTCCAAACGAAATATCAAAACTAGACATAGTTGTCTCACTGGGAATTCCGCGATCGTTCAATAAGTAAAATATGGAGTTTCAGTCTTCGATCGCTATTCTTTATTTTCAATTACCGGTTTCGGGCTAGCTGCCCATCTTCAGATCATATGTTGTAGTTACAGAGTAACTTGTCCGTACAGAACACACTGTTCACTGTCATAAGTAAAGTAAATTTCCCACTTATGACAGTGAACAGTGTGTTCTGTACGGACAAGTTACTCTGTAACTACAACATATCATCTGAAGATGGGCAGCTAGCCCGAAACCGGTAATTGAAAATAAAGAATAGCGATCGAAGACTGAAACTCCATATTTTACAAACGAAATATCCCGACTTACGCTGAAGCCACGCGATGAGTACCACGGGACACTCGGGCCTCTTTCCTTAATTAGGCTACAGACAGTAACTTAACACTAAACAGGCTATAAAAGAGAAAAGGAATAACTGAAATAATTAATCGTAACGATAATCGATTATATAAAATCAATTGTCATGGAATAAATATTGGTAAAAGCTGCAATCTATTATCAGAATAATTGCGCTCAAACAGTTAATTGTAATTAATCGCTCATGCTTAGTCATTGTTCAGGATTTAGGTGGAGGCTTAAAATGCAGTCTAATCCGACCAAGATTTATGGAAGTTTGTTGCTATTGGTAAAATTCGACTCCCCTAAATATATTTCGAGTAATCCTAACATACTTTAAATGTGGTTTTATGAAATTTTCATTACAGTGCTAGCAATCGGTAGGCAGAATCACGGTTTGTAGGTAGGGTTCTTCGTGCTAGGTTTCCATTTGAGCTATAAATATGTCTTAAAGTAGCAAGGTTACAGTAAACCGAGCAAGGTTTGAATGATGAGCCGGACTTGTCACCCAGGCAGATGATGGTCGAAATGATCACTATAGCAAAATTCCAGTAATACCAGAATTGGTGGCCCCCTGTTCTCATCAGAATCCAGGTAGAATCTTCCTTCACGTCGACCAAGGGCCTGAAGATGACGTAGTAAATCGCTGAAGCTGGTAGCCAAATAAAATAAATTAGGAAACTAGACGGCTGAAAGGTGTTTAATTTGACATCCTGTATGGAACATCCGAGTCCCACAACCATCTCTAAAACGTCGGACATACAGTCACTTAAATCTTGATAACCTGCCTTTGTAGCAGCAATAAGCGATTTAACAACTGCGCCAGACACCTGTTGTCTTATATAAGCGTTGGCGACTGCGGCGCCAAATTCTTTCTGTTCACATATCCCTGTTTTTGAATACGCATACCTATAGCAGTTTCTTTTCCGTATCTGTGTTTCTCCCCATAGGAAACAAGCAACGGGATTTAGATCAGTTTACTTCGCAGGACCTCCCTTTCCGATCCAGAAACCAGCAAATACAGCATTGAGATGGTTGCGGACATCAACATTGAAGTGAGGCGGTGCACCGTCATGTTGCATCCACATCCTCTCACAAACAGCCAAGGTAACGATCTCCAACATCTCAGGTAGAACTCTTCGCAGCGAACGTCAACTACAGGTGGCCCTTCAGATGGCCACGTATACTCTCTAATAATCAGGCCGGTTCTCCCTGTTCTCTTGCAGGAAATAAAGAACGTACATGTAAATAAACAGCACAGAACGTGTAAAGTAGTACGCAAGTCAATTTTAAATAAGCTGGAAAACAGTAGTGCTAGACAAAGAGGCAGACAAATTTATTTCCACAACCCTTAAGCTGACTTCTCAGACCCAATGTTCCCTACCCCAAATTATTCAGTGGAGCATTATCTATGTCCTGTTACATTTTTTCACACTCATACACCCTGTATACGTGTGTTGCACACCTCCTGTTGCACTGGATCAATTTCAACAAAAAATTGTACAGACATCAGGTACTGTCGGGAAAGAACCACTGTGGGAATAAGAACCACCTACCTCTAAAAGGGATGGGGCGTGTGCGTAAACAGCAGAACTACATTCTTTTAGAGTCAGAGCACTTAGTGACTTCGAACAGTGTTTACACATAATTTCAAACACGTAAGAGACTTTTTCTCGCTGACAAATCACACAAAATGAACAAACGAAAAAAACTTATTACTTACTGCATTTCAGGTGTTCTGGCAGTAAACCTGCAGCATCAGGCATGCCTTTTTAATTTATTACTTCTTTAGCACTAACTCCATTCGCAACACTTTTCGCACACAGATTTACATGTACCTTTGGATGTACCTGAAAAATTATTGTCTGGCACATAGTTCGGGAGATATGTCATCATAATTTTGAGCTGCCTGGAAACGAAACTATAGCAAGGAATTCTCAATACGTATAGGTGAGATATGTGTACAAACATGTGTGAAACATGTTAAATGTGTGTGAAATAATTGTGACTAGTGTGTACTCGTCCAGGGTCACGGGTTAAAAGCTCCTCGTAAACCCCTGGAAAATTTCCAAGCAAACATGGCACACATATTATTTTCGATCTGGAAAGAAATATTATGGGGGTAGGAACGATGAACCTCCTAACGCGGAGAAAGAAGGGGTTAGAAAGAGGCGCACAGAAGAGAGGGAGAAGGAGGAAATCCACTAATAGATATCGAATATATACATACCCGGGTAAAGCCAGTTACTCACACAGTCGGCTTACACGCAGAGGGTGCGCGTCATTAAACACAAAATTAGTGGTCGAATAGGAATCGTCATACGTAGCTATTAGCATGCATTATCAATCTGTGTTATCACTTGAAAAATTATCAAGGCGGTCGCGAACTTTCATAACTTTTCATTTCAGTTTGCCGAAACAATAAAAATTGGCTCTGAGCACTATGGGACTTAACATCGGAGGCCATCAGTCCCCTAGAACTTAGAACTACTTAAACCTAACTAACCTAAGGGCATCACACTCATCCATGCCCGGGGCAGGATTCGAACGTGTGACCATAGCGGTGGCGTGGTTCCAGACTGAAGCGCCTAGAACCGCTCGGCCACCGCGGCCGGCGCTGAAACAATACAGTAACAGTAAAGTTCAATACGAAATTTAACTGTTATTATAAGCAATGTAGAGTTAATCCATTGCTAGCAAGTGTGTTTCCGTGCTTACGAAGCTTACGAACTCAGTAAATGAAGCAACTGGTATAAACTCAGAATGATATTTTATTTTTAAAAGCTAAACGTAAATGCGTTTGAATCGTATCGGCTGTACACCAGTGACCGGTTACTTGAATGCAAAGGTAGCTATTCGTTTACCAGGGCCGACAGCATGTCAACGACCATCTCACGTTTGTGTGGCGAATGCCACTAACCCCGATATTCACCATCTCGTTGAAAAAGGCCCTCATGGATAGTCCTGCTAATCCGCTTTCGTAAGTACACACTGTAATTATCCATATCATAATATAATATAATCCATATAATATGGAGGTTGCCTGGGAAGACGGATTGGTTACTCAAGAATAAAAATAATAGAACTGCAGTAACCTTCAAATGTCTTTTAGAAGCGCTTTGCCCTCTAATAAATAGCAGCTCCCGTAGCTAGGACTTGATAATTACATCTGGGTTTGGCACCGATTGCTTAAGACGAAAGCACATGAAAGACGGAGATAGCAGACGAACGTCTTCCGTTAAGTGCGTTGTTGATACTTCCATCAGTCATGTTAAATGTAATTCTTCTTACAAGTGACTTACTCATTAAGAAGAGAACATTTGTTCACATTAGTCATCCCTATGACTCCAGAATTCAAATTCAAGAACTGTATTACAGTTACAAATAATATGTAAGAGAAGTTTCACTTACATTACCCAGCTTAGCAACGGCAATTGGATGTTTCAATAATGATTGTAAAGTATAATCTTGCCCTTCTGCGCGTAATAAACGGAATGAAAGGATTGAGTTTCAGTACTTCCATCATGTAAGCAACCTGCCACCTGTGTGGTTAGAACTTCAAGTCACAAACACCAGTAATCTTGCAAACGCCAAGCCATGGGCCGAAACTACATATCTATCACGCTAAGATAGCATAAACGCCTGAGAACACGGTCCTACGGTCGTTCTAATAATCGTCATAGCTAGAAATTTACTTGTACACATATATTTAAAGTCACTTCCTACTTGCACGTTACTGAGTGTAATATGTGCGAAAGATTTTCGAAATGACCTGTCGCTACTCTGATGCTGTTTCGGTTACTCGGAGCAATTTCAGAAAAGCGATAGCACTC
Source organism: Schistocerca cancellata (assembly GCF_023864275.1). NCBI lineage: Eukaryota > Metazoa > Arthropoda > Insecta > Orthoptera > Acrididae > Schistocerca > Schistocerca cancellata. The sequence continues at coordinate 472,812,136 of NC_064628.1, read as the reverse complement.
CGAAAGTACTATAGTCTATAATAAATGAATATCTTTACCTAGCCTCTCAGGGAGCCCAATAGCGTCTCCAGCTTCAGAACGCACCAACACCTTAGCTGGTACCCCGTCCACTGAACATATGTATCCACGCTCGTGAGTTACAGTAGATGTATCCAGTTTCGAAAATCAGTGAAAACGTATGAAGTACACAAGAAATGTCTGACTCACTAGATACTACCCGTCATTATCGTCTTTATATGCAATTACAGCGTGTTTCAAAAATGACCGGTATATTTGAAACGGCAATAAATACTAAACGAGCAGCGATAGAAATACACCGTTTGTTGCAATATGCTTGGGACAACAGTACATTTTCAGGCAGACAAACTTTCTAAATTACAGTAGTTACAATTTTCAACAACAGATGGCGCTGCGGTCTGGGAAACTCTATAGTACGATATTTTCCACATATCCACCATGCGTAGCAATAATATGGCGTAGTCTCTGAATGAAATTACCCGAAACCTTTGACAACGTGTCTGGCGGAATGGCTTCACATGCAGATGAGATGTACTGCTTCAGCTGTTCAATTGTTTCTGGATTCTGGCGGTACACCTGGTCTCTCAAGTGTCCCCACAGAAAGAAGTCACAGGGGTTCATGTCTGGCGAATAGGGAGGCCAATACACGCCGCCTCCTTTATGTTTCGGATAGCCCAAAGCAATCACACGATCATCGAAATAATCATTCAGGAAATTAAAGACGTCGGCCGTGCGATGTGGCCGGGCACCATCTTGCATAAACCACGAGGTGTTCGCAGTGTCGTCTAAGGCAGTTTGTACCGCCACAAATTCCCGTAGAATGTCCAGATAGCGTGATGCAGTAATCGTTTAGGATCTGAAAAATGGGCCAATGATTCCTTTGGAAGAAATGGCGGCCCAGACCAGTACTTTTTGAGGATGCAGGGACGATGGGACTGCAACATGGGGCTTTTCGGTTCCTCATATGCGCCAGTTCTGTTTATTGACGAAGCCGTCCAGGTAAAAATAAGCTTCGTCAGTAAACCAAATGCTGCCCACATGCATATCGCCATCATCAATCCTGTGCACTATATCGTTAGCGAATGTCTCTCGTGCAGCAATGGTAGCGGCGCTGAGGGGTTGCCGCGTCTGAATTTTGTATGGATAGAGGTGTAAACTCTGGCGCATGAGACGATACGTGGCCTTGGCGTCATTTGGACCGCAGCTGCAACACGGCGAATGGAAACCCGAGGCCGCTGTTGGATCACCTGCTGCACTAGCTGCGCGTAGCCCTCTGTGGTTGCCGTGCGCGGTCGCCCTACCTTTCCAGCACGTTCATCCATCACGTTCCCAGTCCGTTGAAATTTTTCAAACGGATCCTTTATTGTATCGCTTTTCGGTCCTTTGGTTACATTAAACCTCCGTTGAAACTTCGTCTCGTTGTAACAACACTGTGTTCTAGGTGGTGGAATTCCAACACCAGAAAAAACCTGTGTTCTAAGGAATAAACCATGTTGTCTACAGCACACTTGCACGTTGTGAACAGCACACGCTTACAGCAGAAAGACGACGTACAGAATGGCGCACCCACAGACTGCGTTGTCTTCTATATCGTTCACATCACTTGCAGCGCCATCTGTTGTTAAAAATTGTAACTACTGTAATTTCGAAAGTTTGTCCGCCTGAAAATGTACTGTTGTCCCAAGCATATTGCAACAAACGGCGTATTTCTATCGCTGCTCGTTTAGTTTTTATTGCCGTTTCAAATATACCGGTCATTTTTGAAACACCCTGTAAAATAAACAGTTCTTAACCTGAAGGGGTAACAATTCCTCTGACTATTCAGAAATTTCTGTGTGCCATATCTTGGCCTATTGCAGAAGACCAATACAACGATTTCCCTTCGGCATAGCTTTTCTGCGTGCTTTTAATGTGATGGAAAGGTCTGCCTACGCAAAGATCCATCTCGAATAATCGTGACATGTGTTCCGGTTTCCTTACTTTCACCTTCCTGTCAAGCACTCACCGAGTTCCACACATAACGTTCAGTCATCTGCCTGACTAATGTCATTTCAAGTGCTTCCTCTTACTTTAATTGGATTGCAAAGCAAATAGTTTATTTCACGTTTTCTTATGGTGGCGTGAAATACTTCTTTTTAAATTTTGATGAAACCTTTAGTTATTACTACACTACTCGCCATGAAAATTGCTACACCACGAAGATGTCGTGCAACAGACGCGAAATTTAACCTACATGAAGAAGATGCTGTGATGCTTTTCAAAGCATTCACACAAGGTTGGCGCCGGTGGCGACACCTTCAACGTGCTGACATTAGGATAGTTTCCAAACGATTTCTCATATACAAACAGCAGTTGACGGCGTTGCCTGATGAAACGTTGTTGTGATGCTTCGTGTAAGGAGGAGAAATGCGTACCATCACGTTTCCGACTTTGATATACGTCGGATTGTAGCCTATCACGATTGCGGTTTATCGCGACATTTCTGTTCGCGTTGGTCGAGATCCAATGACTGTTAGCAGAATATGGAATCGGTGGGTTCAGGAGGGTAATACGGAACGCTGTGCTGGATCCCAAGGGCCTCGTATCACTAGCACTTGAGATGATAGGCATCTTATCCGAATGGCTGTAACGGATCGTGCAGCCACGTCTCGATCCCTGAGTCAACAGGTGGGGACGTTTGCAAGACAACAACCATCTGCACGAACAGTTCGATGACGTTTGCAGCAGCATGGACTATCAGCTCTGAGACCATGGCTGTGGTTACCTTTGACGCTGCATCACAGACGGGAGCGCCTGCGATGCTGTACTCAACGACGAACCTGGATGTACGAATGGCAAAACGTCATTTTTTCGGATGAATCCAGGTTCTGTTTACAGCATCATGACGGTCGCATCCGTGTTTGGCGACATCGCGGTGAACGCTCATTGGAAACGTGTATTCGTCATCGCCATACTGGCGTATCACCCGGCGTGATGGTATGGGGTGCCATTGGTTACACGTCTCGGCCACCTCTTGTTCGCATCGACGGCAATTTCAACAGTGGACGTTACATTTCAGATGTGTTACGACCCGTGGCTCTACCCTTCATTCGATCCCTTCGAAACCCTACATTTCAGCAGGATAATGTACGATCGCATGTTGCAGGTCCTGTACGGCCCTTTCTGGATACTGAAAATTTTCGACTGCTGCACTGGCCAGCATACTCTCCAGATCTCTCACCAACTGAAAACGTTGGTGGCCGAGCAACTGGCTCGTCACAATACGCCAGTCACTACTCTTGATGAACTGTGGTATCGTGTTGAAGCTGCATGGGCACGCCATCCAAGCTCTGTTTGACTCGATGCCGAGGCGTATCAAGGTCGTTATTAAGGCCAGAGGTGGTTGTTCTGGGCAGTGATTTCTCAGGATCTATGCACCCAAATTGTGTGAAAACGTAATCAGATGTCAGTTCTAGTATAACATGTTTGTCCAATGAGTACCCGTTTATCATCTGCATTTCTTCTTGGTGTAGCAATTTTAATGGCCAGTAGTGTATTAGCATCCAATGTAAGTGAAAAGCTACAATCCCACTTCTCGGTGGACTTCTCGTCTATTAATATAAGGGATGTCACTCACAGAAAATATTTTGAGAAAGGGAAATTTCTGACATACAATACAAGAAAACTGATTTGAAAGTTATAAATTCCATCGTTGAAGTACTCAAGCTGCAACGACGTAACAGCGTTATCTCGCAACAATTTAACGGCGTAGCCTACATGGCGCGAGGGAGCTCAGTGGAGAGCGGTAAGCAGCTGCCCGCATTTATTAGGCGCTGGTTTACGCACTTGGAGCCCGCCGCGGAGGCCGAAGGGCGTCGAGCGCAGCACCACGCTCCTTTAATGCGCTTTCCTCCGCTTCCCGGCCCCCTCCCTAACCACAGTTTTGTTCCCTTCTAGCGCGCACCGGTTGACGTAATCCTGTTTTATTTTCCAGCTTTAGTGTTATTTTACTTCAGGCGACGCCCAATTTTATTTAGCTACCAGCAGCAGCGCAGCGCCTCGCGGAAACACGCAAACCGAGCTGCGGCATTTCTCGCCTGTAAAAGGGAATCCTGGCGCCTCGTTGAGTGGTCGACCTGGTTTGGAAATAAAAATAAAGAAGGATATTCATTTATAAACTGTGGGGAAACGGCGAAAGAAATGTTGTAACTGTACAACACGTTTATGTCAAGATATGCTAATCGTTTAGTGAAACCCACTTCCTCAGTATTTTTCATCTTACAGGTTAAATTTTGTATTTATATACTGCGCACATATGTCTGCGATGTTAGAGCGCATGTGCCTTCGTTTGATTCATTTACGTGCTGCCGGCCGCGGTGGCCATGCGGTTTTAGGCGCTGCAGTCCGGAAGCGCGCGACTGCGACGGTCGCAGGTTCGAATCCTGCCTCGGGCATGGATGTGTGTGATGTCCTTAGGTTAGTTAGGTTTAAGTAGTTCTAAGTGCTAGGGGACTGATGACCTCAGATGTTAAGTCCCATAGTGCTCAGAGCCATTTGAACCATTTAAGTGCTACTAGTTTGTAACAGTGAAACCTACATATTAGACATAGACCCGCAACTGAATTATTCATTTGAAACTACACATCACCCTGAAACTAACAAGCGTATTTGTAAAGAATATACCAAGGAAACAGCGGGTGTCGAGTTTGTCAGACTTAGCCCTCTATTCAACACAATATCTGTATAACATTACCTAACACTGGGGAGTTTCAGGATCATTTTGTTTAAACTGACATAAGATGACATTATTTTGACTACTTATCTACATCTACATCTACATCCATACTCCGCAAGCAACCTGACGGTGTGTGGTCGAGGGTACTTTGAGTACCTCTATCGGTTCTCCCTCCTATTCCAGTCTCGTATTGTTCGTGGAAAGAAAGATTGTCGGTATGCCTCTGTGTGGGCTCTAATCTCTCTGATTATATCCCAATGGCGTCTTCGCGAGATATACGTAGGAGGGAGCAATGTACTGCTTGACTCCTCGGTGAAGGTATGTTCTCGAAATTTCAACAAAAGCCTATACCTTTCAACGAAAGCCTATACCTAGCTACCGAGCGTCTTTCCTGCAAAGTCTTCGACTGGAGTTTATCCATTACCTCCGTAACCCTTTCGAATTTACAAAATGATCCTGTAACGAAGCGCACCGCTCTCCGTTCGATCCTCTCTATCTCTTATATCAACCCTATCCGGTACGGATCCCACACTGCTGAGCAATAATCAAGCAGTTGGCAAACAAGTGTACTGTAACCTACTTCCTTTGTTTTCGGATTGCATTTCCTTAGGATTCTTCCAATGAATCTCATTCTGGCATCTGCTTTACCGACGATCAACTTTATATGACCATTCCATTTTAATTCACTCCTAATGCCTACTCCCAGATAATTTATGGAATTAACTGGTTCCAGTTGCTCACCTGCTATATTGTAGCTAAATGATAAAGGATATTTCTTTGTATGTATTCGCAGCACATTACACTCGTCTACATTGAGATGCAATTGCCATTCCCTGCACCATGCGTCAATCCTCTTGCATTTCAATACAACCCTCCACCATCACAACATCTCCATTTACTGCAGCATCATCCGCAAAAAGCCTCAGTGAACTTCCGATGTTATCCACATAGTCATTTATATATATTGTGAATAGCAACGGTCCTACGACACTCCCCTGCGGCACACCTGAAATCACTCTTACTTCGGAAGACTTCTCCCCATTAAGAATGACATGCTGCGTTCTGTTATCTAGGAACTCTTCAATCCAATCACACAATTGGTGTGATAGTCCATAAGCTCTTACTTTGTTCATTAAACGACTGTGGGGAACTGTATCGAACGCGTGTTTTTAAATTAATTTCATTTATTTTAAAATTATATTTTAGAAACACGATGATTATACTTTCACTCGTCACTATTTACGGTTTTATAGTTAGCTCTCATTTTACACCAACTACTTTCATAATTCCTTTGGGTAGAGGCCACAGACAACCGCACAGTGCTTCGAGAATTCAGGTTTGGTGCACTTATAAAATGTAATTTGACTTTTTGTATCTTTCTTCTCTGCTCAGTAGGCACATGTTCTCCTTTTCACAGCTGGAGGCTTCGCTGCCCTGCCTGGATCAGATTCTACTAATGAGTTAATTGGCTTCTTTACCGCTGCTGCTTGCTTTCCCAAACGGGGGATGGAAGTCTAATCCCTCATTATCTTATTGGTAGCCAGCATCATACAAAATACGTATGCCTTCATTAGACCTACATTGCTTATGTTGAAGAAGCATAGAGTCTTCTGCTTCAAGATAAAAACGCCAGTATTGTATGTCATTATGTATGTCATTGTGACTTCACGCTTCTTTATTTCTGATGGTGATACCTTTGGTGGACTATGAAAAGAGCTGTAGGGTAACAAATACTTTGTTCTTCGTAGGAACACAACAGCATGTCATCATATTTGGCTGAAAACCAAGCCATGTTGTGTGTCCTTCTCGTACTTTAGGTGTAATAACTCGGCAGGCAGTTCACCTTTGTCTTTTGACAACAAATTATGAGCTAAATAGACATACGCAAAAAAATTATCACACGCCATTTTACGTTCGGACTTTCAAAATCAGTCACAAGGGTACTCATAACATTCTCTCAAATTCGTACGTCCCTGGTTTCTTCCTCCTCTCCGAAATACACTTTCATCTACTAGCAGAAGATTGTTGCACGGTCACAAATTGTGCAGTAGTTTATTACGTATCTACCAGGTATTGATGTCATGTACTGTCGACATGGACAGCGAATTCGAAATGTGACTAACTGCTTATCAACGGTCATGTAACACCTTGGAATGTAGGAAGCCCTCAGGGTAGTTTCCTACATCTCCAACACTTCTCTCAGTGGTTCCAGTTTCTCACTTGCCTATGTTCGAGTCGGGCTACTACATTTTCAGAGTCCAACACCTTCATTATTGCTTAGAAGCGGTTGCGAGCTGTAATTTCACCGAATGGTGGTCGGCCATTCTCGGAAAACTAAAGCCGACTGATTTCTTCACTTCATGACTTGGAAGCAACAGTCGGGATCAGAACACCCAAATTCTTATTCATTTCTGGTATATATATATATATATATATATATATATATATATATATATATATATATATATATATCTGTGAAAACTATTAGTCCACCCTTGTTTGTCCACACATACGCTTTCTCAATTAGGGATGCATCGAAGAGTACAAAACAAAAGTCCTATCACAGTTCCTAATCGAATACCTTGTAGATTCCTTGTCTTCTTTCGATAAATTCTTTTTGCCTCGCCTACCAGAAATTTCATCCTGAGGCCCTATAGCTCACATGTCATCCCCATCACGAGAAAACAATAAACCACACTCAACAGAATTTGCAACAAACCGTTTTTCTCTACTTTCGCATAGGGCTTCTTCATGCTCTTGTTGTTGTTCTGAGTTTTCAGCGACGTCTACCTCATTATCATCATCACTAGAAAAGGCAAGTTCACTAGCTGGGTTTCCGGAATCAGAAACACTGTTCCAGCAATGGCCTTACCCCTCATCTGATAGTATTCTTATCAGTATCATTTTCAGTTGGTAAAACCAACGCTGTAATGAAACAATGCACATGTGATTTTCACATGGAGGACTGTTGAACACTTAAAGAATTAAAACATCAATCAACAATAACAGATGCCATAACACGATGCGCAAACAGACATCTGGTTGTTTGCAAACTGCTCCTAACCGTACGGCTTTGCGAAATCCGTATGGGAGGAAGTGCGAACCAACACTTTATAATAAAAAGCCACTGGTATATTTATATAATGATTATCTTTTGTTATGACTAACAAGAAAAATTAGAAAAGTCGTAAAATTTCACATTAAAATAAAATATATAGTTAGTAATAGAGAGGATAATAAAAATCACAGAAGGACTTCTGTGGTGCGTTGCAAGTTAAAGGGCAACATTCTCTCCATTCCTACATCGTTTAGATCATACATACTTTCACTATATTTACATTTAAATCTCTATGTACTTGTACATCCAGCAAACCACCGTAAGGTGCACGGCACAGGGTGCGTCCCATTGTATCAGTTATTAGGGTTTCCTCCTGTCCCAGTTAAGTGTAAAACGCGGGAAGAATGATTGTCTGAATGCCTCTGTGCATGCAATAATTACTTTAGTTATATCCTCACTATCCCAATGACAGCAATACGTAAGGAGTATTAGTATATTCCTAGAGTAACCATTTAAAGCTGGTTCTTGAAACTTTGTTAATAGACTTTCTCTGGATAGTTTACGTTTCATTTCAAGAGTTCCCGTTCAGTTCCTTCATCTCTGTGACACTCTCCCAAGAATTAAACAAACCTCTGATCATTCGTAATGCCCTTCTCTGTATACTTTCAATGTCCCCTAGTAGTTCTATATGTTACGGGTCCCACACCCTTAATCAGTATTCTACAACTGGTCACACGAGTGATCTGTAAGCAATATCCTTTGTAGACTGACTGCACTTCCCCAGTACTCGATCACCCGCTCTACACACGAATGAACTATGTGATGATTCCAGTTCGTCTCCCCATAATTTGGTACATACAGGTATTTGTAAGAGTTGGCCGATTCCAACACTGGCTCACTGATACTATACTCAAAGGATACTATCTTTTTCGTTTTGTTGAGCGCAAAATTTTACATATCTGAACATTTAGAACAAGTTGCTAATCTCTCCTCCATTTCGAAATTTTGTTATGATCTGACTAAATATTTATGTAGTTTCTTTCAGAAAGTACTTCATTATAGATAATTTTTTCATCTGCCAAAAGCCTGATTTCACTACTAATATTGTCTTCAAGGTCACTGATACACAACATAAACATCAAGGGTCCCAACACAACCCCATGTGGCATACACGAAGGTACTTCTACATCTGACTATGACTCCCCGTCCAAGATTGCATGCTGTGTCCTCCCTAACAACAAGTCGTGGGTTTCACATGAACGATATTTTCAAAATTCATGCTAACTGGCATTGAGGAGGTAATTTTATTCAAGATACCTCATTATGTTTGAACGCAGAGTATGTTCTAAGATTCTACAACAGATCGATGTCAAGGATACTGGACGGAAATTTTGTGGAACACTTCTACTACTATTCTTGTAAACGGGTGTGACCTGTGCCGTTTTCCAAGAACTGGGCACGATTCTTTTGTTCGAGTGATCTGCGATGGATTATTGTTAATAGGGGTGTTAACTCAGTCGTAAATTCGGTATACAATCCGACAGGGGTTTTATTGGGACCTGGAAATTTGATCAGTTTTAATGATGTCACCTGTTTCTTGACATTACTGACATTTATACTTATTTGTCATATTTATTTATCACCTTTTCAGTGGTATGAGGGTTAAATTAAGACAATTCTCCTGGATTTTCCATTGTAAAGGAACAATTAACAACGGAGCTAACCATTTCAGCTTTTGCTTTGTTACCCTCAACTTCATTTCCTGTCTCATTCGCTAGGGACTGGACATTAACTTTCGTGCCACTAACACCATTTATAAACGACTAGGATTTCCTTTGATTCTGAAAGATCACTTGACATATCCTACTGCAGCAGTCACTGACGTCATCACCCATTTCCCTTTTGATAGCGTAACGCGTTTCATTCAGCAACTGTCTACCTATTGCCCTCCGCTTTGATTTACACCTATTACTCAGTAATCTCTGTTTCTTTAGAAGTTTCATTGCAGTCATTGTATACCATGGAGGTTCCCTCCCATTATGAACTGTTCCACTGGGTACGTGTCTATCCAGTCCATTATAAACCATTGTTTTAAACTTGAGACTTCCTCTACATGCTCCTGCCCTGTGCTGAATGCTTCAAGTTCCTCAGTGTCACTACTGTTTTTTTTTTTTTTTGTAGTTTGCTAAACATATATATATATTCCTGCTTATGTTAGTTCTTCTTTACAGGAAAGAATACCTCATTTCCGTGTTTTTTTTCCTTTTCTGATCACTGTTTACACATTTATTTCACTTATTCTTCAACACCGAAAATAATGTTCCATTGTTCTTCATGGAAGTGTTTTCCGTAAATGTCTCAGAATCCGTTTTAATAATTCTTATACTTTACTTCACGAATTGTATAATAAAGTGAATCGAGTCACTCCTAGTGATTCACTTTCACTATTTTAGTTGTAATGCCCATATTGTGATTAGCAACTCGTTTTAACCCGCAGCTGCTTTTCTGGTTGCCGCGAAGCAACTGAGCATGAAGGACAGACTGGGTCCGATAAGGGATTGCTATGGAAGAGACAGATGTTTCCTCAGTTACTTGCGTATTAAGTTAGAGAATGTCGGGGACCTGCTCACATAACTCCAGTGGCCGATAGTGAGTAAGAGATTTACTGTTACAGTTACGACATCACACATTCTGTCAACATAAACAACAAATATCATCGTCCCAGATACGTTTAATCGCTAATGTCCATCTTCACATACACCAGAATTTTGTCTAAAATGTTATTTTTTGTTCATTTACGAAAATATTGAATGTGTTTTCCATTTCATAAAAAAACCTGTTGTTAAGTTTAAAATAACCGAATGACAATACAAGTCATAAAAATTGCATGACTTCCACAATTTCCCCTTGAGTAATGTAGTTTCTTCTTATAATCACCAACCAGCCGATTACTGCGATGTTGGTGCATTGATAAACAATATCTACACCTGTTCGCATCGCACATCTTCAACAACCCTCGCAAATTCACAACTGCTTGTTCTTTTGTAAGTGTAGTAGCAGAGTACCCGCTGTTAGATGTGAATGTATGATGGCTATTCAAAACGTAGGGAACGTTTCCGTCTGACTAGGCGAACGCCGATAACGTACATTTTGGTATGTGCGTGCTCGGCAGCTCAGTCGGCATCCAACCGTGACAGCGGGAACGTCTCTGCGGGTCTGGTTTCTACGATATTCGAATTTGAAATGTGCGCTGCAATCGAAAATCCCGCCCGTTGTGAGGTGCGGTCTGTGTTACGGTTTTTGTTGGCAAAAACTCTAAAACCTATAGAAATTTATCGTGAACTGTGCGAAGTGTACGGAAACAACGTAATGAGTAAATGTTCCGTCCGTAAATGGTGCATTCGGTTTAAAAAAGGCCGAACGAACGTTCATGGTGAAGACAAGAGTGGACGCCCGAGCACTGTCACTGACGATCACGTCGCTAAAATTGATGAAACGATTCGTGAAGACCGTCGTTTCACAATAACGGAGCTACCGCTTTCTTTTCGACAAGTTTCACGGACTTTGTAGTTTGAGATTGTCACTCAAAAGCTAGGCTACCACAAATTTTGTGCGCGATGGGTACTGAAATTCTTACAGAGCAACATAAAGAACAGCAAATGGGAGCAACGTTGACAATTCTGGGGGCCTACCACAAACATGGTGATTCATTACTAGATCGAATCGTAACCGGCGACGAGACTTGGATGAAACACGTCAAATTCTAACAAAATTGCAGTCCATGGAGTGGGGGCTCACTAGGTCTCCGAGAAAACCAAGAAAATTTTTGAAAATCTTGTCAGCAAGGAAGTTGATGGCAACAGTATTTTTGGATAGGTAAGGTTTCTTCTTATTGATTTCCTCGAACGTGGAGCAAACATGAAATCTGCCCGGTACTGTCAAACTTTGCACAACCTTAAAACATCAGTTCCTATCAAATACTGAGGAAATCTGGCGTCCAAAACTTTGTATTTGCACGACAATGCCCGACATCATACGGCAAACAGCACTAAAGAAATCCTTAATTCATTCAAATGGGAAATCTTGAACTAAGCGACTTCCACTTGTTTCCCGACATGAAGAACTGGCTTTTAACGCACCGCTTTGATGACGACACGAATCTCCAGGCGGGCGTGAGTCACTGGCTGAAGCCTCAGGCGGCAGAATATTACGACGAAGGTCTAAAAATGGTTCAAATGGTTCTAAGCACTATGAGACTTAATAAAAAGGTCATCAGTCCCCAACAATTAGAACTACTTAAACCTTACAAACAACATAAGGACATCACACGCATCCATGCCCGAGGCAGGATTCGACCCTGTGACCGTAGCAGCAGCGCGGTTCCGGACTGAAGCGCCTAGAACCGCTCGGTCACAGCGGCCGGCCGACGAAGTTCTTTCAGAGCTTGTCCACCCCTAAGTGCCTCAATGTGTTTGGTAACGATGTGGAAAACTAGTTTGTCAGTCGCTCTTTCAGATGGACACAGACAGGAGGGAGGAGGAGGTGGAGAGAAAGATGGGGAGGAGCAAAATAGCCCTCGTATTTATTCCTGTGTTCTGTTAACCAGTCTGCCCCTTTCCCCTCTGTCCAACTCCTTCTCCAAGTTTCTCTCCATCCACCCCTCCTCCCTCTCCATCTCCTAATCCTCCTATTGCTCCTCTCTCTGCCAGCCTCATCTCTTGTCCCCCTGTTCATCTACTCCTCCCCATCTTTCTCTCCACCTCCTCCTCCCTCCTGTCTGTGTACATTTCTTCGTTCCCTTGCTCTCTCTATCTCCTCCTCCTCACATTCTCTCTCCATTGCCTAGTTATCTTCCCCACCCAACAGCAGCTGGTGTTTCTTTCCTGATAAGAAGTAATATGTGTACCAAGTTTGACTGAAATCGATCAAGGGGTTAATGAGTAGCTTTATACCCACGGCTTTGCCTGAGTATGTCACATGTATTTCATATATATTTAATGTGTGTCACACGTATTTAGACACATATTTGACCTGTATCTCAAGCGAATTTCGATCTGCTGTTTAGTTTTCAAGCAACTCAATCCTTATGACATTATGTGTTCTCGTGTCGTGCTATCATATAATTTTGCGTCTTCAATGAGTAATACATTCAAGTACTGCCTGTCAAATGTGCTTCGAATAGAATCAGTAATAAGGAGCCTATAAACTGCTCGATCCTGCAGTTTTACTGCATGAAGAGTGAAAATGAAGTAAGTGACGATCTTTTTTCCTTTCTTAATTTCGTAGAAGTTGTCTGCTAGAATAAGTAACATAAAGGTTTGATACTATGTGCAAAGTTTCTTTGCAAGTCACCATGTACTCTCATTCTCCAACACCGGATGAATAAATAATGGGAATTCTCACGTCGTGCGGGAAGCTTCTTTCACCCTCCCCCCCTCCCCCCCCCCACCCGCACCCACCGCCCTGCCTCAAGCCCAGCCTCTGAAAGGTGAAGGTTATATCCCCATAACAATTATTACCAGATAATAAGTGATCTGTGTACCAAGTTTGGCTGAAATCGGTCCTATGATTTAGAAGGAGATGTGGAACATACATATGTACATAAATTTTTATAAAATCTATGGATGCTGCTTTCAGTCTGTAAGTACATTTGCAGGTAAGTTAGTAATCCGGATGTGCCGTATCCTTAATAGTTGATCTGATTAGTCCCACTGCCTTGTGTAATTTAATTTGTTACCTAAGCATTGGAATAGATGGATTAATAATTTTTACTTTATATTCCTCTTTTTCGTATACAAACAAAAACCGCTACTTTCAGTTCTTTCCCTTATTTATGCTGATATTTGTATACAATACATTTCTTTAGTGCAACTATATTATTACCTGGAAAAATTCTTTATGTTTAGAAATGAAAATGGATAAACTGAAGTTCGATATGGTGGGAATTAATGAAGTGCAGTGACAAGAAGGAGAGGAGTTCTGGTCCAATAAGAAGTCGGTTGTAAAATAAGAATCAGATAATGATAATGTAGAAGTAGATCTAATATAGAAAAATAAAACTGGACTATAGGTAAGCAACTATGAACAACATAGTGAACATGGATTCACTAGCTAACACCCACTACATTGGAACAAGCTTTTACGCCAACTACTACTGTAGATGATCATAAGATTAAAGCTAAAAGAAACGAAAATTTAATTGCAAGTGTGGATTGGAAATCAAAAGTAAGAAAAAGAAGAAAGGGGAAACATTAGGTGAATATGTACTGGTGAAATGGAATGGAAAAGGAAGTCACTGCAGATCTTTGCAGAGTTTGGCAACTGCTAATACTTTGCTTAGCACTCACTAAAGAAGGTTGTAAGCTGAAAGGGACCTAGAGACTGTGATCACTTAATGCGAGAAAAAAGATTTCCAAGCAAGATTTTAAACTACAAGTTATTTCCAGGGGCATGTATGGGCTCTCACTTTAATGCATTCATTATAAATTGCAGTTCAAAAACAAATAAATTGCAGAAAGGAACGAAATTAAAGAGATGTGACCTGGGTAAACTGAAAGAACCAAAGACTGTTGAGAGTTTCAGAAAGAATATTAGGCAACCAGTGACTGAAAAAGGGGAAAGGACTAGAATAATAGAGTATTGGGTAGTTTTCAGAGATGAAATAGTGAATGCAGCAAGAGATGAGTAAGGTAAAAGTTCAAAGCTAGTAGAAATTATTGGATAGCACAAGAGTTGTAGAAATTCTTTGGTGGAGGAAAAAATAATGTTATATATTAGTGGCACGAAGTGAAGGAGTTGAAAGAGAATAGATAATTTTAATAGATAAAATTGAGAAAAAGTGTAAAATACCTAATCAGAAATGTCTAGAAAATAAATTCAAGGCTGTAGAATCGTGTGATAGACACACCTAATGAAAGTGAAACAGATTTCTTATTACTGAAATGGGTATATTCCAGAGAAATAGCGGAAGGAGTAATTCCTCGCACATAATCTAATGAAGACCTTTCAGTTGACAACTTCGTGCAGGGGCAAGTAATTTAATCTCAAAGTGAATTAAGATAAAAAAGATGTGATTAAGATAAAAAAGATGTTATTGAAACGTGAAGTTGTATCTCAAGATCACTGTCTACTAACACCGAAATTGCCTCATGGTGGTGGAACTTGACACAGTGTATTCTAAGAAGATCATTGCTGTGTCTGCATGCTCCCGTTGCTTATATGGGCGTAAATTAAGACACTATATACATAATTTGAGACAAAATCAGCATATCTGCTACGAATTGTAACGTTAGTGACTAACGTAGATTGTGAGGGATCCACTTGTACATGAAGCCCGATTTTGAAATATAGTTCATGTAAAATTATGTATAACAGTTATAATATGTGGAAGAGTTGTATCTTTAACACCACTAAACCAAAGATTTTGCCTGAGCGGCAGAATCGATTGTAAGTATGAGCGCACGGAGTGCAGTAGCAGTTGCCGTTGCTCTTTGTTACGGGTAGGATGTAAGACTTACAGCTATTGGCTAGCTGTGAGAATTTATTTATTGGTCTATGGACGCAGCATAATACAGTTTTTATAAAACGAAGTGGTGGATGATGTTTGTGCTGACACAGAGCCAGTAAACGTTAGGTCGTAATTTTTTCTATAAAAGTGTTGTTGTTGTTGTGGTCTTCAGTCCTGAGACTGGTTTGATGCAGCTCTCCATGCTACTCTATCCTGTGCAAGCTTCTTCATCTCCCAGTACCTACTGCAACCTACATCTTTCTGAATCTGCTTAGTGTATTCATCTCTTGGTCTCCCCCTACGATTTTTACCCTCCACGCTGCCCTCCAATACTAAATTGGTGATCCCTTGATGCCTCAGAACATGTCCTACCAACCGATCCCTTCTTCTGGTCAAGTTGTGCCACAAACTTCTCTTCTCCCCAATCCTATTCAGTACTTCCTCATTAGTTATGTGATCTACCCATCTAATCTTCAGCATTCTTCTGTAGCACCACATTTCGAAAGCTTCTATTCTCTTCTTGTCCAAACTAGTTATCGTCCATGTTTCACTTCCATACATGGCTTCACTCCATACAAATACTTTCAGAAATGACTTCCTGACACTTAAATCTATACTGGATGTTAACAAATTTCTCTTCTTCAGAAACGCTTTCCTTGCCATTGCCAGTCTACATTTTATATCCTCTCTACTTCGACCATCATCAGTTATTTAGCTCCCCAAATAGCAAAACTCCTTTACTACTTTAAGTGTCTCATTTCCTAATCTAATACCCTCAACATCACCCGACGTAATTCGACTATATTCCATTATCCTCGTTTTGCTTTTGTTGATGTTCATCTTATATCCTCCCTTCAAGGCACTATCCATTCCGTTCAACTGCTCTTCCAAGTCCTTTGCTGTCTCTGACAGAATTACAATGTCATCGGCGAACCTCAACGTTTTTGTTTCTTCTCCATGGATTTTAATACCTACTCCGAATTTTTCTTTTGTTTCCTTTACTGCTTGCTCAATATACAGATTGAATAGCATCGGGGAGAGGCTACAACCCTGTCTTACTCCCTTCCCAACCACTGCTTCTCTTTCATGCCCCTCGACTCTTATAACTGCCATCTGGTTTCTATACAAATTGTAAATAGCCTTTCGCTCCCTGTATTTTACCCCTGCCTCCTTTAGAATTTGAAAGAGAGTATTCCAGTCAACATTGTCAAAAGCTTTCTCTAAGTCTACAAATGCTAGGAACGTAGGTTTGCCTTTCCTTAATCTTTCTTCTAAGATAAGTCGTAAAGTCAGTATTGCCTCACGTGTTCCAGTATTTCTACGGAATCCAAACTGATCTTCCCCGAGGTCGGCTTCTACCAGTTTTTCCATTCGTCTGTAAAGAATTCGTGTTAGTATTTTGCAGCTGTGGCTTATTAAACTGATTGTTCGGTAATTTTCACATCTGTCCACACCTGCTTTCTTTGGGATTGGAATTATTATATTCTTCTTGAAGTCTGAGGGTATTTCGCCTGTTTCATACATCTTGCTCACCAGATGGTAGAGTTTTGTCAGGACTGGCTCTCCCAAGGCCGTCAGTAGTTCCAATGGAACGTTGTCTACTCCGGGGGCCTTGTTTCGACTCAGGTCTTTCAGTGCTCTGTCAAACTCTTCACGCAGTATCGTATCTCCCATTTCATCTTCATCTACATCCTCTTCCATTTCCATAATATTGTCCTCAAGTGCATCGCCCTTGTATAGACCCTCTATATACTCCTTCCACCTTTCTGCTTTCCCTTCTTTGCTTAGAACTGGGTTTCCATCTGAGCTCTTGATGTTCATTCAAGTGGTTCTCTTATCTCCAAATGTCTCTTTAATTTTCCTGTAAGCAGTATCTATCTTACCCCTAGTGAGATAAGCCTCCACATCCTTACATTTGTCCTCTAGCCATGGCTGCTTAGCCATTTTGCACTTCCTGTCGATCTCATTTTTGAGACGTTTGTATTCCTTTTTGCCTGCTTCACTTACTGCATTTTTATATTTTCTCCTTTCATCAATTAAATTCAATATTTCTTCTGTTACCCAAGGATTTCTACTAGCCCTCTTCTTTTTACCTAATTGATCCTCTGCTGCCTTCACTACTTCATCCCTCAAAGCTACCCATTCTTCTTCTACTGTATTTCTTTCCCCCATTCCTGTCAATTGTTCCCTTATGCTCTCCCTGAAACTCTGTACAACCTCTGGTTCTTTCAGTTTATCCAGGTCCCATCTCCTTAAATTCCCACCTTTTTGCAGTTTCTTCAGTTTTAATCTACAGGTCATAACCAATAAATTGTGGTCAGAGTCCACATCTGCCCCTGGAAATGTCTTACAATTTAAAACCTGGTTCCTAAATCTCTGTCTTACCATTATATAATCTATCTGATACCTTTTAGTATCTCCAGGGTTCTTCCATGTATACAACCTTCTATCATGATTCTTAAACCAAGTGTTAGCTATGATTAAGTTGTGCTCTGTGCAAAATTCTACCAGCCGGCTTCCTCTTTGATTTCTTAGCCCCAATCCATATTCACCTGCTACGTTTCCTTCTCTCCCTTTTCCAACACTCGAATTCCAGTCACCCATGACTGTTAAATTTTCGTCTCCCTTCACTATCTGAATAATTTCTTTTATTTCATCATACATTTCTTCAATTTCTTCATCATCTGCAGAGCTAGTTGGCATATAAACTTGTACTACTGTAGTAGGTGTGGGCTTCGTATCTATCTTGGCCACAATAATGCGTTCACTATGCTGTTTGTAGTAGCTTACCCGCATTCCTATTTTCCTATTCATTATTAAACC
This sequence comes from Schistocerca cancellata, assembly GCF_023864275.1. Classification (NCBI taxonomy): domain Eukaryota; kingdom Metazoa; phylum Arthropoda; class Insecta; order Orthoptera; family Acrididae; genus Schistocerca; species Schistocerca cancellata. The sequence continues at coordinate 472,794,016 of NC_064628.1, read as the reverse complement.
TACTCCTGCATTACCCCTATTTGACTTTGTGTTTATAACCCTGTAGTCACCTGACTAGAAGTCTTGTTCCTCCTGCCACCGAACTTCACTAATTCCCACTATATCTAACTTTAACCTATCCATTTCCCTTTTTAAATTTTCTAACCTACCTGCCCGATTAAGGTATCTGACATTCCACGCTCCGATCCGTAGAACGCCAGTTTTCTTTCTCCTGATAACAACATCCTCTTGAGTAGTCCCCGCCCGGAGATCCGAATGGGGGACTATTTTACCTCCGGAATATTTTACCCAAGAGGACGGCATCATCATTTAATCATACAGTAAAGCTGCATGCCCTCGGGAAAAATTACGGCCGTAGTTTCCCCTTGCTTTCAGCCGTTCGCAGTACCAGCACAGCAAGGCCGTTTTGGTTATTGTTACAAGGCCAGATCAGTCAATCATCCAGACTGTTGCCCCTGCAACTACTGAAAAGGCTGTTGCCCCTCTTCAGGAACCACACGTTTGTCTGGCCTCTCAACAGATACCCCTCCGTTGTGGTTGTACCTACGGTACGGCTATCTGTATCGCTGTGGCACACAAGCCTCCCCACCAACGACAAGGTCCATGGTTCATGGGGGGGGATAAAAGTGTATAGGGTGTAATATTACTTTGTGAGGTTACAAAATTATTAAGAATTGAAGCGATACTGATCGTTAACAGATACTGACCATTGTCCATGGGAATTATAGAAGCGTAATGAATTTATACTGTAACTCAAAGGGTAAGCAACTGGAATAAATTTGTAAGGAATGAAATTTTGTGTATTTAGTTTTGAATATAAAGCAACACGATATGTGAATTTGGCTGAATGTTACAATACTGACCCTTGAATGTAGGAAGCAATCATTTTCCATCAGATTAGATGTATTGGTTGATTATGGATAACCGATTTGTAATATTTTGTGTGTTTTGTAATCCTGATACAGAGAAGTTAAATGTAGGAATCTATTTTGTCAAAAGATGTCGGAATTTTTCTCATGCAACAATCCAAGTGTTTTTAATTACGATAGTAAGAGAGAGTTGTAGTACAACTGAGAAGTTCACTGACTTTGAACATAATGTAAAACGTTTCATATTTTCCTAAAATAAATCATTTTAGAATCCGAATCAGAAAAAATATTAACGTTCCAGAATCAGAAAAGTATTAATGTTTGTAACAGTTTCAACGCAGGCAGCATTGCACAGTGCTGGGTCAATATCCAGTATTTTCACTGAACATTTGCAAGGTTATTCATTTATCAGACAATGTACTGATATTATTTGTATGAAGCTATTTTACGGCCGGCATTACACTTCGCTATATCAAGATCGAATATTTTTCTATATCTACTGTGTAGAGAACAGACTACCAAGGTTACATCTGTTGCGACTCTGAAGCTAAGGAAAATTTTGTTCATTCTTTATTTGCGGAGAGATTTTTGTGAGGGCCATACAACTCGGTGCTCACGAGATTTGGTAAATTTAAGAGGGATTGATTTCATTATGGGCATTGCGCATTGGTTTTCCAGATTAAGTTGTGTAATTTTCTTGGATTACAGTAAAAGTGATTAAGCACACCACTTGCTCAGCAACACATCACACAGTAAATTTGCACAACAGAAACATTACGCATTCCATATTCATTGACAAACAAACACAAAAAAATTTTAAGAACTTTATATAAATTATATAAAGAAATTTACACGATGAAAATGGATTTTTGCTTTTTGCTGAATATTCAAAGTATTTTCTAAAGGGTTCAGGACAACTTATCGTCTGGCTTGCCATTTGTGTTAGTGGACTGATAGCGTAAAAGTCATACTGAGGTGACAAAAGCTATGGGATACCTCATAATATTGTGTCGGACCTCCTTTTGTCCGGCGTAATGCAACAACTCCTTACGACAGTCACTCAACAAGTCGTTGGAAGTCCTATGCAGAACCACTGAATCATGCTGCTTCTACAGCCATCCATAATTGCGAGTGTATTGCCGGTGCCGGATTTTGAACTGACCTCTCAATTATGTCCCATAAATTTTCGATGGGATTCAGGTCGGGATCTGGCTGACCAAATCATTCGCTCGAATTTTCCAAAACATTCTTGAAACCAATCGCGAACAATTGTAACCCAGTGTCGTATGTGGAAACATGACCTCCATGAAGACTGCAGACGATCTGTACGTAGCCGAATATAAACATTTCCAGTCAATGATCGGTTCAGTTTGATTAGAGAACCTAGTCCATTCCATGTAAACACAGCCCACACCATTACGGAGCCACCACGAGCTTGCATCGTGCCTTGTTGACAACATGGGTCCATGGCTTGGTGGGATCCTCTGCTCATTCGAACATTACCATCAGCTCTTACCAGCTGAAATTAGGACTCCTCTGCTTAGGCCACGGTTTTGCAGACCTCTATGGTCCAACCGGCATGGTCGCGAGTGGAGAAGAGGCGCTGCAGGCGACGTGACGTCACGCTGTTAGCAAGGCACCCGCGTCAGTCGTCTGCTGGCATAGCCCTTTAATCCCAGATGACCCCACACTGTCCTTACAAATTCTATCGTCGTACGTCCCGTATTGATTTCCGAGGTTATTGCACGCAGTGTTGCTTGTCTCTTAGCAGTGATAACTCTACGCAAACGCTGCTATTCTTGGTTGAAAAGTGAAGACCGTCGAACATTAATGTTTAACGTCCCCTCGAAAACGAGGTCATTAGAGACGGAGCACAAGCTCAGGTTATGGAAGGATGGTGAAAGAAATCCGCTATGCTCTTTCGAAAGAACCTTCCCGGCATTTGCCTGAAGCGAATTAGGGACCTAAATCAGGATGGCAGGACGCGAATATGAACAGTCGTACTCCCGAATGCGAGTCCAGTGTGCCAACGGTTTCGTGAAGGCCATCCGTCACTGCGTTGTTCATGGTGAGAGGTAATGCTTGAAAACTGGTATTTTCGGCGTACTCTTGACACTATGGATCTCGGAATATTAAATTTCCTAATGATTTCCGAAACTGAATGTCCCATGGGTCTAGCTCCAACTACTACTCGCGTTGTAACTCCATTAATTCTGTCGTGCAGTTCTAATCTTGTCTGAAATTTTTGGCTTCAATTACCCGAGTACAGATGACTGCTCAGCCAATGCATCGCCTGTTTGTATCTTGTGTACATGATACTACCTCCATTTGTAAATGTGCATATCGCTACCCGATGACTTTGACCACCCGTATCACTGACAGTTCATTCGATGGTCGAGTAACCAAGCGCAAAAGTCTCTCTGATCTCCTTTATTTTCTGCGAAATGCAGAACTGTACTCGATACGTACATTTTTTATTCAGTCATGATCATGTACATTTCTCTCCCTTCTCAAATTACTGTTTCCTTGATTCTTCATGACGTCGCCTGTGAACAGGTCCATTCGTTCTGTCAGGCTCCGCCATAAACCACTTTTTTCACAATTCTGTTTAGCACCTACACCCTCATTAGTTACTCGATCACACCATAGCTCGTAAGCTTCTATTGTACTCTTGGTTAAACATCTTACCGGTTACTCTCGCAAGTTACATCTTCCAGAAAGAATTCCTGACTCTTAAATTGAAATTAGCTGTCAACAAATTTCTCCTTTTAGGAAACGATTTTGTTGCTACAGTCAGTATTCATTTCATACACGCTCTACTTCTGCGATCATCAGTTAATTTGCTGTCGAAATACCAAAATTGGTCCACTACTTTAGTGACTCATTTCCCAATTCATTTAGTCACCACTGCATGATTTAATTCGACTGTATTCCATTTTTCTGGTATCACTTACAATGATATTCACATGTATAACCTCTTTTACAGGCAGTAGATGTTCCACTCAACTGCTCTTTCAAGACTTTTGCTGTCTCTGACAGAATTACAGTCTCATCAACATACCTCAAAATTTCTATTTTTTCTTTCTCAAGTTTAATTCCCTTTCTGAAATCCTCTTTTTTATTCCTTTCACGTTTTCTTGAAACACAGAGTGAGAAAAGTTGGAAATACGCAACACCATGTCTTGCTCTCCTCCCTTTCCTGTCCTTCGACTCTTAGAACTGCAAACTTGTTTCAGTACAAGTTGTAAACAACCCTTTGACCCATTTTTTATCCCTACTAAGATAAGAATTTGAAAGAGAAAATTCAAATTAAAACTGTCTAAAGCTTTCTCCATATCTAAAAATGTTATCAACCTAAATCTGCCCATCTTCAGTCTGTCTTTTAAGATACATCATACTGTCAGTACTACCTCGACTCTTCCTATATTTCACCAAATGAAAGCTGGTGTTTCCTGACAAAACTGGTGTTTTCTGAGGTCTGTATCTGCGAGTTTTTCCTATGTAATTCGCGCTCGTATTTCGCAACTATGGCTTATTGAACTGATAGTTCTGTGATATTTGTATCTGTTAGGACCTGATTTCTTTGGAATTCGAACTGTTATATTCGTCTCGATGTTCGAAGATGTTCCTCCTGTCACATACAGCCTGACACCACGTGGAATAGTTTCACCAGTCTTAGCTCTCCGCAGGCTGTTAATAATTTGGAGGCAATGTCATTTCATAACAGCAAAACGGTACACCGTATTGGAAACACAATGAGTCCTTATTAAAAAGTTAAATGTGTTAACCACCAATATGTAACAGTACTTTTAGCTGCCAGTAAGTATAGGAAGGCTACACAAGGAAAGTGAAGTTCAAGAGATTATGGTAAAGATAGAGGGAGTAGATCAAGATTAGGTGAAATACGATCCCGCGAGACAGATTTGACAGATTACCTCAGCCTGGGAAGGGCCATTTGTGTGTTGGTCCTCTTGATTTCCTTTTACTCACTGAATAACCTGGAGATAAAAGCTAGTCACCTCTATAAAATCCTACTTAAAAAGTTTAAACAACAAGTCTTTAGTGATAAATCGATAAATCTATGTGTATATACTACAAACAATTATTTATAATTGCAGCATCCATTGCCCTCTAGGACTATACGAATTCCAAATAAAAAGTACATTTACGCAATCATTCATCCTCCAAACACTCTGATGTGCAGAATGTAAGGTCGAGATAGATGATATACTAACCACACGGTGAAAATGAATGAAAGAGCAGGAACATGTGGCCAGAGGAAAATAGGACTCATATGCCGGAGGACAGCGAGACTGTAGAGCCAAATGGGACTGGCCATGCAACACGAGGCAGTTGAAAGATAAAGAAAAGGCAGTGCGTGTCAATAAGCGTGCATTTTGGCGCAGTGTGGTGGCGTTCTTCGTTGCAGCACAGCCCAGAGACATCATTTACATGACGTCAGAAGGGTAGGAACAATAAGGAAGCTGGAGGAAGAGGCAAGTGTAACGAGTGGAGCCCAGGCGTTTGCTGTTGTTCACAGCATTCTTTCAAGTTCATAGGGAGCATCTCTAACCACCGGTACTGCTACCCGATGGTGGAACTGCTACCCGAAGGTGGCCGACCGCCGTCAACTACAGCACCAGAACACTGCTACATTGTGGAAGAGGCAAGAAGGTAGCCTCATGAAACATAGCGTGCCACTTCAACCATATTTAAGACCATTGCGAGGAACGCAATCCCACACTCCAAAGTGGCACGGTGACTGCATGGGTGTAGTCTCTATAATCGATGACCAATACGGTGCATTCCGTTGACACCCGCTCATTGGCAGCATCACTTCACATTGTCCCAAGAGAGAAATGATTGGGCCAACGACGAGTGGGGCTGTGTCTACTTGTCGAATGAGAACAGATTCTGTAGAGTTCTGATTCTCAGCTTACCTGTTATGTCGAGCAGTGGGAACAAATAATGCATCACGAACAATGTCAAACATGATCATTTTCGTGGTCTAAGTGTCTGTGGAGGTGGGAGATGGGGAACACAATGTTCTAATGGTTTACTGACCTTGAAATCTGTGAGCACTGTACCCTCATTATTAACGTTAATACGACGCTGTACTCCTTCCTCATGTCCATCTTTTCAGATATGCATTCGTCCTTGACTTTTATTTCTGTAGAGGACAATAAATTAAAGAAATGTCGTGTGTTTAGGGCCGGCGTCGGGTAGACCGTTCGCCGGGTGCAAGTCTTTCGATTTGACATCATTTCGGCGACTTGGATGTCGATGTGGATGAAAGGACGATAATTAGGACAACACAACACCCAGTCCCTGAGAGGAGAAAATCTCCGACCTACCCGGGAATCGAAGCCGGTCCCTTAGTATTGACGTTCTGTCGCGCTGACCACTCAGCTACCAGCAGCGGACTGGAGGACAATGCACGACTACTTTGAACAGTACAGGTGGAATAGGTGTTGGAACTAGAGAATCTTCGCTGAATAGAGCTGCCTGCTAGTTAACCAGACTCATTCCCATCGAGTATGCTTGGAATGCGTTGGAGAGACCTACTGCATCACGCCCACATGTGCCAATAACTATCCATCAGTCGAAAATCACACAGGTGGAGGTACAAGAGGCCCTACCATAAGAGATTATTACCAACCATGGGGCCGGCGTAGGAACACGTTGCTGTCCGTGCATAACTGTCTATAATGATCATGTACCCTATTAAGACCCATGTCCCGCCTTTCGTAATGCCCAGGAGTAAATCTTGTATCGCTGTGACTTCAGTGTAAAAATTGTCTTTGAATGACAATTCATATTACATTCAGTTAGTTCTGTATTATACTGCAGCATTTATTTCTATGCATGGTCCCAATTTCATCAAGTTATATTAACAGCAGAGACATGTCATGTGAATGCTAATTTTGTCTTTACGTTTTGAGCGGTAATGTAAAACGCTAAGTAACCCTGGTACGTTTTACATTGGAAACTGAATCACGGCTTGCTGATTGTGTATACATACGATTGTAAGGTACTGCATTCCGGTCAATGACGCTAAAATTCTCAAATCGCGTAGTCTCGCTTAAATAACGTAACTTCGTAGATCTTTCGTTGAGCTGTGAAGTAACTGAATCATATCCGTGAAAATGCAACATGGTAATTACGTTGCTTAATAAATATTAAAGGAGATTATCATACGTTATGAATACTTAATTTCTTCAGACAGTGACAAAATGCAAGAATTTAATCAATTTCCTGTCCTAGTTTTTCTCCTTACGAGCGAATGTCGTTTGCCCTGTCAACGTACCTTCAGGAGCTTCCACCATTACTTGCCCCTTAAGGGCGGAACATATAGCCCAGGCTACGTGATTACTGCCTTCTCCGTTACGACAGGAACGTTCCCGGACCCTCAGGCTATGGTTGCAAGTTACGATCGCAAGGTAGCATCTCAGCTCTGAGCATTGGAGCTTCCGCCCTAATTCCTCTCGTTACTGCGATATCTCGAGCAGAACCGTCTACTGGAAAAGGAAAAAATCTGAAGGGAGACATATCCGTTTTCTCCGTACATCGGAGATTCGACGGAAATGGGGCTTATTATTTCCAGCCTACTATTATATTCACGTTTAATACAACGGTATTAAAATTTCGAAATTCTCTGTTTTGACCCTAATGGTAATTACGTCAGTTTTACGTGGGGGGAAGCTAGCAGTGATAAATTTCTACTTGTTATTTGACATATGCCAGCAACTACATTAACATTCATTTTCATATAATAACAACGTTGCCCTTCATCGTTGTGTCTTCCTTACTGAATACACTGCTCAAAGTTCCATTTGCCAGTTTACCAGCCACTCTGCTCGAATGGATGTTCCATTTTTGTGAACGCAGCAAATACTATCGAATTTAGCTGTTGGAATATAACCTGCGCCTTGTCCCTTAATTAGTTTATTTCTTAATAACGGAATAACTTCAGTTGTAATTGTGTTTATTATGAAAATGATCAGTGTGCTGGTACTTTCTGCGGCCCACGTTGGAGATTATTATGTTTTTGTCTTCTTCTCTCAACAGCGATTTTTATCGGCGCTGCGTCTCTGATCACAGAAAGTAAGTGGAAGTGTGACAGATGGTTGCGCTGAATGGGTACCGGTCCCAGAGCTGTCTTGGACACACATCCATCAAAGTGGCCATACAAGGCTGTCAGATGCCGTATGATCATCAGAGAAGTATTTAAATTTATTGTAACTGAGGACAACCAAGTGCTATGCAGAAAATGCAATCCAGAAACAAAACAAAATGGAAAGAAGATCCAAAGGATTGGGAATTTCAATACGACCAGGACTTTCTGAAGAGAGATGCATCAAAAATTTACACTGCAACGCATGTATGCACGCATTTAAAACGATGGATAAGCGTTGTGTTCTGGCATGTACTGGTAAATACGATGAACACAATAAGATTCACATTTTTAAGTTTCTATCTACGGTCGATATGTTATAAAATGGATATCCGCGTTCAAGAGAAACACGACGGTCGTCCATCCTACAGACCGGATCTCTCACCTTCCGACTTCCATCTGTTTGGCCCAATGAAGAACGCCCTCTATGGGAAGCAGTACATGGCTGATGAGGAGGTGGTGATGCAGCTCCAACGTGGGCCACAGAGTGGCACCACACGGCCATGCAGTGCCTCCAAGTAAGGTGGCATAGGCTGTCGTGTTGAACAGAGATTATGTTGAAAAGTAGGGTTTTATAACCCTTGTCCCATATTGGCTGGGGGAGAGGGGGGAGCCTATTAAGAGGTACAACCAACCTGTTCTTCATCTACAGGATTGGTAACTTACACCAAGAGAATAAACTATGTTATTAGGTTGGGTATTTCTGAAAGATTTAAAAATTAGTTAATATTGCATTTAGCGGATTTTTCAAATCAATAAAATTTAATTTTATGCATTACTTAAAACTAAAACAGGAAAGCAATAACAAACAATTTAAAACATAATGTGAGACGATAACCTTAAAGAAGAAGTACTTAGTTTCCATTTAAAGTCGAAGAACCTACCCTAGAGAAGAAATTGTTTAGTTGGAGCGAGAAAAGTTACGTGTTTTGTACAAGGGATGTTATGGATGCAGATTTATTTTGTCGTCACTCTACTCATTGGGTTGATGTGGGCCCCCAAGAATTCAGCTTTTCGCCCTGAAGTAACGCACTCAGTACCCACAATCTCTTCACCTACAGTTTTTACCCCGTATAGCTGTGTCAATAAACATCACTGATTCTTATTGACAGTGTTCTGACTATGTTCCTATGTTCGCCGATTGTAAGGAGCACTTCATTTCTCGTTCTTCTACACCACTACAGATCAAACGCTTTGACAGTCTTCTTTTCGATATTCTCATGGTCCATGGTTAATTTCTATACAATGCTGTGCTTCAAATATACATTCTCAGAAATTTCTTCATTTAATTACGGCGAATGGTTCATACTAACAGAGGCCTTTTGGCAGCGAATACTTTCCTCGTCTATGCTACTCCACTTACTTCGTCCTTGCCAACGGCCTTGCTGCAGTGGTAACACCGGTTCCCGTCAGATCACCAAAGTTCAGCGCTGTCTGGTTGGGATAGCACTTTGATGGGTGACTATCCGGTCTGCCGAGCGCTGTTGGCAAGAGGTGTGCACTCAGCCCTTGTGAGACAAACTGAGGAGCTACTTGATTGAGAAGTAGCGGCTCCGGCCTCTCTCGGAAACTGACATACTGCCGGGAGAGCGGTGTGCTGACCACATGCCTCTCCATATCAGCATTCAGTGACGCCTGTGAGCTGAGGCAGACACGGCGGCCGGTCAGTACCGATGGACCTCCATGGCCTGCTCTAGAGGAGATTTTTGAGTTTTCTTTTACTTCGTCTGTGAAGTGTTATTCTATTTCCAAGTTATCAAATTTCTTCACCTCATCTAATTCTTGGTCACAAATTTTGTTGTTAAGTTTGTTGTCTTGTACTCCTCTTTCTTTTCGTCCTCCTTTGGTACACTCTCATTACATTTTCTGTACACTTCTTTCAGCAAGTCCTGTAATTCTTGTACACTTCCGCGGAGGATAATGATGCCATCAGCGAATCTTATCATTTGTATTCTTTTGAATTTGAGCCGGATCGCTGATCGCCATCAGCGATCCGGGAGCTAATCTTTCCTATTTGCGGCTAGTGGTCTTTTTCAGAGAGGTTAGCAGGCGCAGGTTGAGAATCTTTGGGGGCGGGGGTGCAGTAGAGAGTCATGTCTTGGCTGTTAATGCGAATGGACATGTGCACTGAATTCTGCATCGGCTCGGCACGTGGTAGCGTGTGGGTTGCACGCTGTGTGTTTCTAGTGGGAAGTAGTTTTTTTAATTATATCTGGGTGGGTTGCCACTATTGTTTTAAAAATAACTCATAAATTGTTTAGCATCACTTAACTTACTGTTAAATAATGCCTGTGTTACCTATCCGTTAACTACGCGCAGATGAACAAAAACCGGCTCATTGTTTCCTCTAGTAATTTGGTCTCGTGGCATAGGGTTTGATACCCGTCCGCGTCTATCAATCTTGAATTCTTATCCCACTCCTAATTCCTGTTTTTTCTTTCCGTCATTCCTTCTTCGATGTCTAGACTAAAGAATACTAACGAAAGATAACATTCTTTACAAATTTTTTATTCGGCAGCGAGCTGTGTGATGATACGGAACTCCTTGACGGATTAAAACTGTATGCGGGACCAGGACTTAATCCCAGGACATGTGCCTTTCGCAGGCAAGTACTCTAACCATTAGAGCTATCCAAGCACGATAGAAGCCCGACTAAACAGCTTTACTGACTGAAGTAAGGCTGTGAGGGCTGTTGCATCGTATGTTCGTCGTTCGGTCGATAGCACACTTGCTAGCGAAAGCAAACGTTTCAGCTTCGAGTCACAGTCTGGCGCACTGTTTCAATCTGTTAAGAATTTTCATACCAGCACACTTTCCGCTCTACAGTGAAATATTTAAGAAGGGTGTAGTTCAAAAATGGCTCTGAGCACTACGGGACTTAACATCTGAGGTCCTGGAACTTAGAACTACTTAAACCTAACTAACCTAACGACATCGCACACACCCGAGCCCGAGACAGGATTCGAACCTGCGACCGTAGCGGTCACGCGGTTCCGGACTGAAGCGCCTAGAGCCGCATGGCCACACCGACCGGCGAAGGGTGTAGTCTTTCGTCAGTACTCTTCAATCTGTACTTAGAACAAGCAATGATGGAAATAAAGTTTCAACTACTTTCTTGTGCAGCACTCTTTTTACTCTGAGCAGTCTATTCTTATTATTCTATCTAGGGTCTTACATATGTCGTCATCAGGAGAAAAAGAGCTTGATATTAGACGGGTTGGAATGTTACATCCCTTCATCATCAAGGTTGGTTAGAAAATTTAAATAGTAAAATTGATACGTTGAAAATAGATAGAGTAGGAATTACTGGAGATCAGTGTCAGGATAAACAGGGCTTCTCGTAAGACGAGTGCAGGGTTATAACTGCGTAATCGAATCTGAACAGTATCACCAATAATGAATAACAAAATAGTAATGCGGGTAAGCTACTAGGAATAGCACAGTGATTGCAGCGTCACAGCCAAGAGAGATACCAAGCCGAAACCCAGAATACCAGTTTACATTTATGTCAAATAGCCCCGCAGACGGTCAAGACATTGAAAGAATACATGATGAAATGAAATAAAATGTCATGGAGACTCAAGCTAGATAGTAAGAAAGAAGAAGAAAAGTGTGGAAAATTAGGAATATATGGTCATAGAAAAAGTGAATGAGAGAGGGAACCGGCAGGTAAAATTTTGGACGGAGCATTATTCGAACATAGCCAACACTTGGTTTAAAAATCGTAATATACGTTTGTGTACTTGCAAGATACCTGGAGACACTGCAAACTTTCATACTGATCACATAGGGTGATTCAGTTACCCCTAAGGATCTTATTTTAGGCAGCCCGCAGTGTTACCTGCCTTCAAAAACCGCGCAAGAGATTTTCTTATCGTTTCGCTCGCTATGTGAGAACTAGTAGACCTACAGAAAAACTGAAGAAGACTTTTTGTGGAAAAATTAATGCAGTTAAAATCTGTAATATGATACTTTTTCCCTGAAGTCCACTGTTATCGAATTATTAATGTAAAACGTACAAAAGTGGCATTCAAACGCACCTCCAGCTCCACACTCATCCTTCACCCATCGGCATTCAAGTACGTCGTTCGTGGCACTCCGTTCTACCACTGTACAAAAATTTCCGTCTGCACGAACCATTCCCGGTATTAAGCGCAGTTTACAAAAACGCCATTTTTACAACTTGTACGTGCAGTGCTAAGCCGGTGGCGTAATAAGGTCAGTCAATGAAGACCAAATAAACGTGGAATATGAGTAATAACTCGTGCAATCGCAAATATTGTACGTTGGTAGGAAGGAACGCCACGAGCACAGTTCTAAGAATCCTAACCGTTGTGGGCTGAGTGTGGAAGTTTGGGTGCGTTTAGTCAAATTTTTACGATTATCTTGAATAGCTTGAAAACTGCTACCTATAATGAATACATATCCCAGTACATATGTTGGATACATTAAATTTAATACATAAAGCTAATGTTCGCATTTCTTGAAGAAATGCATTCTTGAAAGAACTGGCATGTGGCGGGAGAGAGTATATGAAAATCTGTCGTGAGGTTTTTGAAGCCCAGATTTAATACTGTGCGTTGCATAAGACGACATTGACAGGGGTTGCTGAACCACAATGTATGATGATAGGACTGATGTGTTTAAAGAACCTGAGGAGAGGCTGTTGACAGTTACAAGGTTAGCATTAACCGACGACACTTCCAAGGACATATAGCTCTGTCGACAATTAATTGTTTATCAACTGTTGATTAAGACAAAGAAAGTGAAAAATGCAGGATATTTAGGAAATGGGACCTTGATATGTTTAAAGAACGAGAGGACAGGCTGTTGACAGCTACAAAGTTAGCATTAGCCGACGACAGAGAAACGGGGGGGAGAAATGCAGTAGAAGACGAATTGGTAGCTTTGGGAGTTGAAATTGTTAAGGAAGGGTGAAACAGGTAAAAAGAGAAGGCCTAGAAGAAATCCTTTGATATCATAGGATGTAGTGAATTCATTTGACGAAAGAATAAAATATACAAATGCAGGAAATTAAGCAGACGAAAGGTAATACAAACGTCTAAAAAATGAGATTGACAGGAAGAGTGAACAAGCTAAGTAGGAATGGCCAGAAGACAAATGCAGGGATTTAAAAGCATATTTCACTGGGAGAAAGATAGATACCACCTATAGGAAAGGTGAAGTGGCCTTTGGAGAAAATAGGAGCGTTTATATGAATATAAAGGTCTCAGATGAAAAACTAGCACTAAGCAAAGAGGGAAAACTAAGAGTGGCTGTTGAAGGGATACGAAAGTGAAAGCCATATTCTGGAAAATAAACAGGAATTAGATGAATGTAAGTAGGGAAATGTGCGAAAGTAATTTTACAGAGGAATAACAGATTCATGTGGAGACAAGGCTACTGGCGTAGACGATATTCCCTCGCTATTACTGATATCCACGGGAGAGGCAGCCATGACGAAACTATTCCATCTGAGTGCATAATATATAAGATGGGGAATATACCCTCAGGCTTCAAGAAGAATGCACTGATTTCAATTTTAAATAAAGCAGATAGTGATATGTGTCAGTATCACCGAACTATGAGGTTAGTAAGCAATGGTGGCAAAATTTCTGATACGAATTGTATAAAGAATAATGCAAAAACTGTAGAAGATGACCTCGAAGGAGTGTAGGGGCAAGCGAGGCAATAAAGTTTGTTCCAAAATTTGGAATCTGAAGTAAACTGGTCAAGAACTTGTCGAGACTTCCCTAACAACACTTTTTCTTTCCCATATGTACGAACCGTATGGGTTAAAAAGTGTGGCTTATGTCCGATCAAACGTTTAAGAATCGTGTCAAAATTTGAAGGAAATCGATCAATAACCTTAATCAATGCCTTGTTTTCCGTAAATATACGAGAATGTCACACACAGCCTTACAGATAACTTTTTTTGTTGGTTCCCATGTTTAGCGACAGGAAGTCGCCTTTTTTTATTTATCTCTGATACTGAACAGCCAAGTTCAGTAAATGGTGTTCTTTAGGTTAGATGGTTCAACTTCCATTTTAATAAGGAAAACAGTTGCTTTTTAGAAATACTTAGTGACGCAATATGCTACCGCAAAATAATAGATGCTCGCCTATCGCGCGAAGTGACTTGCATGAGGAAGCTTACACAGGAAGCGATACTGTATCCAAATGTAAATCGATCTCATTTTTAGCGTCACCGTTGAATGGCAGGGGAGCCACTGGCACCACTTATCCAAAAGTAATGTCCGAAAAGAGCGTCAGGTGAGTGGTCCCTGGAAAGCAACTTCATAAAGTTTTCACGCTCCACTGCCGGGGCACTCTCCACAGCACGGTAGCGGAATAACGTAACACGCTTTCAACGCCGGGTACGTTTAACAGTGTAATTTGCATCAGAACTGCCTCTGTTTTTTATACGGCTCTCACGCTGCTGCGGAATTCCACGCTTCGTCCTATCAAAAATTCATAATCGTATTAAAATACCGGCAACGCTTCAGAAGTAACTCAGCTCTTTAGAAACTTTCTTCACAGAAATTAATAGTCCCCTTTCGTTCTCTGTGGAAGGAGCACACTTAATTTTTCCATGAATGCGAAATTCAAAGTGAAAAATTGTGTAGTGTTGGTTAATATGAATCATGTATCTCAGTGGCTACTTTTCACGAAATTACGTACAGGCATCATATACTTTAATTGGACCAGCGCAGTCGATGTGCTCAGGTACTTTAATAAATGAATAGCTATAGCGTGTCAAACGCATTTTCCTTTGTGTCACTTTCACGAAGGGGGGTACGAAACCGGTTGATTATGTCGATCTGTAAGTTATTTACAGAATCACACAATTTTACGTAGTAATCCATGCTAAGGGAGGTTTAAAACAATTTATGTGTCCATATATCGCATGGTGTGTAATCTTCAGTATGTAATGGAAACCCGGAAAAGAAGAGAACCGAAGCCTTTCAGATGTAGTAATATAGAGAAATATCGAAAAATTAGTAGACTGGTAAGCAATGAAAAGATTCTCCGTAGATCTGGCAACAGGACATAAATTGGGAAATAATGACATGAAGAAGGGACAGGATCACAGGACACGCATTATGTCTTCAAGAAGTAATTTCCATGGCACTTAAAGAAGATTCAAACGGTGTAACTGCAGGGGAAGCGGAGACTGGGAGTGCCACTCTGAGGTGAAGAGATTAGCGGAGGAGAGGAAATCAAGGTGAGCCACTTCAACCCAGTCAGAAGACTTATGATCCAAAAGCAGTGGAGAAAAAGAACTGATCTGTAGCGATATAGTCTGAATCTTTAGTTCTAGAAGATAGTTTAAAGCCTTTGATCTTCATGCTGGAGAGTTAACATGGTACACAGTAAACGTAGTCATAATAGAGTATAATATTAGGCATCTAGATGATGAATGAAAATAGAGAAGAATGTGCATCTCATCCTTTTACGCCATCCTGCGTTTTTCCTAAAAATATTTAAATACAGGCTATTACAATGTATCCTATGTTGACATTTTGGCTGATCACCGTCTTAAGATAGCTAAAAGCTATATTGAGCGTCCGAAGACTGAATGCAGACATAGGCCATGACAGATGTGGGAATGTCATGTAGGTGCTGTTGGCATGATCCCTACAGCAGGTATCGAGTCACATGTTGTACTTTGTATGCATTAGGCCTTAACGATACTGCTACTATACTGTTGTCTTTGAAAGCTGACGATTTGAAATACCGTCTCCATGTGTTATCCAAATCAAAGCCGCCATCTTGATTAAGTAAATAGTTCATCAGACGGATTTAGAAGTCTTTCTTAATCACATGGTCCCAGAGGAATAATGTGGACTTCAGAGTAGTCCATACAGAGTCCAGATTCTATGCTGTTTTCACCTACTGCTGATCTGTCAGGTTGTGGCGGGTGGCTGTAGCATCGATTCTGCACTGTAACATCTTGACAGGTTCGAGTTGAATGCCCGACAACCACACCTGTGGGAAGTCTTGAGCAATTGAAACCAAACATGGTACTTACATGACGTAGTTATAGAAGATACCTGCCTATAATACAATAACGCTGGGAGCAGATTACCCCAGACTTGGTACTGTCAAGCACAGTCACACTTAGCGGTAATAAGGATGAGCATGGAGGTTGAGTAAGTGAGAATGTAACTTGTATGCTCGACTGTGGACCGACTGCAGAAATTTTAACCAAACGTGGCTCACGTAAGGCTTACTATCTAGGGTGCTCTGAGAATAGGACACTTCTGATCTTCATCACCATCATTTTATCGTGAGGGCAATCTATTAACAGGAACTGATTGAATTCCACGCGTTTATTTTGCTTCCTCAAGAGTACGTGCATCCTAAAATGTTTCAGAGAGACAAATTTAATCTAAAATTAACACCAGAATATGCACAAATTTTATTTAATAATTTGCCAAACCATGTTGCTCTCTTGGAAACGTGTACGTACACTAAGTTTATTATTACGCTAACGACACATTTTATTTATTCCTGTAACATGACCGCAACGAATACGTTACTGGGGAAAGTCAGATAACCATTTAGCATTTACATTGCGGCCATTATAATTGGAGCACCAGAGATGCCACATTAGAAAATGTTACTGATATGCATATACTGTATAGTAGGGAGATTACATTACTAAATATATGTGTAATTTAGCCGAGTACAGTATGTGACGTTTAGTGCACATGTCATCCACATCCGGCTGCTAGACTGGTCCTAATGAAGCTGGACAGCGAGTCCCACTCATCTTGTACGACAGATGCGGATATATCACTCCATCCTGTTTCAATTCCGTCATTCTTCAGTTTTAGTAGCTAGTGAGTGTTAGCGCTCCAGTGCCTTAACAATCCATAATCACATTTTTTAGTGAGGCAGAAAGCTGGAGAACGTGTTGGACTGGGGAATTTTGTGACACCTTTTGTGTCAAGGTAGGTCACGGGAGCAAGGACGATAAGTGGTCTTACGTTATACTGTAGAAAGACGTCGTGGTGATCTCTAATGTACTACACAGCCGTCAGCCTTTATTTCTGTTGTCTAAATCAGTGGTGCGAACCGTTTATGGTAATGTGGTGTACACAGTGGAATCCCCTACGACACGCCAGGTGCTGGACTTTTATGACGACGTCGAATAAAGTCTACCCAATTTCCTTGACCTCGGGGCCTCTACACAAGCATATTTCCACCATGGTGCCATACACATACTGAGACTACGTAGTGCTTCTTCTGTGCCCACTGAAGTTGCTGGGCGGCCCATTGTCGGCGCTCGCCACTTCCCTCTCAGCTGCCAAGTCAAGTGAAGCCGCAACAGTGTAGGCGTGGTGGCAGGCCGCCATGATCAGACGTCGTACTGTCTGTGTGGTACTTGACTTGTTGCATTCACGATCATATGATGACTAAAGGAAAATTTTGAATCAGTAAGGACCTAAATGGCCTACGAACATAATTTCTACGAATAGATTTTGTGAAGGCAGTGCCCCGCGGTTTGTGATTTTAAAAACTTCCTCGTTCCATATTACAATAAATATTTATTTATTACACCCATTTTCAGTCCTCAGTCGATCATCAGACTTGCATGTCAGAACCATGGCTTTGACATCGCCAGTTTCATACCCAGATGTAACCTGTTTTACATTCTCATGATATCTTATGGTCGACTGAAGACTGAAACCGATTGTAAAAATTATTTAATATCTGCGCTTGGCAGAAAACTACGAATGTTTAAAAATATTTTATCCATTTGGGCGCTAGTCACAAGGGGTAGTTGATGTCTTACATGGAGTTTAGTTTGGGGTACAACGCAAGAAGCAATATCGTGGAAGGATAAGCCATAGTCTCTATAGGTATAGCGGAACTAATACAACTGGGATACCTCACTGTTTGACAATAATTAACCTTTTCAGTTGATCAGTTTCCAGTGCAACTAGCGCCCTGTGTAGTGCCTCCTCTGTATCGTTACAAATAAACTGCGTCGATTTACACTTGTACTATGAATGCAGAGCATGTAGGGGGCCGTGATTATCTCTGCATTTCAAGTCAGTACACACGTATTCTAATTATCCGCCCGCCTAATGACATCTACAAATATCCTCGAGCAGAAGGCAATGATCAAATTTAAACAGAGATTCCAGTGACATTTTAATAAACACACGAATAGCTTAGCAGACAAAGCCACAACAAATATCAAGTGATATAATAAACGTCTGACTACAGTGAATGTCATTACACAGTTTAAGTATATTACAATGGTGCTCTTTGACGATAAAACACAGTAAATAATCTGCAGATACATATAAAAATAAACTTCTTATTGACATTCGATCAACTTCATTGCTTGCACTGACGCGGTTCGTTGGCTTAACTATACATTCGGCGCCAAGTAAGATGTTAAACATGCAGCCAACGACGTGCATCGTAACATGCCGCCGCTCAAATCGGATGAGCTGACTTGGTTTAGCCCACAACTCGAGTACTGTAGACAGCACCAAACACTTCACCGTAATAAAGCTGTACTCCTTAATGCAGTTGAATCAGTACGTAATGTGAAATTGTTTTCTGTACTCCTGCACGTGCGTAGACGTTGCTGCTGCGATGTTCTGTTCAACGGTAGCAAGAGAACCTACGTCGTTATTAAGAGCTGAGCTCATCTCGCCGCCTTGGGCCACAGTAACATGCAGCGGAAGAGCTGCAGCTTCCTCGGGCATGGATGTGTGTGATGTCCTTAGGTTAGTTATGTTTAAGTAGTTCTAAGTTCTAGGGGACTGATGACCTTAGAAGTTAAGTCCCAGAGTGCTCAGAGCCATTTGAACCATTTTGAGCTAGCTGACGCCCTTCTAGCCAAACAGACAGTTTTGACACACTTCCCTCTTCCGGTGGAGTGCATATGCAGAGTTCACATTGCAGTTGTTTACTTTAAAGACAGCCAACCCCCAGCAACTCTCCTGGGAAACATGGTACCACCGAAGACATCTCCAAACATACCAAGCAAGTACGGCCTCCCAAGAAAAAATAGAATCTATTCCCCAAAACACTAACCAAATAATTTCAGTTCTTAACCACGACATTCATTTAATTAACGAATTAATTAGCCCTGCTCTCAGAATCAGCCATGCTCTGTTACCACAGTGATACATTGCCAGCCGTTAGTGGTTGCTTGGGGAGGAAAAAAATGGTTCAAATGGCTCTGAGCACTATGGGACTTAACATCTGAGGTCATCCGTCCCCTAAACTTAGAACTACTTAAACCTAATTAACCTACGGGACATCACATACATCGATGCCCGAGGCAGGATTCAACCTGCGACCGTAGCGGTCGCGCGGCTCCAGACTGAAGCGCCTAGAACCGCTCGCCCACACAGGGCAGCTGGGGAGCGGAAGGTCCGAGTATTGTGAAACTAAGCGTAACAGATACAATTTATTAAGCTCTAAGGTGCTGCGATTTATTATATATAGGAATTACAATGATGCAATAACTATACCAGGTGGCTTCATGAGTTACAGTGAGCCCATTCCCAGCAAAATATCTGGAGACAGGACTGAAACCCCAGCATTGCTTACACGCACTGGCTGAGATCTCAGGCACAGGGTACTTCTCAAAGACATATATAAAATGCCTTGAAACACATTCATCAAGTGCAAATACAGCGAACAACTGTCACTACTAAAGATGAAACGACCAAAAGAGATACATGACTTTCCCATCAGTTAATTGGTACCCGAAAGATGAAACTAGCAAAAGAGAATAAGATACAAACCCATTCTAAAAAAGATCATGCTACGGTATTCAAAAGGTAGTCTGGCAGAAGTTTATCAAGGTAACGCCCCTCCCAGTTACAGTTCAATGAATGCACAATAATGCTTCGGTAAAATGCGGGATGGAGCAAAATATGCAGCAATTTCTTAATGAAATTTCCTCAGCGATTAACGAAGTGCACTTAGCAGAAATAAAATAGATTCCATGAGAAAGTCCAGAAAACATTTGATGCATAAGAATGATTTCAATAAGCTTCTTAAAAATTATTAATTACAGAGAAGATGATTGAATGTCTGTATGAAATGTACGTCAAGTGAAATTAAGCAGTACTGCTTATGAAGTAATAGTATTTCTGAAAGTTAATAAGTAACTCTTTAAACACAGAGAACAAGAATGACACTCTTTTGTAAATGTAACCTACGAATGATTGAGCTGTACCTCTGATCGAGGCATTGAAATTCTGAACACTTGAAATTACCGCAGGGCTAACCCAACAGCAGTTTAGGTCGCAGCTAAATTCAACACAACAAGCCTCCCAAACTATTTTCTTTATTTTTAATTATTTATTTCTTTGTCAAACCTGATCTGAGTAGGAGCATGAGATCCTCTTATATCGTACCATGGTTTCACATATACAATACGTTTTTTACATCACAGTTACCGAAGAAATAATTTTGGCATGACAAACAGTGTTCAAATTATTTGAATGTCAATAGTGAAAATGAGAGTAAATAACTAATGGAGTGAATATTGGCAGTAGTTGTACAACTGCTTCTGCTGCCATTAATAGATATAATGACAATAACAATAATGGTAGACTTAATAGGTGTAGAATTTATACGTGTACTAAATGCCTAGACGTACTCATGTCACTCCAGATCAAACGATGCATCTGAGAAAGCACGATTTTAAATCTATTCAAAAACGCGCGCGCCTTGTATAGGCTTTTGGCAGGCGTCTCCCCGGTCGTATCAGACTCGTGTACATATTGTGAGATCATGGACGACGGTTACCTCTGCTGACTGCTTTCCACACGGCGGGCCCCCTGTCCAAATCTTAACTGACCGACGCTGTTGTAGCGATGTATATCGAGGCGCCAGTGGGGTCGGCCGTGCTCCAACACGGACTCAGGTTGCGTATCCGTCGTCCCAGCCGGGAAAATTGGTACCTTGGGTGTTAAAGGCGTACTGTTTTCTTCAAGTAAACATGCCCTAGTCCATAGTGGCAGCTTCCGCTAATAAATATCGCGGTGCGGGATTCGCGTCCCCAGTCGGCCTACTCTCTCTGGAATAAAATTTATAAAATCCAGGAGCGTAGCGCGGACAGTCGATCATTGCAGCGCCCCTTGAATAGCACTGTTATCACAGTAACAGACCACATCTAATCTTCGAAACGAATCTGCAGATTTCATGACTGGCACATTCATTACTTAAATTTTAATAGACCTGTTAATTAATATATAAATGCCAAGTAGCTAGCACTGAAAACATTATTCAGTTTTTAAATGAACTTACAAAGACAAAGGAGGAATTACCAAATACAGTTAATGAATGAATCACATATATTTCATCGCCAAATGCTTGATTAGTTCAGATGAGATTTTTTAACATACTCAAATGGAAAAAATTCTTTGTGTAAATATTATATCATAAGTGACCCTAATATTCAACATTTTGTTTTACACGACTAATCGTCATATAATTTTAGATGTTGTAATCAATATGACTTAGCAAAAAATACTTCCAAGGCTGAAATGCTTCATCATCAGCCACTAGTGCAAACTGCAAACAAAAAGCAAACGGACTCGGAACAGATGCATTTCTCTTTCGTTTTAAATGCATTGGCAGTGTATAAATTGTACGTGAACAATACGTACTCCGGATGAGTATTTCCTTTGGTACTTGTTATAAACAGTTAGTCTATAGCCGGCCGCGGTGGTCGTGCGGTTCTAGGCGCTCCAGTCCGGAGCCGCACTGCTGCTACGGTCGCAGGTTCGAATCCTGCCTCGGGCATGGATGTGTGTTATGTCCTTAGGTTAGTTAAGTTTAATTAGTTCTAAGTTCTAGGGGACTGATGACCGCAGCAGTTGAGTCTCATAGTGCTCAGAGCCATTTGAGTTAGTCTATAGTCATAGTTGGTGGCGTTAAATGGCATCTGTGTTTTCCAGACACTACATCATCGTTCACTGAAATGATAAACAGATGTGAAAAAGAGATGTTCCCTAACAATCACGAGTTTCTTAGAATACGTCCAATGACCCGTGAGACAACAGAGAGGAGTAGCTGTATACTAATGGATGAAATTATGGAATACAACATCGGAAACAGTTACAGCTCCCTCACTCATAAATGCATATTTTATGTAGACATTAACGTTGATGAAATCTGTTAGCGCAAAATGGACTCCGTATGAATATTGTGTTCTAATTTGTGGTTGATTTTAATTTTTAAAGTCAGTGTATTTTGCTGTGTAATAAAATAATAAAATAAATAATAAAATATTTAATATATTATTTTTCCATTTTATACTTTTATATCACCGTTTGGTGCTTAAATCAGCACTTGGAATTTTTCCAGTTAGCTTAAGAACTTATCGTAACAGATTGAGAAAACATCTTCGTTTACTGCACAGAAATTGGGAGTCAACACACGCAGCTCCACCCTCCATATCCAAATATTGGATTCCAGGATACGTCACTAGTGCGCATGATGTAGTACTGCAACATCCCGAGGACTACGATTTGATGTGAATAAGCTGTGAATTGTGTAGTGTCACTCAGTGGACTGAAACTGTGGCGCGAATCACACGAAGCAGGACACCGAATATAGAAACTTAGTCCGAAAACACACTATGTGATAAAAGTATCCGGACACCCCCAGAAACATACGTTTTTTTTCTATTAAGTGCATTGTGTTGCCACCTACTGCCATTCACTCCACATCAGCAACCTCTGTAGCCATTAGACATCGTGACAGAGCAGAATGGGCCCTCCACGTAACTCAGGGATTTCGAATGAGGTCAGGTGATTTGGTGTCACTTATGTCATACCTGTGTAAGCGAGATTTCATCACTCCTAAACATCCCTAGGTCCACTGTTCCCGATGTGATAGTGAAGT
The DNA here is from genome assembly GCF_023864275.1 of Schistocerca cancellata. Classification (NCBI taxonomy): domain Eukaryota; kingdom Metazoa; phylum Arthropoda; class Insecta; order Orthoptera; family Acrididae; genus Schistocerca; species Schistocerca cancellata. The sequence goes on along the minus strand of NC_064628.1, from coordinate 472,771,078 downwards.
GGAAACGTGAAGGGAAACGTACAGCACAAATGCGTACAGGCCGACCTCGTCTGTTGACCGAAGGAGACCGCCGTCAGTTGAAGAGGGTCGTAATGTGTAATAGGCAGACATCTATCCAGACCATCACACAGGAATACCAAACTGCATCATCAGGAATCACTGCAAGTACTATAACAGTTAGGCGGGAGGTTAGAAAACTTGGATTTCATGGTCTAGCGGCTGCTCATAAACTACGCATCACACCGGTAAATACCAAACGACGCCTCGCTTGTTGTAAGGAACTGAAACATTGGGCAACTGAACAGTGGGAAAAGGTTGTGTGGCGTGACGAATCACGGTACACAATGTGGCGAACCAATGGCAGGGTGTGTTTCATCTGCCAACTTGTGTAGTGCCAACACTAAGATTCGGAGGTTGTTATGTTGTGGCCGTGTTCCTCATGGAGGGAACTTGCACCTCATGTTGTTTGGCGTGGTAGTATCTATCACAGCTCACTCCTACATTGATGTTTTCAGCGCCTCCTTGCTTCCCACTGTTGAAGAGCGATTCGGGGATGGTGACTGCATCTTTCAACGGGATCGAGCAGCAGTTCATAATGCACGATCTGTGGTGGAGTGTTCACACGATAGTAACATCATTGTAATGGACTGGTCAGCGCAGAGTCCCAACCTGAATCCTATAGAAAAGTTTTGGGGAACGCCTCACCGGGCGGCATCGATACCTCTACTCAGTGCAGCAATCGATGAAGAATGGGCTACCATTCACCAAGAAACCTTCGAATACCTGATTGAATGCCTGCGAGAGTGGAAGCTGTCATCAAGGTTAAGGATGGGTGAACACCGTATTGATTTCCAACATTACGATGGAGGGCGCCAGGAACTGGTAAGTGGGTTTCAGTCATGTGTCCGGATACTTTTGATCACTTAGTGTACATCACGTACGTGACTTTCATGTTGCGAAAGCTTTGCAACTGTGATATCACGACATCAAGCTCCCCACGACATCTACAACAATTGATGAGTCTTATCATTGATATATGACGGATTTGTAGACCTTATTTTCGACAAAGAGACGTCAAACACCAGCATTAGACGTCAAAAACCAGCATTACACGTCAGAGGCAAAGCAAAATTTTTTGGAAGAGACTGCTGAATAGTATCAGGAAGTCAGTAGCTAAGGTCGTGTATTATAAGTTTTCTCTTCAGAATAAAATATTGTTTCGCTTGCAGTATTGTCTTAGATGGACAGCACTGTCACCGGAAAGAAGCAACACATAAATACAATGATTACTCCCCATATCACCCCACCATTTTTGTGTTAACTTGTGAAATAGTATGTAACATGCATTCAGTGCATTTACCATGTTTTACAGATTGATTTCCCACGTCATAACTAATTTAAACTGTGAAGTGGACAGAGTTGCAATCCACCAGTACTCTGTGTGCGTGAACCGATCATAAATGTACTTTGTACCGACAATTCGTTTGCATGTGTTTGGTGGTCATTTGTTAACAATAGTATGGAAAGTACATGGGTAGGGTGCGTCGGTATATTTCCAGCGACTGAATGCCTTTATGGCTGCATGTATTTTTACTAGTGGGTACCCAAATAACAGAATTATTTTTTTAAAAGCTGTATATTTTCAAATTGTTCACAAAACAACTTTATGCCCTTCAAAATACTTTCCAGTACAACTAATTCATTTGTCTCACCGGTGATTAAACTGTTCATTTTTAGAAACGGCTGACAGTTCCTCTCTTTTTTTTCTTGACTTCTTCAATGTCGCCAATTCGGTTTACTTTCATGCCCCTTTTCATGCATGGAAATAAGGAAAAGTCGCACAGGCTATCAAGGTGCTTGGGGCAGCGGAACCATGCCATTTTTTGCCGAAAACTGTCTAACGCAGGTGGCTGATTGTGCAGGTGCGTTGTCGTGGTTGAAGAACCAGTCTCCTGTCTGCCACAAGTTGGGTCTTTTTGGATTAACACTGCAACGGAACCTTCTTAAAACTTCTAAATAAAAGGTTTTATTGACGGTCTGACCTGGGGGAACAAACTCTGAAATAACTACGCCTTTGGGATCAAAAAAGCAAATCTGCATTGTTTTGATGTTGGATTTGAGTTGATGACATTTTCTTGGACAACGTTACGATAACTCCTCCACTGGCTTGACTGTTGCTTTGCTTGTGCGTTGTAACCATAGCACCATGACTCATCACGAGATATGACCTTTGACCGAAATGTGGATCAGTGTCAAGCTGTTGTTGTAAAGCACGACATATTTCAATTCGACGTTGACATCCCTTGTGGCTTTCAGTCAGAACCCGAGGAACAAACTTGGTAGCAACCTCTTTGATTTCCTAATCTTCTGTTAATATTCGCTGAACCGAGCTTCAGGATAACCCACTAATCTGACAATAGATTAACTGTCTGTCGGCGGTCTTTGAGCACAAGCTCTCAAATTATTTCGATATTTTCATCGATTCTGGCAGTTGGTGGACGTTCCGAACGATGTCTGTCATCAATCGACAAGTCGCCATTTCTAAATCGAGCAAACCACAATGGGTAAGCGACTTGCAACTAAAATGTACCCCTGTAAGGGAAATATATAACGGATGTACGATTACACGTTGTGTACACATGGTTGATTACATACTGAAGTTTGGTTCTGGCTTCGAGTCATGTTCAAACACCCAAATGGTATGGCGACCACTCGTGATAAGCGGAATAACGTGTTTAGAGTCCCATTCGGCACAAATTTTCATTGTCCTCGTTCCGTTATGCAGCTGATGGTTATCCATGTTGGCAACTGCGAATAAATTTCATGACTTAATTACAGTGTCATTACTATATTTAAATTTTGGTCGACCATCCCATTTTGTTATGAGACTTCTAAAAATACATTAAATCTTACCACTTAACGCATATTTCGGGAACAATATAAAAAAAATTCGGTATCTATTACTTCCCTTTCTGATAGAGATAATTATTCAGAGGTATTTCGATGAAACGGACTTTGTCAACACCAATTCGTTATTGGTTTTGTGAACTATATGTTGCTAGACGGAAGCCTCATAGCCACGGAACTAGTTAAATTGTGTCGAACGATCGTAGGTACACTGACGTGATGAACTACCTGCTGCTTTGGTAAGCAAAGTCCATATTGACTGACGTTATGCAAACATACATTCCGGGGGCTTCAGCGCTGGCAGTGGCAAAACAAAAAAAGCACGTTTGAGTTTGCCAGTAACTGCGTCTATCGAAGCCATCGTCCTGATTTGTCCCTGTTGGTGCTAACTGACTTCTTTCAGGTACTAAGTTAAATAATAATGTCTTAAATGTCTTACAAAATCACTGATATACGAGTTTCCTATGCAGACACATGACACACCATTTTAAAACAAATTCGTAGTTGTGGCTTCGATGTGTGTGTGTGTGTGTGTGTGTGTGTGTGTGTGTGTGTGTGCGTGTGCTTGTGTGCGTGCGGTATAAAGCCACAATCAGTCACAACGAAAGGGTGGGGGCGAGCTAGCGAGAGAGTGAGAGAGACAGACAGAGAGAGAGAGAAAGAGAGAGAGATACAGTGAGAGATAGAGAGAGAGAGAGAGAGAGAGAGAGAGAGAGAAAGAGAGAGAGGGAGAAGGATATTCACCTATTTTGTTCTTATTTCCTGACGATGTGAAGCGGAAATCTTTAGTCTATTGACATTGCAGGGATTGCACCACAGAGCGTGCTGTTATAGGTAGACATACACAGTGCTACGGTACCATTCTTTTCGCTCCTCTCTTGTTATATTTCCGAAAGGCACAAGGGGAGAATAATCACCTTTCCTTTGTTTATAGTCGAGATTCTCTAATTTTACCGCCGTGATTACAGCATGCAACATACCTTAGACGTCATGTATCTACTTCTCCACCTGTTTGTAATGTAGACGCTCTGAAGTTTGTTAGGAGTGCACAACGTACAGTACCGTTTTTGTAAAGTTTCCCATCGTTTGCGTTGGTACTTTCTTGTTGACTAAAAAAGGTTACAGGAGAATATTGAATGGGGGAAAGAATGAGACACGAGGAAGTCTAACTGAGTTTTGTAATAAATCTCAATATTGTGTTCAAGAATCACAAGAGGAGAAGCCTATACTTCGAAAAGTCCGGGTGATCGGGAAGATTTCATATAGATTACGTCATGGGCAGACAGAGGTTTCGAGATCGTATACTGGATTGCAAGGCGTACCCAAGAGAAGATACAGACTCAGATCAGAGCGTAGTAGGCTGAAGTTTAAGAAATTAGTTAGGAAGGACCAATACGGAAATGAATGGGATACAGAAGTACTGCAGCATGACGCTTAAAGCTCCCTAAGGCAGTTGAAGAGGAATGGACTCCTCTGAAAAGGTCAGTCACGAAAGAAAAATATAGGTACAAAAACGTAATTGCAAAACCGCAGTTAACAGAAGAAATATTTCAGTTGATATATGAAAGAAGGAAGTGCTAAATTGTTCACAGAAATTCAGGAATACAGAAATACAAGTCGCTGAGGAATTAAGTAAATAGAGAATGCAGAAAAGGTATGACGAAATGGCTGCATTAAAAATGTGAAGAAATCGAAAAGAAACAATTGTCGGAAGGACTGAATCATCATATAGCAAAATCAAAATAACCCTCTGTTAAATTAAATACAACGGTGTTAACATTAAGAGTGCAACGGAAATTCCATTGTGCAACGCAGAGGAAAGAGTGGGAATTTGGAAAAAGTACACTGAAGGCCTTTTTGAGAGGGAAGATTTGACAGATATGATACAAGAAGAAACAGGAGTCGACTTTGATGAGACAGGAGATGCAGTATTAGTATGAGAATTTAAGAAAGCTTTGTAGGACTTAAGATCAAATAAGGCAGAAGGGTAGATAAAACTCCATCAGAATTTGTAAAGTCATTGGGGGAAATGGAAACAAAACATGTCTTCCCTTAGATGTGTAGAATGTAAGTGTCTGGCGACATACCATCTTACTTTGGGAAAAATAACATCCACACAATTCCGAAGACTGCAAGGGCCGACAAGTGCGAGAATTGTCGCACAATCAGCTTAACAGCTCATGCATTCAAGTTGCTAACAAGAACAATATTCAGAGGCATGGTAAAGAAGACTGGAAATATGTTACATGATGATCATTTTGGGTTTATGAAAGGTAATGGCACCAGAGAGGCAATTCTGACGTTGCGTTGATAATGAAAGCAAGGCTAAAAGAATTAAAACACGTTTATAGGTTTTGTCGATCTGGAAGAAGCGTTCGACGCTATAAAATGGTGCAAACTGTTCGAAATTCTGAGAAAAAAAGTGGTAAGCTATAGGGAGAGACGGGTAATACGCAATATGTATTGGAGCCAAGAGGGAAAAATAAGAGTGGACGACCAAGAGCGAAGTACTCTGACATGTAGTTTCGCCTCTACTGTTCCGTTGAAGAGGCAATGATCGAAATAAAAAAAGGTTCAGGATTTGAATAAAAATTCAAGGTGAAAGCATATCAATGATACCATTGCTATACTGAGTGAAAGCTAGGAAGAATTACATGATCTGCTGAAAGGAATGAAGAGTATGGTGAATATAATAGAATATTAACTGGGAATAAATCGAAGAAAGGTGAAAGGAACGGGAAATAGCAAAAAAGAGGTGACAAACTTAATATCAGGATTGATTGTCACGTAGTAGATGAAGTTATGGAATTCCACTACCTAGCAGCAAAATAATCAATGACGGGTGGAGCAATGAGGTCATAAAAGCAGACTAGTACCGGCAGAGACAGCAAACCTGCCCACGAGAAGTCTCCTCGTGTCCAACATGGGCCTTAATTTGAGAAGGAAATTTCTGAGAATGTACGTTTTCAGCACAGTATTGTATAGTAGTGAAACATCGACTGTGTGGAAACCGATACAGAAGTGAATTAATGCATTTGAGATGTGGTGCTGTAGACGAATGTTGAAAATAGGTGGACTGATAAGGTAAAGAATGAGGAGATCCTTTGCAGAATCGGAGGTGAAAGGAATGTGTAAAGAACACTGACAAGGAGAAAGGACAGTGTGATAGGACATCTGTACATCTGTTAAGACATCTGGGAAAAACTTTCATGGTACTAGGGAAGTTGTAGTGGTAAAAAGTGTTGAGGAAGACGAGATTGGAATGTATGCAGCAAGTAACTGAGGATGTAGGTTGCAAGTGCTACTCTGAGATGAAGAGTTTGGCACAGAAGAGGAAATCATGGCATGCTGCATCAAGCGAGTGTGACAACTGAAAATCAACAAAAAAATTGATAAGGACGACCATGAACCTATAAAATGAATATGATATTTGTTGTCAAAAGTCACTTTTAATATGAAGACATAAATTTTCGCGTAAATTTTATTGAAAAAATTAAATTTTTTTCAAAATTTGGGAACATAAAATGTCAGACTATCGTATTATTGTTCAAAAAGTTGGTATGAAATACTCCCACCTGGTATTGTCAGGGTTAATGTACAGAACTGCACCCTCACAATTCAACTCAAGCACTGCTTCTCCATTTATATAAACAGATGATATCTCACCCCTTAACAAACTGATGTTAAGAGGCAAATAATCCTGCTGGGAAAACATCTGCAACTGAGCATTAAAGCAGAGTTTGAAAATACCGCTGCAGTTGTAAATTACTTTGTTTTCATACAAAGAGTTTCGGACTGCTTTGAGACCATCTCCCTGTGTCGTACTGGATTTAGCAAAAGACGGGAGTTAATTTTCATGCGCCAGAACACACATAAAAAAGAAAAAAAATTGTAAAAAATTAAAAAAAAATATTTCGAAACCGCTGGTCATGCTAGGTGCTGTGAAACCTATATCAGTACGAAAGTGGCACCAGACAGTGCTACGGGCAACTGCCTGGGTAGGGAAATACACATATACTACAACACTTAATGCTGTGCTGTGGTCCCTGAGCGCCCCGTGTACCAGGTTCGGTGTTCTGCCTATGAGCGCAGAACAGGGAGTAGCGGATGTGAAAGAGGAGGCAAATTGGTAAACCAGAGTGGCAAAAGTGCTGCCACCTACCGAGGGCGAAAAGAATGCAGGGCCACTAGCCCGGCCGTTCACTCTTTGAATTTCGTGGTTTACATTTTTAATGAAGAATAAAGAAAATAATTACAAAATAGCCGAAATAAGTTAAAAGGGCATTCTGCATAGTAAAGAAGTGTGCAATATTGTATAAACTGTCAATCACAATGAAAGTTTCCTTTCACCCCACTTTTAAAGTGTCCTTTTAGTTTTATTGCTGCCAGGTATTAACTGGTTTCGCTACTTACCTTGTTGAGCAGTAAGAGAGCTTGTAAATAAGAATGGCACATGTGTATGTTCTTTTACCTGATGACTGTGGCACTTAGCTCCACATTGCCACTTACATATCCCCACTAAATTTAAAACTTGTTTGCCATTCATTTAACAGGAAAGTTTCATTGCACTTTATGGTTTATATAATAATTTTATATTACACATTCCACTCAGTTTTACTACAGTTCTATACCGACCTGTTAAATAGGCTCCTTTACAATGCATAATGCCCTTTTAACTTATTTCTTCTATTTCTTTGTTTTTTCTTCATTTTAAATGTAAAACATTAAATTTTGTGTGGCTGGGCTAGTGGCCCCGTGTTCTTCTCTCCGTCAATAGATGGCAGCACTTTTGCCACTCTGGTTTACCAATTTGCCTTCTTGTTCACATCCACTAGTCCCATGTTCTGCGCTCATAGGCAGCACACCGCGCCTGGTACACACGGCGATTGGGGACCACAGCACAGCATAAGTGTCTTAATATATGTATATTTGTTATTGTTGTATATTTGTTATTTAAAAAGTATAAGAAAGTTTTATTCATATTAAGTAATCAAAACTTCAGGTTGTAATATATTGTAGGTTTAGTTTTTGTTGAGCTCTGATAATTTAGTGAAAATTTCTACAAAATATTACTGAAATGGAGAAATTTATTTAATAGAGCATTTAATAGATTATTAGCAAAGTAATTCTTCCTGATTTTTTACTCTAATTAATGCAGACGATATTAGAGTGCCACATTTTTTGAAAGGAAGGATTTAAAGTGTGAAACTGAAAATTCTCAAACTCAGGAAGTTAAGAATTCAGTAAAATTATAATTGTTGACCAAATGTTTCAATTTTTAAAAAATTCACTTTTCTAATTTTTTGTTCATTTATGCAATTAAAATACGTTACTAAAAACTCTGTGCTCTGAGTCATAAGTTATATTCTTTTTATTGTACATAATTATTTATTGAATTACATTAAAAGTACATTTTCATTAAAATCTCTATATAATTTCACTGTTGTTTTTTTGAATACTTAAAACATTTATTTTTGCACTCAAATCTATAACATAGATAGGACAGTTACAAATAAAAAAACTCAGTGGCTTGATTTAAATGAAGAAATAATACAAGTTTCTCTATAAAACTATCATTATGTTAAGTTGACATTCCTTTAAGCTAGATTAAAATTGCTATTTATTAATACAAGTGGAGTGATTTTAGGAAAAAATTATTAGTGACTGCTGTCCCATTAATGTCAATAATCTGATCACCAAATCCTAAAATTTGACCAATACAAACATCTTTGTACCTAAACAATTCACATCACATACAATAGTAACTCTGTCTACAATCCTTACAGTCCTCTGTTCTTTAATGCCTGTATTAGGTTTTTTCAATTCAATGAAATTTCCCAAATTATTATAAATATATAGGCTAACTAGAGTTTCTGTCATTCTATTCTGATGTAATATTTTCAGGTAAGAAAGTTCCATAAAAAACGACTATTGACACAATTTTGGAAATTTCTTTTATGGGAACATTTAATCTTCTTTTGGAGCAGACAAGTTATTGCTAAATTGACGTAATCTACGCAGTTATATATAAATTATGTAAATAAACGTTGGGTTTGGAACTAAAAATGAGATTTCCTGGAAAAAAAACAAAATATAAATATGGTATACTTTTACAGCTTTCTATTTGATGTTCAGCAGAAAGACCAGTGGTTATGAAAAACTACATCAATAATCGATAATAATATTCAAGCTCCAGTATGTTTCAAATGGAAAAAATTAATTTAACTGTATATTTATTCTACAACCAAGGTATCAAAACTTTATAAAATAATGTGATTAGGTGGAAGATAAAATTAGTGAAAATATTGATATATTTGTTGAATATAATGATGAAGTAATTTTTTAAATGAATATGAAGATAATTCAGTCATAGCTTCTGATGTCTTCATTGTTGAAAATTAAGATAGAGAATAATTTACTAGAGGTAAATGTCAAGGAAAACATTGTTTTTAATTACCTCAAACTCATTCAAAAATATCAAAATAATTAGGTATAGATCATAAGTTTTTAAATACTTTCAGCCAAGCTATTAGAAATTAAACTCATATTTATTATGAATTCCTTTGTGTATTAAGTGTTGGAAAACCAGTGAATTTGGTTTTATACCTTTAGATATGGCAAGAAAAATTAATTATCGTTAGTTCAGTAAAAAGATTAAGAATTTTTTAAACATTAAGCATAAACAATGTTAAACTTAGATGTTGAAGATCGAAACACTGAACATAAAGGTCAGACATAGGAACTTTCCACTTTAATGTCAGCATTAATAACACTGAATGTAAATATTAAACATAACAACAGTGAATATATATGCTGAACATAAACATATAGAATCGAAATTAAAAAAAATGTTATTGTATTTTTATCCTTAAGAAATGTGTTCAAAACAAGATCCACGATCTGGTAGAAAATGTGGAAGAAATGGAAAAGCAACCAACAACAAGTCATGAAAATTTTTAAAAAGGTGAATAACCAGTCATTGATGCAATCAAACAAGACCAATAATTAGTGAAGCGTTAGGTGATTATGTACTACAATCAACTGAAGAAAACAGAGAAGTTGAAAAATAAAGGGTTCCATAGAATGATCATTATTTGTGAGATTTTAACAGGTTTCCAACAATTAAACAATATGATAGAGAAAAAGGGGATAATACACAAAATGAAATACAAATACATATATTTGTGAATAATTATGAAGAAATTAAAAACAGAAAAATTAAAACAGAGAGATGCTAAAAAATAAATGAAGGTCGAAAATTTTCAAATATTCAATCGTAGTGAACATACGATGTTTGGATTAAGGTATGTTGGTAGTTTTAAATGCAGTGGTGATAAATGAAAAATTGTTGAAAAAGAGTATGAAGTTATAGATTATTTAGGTAAAGGAAATGATTACCTTGATTTACAAAACTGAACTAGAATTTTATTTGACTTATGTTATGGTAATAATCCAAATAAAATTAAATCAAACTTTGGAAATAAATATAACTAATTTATAAATCCAGTTTTTCTAGATAAATTTCCCATTTCTACAGAAAGAAGTTTTAATTATTTTTGTATATGTTGTTGAAGGCTTAGTGAGATAATATTAACAAAACCCAGTTGAATGTATTTGGATGTATGATGTAAGTTAAATGATAGATTACCAGTTATCCATAGTGAGGCATTGGCTGAAATAAAATTTATTTAAACTAAAAGATGGAATAAAAAATGTTTGCTAGTAAGTAAATGATTTCATAATTATCAAACTAAAGGAATTCGATATTTTATTGAAAATTGGGTAAGTTCCCACATGCATTTAGAAAAAATGTCAATGTGGAAAATCATTATTTAATGATTCAATTAATAATATACCATTTGAAATACATTCACTGGTTTTAATTATTGGGGCTGTAGGACCAAAGTAGATAAGAATCTAGTACCTGGTGATCCAGGAAAAATAAACTAGTTGATACATGCAAACAACTACCATGAGCATCTAGACATTGAGCTAATAAAGAACATTAATTAGATGCAAAACATTGCTTGTATGCATCACATGCCCCAATAGTAGAAACATTAGCAGCCACTCTAGTTAGAGGAATAATGTGAGCAAAATGAAGGTTAGGGATTGGATTAAATGATGATGCAATGAATGAGGAAAAATAAACTATCAAATTTCGAAGTAGTATAATAAAACCATAGTTATTCGTTCTGTCTGTGTGCTGTATGAGTTTCGAATACTAGAGAATCCTGCAGATGGTTCTTTGAATCCTCTGACTTAAACGTGATTTGCAGAGCAACCATTTAGATGCAGAATTAAAGTTACTTTCAATAATGAAGAATTAAATAGTTGAGACAATTTTGAAATGTTGCACAGATATAAAATAGAGGTAAACCTTTAGTTGAAATATAATGATTTCATTAAGGGAATAATGTTGTGAGAATAAAGATTGAATATTTAATGAACAAAACAAACAAAATGTTGAAGTTGATTTTGCCATTATTACTAGCTGCACTACCATACCTACCAGCTATAAGGTCACTCACTGGTGGATCAGCAGCAATTTCAAATTCAGTTATCAAAGAGAAGAAAGCTCAAAAAGAATTAGAAGAACAAAACAGACGCACTTAAGCAATAGCAAGTGAGGTAATTATAAATTTAATACTCCTTTATCTAATTCTAGCAATCAAGAATTAGTTCAACAATAAGAAATTAAATATTTTCGTGTCATTTTTATGTCTGACGAATGACCTGAGAAATCAAATATTTGAATATGCTATTTCAAATTTGCATGCAGCATATCATGATGGTACTCATTGAATTTTTTCAATGAAAAAAAGTTAAAAGTATTTTTTGAGTCATATGTAAGAAATAGACCAACATATTGTGTAAATAATTTAGGAAAAATGGTTTATACTTAAACTTCGAATAGATACTAAATTTTAATGAATTTATTTGTGGTCATTTGCATTGATTTGTTTTAAGACTATTATATAAGAAATTTAACTTCAATGCTATTTTAAAATATTACATACACAATATTGGAAATAAGCTACATTCTAAACTCAATACCGACTTAGAAAAAGTAATAGACTTTCTGTCATTAGATTTAACAATGACTTAATTTAGAAATTTAAGGTATTTAAGTCAAAAGTCAAAAATTTTCAATCAACTATTAAAATAATTAATAAATTATACATCAACAAATTCAGGATTAACTTTTAGCTGAATTTTAAAAAATTAAATCATCGTTACAGTATTTAGGAACAATATACAAAACATTGAGTTATGAGTAGGCTCAGAAATGGAAAAAACAATTTAAAAATTTTAAGTACGAATTAAATACCTTTTATAAAATAAATAGAGGGTAATATCAGATTTAAATCTAGTAGAATTGTAAATATTAAAGAACGAATTGACATAAAAGATACAACAATAAAAACGTATTTGGTTCATGAATTAAACAATCTTGCTACTAAAGGTGAATATACAAGTATTTTAATTCAATTGTTCAATTCATGCCAGTAAAGTGGATTATAACAAAAAAATAAAAATAATCTATCTTATTAGTTTACAGAAAAGTTATGGAATAAACAGTTTACTTATCAAACACTGGTTCAGTCACATACTTAATTAATTTAAGTAATGTTAAAGGATAAGTATATGCGAAAGTACTAACTCAATTTACTTTTATGACTGTAAGTGAAAAAAAGGCAAAATTTCATTGAATATGATTTTATTCTTAAGAAGTTGTTGATTTAGGTAAAAATGTGAACAGAGGTTTAACAATTAATGATTCTAATGTTCCAATGATTGTATCTGCAATACGTTGCAGGGTTACTGCTGACATCTGAACCATTAAAAAAACAACACATACAACTGTCTACCTACAAGATAAAAACATTCAGGTAAAATTTTTCCATTTCATGTAATGCTAATTATATTTTATGATGTAATTCAAATCTTTTTTATGCTATACAAATAGAGAATCATAGTCAGATTCACTGTTGGAAATGTGAATACTTTACTCAACCACAATCTTCATAAAATAACAACTAAGATTGGAAATCATAAGTTTGAATGCCAACATTCAGGTTATAAAAATAAGAAAAGGCTGTTTGTTAAAATAGATTGGTAGGTCACAGATGAAGTATTCATGAACAAATTGTTATTGAATTGACAAATGTAACTTCCTTTGGAGTGGGTGATTTACAGTAATCTCATTCAGTCGAAATGGATTCTGGAAAAGTAAATGGTATTTCACAAATAAATAAAAGATGTAATTATTTATTAAGTGATACAGAACTTATTTGATTTTGCTATTACAGATATATATTCAATATGGAAAAATAAAAAAGTTGTGAAAAACAAATAATTTACAAACAGATTATCATAAGGGATTTATAATGAAGAGTTTCACAGATTATCGAAAAAAATTAATCTTGATCATTACTCAACTTTTAGTGAATTAATATCACCTGTTGTTGAGTAATTTAATAGAACATTAAAAGAAAATATGGAAAATTTTGACTCATAAGGAAATTATAAATTGGCTAAACTAGTTTCCAAGTTACTTGATGAATATAATATCATGTAGAAATGAAAATATTTCCAAAGTATGTAAACAAATACACTTCAAAAAATCACATTCAAACTGTGTGTTTAAAAATTTTTGGATACTATTGCTAAATATAATATAGGTGATAAAGTAAGAATAGAAAAATTAGTATATGTTTGTGAAATGAAGTTTTTGAAATTTAAGATGTTATTCATACTAATAGAATCACATGTAAATCGAAAGATTCGAGTAATGAATAAATAAGACGAAAATTTATTTGCATTGAGAACTAATTTGCAGGATCTTGCTGAAATTTTTTTGAGAACAAGTACATGATACATACTTGGTAATTCACACAAAATATTGGGTAATTTGAAGGTATGTAACTTAAAGGCTAATATTCAATACTGAGTATTGATAATTTCAAAACACCTCCAAATTCACTAGGTTTAAAATTTTATATGTAAGATCTTTATAAAACTTATCTAAAGATTGAGTAATTATAATTAAAATTTTTGAAGTTATTACAATAATATGTCTTATGCTTACTATTTCATTAAAGAATGAGATTTTCACTCTGCAGCAGTGTGCGCTGATATGATACTTCCTGGCAGATTAAAACTGTGTGCCCGACCGAGACTCGAACTTGGGACCTTTGCCATTCGCGGGCAAGCGCTCTACCATCTTAGCTACCGAAGCACAACTCATGCCCGGTACTCACAGCTTTACTTCTGCCAGTATCTCGTCTCCTACCTTCCAAACTTTACAGAAGCTCTCCTGCGAACCTTGCAGAACAAGCAATCCTGAAAGAAAGGATATAGCGGAGACACGTCTTAGCCACAGCCTGGGGGATGTTTCCAGAAAGAGATTTTCACTCTGCAGTGGAGTGTGCGCTGATATGAAACTTCCTGGCAGATTAAAACTGTGTGCCCGACCGAGACTCGAACTCGGGACCTTTGCCTTTAGCGGGCAAGTACTCTACCATCTGAGCTACCGAAGCACGACTCACGCCCGGTACTCACAGCTTTACTTCTGCCAGTACCTCGTCTCCTACCTTCCAAACTTTACAGAAGCTCTCCTGCGCACCTTGCAGAACTAGCATTCCTGAAAGAAAGGATATAGTGGAGACATGGCTTAGCCACAGCCTGGGGGGGACCTTTGCCTTTCGCGGGCAAGTGCTCTACCATCTGAGCTACCGAAGCACGACTCATGCCCGGTACTCACAGCTTTATTTCTGCCAGTATCTTGTCTCATTAAAGAAGATAAGGTTAAATAATCAACTGAATGACTGAAATAATGTAAAATTTGAAGTAATGGAACCAGATGGTTTGAATGAAATTTATAACTTAGGTGTATCTAAACAATAAAAATCTAAAAAATTAAATTAATCTAAAATTGAAAAATATTTAGGAAAGTAAGTTTCATTTTCTAAGAAATATTAATTACATTTGTCATACAATTGTTCCAGTGAATGGTGATCCAAAAAGTTTAAATAACTTTGGCAACTTACAATATTCAACTTTTCATTAATACTTCCCTTTCGATTTGTTGAAATTGGACCACAATTAATGTTTATAAATTCTTCACAACTTCAATGTGTCATTCTAAAATTGGATATATGCTTTTCAACACTTTTAATCTTTGTAGGAAAACATAATATCATAATTGAAATTACTACATAATCTGAAAATAACAACAGTGGTAAAAAATTGGTAATATTTTAATATATGTCACATAAAATTCTAATATATATATATATATATATATATATATATATATATATATATACACAAAAACATTTTTGGTTGTAGACTATCAATTTCATTCAGGATTTAATTGTTCCTGTATTCCTAAAACTTTCTTCTTAACATGACGAATTCCATGAACATTATCTTTTGAATTAACACTTGAATCATTATTGTTATTCATTGAGTTCATTTCCTTATGAAACTCTTCACATCTTGTATCATAAATAAAAGTATCTGTACCCATGTGACATATCTCAATATTTTCGATTTTCTTTCACTTTATAATAAAATAATAAAAATCAAACAATTTCAATTTTAGAACAATTTAGAATAATCATTCCAATATTTATTGATTTTTTTATTTTTTACTTAATTTTTTAAACAAACACCAACTACATTTTCTGAATATAAGGTAGCATATTCATAATTTGCTTATTTAATACGTTATGCTTGACCTGTCATTATTTTAACATTATTTTTATTTCTAACATTTTCTTTTCCTTTTTTCAAATAGTGATTTATTCATTAACTCATACAAATATTTTTCAAATTTGTGAACTGCGTTTTCCTCAGTTAATTATTAAAATAAATTTTCAACCTTAAGGAGATATGAGTTTTCGTAAATTTGAATTCAACATGAAAACGTTCTTTAAAGTTTCTATATTGTAAAACCCATTTTTCTTTAATATTTAACATTTGTAATAATTTATTTCCTCCTTCTCATGCTGATGGTTTTTTCAATATTTTAAATCACTTTCTAAAATATACCTGTATTTATTATCATCTGGTATTTTAAGAGCTATTTTCAAGATTCAAACATTTTGGTTCTCTCCTACTGAGATCTTTGAATGGTAAAAATTAAGTAACTGGCCAACCATATTAATTATTTCCTTCTAAATATTCAGTATAATGTGATTGTTCTTCTGCCTCAAAATTTTTCATTTATTTATTATTTGTTTCACTATACCTATGAATACTTTTACAAAAATAAACTCAAATTCTTTTTTCAAGAAATATATTAATATCGTCTTTTTCTAATAAAGCTGATTCAATTATTGTCATTGTTAACATAGAATCCCAATATATATCAGATTCCCTAAAATGGGAAGACTGATACAATTTATTGTAATTAATACAAGTATCTCTAAAATTTTACGGAATATCTGCTAGTACTTAAACATCAGATTTATTACATTATTTTGAATATTATTTTTGATTCTTAATATTAATTTTTTCCAGGTTTAAATGGTTACCTCTAATTTATTAAGCCTAAAAAAATGTTTTTGTGATGGAATTATGTTTCCTTAAAATTTCTTCACAATTCATATATTCATAAAGATAAACTTCTTTTTTAGTTATTAAATTTATTTGTTCACCTTCAAAACATTTTACTGTTTCTGAAAATAGTTCTTTTGTGAGATTAGAATATAATCTATAACTACTTGAGACCATAAATTGGAGTATATCAAGAAATCTTAATGTTAACCCATCTTCTACTTTTCTGCCAAAAGGAACATATTGTGTTCATTACTTGCAATAGCAGTAATATCTTGATAATCTGTTGCTAATACATTTGATACAATAAACGAACTTTGTACTTTACTGAAGTATGTTTATAAACTGGAATAAAAATTGTGTTATTATGATCTAGATTACAATCTACATATTCAGCTACTAGATATTTCTTATACTGTATTCAATTTAAACAAGTACTGTGTTGTTGTTATTATTTATTTGTCACAAGTTACGTGACATATGGTTATTTGTTTTGATGTAGACAGTGAATTGCAGCTCCTTGTGCTAGCTATTTTATGAACTGTTATTTTAAGATATTTTGTTAAACTGTCTTTTAAAAATTAAAACCTGAGCTGGATAGATGTTTAGGGCTATGTTATACTATACATGTTGGCCATTTTATGAAGTCTTTCTGTTTATTACTGGTGTGGTGCTAGTTTTTAAGAATGTATATGGACTGTGCCCCAATATTATCTTGACCTGCTCGGTATGAAAATGTAGGAAAAACAAACCTCACATGCATCAGGTGAGGAGAGATGTTTTATCCACAGATATTTGTCACTTCCAAGTATTTCTTGCAGGTTTCACACAGTCGCCTCCTTCCAACCTAGTGGTAATTACAGGGGTTGGAAAAAATGTGGAAAAACTACGAGAAATTCATGCTTGGACAAAAAGGCAGATGCTAGCCAAGCCCACAGTTTGCTCTGTTGTATTGGACCATGGGTGGCACCATTTCGATATCCTCAATGTGTTGCAAGTGTCAGTCATAGTCAGAACAGTGTTCCATGTGACTAAGAGTGCATAATGTCTTGGCTAAATGAATTCCAACGTGGGAAAATCGTTGGTGCTCTTATGTTTGGTACTTCTCCAACTATGGTAGTCCCAGTGTTTGGTGTTCAAGATGTACTGTATTGAAAATTTATTTTACGTAGAGTGGAAGTGGAAAAACATCATCTTCCAAGTTACATGCAGATGAAAGAGTGTGTTGTGTGATCGTGACAAGGGGCATTTTTACGGTAAATGAGGACTGCAGGTGCAAAAGGCACTGCAGGACTGAATAGCACATTCGCAAACCCTGTCAGCACCAAAACAACACGAAGGGCACTCCATAAGCAGGGATTTGCAGGGAGTACTGGAATGCCAAAACTATCCATCAGTGATTAAAGCGACCATAAGAGAAAGCCTGGTGCGAAAGCAATAAAACCTGGACTGTGGAGCAATGGATGAAAGTCATTCGGTCGAATGAGTCTTGTTCCAGACTATTTCCAGTTCTGGCCGGTTTTACGCCTGGCGAGTGAAACATGGCGGAGTTTGTTGATTATATGGGCAGATATATCGTGGTATTTTATCAGCCCCAGGGTTACCCTACATGGTCACATTGCCAAAAAGGTTTATATGATTATTGTGTCTTGAGGCCCATTCCTTGAGTCAGTGTTAGTTACCAACGCCGATGCTGTTGTCCAAGACGAAGGGGCACCTGTCGACACCGCTCGCATAATTCAAGACTGGTTCTCTGAGTATGAGAATTAATTGTCATATCACAATCACCAGGTATCAATATTATTTAATTATTGCGGTCTATTTTATGGAGAACGGTGCTTGATTGTTTTCCACCTCCCTCATCGTCTCCTCAACTTGCCACCACTTTACAGGAAGATGGTATCAAATCCGCTCGGAAGTCATACTGGACCAGTACGTAAAAATTCTGAGACTACTGGAAGCTGTTTTGAATGCCTGCTTTCAGGGATAAGGCGTACTTCTAATTGCTGTAATCGCCGATTACAACTATGGGTAAGACACATTTCTTAAAATTTAAACATTGTTGGTATATACGTTTTCTACAGTTTCACTTCCGTGCATACTTCATACTTGTAAAACACGCTATTAATATACTAACATTTAAGAGATTAACGGCTGTCAATGTAACAGGCGCCACCTTGGAAGGTCACAGACGCTGCTCAGCTACTTGCTACATTGCCGTAACTTCCCACCAACCGCGATTAACGATGCGCGCACATCCCATTGCAAGGCCCATCGCGTGTCTCGCGTCCGCTAGAGAGAGAGGAGGAGGATTGTACACTTGTTAGAGGTAGTTGATACTTGTCTAGCGCCAACGATTTTAAGGTCTTCTACAGACTTCTGTGGTATTATTTCCTGCGCAACACTACTGATAATGTTCAAATACAAATCAGGATTTAATTTTTGTATATCATAGTGTTTTAGTACGTATTATTATCTATGGATTATAGTTTTAGTGAACATGTGTATTTTAATGATATTAATTACTACCTGCTTAGATGTAAAGATGGTTTGCTGAAGCAGTATGGACGAAGTAGCGGGCTCCACAAAAGATACAGACATATCAAACTGTAAATGTGTGCTGGAAAGCCTGTGAAAATATTCATTTGCAGGACTCAGTTTTCGGGGCAAAGTGACGGTTATCAGACAGGGACGACCTACACTGGGTTTTCCACGTTTAAATACAGTAACAAAAAGTCATATCAGATATCGTCAGGGATCTTGGTATGCCGTTAAAAATGGTTACATGCCCCTAGAAAGTCACAAAAGTGGTACCGTTTGTGTTTAGACAAAGTCAACATCTCACCTCCTATGGTCTCATTGAATGACTACCTGAATTAATTTTAACCATTCCAGGAGCGTGTGCTTCAGCAGAAGGATCAGCTGCTCCGTTCAAGAGGACCAAAATATGTCTTTGAATTACAGAGTCGCAAAACACATTATCTCACCTAGCATTCCAGAATGAGATTTTCACTCTGCAGCGGAGTGTGCGCCGATACGAAACTTCCTGGGAGATTAAAACTGTTTGCCGGACCGAGACTCGAACTCGGGACCTTTGCCTCTCGTGGGTAAGTGCCCTGTCAACATTTTTTTTTTTAATCTCATTTTGTTCGTTATTGTTCGTTTCAATTCTTCGTGGTGGACGTCACCTGACGCCCGTTGAAGTTCGTTATTGATCCATTCACTCACTTTTTTTATTAGAGAAGGCAGCTAACCCTCCGACCGAACACGCTGAGCTATCGTGCCGGCTTAACTGAGCTACGCAAGCACGACTCGCGGCCCCTCCTCACAGCTTTACTTCCGCCAGTACCTCGTCTCCTACCTTCCAAACTTCACAGAAGCTCTCCTGTGAACCAGTTTGGAAGGTACGTAGAGCGCTTTTCCGCGAAAGTCAAAGGTCCCGTCTTCAAGTCTCGGTCCGGCACACAGTTTTAATCTCCCAGGAAGTCTCACCCAACTTTGTTGTCCGTTGAAATACGATTGCTCAAATTTAAGAAACAACTAATGCCATTCTCCAACTCGGTGATCCGATTTTTCGACAATTAGTATCACTCAATTCATCTCACATGTAAATAATTCTGTAAGTATCGAGGCTTTTAATATCATCCACATTAATGTATTTCCCAAGTATCCGGTATGGCTCAGTACGCCTAATCTTTAGCAGGTTGGGCCTCATACTTTATTACACGGCATATGATGGTATTCAGTGTAATAATAGCTCGCAATGTGAAGCAATAATTGATAATCGTAAACAATATCATAATAGTAATAATAATACCATTAACTACAGTATAGTTACTTGGGCAATCATAAACAGTGACATACTGACAATAACAGTGACAATATTAATGACAATAATTAGAAGTGATTACAGTTAAGCCTCTCCCCTGCCAACAGTTTTCCCACAACGCATTAGACGTGGTAATGTGTTATGTTTTTTCGGATCCTCCGTATATTTGTTCTCTCCCTGTACGTGTAACCCAGCATAGACAACTAGACGAGCTTGTGCTCCTTTTCGAGTGGATGCGTATTGTGAGAGGTAAGTGTAGCACCCCGCGTTGCGTGTATCTTCGGCAAATCGACCGCTTGAGAGTGGAGACGTTGCCGGCGGCAGAGATTCGCAGAGGTGTCGCTGGACCCCGGCAGGCGGCCGCGGTAGTGAGATCAATATTGCAGGCCGCCCGCCGGCCTAGCGGTGCAGAGCGGCGTGGCGCGGCGCGGCGAGAGGGACAGAGCCGCCGTGCTTCCGGCGAAGGCCGCGGCCGCTGCCGCTGCCAGGTCCCTCGCGGCCCGTGCTGTCTGCTGCCCCAGCCGCGACGGCGCCGTCTCGCTGGCTGGCTGCCCACTAGCGCAGCGAGCGTCCAGCCACAGCAGCGAACGCCTGTTACAATGCTTTCCTAATGGTGGTGCCAGGTAGAGCAAATCCAGGCCACGGTGCATTTAGTAACTGCATTCTCACCACATGGTCTACATCTACATCCATACTCCGCAAGCCACCTGACGGTGCGTGGCGGAGGGTACCCTGAGTACCTCTATCGGTTCTCCCTTCTATTCCAGTCTCGTAATGTTCGTGGAAAGAAGGATTGTCGGTATGCTTCAGTGTGGGCTCTAATCTCCCTGATTTTATCCTCATGGTCTCTTCGCGAGATATACGAAGGAGGGAGCAATATACTGCTTGACTCTTCGGTGAAGGTATGTTCTCAAAACTTTAACAAAAGCCCGTACCGAGCTACTGACCGTCTCTCCTGCAGAGTCTTCCACTGGAGTTTATCTATCATCTCCGTAACGCTTTCGCGATTACTGTAATGAAGCGCGCTGCTCTCCGTTAGATTGTCTCTATCTCTTCTATCAACCCTATCTGGTATGGATCCCACACTGCTGAGCAGTATTCAAGTAGTGGGCGAACAAACGTACTGTAACCTACTTCCGTGGTTTTCGGATAGCATTTCCTTAGGATTCTTCCAATGAATCTCAGTCTGGCATCTGCTTTACCGACGATCAACTTAATATGATCATTCCATTTTAAATAACTCCTAATGCGTACTCCCAGATAATTTTTGGAATTAGCTGGTTCCAGTTGCTGACCAGCTATTTTGTAGCTAAATGATAAGGGATCTATCTTTCTATTACATTACATTTTTCTACATTGAGACTGAATTGCCATTCCCTGCACCATGCGTCAATTCGCTGCAGATCCTCCTGCATTTCAGTACAATCTTCCATCGTTACAACTCTCGATACACCACAGCATCATCTACAAAAAGCCTCAGTGAACTTCCGATGTCATCCACCAGGTCATTTATGTATATTGTGAATAGCAACGGTCCAATGACACTCCCCTGTGGCACACCTGAAATCACTCTTACTTCGGATGACTTCTCTCCATTGAGAATGAGATGCTGCCTCCTGTTATCTAGGAACTCTCCAGTCCAATCACACAATTGGTCTCATAGTCCATATGCTCTTACTTTGTTCATTAAAAGACTGTGGGGAACTGTATCGAACGCCTTGCGGAAGTCAAGAAACACGGCATCTACCTGTGAACCCGTGTATGTGGCCCTCTGAGTCTCGTGGATGAATAGCGCGAGCTGGGTTTCACACGACCTATTCGAAACCCATGCTGATTCCTACAGAGTAGATTTCTAGTCTCCGGAAAAGTCATTATACTCGTACATAATACGTGTTCCAAAATTCTACAACTGATCGACGTTAGAGATATAGGTCTATAGTTCAGCACATCTGTTCGACGTCCCTTCTTGAAAACGGGGATGACTTGTGCCCTTTTCCAATCCTTTGGAACGCTGCGCTCTTCTGGGGACCTACGGTACACCGCTGCAAGAAGGGGGGCAAGTTCCCTCGCGCACTCCGTGTAAAATCGAACTGGTATCCCATCAGGTCCAGCGGCCTTTCCTCTTTTGAGCGATTTTAATTGTTTCTCTATCCCTCTGTCGTCTATTTCGATATCTACCATTTTTTCATCTGTACGACAATCTAGAGAAGGAACTACAGTGCAGTCTTCCTCTGTGAAACAGCTTTGGAAAAAGACATATAGCATTTCGGTCTTTAGTCTGTCATCCTCTGTTTCAGTAGCATTTTGGTCACAGAGTGTCTGGACATTTAGTCTTGATCCACCTACCGCTTTAACATAAGACCAAAATTTCTTAGGATTTTCTGCCAAGTCAGTACATAGAACTTTACATTAGAATTCATTGAACGCCTCTCGCATAGACCTCCTCACACTACATTTCGCTTCGCGTAATTTTTGTTTGTCTGCAAGGCTTTGGCTATGTTTATGTTTGCTGTGAACTTCCCTTTGCTTCCGCAGCAGTTTTCTAACTCGGTTGCTGTACCACGGTGACTCTTTTCCATCTCTTACGATCTTGCTTAGCACATACTCATCTAACGCAAATTGTACGATGATTTTGAACTTTGTCCACTGATCCTCAACACTGTCTGTACTTGAGACAAAATTTTTGTGTTGAGCCGTCAGGTACTCTGTAATCTGCTTTATGTCACTTTTGCTAAACAGAAAAATCTTCCTACATTTTTTAATATTTATATTTACGGCTGAAATCATCGATGCCGTAACAGCTTTATGATCGCTGATTCCCTGTTCTGCGTTAACTGTTTCAAATAGTTCGGGTCTGTTTGTTACCAGAAGGTCTAATATGTTATCGCCACGAGTCGGTTCTCTGTTTAACTGCTCAAGGTAGTTTTCAGATAAAGCACTTAAAAAAATTTCACTGGATTCTTTGTCCCTGCCGCCCGTTATGAACGTTTGAGTCTCCCAGTCTATATCCGGCAAATCAAAATCTCCACCCAGAACCATAACATGTTGGGGAAATCTACTCGAAATATTTTCCAAATTACGCTTCAGGTGCTCAGCCACAACAGCTGCTGAGCCAGGGGGCCTATAGAGACATCCAATTACCATGTCTGAGCCTGCTTTAACCGTGACCTTCACCCAAATTATTTCGCATTTCGGATATCCGTCAATTTCTTTCGATACTATTGCACTTCTGATCGCTATAAACACGCTCCCCCTTCACTGTCCAACCTGTCTCTGCGGTATACATTCGAATCTGAGTTTAGGATTTCATTACTGTTTACGTCTGTTTTCAGCCAACTTTCTGTCCCTAGTACTATATGGGCGTTGTGACCGTTAATTAATGAGAGCAGTTCTGGGACCTTTCTATAGACGCTCCTGTAGTTTACTATTAGCACATTAATATTGTTATTCCGCGTTGCATTTTGCCTACTCCTACCTTGCCGCGTCTCAGGAGGCGTCTTGTCGGGCCTAGGGAGGGAATTCTCTAACCTAAAAAACCCCCATGTGCACTCCACACGTACTCCGCTACCCTTGTAGCCGCTTCCGGGGTGTAGTGCACGCCTGACCTATTCAGGGGGACCCTACATTTCTCCACCCGATAGCGGAGGTCGAGAAATTTGCACCCCAGATCTCCGCAGAATCGTCTGAGCCTCTGGTTTAAGCCTTCCACTCGGCTCCAAACCATAGGACCGCGATCGGTTCTGGGAACGATACTACAAATAGTTTGATTCCACCCCGCGAGCGAGGCTTTCCGCCTTCACCAATTCCGCCAATCGCCTGTACGAACTGGGGATGACCTCTGAACCCAGACGGCAGGAGTCATTGGTGCCGACATGGTCAACAAGTACTCACGTTACAAGGCGGAAATGTTTTGCCACCATACATGCAATAATACACAAATTCTCTTGCTTATTTCGTTCGATATCTGACTACGATTTACGATGGGTGATCGGATAATTAACCATTTCTTTCGTTGATATGGTCAATACTAAGATCTTGTTCAGCACTCCTTGCGGAGCCCTCCCGGTTGGTCGTGCGGTCTAACGCACGGCTTTCCGGTCGGGAAGGAGCGCCTGGTCCCCGGCACGAATTCACCCGGCGGATTTGTGTCGAGGCCTGGTGAACCGGCCAGTCTATGGGTGGTTTTTAGGCGGTTTTCCATCTGCCTCGACGAATGCGGACTGGTTCCCCTTATTCCGCCTCAGCTACACTAGTCTGTGTTTGTTGCGCAAACAAGTTTTCCACATACGCGTACACCACCATTACTCTACCACGCAAACATAGGGGTTACACTCGTCTGGTGTGAGACTTTCCCTGGGGGGTCCACCGGGGCCGAACAGCACAATAACCCTGGGTTCGGTGTGGGGCGGCGGTGTGGTGAAGTGGACTGCGGTAGTCATCGTGGGGTTGTAGACCACTGCGGATGCAGCGGGGACGGAGCCTCTCCATCGCTTCTAGGTCCCCGGTTAACATACAATACAATA
The DNA here is from genome assembly GCF_023864275.1 of Schistocerca cancellata. Taxonomy (NCBI): domain Eukaryota; kingdom Metazoa; phylum Arthropoda; class Insecta; order Orthoptera; family Acrididae; genus Schistocerca; species Schistocerca cancellata. Next base: position 472,746,253 of record NC_064628.1, on the reverse strand, counting down.
CAATACAATACTCCTTGCCTATGCATTTGAGATGCACGCTAACAGCAGGGAACGGTGACCGTTACATGTTACTGAGGGAGAGGGATGCTTTCCATCTCTAAGGAGAACAGAGGGGAGGCTGTGGCTTTACAGCCTTTCTGGCAGCCTCACCGTGGCGAGGCTGGTGAACCAACGTGACGTGCACTCGTGCCATTAGAAAAAACTCAGTGAAGACTTTTGGATTCTGGAGTCCGGGGGTGGAGACTGGCAGCCTATTAGAAGAGAAGGGGACGTCCATTTAGTATGGATTGCACAGGGGTCACGAATGGTGGATGCGAGTTGACCCTTCACAGGTCCTCTCATGGGAGGAGACAAGCCAATTTTCCCGCTATTAAGTGGAGAGGTGAATCTGATTGGTGGAGTACTCGCTAATAGAAGGGGTTCTACAATGTCCCAGAACAGTGTATAGGAGTATGAACTGCACGCAACTGGTTGGTGGCTTCGTGACCCGTAGTGGAGTCACTGCTTTTGTAACAGTTATGAGAATTCATTCAAGGGAGTGCACACTCAGGCATCACTAGTCTTGCCGGAAGCTGGGTTACTGCGTGGAGGGGAACTATCCTGAGTGTGTTGATAGAGAGCACATTGTGCAGAAATTGATTAGAGACCTCATTGGCAAGAACAATGAAAAATCTCTCTGTTATACTTGGCAAAGTGTTGACCTCCCCACTAGGAGCGACCTAAATCGTTTCTCTGTTAGAGTGACGATTCTTTGCTTCTCTGTGTTTTGTGAACCCTCGTCGCCAGTTCTGTAAAGGCATCGTAGCTACTGCTGTAGAGGCCGAATTGCGATTGTTGTCACGGTAGGGCGAATTCGTGCGTTCGCGAAACGGCTTCTGCTGCAGTATATCTCTAAGACTATTTCTTTCTGTCAATATTACACAGCTATGCCACAGGGTTAGGTCACAGCAAATGCAATTTACAACAATTGTCTGTTCACTTCTAGGAGTTTACTAAATGTCTGTCGTGCCTTCCTGTCCTGCAGTTCCGTGTCCCGTGCGACCCGATGCTCCTCCCCCACTTCCATCCAGTCTCTCCATTGACTTCAGTAGTCGGCTACGGTAGTAACGAGCGCTGTGATTGGCTAGAGGCTCATGCCATGTCTCCAAGCCAATGCACACTCACAAACATATTTAAACACATTCGAAATACTGGATTTACATTTAAAAGACTTCAAATTAAATAAATATTCCTACGGCTGGACCAAAAACACGCTCTAACACACATTATTAAATTCGTAATCAGATTAAATAAACATATATCAAAGGAACGGAAGAAAAAGTCAGCCAGTAGCCTACTGCTTCTCTGCTTTCTAAAACACAGTAAATATTTGACCAATTTCTTCATGAATAATATATATCGGATATAGGCAAAGACATAGACAAATAAATATATTTATACTCATGTTGCTACCGTGTTTTCGTGTAACTATGGAGTACTTATGGCCTGACGCGATCAATAGAATTCAAGTTACATGCCTGTAATTCATACCAATTTAGGTTTACACTAATAGCTTCCTAAAGACATGTCGATCGACAAAATCGGATGAACCGATTAGATTTGGGAAATTTATTACTTGTATAATTTACAGTCAGATACTATACTTTAAACTAATGAAGATACTGAAAATCAGATTACACCACCAGAATCATTATTCAAATAATGGTAATGTACAAGTTTCTTTTTAAGGTATCATGATTCCTCTGGCTACTAATTTATACATGAACTGTGAAATGTCTGCAATTTTTGGCACTCCTGACGTACATATCTCCTTCATCGACACAAAGCACAGTCCTCGACACAGCGTCAACATGGAATTCCCAGCCACACGGTCGGTGTGGACCACGTGCTGGGGCTACCCCTCTTGCTCTGGCTAACGTTCAGCACCATGCGGTTTCCGACGAGCCCCGGCTTGCCTAGCGGCCCGTGTTGCCACGCCGATTCCGACCTTAGAACATTTTTATGGAGTCACGACTCGCCCGTTACCTAACAAGGTAAACCAAAATATTTAGACATACTGAGGTGAAAAAAGAGCCATAGGATAGGGACACGCAAGTATACAGTTGGTGGAATTATCACGTGCACAAGGTGCAAAAAGGCAATGCTATGGCAGAGCTGTGATTTGCTCTTAGGTGGTTCATACGAACAGGCTACCGATTACAGCCGAAATAGGGAATTAACAGACTCTGAATGTGGAATGGTATTTGGAGCTAGACGCACGGAATATTACAAAAAAAATGGCTCTGAGCACTATGCGACTTAACTTCTAAGGTCATCAGTCGCCTAGAATTTAGAACTAATTAAACCTAACTAACTTAAGGGCATCACACACATCCATGCCCGTAGCAGGATTCGAACCTGCGACCGTAGCGGACGCGCAGCTCCAGACTGGAGCGCCTAGAACCACTCGGCCACTCCAGCCCTCTTACATGCAATGAACTCGGTCCTCTGGTTCATGTGAACCGATCAGTGACTAGAAATTGTTATGTTCCAGCTACTTGGAGACCATTTGTAGCTATTCATGGACTTCATGTCCCCAAACAACAATGCCACAAATACGGATCGCAACTGTTCGCGATTCATTTAAAGGAACATTCTGGAATATTCAAGCTATTGATTTGGCCACTCAGATGAGGCATAATGGAAATTTCAGTTCATGCAAAACATTGTGGACCGGCAACACTTTCGAAGTTGTGGACTACTACAGGTGCAACATGGCTCAGTATCTCTGCAGGCGAGTTATTGTGTCCACGCCACGTCGAGCTACAGCACCACGCCTTGAGAAAGGAAGTCCCGCGCCCGGGTTCCCGGGTTCGATTCCCGGCGGGGTCAGGGATTTTCTCTGCCTCGTGATGACTGGGTGTTGTGTGATGTCCTTAGGTTACTTAGGTTTAAGTAGTTCTAAGTTCTAAGGGACTGATGACCATAGATGTTAAGTCCTATAGTGCTCAGAGCCATTTGAACCATTTGAGAAAGGAGGTCCAACGCGGTACTAGGAAATATCACGCGACTTTTGCCACTCAGTATGTAAGGTTCATTAGTATATCAATACCCATTTTGTTCTAACACAGACGCTAAAAGGATCGCTTTATGTTTTGATTAACCAACAGTCTTATTGAGAATTAAGTCTGCAGGTTAACATGAGCCTAACACTTTTCACAGCCTTCGAAAACGGGGAAAATGTCGGCCGATGGTTTTGTACTTACATTCCTCATAATCGGCAATCATAAGCAAATATTGACGTCCGGATCAGCCATCGGGAGTTACTCCATGACTTTTTTCCGGCGCAGGGTGTTAATGGCGGAAGTAGAAGTATATCCTAGTCAGAGAATCGAGATACTGGCAGGCAGTCTTAAACAACTTTGCCCGAAGGTCAAAGAATATTTGGATCAAACTGGTACATGGAAAAAAAGTTAAACGTAACAACTTATTACTTTAACGGCATAATACAAAAGTGTCTTTTTGATCGCTTGATCTATGGAGATGAAAAATGGGTCATCCATGATAATCTAAAACGCAAAAGACACTGGTTCTCTGCTAATGAATTGCCACGATGTACAGCTAAACCGTGTTTTATTTAAAAAAAAAAAAGAAAAGGAGAAACGGCGCTTTCTTTGTTTGGTGGTGAGCCGATCTTTGACCGGAGGCCAATGAAACGAGTTTGGCTCCCTCTGGGTGGGGGTGGGGGGGGGAGGCATGGCGAACCACAATTTGGTTTTACGCCTCTCAACAAGGTGGCCTGAAGGAACATTGTATTCGTCGTTTTGCATCTTCGAGCAGCGTGGAGTTTATTACGAGGGAGGTACCTGGCTGTCAGAGGCGAGCGCACTATGAACGACGGGTGTTTTTCTTTGTTCAATTCGTAGCTATTCTCGTCTCCATGGGGGTGGATTTCAGTAACTTTCCTGTGGTTAAGAGAACGAGCTGACATTAAGGTCTGTTAATTTTTTTTCTCTTCTGTGGGACTTTCAAGCTGTCTACTTGTGCTTTTGCTACGATGTGCTGTTTGTATGAAATTTTATTACCTTATTGAATTATCTTACTGATCAGTAATTGATGTCAAGTGTTCTTGAAAAAAGGTTCCACTATGCTCAGCAGCCGTGCCTGTTCCTGTTTTCTGTCTGGCGTTCTGGCAACTCAGCTTGGCATTTAAAGGAACTTCAAATTGTAATTCTCGTGCATGATTGAAGCACGAGTCACGAATTAATGTCGTAAATTGTAGCCTGTGCCAAACTATTTTAGTGGAATGAATTTTCATATATTGGTTGGCTTTTGTTTCTATATCGGCACTAAATTAGGTACTCAGACTATTCTGGTCTTATTTGTTAGTGCATGTTTAAAGGGATTTCGAGATTTGTCTTAAATATCAGCCTTTAATTTAAGTTTCTCGAGATTGTGTTTTTGCCGCAGTGGCTGATTGATGTGTGTTTATTGTAAGAAAGTGGCTCAAGTAGTAACCAGTCTGCTTCAGCAAATACTGTATACAGGTGCCTTAACTGCCTAGCGCTAGAATATATTGTTGGGGAGGGGTAACTTGGTAGTGTCTTTAGAGTAGTCACTATCTTAAAATATCTACTCTGTGCTGCAGGTATGTGTCGTTGAGATTTCTCTAACGGGATCGTCGGGATTCATGTGGAGCAGGCCCATTCTACCTGAGGCTATCTGCCAGGCTGGTCCCGCCAGCATGCTGTCCTGGTACTTGAGTACGGCCGCGGTGATAGTGAAGTACTGTAATTGCCACCATTGTTGATAGTATTTCAAACAATATGGTGCAACATTTGTTACACCCAGTAATATGGGGAAAAGATTTGTATCCATGGCAGCCCTACAATAAAGACAACTTTTATTTGCAGAAGGGCTAGTCATAACTTGTTGTCAACAATTGTCCCAAAGCTACCACAAATATACCATGTCTTGCAGAACGCCCTACAACTTGATCTCTCAGTGTAACTACCAGCCCACCGGCCATAGAAAAATAAGGTCGGGTAGTTTTGTGATGCTACTGGCTGACGCTGTGACGTCATTAAGGGACTGCTTCCTCCTCGGGAATAGCGCTATAATACGTTGACCGCGCGTTTATAAGATGTATTTGTGGTATGTCTTACTTTCTGTTGCAATAATGAGACCTAACTTACTATTTTGCTCTTGCTGGAACGTAGAATGTTACTGCTACATTCTGTAACTTGCCTAACTTTTAAACAGACGCAATTGGGACAAAAAATTATATAAAATAAAATTAAAATAAAATAAAAATGTATAGAATCTAAAGATGCAAAAAAGCGAAAATATATTTAGCTTTTGTAGTTTTCTGTCAAAGTAAGTGGTCGAAAAGAATAGGTGATTTTCTGAATTAGTTAGGGAAAAGTTTTAACAAATAAAGTACCTTATAGCTTCCATTTTCATTTTCTATTCGTCACTAGTTTAAAGGCACTACAATTAGTAGCTGGACGCCGTCGTTTCCACACAAGAAATTATGCAAGCGCCTCATTTGCAGAAGGTTTTTGAATTAGCCAGTCTCTGTAAGACCATCTTCAAGCAACCTGCGTGGCAACTGAAACTGCAGTTTGTCCCAGAACACAAGACTGAAGCTGTAGATAGAGTATATCCGATATTTCTCTTGAGAAAATCTTAATTTTTCTGCGAAACGGCGCCCAAAGTAATCAACTAGTCTTTATGTCTTTCCCAAAGAACCCTTTTCCGACGCTGGAACAAACTTCTGATTTGGTTATTTCAAAATATTTTCCGCAATATTCCATTAATTTCACAAGACACTGCAGCATTTTTACTAGTTTCTTCATCGTGCAGATGTTTTCGTTGATGAGATTTGACTGAAGATTTTTACTGTGTGCTTGGAATTTCATGCACTTGTTTCTCAGGTTATCATTTCTCCCCTGTAGCGCTACTATGGAATTCAGTTAACTGATTTTATCTGAATCCTTACAAACAACTTCGTCAGTAAATTGTACATTTATCAGCAGTTTTCTCGGTGGTGAATGTTTTTCTATGGTGTCTGCCCTTCTTCTACCTCAAGTTTGTAGAAACGTTCCTTCCTCTCTTGAGTGCTAACTCCGGCGCCACTACAAGACAAATTACACGATGGAAATGCTGCATTCCTAAGTGGTCGTTTGCTCGGTGAATTTAGTAGTTCAGAACGCAAGTTTCTAACATCAGCAGCTTCTCTGAAATTAGGAGAACATATTCTAGCCTTTGCAACATTTGCAGCGTCATTTGTACAGCTACAGCGTTTCTACAGTTAAATCGTGTACAGGCTTGGATCGTGAAGGAAAGCGTGAGGCACTAACGTCATTCTTTTGGTGTTGTGATTGTGAGAATTACAGGCAACGACAGCACAATCTAACATTACTTGTGGAAACTGACAATACTATTACTTTAAAATCCCTCACTCTACAAAAGTAACTAAGAGAAAACGACAATACTAATAAAACATAAAGCCAACAACATTATTACCCATGCACGTAAAGTGAGCGGTGTTGTGGTTGCTGTAAGAGTAACAGAAGTAAAGTATTTTTCTTACTATCGCCTGACTAATCTCGGTAATCAAACAAAATCAATTCAATATGGTGAAAGAGGCATCTTACATTGCAGGGTGATTGAATGTTGCCTAGAAACCAGACTTCGCGATCCTATGTTATGCTTAAGCAAGTACTAACATTTTACTACTTCACAGTCATTCATGATATGATGTCGCCTCGGAAACAGACCTTCTTTTCTCTGACGACGAATTTACTTGTTCTTCAGTTCTAGTGCATTTCAACATCAGCCACTGTCCCATTCGAACGCTACACAGGTCTGAATATGGCCGCCAAATGGAGAACAACAATGACATCACTTCCGAACCAGTCAGGTACTGAATACGTTGTCTCACGAATATTCGACATCTGCATGTCTTTCACAGGGATCACCCCAAACATCTGACGCTGTTCACACCCGTTCTATACGTCCTTGGCCTGGTAACAACAGTGAACACGAACACTTTTATGGCTGCTGTGCTTGTCAAAAGAATTACAACTCTAAACTGTTTATATTCCTTCCGGTGGTGTGTGGGTGTACTAAGTTACGCTGACATCCGACCATTTCCCGTGAATGCTTATCTCTTTTTGTCACGAAGGGTATGGTTTAATAATAATGAAAATCGTCAAGGATTATTTGATGTGAAATCCTCGGACTCACTTGCGTAGGGACTGTTTCACTGCATTCCCTAGTAATACAGTTACGCATTTGCAAAAAATATTCAAAGATACTGCGAGAATACGGTACCGTAATATGTTGCATAGCGTGTCGTCACACGGAGCACAAGAGGTAGTGGTTACAGAAGTAAACGTCAGCCAAATGCCTGGCGAGCTACAGCCTTCATTTGCAAACGGCTGTCGACCATGAGTTATTAACTGGTTTACTCGGTGAGAGTGTACGAAAAATCTACACGAAATAAGTGCATAAATTACTATTACTATCGTCAATCTTAATCAGAAGCAACCGCTGGCGGGCTGTATTATTACTTGAAGATTTGGTAAGGCTACCTTGAGCTCTTGTAGTGTGATACTTAAAATTGGAAAAATTGGAACAAAATTTAACTTGTGATCGGAATATGGCTGAGAAGTGTGTTACTTACGAGTCCTATAGACGAAGCAATTATTATGAGCTGTTGCTCTTTCAGAATAACTTTTGCCGCTTAAATTGAAGAAGTGATGATTTTAATATTCGTAAAGAGAAAGAGACATGTTATTGTTTTACGCATCTCTGTGAGATTTCGTACGAAGCGTATTCTTCCAGTCAGTCATGCGTTATTCATGTCCAATGGTCGCGAAGAAAATTACTTCTGTTAGCAATCCAGCAAATTATATTGGACTGGATGTTACTTTGGTTGCACGACAATTTTGTTACTGGATGATTACTTTATTAGTATAAACAAGGTAAAATGATTTAATGGTAAGCTATTAAAGGCTGACTGATTATACACTGGGGCTTCCAAAATTTCCAAAGCGCTTTGGGAACGCATGGCCTGCACGTAAACGATTGGGTGAAGTTTAAATTACCATGTTACAAAGTCCAAGGCAAACGGCCAAGGTGGAGACGATTAATCACTCTCGGTCCCGAAACAGAAGACGGTAGAAGTTACGGAGTGAAAGGTGAGCGGGACGTCGTATTGCCCCGCCCCACGACAGGTGGTCGCGGCATCTCGTCCCGTCCCGCCCCTTCCCGACTCGTCACAGACTGGCGGCCTCTACAGAGAGCCCGCTACGCGGGCCGCTCGACATCTAATTTCCGAAGTGGAACTCGAAGGCAGCTGCGGCGGCGGCGGAGGTTGGGATAGAGGCCTCCCTGCCGCCGCCTCAGCCTCCCCTCCCGCCTCCGCGCCACCCCAGCTGCGCCACCGCCGCAATCTCTCCCCGTCCTCACGCGCCTGTCACCATCGGAACTGCTTCATGGTATTATTCCACTCTCGGAGCACCAAGTCATCTTACGTAGCTGTTCGCCATCTAAAGCGGATTGGTAGTAGCTGTTACCTCACTGCCTCAGAACTCGTCTTTCCTGAAACTCTGCAACCGGTGAAACTTCCTATTGCTACGATATCTCTCCTGACGTTACCGCAAAGAAAACGAGCGCGCCTACGTTTTGCAGTATTTTCCTCACAAATGCTTATCATATACCCTCTCAGCCTAAGAAACGACGCATTATGAAGGAATTATTCGAACGCCACGGAAATCAGTGGATATGATGTACTTGTACAGACAAATGATTACAATTTCAGAAAAATTGGCTCATATTTTGAAGAGAAAGTGTTTCACAAACTGAACAAGTCAGTAGCGCTTTGGTCCTCCTCTGACCCTTATACAAGCAGTTATCCGGCTCGGCATCGATGCATGGAGTTGTAGGACGTTGTTCTGAGGTATATCATGCCAAATTCTGTCCAACTGGCGCGTTATAGTGTCCAAACCCCGAGATCATTAGAGGGCTCTCCCCACAATGCTCCAAAGGTTCTCCACTGGTGAGAGATTCGGCGCACTTGCTGACCCAGGTATGGTTTGACGACCTCGAAGACATGCGGTAGAAACTCTCGGCTTATTCGGGCGGGTTTTATTTCGCTGAAAAGTAAGTCCAGTGTTGCTTGTCATGAAGGGCAACAAAATAGGGCGTAGAATATCGTCGACGTACGTGCTGCACCGGTGCCGCGAATGGCAAACAAATGGGTCCTGCTACGAAAAGAAATGACTCCCCAGACCATCATTCCTGGTTATCAGGCCGATGGCGAGCGACAGTCAGGTTCATATCGCTGTTCGGAACATCTCCAGAAGCGTCTTGAGATGTCATCGAATGGAGTAGAATTGTCTGCAGTCACGAGTTCCTCATTGAACCGAGCCCCAATGGCCAGTGAAGATATTTCCCTCATGTCTGTGAGAAGATACAATTAGATAAGTAAACTGTGGGAAAACATGTGAAACAGCTGCATTTCAAACAGTTATTTGTACAACTACATACTTGAACAGTATTTGTCAGCCACTTCGAGCTGCTCATGTATACATTCTTGAGACTAAGCAAAATTTCCGCTAATAGTTCTCCACAAAACGCTCTGAAAGTATGGCCTAGAGTCTCTTACAGTTCTAATCTACACGACTCGACTATTGTGCAGCTCACATTTAGGTGCATGTCAGAGAGTCTATCGATCCGCCTTAAGACTATTTCTTGACCATTGAACTCTCGGAGAGCGTGCAAAAACAAACAATTTTCACGTGCATGCTCTGAATTTTCTTATGTTTTTACGATGGGCAGTTTTCCCTATACAGGTGACCATCAACGAAATATTTGCATGTGCCGAGGAGAAAGTTTGTGATATAAATTTCGTGAAAACATTTTGCTGCTACAAGAAACAAGTTTTTTAATAACTGCCACCCAGTCTCGTGCATCGAATCACCGTCTCTCTTATGTTTCGAGATAATACAAAACCAGCTGCCCTTCTTTGAACATTTTCGATGTCTTCCCACATCTCGAGGCAATACTTCAGACGAAAATGGAAAAGCATGGTGTACGAAGTCACTTTAGTAAACCACGTGCATTTCTAAGTGCTGTATGTGATTGTTCCAGTTTAAGTTGTTCGTAATTGCAATCCGAAGGTATTTATTTGAAATGACAGCCTTTATGTTTGTGTGACGTATCCTCTAATTGAAATTTTAAGGATTCCCTTTAGCACCCTTGGGAAAGATCTCACACTTTACATTATTTAGAGTCAATTGCCACTTTTCACACCAAATAGATACTTTGTCTAAGTTATTACACAATTGGTTTTGATTTTCTCATTACTTCACTAGAAGGTAAACAACAGCACCATCTGTAAACGATATAGGAGTGCTACTCATATTATTTCCTAAATCATTTATATAGGTTAAGAAAGGCAGAGGGCCTATAAAATATCTTTGGGAAAACAAGACATGACTTCTGTTTTACTCGATGACTTTCCATCAATCATTACGAACTGTAAAATTACTAACAGGAAATCACGAATACAGTTGTACATCTGAGACGATACTTCATAAGCACAGAAGTTCATCAGAAGTCCCTCATGAGGAGTGGTGTCGAAAGCCTTCTGGCAATCTAGAAATATGGAATCAATTTGAGATACCCTGTTGATACCACACATTACTTAGTGCGAATAAAGAGCTGGTCGTGTTTCACAAGAACAATATTTTCTTAATCAGTGGTATGTGTCAAAAGAATTTGAACATTTGTTTATTCTGACTCGGGGAAGCATCTGCTGGAAAATAATGTGTCCGCCGTTTGGTTGTAGTTATCCATCCCCTTTCTCATAAACAGAAAATATACATAGCACATACCTCTTTTGCCTATACACATTTCCTTACAAAAAATAGTATTGGTTAAAACAAGAAAAAATATTCTGCGGTGATATATCTGGAAGCCAATATCTGGTTAGATATGAACCAATCTCTCCTGTCATTCCCATCTACTTGTAACGTAGAGAAAATAGTGCTGTATGTGGTACGTGACACGCATCCTCATACAACCTTCACCCTTTCTTCGCAGTGAGCCACATACTATTTCAGAAACACCTGGCTGCATTCGCATTGCGTCACATGTATTGATCACACGATTCTGTAACATTTGCTCATTTTTGATGGGTTAAGCACATTCGAATGTTTTAAATGTCCCCACAGATTCAGGGCTGGCAAACAGGGAAGCTGTGCTATCTGACCTCATCGCCCAATATATCGCCTACGAAACGTTGAGAAATTCTGCTGCACAATACGTAGAAAATGGGGTATTGATTTCTCACTAATAAACCACAGTCCTTGCCTTTATACAATAATAACGTACTCCACTAACGCTAGCATCTATAGGCACTTCTAGTTTTAATTAATATACGTCCTGTAAGACAATTTTCTCTGAATCACTTTGAATACACAAGTACTCGTTTAAGGGCAAAGGACCAAACTCGAAATCCCGTGTTTCTCTAACCCCTTCACGGTGTTACGAACATCAGTTTTGTAAGTCACTACTGGTATCATACTGATACCTCAGTGCCAAGTGCCAAACTTAAAACACAGGTGTACGTATGTACGTAAATCCGTTTTCAGACAAAAAGGAGGGATAAAATGCAGAACACTCCGTATTCTGCTAATACGTCCACGTGTGGTAGCTGTGAATACTGTGAAATCATCTAGGTTCCGGTACACAGAATGTATACACCAGAACAACTGTAGTTTTGCCATCCCGTACGACTAAGCAGACCTCTCATGGTTGTATTCATATCGGGTCTCTAGACGGAACATACCGTCATTTGGACACAATATTTCCGCAGTACACCTCGCCGCCATCTTCAGGTGAGTAGGCCGTCGCACTAACCCGCCGGAACTGAAATCAAACACACCGACCGTGGGTCCACCGCGCGTGAGTGAACATAACTGCCCTTTAGAGCAATGCACAACATCGCACCTGTGGTGAAAGCTCGCGGGAACAATAAACTGTTGTCAAACACTATTGACACCTTTTCATGACCGAGATAAAGATCGTTGTTTCTTAATGTCAAACAGAACAGGTTTCTGGCTCGTACTTAAGGGATACCCCTTATCTCTGTTTATAATATTGTCCGATACCCTATTTTCAATGGCCTCTTTCACTACACAGTGCTAATACCGCGACGCAGAGCCAACGACTTGTGCCTCACCGTACAACATTTTATGTCCTTTAGTAAGACAATGTTCCGTCACAACAGATATTTTTGACTGAAATAAACGCGTGTGGCGATGATGCTTTACGCAACGACCCTGGACTGCACGAATCGTTTGTCCAATACAGGCTTCCCCGCAATGGCAGGAAACCCCGTAGAACCCGGGATTTTTCAAACCCAAATCATCCTCCACTGAGCCCAGCAGATCTCTAGTCTTAGCTCGCGGACGGAACACCCTTTTAATATCAAATTTCCTTAAAAGTCTTCCTATTTTAGAAGATATGCTCCCGAGAAAACGCAGAAATGCCATCGATATGCTTGTATCTTCTTTTGGTTCTTGTGAAGGTCCGATGTGTAGAGCACGACGGTTCTGCTTGTCCCTATAACCACTCTGCTTGAACATAGCTTTTAGAAGATCCAGTTCTTGAGTCAAACTATCTGCATCTGAAATGGCGAAAGCTCTTTTTATCAATGTACGTAGGACCCCATTGCATTGCAACGACAGATGACGACGCATGGAGACATCGGTCCTTACGCGTAGGCTTTAGATAAAAACTATGTCCTAATGTCCCATCATCACTCCTGTAGATCACGACATCTGAGAATGGAAGTTTTCTATCCTTTCCTACTCTCATCGTAAACTTAATATTGGGATGAAAACAACTATAATGATATAGGAAACTATGCAGAGCACCCCTCCCATGTGGCCATGCCATAAACGTATCGTCGACGTATATCAAGAAACAAGTCTGTTTTGAGAACGCCGTCTTTGGTGCCATGTCCTCAAAATCTTCAATAAAGAAATTGGCGTGTATGGCGGATAATGGACTGCCAATAGCCACTCGGTCAGTTTGTTCAATGTAATTGTCATTGAGTAAATATGGTCAAAGACATAAAAGTTTTCAGGGTTTGGTACCGCGTCATAATGTAAAAACCACTGCTGCTGGAGGAAAACCACTGCTCTACCACTTCCGTACCGATTCTTATCGTCCCGAAACGTCCCTCACCCCCTCACACCAAGTTAAGATCTTTGGTAGGCAATCTACATTTGACGAAATAATGCACAGATCTAGGGACCAAAACGGCAAACGGAATTTTTTACTTTTCATTGTAACTTCAACGTGAGGGATTCTTTTGAATTAAAATTCATTTCGATCTGCGACACTGCGTTTGAAGTAAGTTTGTAAACGTCTTGCAGCTCAATGTGTAAAATTCAAAATTGAAATCCATTCTGAGGGACAAAATCTATGTAAAGGAATATGACGTAATACATTCACTGAAATCAAGATTGGGAGGGGTCGCAGAATTCTGAAATATTCCTTACATTCTGATACGCGGTTACCCCAAATAATCCTCTCCCGTCACGTTAACAAATTCGGAAAACGATCTACATTTGACGAGATAGCGCATAAACTCTCGGATCAAGTGGAAGACCCAGCACAATACATTAAAGTGGCTTACCGAACTCAAAAAACCTCAAATGGGTAGCCCAGCTCATTGCTTTAAAGTAAAGTGACTTACAAACGTCCAAAAACCATATTTACTACTTCCGACATTGATATTAACAGTTACGGCGATTACTGTTAGAAAAATTTACTCACTTTTTTGCCATCTGTCCCGTCCTCATTCGACGGCTCCTTTTAGACACCATTTCACCTAGGAATTGTTCAGCCTACTGAGAACCGACATTTTGCGTATGACGTGCCTGACATAGATTGTTTGATATAGACTTCGCTGCAATACGTTCTCGCAAAATACAATCCAAGAATTGCTTTACTGTGAGTTCAAATAGCTCAAATTACCTTGAATTAGGAATATGGAAAGCAATTAACGACTGTGGCATAACTTTGAAGATGGTAAAGAGCGGCAGAAAGTTGTCGTTTCCATTCTATCATTATTAAAGTAGATCGAGGTTTCCGCTAGTAACTAGACATTATCAATGCTAAAAATATAAGTACATAAAGTGCAGTACACAAAAATTACATATGTCTACAGCTGTTGCTCTGGCTTCTGTCACGGTTCATTAAGGACTCCTGTGTAGTGAAGGTAGGCTTTGCAGAGAACACATCGGTTGGCTGGGGTTTACAAGGACTTATAGACCTTTGGTGCCAGTAAGTTACTTTAGTCTGTTGTGACATGTCTGTTGGATGGTTAGTAGGTGTGGTGAGTTAGTTATTTAGCTGGATAAGACGGTTGCAAATTGTAAGGTAGAAGCCATAGAGGTGGAAGATGCAAGTGATTTCTCCTGTATTTATTGTCTGGATTGTGGAGGGTTGAACTTGAGGAGCAATTAACTACAGCACGAGATAAAGTGATTGATGTGAATTTGGAGGAATCGTTGGGTCTTGTAGAGTGTTGGGTAGAGGATGAGGAAAGCAGTGTCATCAGCATACTGGAAGAGGTGGGCTGTTTGGGGTAGAAGAGATAGAGGATAGAAGAGAGGACAGAGCCTTGGGGCACTCCTGCAGTGAGGTGGAAGGTACAGGTATTGGTATCGTCAGTTGTGAGAAGGGATGGGTGATTAGATAAGAACGATGCAGTAAGGCGGATGTACGTAATTGGAATTGTGTATCTGGAGTTTGAAAACGAGACCGTTCTACTGGAGTTTAATTGGTGGGGTAGGAGATGAATGATGTGCAGAAACTGGTCATCTTACGAGAAAGTTGTATGGAAGCCACATTGGTTAGTAGGAAGAAAGTGGAAATGGTTGAAGTTTGATGAATGAATCAGAAGAGGATAGATTTGAAAACCTTCCTAGTCACTGAGGCGAGGCAGATGGAGAAGAAAGCAGTAGGAGGTATGTGGAGTTTGAGGATGTCGGATTTTGGATATTTTCCATTGTTGAGGATAGTAATTTGGGGAGATGATAGTTGTGTAAAGGATTGCAAGAGTAATGAGAAAGTAGAAGAGACATTCTTTAAGGTGTGAATTAGTAATGCAGTCCTGACCAGGGGAAGAGTTATTTTTTCATGGAGTACTTTTTTTATGTCCAGTAATCAAAATGTGGGACTTCAAGGATGGAGAGGTTGTCTGACATATAGGATGCAAACAGATTAGCTTTACTCAGGTTGTCAGGTAAGGTTGTCAGGTTTATCATGGAGAAGCAAGCAATATGGCATGAGGTAACTGCCAGTGAGTCGATGGATTTATTATTCCCAGTACTTGGTGTGTAGTGTTGAATTTGGTGTATGTCTGGCACCAGTCCCAGTGGTTTTTTTTTACATTTAATAAATTCCTCATATGTCACCATATTTGCTACTGGTATGTAAGTGTATCCTGGTCACGAGTCTGCAAGAAGGAGCGGTATGTATGACAGGATTCTAAGAGGAGTAGCAGGGCTTTTGGGGGAGAGAGGGGTAGTGAGGATATATGGTCTTGGTAGAAATGTGGGTGGATACAAAGTCTGACAAAGTCTATCACAGGAAGGATGTGGTCTGAGGGACATCGTCAGGTTGCTGAAAGAACATGTGGTGGCTTCTAATCTCGGTTTTAGTGGATTTCAGATAGACATTCCAGTTGGCGACTTGGATAACTCATGGATGGAGATACATATGGGTTGTAAAGGAGTGAGATGGCGTGGAGGAGATAGTGAGGAGTACAAGCAGATCTACACTTCTAACCAGATCAGCAGTGATGCATCTTAGGGGATTGGGAGATGCTACAATGATATTTGGGTCGTGTTGCTTTCGGAAGACTGTGGTGGTGGATGGGGACAATGTCACTTTGCAGGGAATCAGTAAACTGAAGCCACTGCTGGAGTCCTGTAGTGGATCTGTTATGAATGTTGAGGTCAGCAGCAATAATCTGTGTGTGGGGGGGAATCATACAGGATGGGTTGATTAGATCAGATTCATATGGTGGTACAGGTAATGGTTAGGGTTTGGAAAAAGAGGGTAAGGATAAGATGTTCAGTGCGAGTATTGTATAAGGGTTTTGGTCGAAATGGATGTTCTTATTGTGGCCAAGTGTAACTCTACCTCTGGCCAGGGGAAGGGGGTTAACTGTGCAGTGAGGATACTGGGAGAGGTTTCGATGTTATGATAGGGTTGGAATAACGTTTCTTTAAGGATAAATGATGGATGATATGATGGGGTAGTGTATGCTTCAAGAGGTGTTTATTGGCGGAGAGGAAGCGGATGATATGGTACACGATTCTATAGTGCTGTCATGCCATTGAAAGAGATAGGAGTGGTAAACGAGGTAGATCTAGTAGTGGGAGTTTATGAGTGTGTATGTATATTAGAATGGATGGATGTTTCAGAGGACTATTGTAATAAAGTTGATAATATCTTCAGCAGTAGGAGATGGATGGAGGGTCTTATTGGGTTGAGTGGGGCTATCAGTTTGATGGTTTGGGACAGTGAGCTCAGGTTTTGTAGGTTGTGACTTAGCTTTGCAATTTAGAGAGTAAGTGGGGTGGGAGTCATTCTAGTTTTTGCAGGTAGGAGGGGACGCTAGGTCAGGGAACTGTTTAAGAAACTGGAAGTTTTTACAATATTGACAGGTAGGTAGGATTTTTATAATCTGCTTTGAGGTTGTCACTGTACTGAAGACGTTTTTGGCGGCAGTAGGACTGAGAATGCGATTTTGAAGATTCGACCATGTGGCAGTGGTAATAGATCAGTACTCTCTTTTTAGGGAGAACGTGTATGGTATTGGCAGACTCTGAAAAAGAAACAGACAAGGCCAGTGGAGCCTGGGTCATTATTTATCCATAGAGATTTCAGGACTTCTAAATCACTCTGGTTGTTCAGTTCACATACGACCTTCTCATCTGTAATCTCAAAGCTGACTTTTGTGATATCTGCAGTGAGGATTGAAGGACAGCAAGGATGTTGTGGCTGTTTGTATCTGGATGTGATGGTGAGAGGTGTCAAGGAGGCTTTGTGATCAAAGGTAATGAGAGGAATTTAGGGCAGGAGGGCAGTATTGAAGCTGCAGTGAAGGGGCTTTAGTAAGATGGAAACTTTTCGTGGGATGATTTGTTGGATGTGGAGGCTGGATAAGTATTTTTTGATTTCGAGGATGAGTGATTTGGGTTTAAGGAATTTTGGGTAAGGGTCGTCTAGGTAAAAGGTGTGGACAGTAGGGGAAGAAGCTGGAGACCTATTTGTATCCATATTATAAGTGTTCCGTTTGAGGCTTTTTGGGCGTGGGAGTGGGAGAGATGGCAGTGATTTCATGTGTTGTACTTCTCTTAATGGCTGTTGGAGGGAACAATGGGGGTGGGATGGGTGTGGTGAATTATGACGTAGTTGGTTGTTACAAGGGAGATGAGCAGGTCCATCAGCATAGTTGGCATTGGTCAGCGCTGTGAGGCTCAATGAAGTGATGCCTGGTACATCATGCATTACGTCTGTCATTCAGCATGTGGCGACTAATATGACAGTTGTGGTGGTGGCTAGTGAGTTAGGGCTGAAAGAGAAAAGATAGGGGGCACTGAGGACTGAGATAATTGCATGTGAAACTGCTGCAGTAGGACAGAATGTGGTAGGTAAGTTAGGTTAGATGTAGGGAGTTACGGGACATGCTCCATGTGGTGACAGTAGGGCAGGAGGTGGAGAGGTGTAGACGACTGACGTAGTAGGGTGATCCATGATGGCGGAGACTGATGAACAGCGTTGACGGTGATGAGCGGCCGCCAAAGTGGCGTTGGTACGGCGTTGACGAACTGTGGTGAAGTTGTAAGCAATGAGAATGGCACCAATGTGACGTGGATGGAAGCAGCTACATCAGACGTACTGCAGGGCTGCGATGGACAGATGGAGACAGCGGCGGTTTCAAACTGTCGATGAGGTGGCGGTGACGCTTATTGAGGCGAAGACTGATACTGAAGACCTGGGCTAGCTATGATCACTGGCGAGGGCGAGTTGTAGATGTGAAGATGATGATGGGTAGCGCAAGTAATGACGTGTAGCGAGTGCTGGCGATGCCACGTAGCGAGATCTGCCACTGAAGGCGACGGCGATGACGACGTCTGGAAACAATTCCCTGTCGTAATGTAAATCCTGAGATCAGCGTAGGCAGTTCTTATTCCCGTGAGAAAGAGGGCTTCCGACCCTCAAATGTTGAAGCCTATTTAATACTTAATATTAGAAAATACAACGAACTCCAGATTCACTCCTTGCGAGCCAATTACTTTGTTAATCCTTAAAATCGTAGCTTATGTCAGTTTCATATGGAAATTTTCATAAACTTCTTTAGAAATCCCTAAGAGGCACTTGATGTGTGCTTTGACAATTGGAATTGATTTGATTTGAGTAATTTCTCTTGTACATTTTAATCGTAGTGGTGGGATTGGTGGCTCCTCTTACTTAATGAGTAATACATTGACGGTGACAAATATCATCAAAATAGATCGTTGGTGTGATTTGCCATTCCGAACGGTTGAAGAGAGTACTGACCTCTGTGCTGCTTCAAACAGATTTTTAATTATAAGTACAAAAAAGAACTTCCTGGATCGCTGTTGTTAACAATGAAGATACAACTAAATCAATATAGCACGAAAAAATTTATGTACGTTCTATACCATAACCACTATACTCGTACAGTATTAAGTCGGTGGCTGCTACATGTTGCCCCAAAGGACGGACTTATTGTGACCTGGTGATTTGGGGACCTCTTGAGCCGACTCACACTCCCTCCCCCTGCCATCAACGTCCAGATGTCCTTGAAACTGTTATCACCCAAGGACGTGGGATTGACCCCCGTCTTGTTACTATCAATGACTTATCATCGAACCATGATCCTTTTCTGGGGTCGCTGCCACGGACGAGTCACCTACCGAACCAGCGAATTTTCCAGGAAAATAACGGGCCCCAGTTCAAGAGGTATATAAATAAGAACATCGTGCCTACACTGGAGGTTCAGACGCCGGCCCAAATCGATTATGCCATCGATACCTTAACGCTAAAGCTCCGGAAAGGACACAAACTGTCCGTACCCACGATCCGCTGCCTCCCTTACCTGAAAAACTACGGATACAGCAGAACCAATCCCGGAAGTTATGGCAGAGGTCTCGCAATCCAGCTTACCGCCGATGGGTGCATACCTGGAAAGCCAGCTTCGACGACAATTACTCGAATGGCGAATAGAAACGTGGCGGGACAAGATGTCATTCGTCCTCCTGCAAATCGGAGAAGAATGGCGGTTAGTGAAATACTTGAGGGCCAACGCCATGCCCAAACGACCGCTTCAGACTTCTCAGGGATTAACAGAAGACACAAAAGTGGAAATATTGGCGATAGCATTTGATCGACAAGTGACGCTTCTGAGTGAGCCTCGGAGCCCAGAGAGACCACAAGTATGCCACCACACAACTCGTCGATCAGATCATCATCTCTCCTGACCGGTTCCGTCCCCGTCTAAATATACCCAGCGAAATTAGAACCATACCCAGGAAGCAAAATGGGAACAAGGCACCTGGAAAACTTACCATGTAAACCATTGGAGCTCTCGACAAGAATTTGAAATGGCTGTCTCTTGACAAAGTATATCACCACTGTGTGGAAGATTGCCAAGGTAGTTCCAATTCCCAAAGCACACAAGGACGTTACCTTGTGACTGGTTTGGGCAAAACTGTTGAGAGAATCATCCAGGTTCACCTTCCGGAGCCGCTGGTAGGAGACGGTACAATGAGGCCAGGACAGTATAGTTTCCAACGTAAATTGCCGGTGGAGCAGCAACTACTACGTCTAGTTGAACACATCGCCAGAAATTTCAATATGGTGCTACTGCAGCGGTCTTCTTAGATATTGAAAGGCCCTATGATAATGTTTGGAGTAAACAACTAATTCGGTAACTGAATAAAGTGACGTCTACACCCAAATGTTACGTGAAACTTGTAACCAGTTTTTTGAAAGACAGAAAGATGATCGTTAGAGTATATGGCCAATCGTGTGATAGCCGACCGGTGCAGGAGGGGCTGCCTCAAGGATCCCTTTTATTCCCACTATTATTTAATCTCTATGTGAATGGCAAGCTAACTGTCATATTGGTACATATTGAGGAATTGGCCGATGTTACTGCTTTCCTCACCAGCGGCAGGCATACTCACGCCACCTTTCAGCTAGATGTTACAGATACCTGGTGTAAGACCAATAAAGTGAAACTAAATCTCACCGACAGCCATCTATTTCAGCAAGAAACGCCCTTTGAGACTGCATGGGCGGGATACCCCCACGAAGGGAACGGCGACTTACCTAGGTCACCTTGGACATGGTATGGCGAAGAAACTCGTCCCTTTTTTCAAGAGTAATGACCTCAGTAGCACAGCAAAGCTTCGATTACATAAGACGACGGTACTGTATGACAACTCGGTCTGGGGTCTCGCTAGTCCAACAGAAATTGGGCCGCCTACAAGTCTTACAAAATATAGTACTCAGCTGGATACTTCGCTATACTAGCATCGTTCACTTGCACCTGCCCTCCATATCGATGCAGTACTAGAAGCAGTACTTAAAAGCACGAGGACCTTGCACAACAAAATAGACATTTCGCATAACTTGGCGTACCACATAAGAACTCTGGGCAATACTCCTCCCATGGCATGGGTACAAGGTACCACTTTCCTCGGTACTATGACATCCTACCCCATTCCCCCAACTGGCGATATTTTACGGTGCGATCGATTTATAGGCCCTAATAAGTTGTCCCCATACTTTTATTCATATTAAAGTGAACTCAAGCACTTAATTACCCTCCACCATGAAGTCTGGATCGCTGGACGTTGTCGACGATGGTACTTTGATTTACAGCGTGTCAGAACAAAACCACTAGGTCGTTTTTTCCACTGCTTCCAAGCAAGCAGTTCAAATAATTCCCAAATATGGGCATTTTTCATTATGACCACATCACTAATGTAGCTGCATGCACCTGAGGTGCCACTGGCGACTCTCAGGGGCTGCCCTTCTGTGCCACCCAAGGTGTAGAGATTGGCAAATGGCTGTCAGGATCTCAGGAAATCCTTCCAGGTCTTGCCCGAGGTTCCTCTCCTCACTGCTTCCAGAAGGTTTTTGCAGACGGGTGTGTTGCCTTGGCGCGTCTCGTTGTCATGATGTATGGCCTCTTCTTGATTATCTCTTAGCAATGTAATCCTGCAGTTCATAACGTGATATTTTAGCTGTTCAGCTTATGCCACAGTTCCTCATTTCTTGTTATATTATGATCTGCAGCATTTCTGTCTTGGTCTGTAAAATCTTGTGTAATGGCACATTTCCAGGCAATGTGATTCAGTAACTTCACGTACTTCGTGATCATCAATTATCATGTTAAGTTTCTCTCTGTCCTCATTTTTTCTACTTCTCATTACTTTCGTCTGTCTGCGATTTACTCTCAAACCGTATTCCGTACTCACTTGACCGTTTATTCCATTCAAGGTGTCATCTAATCGTTCTTCACTTTCACTTAAGATAGCAATGTTATCAGCGAATCTTATCATTGACATCAGAAAACTATTATTCGCATACCGCTCTAGTAATTCAGAACAAAGTTTATGATGCCATGCTATGTCTTTTATCGTTGTGTCGTTCGAACACAAAGTTCTGAGTATGTAATGACGTCTCTCCATCTGTCGTCATCGTCGCGTCTGATCGTCTCAGGGTTGATAATATAGAGGGAGATTGAATCTTATTTGTGGTAAGATCGTATGGAAAAACCAAATCATCTGTTACCGTTTGGTCCTTAACGTAATAGTACGATTTTTTACTCTTGTTTTAGTAGTGCTTTATATTGGCTTTTGACTGTTCGATACAAATAGAGCCTTTTTGTCGTTCTGTTCCCAAAAGAGATCTTTGGTAGTATCTCCCCGCCTGCTTTGTTCTGCGTCATAGGGGCTGTAGTGTGGGACTCAAGGGGATTTTAAATCCTCTTCATTTCCCAACAAATGTTTCGATATTCTTGTCTTGCACTGTCTGCAGTGCTCGCATCAATTCGGCCACTTTGTCGTCTGCATGAAATCCGATGACCTCCAGTGGTTTTATCTCGAATTTTGCCTTTAAAATTTCCAAATTCGCTTTGGGTAGATTGTTTAATAACTCGGGCTGGATGTTAGTGTCTAAGTCATTATCATTTGCTTTTGTAATTGTGAAGTAAATGGGATTATGGTCACTTCTAAGTCCATCACAGTTGGCAATGTGTATGTAACTGACTTTCAAATTTGCGATGTCGATATCTATATTTATTGCTCCACGCGATTTTGGAAAGGAGGCGGGTTGAGAGGCCTATTTATGACGTGAACGCCAAATTCTTGTATAGCGTCCTGAAGGAAGACACGTTTTCATCTGTTACTCTGCTATACCACAATGCTGATTTCTCTTTTGCGTCGATTACGAAAATGTTTCTGTCATGTATACTCAGTATTGCTGCAATTTTTAACTTTTTTATATATGGTTGTATCTCCTGACTGTACTGAAGATATTGGTTGGTCATGTAAAATTTTCATATGGCATCAATTATTTCGAATGTCACCACGTGCTCGTTACAGATTCAATGTATCTTTGTCACTATTGTGTATTTATATGGCACCATAAAGGCGCCGTTGGATGATGACCCGATGTTATATGTGCTACACCTGGCATGTAGAGTAATGCCCCGTTTCCGGAATGGTTCCTGTACACATAGTATCTGTTGGTCCAACTCCACCAACACTTTCCCGAGTTCATCCGTCACCACGACAACGTGCATAGCATTTATATGGCCGGTATTAGTCATCTGTCTTTGTTCCATCGCCTGGGAGATGCGCTCTGATTGCTGCAGGAACCTAGTGAGCACATAGCTATGGGGTCACACTAGTCTGTAACCATATACAGTTTGGTTTGTGTTATCACTAATTGTCTATGCAAATGCTCAGTATCAAGCGTCTTCTGGCTCCTCTTACAGACGACGCTAAGTGAAGTCTGCAGTTCATTTGCATTTGTAGGCTAGTTATTGACACTGAACTAAATGTGATAAGCTTTCTCCATATCCTGCCAAAAACTTCTTCCAGTTTTCATTTCGTGTCCATTACTATTTGTATCCTTTTCGTAATTCCCCTTGTCACCTGTAGGTTGTATGATATGTGTATTCTCATAATCTTCCTCTACCAGCTGTTGCGTGCTATTAACCTCCGCTACTGCAACTTATTACGTGCTCTCGCACTTTCCATTCAGTGCACTTTCTACTTTTTCAGAAATTGAGAGTAGGTCCTCCTATGTCTTCCTTATCTAAAGGTAGGCATACTGCCCGTTTCTTGTTTCCCTTTCTTCTTAACCACTCCCAGAAAGTCCACTCCTACTTTCCTTTCTTCTAATTATTGGCCTTTTTATTGACCACCTAGTTATCACCATTGGCCGTACCGTCAGTCAAGATTTCGGTTTGCGTCGCTATGTATATTCTCGTTCTACTCTTCAGACTGGACCAGAATATTTTGGCTGTTCCTCATCTCACTTTCCCTTCGGTGGAGGTTTCCGTTTCGCACGAAGATGACAGGTAATTTTATAATCCTTTTGATCAGTGGATTCGATCAATGATTTTCTTTTTGGACAGTGTTTCATCTTCTTCGACTGTCATCGTTATATTTGCTGCGTTTATATTTACTCTGTGATTTCCTGTGATGTTCGCCAGTGGATTACACAACGATTCAGTATCCACATTCGGCTGTTTGAATTTTCCGCTCTTACAACATTTGGTATATCGCACATTATATATTTACCTCGCTGGCAGCATGACTTCCTCCTTTTCGCACACGGGATGCACACTGGAGATTGCTTGTTATTTTTACAGTTTTTTATTGTCACACTCTCCATAGTGGGAGCATGTCGAATGTTTTCCTTAAAGTACTTTGCAACGTGCCAGTAGTCAAAGCAGATATACCATTTGGTGAGTGCAGCTTAGTATTTCAAAACCGGCAAAGACAAATGCCTGAGTTAGTGCCCAGGAGCCCACTGATAACGTTCGCAGCAGAGACGTTCATGAAGAACTGGTAAAGAAATATCTGGCCGGAAAGATGAGAGCACAAATGAAGAGATTTTCGAACAAAGGAGACGCAAGCGCATCGTTGTGCGTTAACTGGAATCCATAGGATCATTTCCGGTGAGGATTAATAATCTGACCCTGCGTTCTCATCTGAAAAGAACGTCTAATTGGGCCGCTGAAACGTTGTCTGTAAATGACTGTGTAGTCCGACTAGAATATAACGAAACAATATGTCGTGGAAGCTGACACCTTTTACTTTTAAGGAATGATAGCCTATGCATGTGAAATAACTTTGTGAAAAAAATAAAAAACATGAACGGATACAGAGACAGTGGAATAATTTCTGGAAAGCAACTACAACGAACTCCACGGGCCACTAGTAACGAGCCAAGTCCACCTGAGGAACGCCATTGAGGGCGAAATTCCACGGGTGGGGCCGGCGGCTATAGCCAGAGCTGCCTTTGATCTCCAGATCGTCGTGCACGGAATAAATTAATCCACGGGGCCCAACCCACCCCATGGCTGCGAATTCAATTTCACGTCAAGCGATTACGCGCATAAACGTCACCCAAATACCTGGCCCGCTACAGCCTGCATATGCAAACGGAGCCTAACAGCTTCTGTTGACACGCGGCTCTCCCGCGGCCAAAGCTAATTCCCTTTAAATTAGAACGAAAACTGCAGAATATTTTTTTGATGAAGAGGTTCTCCAAAAATCAACTCATGTTTTTCAGAGCCTGCGTGCACGGTTAGTTGCTATAATACTAGAGAAAAGGCTCTGTAGCATTATTTGGCCCCTGGAAATTGCATAGGGAAAGACAGTGCTGAAATATTTACAGCAATGGTTTGTACTTTCCTTTTATAATATTATTTCTTCACCGAAGCTACCTACCAAATGCTTGTGGCAGCATGTCAGAGGTAATAAAATACCCCGTACGTGTTAAAATATACTGGATTTAGTTCGACGAATGGCTGAAACATACACAATAATGAATGAGTGGTTTCCTGCATTGGCAGTGACAAACAGCACCGACATATAGTCGTTCACAAATAAAAATAGTTCAAAATGAAATTAATTAAGGAGCAAAGTAATAGTTATCTTGAACTCAAACTAAGATATACTGAATATACATCTGTATCCATCTCTACTAAATGCTAACACGCGAGTATTAGACGTACCCGAAGGAACCGAGAGAGTTATGGTGTGCCCGGAAGCGTATCTCAGTTTTTGTTACTTTTAAAGATTTTACCACCCACGTTTAATGTGATTATAATCGTAATACGCAGAATCAGTTTTTCACCCTCCCGCTTTATGTGCTTTAGTTGTGCTGTTTCCCCCAAGTAATAACTGCTTGTAAGGATCTCCGGCGTTACGTCGTGAGGTGTTGTGGAAACTGAAAAGTATTTCTGTACCTGTACAGGGTAAGGGGAATAAGGTTGTTGCATCTGGCTAACCGCGACAGTCAACAGGAGGTCAAGCGGTCAGGACTTGTGAATGGGCATCTAGGGCTGCCCGTTAAATGACAGAATAGAAAATTTGGTAAGGCGAGGGCCTACGGATAATGTTACCAGGTTTAGGTCAGTCTATGGGGCGAAAAGCTGAATAAGTGGGCAACGGAAAGGCAGTCGGTTCATGATATGTTGGTGGCCGGTTACGAAACGGAGAGCCAGAAGTGCTTCCCCCCAAGGAAGGCATCTGTTCTGCTCGAAGTCTGGATCACGAGAGAGAGAGGTTACTGTGCGCTGCACTGCGGAATCATCCAGGCTTCAAACAAGTGACCTGTATCCCACGCACGCTATTGGCTGTAACCGATGGCATGAATTCGCTAGCAGTTTCAGCAGAGTGCACAAGCTGCTTCTTGTCAGCAGCTTCAACTGGACAGGACTTATTCGAGTCTGAAAGTCAGGTAACTTGTGTCACGTAGGTTACTTTCGGATAAAACTTGTAAAGATATGACAGGGGCATATGTAGTAAATTTTTTAAAACAATTCCCTAAACGAGCTGCCATCCTGTACATTTCAACGACACAATTGCTCGTCGTGTTCAGATGCGACCTCAGCAGTCAGTGATGTGAATAGGAAAGCGGCGAAGGGAAATGAAAGGATGATAGGGCTTTCCGGTCATTCGATTATAACGCAGTATCAGCACCAACAGACAGATGTATAACGGGTATAAGCTGCATAGAAGGTCGTGTCAGTTACTTGGGACAGTTCAGAGATAGGGTTTTTGTTATATGAATCGACAATAAATCAAGCTCAAGAACAGCACTTCAGGTATATACGCTACATATAAAACTGCTACCTGTGAGTTTTCAGGCGCCAGACACTACTCGTCTCCCTAGGCTGTCGCTCCAGGCATCACCGGAATTGATCTAGGCAGTTTGCCCATTTTTATACAAAAATCATCATCAATGGTGGCGGAAGACTTCCAGCGTAAAAAGAAACCTTCATTCTGCCAATGGCCTTGTCGAAGAAGAAGGAGGAGCAGACCGAAGATCAGGGTTCTCTCTTGCTCTTGGGATGGGAAACCGCCGCCCCCACCTTCACCGCTCTTCACCCATACAAGAGAAATGACGATTGGAGAATCAGGAGCGACAATGGCATAAGGATTAAGAAGTAAAATGGAAAACACTTCATTACAAATGTTTAAAGTATATCTATAGAATACGCAGCCTATAACAGAAATAGTGTCATGATGATACATCCATTGACTAAATAATCCAGATTAGTCCCCGCACTCGAATCAAGGGAGGAGCCCACAACCAGTGCCCCCGTGTCAACGAGTGGACGACTGTGGAGACGGTGCGCTGTCTGAGAATTCTTTTTGGTTACTAGTCACAGTCGTTACCTCTACACTACGAGTCCTTCCTCAATCGTTGCTAGAATCCGATAAACAAAAAAAGTGGCTGTGGACGCAATTGTAATGTGACTTCAAAAATGGTTCAAATTGCTCTGAGCACTATGGGACTTAACTTCTGAGGTCATCAGACCGCTAGAACTTAGAACTACTTAAACCTATCTAACCTAAGGACGTCACACACGTCCATCCCCGAGGCAGGATTCGAACCTGCATCCGTAGCGGTCGCGCGGTTCTCGACTGTAGCGCCTAGAACCGCTAGGGCCACCCCGGCCGGCTGTAATGTGACTTGTTTCGTTTCATATTATACTGGTTAAGTATCTGACCTTGCCAGGATTTGCTTTTATTTCAATTCTCTGTTAGTCTATTTCCTCTTTCCCCCTTTCCCTGTCCACCTCCTCTGCTCGTTGTTCATTGCATGGACTGTGAATGTGTAGGAGGTCATAAACAGTTTTCCCTTCATCAGCTTGTGGGGGATGTCAGCGAGAACGAGTCTCCCAAAGATTTGACATTATGTCCTAAGTTGATGCTCACATTGTCTAATACCGTATGTATATAGTATTGCTATTTGCGTGTCGCTATTAACACTTCTTTTTCACGCTCATTCCCACCCCCTTTGAGAGGTAAGTAGTTTTTATCCATCGTGATTCTTTCCAGACGGTAGGTGATATGTGTATCAAATATGGTTGAAATCAATCCCGTAGTTTTAATAAGAGATGTGAAATTCTCTTACGTACATCCTAAAAAGCGACAGGCTCGAGCAAGTCTGCCACTTTATAATCCTCATTAAGCGCACTCGTTAGTCTATTCAGAGTTAAAGAGTTTCTTTTGGTGTCTGTGTGGGTAAAATGCAGGTCTCATTACACAAATGCACTATAAAATATGATTGCGGAGGGAGACTATGGCCCTGATATAAGTGACGCGGTAGGTTTTTGGGTGTACATATCTGTGTTCAATGTAGACATAAGACAGCGTGTTAATTGCACTGTGCCTCTAGCCCCTTAGTGAATGTGTTGTCGTTTTCGTGTCGTGACCACAACATACATTACTATTTCCTCGCCTTTCTATCTCTTTGTCTTGTCAAGAAGATGGAGGAGCAGACAGAAATCTGTTAGTCTTAAAGTGTATTTGCGTTTGCAGGAAGAACAACGAACTTGATGTGACGTCCCATAAGTCGGTATACATCACATGTACAAGATTAAGCCTTTCATGGAGTAACACTATGGATAGTGAAGCAACAAGCATGCAAGAGGCGTTTTGGTCAAATAGCTAGGTTTCGGTAGCCAAAATTAATTTGCAACTTAAGTTCTGATTAACGTAACTCCACTAGCTCTGTAACACAGGTTACGCAACTTCCACTCATTTCGCAAACAGTTGCGATTAACATCTGTAATGACCCAGAATGGCTACCAATAAGGTGGACGTAAGTTCTTTCAGAGCGAAGACCCCGTAAGTAGCAAACACAACTGACCTTCAGGGAAGGGGGAACTAGTCGCAGCATTATGACCTTAACAAACAAGGAGCAAAAGCCACAGAAAGTGTCTCACCAAAAATGTGTGATGGATCTTTAGCGAAAAGGCACACAAAATCTATACCTGCTCGGCAGAATTAAAATCCCAGCGGCCCATTCCACCACAGCCAACCAAAACCACCGTCTTCGCGGACCGAGGTCTGTGCTCTGCCAAAAACCATTTACTGTCGGCTCCAGACAGGGGAGGTGTGCCAGCTTCGCTGACCCGCTAGTACTCCTTCCATTTCGACCCACCTTCGTGCAGGTTAAAGCTCCTCTCGTGGAGAGCCACCAAAGGTTATGCCCCACTATAGCGATGTAGGAATCGATTGATTGACGTGAACAGGACGTCTCAACCTCCCCCACTGAAGTTGGAACCAACCCCCCCCCCCTCACTCCTCAAGAATAATGAAAGGGGCTTCAGTTTACTAAAACACTGAAACGTCCTTTTAGAACAATTGTACAAGACTGTGCTTAAACTGACACACAATATTTTTAGCGCAACGCAATCTGACTATCAAAGATCCCTGCAAAAGAATGGCCCTGAGTAACATTAAACTATACCTTTCACAAATCACTTACCTCACAAAAATCTTCATTACTCGAACTACTGCAATACAGCGAGCGCCACTACTGCCAGCTAAATAAAAGATTCAAACTACGGAAGGCACTAACTACTGATAGGGATAGTTAGCAAATGAAAGATATTAACAGAGAACAAACAATGTATTTACCTTAATACTCATAATATATATAGCAGTTCATGACAAATTACAAAACTCCGCCATCTCTCTCCCCACATCCACCACTGCTGGCGGCTCACCTCCAACTGTGCAACGCTACGCGCTGTTCACATCCAGCTGCCGCTGCCCAACACTACAATGGCAGACAACAATGCAAACTAGCCACAGACTGCACACAGCACAGCCAGTGATTTTCATACAGAGAGCGCTACATGACGGCGGCGTTACCAATATAAGAACCTAAACAGCCTACTTACATAAATAAAACATAAACAGCCTACTTACATAGCCCCCATGCTCCCCACAAAAAATTTTACAAAATATTTTTGGGCAGTGGCCAATAATGATTTGATAAAATTTTTCATCATTAGAATAACAAAGATATCAAATGCACACACTTATTTATACAATGTTGGTCAAAAGCTAAAATTTTCTCACAGTCCATAAAGATAGTCCTGATCATTCATCATAATAGTAATTACAGTTTTTGTTTTTCACAAAGTCTCATTAGTAAAAAATTTGCACACAGAAGTAGTGGATTTCCATGCAGTCTTGAAGTAGTAGTGGTGTCCTTCCAATGGAAAGACAGTGCTGACTCTTGACATGCTGACAGGTAATGGGCCACAATGGAGCAAACCCACAGCAGAGTCATTCGAAGTTCTGAAGAATATTGGTAGGTAGGTCATCCCAGAGCAGACCCACTGTAGTCCTGGTAGAGATTACGGTATTGGTGAGCCACCAGAGGTGCAGACCCACTGCAGTCCTTGTAGAAATTGTGGTATTGGTGGGTCATCAGAAATGCAGACCCACTGTAGTCCTTGTAGAAATAATGGTATTGGTGGGCCACCAGAGATGCAGACCCACTGTAGTCCTTGTAGAGATTGTGGTATTGGTGGGCCATCAAAGATGCAGACCCACTGTAGTCCTTGTAGAGACGGCCAGCAGCCATCTGTTGCGACTGTGCAGGTGCACAATCACCATCGAAGAGTCTTGCAGAGAAAATAGCAAGTCCATAAACCACCACTTGTGCACTCACAAAGTTTGTGGAATTGCCCTTAGAACCAGCAATGCTGTTATCCAGTCACTTGCTGAATTAGTAACACACGTGCAAACACTATCAGTCCTTACTTCTCACATATTGTGCATTACTATGACCAACAGAAAAGTGTGCAGTGAAATGTAACTTACAAGTTACTTAATTAGAAGAACTGGTGTCAATTACAATTTTATAACATAAAAATACAATAACAAAGGTACAAAATACATCATTAAAAACATAACAATACAGATAACATTTGTTTTAATATGGGCTTTACAAAAGAATAGAAATAAACATATACATCAGTGTTACAGGAATTATGACATAAGTAAATACATAAACGATCAGAATAACTTTTGAAACATCAACTTTACACATGAGCATTAAAACAAAACAGAATAAATAATGTCTAAGCATTTTTACAAGGTAAATAACATATTATTAATGCCAATTATATTTGAGGATAACAGTATTCCTCATCATAGTGAATATAGCTTAGTATTAGAAGAAGAAAAAATTCTATGGAACTACACAGAGACAGGAAGAAAACAAATACACAAGGGTACACAAACACATAGTGGGATAACACAAAAGGAAAGGACAGGGTTTGTTTTACTGCAGTATTTTGCATGGAGATCTCCCTTCGTTCATCATTATTCCCAAAAAGTCTTATCTAAGCCTACTTTCTGTATTCTGTTCACATCCTCTGTCAAAAAATAGTTTTTCTCCACTGTACACTATCCTTTTTTTTTTTTTGCCCAAACCATTTTCATATAGCTTCTCAATACATTTCTTCCAAGTCATCATAGTTAGTTTCTTATATAGTCTACCCCTCTTAAGCTAACTTAAATCTCCTGAGCTCAGATATGTATACCAAGGGACGAGGCAATGCAGCATCGCATAAAACAATTAATATAAACAGCAATGAAAAAAAAATGGAAAATTGCAAAGCAAGCTACAGTAAATCTAAATTACCAAGCAATGCAACATTACAACTAATATGAGCCAATGTGCAGTAACAATAAAAATAAATCATTAGTAAAACTAGCTTAACAGAATAATACAAAGTCAAATTCAATAACACTATGCCTGGCAAACAGCAGCAGCAGCAAATATAAAAAATATAAAAAATATAAAACTTATATCTATACATGACAAAGCTCAAGCAGAAAAAATATTACAGTAAAAATGGCCATGTTTAATACCTATGTCATATCTTAACACTAAAGTGATGCATCACGAGAACTTACACTAGCAGATAAGTTACCAAATCGTAAAGAAATTATTTATGCAATTCCTGTGAAGGGAAATGTCTATTTATGTGCCCTCGTTTTCTTGGAAGTAGATCATAAATTTCTTATTGACTGGATCTGTAGGCATAAAGTAACTATATTAGTACATATATTAAATTTTATTTTAACCAATGCTGCAGTGCAGCTAGAAACTAGATATTAAAGAAAATGAGCAAATATGTACAAAGGACGGCATGAAACATCATTCATTAGCCATATGGCATTTCATAATGCAGTAAAAATTCCCTCAATTCTAGAGAAAGACGCTTGTCATAATCAGGTGTGCAGATGTAAGCGTGTCGTGTTTGCGGTGCTTTCTACAAAGGTATGTCAAAAGCGAGGATAATGGCCTCCCTTATTTTTTCTTTTCTACCTGAGCGTCTGAAAAGGCTTGTTCTCCAGGTGTCTGATGCAGCTGTGTGCCCACGACGCACGTGCAGGTGGTCACTTAACTTTCTTACGGAAATATTTACGACAGCAGTTTCCGCTACAGTGACAGTCTCATATAAAAATTTCACAGGTCGAGAATTTGCGTTGGAAATATGTAGAAACAAAACCCTATGAATATAACAGTGTCCAAAAAATTTTCGCCGGCATTGTGATACATTCACGCATTTACACACATTTCATAACTCTTAAAGTACGATTCTTGGTTTCCAACATCCTTTTTCACAAGTCAAGAGTCCCTATACATTACTCCTTACCTAATTACACATATACGTATTCATCGACACTCTTCAATATTTCATCATTACAGATACATAGCATAATCAAATAACTCATATAGCATCAGCTTATGGATCATAAACTTACCGCAACAGCATAATACATATAGTCATCGTAGTAATAACATCATAACACCTCAGTCAACTCTCAAAATCGTCGTAGCTTCCTCCAATAATTTCCAAACCAAAAAAAATTCTCTGCTTATGTCAAAAGAGTCATCTGCCTCAAACGTAATTTAAAAATCGTGATCTCATAGAAAATACATCATTCAAAGCTCTCATAGTATCACAATGGTTCAAAAAAAATATGAACAGTTCACAAAGTACAGAAAAAATACAATTTCTTAAGTGTGAAGTTATCCAACGGTGTAATTACGTAAACATCTGTCACTGCCGTAGTAAAAAAGTTTTTCTCTCTCAGTTAAATGATCAGATAGCTGTGTAATTTATGTGTTAGAGGAATATGGTACCGATGTGCAAAGTAAGCATGTACCCCCCTGAGGATTAATGTAATTATACCCTCAGGTGTTACAAAATACAGCAATGGAAAGAAATGTATCACAGAAAACTTTATTTCAAAAATCTTGAAAAATAAATGGTTTAAGTACAAAATTAAGCACTTAAATGCGTGTCCTGTAGCGCTAAATGTGCATCTTGTTGTAAGATAATCTCTGTGGAAGTGTCGTAGTTATTTTCCTCCGAAAGCTAAGTTCTGCAGAAGCCAATGTACTTACCTCATGATAAACAAAAGTGAAATGCTTTGCGTATAGATATCTTAGTTATTACGCTTATTGTTGTGATGATGAAAGTACTGTGCTGTAATGTATTGTTGTGCTATGGAAAAGGCTGTCTCCTTGTAGCTATACCACAAAAGTTACTAATAAAACATGTTTTGCTTTCCAGAAGAATTCAGAAAAACTGTGCAGATATAAAACAGATACACCGCAAAAGCAACAATGTAAATTATGTCACACATTAGTAGTGTCGTAATATAACCGTGTAGCTGTCAAAGAAACCAAATACTAAGTCATCTTTAATCTCACAGAAAGTACTTTAATTCAGAATGTATTTTCAAGTAAACCAAAATGTTGCATTAAAATCTCATTAGCAGTACTGGTAAATGTTCTAATCGTGCAACTAACAAGCAAGAATGTACACACACAATTACACTGTGTCGTCTGTTTGCAATAACAATGCATTCGTAATTTCTGTTTAATAAGTTCTCTTGGTTCTTGACTGGATATTTAACTTCAAACATTGTTGCATGGTGACAGTTTCTAAAGCATACTAGTAACGTGAAGTGAAACGTTTTATGGCAAAGACAAAGTTAAAAAGCAGATTACCTTTCAATAAACGGTTTTACATGTGAAATGTGGTGTAAACCTTTACTCTTCCTAGTACGCGGAATTACAACTTGAATGCAATTATCATGCGGTATTCGTCCGTAAAGAATACTGGAATTTTGCTCAAGGTTAGCGTCAATGTTATTTTTCCCTGAGCCAGCGGGCGCAGGTGGCTGCCTGCGGTGCGAGTCATTGTCTGTTTCTTTGTTGGCGCGCGCCATTAGTGGGATTTAGAGACCTAACTTCCACAAATTCGCCTTGCCGAGAGGGCTCTGCTCTGTTTAAATCCCCCCAGTTCTGATGCAATTCAGGTCTGTCGTTATGATCATATCGTCTGTTGTCATGTCGGTAGTTCCTGTAGCTTCTTTCTTGTCGGTTAAGTGGTGGAGAATTTCTCCCTGAATCGTAACTGCGCACTGGACTGTGGCGTCTGAAGTTATTCTGTCTCCCGTGATAATAATTGTTCTGGTTGCCAAATTGTCTGTTTCTATGATTATCTCTGTCATACTCATTACTACGGAAATGCGATCTTTCTCTGTAACTATTACTACTCTGCCAACGGTTGTCATACGGGTGGTGTCTGTTTTGGTCACGATTTGTGTTGTGAGAATGGACTTGTCGTGTCCAGTTATTATTCCTGTCATCACGGAATTGTGACAGATGTGACCTGTAATGATTGTTTTCCTGTTTTCGCATCCCGCGACTGTCTGTTTCAATTTCTAATTCTTGTAACAGTCCCTGAAAAGCTTCAATGTCGTCTTTGCAACGTCCCGCTAAAATAACATGTCGTAAATGTTCAGGCAGTTTGATTAAGCAAATGCGGATGAGTTCTGAGGGGCTGTATGGGTTTGAAAGATACTGATTCTAATGCAACATGTCTTCAAAATTTTTCATAAGACTGGAAAGTTCAGATTGTTCGAAACGTTTCATCATTATGAAGCTATGTTTTACTTGGTCTTGCATAGCTTGAGACCAATATGCTGAGAGGAACGCATGGTAAAATTCTCCTTCACTGTGACAGTTGTGAATGACCGATCGCATTCTTACAGCTGGTTCATTCTCATTCAAGTAGCCACACATAAATTCTAACCTGTGCTCCAATGACCAGTTGGGAGGAAAACAATGAGAGAATTGATGGAGCCACGCTTGTGGATGAATGTCGTTGGCAGAATTCTTAAACGTTTTCAATTTACGTGTAGTAATGAACAGCTTATAGTCAAAATCATCATGTCGGCGAGTAGCATGTCGGTCATTGTTACGTTGTGTCGGCGGTTCCATCTCAAAATTCAGTGCACCTTGCCAATTACTTTCATAATTACCGAAATGCCCTGTGTTATTATTTTGTGGCTTTTCCGTATTTCTAAGTTCCTCATCCCGTGTTGGAGCGCGAGTGTCCTCTGAAATATGTAATTCTTGTATTACCTGCGTCAACTGATCTTGTACTTCCCGGATTTCTCTTTTGTACTGTGTATTGATTTGATTTTGATTTTGTTTGAATTTTCTAATTTGTTCATACTCTTCTGTATCAGTGAGGGCTACGTGTCTTGTGTCATTCAGATCATCATCTACCTTTGTAGATAAGTTAGTGACCTGATCCGAAAGTTCAGCTACTTTCTCCGATAGTGAACACATTTCCTCAGTGTGTTTTTCTGAACCAAGTTTCAGAGTGTCCATTTGTGTTGAAATCGAATCTACTGTGTTCTTTAAGTTTTCCTGAGTTTTTGCCAGTTGCGTAACCGAATCGGTAGATGCAACTGAGTCAATTTTAGCCCACAAGGTCTCATGATTTTCATGAACAATGGTTTGCAGCTCTTTTATGGCTGGTTCGTGATTCTGTAATGCATTTTCATGCCGCGAAAAAATAGGCTGAAAATGCTCACAAATTTGTGTTTTTACGTCATTGCAGACTTTTTGACATTTCGATTCTATGTTATGTAACTCAGTAGTTAAATCTTCACGTGTTAGTTCAACCTTATGTTCCACTGAGTCTAACTTTTGAAGCTTTTGTTCCATTGCGTCTAACTGTTGCTGTGTCTGTCTCTGGTGTTGTTCCATTGTGTCTAACTTTTGAAGATTCTGTTCCATTGTGTCTAACTTTTGAAGATTCTGTTCCATTGTGTCTAACTTTTGAAGATTTTGTCCCATTTGTTGCATTAATTGTAATAACAATGCATTAGTGTCTGGAATCTGTTCCTCTACGCTTTTCGGCAGTGCATTTGCACCAGCAACATTCACATTTTGACAAGCAGAAAATGTGTCTTGACTTATTTGGGAAAACGGTGAGGACCCAAAACCTAAGTCTACAGTATTTGCAAAATTGTGTCCTATCATTTCGGATTCCTGAGGCGAGCTGTTGCCGAGCGATCGATCGATAATGCTTCCCTGTTCACTAATTGTTTCACTGCTTACGCCATTGTTTGCCGCCCGCTCCATTTCCCTATACACAATTACCAAATTACTACTTGGAATGTCTGTTAATTCACTACACAGTGGTGCTGATAAGCTACGCTCGTCGTCACTATTATTTCTCAGTTTACTTTGGAGCCTAGTGTTACGTTTTTCACACGCCATTATTGTCACAATATTTCACACGATAACACAGAAAAGCACAATTTGAAGAGCAAAAATATGAGAACACATTAACATAGCACTGAAAATAATATCTAGTTAATTGCAGCTGCGAAATACTTGGTGCAAATCTACATGCATGCCACAACTGTTTCACTGTACAACAATGAAAGACTGCAACTACAAAGGAGATTTTCTCTACAATTATGCACTAGCAATAAACAAAAGCTACACTAAATACACAAACTACAAGAAAAAGTCAGAAGATTCCAGTAAGGTATCCTGGCAGGGTCGCCATATGAAACGTCCTCTTAGAACAATTGTACAAGACTGTGCTTAAACTGACACACAATATTTTTAGCGCAACGCAATCTGACTATCAAAGATCCCTGCAAAAGAATGGCCCTGAGTAACATTAAACTATACCTTTCACAAATCACTTACCTCACAAAAATCTTCATTACTCGAACTACTGCAATACAGCGAGCGCCACTACTGCCAGCTAAATAAAAGATTCAAACTACGGAAGGCACTAACTACTGATAGGGATAGTTAGCAAATGAAAGATATTAACAGAGAACAAACAATGTATTTACCTTAATACTCATAATATATATAGCAGTTCATGACAAATTACAAAACTCCGCCATCTCTCTCCCCACATCCACCACTGCTGGCGGCTCACCTCCAACTGTGCAACGCTACGCGCTGTTCACATCCAGCTGCCGTTGCCCAACACTACAATGGCAGACTACAATGCAAACTAGCCACAGACTGCACACAGCAAAGCCAGTGATTTTCATACAGAGAGCGCTACATGACGGCGGCGTTACCAATATAAGAACCTAAACAGCCTACTTACATAAATAAAACATAAACAGCCTACTTACAACACCTAAACTTGCCGGTTTAGTCCGGGAAACGTGTACCCTAAAACCTTGTCAGTGACGAAGTTGTACAATGAGAGGCTGACCAGCTTAACACGGGTGTCTTCGCTGGATCCTACAAAATGAGGAGCCAACTTACTAGATATGGTCTCGTTGCCTCGTCCCTGGCCACGAAAGTTAGAGATGAAGACTCGATCACTAACCTTCACCGAACATGCTCTGTGGCCCTTGCTATAACGCTGTGCAAGCTGCCCCCAGTGTGCGAGCTCAGTGTTCTTCCTGGATCTCTCCCAGTTTATGTGAATGACTTCTGGGGTGAGTTGGCATGACAAAAGATCATTCATTGACCACAAACGTTCTAGAGAAGAATTGACAGGGTAGCTCAGTATCAATGAAGCAGGTGTTGCCTTCAAAACTTCGTGAAGGTTACGTTCAGCCACGGAATGGACGCATCCCATCTGCGCTGCGACTCAGCGTGGAAAATCATCAGCGCCGATTTCAAGTTAAATTTCACCCTTCCGGCAGATGACGTCTAAATGTAGTAAGGTATGGTGGTGAGAAGGGCAATGGCATTATTAAAACAGAAGCGCTTAAACAGCCTCGATAGAAATAATTCATGATTTTTGTTAAC
The DNA here is from genome assembly GCF_023864275.1 of Schistocerca cancellata. Lineage (NCBI taxonomy): Eukaryota > Metazoa > Arthropoda > Insecta > Orthoptera > Acrididae > Schistocerca > Schistocerca cancellata. Next base: position 472,708,468 of record NC_064628.1, on the reverse strand, counting down.
GTACGACCGGGGAGGGGCGAAGGTGGAAAAAATTCTGGATAGATGCCGAATAGTTAAGGCCGGTAGTAACTCCTCTGATCTGGATCAAACACAAACATCAGCTGAAGGCATACACCACCATGAAAACGTAACGATTCCCATATTTTGTACGTGGGACTGGCAAGACGTAATCAATGAACATTTTGTACATGGGATTACCTTCTTCGGTTGACTGAAGCAACTCTTCCCTGGGATTCGAATTCGGCTTGGCAAGCTTACAATCTTCGCACCTCCCCTCTAATTTACGCACGTCTTTACGCTTTGTGGGTAGCGTCAGGTGCTGCTTACCTTTCATCACGATTCACGCACAATTACTCGTCCGTTAGGGAACTTGGAAAATATTTGAAAATATCCGGAACAAGTTTTCAGCTAACCAGACCTTAAACCACTTATCACTCTTCGTCTTATTACACACAACGCCTTTTCTTAAGTAATAGCCTGATAGCTGTTGCCTAGCAAGAAGCCTTTGCCTGACCCCCAGAATTAACGGATTCTATCTCTGCTTGTCCTTTAAGTTCCCGAAGAGATCGGGTACCTCCGCTGAAACCACGTCAGCGCCCAGAGACCTTTGACACGGCTGCTACTCAATTTTATGTTCCTGGAACACGCGGCTGAGGGCGTCGGCTGCCTGATTGTCCTCTCCCCGAATGTGTTTGACGACGAAGCGAAATGCATAAATACGAACAGCTCACCTCGCTATACTTCCTCCCACTTTGCCCCTTTGGTATCAGAATCATGGGCGGCGCACAGTACTTGGCCGAAGAGCGTATCACGCCGTCGCGAAGCAAGTAATCAATCAGCTGTCTCAAAATTTTGGGTGTCGACAACCGATATGGAGGTTGACGAAATGGAGTACCATTCGTCAATCTGATTTTATACTGGATTCTTTTAGTGACTCCCAGTTTATTGGGCAATATAACAGGAAAGTGCCAAAATACATCTGCAAAGCTTTAGCTTCGCACTCCCAGAAATGACTGACCTGGATGTATCATACCTTGTGAAAATATTAACCCGTTGGATCGTCTGATAAGTACATAGCTTAAAATCCTTGCCAGGCAATAATTTAAAAGAACACTTCTGGTCAGCATAATTAAGAATTAAGCCCGTTCGAAACCTGAAGTTACAGCCCAGTAACAGATTAACTGATAATATTTTGATGACTATTAATTCCACTGGCCACGAAAATCCCTGTATAGCCACTCCTTCTTACAGACAACACCGTTGACGCAACACCTGCCCGTTGGCAGTACGACATCTCCGCTGATTTCCATAAAAGGGATCGTACTTCCAGTGCCGAAACTTTCCCAATACCGAACATGATCAATAGGAGGAACACTGCTTACTGAATCTATAAGGACACAGACAGGTTCATGATTGACGTAAGCACAACCAAGAACTCTCTAGTCACTGCCCTGACACGGTTATACTGTTCTGCTCGTACTATTTGCTCCAGATAACGGAGGAAAACCGGCCTCGGTCCCCGCAAGTGCTCTTTTCGATTCGGACCTCCAATTCTGTCAACCTTCTTGCGGGTCAATTCTCCTCGCGCGGAGAACCACCGAAGATCACGCCCCGATACCGCGATGTAGCGATCGATTGGTCGATTTCTTGTTGAACAAATGGTAAACTAGGTGTGGTAACTGTCATGTTGTACCACATGTGAAATCAATGGCATACGCTGATCTCCCGAAAGAGGTGGGGCTTCATTGCAGTTGGAGACGTTTGTGTGAGATGGATACGTTATAACTAATATAAGGTACAGTATTACTTGGTTAGTGACAGATATGAACTAATTCTTCTTTAATGCGGTCGAATATCGAAGCTAGGTTTTTGGTTTGAGTTATCCGTAGTGTAGTAGAAAGAGTGTTTTAGGTTACAGAGTGATTGTTTTAACTGCCCACGTCAAACACGTTTTGGGATTTTTATGAAGTATTAATTACCAGACGTCACGAGTTTACGCGAACTTTGTAATGGAAATGATTATGTTTTTGTGTGGCTGTTGTAGCCTATGGGGAGCCCTACACGAGATTATTAGCAAGGCAGCTACTTGCATTACGCTGTTTTCGACGGGAATACTTGTGAGAATCGAAGAGGTGTCAGGCAGCAGGAAGCGAAGCATTAGAAAGTAAAATCTAGCCTTCACTTACATCCGTGACTTCTTCGTTTTGTTTTGTTGTTGTCTGCATTAGAGAATAGCAAGTTCCAGCTTGGAGAGAGAACAGGTAGAGGAGGAAGGGGCCGTATTGTCGACGGAAACACCGTATTACAGTGTCATAGCCATAGACGATCCGACGAGGTGTAAGAACTTATGGAACCATGTTATCAAGGTACAAGATGGAATGAAGCAGGGATGAATGTGATATACAAGTAGATATGACTGAATGAGATTTATAGGCCTGTTGCTGGGTCAATGTCTCTCGTGCTTCTCCTTGAATGTTACTAATACTGACAGGGGAACATCCCCTGGCACCCCCCTCAGATTTAGTTATAAGTTGGCACAGTGGATAGGCCTTGAAAAACTGAACACTGATCAATCGAGAAAAGAGGAAGAAGTTGTGTGGAACTATGAAAAAAATAGGTAAAATATACAAACTGAGTAGTCCATGCGCAAGGTAGGCAACATCAAGAATAGTGTGAGATCAGGAGCGCTGTGGTCCCGTGGTTGGCGTGAGCAGCTGCGGAACGAGAGGATCTTGGTTCAAGTCTTCCCTCGACCCTCGAGTGAAACGTTTACTTTCATTATTTTCCCAAAGCTATGGTCTGTCCGTTCGTTGATTGACGTCTCTGTTCACTGTAATAAGTTTAGTGTCTGTGTTTTGCAACCGCACCGCAAAACCGTGCGATTAGTAGACGAAAGGACCTGCCTCTCCACTGGGAACCGAAAACATTTGATCACAAGGTCATAGGTCAACCGCTTCCTCCACAGGAAAACACGTCTGATATATTCTATATGACACTGGTGACGGCATGTGCGTCACATGACAGGAATATGTTGTCAACCCACCTAACTTGTACACTTGGCGAATGGGTAAAAAGATTCTTTTACCTTGCCCGATTTAGGTTTTCTTTTGGATGTGATAATCACTCCCAAAAAAGTGATGAAAACATAAGTTTGAACATAAACTGCAACAAATGAATGCAACAGTTTCACAGTCGCACAGTTTTCCCTGTGCTCTGTCAAAACATATTTTTTTAACGTTTTCACATTTTTCCGTGTGTAGACCGTCAAATCTTACATATGTCCAAGCAAATCTGAACATGTCCTGGAATTTTGGAGAGCGAATTTGATTATGTGTGAGTGCCTGAACTTTGATAATTGACACACGATCACGTAAACAATGCTGCTCTGTATACCTGTGCAGCTTCTCAAAATAATTGTCTGAAAATAAAAAATTAAACTTTTCACTCGAGGAAAGACTAGAACCACGGATCTCTCGTTCCGCAGCTGCTCCCGCTAACCACGGGACACGGCGCTCCTGAGCTCACATTATCCTTGATGTTGCCTATCTTGAGCATGGACTACTCAGTTTGTATATTTTGCTTAATTTTTTCATAGTTCCACACAACTTCTTCCTGTTTTCTCGATTGATATGTGTTCAGTTTTTCAAGGCCTATCCACTGTGCCAACTTATAACTAAATCTGAGGGGGGTGCGATGGGGAGGTTCCCTTGTGAGTGTAAGTAGTTACAACCGTTTCAGTTCTGACCAGTCGTTGTATGTTGGTTGTGTATTATGGTTCAGAACCTTGTATCTGAATAGGACATCATGGAACAGATGATGAAGGTACAAGGGTGTGACAAGGGAGTGTAGCAGTTGGTATGCATAGGAGTACATTTTGTAAGTTAGTATGTCTGGAGGCATGAACTACATAATGTATGAAGACCAATGTGTATATCCATAGTTATCTGGAATATTATAGAGGGTATTGATGGTATAACGTTTACTGACATATAATGACGTTTAACCCTACGTAATAATTATATGTGCACTTGGTAATCATGGAATTATGCAGTTTATTTTTACTTCTTCTGAATCATTGTGTGAATGAAAAGAAACCTACTTTAAGTTTGTTGCTTATTAAATGAAAGATGATCATGAACTATTGGGATTATTATTAATTCCTGACTGAGAAGAAAAGAAGTTGTTACTCGTTATTGTAACTACCCACGTAAAGTAAAACAGGTAAATCTTCTGAAATATATACATTGTAAAGGGTCTACGGCTATGATATGTGTATTTGTTAATTTAGAGATAGGTTTGTAACGGGAAGGTCATGAGTTCCGTGCAGAAACCACAAAAGAACTGGGCTACAGACTACCGGAAGTCTGATCAATCAACCACAGGGAACCTCTACAGCCGGTTCGCAGCTGGGGTGTGAGGGAGCACGAGTGGACGCCCCGAGAAGGAGGTCACTGCACCAGCGGTGAACCCACCCCTCCACAGCTGAGAAAGGGTACCGCAGCCATAGGCTGAACCTGAGCCATCTTTGCCCGCCAGCCCTCGAGTATGAACAGACCGAGTCGCGCGGGTTGGGCCACAACAAGCGCTACTGTGGGCAGCAAGTGTCGGCAAGCCACCATCAGAATGGAGTTGCTACCCAGACGGCGTCTAGTCCCACAATTTCTTGTGGGAACAAGTGCAAGGTTTCGGCCCTCAGTAAGCAGGTGCTCTGAGAGTGGCGCGGGGACAGTTTTGCGGCAGCGGCTAGACTCTGCATAAGGTCTTACAAAACCCAACTATTTTGTTTGAGGAGTGCCACTTGCTTCCTCCGAAACTAATCTGTCAGAGGTATTCCGATTGAATGACTGGAATAATAAATTCTGGTAATCCTGTTCCAATAGTCATAACTTTCTTGGCTCTCTATGAGTACTTACAGCATCCCACTGTGACTGTGCAGATCGAGAAACAAAGACTTACAAACAGTGTTAAGACAAAGCCCATTATCACACCGTGGTGTCTGTCAGTGTAACCTTATTCTATCTAAGAAAGATAAATCTAATATATATGTGGGAAGTAGACACAATCTTGAGGAGTACGTAAACACCACCACTGAGCAGTGATGCGACATTTTACATCACCATCAGAGACCAAGGATGCATCAGAATAGGAGACAATGGACTTTTCAAGAGAGACACCACAAGGCAACAAAGGCAATCGTCTGTGAGCGAGTGAACGCACCTGTCGTTCAGCGGTAGCGTCCTTGATAAGTAATTTAAAACGTCCTCAGTCCCAAGTGCAAACATCACTACCGCTTAAATTTTTAATAACTATTGTCAGCAAGGGTGGATGACGACTTCCGGCACAAGAATTCACTCTCCACCTGCCACCGGTTTTGTCAAACAGGGATGAGGAGCTGACAGGGTTTCAGGGCACTTCTTTGACCTTGGAGTGGGAAACTTCCCATAAAAGGAGCAAGTCAGCAACGATCAAAGGCAAGAGGATGCTGAAGACAATAGAAATCACAGTATTAAAGACATATAACGTTTATTCACGGGATATGTGGCCTGTAATTGGAAAACTTCATGATGATCCCTCCATTGACAAACGATTCCGGACAGGTATCCCATTCCTATCTCCCGGAAGAAACTGCCAGGGCAGAAGTGATCATTAGTAAAAGATTGAAGATCCAAAGAAGGGGTAACGTTCTGTGAGTCGGGGTGTGGAATGACAGAAGTTTGAAGGTGACAGGGAAGGAAGAAAATCTGAAAAGGGAGAAGCTAATGCTCATTCTATATATAGTGAGCGTCAGTGAACTGAAATGGAAGGAAGACAATGATTTCTGGTCAGATATATCAACAGCAGCAGAAAATGGTATAATGGGAATAGGATTTGTTATTAATAGGAAACTAGGGCAGAGAGTAGGATTGTGTAAAGAGTTATATGGTGGGGCTGTTCTCATCAGAATCGACAACAAGCAAACAGAGTTCAGGTTCACATGCCTTCATCGCAGACAGAAGATGAAGACATAGAGGAAGTATATGGGGATATTAAACTGGTGGTTCAGTAAGTAAAGGGAGGGGAAAGTAGAATAGTTAAGGGGGACTCGAATGTAGTTTAAGGGGAAAGAGTGGAAGAAAGGTTTACGGGAGAATGTGTACTTGGTACCTGGAATTAGAGAGAAGAAAGACTAAATGAGTTCTGCATGTATTTCAGCTAGTAACAGTGAATTCTCCATTCAAGAATCACAAAAGAAAGAGGTATACTTGGAAATGGCCCGGAGATACGGGAAGGTTCCAGTTAGCCTACATCATGGTCGACCAGAGAAACCGAAATCAGATATCGGACAGTAAGGCATATCCAGTGGCAAATATAGACTCAGAACACAATTTGGTAATGATGAAGAGCAGGTTCAACGTTAGGAGATTATCAGGCAGAATGAGTGCACGAAGAAGTAGAATACGGAAGTACTAAGAAATGAAGAGATACTCTTGAAGTTATCTGAGCTATGTGTATTGCGATAAGAAGTTGTTCAGTAGGCAATTCAGTTGATGAGAAACGGATATCTATAAAATGGGCAAACACAGTACGTAAAGAGGAAAATAGAGGTACAAGGAAGATAAATGAGAAGAAATCGTGGGTAACAGAAAAACTACTTTACTTGACCTAAGAAAGAAGGAACTACAAAAATGCTCTGGGAAATTTAAGGACACAGAAATACAGATAAGTTAGGGATGATATAAATAGGAAGTTCAAGGAAGCTAAGGGGAAATGGGTACATGAAAAATGTGAAGAAATCGAAAAAGAAATGATTGGCGGAAGGATGGAATCAGCATATAGAAAAGTCATAACAACCTTCTTTGAAATTATAAGTAAAGGCTGTAACGTTTAGAGTGAATAAGTGGAAATGGCGTCTATGGGGTTAATGACTTACCTGGTGACGTGATAGGAGAAGAAACAAGAATCCATAGAGAAGAATAGGGGATCTAGCATCAGAATTAGAATTTAAAAATCTTCTAACTACTTAAGGTGAAATAAGGCAGAATTCCTAAAATAATTGGGAAAAGTGGCAACAATACCACTACTAAAGTTAGTGTTTAGAATGTATGAGACTGGCCATGTACCACCTGTCTTTCCGAGAAAACTCATTCAGACAATTCCCGAGACTAAAATTGCCAACAAGAGCGATAACTATCGGACAATCAGCTTTAACAGCCCTTGCAGTCAGCTGCTGAAAAGAATAATACACATAACAATGTAATAGAAAACTAAAGATGTGTTAGATGATGATGAGTTTGGCTTTACTAAAGGTTAGGACACCAGAGAGTCAATCCTGTCGCGGTTGATAATGTGAACAAGACTGAAGATAAATCATAACACGTTCATAGGATTTATCGATCTGAAGAACGTATTCGAGACTGTTAAATGGTGCATGTCATTAGAAATCCTGAGAAATTTAGGGGTAGGCTATAGGGAAAGAGGGGTAACATAGAATATGTACGGGAACCTAGAGGGATCAGTAAGAGTGGAGGACTAAAAACGAAGTGCACGGGTTAGGAAAGGCGTAAGGTAGGGATGAAGTCTTGGCCCTGAATGTTCAGTCTTTACGTCGAAGAAGTAGTGACAGAAATAAAACAGAGGTTCAAGAGTAGTATTGTAATTCAAGGTGAAAGGATATCAGCCCAATATACGTTGATTGCATTGTTACGCTAAGTGAAAGTAAAGAAAAATTACACGATCTTTTGAGTGGAATGAACAGTCTAACGCCGGCTGCTGTGACCGAGCGGTTCTAGGCGCTTCATTCCGGAACCGCGCGACTGCCATGGTTGCAGGTTGGAATACTGCCTCGGGCATAGATGAGTGTGATGTGTTTAGGTTATTTAAGTTTAAGTGGCTCAAAGTTCTAGGGGACTGATGACCTCAGATGTTTAGTCCCATATCGCTCAGAGGCATTTGAACCAACAGTCTAACGAGTACACAGTGTGGATTAAGAGCACATCGAAGAAAGACTACAGTAATGTATATTAGCAGAAATGAGAACAGAGAGAAACTTAACATCATAATTACTGACCACGAAGTAGGTTAAGGAATTCGGCTACTTGGCAGCTAAATAGCAAGGGGGACATAAAAGACAGAATAACCCCGTCAAAACAGGCGTTCATCGACAAGAGAATTCTACTAGGATCAAGCAAAGATCTTAATTTGAGGAATAAATTTGTGAGATTGTACATTTGGAGCCCAAGACTTTATGGCAGTGAGGTATGGATTGTGGGAAAACCGGAACAGAAGAGAATCGAAACATTGGAGATGTGATGTTACACACGAAGTTTGAGAGGCAGACCGGTAAAGTAAGGAATGTCGAGGTTCTCCGCAGAATCGTCCAGGAAAGGAATATATGAAAAATGCCGCCAGGAAGAAGAGGCAGCATGATAAAACATCGTTTATGACTTCAGGGCACATCTTTAATGGTACTAGAGAGAGTTGTAGAGGGTAAAACCCATAGAGGAAGACAAAGATGTGGATGTATCCAGCAAAACACTGAGAATATAGGTTGCAAGTGCTACTCTAATGTGAAAAGGCTGTCACAGGGTAGAAGTTCTTGGCGATCCTCATGATACCAGTCAGAACGCTAACGGCTCAGAACATCAAACGAGTGAGGAGAACTGGCGCTATCGTCCTGTGATCTATCTATTTTCACACCCACGTCATACGTCAAGACCGCTAGCGTACTGCGTGAGACATCTGAGTTGAGCTTTAGTGCATTCAGGTAGTACAATTTTACTGCCGTCAACTTATATTTCGCTGAAAGACCACAAAGATAAGAGATATTAGGGCTCGTACAGAGGGATATAGGCAGTCATTTTTCCCTCGTTCTGTTTGGGAGTGGAACAGAGAGAGAAGATGCTAGTCGTGGTGCGAGGTACCCTCCGCCACGCACAGTATGGTGGATTGCGGAGTATGTATGTCGATGTAGATGTAGATTTTTGTTTTAGCATAAACTCACATACTTAAAGTCAATGAATTTCTTTCTTTCAGATTGTAAGCTATATATAATACTGTTCTTCTGCTTATAGTGTGATGTATCCTCTTTTGTTTTGAATGTGATGTGGAAATATTCACAAAAGACTCTCAATTTAAATCGTTGGATGCAATATTGAACACACATAACCCGTTTGTACCTTTGTTTGTTGTTCTCGATATATTATGTTACAACGTCATGTGTCTCGTGTATGTTACGTGTTCTCTTTTCAGGATGACGCCTTTAAATAGTTAATCACTTTACCTTAGGCGACTGGTTTAGATTTGGACCTTTCTCTCTTTGATCTTATTTCATTAAAATTGTTGGAAGTGTATTTCATGAGAAATTCACTTGTGTAACAGTTCGGTATGAGTACTTTTCTCCAGCAAATGTCTGCATTTTTGTTGAAGCTTAAAGCCTTTTGCTGACATTATGTCTCATGGGATTTTGTAATTCTCTTTTTCTCGTTTGTTTAGGAGCAAGAATGGATCTCTCTGTGGTTAAGTCCTCTAAATGAGTATGCAGAATATGTTTGTTCCATTTTGCTTGGCTACGTTTCATTCTGTATTATTATTGGAGTACGTTTGTGTTCGTTGTCACCATCACTCAGTTTAGTGGACGAATGTTTGCCATTATAAAAGTGTGAGAAGTGTACGGTAGTGTCCTTGCAAAAAGTTTCACTGAAAAGAATGAGTGTGACTTGGGTTGGTATCATTTGCCTTTGTATAACTGAGTCAGTGTTCACGCCAGCGGCATGTATGAATTAGAGTGACGGCAGAATCAATGTCTGTGAACATTATGAGGTCAGTAACAGTAAGTAAATACGTGTTAACTATTTTCTAATAACTAACGATGGCAGATCCGGACATCAAAATTTTCTTAATGACTGCCGTACTGCGATCAATGTAAATACAACGTCATCGACAAAAATTTTTCCTAGGCTGGAAGGTTATGAAAGGCGTTACGCTCCTGTTAGCTTGCTGATTTCATTCTCATTGAGAGTCTTAAGTAATCGAGAGAGAAACAGATCCTTTTAGTTTCTGTGTTGGTGCAATGTTTTATTTATATACCAATGAATCTTATACACTGGGGTAACGAAAATCGTGTGATACCTCCTAATCGAACCATTTATCTTTTTGCCCGGTGTAGTGCAGCAACTCGACGTGGCATGGACTCAAAAGGCGTTGGAAATCTTTTGCAGAAATATTGAGTCATGCTGTCACTATAGCCATCCATAATTTCGAAGGCATTGCCTATGAAGAAGTTTGTGCACCAGCTAACCTCTCAATTATGTACCATAACTGCCCGATGGGATTCATGTTGGGTGATACGAGTCGCCAAATCATTCGCAAGAATTGCCCAGAATTTTCCTCAAACCATCTGCGAACCGTTGTGGTCCGATAACATGACGAATTGTTTTACAAAAGAATTGCGTCGTTGTTTGGGGAACGATCGTTACAGTAGGACCAGAGGACCTAATCCATTACAAATTAACACAGTCCACATCGTAATCGAGCCACCACCAGCGTGTACAGCGCCCTGTTGGCAACTTGGATCGATGCTTTCGTGTGGTCTGCATCACAATCGAACCATAGCATGAGGTCTTATAAAATGAAATCGGCACTCATCCTACTAGGTTAAAGTTTCCGAGTCGGCTAGGGTCCAAGCCACATTTCACTGCACCTTCCTAACGGATAAGTTCGTCGTTCGTCCCATATTGATTTCTGCGGTTATTTCCGTTAGGACTGAGAACTCTATGCAGGTGCGGCTGCTCTCGGTCGTTAAGTTAACGCCGTCGGCCAATGCGTTGTCTGTGGTAAGAGGAAATGCTTGAAAATTGGTACTGCAGGCACAGTCTTAATACTGGATCTGGGAATATTGAATTCCCTTGCGATATCCGAACTGGAATGGCCCTTGCGTCTAGCTGCAGCTACCACTCGCGTTCAGAGTCTGTTAATTGCCGTCGTGCGACCAAAATCATATTTCAAAGCCCTTCAAGTGATTCTCCAGAGTACAGATGACAGCTCCGCCATTGCACTGCCCTTTTGTACCTTGTGTAACACCATCTATAGACGTACATACAGCTATTTCAAGATCTTTGTTGCCTCAGTGCATGATGGTTTACATTTAAGAAAATATTTTGAATTAACTGCCGACTGGTTAGTAAGTGGGTCTGGCTAGTGGTTTTTGTTTCTGAGCTCCGGTCACGGGTGACAAAGGGTTCCTGGGGGGGAGACAACAAGGTTGTACTGGCATAATTGCCTCCCCAGGTAAAATCGCCAGTGTAATTGGTTTTTCAGCTGCCCAGTCCCTTAGTGAATCACATTCACAGTGCGATGTCTCGGCAGCCTTTTTAACACGGGAGGTGCTGCGTTGGTGAACAGTGGCCTTGTGTTAGGATTCTGGCAACTGCGCCGGCTGCATATATAGAAGGAAGGCAGTCACCTGCACATTAGACCTTGCCAGGAATTCGATAATACTGCCAAGCCGATGAGATAAGATAGTGGCCCTGGATATGTTAGGGGCTCTTTGTTCCAGAGATAAGATCATGTGGTGACCGAGGATCATTGTCTCGCATTAGGCCCACCTAAAAATTTCACCATCGCCTCCCTGGACCTGACGCTTAGAGGTTATTGTCCCGAGCATTTGTCGTGGGACATTGCCCTCTCATCGACTAGATGATGTCCTAAAAATTTAGACCGGATGATGAAGCTGGGTTCGTCTTTCACAATTGGGGAATTTCGCTTTCTTTCGGACTGGCCTTCGCTGTCTGCGCTTTCGAGGGTATCGGTCTTTTAGGAGAGGGATCGGAGGAACATAGTTTTAACTTTACTATTAGCGGGAATGCAGGGGTAAACAGGTCTCTGAGTTAGGACTGCAGCTGCTGAGGTCACAGTCGATGGCATAACCATGACTCAGTTATCTGGGCTTCTGAATGTGTGTTCCTGAAAGACGCAATCATCATATCCGAAGTAAAACCGGTACTTCATTTAATTGACTGTAATTTAGTTACGAGATTATGTTCTTCCTTCCCCGTAGACTCTGCTGCTTACTTTCTTACGACTGAGTGATTATAAGGATTTCATGATACGTTCTCTGCTCATCTCCAGCGCATGAGTCAGTTAACTATTAAGTTGTATATCGCGTGGTATTCCTCCTTTTGAACATTTTGTAATAAATGATGGTCTCAGTTACTGCTTCATAGATGAACATCTGATCCCTTTCAGAACTGCTAAATTCTTCAAGAATCGTACCGTGACTCGTTTTCTGGGGCTACCCTTCTCTTTCCTCTTCCTTTGCGCACAGTTCCTTAAATAAATATGAGTTGTGGGAAGTCGATCTGAGTACTGAGCGGGTTCACTCCATTTAAGCCAAAGTACTCTGTATGCTTAGCAGCAGTCCAGTGGCGTCTTGCAATCAAATTTTGTGACAGCAAAAAGTTCTTTATGCACTCAAAAAACAAGTTCTGTACGCTGTATGCTTATCAGCAGTCCAGTAGCATCTTCCAATCAAATTTCGTGACAGCAAACAGTTCTTTATGCACTCAAAAAACAAGGCATTTCACCCAAAGGATTTGTCTGATACCCCTACAATAACCGGTAAAGGAACAGGAATAAACCTGCAGAGAAATATTTAAAGAATGTAACCGTTGGTTTATCTCGTGCAGTGCGGGTCATCAGACATAGCAGCCCTGTGTAAGGGTGCTGTCAAAAACTGTGAACACAGCACCGGAGCAAGTTTTTGGTGATCGATTAGCACAGATACAGGGTATGCATTGTTCTGATAGAATCAGAAACGACTGATGGTACCAGCAAAGAAAACTGCAACTTCGGTGAGCCAAATGTGTGTACAAAGACATTAATGAAAAATCAATATACTAGACAGAAAGAGCTACATACGCGTTGAATAAGAAATACATTGTATAAATATCATTACGGAATCCTGCCCAACACCTGAGACATAGTATTCAAATACGTAAACTTACTATAATGAAGTAAAAAATATTTAGAAATAGTTCCAAGAACTATGGCATAAGTGTGTAATACAAAAGACAGAGTGGCGAAGTTGACGAAGTACAAGAAGCTAAGGTAACAATAATTATGCAGTACAACATGCAGACCAAGGATACCTAAGCGGGAGCGCTTCTCAGAGATAGTAAAATTTCTTTCGTCTAGAATAATTAAAACCAGAAGTATGCCAGCAATTGTCAAGAGGGTATAGACCAAAACCAATAGTCCTAAAACTGGCACGTATTTCTGCTGTCGTTAACAGGAACCTTCAGTATACAATCAGGCAAAACTGTGGACCTCAGTCTCTTCTGATTCAATTAAAACTTATACACTATGAATTTGTGGACACGCCACCAGCTTTTTGCTCCGGGGCTATGTTTACCATGTTGACCATGACCTTACTCGGAGCTGCTATGTCTGATGACCCGTAATGCTCGAGGTAAACCGACGGTTACTCAATCTAAATAATTCTGTTTAGGTTTATTCTTCGTGGTACGTTAGTTTACCGGCGGTTTCAGGCGTATTTGCAGCACGATTTATAACATTTTTATATTCTTTCGTATTCTTTACGTATTACATATTTACGTTTTTGGATTCCTCTTCGATTCTGCGCAGAACCTTCTCATTCTTTACCTTATCATTCCACCTAATTTTCAACATGCGCCTCTAGCACCACATCTCAAATGCTTCGATTCTCTGGTACGGTTTCCCACCGTCCATAGACCTCTCTTGGCCAGGAATGTCTTTCTTGCCTGTGCTTGACGGCTTTTGATGCCCCCTAGTTCGTTCCGTCCTTGGCTGTTTTGCTGCGTAGGTAACAGAATTCCTTAACTTCATCTACTTCGTGCCGATCGATCGTGATGTTAAGTTTTTCGCTGTTCTCATTTCTGCAACTTCTCATTACTTTCCTCATTCTTCGATTTCCTCTTAATCTATATTCTGTACTCATTAGGCTGTCCATTCCTTTCAGCAGGTCATGTAATTTTTCTTCACTTTCGCTCAAGATAACAATCTCATCAGAGAACCACACGATTGATATCCTTCCACCTTGAATTTCAGTCCGACCACTGAAGCTTTCTATTACTTCCATCATAGCTTCTTCGACGTACAGATTGAACCGAAGAGGCTAAAGGCTACATCCGTGCCTTACACTCTTCTTAATACGAGCACTTCGGTGTTATTCGTGCACTGTCATTATACCTCTTGTATATCACATGCCTCCCCTCTAGCTTACACCTAAGTTTCTCAAAATCTCGAACACCTTGTTCCACTTTACGTAGTCGAATACTATTTGCAAGTCGACAAATCATATGAACGTGTCTTCTTTTTTCTTTATTCTAGCTTCCATTATCAACCGAAACGACAGAATAGCCTCTCTTGTGCCTTTACCTTTCCTAATGCCTAACTGATCTTCATCTAATACAGCCTCAATTTTCTTTTCCATTCTTCTGTACATTATTTTTCTAAGCATCTTGGATGCATGAGCTGTGAAGATGATTGTGCGCCAATTGTCGCACTTGTCCGATTTAGCTATCTTCGAAATTGTGTGGATCATATTTTTCCGAAGATCACATGGTATGATCAACAGATTCGTGCTGTCTACACAACAACGCGAAAGGTCGTTTTGTTGCCACATCCCCAATGATTTTAGAAATTCTGATAGAATTATTTGATCTTAAGTCCTCCAACGATTTTTCAAATTCCGATTCTAATATTGGATTCCCTATCTGTTCCAAATCGACTCCTGTTTCCTTCTCTATCACATCAGACAAAGCTATCCCATCACAGATGTACTCTTTCCGCCTATTCGCCCTCTCCTCTGTATTTAACATTGGAATTCCCATTGTAACCTTGATGTTACCACCTTTGCTCTCAACTTCATCGAATGCTGATTTGACTGTCTGATATGCTGAGTCAGTCCTTCCAATAAGCGTTTCTTTTTCGATTTCTTCACATTTTTCACGCAGCCTTTTGGTCCTAGCTTCCCTCACTTGCTACATATTTCATTCCTCAGCGATCTGTACTTCTGTTTTCCTGAAAAAGCCTTAACGTTTTTGTACTTACTTTTTCCATCGATCAACTGAAAACTTATTCTGTTACCCTTGGTTTCTTCGCTGTTACCTTCTTTGTAGCCATATTTCTCTTTCCAGCTTCTGTGATTGCCCTTCAACTGTACTGTCTGCTAACCTGTTCCGTATTGCGGAATGTACAGCCTTGGAGAACTTCAAGCCTATCTCATTCCTTAGTACTTCCGTATCCCAGTTCTTTCCGTATTGAATGTTCCTGGCTAATCTTTTAAATTTCACCCTACTCTTCATTACTACGCTATTGTGATCGTAGTCTATATCTGCTCCTGGGTACGCCTTACAGCCCAGTATCTAATTTCAGATTCTCTGTCCGGTCAGAGATTAGTCTAATCTTCCTGTATCACCTGGCTTTTTCCAAGTATACGTCCTCCTCTTGTGATTCTTTAACAACGTATTCGAAATTACTAGCTGAAATTTATTACAGAACTCAATTAGCCTTTTCCCTCTGTCATTGCTTGTCCCCAGCCCATATTCTCCTTTAACCTTTTCTTCTACTCCTTCCCCTACAACTGCATTCCAGTCCCCCATGTCTTTACATTTTTATCTCTTTACATACTGTATTATCATTTCAATACCCTTATATTCTTTCTCTATCCCTTAGTCTTCAGCTTTCGACGTTGGCATGTACATCTGAACGATTGTTGTCGATGTTGATTTGCTGTCGAGTCTGATGAGAACAACCTTATCACTGAACTGTTCACAGTAACACATTCTCAGCTCTATCTTCCTATTCACTTAACTGACCCCTGCTCTGTCTACTCTGAGCCTTTACATTTCCTTTTCAGATTTTCTATCTTCCCTACCACGTTAGAGTTTCTGACATTCCACGCCCCGACTCGTACAACGTTATCCTTTCGTTGGTTATTCAATCTTTTTCTCATGGTCACCAACCCCTTGGCAGTTCCCTACCGATGATCCGAATGGAGGACAATTGCGGAAGCTTTTGCCCAGTTACTTATTATGTCCCTTTTTTCCTTCTACTTCCAGATAACCTGGATAAAACGTGTTATTTTTGAGCGAATGAAGAACTTTCTTCTACCTAGGGCTGCCTGCTGATATTAATCACTACACAAATTTGTTCTACCACTGCACCGTAGTAGATTGTAATACATTTTAACATGATATCAATATTTATTTGATTCGCAGATTGCTAATTACAATTACTGTAGTAGTGTGGTTTTATGTTGGTTAGTAAGTCCAAGTACATATGGCAAGATGAAGTCATTAACAGGTAGTGCCCCTTCAGCAGCAAGCCAGGTATTTAAGTGCGGACTTGTAGGCCCGAAACGATTAATGGCTAGCGACAACCGTAGACACCTTACTGGTGCAGTTACGACTATACAGAAAACAGCAGGCATTAAATTATGTGATATATCACCAGGAAGACTGTTACACGCAAAGTAAAAAAAATATTAATTCACTAAACTGAGTAGATATTAAGGTACAAATGGTCGCCAGTAATGCACTTATACCGCTAACACCATTCGCAGTTTCTTTTTTTGCAATACGTATTTCTTCTAGAAAATTTTAATTTGTGGGCATCACTACTCATATTGCTAAAGCCGGTTTTCATATGAATGCTGTTTGATCACACTATAGTATTATCCCTTATTCCTGAGTGTAGAAGGCACTGTGCATTAAATTTTGGTCGACGCAGTGAGGCATAGTGATGCAGGTTAGAATTCGTTAGCGAGGAAACAAACATTCGGTGGAAAACTGCTCATCTCACTCCATTTTCTAATCATGAGTTTAACATGTGGCGCTCACTGACGCTATTATTATCCATTTCCATTATTTCGTCTTGGGTAAAATATGACTAAACTAATTGCCTGAATGCATATTTTTCTAATAATGTATGATTAATTTTTGAAATAAATTGAATTTTGTACTGCACGTTTTTAATCAAGTTGTCTAAACAAAGTCAAATCTTCCGTTACAACATTTAAAGGGTTGAAACTAACAATCAGAAAAACAGCAGTTGCAGCTATATTCCTTTATACAAGTAGCATAATGCAGAAGACAACGAGGAGAACTGTATCATTCGTGTATTGATACTGTACAGCCATTTTTTCTAAGCTGATAGTCATACATAGCCTTTGCAGTCTAACACACACAACAAACTGGTATTAAATAATATTTAATTTCATGTTGCATTCGATTAGGAAATGACTCTGTGAGAACATACGTGCTTCAGTTTCACGGTTGGGTTACAGTTCAGTTGCATAGAGTTATCTAGCACTACCTAACCCTCTCAGACTCTCTGGCTACAATCCTGTACTTTAATTTTACTGTATCTTAGCTGCAACACAAGTATTTTTTCCCAGTGGAAACCTGAGGTACACATTTCTGAGCGTTCAAACTTTTCATCGTGCGCAAGGGCTGCCAACTGTTGGGCATCACTATGAAAGCATTAGGAAGCCAATGTAGCAGTGCGCAACGGCTAGTGACCACCGGATTACAAGGCTGTCGTTAGTCGCTGTATTCCACTGTATAATTGAATAATGTTATTGTTTTTTCATAGTAATTACTGAATGATCTCTTAACTATTTATTACAGTCGAAAATATTTCTTTATTAGTTATTTTTGTCTATAAAATAAAGCCAAGTGTGAAAAGTACGTCTTGGAAACGAGTACATATATTTGATTAACTTTGCATCTAAAATCATTAAGAAAACCACCTAATAATATTGCGTCAAGAGGAAAAATTATCCGTCCTCCAAAAAAATATTCAGGTCTACTAGGCTGCAGAAATATTTTTCAGAATTTTTATAAGAAAATACTAAGAAGAAAGGAAGTAGTTATGAGATGTTATTTTGTTTTCCGAAATGCGTTAGTTTACTGAAGCCGTTAACCCCTAATGAATTCAGAGAATTACTTCTATAACTAAATTCCCAATGTTCTGGAATTCGTTCCATTGGATTATAATTGTGACATCTTAATCTTTTCGTTCTCTGTTTATGTTTGCTATTGAATATGTTATCTGTGTCTCCAAAAGGCTCAATTCTACTCAGTAATGTGGACGTCTGGTGTTACTAGAACGCATTATATGTGAAAGGAGCCCATTAGTGCACCAAGATGAACGCCAAGCGAGGAAATGAAGTTGTACTAAATTAAGTTACATATGTGCAGATAGTTGGTAGTTCATTTCGCCATTAATATATTTCAGTCTCTCCAGATAATGTAGGAAGATATACACTCCTGGAAATGGAAAAAAGAACACATTGACACCGGTGTGTCAGACCCACCATACTTGCTCCGGACACTGCGAGAGGGCTGTACAAGCAATGATCACACGCACGGCACAGCGGACACACCAGGAACCGCGGTGTTGGCCGTCGAATGGCGCTAGCTGCGCAGCATTTGTGCACCGCCGCCGTCAGTGTCAGCCAGTTTGCCGTGGCATACGGAGCTCCATCGCAGTCTTTAACACTGGTAGCATGCCGCGACAGCGTGGACGTGAACCGTATGTGCAGTTGACGGACTTTGAGCGAGGGCGTATAGTGGGCATGCGGGAGGCCGGGTGGACGTACCGCCGAATTGCTCAACACGTGGGGCGTGAGGTCTCCACAGTACATCGATGTTGTCGCCAGTGGTCGGCGGAAGGTGCACGTGCCCGTCGACCTGGGACCGGACCGCAGCGACGCACGGATGCACGCCAAGACCGTCGGATCCTATGCAGTGCCGTAGAGGACCGCACCGCCACTTCCCAGCAAATTAGGGACACTGTTGCTCCTGGGGTATCGGCGACTACCATTCGCAATCGTCTCCATGAAGCTGGGCTACGGTCCCGCACACCGTTAGGCCGTCTTCCGCTCACGCCCCAACATCGTGCAGCCCGCCTCCAGTGGTGTCGCGACAGGCGTGAATGGAGGGACGAATGGAGACGTGTCGTCTTCAGCGATGAGAGTCGCTTCTGCCTTGGTGCCAATGATGGTCGTATGCGTGTTTGGCGCCGTGCAGGTGAGCGCCACAATCAGGCCTGCATACGACCGAGGCACACAGGGCCAACACCCGGCATCATGGTGTGGGGAGCGATCTCCTACACTGGCCGTACACCACTGGTGATCGTCGAGGGGACACTGGATAGTGCACGGTACATCCAAACCGTCATCGAACCCATCGTTCTACCATTCCTAGACCGGCAAGGGAACTTGCTGTTCCAACAGGACAATGCACGTCCGCATGTATCCCGTGCCACCCAACGTGCTCTAGAAGGTGTAAGTCAACTAGCCTGGCCAGCAAGATCTCCGGATCTGTCCCCCATTGAGCATGTTTGGGACTGGATGAAGCGTCGTCTCACGCGGTCTGCACGTCCAGCACGAACGCTGGTCCAACTGAGGCGCCAGGTGGAAATGGCATGGCAAGCCGTTCCACAGGACTACATCCAGCATCTCTACGATCGTCTCCATGGGAGAATAGCAGCCTGCATTGCTGCGAAAGGTGGATATACACTGTACTAGTGCCGACATTGTGCATGCTCTGTTGCATGTGTCTATGTGCCTGTGGTTCTGTCAGTGTGATCATGTGATGTATCTGACCCCAGGAATGTGTCAATAAAGTTTCCCCTTCCTGGGACAATGAATTCACGGTGTTCTTATTTCAATTTCCAGGAGTGTAGTTTTTAGAAGTTTCAGCTGCATAAATTTGGGAACACTATCCAGGGGACGATGCATATTTCCGTTTCCAAGTTCCTACGCCAAATGAATTGATCCTGGTATTTGATTTCCCAGATCCTAAGACAGAAACATATAATTCAGGAACGTTTTTGAAAGTAAACCAAAGAATACTAAAGCAGAGTAGAACGTGTGAGATCAATAATAAACATAAAATCAAAATTGGAGAAAACAAAGCAGAGGCAGTGGATTATTTATGATATCCTACAAGGAAAATAAAGTATCGTGGACGAAACATGTGGGATCTCGAAATTAGATTAACAACAACCCAAAGGGAATTTCCGGCTAAAAGATATCTACTAGTATGAAAAATTGGTCTTGATTTGAAGAATAAATTTCTGATTATATACATCAGGAAGAGAGCACTGAATGGAAGTGAATCACGGACGACGGCGACAATGGAATAGAAGTAAATCGAATCATCTGAAACGGGGTACTAAAGAGGAATGTTCAGAATTAGGCGGACGGATAAGATACGAAATGATAAGATTCTCCTCAGACACGGCGAGGAGAGGAACATACTGAAAACACTGAGAATAAGTTGGGAGAGGATGGTAGCACAAGTACTAAGCCATCAGGGAATAAACTTCATTGTAGTAGTGAGAGTGCAGAGTATAAAAATCGTAGAAGAAGTGACAGACTAGAATATATCCAACAAATAACTATTGACTTTGATTGTAGTTGCTACAGTTTCAGTTAAACCACGAACACACATGATATAGACAGAGGTACGCTACAGGATGCACTCATGCCGTGCGATCGTTTATCGTAAGTCTTAAGAAGCGCAGTAGAGGTTTCTAAGTCGTGGTAGCTCGCTAGACGTCGTTTTCTTAGTATTCCGCGTAACCACCCTGGCTCCATGTCATGTTAAGTGCCCTTTATTGCAGCGGCCTCCTTCATCAGTGGGAGTAAACCTTGCCCAGCCGCCTTGAATAATAGCCTGCCATTATTTAGGGGCCAATAAGTGGCGAGAAGGGGGGCGAGGGCGGTTTAGAATGGCAGCAGGATCCATCGCTCCCCAGGTCACCATCTTGACTTTCTCTAACTACATTTACTGGGGTAAAGTTACGCAGTCGTACTACGAGAATCATCTCTCAGCCAAAGCACCTGCGGCGAGCAAGCTATATATCGGAAGAGTGACAGACGTTTAGCTATTTTATATAGAAGAGGCTAAATGGAATACAAAATTCCATTTATCCTCTTCTTAGCGTTCATGTGACACAAAGAGAATTGAAATGTTCGATGTAAGCGTTTGTTGAAAGCAGAAACTTAAAATATATATTGAGAAACTGAACATACAGATGTACTGACCTAGAAAAATACATTCAAAGTGTACCATAACTCTTTTTGAGAAACCACTGAAAAGGATAAGCTGAATCCTTTAAAAAGCCTATCTTGTCAGTAGATGATATTATGTTTCCATGGTTGGATTGTATATTATAAAAGTAGCTGCCAAGCGCTAACTTGATGATATTCTTCTTTAACACGTTTTATTGTTTCTTACCGTTACTCGTTTCGACCATTTGGTTCATCGTCGTCAGCTTTAGAGTGCTTTGTTATGGTAAATGCAATGAAATAATCGTTTGGCATTATTGGCCGCGAGACCCCAATTGAGGTTCTGCGGCAGCGTGGTTCGTCTATTATTTTACGCCACTTCGGCGTGGATGACAATCAGTTGAAATGATTAGGAGAGCCCTACAGATCAAACATTTCATGTAAAATTTTGAACAGAAATTGAAAATCTTGGACTTGCATGTTATATATATATATATATATTATATATAGTATTGCATTCAACAGCAGATTAACAATTTGTCCTGTAAATACAATGCAGACGTCTGACGATGAAGAAAATGTTCGAAACACGGAATAGCAAGAAACAATTAAACATGTTAAAGAAAAATGTCATCAAATTAGTTGTTGGTAACTTTTTGTAATTTACTAACGAACCTGGCAATGCTAATCACGTATGGGAATTGTATATATATCCGAAACACATTTCTCCCTCTCTCTCTCTCTCTCTCTCTCTCTCTCTCTGGCCTCTCCTATCCCAGCTCTCTCCTCATCTACTACTCTCCTCTCATTTGTCCCTCTCGTGCTCCTCCGCTCCCTCTCTCTGTACATTAACTCCTCCCTCTTCCCTCTGTTCACCTCTTTTACCGACCCCTCCACCTCTACGTCTGTTTTAAGGGTATGAGAGAGGCCTTTGCAGTTGCTGGATGTGTGAGGATAGTAACTGAGTCACAGTATTCCGCATAATTTCAACCTGCGGACGGCTAGGATTACAAAATTTAGGACGATTCAGAATCCGTAACATATTCTAAAAATAAGCCAGTAAGTATAGATATATATTATCTGTTACCCTTAAATCAGACGGCAAGGAAAAAACCAAAACAGCAAGTTGTTGCTCAGCCTGTGGTTCAGTTTCGATCTTTCCTTCCATCCCATGTCCAATTATTGTACCGCCCTCTCGTTCGGTTTTAGGAAACCAAACGAAGGACACGTTTGGCGACAACATCTCTGGCGGGTCTGTAGATATTGCGCACGCAAAGGTCTGATTGGCTAACGTCAGTGCTAATTAACACGCACACGCTGCAACGTAACAAATTTCTTTCTTGACAGTTATTTCTCAGCAACCCATCCTGCAACACACTTAACAACTTTTCAGACAGTTTCTGACCATCCTCTTTATTATGATTCACATGCTTTCACGTGTAAGCTTTCATGGTAACGCCATTTCGATCCTCATTTGTTGTCTTCATGAAGAACCGAAGTTTTAATATAAGATACGGCCGTAGCAAAAAGAAACATGTACTTTTCAAAACAATAATAATGTAATAAATAAACGTGATAATGCAGCGTAAATCACTGAATCTTGCGCCGAAAATATTGGGGAAATGGAAGGTACGATTGATGTGCGATTTTCATAAAATGGTCGTATGGTTATCCAACGTACAGATTATAACAATACTCCGAAAGTATATTTTTTGTGCAAACAAACACTTATCTAAATGAAACAACTCCTGTTGATATTAACAAAGTAAAAGAAGGGCGAGTTAGAGTGTCAATGGTGTTCGTTGCGGGGTTCTAGAACGAGATATCGTATTTCGAAGATTCCACACCGACACTCGTTTGTGCCATTCAAACGGCGTCGTTGCTAGAAACGACATCGTTATGTTTGCTTTGAGTGGGCTTGCGTGTTTGTTGAGTACATTGTGAATTGCTACTCAGTTAGTGTGTGACAGTCAAGCAGCAGGTCGCAAGTCGCAATGTTACTTACCAACGCAGAAAAACTCGACATAGTTATGGTCTATAGAGATTGTAGGAAGAATGCTGTTCGTTCTTGCAATGTGTATGCGGGAAGGTATCTCAATAGACGTCAACCATCTCGGCGATCATTTATCAACCTCTTCAACCAGTTACTTGAAAGCGATAGTTTAGCTCATAGACAACGTAACAGAAGGAAACAAGTGACGAGAGTAAGGGGTATTATTGTTCTTCCTGCTGTGACAGTTGATCCTTACGTTAACTCCTGCGTAGTCGCACGAGGAAGTGGTGTCAGGGAAGTGTCCTACGCACTCTCCGTCGAGATATGTTCCATCCTCGTCGCATCTCTCTCAGTCACGAGCTGGTATCAAAGAAGTGTAAATGTGTCATGTCGAATAATGAGCCATCAGTTCACAGGCCCGTTTATCATAAATGGAACACTTAACAGCCTCCTAACAGACTATCTTCCACGGATGCTGAGAGACGCTCCTCTGCAGACTAGGAGGAACCTGTAGCTCTAACATTATGGATGTCAAGTCCATAGTGCATGAAGTATTACAGCATGCCTCCACGAACTGTTTCCAATACGTTGGACTGGACGCAGAAGACATTTACTTTGGCCGACCCGATCCACGGATGTGACGCCCGTAGAATGTTTTCTCTGGTGAAAGCCGAAAGATCCTGTCTACAAGGACGTACCAACTACACCCGATTATAAGCAACGGCTCTTTACTGCAGCCTGCTCGGACACATTTGCTGAATGCCAGCATGTGTGCAGCAGCCGTTCGATACCAGCCTGGAAGGGTGTGTTGCCGCTGCCCGTGGTAATTTTTAACACAGCCTGTAATGATCAGTTGTCTCGTTATTAGTCAGAATCCATATAACTAGTGTATTCTCGTATGTTGTTCTTTACTGTGTGTGGTATCATTGCACAAATGCCGGTGTGGGAACTTTTCAAATATGATATCTCTTAAATTACTGGCATGGGAATCCTGCAACAAACATCCCGACATTTTAATTTGTCCTGGTATCAGACAGATTATGTAATGGTAAGACAGAGATTTAGGAACCAGGTTTTAAATTGTAGGACATTTCCAGGGGCAGATGTGGACTCTGACCACAATCTATTGGTTATGAACTATAGATTAAAACTGAAGAAATTGCAAAAAGGTGGGAATTTAAGGAGACGGGACCTGGATAAACTGACTAAACCAGAGGTTGTATAGAGTTTCAGGGACAGCATAAGGGAACAATTGACAGGGATGGGGGAAAGAAATACAGTCGGAGACGAATGGATAGCTCTGAGGGATCAAGTAGTGAAGGCAGCAGAGGATCAATTAGGTAAAATGACGAGGGCTAATAGAAATCCTTTGGTAACAGAAGAAATATTGAATTTAATTGATGAAAGGAGAAATTATAAAAATGCAGTAAATGAAGCAGGTAAAAAGGAATACAAACGACTCAAAAATGAGATCGACAGGAAGTGCAAAATGGCTAAGCAGGCATGACTAGAGGACAAATGTAAGGATGTAAAGGCTGATCTCACAGATACAGCCTACAGGAAAATTAAAGAGACCTTTTGAGAAAAGAGAGCCACTTGTATGAATATCAAGAGCTCAGATGGAAACCCAGTTCTAAGCGAAGAGGGGAAAGCAGAAAGGTGGAAGGAGTATATAGAGGGTCTATACAAGGGCGATGAACTTGAGGACAATATTATGGAAATGGAAGAGGATGTAGATGAAGATGAAATGGGAGATACGATACTGCGTGAAGAGTTTGGCAGAGCACTGAAAGACCTGAGTCGAAACAAGGCCCCCGGAGTAGACAACATTACATTAGAACTACTGACGGCCTTGGGAGAGCCGGTCCTGACAAAACTCTACCATCTGGTGAGCAAGATTCACGAGACAGGCGAAATACCCTCAAACTTCAAGAAGAATATAATAATTCCAATCCCAAAGAAAGCAGGTGTTGACAGATGTGAAAAATACCGAACTATCAGTTTAATAAGTCACAGCTGCAAAATACTAACACGAATTATTTACAGACGAATGGAAAAACTGGTAGAAGCCGACCTCGGGGAAGATCAGTTTGGATTCCGTAGAAATGTTGGAACACGTGAGGCAATACTGACCTTACGACGTATCTTAGCAGAAAGATTCAGGAAAGGCAAACCTACGTTTCTAGCATGTGTAGACTTAGAGAGAGCTTTTGACAATGTTGACTGGAATACTCTCTTTCAAATTCTGAAGGTGGCAGGGGTAAAATACAGGGAGCAAAAGGCTATTTACAATTTGTACAGAAACCAGATGGGAGTTATAAGAGTTGAGGGGCATGAAAGGGAAGCAGTGGTTGGGAAAGGAGTGAGACTGGGTTGTAACCTCTCCCCGATGTTATTCAATCTGTATATTGAGCAAGCAGTAAAGGACACAAAAGAAAAATTCGGAGTAGGTATTAAAATCCAGGGTGAAGAAATAAAAACTTTGAGGTTCGCCGATGACATTGTAATTCTGTCAGAGACAGACTTGGAAGAGCAGTTGAATGGAATGGACAGTGTCTTGAAAGGAGATTATGAGATGAACGTCAACAAAAGCAAAACAAGGATAATGGAATTTAGTCGAATTAAGTCGGGTGATGCTGAGGGAATTAGATTAGGAAATCAGACACTTAAAGTAGTAAAGGAGTTTTGCTATTTGGGGAGCAAAATAACTGATGATGGCCGAAGTAGAGAGGATATAAAATGTAGACTGGCAATGGCAAGGAAAGCGTTTCTAAAGAAGAGAAATTTGTTAACATCTAGTATAGATTTGAGTGTCAGGAAGTCGTTTCTGAAAGTATCTGTATGGAGTGTAGCGATGTATGGAAGTGAAACATGGACAATAAGTAGTTTGGACCAGAAGAGAATAGAAGCTTTCGAAATTTGGTGCTACAGAAGAATGTTGAAGATTATGTTGGTAGATCACGTAACTAATCAGGAGGTATTGAATAGGAATGATGAGAAGCGAAGTTTGTGTCACAACTTGACTAGAAGAATGGATCGGTTGGTAGGACATGTCCTGAGGGATCAAGGGATCACAAATTTAGCATTGGAGGGCAGCGTAGAGGGTAAAAATCGTAGAGGGAGACCTAGAGATGAATACAGTAAGCAGATTCAAAAGGATGTAGGTTGCAGTAGGTACTGGGAGATGAAGGAGCTTGCACTGGATGGATTAGCATAGATAGCTGCATCAAACCAGTCTCAGGACTGAAGACCACAACAAAAACAACAACAACCTTTACTTGGCTGAAGTCAGCAGGTACTGTCCCATTCATGATAGTGATGATGATGAAATCCCATACTCCTTGACAGAGCGTAGGGGACGATGCGGGAGACCCGCACCTCTGTACTAGGCAAGATCCTAGCGGAGGTTTGCCGTTGCCTTCCTTCGACTGTAATGGAGATGAATGATGGTGATGCAGACGACGGCTGCTCTCGGTGGAGGTTCGAGTCCTCCCTCGGGCATTGGTGTGTGTGTTTGTCCTTAGGATAATTTAAGTTACGTAGGGTGTAAGCTTAGGGACTGATAACCTTAGCAGTAAGTCCCATAAGATTTCACACTCATTTGAACATTTTTTTATGAGGACGACACAACAACACCCAGTCATCTCAAGGCAGGTGAAAATCCCTGACCCCGCTGGGAATCGTACCCGCGGCCCCGTGTTCGGGAAGCGAGAACGCTACCGCGCGACCACGAGCTGCGGCCATTCATGATATTGTATATATACACTAAAAATTCACTTTCTAAGTATTAATACAATCTCTTGGTTGGGTAACAATACAAGCTACTGACTACTAGTCCAATCTGTGAAAACAGCAAATCAGTAGCACTTCCCATTTCCGCAATGATTTCGGTACAAGCTTTGGATGATTCACCCTTCATAGACGGAAGAAAGAAAGACTAGATTGAGATATATTTTCGGAAATACTTAAAATAACAAATGGGGACGCACTGAAAATTCCTTAGAAAAATACAACTGCAATCACGAATTCTAGAAATCAT
The DNA here is from genome assembly GCF_023864275.1 of Schistocerca cancellata. Taxonomy (NCBI): domain Eukaryota; kingdom Metazoa; phylum Arthropoda; class Insecta; order Orthoptera; family Acrididae; genus Schistocerca; species Schistocerca cancellata. The sequence continues at coordinate 472,681,396 of NC_064628.1, read as the reverse complement.
GTATTGAATATTTCATTGTTCACTTGTGTACATACATTGTGCACATCCCACACACGCTTAAAGTTACAGAAATCAGAGGTAGTTCCTCCCCATGTACGTGTCGTAAAAATAATTCTCATGAAAGCGAAGGAATTTATCCTGTGACTTACACAATTGTTATTCACTTATATCAAGTTAGCATCATACTCGGCGAAAGTAAATGATAAGGGTAATTCAGAAACAACTAATTCGGTAGCCACAAGAAGTAGATGTGGTCCGTTTTTTATTTAGCATTTAATCTACACTTTAGTAACTGCCGTATCTTGATGAGGAACCGGAGATTTTTCCTTCTACTGAATAATTACCTCTTGTGTAGATAAAGAACAAAAAGATAACAAAGATTGAAAGCAAGCAAAAGGATACTGTAAGAGGGTGATGAAAGAGGAGGGTTTGGCGCTTTCTTGTGGAAAGAAAATAAGTTCTCTCCATAAGACCTTTCCACCAATAAACGGCCGGTTCCAATTAATAAGTACGCTTTTGTTGTCTATCGAATCCTCATTATGCCGGCATTCTTATTAGACAGCTGAAATGCGCGCCAGCACCGTGAATGCCATCGTAATGCTTTCCCCTGCGGCGTCAGACAGAAATAGCTCAACTTTCTGACAACTCCGACATTCTTCTCACAAATTAATTCGGGCCACTTTAGAGGTTCATCTGAAAACCTAACAGTTTCTGATTCACATAAAAGTAACTGTATTTCACTCTCTAATGGTTGAAATGAGAGTACCTTAGCATGCTACTCGACGTTGAAATATATTTTACCTCCACACTATACGACTGCGTATGCCTATGATGTGGAACTGTTACAACAAATGAATAACTCTACATATTTCCTTGCAGAAATAATGGAATTTTTCTTAATTTAATTGTACCTGACTATCACTGAAATATGCAATGTTGATGACGATACATAATATGACAGACCACACCAGTATGCTTTAACTTGATTATAAATTATTCATTAATGTGGAGCAACAGCCAAGTACACGTGACAGTGATGTGAGACACTTGCCAGGAATATATGGGACCATTTATTTCACGTGGTTCATTTCGAAGTAAAAATATATAATTGATAATCTGTGTCTGCCGATATCCCAAAACAAACTCTTATAAAACAAAATACCAGTCGTACTTACATGTTAATCACTATGTAAACTATTTGTCTAAGTATAAATATGTTTCACATTTTATTGTAGTTACAACCAGGAAGAATATATTTCCCGTAGTAAATATACAGTATGTTTGTTGGTTATGTAACGATGATCACATAGAGAGGTAAATACATTTCCTTGTGTTACTTTTGTATTTTTTCAATCGCTGTTTCTTTTAATTTGATGGTTACGGTGTGTATTGTTTGATACAAAACTAATTATTAAAGAAAGTTAAATTGTAATATACCACATGTGAAAATTAGTGAGCGAAGAGTTGAGAGTGGAAGTACCAGGTGACAAAATTAACATCATTAAAAAAAAATCTATTTACTCAGACCAGGATTGCGTTAACTGAACTGAACCACAAATAGCTGCCAAAAGGTGTGCAAAAAAAAAAAAAGTGTGCCGAGCGCACCGGCAAAGCTTTTACAATAAGCCGGTAACTCACCCAATGAGAAGTGGACGTCAGTCATCATATTGATGGTGCCATCCCGCATCATAGCCCATTTAGGATCCCGCAGCCCCTGGTCGTATTATAACATTCACAAACGAATTCATTAAAGTAAATGCAACTGTTTTAGACAACAACCGCAGCAATTTCATTAGCGATTATTAAGTCCCCAACGTTGATGAGAATTAAACACCAGCAATGTAAACTGTTTTATAATAATAAATATTCTAGAAAAATAGAAACAGTTAACACTGCTGAACTAAATGTGGTCAGTTTTTTATTTAGTATTTCATCTACAATTCAGTACTTCTCAGATCATGAAGACAAACGAGAGATTTTTCCGTCTACTGAATTAATTATCCATCGTGTTGATGAAGAACAAAAAGGTAACAAAGATTGAAAGCAAGTAAAACGATGCTGTAAGGGGGAGATGAAATTTATTGCTGTAAGTAATATGAAACTGAAGTTGAAATACAATGTAAACTAATCATAATTGCAGAAGTAGCTGCACTCAAAAGTTTCAATAGATCAACACCGTAATTTTTCTAGTTCATTTTCTCATATCAATGGACAAACCCAGATATTTTTAATGTACTGCCTTAGAAACAACCTTCTAATCAAAATCTATATTTATGAATGGTATTATGCCAGTTACTCTACGGAACAGTATAATTATGCTGTGTTTTCTCTAAATTTGTGAGAGTCCTTTCGCAGAGGACCACTCTATAATTCCTGAAAGATAAAATTTACCATTTGCTCAATAATTTCTTACTTTTTTAACATAATTATTATATATATATATATCATCAGCAATAAGAACTGGCTTTACGTCATGAATATAGAGGGGACAATCATTAATATACTTATATTAAAAATAATAATAGACACAAGACTGAACCCTGCAGCACACCATTCTTGATACTTGCCCAATCTGAGGACCCTCCTGGTTTTGCAGACTACCTGTACCGTTATTTTGAACCTTCTGCATTCTTCCAGTTAAATATGAGTTAAACCATTTGAGCACTGTCCCACTCATACTACAACACTTAAGCTTATCTAGAAGAATTCCGTGATTCACACTATCAAAAGCCTTTGAGAGATCACAAAAACTCCTAGTGGGTGGTGTTCCGTTATTCATGGTAGTTAATATTTACTCATTAAAAGCATATATAACATTTTCTGCTGAAAAGCCTTTCTGAAAACCAAACTGCCTTTTTGTTAGTACTTCATTTTCACAAACATATGAAGCTGCTCTTTAATACATTGTTTTTTGAAGGATCTTAGGTACAGCTGTCAGAAGTGAGATTGGTTGGTAGCTGTTAGCCTCAGACCTATCGCACTTTATATGCAATGGTTTAACAATTGCGTATAGGAACCTGTCTGGAAAAATGCCCTGTTTGAGTTAGCTACTACATAAGCGGCTGAGAATCCATCTTATCTTTTAGGAACAAACTTTTAGTGCTCTGTTGAATACGCTATCAATTATATGCGCTCTTGTATTTCGCGTGAATTTAATATTTACCTCATTTCAGTATCATAGTTGGGTTGACCTTCAATTTTATCGGCTAGGATATGTGCTGTCTCTTCTTTATACAGCCCCGCATTTTTAGGAACAGCTGTATCCTATTTTCTCTATAACACTAAAATATGAATATGATTACTAACTTTTCATTGAGTTTGGTAGGAATCCAGTCTTCCTGTGGTTTTCGTTGCCTAGTTTCTCTTTTAAGAATATGCCTTACTGCTTTAATTTTATTTTCCGTGTTGCTAATATCAGACATAATGCACATACTTCTGAACCTCTTAATACTTTCTCTAGATACAGTGAAACAGTTTAATTAACGTTTGACTGTTTCAGGATCACTGCTCCTTCTAGCTCTAAGTTAAATTTCCCTGTTCTGTTTACAAGATATTTTATCCCTTTAACAAGCCACAGATTTTTAAATAGTTTGTTACAATTACGTTTCTATGTTTTCTTAGGGAAACCGTTTCCAAATATACTCACGAAGGTATCATGAAATGGGTTAAATTTTAAATTAGCACCGGGTTCCCTGTACACCTCATCCTAGTCTGACTGTTTTAAGCTTTCCCTAAAATTTTCATTTGTTAAATCATTAATTGAACACTCTATTTTGCAAGACTGGTTTGCGTTACCATATGAAGCTATGTCATGTACTGTGCTTACAAAATTATCTTACTCCTATGATAGCTGGAATTGATCACGGAGTGCCGAGTATGCTTCCACAGCCGAATCACTAGCGATTCCAACCACAACTTGTGGCCAACCGTGCCAGCCGACCCACTGCGCGTTACAGCCAAATAGCCTCTGCCCTGCTTCCTCTTTTGACTCCGCATTGCCCCCCGGTATGCTGCCCTCGACCAGGACTGCGTCCCCCCGTCCTCTCCAGTCTGAGGTCGAAAACACAACCGCTACAAACGGCGTGAAATGTACTTTCAAGCTTCACAGCCAGATAGGTCATGGCCCGTATGCACTCTCTCCCAATCCTATTGTGGCACATTTACCGTAGATAGTTGTGGAGAAACACCATCGTTATGAGCTGGCATGTCTGAATAAACCTCCCACCCCACACCCAAAAATAAGAAAAGGAGTAGAAACTAGGGTGTTTTTACTATGATAATATTTGGTGGACAGTTTTAACCTAGCTAAGGTGAACCTCATTTGTCTTATCAGTAGACGGGATTCTAACCAAGAGGCTAACTGTGGTCAACGCTGCCACGACAAGCCATACAAAACGTGGCAGTAGCTTAGTAGAAATAGTTGCATCCCACAGTACTTCGGATAGAAATTGCTGGTAAAGTTGACATCACCCACATTCAACCTCGCAGGAGGTCATTTAAGAGCTTAAGTTGGACAGAGCGGTGTAAAGATCAAAGCTAGTGGGTTTTGTTTTACCGACCTCATGGGTGTCGGTATTCCTTAAACTTTCTGGAAACAAATGGGGGTGCGTTTTCGCAAACTAAGGTATTAAGTGAGCGGAAAATACGAAAAAAAAACGTTAATGAGATGGCAAATGGCCAGCCCAGAAGTCATCATTGTAGTAGGAGTTAGACAAGTTAACGAAAAAATACGTCAGTAATTAAAAGTATGTGTATGTTCCCATTTTGAGTGGAAGACGGAGGCCTCACATAATCGATAAATACTTTTTGCACGGGTCACTCCTCACAAGTCGAGTAAAAGGCACTTTCATGATTATTTTGATTTCGCTTTGCCCCTATACAGGCCCCTCATTCACCATCTAGCCTTCTAACTCCTCTATTTAGTGCAGACGAAGAGAGATGCACCGTGATTTTCAATGCAGTTTTGTTGATTCCCCGGTGTACCCCAAGTAAGGATTGATGTGAGGATTTAGAAACAGCAGGAACAAAACCTCAGAAAGAAAAATCTTTAATTTATCATCACAACCAGTGAGTTAGCAAAGCGGCCTTTTGCTGAGTTGGCAGCCTGGTGCTTGTTCCCCAGGAAGAATGTTTCACGTTATGAATCATCAGGTCCTGATCCGTTGTCAATGCTCTCGATACCCAAGCTCCATCCTCTGTACACTCCATACCATCGAGATCACTGCTATCTCTCTGGAACATGTGGCATATGGTATCGTCGACTTGTCTATCAAGTCCTGTTACAAGCTTATAGAAAATCAGAAGGGGGAAATGTCAACAGCCCAACGGTAAATTCACACAGTTCAACGTCCAATGTTCCAGACAGAATTAAAATTTTTCTTACCCTCCCCCCGGAGGATCGAGTACTCCCTCGGGCATGAGTGTGTGTGTTGACCTTAGCATAAGTTAGTTTAAGTAGTGTTTAAGTCTAGGGACCAATGACCTCAGCAGTCTGGTGCCTTAGAAATTCACACACATTTGAACAATTTTTTGGAAGTTTTCTTAGGCGAATGAGACCACCAACACCTCCAACTCATAAACAGTGTACTGCAATTTAGCAGCCAACAGAGCCACAGAAACGTATGCTACTAGCTACCTGTTATCCTCTTGCTTCTGGAGGAGGACCATAGCATCTCTATCGCTGAAAGTCCAATTGCCCAGACAGATTTTAGAGCATCAAACACAGTCTGTTCAAATTCTATCCACTGGAAATCTTCTCCTTTTCTGTGTAACTTAGGGTGCACTAACTGAGCGAACTTGGTTATAAACTCACTAAAAGAATTTACCATCCAACAAACTGGGCGATACCGCTCTTACTCTTCGGTGGAGGGAAATTACAGATTACCTCGGAATGCTCCTTATTGACCTTAACTGTTTTGGCAAAAACTAAATACTCCAGGAATGCAAATTTCCTAACGGACTATATTTACCTTAGTGGGCTTAACGGCCAAGCCTGTGCCACAAAAACAATAGTAGTAGTGACCTAACATGCTGTGAATGTTAGTAATATGCCCTACCACACACCACTAACGTTCTTCCATATGCCACTACGCCACCTAAATGGTTATAAACACTTTTAAATTTTAGATTCCCCGTAATGGAGTGCCGCAACTGCGAAAGGACAATGGCACCCATCGACTATCCTAATGGAAAGAATCTGACCACGAATCAACTGTAACTGATGCAGAATATTATAACAGACTTCAAACCCTCAGCCAAAGCAACCCAGACTTCAAGTCCACAGACAAAGCGAGCTGATGGCAGGCTTTGTTAAGGTCCAGAACTATAAAATAATAATCCCCTACGAATCAGGCAAAACTGTTATTTTGCAACGGAACTGGTTGTAAAAACACCTTCTGATTAAGGACACAATAGTTTACTGCCAGCCTGCAGCCTATTGCTTTTCCCTTGGGTGCAGAAACATAGTTATATAAAGCGAGGTTGAGTGCCTAATAACGCTTTGTTCAATCATTTTGTCAGTTATCTGATGCAGTACCCTCATCTCTGGAAGGTAGAGCAGTTATTGTGCCTGACCATTAGGTACCCCTTTGGGCAATTGTATGGGACAATGAATCTCACTGTTGATTTCTACCTGTTAGTTTATACGTCAGGGAACCGTTTAGCCTAATCTTGTTCCAAATGGACAAGTTCGAATCAAGCATCAGGAATGGAAACGTTATAAATTCCATGGGAGCAACTACGATCACATAACCGACGAAGCCTACCTAGCGGAAATTTAAAGCTAAATTGTATACTGAAATAATCAATAACCAATTTCTTGTCCTGGATTAAATCATAGCCTAGCAACAGTTTTGTAGATAACTGCCAACCATCAAAATCACGTACCATGACAACCTATAAATTTTTACACTTCTGGGCACACAGCCTACCAAGGGCAGCACCTGTCGGTTAACAGTACACTTATTCTGATTGTCTGGTTGTAAACACAAATTCTTAGTGATATCATAGTACTTTAAATGCCAGCTATAATCCAGTACGGAGATTTTGCTCCCTGAATCCAGCAAGGCCAACATGGTTCGCGATTAAGATCTGTAAACACAAAAGAAAGGAGCTGTTTTGTGACTGCATTAACATTATGACGCCCCTTCGGTAGGAACATGTGTTTGCACTGGCTCGCATTTCCTTATGTCAGCCTTTCCGAAATTTCTCTCGTCTGGTTGGAGACTCGCGTACAAAATGCCCTGGCTCCCCACAACGATAACAGAGGGGTCACACTTTCATTTGGTTACCGTGTCCACCATCTCATAACTACCTGCTTCTTTGTATCAAGTTTTCTATCACCAAATGAAATCTATCTTTACTTGACACAACTCTATCAAAGTCTGTGAAAATAGTGTACATGAATAATCTTTGCGTCACATTGCTTCCAAATGTTATCACAGCTTTTGTGTCGGTGACCTGTGCCCAGATAGCGCTTCAGATCTGGTCAGTACACTTCACATACAACTCATAATGGATTTGATATTGCCTCGTAACTTGGTTCCTGAATCGACTAGATAACTTCCCCTGTATAGTCTTCTCCCCTAACTCCTTCAACGTGTCTCAGTTCCACAAAATTATACTAATCATCTTAATCAGTCAAGCCTGAGTAAAAAGGCAATTGACCTGACGAATAACGAAATGAGTAATACCAAGAATATCCACCTGGTGTTCAACTGACCGTGGAAACCTGTTTCCTGCTATGCTCAACACACAAATCGCTAATACTTTGAAACATTGGCAAAATAGGATTGGGTAATTTAGGAGATTGTTATGTTCCATTACAATATCCTCCTTCGTCATGCTGCCAGCTACTCATGTCCTTTCATTCATAAGAGAGGTTACTACATTAACCTAAAAGAAAAAGGGTTTCGCTCCATTCCCATGCATTGATTTCGAATTGCTATTGCGTAACCAAAGCCGCGTCGGATTAGCAGAGCGGTCTTGGGCACTGCAGTCATGGAATGTGTGGCTGGTCCCGGCTGAGTTTCGAGTCCTCCCTCGGGGATGGGTGAGTGTGTTTGTCCTTAAGACAATTTAGGTTAAGTAGTGTGTAAAATTAGGAACTGATGACCTTAGCAGTGCAGTCCCATAGGATTTCACGCACATTTCAACATTTTTTTGCGTAACCCAAATCTGTAAATCGCCAATAGCATAAGACTGTCCGTTACTGATATTACTGATAAAGTCTTGAATTTGGTCGTACCAGTGACTAATTATGACTCGTGCATATAAAATATGAGGCCAGGAAAGACTGCAGCACTCCCAGAAGTTAACGTTTTCCGGCACACTGGAGAGTATGAACAATAGGGGAGGAGCTTACCTCGCCAACAATGTCCGTGGTAACATGCACCGAATAGCTCTAGACCCCATTCATCCATGCTCGCACCTCCACAAACTTGGTCTTTTTTCCAGCTGATCACATATCCACAACTCAGACTGGAGTTACTCCTTTTTCAACTACAAAATCCCAAATAGGCCTCTTGCTTCCAGAGCTGACAAGTACCTAAAACACACACACACACACACACACACACAGATAGACTCCGCACAAAATACGTTGAAATTTTAACCAAACAAACTTATCAGTAGTTCTTAGCTGTAATTACAGTTTCAGACTGCACACGGACAACTATGTTTTGCTATTATTTAAAAATGGTGAGATAGGTACTGGAAGTGCAAGGTCACCAAAGAAACATCGTTCCAATAGAAGCATAAAATTTTATTCACTCAGACCAGAATTGGAGTAACTGAATTATCCTACAAATAGCAGCCAAAATCGTAAAATTGAAACCAAATATACTGAGAATAGCATAAAAACTTCTAAAAAAATGCCGTTAATGATCTGGGATCAGAGGAAAAGGTACATTACTCAAGTTCCACTATTAGTGCATTAAAATACATCCTCTTCTATGAAGTTACTTAATGGTGTAGCCAACTGCACAAAAGTGGGGATGGCATTTAGAAGAAAACAGACCATATCGTATTATAGGGATACCCCTTCCCCCTCCCCAAGAACCCTGGACCTTGCCATTGGTGGGGATGCTTGCGTGCCTCTGCGATACAGATAGCCGTACCGTAGGTGCAACCACAACGGAGGGGTATCTGTCGAGAGGCCAGACAAACGTGTGGTTCCTGAAGAAGGGCAGCAGCCTTTTCAGTAGTTGCAGGGGCAACAGTCGGGATGATTGACTGATCTGGCCTTGTAACACTAACCAAAGCAGCCTTGCTGTGCTGGTACTGCGAACGGCTTAAAGCAAGGGGAAACTACGGCCGTAGTTTTCCCCGAGGGCATGCAGCTTTACTGTATGATTAAATGATGATGGCGTCCTCTTGAGTAAGATATTCCGGAGGTAAAATAGTCCCCTATTCGGAACTCCGGGCGGGGACTACTCAGGAGGACGTCGTTATCAGGAGAAAGAAAACTGGCGTTCTAGAGATCGGAGCGTGGAATGTCAGATCTCTTAATCGGGCAGGTAGGTTAGAAAATTTAAAAAGGGAAATGGATGGGTTAAAGTTAGATATAGTGGGAATTAGTGAAGTTCGGTGGCAGGAGGAACAAGTCTTTGGTCAGGTGAATACAGGGTTATAAATACAAAATCAAATAGGGGTAATGCAGAAGTAGGTTTAATAATGATTAAAAAAATAGGAGTGCGCGTAAGCTACTACAAACAGCATAGCGAACGCATTATTGTGGCCAAGATAAACACGAAGCCCATGCCTACTACAGTAGTACAAGTTTATATGCCAACTAGCTCTGCAGACGACGAAGAAATTGAAGAAATGTATGATGATATAACAGAAATTATTCAGATAGTGAAGGGAGACGAAAATTTAACAGTCATGGGTGACTGGACTTCGGTAGTAGGAAAAGGGAGAGAAGGGAACGTAATAGGTGAATAAGGATTGGGGCTGTGAAATGTAAGAGGAAGCCGCCTGACAGAATTTTGCACAGAGCACAACTTAATAATAGCTAACACTTGGTTCAAGAATCATAAAAGAAGGTTTTATACATGGAAGAAGCCTGGAGATACTGCCAGGTTTCAGATAGCTTACATAATGATAAGACTGAGATTTTGGAACAAGGTTTTAAATTGTAAGACATTTACAGGGACAGATGTGGACTCTGATCACAATCTACTGGTTGTGAACTGTAGAATAAAACTGAAGAAACTGCAAAAAGGTGGGAATTTAAGGAGATGGGACCTGGATAAACTGAAAGAACCAGAGGTTGTACAGAGTTTCAGGGAGAGCATAAGGGAACAATTGACAGGAGTGGGGGAAAGAAATACAGTAGAAGAAGAATGGGTAGATTTGAGAGATGAAGTAGTGAAGGCAGCAGAGGACCTAGTAGGTAAAAAGACGAGGGCTAGTAGAAACCCTTGGGTAAGAGAAGAAATACTGAATTTAATTGCTGAAAGGAGAAACTATAAAAAATGCAGTACATGAAGCAGGGAAAAGGGAATACAAACGTCTAAAAAACGAGATCGAGAGGAAGTGCAAAATGGCTAAGCAGGCATGGCTAGGGGACAAATGTAAGGATGTAGAGGGTTATCTCACTAGGGGTAAGATAGATAGTGCCCACAGAAAATTAAAGAGACCTTTGGAGAAAAGAGAACGACCTGTATGCATATCAAGAGCTCAGATGGGAACCCTGTTCTAAGCGAAGAGGGGAAAGCAAAAAGGTAGAGGGAGTATATAGAAGGCCTATACAAGGGCGATGTACTTGAGGACAATATTATGGAAATGGAAGAGGATGTAGATGAAGATTAAATGGGACATGTGATACTGCGTGAAGAGTTTGACAGCGCACAGAAAGACCTGAGTCAAAACAAGGTCCCAGGAGTAGACAACATTCCATTAGAACTACTGACGGCCTTGGGAGAGTCAGTCCTGACAAAACTCTACCATCTGGTGAGCAAGATGTATGAGACAGGCTAAATACCCTCAGACTTCAAGAAGCATATAATAATTCCGATCCCAAAGAAATCAGGGGCTGACAGATGAGAAAATTACCGAACAATCAGTTTAATAAATTACGGATGCAAAATACTAATGCGAATTCTCTACAGACGAATGGAAAAACTGGTAGAAGCTGACATCGGGGAAGATCACTTTGGATTACGTAGAAATATTGGAACACGTGAGGCAATACTGACCATACGACTTATATTAGAAGCTAGATTAAGAAGAGGCAAACCTACGTCTCTAGCATTTGTAGACTTAGAGAAAGCTTTTGACAATGTTGACTGGAATACTCTCTTTCAAATTCTGAAGGTGTCAGGGGTAAAATACAGGGAGTGGAAGGCTAATTACAATTTGTACAGAAACCAGATGGCTGTTATAAGAGTTGAGGGGCATGAAAGGGAAGCAGTGATTGGGAAGGGAGTGAGAAAGGGTTGTAGCCTATCTCCAATGTTATTCAATCTGTATATTGAGCATGCAGTGAAGGAAACTAAAGAAAAATTCGGAGTAGGTATTAAAATCCATGGAGAAGAAATAAAAACTTTGAGGTTCGCCGATGACATTGTAATTCTGTCAGAGACAGCAAAGGACTTGGAAGAGCAGTTGAACGGAATGGACAGTGTCTTGAAAGGAGGGTATAAGATGAATATCAACAAAATCAAAATGAGGATAATGGAATGTAGTCGAATTAAGTCGGGTGATGCTGAGAGAATTAGATTAGGAATTGAGACACTTAAAGTAGTAAAGGAGTTTTGCTATTTGGGGAGCAAAATAACTGATGATGGTCGAAGTGGAGAGGATATAAAATGTAGACTGGCAATGGCAAGTAAAGCATTGCTGAAGAAGAGAAATTTGTTAACATCGAGTATTGATTTAAGTGTCAGGAAGTCATTTCTCGAAGTATATGTATGGATCATAGCCATGTATGGAAGTGAAACATGGACGATAACTAGTTTGGACAAGGAGAGAATAGAAGCTTTCGAAATGTGGTGCTACAGAAGAATGCTGAAGATTAAAAGGGTAGATCATATAATTAATGAGGAGGTATTGAATAGGATTGGGGAGAAGAGAAGTTTGTGTTACAACTTGACAAGAAGAAGGTATCATCATGTTCTGAAGCATCAAGGGATCACCAATTTAGTACTGGAGGGCAGCGTGGAGGGTAAAAATCGTAGAGGGAGACGAAGAGATGAATAAGCTAAACAGATTCAGAAGGACGTAGGTTGCAGTAGGTACTGGGAGATGAAGAAGCTTGTACAGGATAGAGTAGCACGGAGAGCTGCATCAAACCAGTCTCAGACCACAACATCAACAGGGATACCCCATTTTGTCTTTCCAAGGTAAAGTATCATGAATGGTCTTGGTCCTTTCGAACACATCAATAACTTTGGTGTCCGAGGAAGGAAATTTCGGAAGAAGCTCAGTTAACTATGCTAGGCTCCCTTACGTCCTCCACAATTTGCCTGATTAAGATATTCTGTAAAGGTTTCACTGTAAATGACCATGCCATCCAAATAATTTGTAGAAAACGAAACTTTTTTTCTCTCAAGGTGGATTACAATTTCGGGGGGGGGGGGGGGGGGTTAATACTGTTGCTGTTGCCATAGAGGCTGCATAATGTGATGTGGAAGGCCTCAAGACTCTTTCCTCTAACAACTAATTTCGCTTTTAGTATACACACGATATCCTTTTGTGTCATTACCTCATTCCACTATCTGCCTTTATTCAGGTGTTCATCAAAATATCTTCTCAAATTTCCTGTCGTAATTGGAAACGGTTTTGGAGTGAAGACTTCATTTTTAAGACTTTAATAAATCCCTTTAGACCTATATTTGGTGAGGAAAGCCTTGTCAAAATCTTCGTATGTTTAACATATATCCATCATATCGGTTGCCCAGAGGGCTCTGTTTGTTTGGATATTTCCTGAGACATGGCTTATCTTCTGCTGCTCAGCCCAAAACTTGGGGACTACGTCCCTAAATCCACAAATCAATACTACTGGGTTAACCGTCAGTGCATCTAGCGAAAACATATGGAATCGACGATGATTTGGTGCCACTGTTGTTCTTGAAATGAGACCAGAAACTCTTCCAGAGATCTAGAGCAAGCGACTACAGATTCTGTCTCATAGATTTTCCACTGCGAAAATTCAGAGCCTTTTTTTGCATGTACTCCTTGCCATTGTTCTTTAATTGGGTTGAAATTAGTAAATCGTCAACAGAAAGTAGCTCAACAGCCTCCTTGAGGCTCTTGTTAACGTAATGAATTAATTATTTCTCTGACCTTTAGCTCCATTATCTGGCTGAACTGAAAAATTTTCTTGCCGTTCTTGAAACATTTGTTCCATAAGCTTACCACATGCTGTAGATTATCCCTGTAATGCTTTTGATAATTAGTCTATAATCGTTTCCACTTCCTGATGATTAGTCTGCAAGTCCTGAAATCCTAGATTAACTTTTGAGAACTTCAGCGGAAATTATTCTTGTACTTTACGAAGCTGAAATACCTTGTTAGAAATTTCCGACTGATTCTGTACAATTGTATTCACTTCAGTTAGAACATTTTAGAAATCTTGCTGCAACGACAATTCCGAGTGCTGGGTACCTACATTGTTTATAGTTGTACTCAAATTAGTTACTGTCGATGACAAAAATCTTTATTTAATCAATATTTCAATCATGGTATCTACAACAATTTGATTTCATGCTGCAAGTTGTTTCATTTCGTGTACCTCCCTAGCAGGCTAAACCTTGGGTTTCGTTCGCATTTCATTTTGAAATACTATCTAGTGTTTACTTTAACCTATTAAGATACCCTGTTTCGGTAAAATTATTCTACCGGGGCCTCTACAGCTCTTCATTATATCTAGCACTACTCAGTCAACATGAAACAAATTCCAACATAAATATTAAATTTCAGTAATGTTATAACAATACATAATACTAATGTAACATAGTGTAACACTCATCTGTGATTTACGTGTCCTGTCACAATGGCCATTTAAACAATATGAATTACACCCCTTCTCTGAGTTTTAGTTAAGGAACTGACTCTAAGTTCATTATTAAAATATTTTTTTTAGTTAGTATTATGATTGCTATTCTCAGTCATCATGTGCAAGTATTACTTTATTTAGTTATTGTTTTATTTAGCTGTAACTATGCAAAATAATGTACGATCACCTAAAATTGATAGTGTATTTACTCTCACTCGTAGAACGTCCGGAGCCTGTACTAGCGCCATTACAGATTTCAATTGAATGATGGATGTCATAGCCAATACGTACATTTCTACAGAAGAATAACGGGCTGTAAATTCCAGTGATGAAGATTCGCCAGGAAAAATCAAGAAGCTAATGTCCGAAAAATCTATGCTAATATTCAATGTATACCCTCAGGTCAGTCTTTTGGATGAGTAAAAAGTGCTATGAACCATAAACTTCTGTTGTTCTATTTTCTTGATGTTATTACGTTTCCTTAAATCTCGATTTTATTTGTGTCGAAAAATTAACTTTGAATGAATACTTGCCAAAATAGCAGCCAACAACGGTACAAACTGATGCTAACCAATATACACGTCTCCGAAACATAGTAAGCGACAATCGCTGGAAACGTTCATTACACGATTTGCTTAACGCACACTTACGAGATAATAGGAGACGAACAGAGATTGATAGACTGGGAAGAACATCGGTCATTTGTTTTCAAAGGCTCGATTCCGGCATTGGCATATCGCACTCGCCAACTCCAAAAACTTATTCTTGACAGCAAGATGAGGATTCTGAATGTGGTCCAGAGATAGAATATTTGACCAGTAATCGAAACTTCCTTGATTTCTGGTTCGGGTTCCATAGAAGTGCGGACTGAGCCTAACCTCCCACCAAACCTTTGCATGGTTTCAAAGTTACCTGACGGTCCTTCCACCAGTGTTTCGTGAAAATAGTTAAATACGCACGGAACCAGGTCCTACTGAAAGGCTAGTTGTCGCCTAAACATCCTCGAGCTGTGCGGCATAAAACATTCCCCTCATCAGACACGACTTAGCGGTCCTCCAACTTCACTGATGCTCTTTAGTAGAGGCACAACGTTTCACCTATTTCAGTTCCAATGACTTGCACTTACTCACCCCTACATGTATCTTCCTCACTTTCATTGCCAAACATTCGGTTTAGGCTGTAAGCAACATATCCCTCACATACGCTTAACCTTACATTGAAAAGCAGCTATCCTCACCGTCCATCTAACTATACGCCACATACGCCTCGGTTGCGCGAGCACACAGATGAGAGCCTGATTATGAGTCTCTACCTGAAACTTCAAACTTCACCAAAGCGCTTAAAATGGCCATGACCTCTTGTTCGTGCAATGAGTACATATCTTCCAGTGGCGAAAAATGCCGAGGGACATACGCTACCGGTCTTCTCCATCCTGGGTTTTCATGTAGCAAAATGACTGCCACTGCTGACGTCGACTCACCAGCCTAGACAACGAACTCCCTTTCAGAAACTGCCACCGCACGTACAGCCTCATTTTCCAGAGCTGTATTCAGCCATTTAAAACACGCCTGCTGCGAGGGACCCCTCTCAAACTTACTTCCCTCTTCCTGCAACTCGTTAAGAGAAGCTGCTAATTCCGCAAAATTGGGAGAGAACTTATGGGAGGAATTTGCCATGCCTACAAATTGTGCGACCGTTCCTCAGTTCCTAGATGGAAGGTAGGTATGGATTGCTTCTTCGAGTTTGTCACTACTGATGCCCGAAAAATATCCTACATGACACGAACAGGGTTCTGTGGCGATGTATATTTGACGTTGGAGGGTTTTATCGTAAGTCCGGCCTTCCTCTGACGCTTAAATACTTCATTAATATGTCCTACGTGTTCTTGAAAATCCCGGCTAAACGTGACTAAATCATCCAAATCAACGTAAATAAATTTCAGATCACAGAAACATCATCCAAAATACATGACAACAATGCTGCCCCATTTGACAGGCTGAACGGAATCAGATTGTACTCGTACAGGTTCCAGTCGATCGCAAATGTGGTTATTGGCTTAAATTGTTCCCATAACGGCAGCTGAAAATACACCTGGTTCCAATTAAATGCTTTATATACCTTAGCTTTCTGATACTACGCAAAGCAAAACTACAAATCCCCAAAAGGCTTGAATGCAGTACTATTCCCTTATTAAGCACAAGATAATCAGCTAACAGCCAAACGCTGCTCTGCAATTTTAGGCCTGAGAAACTAGAAAACGTTACCGGTGACTTACTTAGGTGGTCTAGTGTTACCATCCCTGAACATTTCAACCTCTGCCCCCTTTAATTATTTCATGGGTGGCTAAGGCAGCCGATATAGACAATATCTCACATGAATGTTACCACTCATTTCTATTTTACACTAGCCACTCTCAACCCGAGCTAGCTGGTTAGCAAAACCATATTTAAATTCCCGGCGTACTTCCTCTCACTAATAACACTGTAAATGACTTCATCGTCTTAATTTGGAAACGGATCTTGTGATGGAGTCAATGGTATTAATCATCGTGTGTCGTTAAATCTTATATGTTCACAAAATTCTAAGGTGGAGTGTAAGTCAAAATGAAAGAAAAAAATTCTTATCAAGCAATTTAAGACATACTGCCTATTGGCTTCCGTCTCGGGTTCTTCGGCCGACGTTCATCTAATGATTTTTCTGACGTTTCGCCAGCACGAGTGGCTGGCATTGTCAAAGCTTCACCCTCCATTGCCGGTGGTGAACTGGAGGCGAGCTCGCGGCCGCAGACTATATGTACCTGGCGCGCCAACGTCCGAGGGCTTCTCCACGGTCATTTCCGGTGCGGTTCTCCTCTTGCTACCTGCGACGGTCGTTCGCTGCAGTACGGGAAGCCAGGATCCGTTTACCTTAAGGCTTTCCTCCTTCTTGTTGAAACTGTTCGCGTGTTTTTGGATTTCTACAGCTTCTCTGAACAAGCGCGTGTGATAGTGCTTCTCTACAGCCAGAACTTCCGTGTCGGCGAATTTTATTGCGTGGTCGGTCTCATTCAGTGCGTGCTCTGCCACGGCCGATTTCTCCACCTGCCCCAACCTGCAATGTCGCTTATGCTCTTTGATCCTGGTGTTAATGGATCGTCCAGTCATTCCGACATAAACTTTTCCGCATGTGCAAGGTATACGGTATATTCCCGACATTGCAAGTGGGTCTCTTTTCTCCTTCGCCGATCTAAGACACTCTTTGATCTTCCTTGTCGGTTTGAAAATCGTCTTTACGCCGTGTTTGCGCAATATACGGCCGATTCTGTCCGTCACTCTGGGAATGTATGGCAGAAAGGCCGTACCCGACATTTCTTTTTCTGGTTCCTTACTTCGCCGAGTGTTTGGCTCTGTTACACTTCTAATGTAATTTGTGGAGTACCCATTGCTCCTCAGAACAGTTTCCAGGTGTTGCATTTCTCGTTTGAGGTGTTGAGGCTCACATATTCGTCCTGCTCTCTTTACGAGCGTACTAATCATGCCTCTTTTCTGGCTCGGGTGGTGGTTTGACAGTTTGTGCAGGTATCGGTCCGTGTGTGTCGGTTTTCGATACACGCTGTGTCCCAGGTTTTCGCCGTCCCTTGTGACCAGCACATCTAGAAATGGCAGTTTCTTGTCCTTTTCTACTTCCATGGTAAATGTTATGTTGGCATGGAGGCTGTTCAAGTGTCTCAGGAATTCACCGAGCTGTTCTTCACCATGGCTCCACACCACGAAAGTATCATCGACGTACCTGTACCACACCTTAGGTTTGCAAGTCGCCGAGTCCAGTGCCTGTGCTTCGAATTGTTCCATGAAGAAGTTCGCCACCACTGGACTGAGAGGACTACCCATGGCGACGCCTTCCAGCTGTTCGTAGAAATCGCCATTCCACGTGAAATAGCTCGTGGTGAGACATGCATGGAAGAGCTTTTTGATGTCTTGCGGGAACATGGAACCGATGTGCTGCAGAGCGTCGCTGAGTGGCACTTTCGTAAATAACGAAACAACATCAAAACTGACCAGGATGTCGTTTGGCGCAAGTTTCAGTTTCTTCAGCTTCTCAATGAAGTGTCCTGAGTCCTTAATGTATGTGTCGGTCTTTCCCACGTGTGGCTGGAGCAGAGAGGCCAAGTGTTTCGCCAGTTTATACGTTGGTGAGCCAGGAGCGCTAACGATCGGTCTCAGTGGAACGTTATTCTTATGGATCTTGGGTAATCCATACAGCCGAGGTGGTAGGGCTTCTGTGTTGCGCAGGTTTCTCTGTATGTCCGCCGGCAGAGAAGACGCCTTGATTAATCGATTCGTATTCCGAGTGATACGCTGCGTCGGATCTGCGCTTAGTTTTCGGTACGTCGTCGGATCTAATAGGTCTCGGATCTTTTGCTCATAATCTTCGGTCTTCATTACGACGGTCGCATTCCCCTTATCGGCAGGCAGTACCATGCATGTCTCACCACGAGCTATTTCACGTGGAATGGCGATTTCTACGAACAGCTGGAAGGCGTCGCCATGGGTAGTCCTCTCAGTCCAGTGGTGGCGAACTTCTTCATGGAACAATTCGAAGCACAGGCACTGGACTCGGCGACTTGCAAACCTAAGGTGTGGTACAGGTACGTCGATGATACTTTCGTGGTGTGGAGCCATGGTGAAGAACAGCTCGGTGAATTCCTGAGACACTTGAACAGCCTCCATGCCAACATAACATTTACCATGGAAGTAGAAAAGGACAAGAAACTGCCATTTCTAGATGTGCTGGTCACAAGGGACGGCGAAAACCTGGGACACAGCGTGTATCGAAAACCGACACACACGGACCGATACCTGCACAAACTGTCAAACCACCACCCGAGCCAGAAAAGAGGCATGATTAGTACGCTCGTAAAGAGAGCAGGACGAATATGTGAGCCTCAACACCTCAAACGAGAAATGCAACACCTGGAAACTGTTCTGAGGAGCAATGGGTACTCCACAAATTACATTAGAAGTGTAACAGAGCCAAACACTCGGCGAAGTAAGGAACCAGAAAAAGAAATGTCGGGTACGGCCTTTCTGCCATACATTCCCAGAGTGACGGACAGAATCGGCCGTATATTGCGCAAACACGGCGTAAAGACGATTTTCAAACCGACAAGGAAGATCAAAGAGTGTCTTAGATCGGCGAAGGAGAAAAGAGACCCACTTGCAATGTCGGGAATATACCGTATACCTTGCACATGCGGAAAAGTTTATGTCGGAATGACTGGACGATCCATTAACACCAGGATCAAAGAGCATAAGCGACATTGCAGGTTGGGGCAGGTGGAGAAATCGGCCGTGGCAGAGCACGCACTGAATGAGACCGACCACGCAATAAAATTCGCCGACACGGAAGTTCTGGCTGTAGAGAAGCACTATCACACGCGCTTGTTCAGAGAAGCTGTAGAAATCCAAAAACACGCGAACAGTTTCAACAAGAAGGAGGAAAGCCTTAAGGTAAACGGATCCTGGCTTCCCGTACTGCAGCGAACGACCGTCGCAGGTAGCAAGAGGAGAACCGCACCGGAAATGACCGTGGAGAAGCCCTCGGACGTTGGCGCGCCAGGTACATATAGTCTGCGGCCGCGAGCTCGCCTCCAGTTCACCACCGGCAATGGAGGGTGAAGCTTTGACAATGCCAGCCACTCGTGCTGGCGAAACGTCAGAAAAATCATTAGATGAACGTCGGCCGAAGAACCCGAGACGGAAGCCAATAGGCAGTATGTCAACAAGTGGCCACGAAAGCCTCATCAATTTTCTAAGCAATTTAAGGGCTGACACCACGCTGTAAACAAGGTCCACCTCCAGAATCATTGGTCCTACGATCCTTCTGTCAACATGACCTAAAACGGGCTTGTAAATTTGTCATTGGGAAAGCTTGAAAGGGGACGGTCCTATTAGCCATGATGGTTTTGGGGTAGTTTTGGACATAAACTTGAATTAAGCTGCGAATTTGATAAAGGTACTAAACCTCTGTAATATTATATTCTTTGGTCAGAGAGCACATGGCTTTATCTTATAAATTAAAAAAGTTTCAATGAAGGAATTTGTATACAGGAGAGTTATTAAGAAAGGTTTTGCCAACTTGTCTAGGGGTGAGAACTTTATGAAATGTATATTGTTGCCATGGCTTTATGAGGCATAGTTAAATTTGGAGTCTTTGTTCCCATTTATCAGTCGTTAAGACTAGCTCCCTCTTTTCATTTACTTTCATGCACACTCGCATTACACTCTGCGCTTAGTGTACTGAGAGGCGTTTATGAGAACTGGTAAGATACCGTCTTGCATTGGATATTGCAAATATGGCAAATGAAATTAGAATCTGACGGCCACATAATTATGCAACAGTTTGCAGAGCACACGAGTGTTCTTTGAGTACAGTTTTGCCAGTAAATTTAATTACAATCAGACCGCATCTCCACTGTAACGCACAGTGATTTTCAGAGTGTTTTTGCGAAAATATCAGTATCAATTATGAGGCTTAATACCAATAACAGATTTCAGAAAAGTGCTATCTTGTGAATTTTCAAACAATTTTATCAGAAAGTTAGCTATGTTAATTTCTATGTTCATTTGCTTTGTAATTACAATAACAGTTCTGGCACGGTTATTATTTGCAAGACTAAGAAACAGATTAGCTTCATTCAGGGCCCACATTTTAATCTGTCATTTGTTTTTCAGTCAGATAGCATATCTAATTTTCATAGAACACGGATTGCTTTCTTTCAAGTGTACTGTAGCGAGTAGTGTGTGGTCCTCACATTTCCGGTAAAAATTGAATTTTAACACAGTTGTGTTGTCCTGGACTGAGATTTACGTATTTCGATATCAAAATACGTTTTACATATTTCTCAGATACCAACCGGACACAAATACAAGTTTAAGAACTACAATAACTTTTCAACCTCATGTCGAACCTACCTACTTAAATTGCCCACCTAGCACCTTCCTTCTTCCCTAGTCGGGATCCAAACTTAGAAACGTCTT
This sequence comes from Schistocerca cancellata, assembly GCF_023864275.1. Classification (NCBI taxonomy): domain Eukaryota; kingdom Metazoa; phylum Arthropoda; class Insecta; order Orthoptera; family Acrididae; genus Schistocerca; species Schistocerca cancellata. Next base: position 472,660,378 of record NC_064628.1, on the reverse strand, counting down.
CAAGTGTGTTACATAAAGACTCTCTTATACATGTAAAGTAACCACCTATATCCACCTCGAACAAGCAGGATCTTTATTAATCTTAATGTATGCAAGAGGGACCCTGGTTGCAGGTGTCACAGATATCCTATTATAAACTAGTGGGAGCACCCTCGTTTTCTGGCATCATCTGCTAGTATGTTTCTGCTTGTCAGGATAGTTCCTGGCCAGATGACTTGTACAGTTATATGCGTAACACCATACATCCTCCCCCTTATATTTCCTACCTGAAAACTATTTACCCTTCTGTTGTACCAATTCTACGTTATTTTCCTTGGAAACTGCACATGCGTCAGGAGCCGTCAAAATATACATATTTAAAAAAATACTTGCTTGGGTATTAAACAAGATTCACATCCTGTTATCAGGGCACACACTTTTTAAGATGTTATTAACAATCGAAGACATACATCGAGCAGTTATTTTTTATTCTGCTAACATAATCATTTAGTGACTCGTGAGAATTGTGTACCTCAAGGTACGAGGTGCATTCAAGTTCTAAGGCATCCGATTTTTTTTCTAATTAACTACTCACCCGAAATCGATGAAACTGGCGTTACGTAATCGCCCTGCAGACGTACACATTTTTGACAACGCTGACGCCATGATTCATGGCAGCGGCGAAGGCTCCTATAGGAATCTGTTTTGACCACTGGAAAATCGCTGAGGCAATAGCAGCACGGCTGGTGAATGTGCGGCGACGGAGAGTGTCTTTCATTGTTGGAAAAAGCCAAAAGTCACTAGGAGACAGGTCATGTGAGTAGGGAACATGAGGAATCACTTCAAAGTTGTTATCACGAAGAAACTGTTGCGTAACGTTAGCTCGATGTGCGGGTGCGTTGTCTTGGTGAAACAGAACACGCGCAGCCCTTCCCAGACGGTTTGTTGCAGTGCAGGAAGGAATTTGTTCTTCAAAACATTTTCGTAGGATGCACCTGTTACCGTAGTGCTCTTTGGAACGCAATGGGTAAGGATTACGCCCTCGCTGTCCCAGAACATGGACACCATCATTTTTTCAGCACTGGCGGTTACCCGAAATTTTTTCGGTGGCGGTGAATGTGTGTGCTTCCATTGAGGTGACTGGCGCTTTGTTTCTGGATTGAAAAATGGCATCCACGTCTCATCCATTGTCACAACCGACGAAAAGAAAGTCCCATTCAAGCTGTCGTTGCGCGTCAACATTGCTTGGCAACATGCCACACGGGCAGCCATGTGGTCGTCCGTCAGCATTCGTGGCACCCACCTGGATGACACTTTTCGCATTTTCAGGTCGTCATGCAGGATTGCGTGCACAGAACCCACAAAAATGCCAACTCTGGAGGTGATCTGTTCAACAGTCATTCAGCGATCCCCCAAAACAATTCTTCCATTTTCTCGATTATGTCGTCAGACCGGCTAGTGCGAGCCTGAGGTTGTTTCGGTTTGTGGTCACACGATGTTCTGCCTTCATTAAACTGTCGCACCCACGAACGAACCTTTGACACATCCATAACTCCATCACCATATGTCTCCTTCTACTGTCGATGAATTTCAATTGGTTTCACACCGCGCAAATTCAGAAAACGAATGATTGCACGCTGTTCAAGTAAGGAAAACGTCGCCATTTTAAGTATTTAAAACAGTTCTCATTCTCGCCGCTAGCGGTAAAATTACTTCTGCCGTATGGTGCTGCCTTCTCTGGGACGTATTGACAATGAAAGCGGCCTCATTTTAAAGCAATGCGCATGTTTCTATCTCTTTCCAGTCTGGAGAAAAAAAATCGGAGGCCTTAGAACTTGAATGCACCTTGTACAATCCACCAATCAGCTCAGGGCACGCTCTACCAGAGCGGTGTCGGATGCAAGTAAGTTCAAGAAAATATGCATATGTTAGATTTCCCTTCATGACTTCCCATAACAGCCGTTCTAAACGGCCAGAAACGATTGTAACCAACAACAGATAAAATATAGAATCCTTCAATCCCACATATCCATGATATTGTAACTCTAGAAACAACTATAATGTGTGTTTGATACCCTTGCCTCCTTTAACTAATAGGACCCCACCTTCATCAACAATCCTGATAAGGATTTAGGTGGCTTGGTAAAGAATTCCATTTACCCCCACATTTTCTAGCTCAACTTCATAATACCTTTTAATATGGAAACGATCGGAAATGTTACCTTACAGTGCCTAGTTTAGATCTTTCAAGCATTTCTCTTGACTTTGCAGTGGAGAGATAGATTTGTAAAATTGATCTACATCCTGACTTTGCAACCATACTGAAACAGAACAGTAACAGAGTAGTGTTTGTCACACCAAAATACTGAAATACTAAACTATCCTGTTTATTACTCACAGCAGGCCACACTCATAACCATGGTGTGCTACAGGTCTGTCGCAAGAGGGAGTGGTAGGACATGACTGAGCTGTGAGTGGTTTGCCACAATTACAATTTTTATCCGGCAGATTCTCAAAATTCGACAGATTATTTTGAAACATTTTAAATTTGCCTTATTCAGTGTAGTCTCTTTAACAGTTCAATAATGAGGAGAGTCACAATATGATATCACGAAAAGAAGAAGAGACCAAAATACACAGAATAAGCAATCATTGCATCCCTGGCGTCAAAAAATTATTTAAAATACAAAATCAACAGATTCACTGAATTTTTCTACAAGTTCTTGGACCATAAAAATTGCCCAACGGTATTCAACAAACATACACTTAGCGAAACTCTTTGAAAATCAACCAAGGTCGAATTCGGCAAAGAATGTAGTGTTTAACAGAACAAGATTCAAGAAGAACAGTAAGTAATCTTACATATAAGTTAGTTCAAAAGTTGTACGTACGGCCTGGCCCCTAAAGCTACTTTAATAAGTGGAACATCTTACGCGACGTGTCAGATATGAAACCACTTCTTCGTACAGCAGCTGGACAAGAAATTTAAAAAATCTTAAAGTAAATTAAAATGAGTATTTGGAGTGGCTTCACTAGATCACATAAAATTAAAGAAATAATCTTCTCACAGAATTGAGTGAGAAGGTAATCGGCCAAGAGAAGTAGACAGTAAAGGAACTATACTACATGTATGTTGAGAGGCACCCACATGCCTTGCTCATACTGTGGCATCAAACAGTCAGGCCTGCAAGATGAGTGGTCTGCCAAGTGAGTGGATTCATTCTTAGTTATCGAGTAATATTAGCTCTAGTACTCTCACTTAAGTTACAAGTTATCCTCCTATATGATTACTACGCAACGGAAACGCATATCTGACTATCAGTGATTTACAGAACTCTGACTGTACACTACGCACTGGCAGTACAACATTTTCTTTTTGTCTTTTATTTGATGGCTTTTATTAACACGTGGCCATCCCACTGAATATGAATGGCGCACACATTATAAATTCGGGACATTATGACAACATACAATTTGAAGGAATAGTCTACCAATCTCTTTCTTTTCACTATCTGATTTATTCCGATAAATTCCCTAACCTAAACACACAAATTCTATAACCTACAACAATAACATATGAGAAATTCCGCCCAGTGGGCATGGCTTTACATTAGTGAATCTCTATATTATGGTCTCGTAATTTATTTAACGCTACAGTGCACTTTCTGGGTAGGTTGGTGGATCTTTTATTTTACCTCACACTTCGATTCTCACAATCATCATCACGAAACTTTCCTCCAGACCGAGCGGTACAGAAGGAACAAGCATAACCCACTAATCTTTTGAAACTACTTCGATACACACCCATGGAAACCACACATACCCAAATTACATGACATACACCACACAACAATATGAAATACTACACAGAGAATGGTTACAACATTATCACTTTCAGCTTTCCCACTTCAATTAATATTGATCCCAGTTACACACGACACTGCCCCACTTTGTAATTCTACTTTCCTACTGTGAACTCTGGAGATAAATGCACGTCTTCCTGTGCAATGCAAGCCATGTGGCATTGCTGGATAGACGGCCGACTCACCTTTCTTGTCTCTCAGAGTTTGAATCTAGCGTCACACGTAAAGTAATATTAATGTATTCATCACACACGTGAGTCCTCAACTGATACCATGGACGAGTACTTCTCTTTATCCTTTGTCTCATACACAGATTGAGACTCACACAGTACACACCACGTGGAAGTACTCGTCTCTAATTTCAAGTCCTGCACACGCCATTTCTTAAATATTTCAACTTATGGTACACACGCTATCTCTTAAATATTTCAACTTATTGTACACACGCTAGTGATTCAGCTTAACTTAAGCACACGGTAGTATTTCAACTTATTGCTACACGTGGTTTCTTTGTGACCGTTGGTCACTTCCGAAGATTACTACAATCCCATTAATATTACCTGCCTGACATTTAATTCTCCCCACAAAAGTTTCTGAAATAGAGAAATTATTATTTCAAACTACTCTTAAATATTCCACATGCATACCATGCCTCCACTCTTTCGTCATTACGGAGCACATCTAAAACAGGTGTTAACAGCACAGGATCCAGCGGCAGAGTGCCTAAAACATGGCCGTTCTCGAGGTCCTCTCCACCTCTGCTGAAGTGGGGGAGCACCTTACTACCCTATTGGTCAGCCACATTTCAGGCGCTTAAAGCTCAGGTAAATTTCATCTCTTTGGTCCCACCAAAGGTGGCCAAAGGATCGACTCAAAGATGATCATATATTCACATTCACTATCTGTGGTTAGCAGACGACCATACATTCATTCATTTCAAAAGATCTCACCAAACTGGATGTAGGGATTTATTTTGTGGGAGTGCACATGTGATAAATTAAATAAATAAATTGTCATTCTTCCCCACACTGGTATCCAGCTTCGCTGTATTAATTGAAATTGAGTTATTTTACAAAAAAAAAGTGTTGTTCTGACAAAAATACTGAAGTATGTTGTACCTATATTCAATGTCGGGCGGTACTGTACCCTTTCAATGTTGCCACTAAATTTGTGCACGTGCCGAGATAACAAGCACAAAATTTGTTTAGTGTGCCGAATGCTACGGCACTACTGCACTGACTGAATGTATCTTGCGTAGAGGCATCATTGTTCCATATCCAATCTCTGTAACACACAATAAATAGAGATGAGCTTAGTAAGGGCAACAAACGTTGCACGTAGAAATCACTCCGTTCTTCTCTATTTTACACACTGCTTATAACAGTTGGGATAGAGGTAACCACCACTTTTCACCGAAGGCTAGAATACATCTGTCTCATCACACACTCACACGGTCTAAGTCGCTGTCTCCAATGTGGCGGACCACAACCGCTCGGTTAGCCCATTTTTCATAGCACAAGCCGACTCCACCAAGCCGCCTAGGTGTACAGTTAAATCGTTACTGCCAGCTTCTCGGGTGGTGTCCCCAGGTTTCTTCTTGATTTTTGTCATTGGGGTTCCACCATCCCCTGCCACTCTCGGCAGCTGGTTTCTCTCGTCGTGTGTTGTCGTGCCCCCTGCAGAAGGGCCTTCAAGAAGACGTTTACCAGTGACCGCAGCGCCGCCAGCGCAATTTTTGAATAGCTGTGGCTCAGTGACGTCCAATGAAGGCACGAAGTCCCTGTGTAGAGTCTGGGAGACGGGCACCATGCCATCAGACTTTCTAGAAAATAATATCTCACAATTCCAATCATACCAAGAGCATAGAAGCGGCTGAAATACCGCACAATCTGCAGAACAGCTCATGCATCCATTTCGGTGGAAATAATAATGTACAGAAGAATGGGAAAGAGCATTGAGTATCGTTTAGATGATGATCAGTTTGGTTTTAGGAAAGGTAAAAGCACAAGAGGGGCCATCATAGCGTTGCATTTGATAACAGTATTGCATTTGGTAATAGAAGCAAGACTGAAGAAAAACGAAAAAAAGTTCATAGAATTTCTCGACCTGAAAAAGCGTTCGAAAATGTAAAATGCTGCAAGATGTTCGAAAATCTGAGAAAAAATAGGAGTAAGCTACAGGGAATGATGGTTAATGTTCAATATTTACAAGAGCGTTGAGGGAACAGTAAGAGGGCGAAACGAAGAGCGAAGTGCTGGGATTGAAAAGGACGTAAGACAGGGATTCAGTCTACTGTTCAATCTATACATATGGAAATGAAAGAAAGGTTCAAGAGTGGAGTAAATATTCAAGGTGAAAGGATATCAGTTTTACGATTCGCTGAACTACATCCTTCGAAACGGCGATTTAACCATTCTACTAGATCGTGTAGGGTGGCATCAAGATTTGTTTCTTATGGGTTGATTCGCGCATGTACTGCACATTTGGAGTCGAAGACACTTTCTCACCGAAATTCAGAGTGCTCTTCTGCAACCAATGTAAATTACACTTCAGTTAATCGTCGTGTCTCTCACTATATTCAGTTTTTACTGTGTAAGAACCCAATACAACGAGGAAAATGTTCACGGCGGTTGTCCAAAACCTGATATTTACGCAATTTCTAAAGATATTTGAAGACAGTGATAAACAGGTTGTAGTGATTCGAAAATTTCAACTTAAATTACTTAATCTTGATGTTAGATTTGCTAGAAGCAAGAACAGTTTTTGAATTTCTGGTAGTTATTAAACCCACCACATTTTAATTATAGTTAATAGTATCTACTTGTTGATTGACGTAACCGCATATCCAGAGAAGAAGATCGGCTAAACATTTCATGTAAGTCAACTGTAGTAAGGGAAGTGTGAAGTTCACAATCCAGTTTTGCACCGCTTCCCTTGTCGCCGAAATCGTTAGAAGGTACCGCAAGGTCCATTTGTCTTACATTTATTGCTTCGTTGTCAGTTGTTGTTGTTGTGGTCTTCAGTCCTGAGACTGGTTTGATGCAGCTCTCCGTGCTACTCTATCCTGTGCAAGCTTCTTCATCTCCCAGTACCTACTGCAATCTACATTCTTCTGAATCTGCTTGGTGTATTCATCTCTTGGTCTCCCTCTACAATTTTTACCCCCCAAGCTGCCGCCCTCCAATACTAATTTGGTGATCCCTTGATGCCTCAGAAGATGTCCTACCAACCGAGGCCTTCTTCTAGTCAAGTTGTGCCACAAACTTCTCTTCTCCCCAATCCTATGCAATACTTCCTCATTAGTTATGTGATCTACCCATGTAATCTTCAGCATTCATCTGTACAACCACATTTCGAAAGCTTCTATTCTCTTCTTTTCTGAGCTATTTATCGTCTATGTTTCACTTCCATACACTCCATACAAATACTTTCAGAAACGACTTCCTGACACTCGATGTTAACAAATTTCTCTTCTTCAGAAAAGCTTTCCTTGCCATTGTCAGTCTACATTTTACATCCTGTTTACTTCGACAGCGTCAGTTTTTTTGCTTCCCAAATAGCAAAACTCCTTTACTACTTTAAGTGTCTCATTTTCTAATCTAATTCCCTCAGCATCACCCGACTTAATTCGACTACATTCCATTATCCTCGTTTTGCTTTTGTTGATGTTCATCTTATATACTTCTTTCAAGACACTATCCATTCCGTTCAACTGCTCTTCCAAGTCCTTTGCTGTCTCTGACAGAATTACAATTTCATCGGCGAACCTCAAAGTTTTTATTTCTTCTCCATGGAATTTAATACCTACTCCGAATTTGTCTTTTGTTTCCTTCACTGCTTGCACATTATAGAGATTGAGTAACATCGGGGAGAGGCTACAACCCTGTCTCACTCCCTTCCCAACCACTGCTTCCCTCGACTCTTATAACTGCCATCTGGCTTCTGTACAAATTGTAAATAACTTTTCGCTCCCTGTGTTTTACCACTGCCACCTTCAGAATTTGTCAGTATACGACAGATATATGCCGAGAATATGTTACCTGATAGGAATTTGTAGTAAAACACTTACAGTCCATTGAAAGGAATTAATATGTCGAGGGTACTGAAATAGATGTTAAAATTTTGGGCAGGCAGGGAAAGAACTTATAAGCCAAACTCTGCGTATCGTTATTGTAAAATGATTTTTTGACCGAAATTCCTAACTCACTAGTAAATCTAGTAAATCTAGAATTGTCATGTTATCGTTTTCATGATGGACTGTTACACTTTTGTCAAACACCCTCACAAAGTTGTGAACTGTGTCGCTTCCTCCGTGACAATATTTAATTGCACCCAGACGGATTTTCTGTCACAGTCTACAGAGTACGTTCTTATTGGTACAAACCATTTAAGGTCATCCTAGATTTCCTATAGGTTGTTTGCGTCCTGTGGATGAGATAACGTCTTTGATCTAATCATGGAGTGACTGTGACGCAGTAAAGTAAGTGACTTCTTGTTTCTTTATTAATACATGCCATCTGTTGTATTATTTGTAAATATAGCTTAGCAGTTTCTTTATTGCTATGTTTCATCAGTAATACTATTCTTTATTTATTTACTTTTTAACTGAAGGAAAGTTGCTGATGGGAGTATTTCAGCACACTGTAAGGGCAGTGCTAATAATAAACGTCATTGTGACAGAATAAGGATAGAAAATATAGTCAGTCTAATTTACATTTTTCGTCAGGAATAGCTCACACTTGAAAAGCTTCTAAATATTTTTTTTATAAGACATTGATACCCGTGGTCTAGGGGTAGCATCTTTCATTCATAATCAAAACGTCTTCGGCCCCGGGTTCGATCCCCGCCACTGCCTAAATTTTGATAAATAATCAGCATTGGCGGCCGAAGATGCAGTAGGCAATGGAAACCACTGTATTAAAGACACGTAACGTGTATCCGCAGGACATGAGGCCTGTAATTGAAGAAGTGTCATGATCTCTCCATTGGCAAAAGATTCCGAAATAGTCACCCATTCGGATCTCCGGGAGGGGACTGCCAAGGGGGAGGTTACATGAGAAAAGATTGAATAATCAACGAAAGGATAACGTTCTACGAGTCGGGGCGTGGAATGTCAGAAGCTTGAACGTGGTAGGGAAACTAGAAAATCTGAAAAGGGAAATGCAAAGGCTCAATCTAGATATAGTAGGGGTCAGTGAAGTGAAGTGGAAGGAAGACAAGGATTTCTGGTCAGATGAGTATCGGGTAATATCAACAGCAGCAGAAAATGGTATAATGGGTGTAGGATTAGTTATGAATAGGGAGGTAGGGCAGAGGGTGTGTTACTGTGAACAGTTCAGTGACTGGGTTGTTCTAATCAGAATCGACAGCAGACCAACACCGACAACGATAGTTCAGGTATACATGTCGACGTCGCAAGCTGAAGATCAACAGATAGAGATAGTATATGAGGATATTGAAACGGTAATGCAGTATGTAAAGGGGGACGAAAATCTAATAGTCATGGGTGACTGGAATGCAGTTGTAGGGGAAGGAGTAGAAGAAAAGGTTACAGGAGAATATGGGCTTGGGACAAGGAATGAAAGAGAAGAAAGACTAATTGAGTTCTGTAACAAGTTTCAGCTAGTAGTAGCGAATACCCTGTTCAAGAATCACAAGAGGAGGAGGTATACTTGGAAAAGGCCGGGAGATACGGGAAGATTTCGATTAGATCACATCATGGTCAGACAGAGATTCCGAAATCAGATACTGGATTGTAAGGCGTACCCAGGAGCAGATATAGACTCAGATCACAATATAGTAGTGATGAAGAGTAGGCTGAAGTTCAAGACATTAGTCAGGAAGAATCAATACGCAAAGAAGTGGGATACGGAAGTATTAAGGAATGACGAGGTACGTTTGAAGTTCTCTAACACTATAGTTACAGCAGTAAGGAATAGCGCAGTAGGCAGTACAGTTGAAGAGGAATGGACATCCCTAAAAAGGACCATCACAGAAGTTGGGAAGGATAACATAGGTACAAAGAAGGTAGCTGCGAAGAAACCAAGGGTAACAGAAGAAATACTTCAGTCGATTGATGAAAGGAGGAAGTACAAACATGTTCCGGGAAAATCAGGAATACAGAAATACAAGTCGCTGAGGAATGAAATAAATAGGAAGTGCAGGGAAGCTAAGACGAAATGGCTGCAGGAAAAATGTGAAGACATCGAAAAAGATACGATTGTCGGAAGGACAGACTCAGCATACAGGAAAGTCAAAACAACCTTTGGTGACATTAAAAGCAACGGTGGTAACATTAAGAGTGCAACGGGAATTCCACTGTTAAATGCAGAGGAGAGAGCAGATAGGTGGAAAGAATACAATGAAAGCCTCTATAAGGGTGAAGATTTGTCTGATGTGATAGAAGAAGAAACAGGAGTCGGTTTAGAAGAGATAGGGGATCCAGTATTAGAATCGGAATTTAAAAGAGATTTGGAAGACTTACGGTCAAATAACGCTGAAGGGATGGATAACATTCCATCAGAATTTCTAAAATCATTGGGGGAAGTGGCAACAAAACGACTATTCACGTTGGTGTGTAGAATATATGAGTCTGGCGATATACCATCTGACTTTCGGAAAAGCATCATCCACACAATTCCGAAGACGGCAAGAGCTGACAAGTGCGAGAATTATCGCACAATCAGCTTAACAGCTCATGCATCGAAGCTGCTTACAAGAATAATATACAGAAGAATGGAAAAGAAAATTGAGAATGCGCTAGGTGACGATCAGTTCGGCTTTAGGGAAAGTAAAGGGACGAGAGAGGAAATTCTGACGTTACGGCTAATAATGGTAGCAAGGCTAAAGAAAAATCAAGACACTTTCATAGGATTTGTCGACCTGGAAAAAGCGTTCGACAATATAAAATGGTGCAAGCTGTTCGAGATTCTGAAAAAAAGTAGGGGTAGGCTGTAGGGAGAGACGGGTCATATACAATATGTACAACAACCAAGAGGGAATAATAAGAGTGGACCATCAAGAACGAAGTGCTCGTATTAAGACGGGTGTAAGACAAGGCTGTAGCCTTTCGCCCCAACTCTTCAATCTGTACGTCGAGGAAGCAATGATGGAAATAAAAGAAAGGTTCAGGAGTGGAATTAAAATACAATGTGAAAGGATATCAATGATACGATTCGCTGATGACATTGCTATCCTGAGTGAAAGTGAAGAAGAATTAAATGATCTGCTGAACGGAATGAATAGTCTAATGAGTACACAGTAAGGTTTGAGAGTAAATCTGAGAAAGACGAAGGTAATGAGAAGTAGTAGAAATGAGAACAGCGAGAAACTTAACATCAGGATTGATGGTCACGAAGTCAATGAAGTTAAGGAATTCTGCTACCTAGGCAGTAAAATAACCAATGACGGACGGAGCAAGGAGGACATCAAAAGCAGACTCGCTATGGCAAAAAGGCATTTCTGGCCAAGAGAAGTCTACTAATATCAAATACCGGCCTTAATTTGAGGAAGAAATTTCTGAGGATGTACGTCTGGAATACAGCATTGTATGGTAGTGAAACATGGACTGTGGGAAAACCGGAACAGAAGAGAATCTAAGCATTTGAGATGTGGTGCTATAGACGAATGTTCAAAATTAGGAGGACTGATAAGGTAAGGAATGAGGAGGTTCTACGCAGAATCGGAGAGGAAAGGAATATGTGGAAAACACTGATAAGGAGAAGGGACAGGATGATAGGACATCTGCTAAGACATGAGGCAATGACTTCCATGGTACTAGAGGGAGCTGTAGAGGGCAAAAACTGTAGAGGAAGACAGAGATTGGAATACGTCAAGCAAATAATTGAGGACGTAGGTTGCAAGTGCTACTCTGAGATGAAGAGGTTAGCACAGGGAAGGTTCGTGGCGGGCCGCATCAAACCAATCAGTGGACTGAAGACCAAAAAAAAAAAGAGATTGTTTTTCTCTCGTGTTCCGCCGTGGTAAGCCCATTTTAAATATTTCTCCGCATATTCATTACATGCGGCGCAGTATCATATGGAATCTCTATGTCCTCGTAAGTACTCAGTCGCACGCTATGGATCATGTTAAGTGGTAACGGAACAGTGTCTCAAACGAAAGAATTCAGGTAGCGAATTCTCCTCCGACGCACCGTATTTTGCTCCCCCGTTCTCTCGTGCTGCCATACTGTTAAGGAAGCCCTTAATAAGCGGCCATCAACGCCAGGTCTGGGAGGGCTAATGCCCGTGAGGAGCCTTGTTTCGCGTTTCGCAACGGAACTGGCGGGGCATCTGGAGCGGTAATGAGACACGGCCTACCCCAGTGGATCGCTCTTAAGACGCGGCGCAAGCTTTATTGAAAAAGTTGCCCCGCAAAATATTACAGCCAGCTGGCTTGCTCGCCCTAAGTGGAACGGCTAAACGACGACGGTTCACGCAGCTGGCATTAACGGTCTCGTATTTCCACCGCCAACCCGGCCAACGGAGTTTGCCCGAATATCGTGACTGCAGCAGTGCGAAGGAAGTTATTTCGAGAGCTGCTCGCAATTGCGACCGATAACAGGCCTACTCTGACTTATGCATCATCGCAACGCCGAATTACCGATATTATCTTGTTCTTCATTCTTAGTAGTAGTAGCAGTAATGGTAGTACAATGTACGTGCATTCCTACAGTGACCAATTTTGAGTTGTAATACTATCGCTTTCTTAAATTTTCTTGTGGAATAAACAGACATATAACATAAAAAGAGGAAAGTAAGTTATATTTCTTTCTTTTAAGTGTTGTTTATTTTGTACCTCAAAATTTTATGAGACCGTAAACTTTGCAGCGTTTTTCTATAATTTACTGCAGTGTAGTGTATGTTTCTTCTTATATCCGCCAGTAATGTGGTGTGATTCTTTGATATGTTGTGGTATGGGGTTTCGACTACTTGCTAGAGCATGGATTTTCCTTCATCTAGGATTCTTGCCTATTTTCTGCCGTTTCAGCAGCTTACGATATAGGAGTATCAATCAACTGAGCGTACCACCAGTTTTCGATCTTTGGCTAACTATAGTATCTGAAAAGCCACATTAAAAAGAAAAGGAGTGAGAGAGACCAAATGCACGAGACTCTGAACTACATAATAAACAGATATTCAGAAATGAGATATGCGATTGCAAGGTGTATCCAGCAACAAATTTACGCCCAGACCACAATTTAGTAATGAAGGATTGATTTATATAGAAAATACAATGTGGAAATCAGTGAGATACTGCAGTACTGAGGAATAACGATGTACGTTTGGATTTCTCTAAGTCTGTAGATAGTACGAATAGAGTACCACAATATGCACTTCAGCTGAAGAGGTACGAACCTCCAAAAATGTTTTTCACAGGGACAACAGTAGATAAAAGGGAAAAAAATGGTGCAAATGGCTCTGAGCACTATGGGACTTAACAGCTATGGTCATCAGTCCCCTAGAACTTAGAACTACTTAAACCTAACTAACCTAGGGACATCACACAACACCCAAGCATCACGAGGCAGAGAAAATCCCTGACCCCGCCGGGAATCGAACCCGGGAACCCGGGCGTGGGAAGCGAGAACGCTACCGCACGACCACGAGCTGCGGCCGATAAAAGGAAATGTAGTGTCTTGCTACACTTAGCAGATACACATGGCTCCGACTGACAATGTATTTAAATTACTTTGTTGACCTTATACACCTACGTGTAAACTACTACTTCTTTATTTTTGTTATTTATATGCTTGCAGGTTCGACTTCTCTAGACAGAATAATGGCACTTGTTGATAAAGACTACTTGTTAGAAATTTATATGAATTTCGTTATATAGTTGCTTATTGCCTCGTTGCTTGTAACCCAACCTGTATTTATTTTTAATAGTGTGCTCCTTAATACAATGGATCTCCAGATTACGCCCTGTCAGTCAAACTGTGATCAAATGGTTTCAGCATTAATATACTCGGTTTCTAATAACGTCTACACTACTCTTCCATAACACTTATTATTAAGCTAAACCGCATTCCGTCTATCCATCTGAAGGATTAAAGATATTTTGCTTTTGTACTTTCCGTAATAGTCATCATTCTAACTCTCCGTCTGTCCAAGGACATCACTCGTCGCGTTAATTATTCACGAAGCCACAGTGTTAAAATATTTTCCATATATATACTTTCAAAAATATTCACCATTCCTGGAATTTTTTACTTCCACAAAGCCTTTACATTAGTTTACTTATCAGAACATACCAGTAACAGTGCCATTTGGTTACAGCTCTTCGTAGTGATGTGTAAGGTACTGTTGCCAAATGTAAACTAATAACACCTTTAACATCAATATTTTGGTTTCTTTTTGTAACTTCAGTTTGTCTTATTATTACCATGGCGTGGTGAAAAGTGATACCTCCGAATTTTTTCTCTGAAAACGCTTAAGGCTTTTTAAATAAAACTAACTTTATTAAAATTCTACACGCTTAATATTCCTTTCTGCACATTTATTTTTCTATCTAGTTACCATGTAATGAACACATTTCTCGCAACGTGAAATCAGTTTACTGATACCGTCGCTGTAGAATGTTTGAATTTGTTGACGGAGCCACAACCTCACCTCTACTTGCACCGCTTCATCACTATCAAAGAGAAGTGCTCGATTGTGTTCCTTAAGTTTTGGAAACGGAAGGAATTTGGATGGGGCCAAGTCGGGATTGTGCGGAGGATGATCAATGACAGTGAATCCAGGGCCCCACATTTTTGCAGATATTTTAGAGCACATGTGTGGTCTGGCATTATCGTTCTGAAGGCGAGGGCTCTCCATTTGGTGACAAACTCTATGAATCCGTGCTCATAGATTTGGTCTCGCATTCGATGCACTCGTGTGGACACAATTTTCGGTTCCGCAGTTCCGCAATGATGGCCCGTAGACGCTCTCGTGATATGCCATATTTACTGAGAGCCTTGTATGCGTTATCTGACGATTTTCTTCGATGAGTTCATCAACCACATTCCAATGTGTCTCTTAACTTACATAGTTTATGGTGGCGCTTTTATGTATCAGTTAGAAATGCACCACACCTTGAATATCGAAGGACACTGAGCGTGTCTTTGCCTGATGGTGGCATGGTCTTGCACTTTCAAGGACGTCGGTGATCCTTCGTGGGGGAACTCCAATGATGGTCTCTTGTTTTTGGGTTCAAAATGATGAGCCCAGTTTTCACCACCTATCACAATATTGATAAGGAATCCATCACCCTCGCGCTCAAAGCACAAAAGAAACGGTTGACGGGTGTCCTCTGTTTCAAGTCATGTGTAAGCTTTCGATTCACCCACGGTGCACACAGTTTCAAGTACCGCAGTTTTGCAATGCTGGCTTGTACACGCTCCTATTATATGCCACACTTACCCGATAACTGTGCGTATGTTATCCGGCGATTTTCTGTGATGATTTAATCAACTCAGTTCCGGTGAGTCTCGTCGGTTGACGTACGCGATTGTCCACTCCGAGCTCTGTCACACACGTTGAGGTTAGGAGTGCTATTTCCTTTATTATGACCACAGCCAACAAACCATCGCACTTTATTGATGTCGATACAATCATGACGGTATACGGCATTCATTCAAGTGTTTAAACTTAATTAGCTACTACTGTAAAATGATTAACATACGTATATGACGCACAGGATGATCCAGCTGCCGTTACCCAGTGGTTTTGCGCAGCCCTAAACGCATTCATATACCGCGAGCAAAATTTTCATATTCTCTCACTCGTTAAGGGCAAACTGTTAGTCAAACAGAAAAATGAACATGATATTACTGCAGAATATTTAGCATAGTTAAGTTTTGTACTGGGACACATTTCCTCTAGACGTTGTATTTTTCGAATTATTGAAGAAAAACTTATAGAGGTGGCCCTCAAACGCTTTCTTTTTGAACTACTCCTAACGCCTGCCTCCCAGCGAAAATACATCCCAGTACAGAATGTAGCTACGATAATTTTCCTTCAAAAGTGTCCTCTTCATTTTTTTCTGTAGCTTAACAGTTTGCATGTAGTCAGCAAGAGAGTATGAATACCTTGATTGTTGTTTCTGTAGGCTTTGCGGGTTGTGTAAAACCCATTACAAAGTGAAGCAGAATCTTCCAGTATTGCATAGTTTACCGTATGTCGTGGAGGGTGAATAATTGGCAGTGGTACATCCTGAAATCTCTACCACTATGGAGGGTAACAGCGAAGGTAAGATGGATGACAGAAGAAATATCTCCGTTGATTGTCGAAAGAAGAGAGTACAAAAATACTCAGTAAAAGATATAGCAGTATATCACTTAACATAAAACTACACTGGTACACAAAACATAAAGACGAAAGTGAATTTGGCTCGAAGTGTCGCTATCAAGTGAGACAGCTCAATGAAACTAGCACTGTATGTAGAAAAAAGTGATAAATGTAGTACAGACGGTAACTGAAAGGAATACGCAATGACAGAAATTGAAATGAAGTCATCGCAATATAGGATGATTCCCTGGACATTACAAAAAGTGGAAAGTGGTCCTTATTAGGTAGCATGTTCACGATGGATCGTAATACCCGCTCTGCAGTGTGATTCTGTGCTATCCACAAGGTTGATACGGAGTTCTCGTGGTAGCGCGTTCCACTCCTACATTAGCTCGGTTAATAGATACCGGCTGGCGTTGGTTCATGTGGACTTGCTGCCTCACGTCTCTCCAACACATCCCACGTAATAGGCTTCAAGGCACGGTCACGGTCAAATCAGTCCATTCGCTCCATATCCTCTGGTTCCAAGAGCTGCTCGACCTGTGCTGTTCGATGCAAGCAGGGAACGAGCATGCACCAACATATGGCGACAGGTGGTGTTACAGGAAAGTTTCTACCAGAATTGCTCCGAACCCTAATTAATAACCCATTATTCAAATTAGACATTCAAGTCAATTCAAGTTACAAGTCACGTATGAAAATAGGCATGTAACTGAAACGAACGTGAATGATTCTGATTTTAAGTAGTGCTTTATTTCATTTCTTCAGCGTGTCCCCCCCCCCCCCCAAAAAAAAAGCATAGAGAAATTTTGGAGACAGTTTCATTAGTACAAAGAAAGAAAGGAAGTCCTAGTAAAGAACGACTCTAAGGTCCAAACCTTAAGAGATATGGACACTTGTTCGTCTTCATCTTCGATACTATGAAACACATCTTATTGTAATGTGAGCTCTTTCATTTTCATATTTAGTTAGAAGGTAATATGGACCGAAACAAGAAAAAGCTTCTACTCTAAATTGTATACCTTCAGTTGAAGAGACGTGTTTCACTCTAGCGAAGATAACCAAGTGTTCATAGCTCTTAAAGCAGTGGTTCCCAACCTGGGAGCAAAACGAAATTTTCTGAGGAGTAAAAACTAAACGATTTGATTCATGTTTCAGTAACGAAACTAAATTATTTTCAAAAGATGATAACTATTATCAATGTTTTCTGAGATTCTAATATTGATTATATAAGTTATCAACAATTACGAGGGTTATTCGTAAAGTAATGAACGATCGGTCACGAAATGGAAAATACAATGAAAATCTGATGAAGCTTTGCACAGATGCGTTGGGCACTGTCTAGTACGCCCGTCGATTGCATCATGTCGCTCTTTTCAGTTCTGAGCTCACAGTGAGAATGTAAAAATGGCCAAGTATGAGAGCCTGGCGAAAGATTTCTCCTGAAGATATGCAATCCACATAACATAACTGTCATGCGGTTCGTTCTACACGACAATTCTCGGCTGCACTCTGCAGGGGCAATGAAGATGTTCCTGCAGCGTTTTCGGTGGGAGGCGTTTGATCTCCCACAATACAGCCCGTAAATGGCTACCTCTAAGGTTCATCTCTGCTCAGATGAACCGCTGGCTATGAAGACAATTTTTTGACACAGACAACGAGCTGCAGTCCAGAGTAGAATATTGTCGTAAAGCACCGGCAGCTGTCTTGTACAACGAAGGACTTGAAAAGTTGGTACAACGCTACGACAGATGTATAAAGCGGAGCGGCAACTGTGTAGAGAAGTAGCTGGAAGGTGTCGCTAACCGTTGCAAATAAAACAGTTTTGATTTTCTGTGTGGTTTCCATTTCTTAATTTCCGAATAGCCCTCGTACATCATCTCATTCAGAAGCATTAATACAGTGGAGGTCACAGGTTCTTCACATAACTCATCCACTACACACGTATGTTGTGCCCTACCCCATACATTGCTGATGATGAAAGTGAGAAATATACGTAACGAGTGTTAAACATCCAGAGAAAATGTCTTCTCAAAGTTGGAGATAGTGCATTAAGAGAGCATTAAGAGCCTTACGTCTTCCAATTTTCGACAATTAATAAGTAAGGAGCGCAGCAAGCAAGAGCCACAATGGAGAGAAGTACTGCAGGGGAACTATGTTTTGTAACAAGTGAGTACACTCACTGTCGATAGTTAGCTTTCTTATCAAAGAAGGAGACGTGGGTAGCACTTGCGAAGCTCCACGTATTCCTTCGTCGTTCATTCCAATACTCACACAAACACAAACTAAATAACATTCATATTTTATCAATTTGTAAGTAAAAGAGTTCCACGAAATTGCTTCATTCTGTAGTTTAAATAGGTGCTCAAATATGTGATAATGAGGGGGAGGGAGTGCTACTGTTGGCAGAAGAGGGGTGCTAGCTAATGTCTAATTGTACTCAGAGGTATTCAGAGGTACTCAGAGGCCTGAGAAAGGTTGAAAACCACTGTCTTAAGGTATGAGCTTTAGACGCCATATTCAGTACACACTTTTTTCTTGTTTTTGTAAATACTTCCTCTTCCCAGAATATGGAAACCAAAGACCTTGCAGTAGAAGAGGTATTTTCATAGTATCTAAGATGAACAAGTGCTCATGTCTCTTAAGGCATGGATTTGCATGTATTAACGGATAGTCATCGAGTGAAACAGAAGTGATTTCTGGCGTTCTCCAAGGTAGTTTTATAAACCCATTACTGTTCCTTATCTATATAAATGATTTGGGAGGCAATTTGAGCCGCAGTCTTAGGTTCTTTGCAGATGACGCTGTCGTTTATCGACTAATAGTCATCAGAAGGTCAAAACAAACTGCAAAACTATTTAGGAAAGATATCTGAATGGTGCGAAAATTGGCAGTTGACCCTGAATCACGAAAAGTGTGAGGTCATTTACATCAGTGCAAAAAGGAATTCGTTAAACTTTGGTTGCACGATAAACAGTCAAATGTAAATGACGTAAATTCAACTAAATACCTAGGAATTACAATTAAGAACAACTTAAATTGGAAGCAACACATATAAAATGTCGTGGAAAGGCTAACCAAAGACTGCGTTTTATTGGCAGGACACTTAGGAAATGAAACAGATCTACTAAGGGTATTTCCTACACTACGCCTGTCCGTCCTCTTTTAGAATATTGCTATGCGTTGTGGGATCTTTACCAGATAGTGGTGAAAGCTGTGTGTAATTTTTCTGAGAGCTGAGTCCGCTGGCTGACTATGAGAACGGGAGGTCCACAGCAATAAAATAGTGGGTCATAAAACTGATATTCGTTAAAAACTGAGTCCCTGCCAGTTATGCACTGGGAGTGGGCGCTCTTTGGAACAGTGTTCAGCGCCCCGGTGACAGCGACAGCAGGGGAAAAGAGGTCGAACTAGCCAGTCGTAAACTCGCGTTGTGAGAATCACTGTAAAAAGTTCATTCCACAAAGACAGGGATCTTAGAAATCTGTAAGAGGATGGGAAGGAATGAAGCACGCAGAGTGAGAGGAACATGTTGGACTCAAAGGATGTCAGCACTAATTAATGAGTAAATTTTGGGTTAGGGAGCTCAGAATTGGTTCGCAAAAATTCTTTTCAAAGCGGACATGAAAATCTGCCTGTGTCTGCATGTAGTTGCTCTCTTTGGTCGAATCGTGAAACAAATAGCATTTTGGGAGGGAATTCTGTTTCTTGCCCATTCTAGTGCGTAAATAGAATATGGGTTACTGGTTAATCATAGCAGATTCTTAAGAGGGTATTTTTATGAATTTTTTCATTGTGTGGGTCTATGAAGGTCCACAGCGATTTTCAAACGAGAACCCGGTGCTGGAAGAACCAGCAATATTTTGAGGAGTACATATAAATCAATAGTTTCCTGTGTATATAGGTCCACATCCACAGCAAATTTTTATTACAGGGACGTCATTAACCTGTGTAGGCTGTCTTTATGTTTGATATAAAGACTTTACCGTATGATTTTTGCTTGTAGCTCATATCGCTCCCTAGAGAACTTTGAAGCTACACAGATGTTAATTTCGTATGTTCAGTGATAAGACGGTATCCTCATGCGTGCCATTTCTGGCTGGAGCAGCGTCAGCCACACTTATGTTGGCACGGTAACACAGACCTGCATGTGGATTCATGTTTACCATTTTACAGGCTGGATTCACATCTGTATAGCCTCAAAATTCCCTAAAGGGCGAAATTAGCTAAGAGCGAAAACTCTTGAAATAAAATGTTTATTTGAAAAATAAAAACATCATATGCTGGACAATGACTGCCTTGAATAACAAACAGACACTTGGTGGTAGAGCTCTAGGGTAGGGAGTTTCATCTTACAACTCCAGATAGGAAAAACATCACATTCATCTGCATTTATAGCAAACAAAGCTTTAGCTGATGGTCGTCTTTGGACTGTTTCACAGCTGATCTCAGACGCTGGGGCCAAACTTATAGCTTTCAGCTGCCACTGCAGCCATTGCCATCAATTAAAATGGTTGAAGCGTGTGAAGCACTTGTGCCTGATGTGACGTGACGAAGCGGACACTACATCATTTGTCTGAAGTGAATTAATTGACGCACTCACGAAGTTGAACGCCACATGTGCTTATGAAAGGGGACCTGTTTTCATATGTGCTTTACTGGCTGTATCCTTCACTCTTTAGCTGATTCCGCAAAACGTTGGATGTTTACGTGTACGTAACTAACTTTCCATCAGTATTATCATTTTCTTTACTATTCCACCCACTTTGGTCAATGTTTTTCCGTGTATATTTATTGTAATCTATAGTTTTATTGCATGAATGAAACCATTTCTCATTACATGGTACCTATATTTAAAGTTTTACCTGGCCGCTCCAGGTCAAATTCAGATGTGCAGTACCATCCGTTGCGTGACTTTGTCTTATCACTCAACAGCATTCTCTGGGGAGCGGACTGTTAACTCGCCGGCCGGAGTGGCCGAGCGGTTAAAGGCGCTACAGTCTGGAACCGCACGACCGCTACGGTCGCAGGTTCGAATCCCGCCTCGGGCATGGATGTGTGTGATGTCCTTAGGTTAGTTAGGTTTAAGTAGTTCTAAGTTCTACGGGACTTATGACCACAGCAGTTGAGTCCCATAGTGCTCAGAGCCATTTGAACCATTTTTTTTTTTTACTGTTAACTGCCCATGTCACCGTGTTCAGTTCTTGAAAGCGTCAAACGGTTATCCTTGAAACTCAATTTAAATCTCACATTGGTAGCATGTAATGTACACAGGTACACTGTCCAACATGGTCATTTTGATGGTCGAGATGTTATGATGAGGGGACACTTCAATTTGCATGGATGTACTCACCTCTAAACTTTTGAATTTGCCACATTAGTCGGTCAACGTTATCTTTACACTGTACTCTTTGATCATAGGAATCTTTCTAGGCCATAACTGTATCCTTATGGGGGACAATGCGTGACTGCATCGAACTGCGAAGTTGGAGGAGCTCTTGGAACGAGAGGATATTTAGCAAATGCCCTGCCCTGCCCTTTCTTCTGACTTAAATCCCATCGACCACATATAGGAGGTATTGGGGAGATGTAGTGTACCGCTTCCACACGCACCAGCCAATAGATGTCAGCTGCGCTAGCGGAGGAATGGAACGACATAAAACAAGGACTCCTTACCGACCTTGTGACCACAATGTGATCACTCTGCAGAGCGTCTGTGGTGATCACACACCCTATTAAGATCCACGTCAGGCATTTTGTAATGTCCAGGGCACCACCATGAATCTCGATGACTTCAGGGTACATATAATCTTTGAATAATAGGGTCATTTCTGTTCGTCTCATTGCGTATTTTTATATGCCAACCTGTACTATAATGTAGTAGTTGTGTCTATGTATGGCTTAAGTTACATCGATCCGTGTTCCTTAGCGGTGGCAAAATATGCAAAAGCTACTTCCCTCCTCAACTCCTGCAAGATTGCAGCAAACCTTAGCACATATTGCGGATGCAAAAATATTCACAGTGGTACAGCCTGAATTCTATTTCATTATAAAAGGCAACTGCGAATAAACCTTGGGTAACAGAATAAATGCTTCAGTAGATCAACGAAAGAAGAAACTACATATATGCTCAATAGAAGACAGTAGAACAGGAAAGTGTCAAAAAAGAAATGGTCAGTCGAATCGTAGATTCAACATACCGAAAAGTTAAAACGCGAATCTGTGAATTTAATGGCAAAAGCATCAACATAAATTATGCAGTGGGATATCTTCCGTTAAATGCAGTAATGTCGTGTGACTAGGGCCTCCCGTCGGGTAGACCGTTCGCCGGGCGCAAGTCTTCCGATTTGACGCCACTTCGGTGACTTGCGCGTCGATGAGGTGAAAGGATGATGACTAGGACAACTCAACACCCAGTCCATGAGCGGAGAAAATCATCGACCCAGCCGGGAATCGAACCCGGGCCTTTAGAATTGACGTTCTGTCGCGCTAAACAAGCAGCTACCGGTGGGGAACTTAAACGCAGTGATAGGGTGGATAGGTGGAAAGACAATTTCGACGACTTGTTCGATGACGCGAATGCGGAAAAAGTGGGATACAACATGCAGCATATAGGAAATCCTGTATTGCAGTTCAACAGGGATACCGACGCTATTTGAGGAGCTAATTGATTGACAAATAACTGATCGAAGAGATAGGGATATGCTGACCTAGCACCACCGGACTCCGTGGTCATCCTTACCATATCGAGATGACGCCAACGGCAAAGAACGACATTGTGTTGGGTCGATCTCCATTGGCCAGTGTCAGCCAGAGCTTCGCTTGTTCTATCGGTTTATTTTCCATGCATAGAAGGTACTCGTTAGACTGTACATTCCATTAAGCATGTAATGTAATGTAACTCTAATGAATTGCCTGTTTTACATCTCAGAGAAGTGGCCTACAATAATCGCCCATTATATAAAAATTCCCTTGAGCCTGACACCGTCTTTCCATCTTATCAACGTAAAGAATGACATTGTGTTGGGTCGATCTCCATTGGCCAGTGTCAGCCAGAGCTTCGTTTGTTATATCGGTTTATTTTCCATGCATACAAGGTACTCGTTAGACTGTACATTCCATTAAGCATGTAATGTAATGTAACTCTAATGAATTGCCTGTTTTACATCTCAGAGAAGTGACCTACAATAACGCCCATTATATAAAAATTTCCGTGAGCCTGACACCGTCTTTCCATCTTATCAACGTCTTTATCAAAGTGCACATTTTAGTTTCTGAGCGACATACGTTTCCAGTGAAAAACTTAAGGTTACTGTTTCAAATGTGTTTATTTTTATCTTCAGTCAACACTGTGTTTGTTACGCTACGTTGTGTTTATTAGCTAAGATCTTGGTAACGAAGTAAAATGAAATGATCGTAAGCAATTATAGGACGAGCGACCCATGATGGGTTTGTTCACCTTCCTGATGCTAGACTTTCCATTTGACGCCACTTGAGCGACTTGCGCGTCGATGAAGGTGGTATTAAATTATTAGGAGTGCACAAAAACACAGTCCGCGAGTGAAGAAAATCTCTGATCCAGTCGCAAATCAAAGACAGTACCCAGGATCTAGAGGTAGTGACCTCAAGCTGCGTACCTAATAAGCAACAGTCTTTATTTGAGAAATGCATGGCATAATGTAGTCTCGCAATAAATAAGAATTACAATACAGCACTGTATTATGTATTTCTCCACGTAAAGGGTGCAAAAATTTTATTTGAAGGTAGCTCTTCGTCATTTTATTTTATACTTGACCTGTGATCAAGCGATCTAATAGGGACGTGTATGGTATAGTTGTGTTAGTTTGAAGATTCGTGTTCGTGTGTCGTAGATATAAACGTAAATGAAAGATTTACGTCCTCAATCGCGTCTGAAGAAGACTACCAAATCCACCGATTAGTCCCTCAGCCGTTAGGGGTAACACCCAATGGGACTCGGGGCAAGTAAGGCTAGCAACCTGCTTCCCTGGTACTTTAAATATGATGCTGGCAACAATCAGAGCAAAATGCCTCGGACCTTTGGAGGTGAAAGAGTCCCACCTCTAACTGATAAACCAGGGACTCCTAAGATACAACTTGGCAAACAAATGGTAATGAGATGGGGAGCTATTAATATCAATGGGAGCTACTCTGGGAAGAAGGTAGAGCTGGCAGAGGCTGCAAGTAAGATGGGGCTGGACGTTTTAGCTGTTAGTGACATTCGGGTAAGGGGTGAGAAAGAAGAGGAAGTGGGAGAATACCGGTCAGGAATCAAAGCAGGAATAGCACAATGGGGAATAGGGGTTTACATAAGGAAAGTAATGGAACCCAGCGTAGTTGCAATAAGGTATGTAAACGAACGACTGATGTGGATAGATTTGACAGTTTCTAGCAAGAAAATTAGGATTGTGTCAGTATATTCGCATTGTGAAGGGACAAATCAAGATAAGATGGATGGTTTCTATGAGGCACTCAGTGATGTAGTTGATAGAGTAAAGGACAAGGACAGTGTTCTGCTCATGGGTGATTTTAACGCCAGGATTGGAAATCGAACAGAAGGGTATGAAAAGGTTATGGGTAAATTTGGAGAGGATATGGAGGCCAACAGGAACGGGAAACAACTCTTGGATTTCTGTGCCAGTATGGGCTTAGTAATCACAAACTCTTTTTTTAAACATAAGAACATTCAGCAGTATACTTGGGAAGGCAGGGGAACCAGATCTGTCATTGACTATATAATAACAGATCAGGAATTCAGGAAGGCAGTGAGGGACACACGTGTATTCAGGGGATTCTTTGATGACACTGATCATTATTTAATCTGCAGTGAAATTGGGATTGTGAGGCCGAAAGTGCAGGAGGTCAGGTCCATATGTAGGAGGATAAGAGTGGAGAAACTTCAGGATAAGGAAATCAGGCACAAGTACATAACAGCGATCTCAGAAAGGTACCAGTTAGTTGAATGTAGTCAATTACAGTCATTGGAAAAGGAATGGACAAGGTACAGGGACACAGTACTAGAAGAGGCTAAAGAATGTCTTGGAACAGTAGTATGTAAAAGTAGGATGAAGCAAACAGCTTGGTGGAATGATACAGTCAAGGCAGCCTGTAAAAGGAAAAAGAAGGCGTATCAAAAATGGCTACATACGAGAACCCAGGTAGACAGAGAAAGTTATGTTGAACAAAGAAACAAAGACAAACAGATAATTGCAGCATCCAAGAAGAAATCGTGGGAAGACTTTGGAGACAGGTTGGATACTGTGGGACAAGCTGCTGGAAAACCATTCTGGAGTGTAATTAGCAGTCTTCGAAATTGAGGTAAGAAGGAAATGACAAGTATTTTGGACAGGTCAGGAAAACTGCTGGTGAATCCTGTGGATGCCTTGCGCGGATGGAGGGAATATTTTGAAGAGTTGCTCAGTGTAGGTGAAACTGCGATCAGTAATGTTTCAGATTTCGAGGTAGAATGGGATAGGAATGATGATGGAAATAGCATCACATTTGAGGAAGTGGAAAAAATGCTCAGTAGATTGCAGTGCAATAAAGCGGCTGGCGTGGATGAAATTAAGTCGGAACTCATCAAATACAGTGGAATGTCAGGCCTTAAATGGCTACACAGGGTAACTGAAATGGCCTGGGAGTCGGGACAGGTTCCATCAGACTGGACAAAAGCTATAATCACACCAATCTTTAAACATGGAAACAGAAAAGATTGTAACAACTACAGAGGTATCTCTTTAATCAGCGTTGTGGGTAAAATCTTCTCAGGTATTGTTGAAAGGAAAGTGCGAGTATTAGTTGAGGACCAATTGGATGAAAATCAGTGTGGGTTTAGGCCTCTTAGAGGTTGTCAGGACCAGATCTTTAGCTTACGGCAAATAATGGAGTAGTGTTATGAGTGGAACAGGGAATTGTATCTATTCTTTATAGATCTATAAAAGGCATATGACCGGGTTCCGAGGAGGAAGTTATTGTCTGTTCTACAAGATTATGGAATAGGAGGCAAACTTTTGCAAGCAATTAAAGGTCTTTACATGGATAATCAGGCAGCAGTTAGAGTTGACGGTAAATTGAGTTCATGGTTCAGAGTAGTTTCAGGGGTAAGACAAGGCTGCAACCTGTCTCCACTGTTGTTCATATTATTTATGGATCGTATGTTGAAACCAATAGACTGGCTGGGTGAGATTAAGATATGTGAACACAAAATAAGCAGTCTTGCATATGCGGATGACTTAGTTGTGATGGCAGATTCGATTGAAAGTTTGCAAAGTAATATTTCAGAGCTAGAACAGAAATGTAAGGACTATGGTATGAAGATTAACATCTCCAAAATGAAAGTAATGTCAGTGGGAAATAAATATAAACGGATTGAGTGCCAAATAGGAGGAACAAAGTTAGAACAGGTAGACGGTTTCAAGTACTTAGGATGCATATTCTCACACGATGGCAACATAGTGAAAGAACTGGAAGCGAGGTGTAGCAAAGCTAATGCAGTGAGCGCTCAGCTACGATCTACTCTCTTCTGCAAGAAGGAAGTCAGTACCAAGACTAAGTTATCTGTGCACCGTTCAATCTTTCGATCAACTTTGTTGTATGGGAGCGAAAGCTGGGTGGATTCGGGTTACCTTATCAACAAGGTTGAGGTTACGGATATGAAAATAGCTAGGATGATTGCAGGTACTAGTAGATGGGAACAATGGCAGGAGGGTGTCCACAATGAGGAAATCAAAGAAAAACTGGGAATGATCTCTATAGATGTAGCAGTCAGGGCGAACAGGCTTAGATGGTGGGGTCATGTTACACGCATGGGAGTAGCAAGGTTACCCAAGGGACTCATAGATTCAGCAGTAGAGGGTAGGAGGAGTCGGGGCAGACCGAGGAGAAGGTACCTGGATTCGGTTAAGAATGATTTTGAAGTAATAAGTTTAACATCAGAAGAGGCACCAATGTTAGCACTGAATAGGGGATCATGGAGGAACTGAATAAGGGGGGCTATGCTCCAGACTGAACGCTGAAAGGCACAATCAGTCTTAAATGATGATGATGAGGATGATGATTAACTGAAATACAGATTGAAACATATATCATGAAAGTAGCTGATAATCGTCTTTTTAAATATTTGAATCTTAATCGTAAAACAAAACGTTGGGTAATACGGCTATTTTGTTATCATATTTGCGCTCACGAGAAACTACGAGAATAAGTAATGTACTTTATAAAAGTTTTTTCACTGTTGGCCTCTGCCATCAGCAGTGAAATAACACGCGCTGAGTCATCAGCGGAGAAGACTAATGAGTTGTGATTATTCACCGGGAATGTTAGCAGATTGGCCTTCTGCTGCATCACTATCGCACTCATTTAGTAGTCACATTAAAACAGATGCCCAGGAATGTTCGATCAACCCAAGTTTGAAGAGCGGAAACTGTATGGCATCTTTCGTCGAATAGGGCAACTGTTCTGGGGAACTCATAGTTTGAGAGGAAAAATTTGATGGAATATATTGCGAGGTGCAGAGGCAAGCTACGGTCGAACTTTCCGTTACATACTGACGTGTCAAATGCAGCAGGAAAACCTGAATTCAGCTTCGACATAGAGAAAAGGCCGTAATTTAAGTGTATCACCAATAAAGCAACTACTGCTCTTTCCAAGGCTTGACTTAAGTTTTTACAAGGTGGTAACCAAAGGTGGGATCATGTCGTTAACAGTACCTGAACATAATGATCCTCAGGTGTCTGGGAAATACCCCCGCTACTGGTCTGAAGTGTTGTGGTCACCTCAGGTAGGTGTCCAGCATAAAAACACCTGGAAACTAAACCCCCGCAACTGATATCACTCGGTAATTGGACGCGAACTGCTTGCAGGCTGGCTTTAAATTTTTCAAGGGTAGTATCTCTAAAACAAATTCGTTAGGCAGGTCGTGACAAAAGAATCATTTACTGTAATAAGATGCATCAAAAGTACTCAGCTTTGACAAGCAGAATGGTGTAGACTGATGTAAGGTAATACACCTAGACCAATGACCATCAAACTTTTTTTCTTGAGTGCTCATACTGACACTGTTAGGTGCTATGTCGGGCCGCATCGCATAGCTAGCACGGTACGCAGGGAGTCAGCGGGCAGTTAGGTAGGGTGCAAGGCGGTGTAAAGTGAGAGCTCAAATGGAAACTGAATTTTAACAAAACCATGCAAACTTACCACTTACACATTTATCGTCTACGTAATTTACAACGTATCACATTAAATATTTTAATTGAAAAAAATATTAGAGCCTACATGGTCGCTTCTGAAGGCTTACATACAGAACAATTCTTTCTTATGTAAGCGGGTAATATGGCCAGCACTATCAAAACAGGATCCCTCGTTCGTTTTTCCTGATGTCCGAGCACATTTTGCAAGGTTTACACGTCCTACTATCTGAAAAAATACCAGGCGGCTGCAGTCCGGCTTTTTGTATTTGGCCAAATATACCAGAACAGATACGGTTTGGAATAATATAAATAAATTAATTAATATGTAATGTAATAATGAGTGTCGGATGATAGCTATGAGTTTAAGAGTCAGTTACGTATGTTCTATTATACCTGCTTTCAGGGAGTCACTAACTGTTATTGGGGTAAACATCTTCGCCGCTTTTCCCGACGACTTGTGTCATCATTTTTCCATATCGGACGCTGTTTCGGCATTAGTGATCCACAGAACATATTAACAGACTGACTGAAATAAGAAGAAACTAATTTGTAGGACAACAATGGCATTACGCTAAATTACTATTCTCTGTACAAGTAAGGTAACAAGATAACATAAATAACTTATGTGAACAGGGCCCCATGCGGCTTGTGGGCCGCAGCTCGACGACTACTGATCTAGGCAGTGATCATGCAACATGCAGTGTGAGTAAAGAAACAAAGCAACGTTATCTCTTCAAGTGTTTTGCGTACAAACCAGTTAAATTGGTTTCCATTCCTCTCGAAACTCCCAAAGAGTTTCTTTCTAGATCAGGAAACTCAAGATCAAGAAACGTTTTACTAAAATGTAACGGATCAAGCTTTCCCTGTCAATCCCACAGTAATGGCTAGGTGTATTAGAACTGGTGTGACCAGTTCTTGCCAGGCAGCGGCTTTGCTGAGTGTAAAAACTGTGTACTGACCATTTTTCCCAGCCTGACCACTTTACCACACCTTTTCGTACCGATTTTATCATTAATTTGTTATAATACATAAATAAGTAGACTATATTAACTGATAACACTAACTGCAATTTTAGTGACGATCACGAATGTTTATTACAATTTTTAAATGTAACTTTTCTTTTATTCACAGCATTGTGTTTGATTTCATATTACTTGCTAAAACAAGCACTACACTTGAAGATGACTCTCTCTATAGTGTGAAAAAAAAATGGTTCAAATGGCTCTAAGCACTATGGGACTTAACATCTGAGGTCATCAGTCCCATAGACTTAACCTGACTAACCTAAGGACATCACACACATCCATGTCCGAGGCAGGAGTCGAGTCTGCGACTGTAGCAGCAGCGCGGTTCCAGACTGAAGCACCTAGAACCGCTCGTCCAAAACGGCCGGCTATAGTGTGTAATCACGTATCCATGTTACTTCCATGTGACATTTATACCATAGCAGATGTTGGGCGCTAGTTTCACACTGTCGTGAGTTGTCAGTTTTTGAGAGACAATCAATAAAATAGTCCCCAACCCGCCCACTTCCATTAACCCCGTACTAGCAGCGCTTCATACCACTCTGCCCTGATGTAGTGGGCATACCTTACTTTGTTCACTCCCAAATTTACCAACCTCAATTGAAATTAAAAAGAACTGAAGATATTACTATCTCTGCTAGTATTTTTGTTCGTTACTGAGCAAGAAAAATATACTCTTAAGGAACTTTTAACCTTGGTTGAAGTTTTTGCATTATGCTGTTACGGATTTTCTAGAAGCATATTAATATAAACTTCGGCTGGGAACATGGACACTTTATTTGAACCGTATGCGGCCTGGGGACTGCAGTTTGACGACCATTCACGTAGATTGACCTAAGACAATAGATGATTACTATCTACTCTAAATGAGTCGGCCGTTGTTGCCGAGCGGTTCTAGGCGCTTCAGTCCGGAACCGCGCCGCTACTACGGTCGCAGGTTCGAATTCTGCCTCGGCCATGAATGTGTGTGATGTCCTTAGGTTAGTTAGGTTTAAGAAGTTCTAAGTCTAGGGGACTGATGACCTCAGATATTACGTCCCATAGTGCTCAGAGCCATTTGAACCATTTGATCTAACTGAAGTTCAAGCAGTTAAAAGGCAGTCTCTCTACAGGTAAACACTTTGACTGTCACTTCGAAATCTACATGAATATTATGTAATATTTTCGACGACTGCAATGGTCGGCATTCTGGATAACTTGTACACAACGGTAAAACCATAACTCTTGATGATTTATTGTATGTTTCTATGGCAACGCCTCAGTGTTATCACAGCTTTGTAATCGGCTACTGTTTTCGCCTGCAGCCGTTAGCGCTCCGCATCTGTGTGCTGGGAACAGCGCTACAAGCTGTCAGAGATCTACTTACGCCGTGTCGAATAGAGACAGACGTATATGGACGCTTGCGGCCGGTAACCGTAACAGTTGCGATCCGTTTCGCGTTTGTGTGCTGTGTCACTCTGTGCGTCGAGTTTTAATGTGTGAAGCTGTCAGTGGAAGCATGCAGAAAAGTGTGGCTCCTAAACAGAATGGTCAGCAATCTGCTCATATTTGGAGTCATCAAACATGTGAGTTTGGGCTGTCGTTGCGCGAATATTTCGAGATGGAGAGACAATGGTGCCATTCTATCGCCTCTCACGACGGTAATCGAAAGAACTGCTAACGCTTAGAAGGGACATAAAAACACTCTTATCAAAGTTCGTAAGGAAAAATAGTATGTAGAAGAGGAAGAACATGGTTAATCGAAGCTACGGACAACTGGTACGTGGACGAAGACGAAAACATGAGTAAAATACCTGGACTCATTCCAGCAACTTGCTGATCACCACATATATGGATAATACGAGAGAAAAAAACATCCAATCATAAAAAAAACTGTGCGTTTATTATTTGTTGGCAGTAAGACTTCACTATAAACTGTTGTAGAGTCTTTGGTATTCAGTTAAAAAAATTTCTGAGCGGTAAAATTATAATGGAGAAAGCAGATATAGTAACATGGGCTTTGTCGATTTTTGAGAAACATCGTTAAACATCCAACTGAAGACATTCTTTGGCTCGACGGAACGTGGATAAACTGGAGAGACTATAGGTCAGGTGGGCATTCTGCGGTTCCCGTCTGAAAGGAACAATGAATTATTGCATTGCTTGCTGCAACCTCGTCTGGTTGTACACAAATGGAGGAAAAAATGCGACTATCACGAGAAGATGAAACACGATAATTTTCTGAAGTGGTTCAAGGGGCAGCTACTAGTAAATTTAAACCAGCTGTCTGTCGTCGTAATGGACATTGTCTCGTACCATTCGGTTGTTAAAGATAAAGCTCCGTCGATTGAAACTAGAAATGCCGACATTGTTGAATGGCTGAAACAAGGGAAGGGAAAAACCGACAGTTTAAAGCCGATGCCGATGTTTTTCCTCCGAAAGATCGCTGTCTTTCGGTATTTGTTTGATCTCGGTTATAATACATTTGTCTCAGTTTTCACTAATAACCGGGTAAGAAATTTTATATCAAATTGTCAGAGCAGTGATGCTAAAATTTTTATTTTTAATTTTTTGAAACGAATAAAAACTTTTTTATAAACTATTTAAGTATATTCATAAAATTTTTCATTGCTTTGAAACAGTGTGTTTTATTACTGAAAATGTAGAGTGCCGTCAATGATATTTCAACAACAATGCCGACAGTTAGAAACGAGCGACAAATTCGTGATGTATGTTTCGGGAAACCATTGTTGAGATGACAGTGTGAGCCTACTTTTTGTCCTGTACTACTCAGGAACAATGATACTTCCGTTTTTTGGGAGCATAGTGGAAGGTATACGCCAGGCTTGTCATTTGTACCCAAAGAATATTTATAGTTTGTAGGAAGTTCTGTGGCCTCTAAATGATTGATATTGTCTTGGAATGATACTGTTTCTGATGAAAGAATGTTTATGAAAGGATTGGACTGTAAATATTGGCAAATGGATTAATCCATTTCTGAAAACTCAACTGTTGTCAAGCAATTGTTCCTGGTAAATGGTTTATTTTGCCTACTATCTAAATTGTTTGCTTGAATTCTTTGATAGGGCGCTTTTAATTTAGTCTTCCAAAAATCAGTTGTACTCAGGTTTCTGTTAAGAAGTAACTGACTATATTTGACTACAAAATGGGTTTTTCGTTCGAAATTGTTGCAGGAATAAAGCGCTACAAATTTTATATACATGAATATTTTTGTCTGTATTTCTGTGAAATAATAGAAGAGAATGGAAATTAAAGCAACAGTAATAAATTAAAAACTTGACGAATCATTCACTGTTTATAATAAATATAGGAAGGAGCTGACCCGTTGCCAGTTTCTACATAGTATGCTTTCATTTAATTTCAGGCCTTGGAAATGGACAACATAACACGAAAAATAGTTCTCCAACGTCAGTTTTCTGCCCTTAGCATTGAGGATTCGTAATGCCGAAATAGATGTGCCACTCACGATTACAATATGATGTAGTACTTAAATCAATTATTTCAGAAACCGATAATTCTGTGCAGTTTCGACAATCAGGTAAATTGGAGAAGAAAAAAGTATGTAACAGAATACCGATTGTTTTAGCACTAATCGTCATCCCTAGTTGAAACGCCACAAAATAAAGCTTGTTTTTGAGATTCGGACAATGCGCATCCATCGTCAGTTATGACGATACGAACGTAATGACAACGACAACACAGTACTCGGTCCCTGAGCGGAGAAAATCTTCCACCAGACCTCGAATCGAATTCGGACGGGTTGGCTAAAGAGATTGACCACACGGTTCTTAACCTTCCAACATACCACTGCCAATACAATGCAATCATAATGATCTGGGAGTAGATCAAACATTATGTAACAACAAGTGACAGAAGAATCATTGCAGCAGGAATTCAAAAACTGTTTCGGGAAGCAGAGACACCAATAACGCCAGAGAAGTTGGGTAATGTTCTAAGCTGCACACACACGCAGTTGTAAGTAATGTCGAAAACATAATTACATCATTAGACAATAGCAATGAATCTTCCATGGACTATGCGCAGATAATGACAGCGTCGAGAAAAACGTTACATGTAAATACATCTACTGTTTACCATGATTCGTCTATATTTTAGTGTTTGTGTCACATACTATTGACTGAAGGGGGTCTACTGCGTTTCCACAATGAATCTCATCGTATTATTAAGGACTGGCCCTCTGCACAAGCATGACTTACTAAATACATCCTACAGTGATTGGCATGTGCCTAAGGAGTTTATACACTGAAGAGATAAAGAAACTTGTTCACCTACCTAATGTCGTGTGGAACCCCAGCAAGCACGCATTCAACATTACGGGGCATTGACTCGACTAATGTCTGAAGTAGTGCTGGAGGGAACTGACATCATGAATCCTGCAGGGCTGTCCATAAATCCGTAAGAGTACGACGGGATGGGGATCTCTTCTCAACAGCACGTTCTACATCTACATCTACATTTATACTCCGCAAGCCACCCAACGGTGTGTGGCGGAGGGCACTTTACGTGCCACTGTCATTACCTCCCTTTCCTGTTCCAGTCGCGTATGATTCGCGGGAAAAACGACGGTCTGAAAGCCTCCGTGCGCGCTCTAATCTCTCTAATTTTACATTTGTGATCTCCTCGGGAGGTATAAGTAGGGGGAAGCAATATATTCGATACCTCATCCAGAAACGCACCCTCTCGAAACCTGGACAGCAAGCTACACCGCGATGCAGAGCGCCTCTCTTGCAGAGTCTGCCACTTGAGTTTGTTAAACATCTCCGTAACGCTATCACGGTTACCAAATAACCCTGTGACGAAACGCGCCGATCTTCTCTATCTCCTCCGTCAACCCGATCTGGTACGGATCCCACAATGATGAGCAATACTCAAGTATAGGTCGAACGAGTGTTTTGTAAGCCACCTCCTTTGTTGATGGACTACATTTTCTAAGGACTCTTCCAATGAATCTCAACCTGGTACCCGCCTTACCAACAATTAATTTTATATGATCATTCCACTTCAAATCGTTCCGCACGCATACTCCCAGATATTTTACAGAAGTAACTGCTACCAGTGTTTGTTCCGCTATCATATAATCATACAATAAAGGATCCTTCTTTCTATGTATTCGCAATACATTACATTTGTCTATGTTAAGGGTCAGTTGCCACTCCCTGCACCAAGTGCCTATCCGCTGCAGATCTTCCTGCATTTCGCTACAGTTTTCTAATGCTGCAACTTCTCTGTATACTACAGCATCATCCGCGAAAAGCCGCATGGAACTTCCGACACTATCTACTAGGTCATTTATATATATTGTGAAAAGCAACGGTCCCATAACACTCCCCTGTGGCACGCCAGAGGCTACTTTAACGTCTGTAGACGTCTCTCCATTGATAACAACATGCTGTGTTCTGTTTGCTAAAAACTCTTCAATCCAGCCACACAGCTGGTCTGATATTCTGTAGGCTCTTACTTTGTTTATCAGGCGACAGTGCGGAACTGTATCGAACGCCTTCCGGAAGTCAAGAAAAATAGCATCTACCTGGGAGCCTGTATCTAATATTTTCTGGGTCTCATGAACAAATAAAGCGAGTTGGGTCTCACACGATCGCTGTTTTCGGAATCCATGTTGATTCCTACATAGTAGATTCTGGGTTTCCAAAAACGACACGATACTCGAGCAGAAAACATGTTCTAAAATTCTACAACAGATCGACGTCAGAGATATAGGTCTATAGTTTTGCGCATCTGCTCGACGACCCTTCTTGAAGACTGGGACTACCTGTGCTCTTTTCCAATCATTTGGAACCTTCCGTTCTTCTAGTGACTTGCGGTACACGGCTGTTAGAATGGGGGCAAGTTCTTTCGCGTACTGTGAGTTGCGAGGCATCCCAGATATGCTCAATAATTTCACCAACTGCGACATGGTCGCATATACAAACAGTGATCCAATACAGTCAAATGTTTTTTATTCCAGTCTTTGATCACAATATGATCCTCTAAAGAATTCATATTGTGATCAAAGACTGCACTAAAAAACATTTGATGTTCAATAATGTCTGGGGAATTTGATGGCCAGTGTTCAAACACACAAGAGTGTTCCTCGTACTACTCTGTAGCAATTCTGTACGTGTGGGGTGTCCATTGTCCCGCTGCAATAGCCCAAGTCCGTCGGAATGCACAGTGGACGTGACTGGATGCAGTTGATCTGACAGGATGCTTACGTATGTGTCGCCTGTCAGAATCGTATATAGACGTATCAGGGCCCCATATCACCACAATTTCACACGCCCCACGTCATTACAGAGCCTCCACGAGCTTGAACAGTCCTCTGAAGACATGCAGGTTCCATGGATTCATGTGGTTGTCTCCATAACCGTACACATCCATCCGGTCGATACAATTTGAAACGAGACTTGTACGACCAGGCAACATGTTTCCAGTCATCAACAGTCCAATTTCGGTGCTGATGGGCCCTGACGAGGCTTTGTGTCGTGTAGTCATCAAGTTTACACGAGTGAGCCTTCGGTTTCGAAAGCCCATACCGATAATTTTTCGTTAAATGGTACGCATGCTGAAACTTGTTTATGCCCCAGCACTGAAATCTGCAGCAATTTGCGGAATGGTTGCCCTTCTGTCACGCCGTTGTTCCCCTTCTTGCAGGACCTTTTTCCGGCCGCAGGGATGTCGGAGATCTGATGTTTTACGAGAGTCCTGATATTCACGGTACATCGTGAAATAGTCATACTAAAAATGCTCACATCATCGCTACCTCCGAGATGCTGTGTCCCATTGATCGTGCCCCGAATACAACACCGAGTTTAAACTCACTTAAATCTTAATAATCTGCCATTGTAGTAGCAGTAATCCTTCTAACAACTGCACCAGACAATTGTTGTCTTATATACGCGTTGCCGACCGCGGTGCCGTGTTCTGGCTGTTTACACATCTCTGTATTTCAATATACATGACTATACCAGTTTCTTTGGCGCATCGGTGTATTGTGTTAACGTTTTGAGTTATTGTATTTACATATATTTCAACACCTCTTTCGTAACGAAACGGTAAACTAAATGTGAATCTTCTGATTGTTGTAAACGACAGCAAACACCTTGTTGTTTTTGTTGAGTGATACAGATAATACGAACATGTTGTCATTTTATACACGAGAATGCGTTCGTTAAATTACAATTAGCAACAGTTTAAATGGGTCATATGTCGTTAGACATCCGTTATCGAGCAAACTTTGCCTTAATTTGTCGAATGCTCGTTGGCATTGACTCTTTAACTCAATTTTGTGCCTATGCTTAATAATTTCGTAAGCTGTTCATTTATAGATGAAGCATATGGAAATAACATCAAGTAGTAAGTTATTTGTCGTAATACAGTACGTCGTTGTACTGTACTTCATTTAAGGATTAAAAACTTTTTAATATTGTCACTATGCTGTGGTTTTAGCCTCACACCGCGTGCAGGCGTAATGTGTCCTAACTACTGTATTTTACTCTAGAAGAATATATACTTGTCCTAAGATTTTAAATTTGCCACTTGCGAAAGTTTTGAGACAGATTGAGAATTGTGTAATAGTTTGACTGGAATTTTACTGTGACATTCACGTCGTCCCAGTTGTTTACAGCGTAAGGAAACTTGATAAGGTAATTTTTGTAAGTAATTACCGAACGAATTCGGAGCATTGGCGGTTCCAAAAGTTATCCTCTTTTGCCAATAGAGACACATCAAACAAAATTGCATCGCCCAGGTTCCCAGAACTCCTGAAGATAGAGGTTGACTGTGGATATTGTATCACAGACACAGTCCCTTTGACTCTTCAGAGATTCCTCTAAACCTGCCCAAAGATGTAAACGACAAGGCATTAGCAGCGCGTGTTAGACGGAGGTGGTCCGACAGCCGATCAGTTCCAGTCACTCCACAAGGAAGGAGGTACACTGCTCGTGTTGTTTGTAGTTCAGCCATCCCTACACGGTCAATACCGCGGTTCGATCACGTACGCATTGTTACTTTATGCCGGGAAGGGTGTAATGTTGTTGCATTAATTTGTTATGAAAGAGGTGCTGATAGACAATAAAAGCGGTTTAAAAGATGTGAGCTGTCTGGGGAAGTTAACCTTCCATTACTGCACAATTGTTTCACCAGGTATCCAGTCTAGCTTACCAAATTCCCAACCAGACTAACATTAATTATAATCTTTTAATAGTCATACGACAACCGGCGACATATATATATATATATATATATATATATATATATATATATATACCTGGGGGAGTTGCTAGTCTCCTACCAGGCGCCTCCCCAGGTGGCGGATAGGGGAATGCTCTCCAGATATTGTGGGTACCGGGGAAATAAAATACCCGGGGTGGACCAAAACTAGCAAACTAGGGCACGACGGTTCCACATGTCAGTGGCGGTTTCCCGACAGCGTCTGTTCCACATGTTAGTGGCGGCTGATTTGTGTTTCAAGGCTCCACAACCTTGATCCTACCAACTGGCACATGTCAGACCAAAATACAATTACAAGTAAAATCATGGTTCGTGTATGTAATAACAAAAGTACCCCAGGTGGTGAAATCCACCCACCTAGCAGAAAGGTGGCAACCGGTCTATCGGATTCTGGGGAGACCGGACCTACACGACTTGTGAGTGGATCGGAGCACTCTGTAAAACTTCCCAAAAATGAAGATTACATTGGAACAGTAAACATACGGACACTAATACAAACGGGAAAATTATACACATTAACAGAAGAATTAAAGAAGCTGAAAATCCAAATCCTAGCAGTACAAGAGACCAGATTTCCTGATAATCAAATCACTGACTACAATGGCTTCAGAATTTTCAAAAGTGGAACGGGCAGGAAAATTGGTAAAGGGGCAAACATGCTTGGTATGGCCTTTATGGTCGAAAAATCCTCAGTTAAATTTGTAAAATCTGAAAAACTATTAGCAATAGATTAATGTTTCTTAGGTTGAAACACAAGAATAAATATTACACCCTAATTAATGTTCACGCACCCTGCAACGTTGACAATAGAAAGGACCTAGACAATGTGGATAAATTTTGGGAACGATTAGAACTTGAAATGTCAAAGATACCGAGGAATGATGTCAAAATACTTCTTGGAGATTTCAATGCACAGATTGGCAGAGAAAAGAAATACAGGAAGATGGTTGGGCTATACCCAGCACACAAATTGACCAACAAAAATGGCATGCGACTAATCCAACTTTGTCAACAGTTCAACATGAAAATCAGCTAAACGTCGTTCAATAAGAAACCAAGAAAACAGAAGACCTGGAGATCCCCTATAAGCCAATTGGGAGAATTTCAAATTGACCATGTGGCCATCTCATATAACTTCCAAAAAGAGATCAGAGATATCCAGGTTAGGAGAGGTGCAAATATTGACTCAGATCATTATCTCACAAGAGCTCGGGTCCAATTCACCCCAAGAAGGAAAACACCAAGAATTCCACCAGCAATCCCAAAATTTGACCTACAAAAACTAACAGAATCAGAAACAATTAAAAAATGGGAAAATTCTTCCGCAAACAACTGGGAAACATTCAAGGAAAAAATCACAAAAATAGCGAAGGAGCAAATACCATTGAAGAAGAAGCACAAACATCCATGGTGGAATATGGAATGCGAAAAGGCAATTCAAGTTCGTACAGAAGCCTTTGCGAAGTACAGTTCAAATAAAAATGAGAAAACTCTTCAAAACTTTTTAGAAACACGGAAACTTTCAAATAAACTTATTAGACAAGAGAAGAGAAAGTATGTAACTCAGCAACTGGAATCAATAGAAGCAGATTTTAAAAATTATAATACGCATGGATTCTACAAAACTTTTGCAAACCAAATGAAAGGGTATATCCCTCAAAATGTCTGTTTTCGGAAATCAGATGGGAATCTGGCACTAAGCGACGAAGAAAACTGTGAAGAATTAGCCAAATATTTTGAAACGCTACTAAACTGTCCAGAACCAACAGAAGCTCTTCCAATATCCAGCACTAAAGCCCCGCAACAGCAAGACTCTGTACCGCCAACTGAAGAAGAAATTATCAAACACATAAACAAACTCAAAAATAACAAAGCATCAGGAGAAGATGGAATTGTAGCCGAATTTCTCAAAAGTCTAGGGTCTAACTCAAGAAATGAGCTAGTTAAAATTATTCAAAACATATGGGTTACTGAAGAAATACCAGAAGATTGGAAATGTGCCCTAATACATCCGTTACATAAAAAAGGGGATAAATCGGATGTGAACAACTATAGAGGAATCTCCTTACTTGCAGTCACATACAAGATATTATCAGCTTGTCTTCTTGAAAGAACACAAAAACAGCTAGAACCCAAAATCTCAGATTACCAAGCTGGTTTCATACCAAACAGATCATGTCCAGAACAAATTTTAAACTTGAAATTGATTACAAGGATGAGACAAATGCGAAGGAAGCCTACAGTATATGTCTTTGTCGACTTTAAAAAGGCATATGATTCAATTCACAGACCCACACTATTTAAAATTCTTGAAGAACAAGGACTGGATAAGAAGACACGGAACATCATAGAGCAGACATTAACAAATACAAAATGCAAAGTGAAATTCATGGGAAAACTTTCAAAATCATTTGAGATGAAAACTGGGGTTAGACAAGGTGATGGATTATCACCTCTGTTATTTAACTTAGTTCTGGATAGAGTCATGGCAGAATGGGAAAAAGAACTCAAAAAAGAAAAGTACTGGAAACCAATATCATTGGGAACCGAAAAAGATGACCTACAAATCCCCTACTTAGCCTACGCAGACGATCTTGCAATAATGGCGGATTCTAGTGAAATGGCAGTCAAACAGATAGAAATTTAAAAGAGTGTGCAGGAAAAGTTGGCCTACAAATATCTTTTGAGAAAACGGTGTTTACAACAACAAATCTAGAAATTTCTAAGTTACAAACCAAATATGGAGAAATTAAGAGGGTACCATACTTTAAATATTTAGGAGAGATAATTTCTGAAAAATACTCACAACAAGAAAGAATATTAAAAGCTCGTAGGGGTCTAGGGCTGGTCCAAAACATTTACAATAAAAAATGTCTATCTATAAATACAAAAATTAAACATTATAAGTCGGTAATTAAACCAATAATGCTATATGCCAGCGAAACCTTGACACTTAAAAGAAAAACAGATATGGAAAACCTGAAGAAAGAGGAAAGGAAAATCATTAGGAAAATTCTGGGACCAAGATGGACCAAAGAGGGGTATAGATTACAGAAAAATTCTAAAACTGAAGAATATTCTAACATAGACATGAGGAAGAGGCGTCTAAAATTCTATGGCCACATAATGAGACTTCCCGATCACAGACTTACAAAAAGAATAGTAAGATACGTAGCATCCCTTGTTAATGGAGGAGAAAGGATCAAAAATGTAAAGAAAGATCTGGAATTAGCCAACATTACTACTGAAGACATGAACAATAGAAACAATTTCAAACTTAAAGTTGACAAATGGGAGGTCAAACCAGAGACAAAAGCGCCGAGAACTGGAACAAAATGGAGCGAAGAAAGAAAAGCTGAATTCTCGCAAAGAATGAAGACCTGATGGGCAAACAAGAAGAATAAGAAGCCTCAGAAGTGAACCATCTTTACTTAGCGTCTTCCATGTTGGGAGCTTTACGACTAATAATAATAATAATAATAATAATATATATATATATATATATATATATATATATATATATATATATATATATATATAAAAGAGAATTAAAATAAAAAGAAATAAGTCAGTTTATATTTGGAAATTTATTTTAACATTGGTCATTGAAATTTCAGCATATTAAACTTGATTCATAGCTAAACTGGTGCCTTAATTAGGATTGTGAAAATGTGAGTTTGTAATCTTACGGAACACATCAAATATGGAGCCAAGATTGGGAGACTGCATACAACACTTCATTCATAAAATAACACACAAAGAACGTGAAACATATGCAAGAGGAAATTAACCACAACCAACCGATTCAATTTTCACCCAAAGAAGTTACGTTCGTAGCGCAATCCTGTCCGTCATGAAATTACCACACACTGGTATACTAAATTCATACTAATCCTCTGTGAAATCTTCCTGAAAAGAATAGCTGAGGGCTGCTTTGATGCTTACACCACATGCTTCATGTGGTCAACTTGGTTTACATAAAGAGTGTAACTCCACAATAAATTTGATAATTAAAATAAATTACACCGAAACGCAATTTACTAAAGAAAAACCTCAAACTGGTTACTATCGTCTTATTATTAACCTGATGCGTCAAACAATTGTATAAGCACGTAGTACTGGTCTCACAAAGTACACCCCACGTGTGTTGAACATAAAGAAAAGTTGCTATATTGAAAAATATTGTCAAGACGAGACCTTATAATCTCACGCACATTCGCATTTAAGATTGATGATCTTAGAGTTACTGATCAACACGTGGTTCCACTTCACTCACAAAGTAGTGACAAAGCAACTACAGGAAGATATTCTGAACTTCACTCTCGAAATACACTGCGTTGCACTTTAAGATAACATTAGATATTTTAGAGCTAAACCTGAAATAAAGGTGATTAAATTTTCAGTTAAGCTGAACTTAAGAAATCCATTGTCCTACGGACTTAGCAGGGACGCGCTTAGCCGGAGATCTTACCACTTCAGACGCTCGCCACGG
Organism: Schistocerca cancellata; assembly: GCF_023864275.1. Lineage (NCBI taxonomy): Eukaryota > Metazoa > Arthropoda > Insecta > Orthoptera > Acrididae > Schistocerca > Schistocerca cancellata. The sequence goes on along the minus strand of NC_064628.1, from coordinate 472,618,297 downwards.
ACAGACTGACGTGGTTCCTTCCTGAGGGTGCCTCCTTGGGCAAGGATGACACTTAATGGCTCTTATTTGAGCCACCCTTAGCTACCAGAGAACATCGAACTATGATTTACTGTCTCTTGATATTGGGCATCCGCCAGGAAATGTTCAATTTGATCGAAGTCAGTGCAATTTACAAGCGAAAAAAAAAGCACATGCATATAAAACACACAAATATAGAAAACAAAACAAGACAAACAACACAACTCCGCTCAACAACGCCGTCAATCTTTTGAAAGTCTGCTCAAAAACAATACAGAAGTTTGAGCACCGCAGGGAAAAAAATTAAGATTATAAACGCTCGCAATCTAACGTTTCAGAGATTCCAGATTCTAGCGGAATCACAGAACAGGGTCGCCTTGTATATTGTTGTTGCATTAATTTGTTATGAAAGCGGTGCTGATAGACAATAAAAGCGGTTTAAAAGCTGTGAGCTCTTTGGGGAAGTTAACCTTGCATTATTGCGCAACTGTTTCACCAGGTATCCAGTCTAGCTTACCAAATTCCCAACCAGACTAACATTAATTATAATCTTTTAATAATCATATGACAACCGGTGATTTATATATATATATATATATATATATATATATATATATATATATATATATATATATATATATATATATAAGAGAATTTAAATGAAAAGAAATAAATCAGTTTATATTTGGAAATTTATTTTAACATTGATCATTGAAATTTCAGCATATTGAACTTGATTCATAACTAAACTGGTGCCTTAATTAGGATTGTGAAAATGTGAGTTTGTAATCTTACGGAACACATCAAATACGGTACCAAGATTGGGAGACTGCTTACAACACTGCATTCATAAAATAACACACAAAGAACGTTGAAACATATGCAAGAGGAAATTAACCACAACCAACCGATTCAATTTTCACCCAAAGAAGTTACGTTCGTAGCGCAATCCTGTCCGTCATGAAATTACCACACACTGGTATACTAAATTCATACTAACCCTCTGTGAAATCTTCCCGAAAAGAATAGCTGAGGACTGCTTTTATGCTTACACCACATGCTTCATGTGGTCAACTTGGTTTACACAAAGAGTGTAACTCCACAATAACTTTGATAATTAAAATAAATTACATCGAAACGCAATTTACTAAAGAAAAACCTCAAACTGGTTACTATCGTCTTATTATTAACCTGATGGGTCAAACAATTGTATGAGCATGTGGTACTGGTTCACAAAGTACACCCCACGTTGGTTGAACGTAAAGAAAAGTTGCTATATTGAAAAATATTGTCAAGGCGAGACCTTATAATCTCACGCACATTCGCATTTAAGATTGATGATCTTAGTTTGAGTTACTGATCAACACGTGGTTCCACTTTACTCACAAAGTAATGAGAAAGCTACTACTAGAAGATATTCTGAACTTCACTCTCGAAATACACTACGTTGTAATTTAAGATAACATTAGATATTTTAGAGCTAAACCTGAAATAAAGGTGATTAAGTTTTCAGTTAGGCTGAACTTAAGGAATCCATTGTCCTACGGACTTAGCAGGAACGCGCTTAGCCGGAGATCTTACCACTTCAGACGCTCGCCACGGACAGACTGACCTGGTCCCTTCCTGAAGGGGGGCTCACAAATACAAACGGAAGTGGCCAGAGGGGCAGCTTCCTATACCAACATGACAAGGGGCGGGCAGGGCCATACTAAGGACAGAAACCTCTCTGCTTTTAGAAAGCGTAGCTACCTGTTCCGGCGTTGGTCCTACTGTTCTCTAGCAGACAGGCTTGTGTGCTACCATCAAGCATGCAACTAGAAATACATTTGCTCATTCATCCTCTCACACAGAAGGGAAGGGGAATGACAGTATATTATCATATACAGTATATAAAAGAAAGCATATGTAGGGTCCGTACGAGACTGTGGGACATGAATTACATATAAACTGTGTTTTAAAGTGTAGTAGTGTCACAGATCGTTCTTGTTTATGTGTGAAAGTAACACGTTCCACTGCTCAGTCTCCTCCCAGATAGTCAGAAACACCACAGTAAATTTAGAAGAGGAATTTATGCCGTAAATGACAACAGATTTTTGAAATTAACATTAAAGGAATCCAACAGAGACCTTCCAATGGCTCTTAACAAGGGAAAAGTCCAGGAATCTCGTAGTAAACCAAAGCGATGTTGTTCGGACATGGAGGAGATACAGAGAGACAGGAACTGTCGATTACATGCCTCGCTCAGGCCGTCCAAGGGATACTACTGCTGCGGATGACCGTTACCTACGGATTATGTCTCGGAGCAATCCTGACAGCAACGGCACCACGTTCAATAACGCTGTTCGTGAAGCCATAGGACGTCGTGATACGACTGAAACTGTGCGGAATAGGCGGCATGATGCTCCATTCCCGACGTCCATGGCGAGGTCCATCTTTGCGTCCACGACACTATGCAGTGGGTACAGATGGGCCCAACAACACGCCGAATGAACCGCTCGGGATTGGCATCACGTTCTCTTCACCGATGAGTGTCGCATAAGCCTTCAACCAGACAGTCGTCGGAGATGTGTTCGGAGGCAACCCGGTCAGCCTGAACGCCTTAGACACACTGTCCAGCGATTGCAGCAAGGTGGAGGTTCTGAAATGGCTTTGAGCACTATGAGACTTAACTGCTGTGGTCATCAGTTCCTTAAAACGTAGAACTACTTAAACCTAACTAACCTAAGGGCATCACACACGTCCAAGCCCGAGGAAGGATTCGAACTTATTACCGTAGCGGTCACGCGGAACCAGACTGTAGCGCCTAGAACCGCACGGCCACTACGGCCGGAAAGGTGGATGTGCCTTGCTGTCTTGTGTGCGGCCGAAGTACGCGGCTGGTTGTCATGGAAGGCTCCGAAACGGCTGTACGATACGTGAATGCCATCCCCCTACCGATAGTGCGACCGCATCGCCAACCTATTGGCGAGGCATTCGTCATCATTGACGACAACTCGCCCATCCATGGTGCTTATCTTTTGAATGACTTCCTTCAGGATAACGACATCGCTCGATTAAAGTGGCCAGTATGTGCTCCAGACATGAACCCTATCTAAGTTGCCTGGATAGACTGAAAAGGGCTGTTTGTGGACGACGTGACCCAGCAACCGCTATGAGGGATCTACGCCGAATCGCGGTTAAGGAGTGGAATAATCTGGACCAAGAGTGCCTTGATGAACTTGTGGATAGCATGCCACGACGAAAACAGACCCGCATCAGTGCAAGAGGACGTGGTACTGGGTATTAGAGTTAACCGGTGTGTATAGCAATCTGGACCACCACCTCTGAAAGTCTCATGTATTTTGGTACAACATGCAATGTGTGCTTTTCATGAGCAATAAAAAGGGAGGAAATGGTGTTTATGTTGATCTCTATTCCAGCTTTATGTACAGGTTCCGAAACTCTCGGAACCGAGGAGATGCAAAACTTTTTTTATGTGTATAGATTGAACGGAGTATTTATAACCCAGAATACTTACGTGCCGTCATCCAAAGGTATTTGAAATAGGCTCCCTTGAGATCAAGTTTTACAAAGCATGCAGCAGCCGCTAATTTAAACATTCGTTCTTCTGGTTTAGGCACTGGATAAGACTCAGCGATAGACTGCGCATTTGCTTCTCCACAGACAACTCAGCCGTTCGTTTCCTGTAAAACAGCGAATTCTGTTGCCCTCTGACGACTGGTTATGAATTCTACAATACTATTGTATTCAAGGCAGTTACGTTTCGTTTTACTTGATCCATTAAAGCCAAGGGAATGTTGTGTGCTTGTAAAATTTGGATACAGAATTGTGACCCAACGTGATGTGAACCATCTTGTAGTAAAACTTACTTGTTGGTTAGGAAAAGATGTCAACATGTTTTTCAACAGGATTTGCAACTTTTCTGTCGGAACATCTGCATGGTTCTGGTTCGATCCTTCGTGAGTGGTGATACGGTTTTTAGTGAAGATAGCGATTCCCAGCAAATCCGTTGCTTTCTGAGAATCGAGAATTTTGAATCAAGCTTGTTTTGTTAATTGCTCGTACGAAACACACGTAATAATTGATCATTAACTGGAATCTGTCGGAGGCTGTAGCTAAATCGCCAAATCTGAATTTCATTTCAGAGATCCTAATTTATTATTGTATTTGCCGGTCATTAATGATGGATACTGGCGAGTCTGTGTCAGTCTGGAATTTTAATGACTTTTCGTTAACACGAAGTCTTGGACATGAAACGTTCCCAGTGATTGAAAATATCGCCATCAGTTAAGTTTTGATCATGGTAGTTTACTGATTAGCATATGTTCATTGTGAACATCCTTTGAATTATTATTCTGAATCGTTTTTGTACGCCTCAATGTCTTATTTTGTTGTCTGATTTGTTCAGTATTACATTTGATCGATGTCGTGAGAAATGACAATTTTCAAAAATGTGCATATCGAGGCAATGGTCCCATTTGTGGTTGACACAACAGTTTACACAAGACGTTTCTTTAGCGTGAGACAATATTCCATCGTGGTTTCTAAATGCCTGTGCTTGCTGGGTGCGGCCACTGATTACGTGGCGGTGAAGGTCACCACTGCAGCGTAAAGGCAGAGCTGTCTGCGCTCTAGAACGTGTCAGCTGATGCTTGCATCTGCTCCTTTTCCCAGAAGAATGGCAGAGAATCTTGCAAGGATCCATTAGTGAAGCTAATCAGATCTGTTTTTTTTAATTTACCATCTGTCGAGTGTTTTGAGCATATCCCGAATCAGAGATTCAGCATATGACTTTTCACAGATTCTATTTTCTCACTGACATTTACCTCCTCTTGCTAACTATCTATAATCTTCATCTGGTTTCTAGAAACAAGGGAAGAATTTGTGCCTGACCGCTGCCACATACACTCCTGGAAATTGAAATAAGAACACCGTGAATCCATTTCCCAGGAAGGGGAAACTTTATTGACACATTCCTGGGGTCAGATACATCACATGATCACACTGACAGAACCACAGGCACATAGACACAGGCAACAGAGCATGCACAATGTCGGCACTAGTACAGTGTATATCCACCTTTCGCAGCAATGCAGGCTGCTATTCTCCCATGGAGACGATCGTAGAGATGCTGGATGTAGTCCTGTGGAACGGCTTGCCATGCCATTTCCACCTGGCGCCTCAGTTGGACCAGCGTTCGTGCTGGACGTGCAGACCGCGTGAGACGACGCTTCATCCAGTCCCAAACATGCTCAATGGGGGACAGATCCGGAGATCTTGCTGGCCAGGGTAGTTGACTTACACCTTCCAGAGCACGTTGGGTGGCACGGGATACATGCGGACGTGCATTGTCCTGTTGGAACAGCAAGTTCCCTTGCCGGTCTAGAAATGGTAGAACGATGGGTTCGATGACGTTTTGGATGTACCGTGCACTATTCAGTGTCCCCTCGACGATCACCAGTGGTGTACGGCCAGTGTAGGAGATCGCTCCCCACACCATGATGCTGGGTGTTGGCCCTGTGTACCTCGGTCGTATGCAGTCCTGATTGTGGCGCTCACCTGCACGGCGCCAAACACGCATACGACCATCATTGGCACCAAGGCAGAAGCGACTGTCATCGCTGAAGACGACACGTCTCCATTCGTCCCTCCATTCACGCCTGTCGCGACACCACTGGAGGCGGGCTGCACGATGTTGGGGCGTGAGCGGAAGACGGCCTAACGGTGTGCGGGACCGTAGCCCAGCTTCATGGAGACGGTTGCGAATGGTCCTCGCCGATACCCCAGAAGCAACAGTGTCCCTAATTTGCTGGGAAGTGGCGGTGCGGTCCCCTACGGCACTGCGTAGCATCCTACGGTCTTGGCGTGCATCCGTGCGTGCGTCCACCCGGCCTCCCGCATGCCCACTATACGCCCTCGCTCAAAGTCCGTCAACTGCACATACGGTTCACGTCCACGCTGTCGCGGCATGCTACCAGTGTTAAAGACTGCGATGGAGCTCCGTATGCCACGGCAAACTGGCTGACACTGACGGCGGCGGTGCACAAATGCTGCGCAGCTAGCGCCATTCGACGGCCAACACCGCGGTTCCTGGTGTGTCCGCTGTGCCGTGCGTGTGATCATTGCTTGTACAGCCCTCTCGCAGTGTCCGGAGCAAGTATGGTGGGTCTGACACACCGGTGTCAATGTGTTCTTTTTTCCATTTCCAGGAGTGTATGTCTAAGCCTCAAAATAACACTTTACTTTATCTTATGATTTCTGAGTAGGACAGAGAGACACTGGTCAGCTTCCGGAAGTAGTATTTTCACTAACGCAAAGATGTCAGCAATAAGGAACTGTTTGCGCTCACAGTAGCCTCATACATGATAATTAATGTAATATTGTTTCAATCTGGCGTATAATTTGGTAAGTCTGGCTGCCAATATTCGATGGAAAGCTGGAAATGATGACGGCGGCATCTTAAAATGTTGTTGACCGTGGTGCATCTCAACTTCCAGTTTCGTCAGCCACACCACAAGTAGCTCATGCGTAACGGGGAATTGCTGCAACAGCAGCATCATTGGCTGCAATAATTCTGGTATGGCAATGAAAATATATCTCAGCACAATGTACAATACTCACTTAAATCTACCTGAAAATGAACTAGTAGTCCACAAAGAGATAGTAATAAAGTGAAAGGCTACGTCTACGTTAGGGTTGCCATAAAAAATTTCAAAGTATTCGCCAAAATTTTCCTAGCTTGTCTCAGAATACTCATGATATTCGTCGCCAGTTACGGCTAGTTTTCATTGTCGCCGATGTATGTTATTGGCAAGACTTTCTTGTCGCCAGTTTACGTTTGGCTGGAATCATCCCCCGATTCCGTACAGCATCCTCGAAGTTTGTAAACCCCCAACAAAAAGGCAACACGAGGCAAACGTCCCGCCACAGATACACTGTGTAATGAAAAGTATTCGGACACCCTCAAAAACATACGTTTTTCATATTGGGTGCATTGTCCTGCCACCAAGTGCCAGGTATTCCGTGTCTCACCAGATATCATGAGAGAGCAGAATGGGGCGCTTCGCGGAACTCACGGACTTCGAACGTGCTCACGGCATTGGGCGTCACTTGTCATAAGTCTGTGCGCGAGATTTCCACACTCCTGAACATCACTAGACCCACTGTTTGCGATGTGATGATAATGAAGTGGAAACGTGAAAGGGACACTTATAGCACAAAAGCGTACAGGCCGACCTCGTCTGTTGACTGACAGACCGCCTACAGTTACATACAGTTACAGAGGGTCGTAATGTGTAATAAGCAGACATCTATCCAGACCATCACAAAGGAATTTCTAACTTCAAGCATTATGACAGTAAGGGGGGAGGTGAGAAAACTTGCATTTCATGGTCTAGCGGCTGCTCATAAGCCACACATCACGCAGGTAAATGCCAAACCACGCCTCACTTAGTGTAAGGAGCTTAAACATTGGACGATTGAACAGTGGAAAAACGAATCGCGGTACACAATGTAGCGAACCGATGTCAGGCTGTGGGTATAGCGAATGCCCGATTGCCAGCGTGTTTAGTGCTAACAGTAGAATTCTGAGGCTGTGGTATTATGGTATGGAAGTGTTTTTCACGGAGGGGGCTTGCGCTCCTTGAGGTTTTGCGTGGCACTATCACAGCACAGGCCTACATTGATGTTTTGAGCATCTTCTTGCTTCCCACTGCTGAAGAGAAATTCGGGGATGCATTTTTCAACACGGTCGAGTACCTGTTCATAATGCACGGCCTATGGCAGAGTGGTTACATGAAAATAGCATCCCTGAAATGGACTGGCCTGCACAGAGTCATGACCTGAATCCTACAGAACACCTTTGGGATGTTTTGGAACCCCGACTTCGTGCCAGGCCTCAGCGACCGACATCGATACCTCCCCTCTGTTCAACACTCCGTTAAGTATGAGCTGTCGTTACCCAAGAAACTTCCCAGCACCTGATTGAGCATATGCCTGTGAGACTGGAAACTCTCATCAAGGCTGAGGGTAGGCCGACACCATATTGAATTCCAGCATTACCGATGGAGGGCGCCACGAACTTTTAGGTCATTTTCAGCCAGGTGTCCGAATACTTTTGATCATGTAGTGTATGTGTAGCTAAATGGAATTGGCATGCATGCGTGCTAGCTACAGACTCTTCACAGGCGTATATCCCAAGCTCACGATCGCTGTGCAACACCTGAGATACAATAACAATCATATAAGGTGATAAGATACCCCAAAATGAATAAAGCTTTGGCTGCTAGAGAAGGTGTCCTCACATTGTTACCACTTGAAAATACGCATAATATTAGAAATATACGGTCTGACCCTGTAACAGATGAAATCATTCTATGTATGTACAAGGAAAGTTAACATGTTGAATCTCAATTAAAATACTGTAATTATCTCGAATTTATCCTCTTTTACATATTCTTCCGTCACTTATATACTCCCGTTTATCTTCAAACACTTCTCTAGCCACGTACAATACGTTTGCAGAGTACAGCACTCTTTATGTAGATCAGAAATTGGTGACGTATTCTCCAGAATATCGGTCTTCACCATTTGCGAAGTGTGAAGTTTGGCTGCTGTCTGTACTAACGGAGTCCCGTTTCTTAGATACTTTACGGAGGGACTGCTTTCTGGTGACGTAACTAACTGTAATCATCCCTATGACTGCACTTAATCTAAGGGGAGTGTGTAGAGCACAATCACTAATTTCAGCCGTCACCAGTTGTGGGCACCAAGCACCAGCACCGCGGTGTGATAACCAGAACAATCTTTTAGAGGACAAGGCCAAAGTAAATAAGGTCTAGTTCGTGTTGGCGTCAAATTCCCACACTTGCTATGAGTGTCCGCTTTTCGTAGAAGTCTCTTGCGTCTCAGATCTATGCTTTGGATTCATTTTGTCTTGTATTTGTTACAGTTCCTTGCCACGAACTCGTGGCCTTCTCCAAATATTTACGCTGATATTTAATTCTTTCTGTGTGCTATAATTCTACACTATGCTCGCTTTGCCTCACCCGTTTACATTTTAACATATTTTGATGTTTTTGTGTTATTTTTAGTAAGTGTTGTTCATTTCACAAAATCTTATGTAATGGAGATCTTCTTATATACGAAAGGCAAACACCGTTCCAGTCTACCAATCTCTGCTTCTTATGTTCTTGGTGATAATCGCAGGAGCACCTAGCGTTATGTAACAGATAAGAAATTTTCTTATAGCCGATGATCTTAGTGGCCCTCTCAAAGAACTGTTTATGTGCATTTTAGTCTTACATACGGTGCTTCCCAGCTATTTTTAAAAAATTTGTATTATTTACACAAGTGATAAACATAATATTTTCACAGTTAGCTAATGGCGTAAACATAGATCTAAATAAACACGTGCGTCGTAAGGACAGCGTACTATGGCTGAGGAGCTCCAGGTGCCGCTGACATTATCTCTGAAAATGTGTGTCTACAATGGCAGTCTATCTCAGCGGCAGGTACGGCAGGTTGAACTTTCTGACACGCGATTGTTCCATCCTAGCCTAATGGGCGATTAAAGCGACGGTCTCCTTGTTTTTGAAACCCAGCATGCCACTGGCTCAACTCACACAGCACAGCAGAGGTTGACAGAGGACTGGAACTGTACAATAGTCTCCACTTCAAAGAAACTGTCGTAACTGAATCCATCCCAAGTTAAATGCGATAGATTTAGATTCATTATACACTGGGGTGACAAATGGCATCTGATTCATTTTAATATCGTGTAGGACCTCATTCTTTCTGGTGTAGTGCAGCAATAGACGTCACAATGACTCCGCAAGTTGTTGGAAGTCCCCTGCAGGAAATTGAGCCATGCTGTCTCTATAGCCATCCGTAATTGCGAAAGTGTTGCCGGTGCTGGATTCTTTGCACTAACGACCTCTCGATTAGGTTCCACGTCGTGCGATCTGGGTAACCAAATCCTTCTCTCAAACTGTCGGGATAGTTCTTCAAGCCAACCGCGAACATTTCTTGCCCAATGACATGGAGCACTGTCATCTATAAAAATTCCATCAATGTTTGGCGACATGGATTCCATGAATCGCTGCAATTGTTCTCCAAGTAGCATAACATAACCTTTTCTAGTCTATGATCGGTTCACTTTGACCAGAGGACGCAGTTCATCCCGTGTAAATATAGCCCGCAACGTTCTGAAGCCACCACCAATTTGCACATTGTCTCTTTGACTACTTGGCCATGCCTTCATCCGGGCTGCGGCACATTCGTAACCTACCAGCAGCTCTTACCAACTGAGGATTCGGGACCCATGTTACTAGGTCACCATTTTCCATTCATTTACTGTTAACCGATACGGTCACGAGCCCAGGAGAGGGGTTGCAGGCGATGTCGAGCCGTTAGCAAAGGCACTCGCGTCGGTCGTCTGCTGCCATAGCCCATGTGTGTCAAGTTTCACCGCATTATCCAAGTAGATACGTTCGTCGTGTGTCTCACATTGTTTTATGCGGTTATTTCCTTCAGGGCTGCTTTTCTGTTAGCACTGACAACTCAACGCAATCGCCGCAGCTCTCGATGTTTATGTGAACGCCGTCGGGCACTGCACTGTCCATGATGACAAGTAATGTCCGAAATTTGGTACCCTCGGCAGACTCTTGACACTGTCATCTCGAATACTGAGTTATATAACGATTTAAATGTAATGTTCCTTGCGTCTAGCTCCAAATACCGTTCCACTTCCCTCGTGCGGCCATAATCACGTCGGTAACCTTTCCACATGAATCTTCCCAGTACAAATGACCGCTCCGCCAATGCACTGCTGTTTTATACTTTGTGTACGTGCTACTACCGCCATCTGTATACATGCACATCGCTAACCCATGACTTTTGTCACCCGAGTGTACTTCTTCTTGCTCTTCAGCGCATCATCATATAAAATACCTAATATGGACATTTAGACTTTGTTAAAATGTGTTTATAGTGGACACAAACATTGGGTCGTACCATGTCCCCGTGCCCTGTACCATTGCATATTTAATTATGTAATTACAATATAATTTTGTATTTCGACTCTTCCCTTTTGTCGGTACTGATGATATTAAGGCCTATTTAAATGTTTGGTAAATTGTGTGATAAGAAAAACAGTTTACCTTCTAAACGTATAACACATTTACGGTTCATTACGAGCTGTAACACGAAAATTTTAAGGCAATATAATAAAAGTTATTTAAGGAACTCTAATACATACAACAATATCACCTGCAAAACTTCATATGTGTTCTGCGTATTCTGTAATCCTTTAATTTGTGGGTAGAACACAAGCATTTTTCCTTGTCCATATAATTTTGGATTGCATAAATTTTGAAGAGCATTGTTGAACTCATGGGAGAGAAGGAATGGTGGGTTTGGATTTTTATAATTTACCCAAATTACTCTTTCCATCTGGCCTCAAGTTCTCTTAATTCAAGACATGTCTCGTCTACGAATCTCACCTATAACTGGCCACTATAATATAGTAATCTATCACCATCATTGTGCTTGGTAATGTGGAATCCTACAAAAACCTACTGAAAATATGAGGTAATGCAGTCTTAGTGGCTTTTCTGAAAGAATGTATTTCCATTGTTTTCTTTTTTTCGTGAAATCGACCAAGAAAATGGAACTTAAGACTTCTGACGGTACCCCTTAGATGATATTGTCTTCACATTAATGAAGATTATTCTGTGATAAATAGATAATTAGGCCCTGTCGTTTCATATTTTGGATATTTCGACTTTCCTCCCATAATTTGTTACCACCAGATAATATCAAATATTTTGTATTAAATTGTTTTTATATTTCAGTAATTTCCAGAAGTGACTTTAGTACTGTTAATTTTTATGTGGTGTAGTAGTGCACATAACAGAAAAAATTACGCAGTTTTATCAACTACAAAAACGTCTGCAGGATTTCCGTGTAAGATGTTATTGTTTACCCATCTGAGGAGATCTACATTTTTAGGGGTCCGTACCTTGACCGCTATAAACAGAACCGTTGTGGGTTCACTTTGTTACCAGTATGTTCGTCTGTCTGTCTGTCAGACTGTTAAAAATCCTTTCTCTCAAGAACGAGTAGGAGTATCACGTTGAAATATATGTCGCATACTAAGGTCCATAGTCCCTTATTAGAGCAAATTTTTAGTCTTCTAAGTCAATGCAGTGAAAAAATAGGGCCATTTAGGTAACACATGTTGACACTCGGAATCTCACACATCAAACCCTACAGGTACGTTCTGTTAACGTAGAATCATGAAAATTGCAAGTAGCAAGTTTTAACGGTACTAGTAAGGAAAAAATATGAAAATTGTTAATTGGTAGTTACATCACACACAAAAATATTTTTAGTTTATAGTTTGTTTTCCGGTTATCGGTCTGTGCGTCTGTTAGTGCCCCTTTTCCTTAGGTATTGCAGTAACAAAAGCGGAATTATAAGCAACATATAAACTTAAACCTTAAAATTTAAGTTTTCTCGAACGTTCTTGCAAGTAAAGATGTCGATAAAAGGCAAAAACTTGACGAGATTCTCGATTCCCGGGATGCATATATATATATATATATATATATATATATATATATATATATATATATATATATATAAGTTTCTATGGAACCCTCACAGCGCGAATCGTACTCGCATTTCACCATCTTTTTCTGATAGTTTGTTTTTAAAGTGGTGCGAACTGATTTGCGTATCAGTCTCGGGAGAATGCTTACAAGACTCTTAGGGCGGTAAGCTGAAACAGTTGCTTAGCAGACTCCCAGAAGGTGTTTGTAGCTAAATTTGATATTGGGCGATACCGGCTCCGGAAGCCGTCAACGGCTTTATGGCGCCGTAAAGCGCGAAGAGCGAATAATGTTGCAGTTGTGGGGCCGTGCTCTAACAGCAGACTTCCGCGCAGCAGATACGCCCTTTGCCTGGCCTCAGTGGCCCCTTGCAACACATGCACGCGCGTACACACACACAACACACACACACACACACGCGCGCGTGCGTATACATATATAGATACAGTACAGACTAACAGAATTAAAATTCAAGTAAGTAAATTTGTTGAATATAGATATGTTTTAAACGTGATGTGTCTCTGACTTATTCAAAATTCTTTATCGTACATAAATGTTATTTTTAGGTGTCCCTGCAGTTTTCCATATAGTTAGGGGTATAGCGACGGAGATAATGAGCAAAATTTCGTTTTTGGATTGTTTATATACTTCAACAGTGGAGATATTCGTTTTCAAATGACATATCAATTTTGTAGCAAATTAAATCCTAGAGTTCTTATTTTTTTAACATTATCGTAACAAAGTTTTGCACCACATGGTGTCTGGTAAAATACCTGATTAAAAAGTTTAGTACTTCCACAAATAACATGTTAGAAAGATATTCCCACTGTCGGCTAACATAGTACGACAGACGCCTGTTTTCTAAGCAGACGGCGAATGTAAATAATGCAATGTGTTTCTTTTCGCTTTCTGGATTGCAGTGGTAGTTCCGTCCCGAAACAGTTCGAGCTGTTAATCGAGCTTAAAAAACTCCTAGAAAATACACAAATAACTAAGTAATCACAGTTTTTGTGATAATGCGACAGCGTTGCTAGCAGTAGTGAGCCTGTGCTTGAGGAGAAATCAACTCCGACATCCAGTACAAAGAACCCTTTTGGATCTGAGGACTAGATTTCCGGAAAAAGTTACACTGTTGGCACTCCCATTTTGTTTCTTCCGTCTCTAATGACCTGAAAGTCGACGCGGGGATAAACCCGAATCTTCATTCCTTCCTTCCATTCCTACGTGAAGACTTTTATTTAGTAACTCAGTGTCAGACAGATGTCCGAAAATTGTCCAACGAAGACCTCAGTATATTGCACTTATGTGCATAAACAAGCTCTTATAATTAATATTTATTTTATTTGAACAAACAGTCCGGCTCATTTTAACACTACCCATATTAAGATTAAAAATGTGTAGACAGAGAACATTAAACTCTACACATTGGAGTATGTGAAGCTAGTACTTCATACCAAAAAGGAAAAGTTATCGTCGCCTACTCGACCAAGGACATGATTGGTGCTGTTTCATTCAGAGACACTGACAGCGAGAGGAATGCTGAGAGGATATATATATAAGTATTTGGAGAAGCAAGCTAGCCGAAGGACTGTAGCTGCACAACGAAGCTTAGACGAAGAGAGATCAACGTTAATGATTTTACAAGCACTGTTTCCCATAGAAGGAATTATTTCAGGTAGACTGTATATAATAATTAAACATGCCGCTATTTGTACAATATTTACACACTTTATCATAGCGTTTCCATAATGCGCCGAAGAACAGAAGATCGGTACCTACGTACGATGTCACGATCCTAGTTTAATTTCGAACATGATGGAATTTCTTAGAGAAAAATGGTTCAAATGGCTCTAAGAACTATGGGGCGTAACATCTGAGGTCATCAGTCCCATAGACTTAGAACTACTTAAGCCTAACTAAGCTAAAGACATCACTTACATCCATGCCCGAGGCAGGATTCGAACCTGCGACCGAAGCAGCAGCGCGTTTCCGGACTTAAGCGAATAGAACCGCTCGGCCACAGCGGCCAGCCCTTGAGTAAAGATGTCAAACCCATCCGTCTAGTCATTCCAAATGAAGTTATTGTTATGCACGTTGTGTAAAATAAAAAAGATGCTTAAATTTAACGTGTGTGTTATAAGAGGTCCATGGCCCCGTTTTCTCATGGGTACAACGACAGACGTCTCATTCCTCTGTTCCGTATTCACCTTACGCTTTCCCACACACATCACGCAGCTTTTATTCGGTCTAGCATCTGCTCATATTGTTCTGTTATCCTTTCAGTACTGCATTATGTTTCAGTTTTATCAAACTGTTTCGAAATACAGAGTTTATTGTTTCGAAATGCATGTTACCTGGTAGTAATAAGTCTTCAACGAAATACATCAGTTCATTTCTACATTGTAGTGAAAAGAAAAGAAAAGTAGTTATATCGCACTGTAATTTGACGAGTAAGGCCATGTTGGAACAGGAAAATCATCACCACGTTCCACTGGGTAAAATTCCTTTGTCTCAAGAGAGGTGATGAAGCTGTATATTGTTCTCTCACTGTGGTGAAGTCGCTACCATTATCTCTAGTTCACACATGCCGCTGAATAAGTTAAATTTCTTCTAACAAAATATGTTACTAAGTGATCTGATGTGGTGGCTAAGACGAAGAACCATGTTTCTAGCCCTTTTCAATCAATCGGAATTTAGAATTACTGTGACTGTCCTAATTCGCATCACACGAAATCCAGAATGGTTCTTTTGTAATGGTTGCATTCGATTTTCCATCTCATTTCTCTCCAAACCGAATCGTTGTTCCGTGTGCAATGTTCTTGCACTTCGCACATATCATATTCTTAACTTATGTTTCTTTACATACAGTTGGATGATTGCCTCATATTTGGTGTTTCAGGAGAAACAGCAAATATTTTAAGAAGTTTTAGCATAGGTTAACTTAAATGAAGCATTCCAAATAACATGTGTTCAATTTTTGGTTTTAGAGATACTGTTGTTAGAATGTAGCCTAAACAAATTCTAATAAATTTTTTTAAAGTTGTTAACCAAAGGCCGATGATTAATGCCATCTGGGCATTCTTTTAAGAGGGATCCTCAATGTATAATCCGAACTACCCCTACGTCTCTCGTGTTAGCTCTTTCTTTGTAGAATAAGCCTTTCATCGATCCTCACGGGCGCAGTGTGAAGGGACAAGGTCTCCGGAACTTGGCGCCCAAAATACCTTACCTATCCTGCCGATCCATCCCCTTTACACCTACACTCCATAAGTCACCCCACGGTGTAAGGGTGAGGGTACTTTGTGTGCCAGTGTCACATCCCCTATTCCTGTTCACGTCTCGAATGGTTCGTGAGAAGAGCGACTGCTCGTAAACCACCGTGTGAGATCGAATCTCTCTGATTTTCTCTTCTTGATATGAGTGCGGTAGAAATCTAAGAGGGAGCAATACATGTTTCACTCTTCCAGGATCAAACGCCTTCTGAATCTTAACAATAAACCTCATAGTGTTAGAGAACGCCTCTTTGGAGTGTCAGCCACTGAAGTGGCCGGAGTAATTCTGTGACGCTTTCTTGGTAACTAAATGAACCTTTAACGAAACGTGCTGCTCTACTTTGGATCTTCTCTATTTCCTCCATCAGTCCTGTCCGGTACGGAACACATACTGCCGAACAGTACTGGTCGAAAGAGTGTTTTGCAAGACACTTCTTTTGATGATGGTCTATATTCCCTGAGTATTCTTCCCATGAATCTGAGACTGTCATCTGCCTTTCCAGGGAGCAATTTCATGTGGTCTTTCCACCTAAAATCGCTCCATAAGCTTACTCATACATACATACATACATACATCAAAAAAAGTTTTGCATCACCCTGTTTTCCTGAACTCCTGAAGATAGAGATTGACTGTGGATATTGTATCGCCGGCCAAGGTGGACGACCGGTTCTAGACGCTACAGTCTGGAAGCGTGCGACCGCTACGGTCGAAAGTTCGAATCCTGCCACGGATATGGATGTGTCTGAAGTCCTTAGGTTAATTAGGTTTCAGTAGTTCTAAGTTCTAGGGAACTGATGACCTCACAAGTTATTGTATCACGAACATAGTCGCTTTAACTGTTCAGTGACATCACTAAACCCGCCCAGGGATGTAAAAAACCATGCGTGAGCAGCGCCTGTTAGACGGAGGGGGTCCGACAGCCGATCAGTTCCTGTCATTCCACCAGGAAGAAGGTACACGGCCCGTGTTGTCTGTAGTTCAACCATGCCTAGATATTCAATACCGTGGTTCGATCACGACCGCATTGCTACTTGATGTCAGGATGGGCTCTCAAAAAGCGATGTGTCCAGGCGTCTCGGAGTGAACCAACGCGATGTTGTTTGGACATGGAGGAGATACAGAGAGACAGGAACTGTCGCTGACATGCCTCTCTCAAGCCGGCCAAGGGTTACTACTGCAGTGGATGACCGTTACCTACGGATTATGGCTCGGAGGTACCCTGACAGCAACATCACCATGTTGAATAACGCTTTTCGTGAAGCCACAGGTCGTCGTGTTACGACTCAAACGGTGAGCAGTAGGCTGCATAATGCGCAAATTCATTCCCGACGTCCATGGCTAAGTCCATCTTTGCAACCACGACACCATGCAGCGCGGTACGGAAGGGCCCAAAAACATGCCGAATGGACCGCTCACGATTGGCATCACGATCTCTTCACCGATAAGTGTCTCCTATGTCTTCAGCCAACCAGTCGTCGGAGACGTGTTTGGAGGCAACCCGGGCAGGCTGAACGCCTTAGACACACTGCTCAGCGAGTGCAACAAGGTGGAGGTTCCTTCTGTTTTGGGGTGGCACTACGTGGGGCCGACGTACGCCGCTGTTGTAACGGCTGTACGATAGGTGAATACCATCCTCCGACCGATAGTGCAACTATATAGCCAACATATTGGCGAGGCATTCGTCTTCATGGACGACAATTCGCGGCCCCGTCGTGCACAGCTTGTGGATGACTTCATTCAAGACAACCACATAGCTCGATTAGAGTGACCAGCATGTTCTCCAGACATGATCCCTGTCGAACATGCCTGGGATAGTTGGACCCACCAACCGATCTGAGGTATCTACGCCGCATCGCGATTGAGGAGGGGGACAATTTGGACCAACAGTGCCTTGATGAACTTGTGGATTGTATGCCACGCCGAATACAGGCATGCTTCATTGCAAGAGAAGGTTCAAACGGTTCAAATGGCTCTGAGCACTATGGGACTTAACATCTGAGGTCATCAGTCCCCTAGAACTTACAACCACATGAACCTAACTAACCTAAGGACATCACACACATCCATGCCCGAGGCAGGATTCGCACCTGCGACCGTAGCGGTCGCGCGGCAAGAGGAGGTACTACTGGGTATTAGAGCTACTGGTGTGTACAGCGGTCTGGACCACCACCTCTGGAGGTCTCTCTGCATTGTGGTAAAACATGTAATGTCTGGTTTTCAAGAGCAATATTATGGGCGGAAATGATGTTATGTTATTTCTATTCCAGTTTTCTGTACGGGTTCCGGAACCTTCGGAACCGAGGTGTTGCAAAACTTTTTTGATGTGTGTATTTTATGGAAGCAACAACTTCCACTGATTATTGTGCAGTCATGTACTAGTGTAGTAAAGCGTGCTTCTGTCTATGTACGCGCAGTACATTACGATTCTATTTGTTGAGGGTCAACAACAACTCGATAGAGCAACCGTCTGTCCTCTGCAGGTCTTTCTCCATTTCTGAACAAATTCCCAGCGTTGGGATGTCTCGGTACACAACACATCATACCCGGATAGTCTCATGCAACTTCCTACGGTACCTTCTATGCCATTTATATATACTGTGTAAAGTAATTGTTCTATAAGCATAGCTTACTGTATGTCCGAAGTTACCTTCATGTCCGAACATTCCTCATCGTTGAGGATGGCAAGCTGTCCCTTCTGTGCTAGAAACTCTCCATTCCAGTCACAAAGTTGTTCTGATAGCTAGTACGCCCCTTCTTTGTTCATTAGGCTGCAATCTGGAACAGTTTCTGACGTCTTCCGAAAGTCAAAGTGTGTGACGTCTACCTGTATGTTCTGCCTTGACGGTCTCGTGGACGAAAAGAGTGAGCTGTGCTTCACAAGACCGCAGTTTTTGGATTTCAGAAATGTCATAACGCGGAAGCATAAAGCGTGTTCCCGAATTCTACAGTAATCCAAGCATAGACTTATATACGTATAGCTCTGTGTGTCTGACGAACTTTCTTGAAAACAGGAATGATGTGTTCTTTCTTCCAATCATTAGGAACGCTTTCTCATATGGAGACCTCCTGTACAGAGCAGCCAGAACAAGGGTAATTTCTTCCGTGTAGGTTTGCAGCCATCTACATGTATGTAGGCAATATTTTCTGAAGTTACTGTATTGTGGTTGATTACTGCAATCAAAAGACTGAGAAACAACAAAGACCGAGGGGAGAACGGAATAACAGGAGGATTAATCGAAGAGGGAGACAGGATCTTGCATTTAGAGATATATAAACCGTTCCATTTGATATGGAACAGTGAGACATTGCTAGAAGAATGAAAATCCGACACAATATGCCCGAGCTAAAGACAGGAAGCACAATGGAATGTGGTAACTATACAAGCATCAACATATTAAACGTACACTACAAGCTACTGTCTATTATCAGCCTCAGAAAACTGCAACCATTCACGGAGAGCAACATGCAGGAATTCCAAACTAGCTTTCGACCAAACCGACCGACAATAGAACACAATTTCATTCTAAGACGGTTGTTTGAAAAACACTATGAAACTGATAAGTATATCTACAGTGTATTCGTTGTGTTTCAATGGGCATATGACAGCATCCATAGGTCTAGTGTATACAGCTTCATAATCCATGAGATGCTAATCATAATAGTCGAAACTTTTATCGATAGGTCAATGACAGCAGTGTATTTACGAGATGATATATCAGAAACGTTCGAAATTGAGACAGGCCTCAAACGTGGGCATTTTCTCTCATGTGTCCTGTTCAGTGTCATCTTAGCGAAAGTTCTTTGAGATTTTTGTTTACTAGCGAGAATAGCATAGGTACGAACATCAAGAAAAGAATAAGTGTGTATATGAAAAGCCGGTATTCGTTTCAGGGTAAGGCTCAACCGAAAGTTAGTATCAGATAGTATTAATATGAGAGCATATAACAGGTTGATATGCCCACCACTCAAGTACGGTTCAGAAACGTAGAGCATGACTAAACGAGAGGAGGAATAACTATTAATAGGTGAAAGAAGAGTAATATGGAAGAACTGGGGACATATCTGAGATAAATGAGAATGGAGGAGGAAGAAAGACGAGGAAATGTACCTCTAGAGGCAACAACGACCGATGCTATAGCAGCCGAAGAGGAACACAATCCAGGGGGTGCGCCATTTAGCCCGTATGCCATGAGAAAGACAGTTGAAGAAGGCATTTTAGGGTAAGCCGAGCACCAGACACCCCATAGAGTGAAAAAGGCAGCGCTAGCAGACAACCTAAGACGCGCTTTCCAACTCTTGGGGACTGCTGATAACTGAAGAAATCGTGCACAAAAGAGAAAAGAAAAGAGGCATTTTATAGAAGCAGTGATTGGTCGCAGGACCTCTGGTCATTGGATATATATACAGGAACTGGCTTTCCTTCGACACTAACCATATTTTCCACAAAAAACCGAGAATTCAATCAAATTATTCACAAAAACTAATTTGTATGTAATCTAGAGAAACATTTAGCTTCGATATTTACGAATTTACAAAAATTCGTCAGTTCGTAATACGATAGCGAAAAGGTTAGGGACAGAGGAAGCATTTTTTATTTAGAATATATCCAAACTAGTGACCTGGGATAAAACGGTACAGGTGCAGACATGGTATATATATGGCTTCACATATTCGTAGACCCTTGTCAGATGTTCTTAAGATCTAGTTCTGTTGAATGGTTATGATGTCGTTCACTAATTGATAATCAAAATAAACAAGCTGCAGTCACTAACACATAATCAATTCTCCTCACGAAGGCTTATCAGTGTCCTGAAGTGCACTTCATGTAAATCAGGATATTCATCACCTGTGACAATCTGAATACCTACTGAATTTAGTTTTACGTTGTGTTCTCCATTGTGTGCATTACGTCAGGAAATTTCGTTCATTTTTATGTGATTGCTTTAAAAATGTTATTTTTATGCATTTATTTACAGTTTATTATTGTATTATCTATCTATCAGTTTATTATTCTATTGTTTTGTATCATAATAGCAAGCTACTTATTAGTTCCAATTAATGAAATACACACATTTTAACGATAAACTATAAAAAATAACATAAATGTAAGGTGTAACAAAACAATTAAAACATAAAACAGAAATATAAGTAAATTAATTAGAATAATAATTAATATTCATAGGTATGTTGAAAATAATCTCACTGTACACTGCGTATAGCTTATTATCAAAATTGGTATATCAGAAACCATCTCCATTACACAGTTATGTATGTGGCAGTAAAGCTTCTTTAATTGATATAGTAAAGATTTTCATTCTTCGAAAGTAATTAATGGTAGTAGGGTATTTTGTAAAATTTCAGACAGATGATTAAAAGATTTCAAGGATGTTAATTATGTATCAACTTTCACATGATAAACGTATTTTATACACCAGCGTTTCAAAAATATCCCTTCTGCATCTAATATGGCGTGTTACCTTCGTGGTCTAGGGATAACGTCTTTGATTCATAACCAAAATGTCTTCAGTCCCTAATTCGCATCCCGCCGCTGTTTACATTTTGATTAATAATCAGCAATGGCTACCGAAAACTTCCGGCATAGGAAGTAGGCCCTCATTCTGCCAACGGTCTTGTCAAAGAGGGCGGAGGAGCGGACAGAGGTTCAGGGCACTCTCTAGTAATAGGAGTGGGAAACTACCCCTAAAGGTGGAAGAATCAGCAATGATCAAACGCATGAGGATGCAGAAGGCAATTGAAACCACTGAATTAAAGACACGTAACCTGTATCCGCAGGTCATGTAGTCCGTAACTGAAAAAGTGTCATGATGATCTCTCCATTGGTAAAAGATTCCGGAATAGTCCACCAATTGGTTTATCTAGGAAGGGACTGCCAAGTGGGAGGTTACCATTAGAAAAGTTTGAATAATCAACGGAAGAATAACGTTCTACGAGTCGGGGTGTGGAATGTCAGAAGCTTGAACGTGGTAGGGAAACTAGAAAATCTAAAAAAGGGAAATGCAAAGGCTCAATCTAGATATGGTAGGAGTCAGTGAGGTGAAGTGGAAAGAAGACAAGAATTTCTGGTCAGTCGAGTATTGGGTAATATCAACAGCAGCAGCAAATGCTATAACGGGAGTAGGATTCGTTATGAATAGGTAGGTAGGGCAGAGAGTGTGTTACTGTGTACAGTTCAGTGACAGGGTTGTTTTTATCAGAATGGACAGCAAACGAGCACCGACAACGATAGTTGAGGTATAAATGCCGACGTCGCAAGCCGAAGATGAAGAGAGAGAGAAAGTGTATAAGGATATTCAAAGGGTAATACAGTATGTAAAGGGATATTAAAATGTAATAGTCAAGGGAGACTGGAATGTAGGGGATGGTTAGAGGAGAATATGGACTTGGGACAAGGAATGAGAGAGGAGAAAGACTAATTTGGTTCTGTAACAAGTTTCAGCTGGTAATAGGGAATACTCTGTTAGATCACAAGAGGCGGATGTATACTTGGAAAAGGCCAGGTGATACAGATTTCAGTTAGATTACGTCATAGTCAGACAGAGATTCCGAAATCAGATACAGGGTTGTAAGGCGTACGCAGGAGCAGATACAGACTGATATCACAATACAGTAGTGATGAAGAGTAGGCTGAAGTTTAAGACATTAGTCAGGATGAATCAATACGCTAAGAAGTGGGATACTTAAGTACTAGGGGATGACGAGATACGCTTCAAGTTCTCTAAGGCTATAGATACAGCAATAAGGGATAGCTTAGTAGACAGTTGAAGACGAATGGATATCTCTAAAAAGGGCAATCACAGAAATTGTCAAGGAAAACATAGGTACAAAGAAGGTAACTGCGAAGAAACCATAGGTAAAGGAAGTGATACTTCAGTTGATCGATGAAAGGAGGAAGTACAAAAATGTTCCGGGAGACTCCGGAATAGAGATGTGTCAAGTCGCTGAGGGATGAAATAAATAGGAAGTTCAAGGCAGCTAAGACGAAATGGCTACAGGAAAAATGTGAAGATATCGAAAAAGACATGATAGTCGGAAGGACAGACTCTGCATATAGGAAAGTCAAAACTAATTTCTGTGGCATTAAAAGCAATTGTGATAACATAACGGGAATTCCAGTGTTAAATGCAAATTAGAGAGCGGATAGGTGGAAAGATTGAAGTGAAAGCTCCTACGAGAGGGATGATTTGGCTGACGTGATGGAAGAAGAAACATGAGTTTAATTAGAAAACACAAGGGATTTAGTATTAGAATCAGATTTTAAAAGAGCTCTGGAGGACTTAAGATCAAATAAGGCAGAAGGGATAGATAACATTCGATGAGAATTTCTAAAATCATTTGGGGAAGTGGCAACAAAACGGCTATTCACGTTGGTGTGTAGAATGTGTTAGTCTGGCGACATACCATCTGAATTTTGCAAAAGCATCATCCACAGAAGACGGAAAGAGCTGACAACTGCGAGAATTACCGGACAATCAGCTTAACAGCTAATGCTTCCAAGTTGCTGTCAAGAATAATATACAGGAGAATGGAAAAGAAAATTGAGGAGGTGCTAGACGACAAATTTGGCTTTAGGAAAGGTAAAGTGACAAGAGAGACAATTCTGACGTTGCCGTTAATAATGGAAGCAGGACAAAAGAAAAATCAAGATACGTTCATAGGATATGTCGACCTGGAAAAAGCGTTCGCCAATGTAAAATGGTGAAAGATAAAAGGTAGTGTAAGCCATAGGGAGACACGGGTCATATACAATATGTACAAGAGCCACGAGGGAATAATAAGAGTGGATGACCCAGAACAAAGTGCTCGTATTAAAAAGGGTGAAAGACAAGGATGCACCATGTCCGTGGCACTATCTCTCCTATTTCGCGATAATATTAACACCAGGATTGATGAAGTTAAGGAATTCTGCTACCTAGGCAGTGAAATAACCAATGACGGACAGAGCAAGGAGGACATCAAAAGCAGACTAGCAATGGCAAAAAGAGCATTCCTGTCCAAGAGAAGTTTACCAATATCAAATATCGGCTTAATCTGAGGAAGACATTTCTGAGAATATACGTCTGGAATACAGCATTGTATGGCAGTGAAACACTGACTGTCCGAGAGGTAAGAAATCAGGAGGTTCTGCACAGAATCGGAGAGGAGTGGAATATGTGGAAAACACTCATAAGGAGAGGGGACAGGATGATAGAACTTGTGTTAAGTCATGATGGAGTGACTTCAGTGGTATCAGAGGGAGCTGTAGAGGGCAAAAACTGTAAAGTATGACAGAGAATGGAATACATCAATACATCCAGAAATTATTGAGGACGTAGGTATACTTGGCGGGCCACATCAAATCAGCCAGAAGACTGATGAAATGATGAAAAAAAGAAAAAGAAACACTTCGTTGGGTGTGTTTTAACCCTAACAAGCGAAACTGGGTACAAACAAGAAAAATATGTACCGCTTTATCTTGTCCCCCCTCCACACACGCACCATATTACATCAAGTGGGCTGCTTATAAGGCGTGAAAGGGTGTCTGGACTGAGGGGGTAGTCTTTGCAGATGTATGTACAAAACCACAATGCCAAGGAGCCGTATTAATTAACGTATCCGTCTAGCGAGCAGGAGACCTATTTTCGAATCCCGGCCATAGCGCAAATTTTCATTTGTCACTTCAGTCTGCCTACACACATCATAGATGCTTGACAGGTGAAAGGATGTAAATGTCTCTGGAACGATATAGATTCATTACATTTTCGTAATATGGTTTATTTTCAGTTGGGAATGTTCCCTAGTCAGATACAAACACTGAATGATTAGAAACAAAATCCGAGGTCTCAAAATGAACTAAGAACGATGAGAGCACACACGTTGTACGATGTTAAATAGTAATAACGTCTGAAGTCTAGAAAATCTGTGATTAAGAGGGCCATCTGTATGGATACTGAGAAGAATTTTACGCTTCCTAATATTTCAATCAACGAAGCATATTACCACAGGCCCTTATCATTTAATTCACTCAATATTCGGTTGCTTTATGGCGAAATACTGTTCATTTTATTCACTCAATATTCGTTTGATTTGTGTACGTATGACGAAATACTGTCCAAAAAAGCTGTCTGCCGAAGTGTGTTCAGTGTTGTGTCATTTCTGTTCGGAAATTTTGCCTATCACTGTGCGTGAACACAGTGCAACTGTGTTCTGGACAGTATAAAAACACCTGGATGCAATGCTTTGGAGAAACTAAGATGGCGGACGTAGGCATCAACTTTTTGACGTCATGTCAACTCCCACTATTTTTATCTCCATGAGCCTGACGCAGTTTACTACCTCTGCTACATCAATAAACACTTTCGAGAAGCATATGTTGCAATTAGAATTGTACCACTTCCATTTAGGACCAGAGACTATTTCACTTTACTGGTGTACTATCTTTGTCTCGATGGAGCTGACGCCACTGACTTCGGTATATTTAGCTGTTTGGTATTATAACTTGCAACATGTCGTTTCAAGGCAATCGCGCATTCAAGATTTATCACAAACATGAAACGCTTAGGGTTAAATGTCAGTTAATGACGTTGAGAAAAAGTGTGATAACCGAGACCATAGCCATGAAATATACTTCCCTCCAGAAAAGAAACCCAAAATTTTAGTAAGTGAGCGGCAACATTTACAAGGATACAAAATCCCAGCGAGGATGTGTGATTAACTACAACATGCAAAAACTCAGTATTCTACCTCATACCTGAAAGTGAGAGTGCACAAAGGAAAATACTGACAGAAATTAAATATAAAGAAGAAACCGCATTAAATACGTACCATGAAATAAAAGACGTCATCTACAGTCATTTTTCTGCTTTGATGTCCAGTAGACCGCGTGTTAAAAATAGGCGGGAGAGCTTCTTAAAATATCTTCAACGGTAACTCAACAGTACCGTCTCAGAAAATGTCACTTCGGAGACTGACGAAGAAGATCTGAGAACGTCAGTAGAAGATATCTCTAAAAGAAAATGGCCGATCCCTATGGAACAGCCGCTGGCTTTTATCACATTTTCCAAGAAATAATTAAAGCTGAACTGTTTTACCTGCGCAGTGAACTAATTAACCCTGTCGCAGACATCTCTATGGATACTATGAAAGGAATGGTCGTTTTGGTTTCAAAGAACCCAAGCACCGTATCCATCGAAAATTTTAGACCCTTAAAGTTGCTTAATAGGGACTATAAGATCATGGCCATATACTAACCCAATGGCTCAAGAATGAAATGTATGTTATAACCAATCCTTACCAAACCATTGTGGGCAAAGATACATCGATTATGCAGACAGCATGTAACTGTAGAGATGTAACTGCCATAGCTGATGATCTCAAATTAAAATCCACTACAATGCATTACTTTCAAAATACCGTTAACAGAGTAAGTCATCATTATTTATTCGTTTTATAAATTTAATCTTCAGAATATTAAGCCGGAGTCATACAGAATCCCAATGAAAAATTAGCTAGCGAGAACATTCAATTGCGGTAGTTCGGTAAGACAAAGACGTCCAATGACGATGGCGCTGTTTGCGTTCATATTAGAGCCTCTCTCACCCACTCTGCAACGACAGCTAAGAGGACTGAAAATAAACGGTCAAAGTATTATATGTGCGGTATACGATGGTGACGTGGGTCTCGTGGTTACCAATGAAAATGATATAGGGGAGGCTCTACAGCTCATTGACCAGTACGAACTGGTGATAGGAACAAAACTAAGTAAATCGAAATCAAATGTCATGAATATTGTACACGGATTAAGTACGCAAAACTCAGGACAGTTAGCAGTCGTCACCCATTTGAAAATATTAGATACCAGTTACGAATCCAACATAAAGCACTCCATCGCTATTGCTAAAAAATACAAACAAGTTTATGAGCAAGTCTACAAGAACACAGAATGAGGAGCCGGCCGTTGTGGCCGAGCGGTTCTAGGCGCTTCAGTCCGGAACCACGCTGCTGCCACGGTAGCAGTTTCGAATACTGCTTCGGGCATGGATGTGTGTGCTGTCCTTAGGTTAGTTAGGTTTAAGTAGTTCTAAGTCTAGGGGACTGATGACCTCAGATGTTAAGTCCCATAGTGCCCACAGCCATTTGAACCATTTGAACAGAATGTGTAAATTCGACTAATTTTAGATAATGTCCCTGCCAGATGTTTATTTTGTTACAAAAATCGACTACGTGGGGCAAGAAATACATATTTCTCGCGACATGACTATAAAAATTATGTCTACCTTCGATTCATACCCCGTAGGAACGTATTCTGAGTGACATCCCTGCTGAAAGCGGTGGAATAAACCTTTTGGAAGTTAGCATAAAGTCTAAAGCTCTATTTGCATGTGCGGTATGCAGATTATTTAAGATCATCCAACAGCTTAACATCTCACGTGCTCAACGAAATTACTCTTGTCATTGTGAATCCGTCTGTAAACGTGCAACACGACTCAATATGATTTCACGATCTGAAACAATTTTTATCGAATACAGATACATACACATAAGCACTCTGGCGAAGAATATGACGAAGTCGTGGGAAATATATCTTAATAATAGGAAAAAAAGTAGAAGTGCTATGGAATTCAAATTTTCAGCCTATAATTGGAAAGCCACATGGAAAAATACCAACTGTCGGAATATAACATCAAATGTGAATGCAGCCTGGTATAAAGCAGAAGAAAAGTGTCGATCACCTCGAAGCTTTATAATTCCGACCTAGAAGATTTACCTTCGTGTCCGTCTTGCACTTTAATCGACGGCGGAGGACACAGATTTATGTGTAAAAAAGTAAACAAAATTTGTTAGTTATTAAACAGAATCTAGAGCTGCACCCAAATATATTACACCTACGGATTTTTTTGTACCCAATCAAGAAAAATAGTTCTGTGAATCTGATCAAAGGACACACAACGCCCTATCTAAAAAGGAAGGAAAAAATTCTGTCTGCATATCATTACCCTGCATCACAACTCAAGGAAAACCAATTAAAATGTAGGGAAAGTTGGAAAAATGCTAAAAACCTATGTTTGTGTAACAAAAAAGCAACTGTCTCAAATCGACAAAGAAAAGAAACTGAGTAAAAGCTAAGTTGGAAGGCTTTAGCATATGTCCACAATTCCTGAAGTTCTTAGCCAACGGTTGTACATTAAAAGCTGATGACGTTTTACAAGGATAGAAACCCTATGAAACAAACAGATAGTAATTCATAAACTGATTATTTTGCTCTTCTGTTACTGAAATGTGTGGTGTGCGGTGAACTTCGATATCTCCTACAACATTACAATTATAAATTTAAAACTTGACACTATTGTGTAGTACATAATGAACTATAGTCTCTGCAGTATTTGTTTGATCATGTTCATGGACTTAGATTTAATACGGATTTGAATTTTTAATTACCAATGTATATATAATTTTCTTATAAACTATTTAAGCATTAAAGCTGAAACTTTATAGTATACTGCTTCATTGAAGGCTATTAAAACGTGTGCAACAGATTTTTGTGTCAGGTAGTACTAGAGTGAAATAAGGAGCTGTAACATTCACGTTTGTCCTTCTCACAAATATCTGACGGTTTCCAAATAGGTATACATCGAATATAGGTCATTGGCTGTTTATTTCCTAAAATATGCAAGGATTATGAAGAGACAAATGCCTTACAAAATACAACATACAGCCTCTCTGGTTGTTACATTTACGCCGGTAACAACATATTTTTCAAAATAATATGTAATTAATTCACCAAATATAAATTCAGTTAATCTACAGTATCAGTTTTAAGGGAAGCTTTGGATTTAAGTTACTGCTTATCACATTCCTTTCTTGAGTACTTTGAAATCAAACATTATTACCGATTTTGTCGTAGATTACGACGTCCAGCGATATTAACATTGTTTCTGCATCAGCGTCGTTTTGCTGAAAATATTATCTCTGTCTCGTAATTTGTTAACTGTTACTTGAATGTTTATTGCACCATAAACCTTATATATTTTCATTCGAGGAGGGATATAAAGTTCGTTTAGCTTTGAAAAAATCTCCGAAATCTCACTATTACTAAAATTAGTGATAAAACATCAAATCGATCTCAACAAAGTAACTTTAGTAATCCAGAGATCTAGCTGTCTCGTATCATTCCTTGCGATAAGCTTTAAATGGCAGTCCAATTCCAAAAAGGTTCACTTGGGCTAAAGGAACTTCCATCCATGTCATAAGTCACAAAACTGTTCTTGTAATAGAAACCCAAAATCCTCAAAATTATTACGTTCCCGTATTAAAACTATTAAGCGATAGGGTCCCTTGATAATAAGAGCCAGGTTTCGAAAGTTAACAACGTATATTAACACATCACAGGTGATCTTGACCACATTTCAACAAGAACTGAATGCATATGTTAATCCATTACAATTCCAATTACATCTTTCAGTTTTCGTCCTTATTAATGTAGGGCAGGGCGAGTTGCTTCAGGATTGCTTCTTTGGGAAACGGCTGTTGGGTCAATGCCATATAGTCTAACGGTGGTGATTGCAAACTACTTACTGTTAATGTATCATGCGGCGAAGGAAAATCGTTGTAAACCACGGTATGATCACAGATTCACAGCATCCAAATATTTAATGTAAATGCATTAGACAGGGTCCCACTTATAAGGGATACTTGCGGAGTGCTTACAGAGAATTAGCAATACTTCGCCTGTAATTATGTTAATTGAGATACGGAAGCCATTAATTATGGCAACATCGACATCCAGTTTTAGGTTGATACTCTGCCTGGTCGAAGAATTCGCAAATTTATTTGATTCTATAAATGGTTCAAAGGCTCTAAGCACCATGGGACTGTACATCTGAGGTCTTCAGTCCCCTAGACTTATAACTACGTAAACCTAACTAACGTAAGGACATCACACACATCCATGCCGGAGGCAGTATTCGAACCAGCGACCGTAGCAGCCGCGTGGTTCTGGACTGAAGCGCCTATAACCGCTCGGCCACAGCGACCTGCTATTTAATTCTGCTTTTAACGACAGTAACTGATCCCCTCACTTCAGAGCACAAGAATCGAATACAGAGAAACAGCAATCGATTGACGAAAAGTAAAGGTGCTTTTGAACACTAAATTAAATACGAGGACTATCCATAAAGTACCTTACGTTTTCGTTTGTGTCCGTTAGGGGCGAGGCTAGCGCGGCCATGGCATTCCGCCGCTCAGTCGGCATCCTGCCGTGCTAGTGAGAGGTTCGTGCTGTACTCCGTTGAGTTACTGTAACAGTTTGAAATGTCAGCGTTAATTGAAAATGCCGCGAAGTGTGAATTGCGTGCTGTAATAGGGTTTCTGACTGCAAAAACTGTACACTGATAGAAATCTATCGGCAGCTTTCTGAAGTGTATGGGGACAACGTAATCACTGAAGGTGAAGTGCGTCTATGGGTCATAAAATTTAAAAATGGCCGAACTAACGTTCACGACGAAGAGTGAAGTGGAAGACCCAGCATAGTCACTGCCGAACTTGTCGAAAAAGTCGATGTCGCGGTCCGTGAAAACCGTAATTTCACAATAACGGAACTCTCTATGAGTTTTCCACAAATATCACGAAGTTTGTTGCACGAAATCATTACCGAAAAGCTTCGTTACCACAAGTTTTGTGCAAGATGGATACCAAAAATATTGACAGAGATTCACGAAAATCAGCGAATGGCTGCAGCGTTAGCGTGTTTGGACGCTTAAGAGAAAGATGGCGACTCATTACTCGATCGCATCGCTACTGGTGACGACACATGGGTTAAGCATGTGAACTGCGAGACAAAATTGCAGTCAATGCAGTGGTGGCACAAAAATTCCCCCCAAAAACCCAAGAAATGCATGCAGACAATGTCGCCAAGGAAGGTGATGGCGACTCTCTTTTGGGACAGAAAACGTGTGATTTTTGTGGATTTCCTGGATAGAGGCACTACAATAAACTCTCAAAGGTATTGCCAAACTCTGCACAACCTCAGAAGAGCAATACAGAACAAGCGCAGGGGAAAGTTGGGCTCAAAGATCTTGCTGATTCACGACAACGCCCGGGCCTACACGACAAATGCCACTCGTGAAGTTCTCGAATCTTTTAAGTGGGAGTTGTTTCCTCATCCACCGTACAGTCCCGATGTGGCACCGAGTGACTTCCACTTATTCCCTGCAATGAAGAAGTGGTTGGCTATGCAGCGTTTTGATGACGACGCACAGCTTCAAGAAGAGGTAACCACGTGGTTGAAGGCGCAGGCGGCCGAATTTTACGACGAAGGAATTTCCAAGCTCCTCCATCGCTACGATAAGTGCCTTAATTTAAAAGGCAACTATGTAGAAAAGTAGTATTTAAGTGTGGCTTTCATCTGTATATAATAAAAAAAATTCCAATACTTTATTTATTTTTAATTCCAAAACGTAATGTACTTTGTGGGTAGCCCTCGTATGTGTTTAATAATTACGCCTACGTTAAGCCGTCATGACGCCATGTATACGTTACGTACGTCACGAATACACCGTTGCGACGCCGCTGTCATATCATTTGGATACTTTTGGGCACAGTTCCTCTCATCTGATTAGGCGCCAGTCGACTAACAGTTCGAAGAATATGTTTTGACATCATAATTTTACACTGTGTGCCTCTCACTACAGCTTCGAGTAATTTATGTAGAAATAAAAAAATTAACATGTCATGCACCAGCACTGAGCTAGAAGGGAGAGCATATTGCTCGGGAGCAGCCTCGACGTGCAAACAGTAAATGATGGCGTTACGCAGTCGAAATATAACAATTAAAATTGCTAGAGGGGTGGGTGGAAGTTACTCGTCGTTGGTCGAAGCATCAGCGCTGATACTTGTCGAACTGGACCTGTTGGCGTGTAAATGCATATACATTTCTTCGTTCATAATCATGACAGGCTAAAAGTTAAAGTATTACCAAATATTCAATAATCCCACCACCATTTCTCCAAAGTATCGAAAGCCTGTTCTGGTTGTTTAAGTAAGAGAAAAAGTAGTTTTTGTGTGATTTAGTATGGTAAATATATGGTCTGTTTCTAGTCATCGGAATGTTTATAACGTCATATCGCTTGAACTACGTGCTATACATTGATATAATTTTTTTTTGCAAGTACAAGCAGTATTATGCGAACAGAGTTAGTAGAAAAGAAGTAACAGATTAAAACGTCATGCCTGTTGCTGAAGATTTACTGCACGTTCAGCGATAATCTAGTAATCGATAATCCTTTTTCCGTTCTTAATTTGCTGGGGTGTAAGTAGGAAAAAGTTTCGAAATGATTTGATAAGATCTGTAAATTTTGTCGAAAGATGCTAAATTCTCTCATTCACAAATAATAGATGAATGTCGTCTGGGTAATTTGGACTGCTTGTTTGCTCAAGACGGTTTCTAAATTCAGTATTTGACTTATTGTGTTTAACACTTAACGAAAAATTGCACGTCTTAGTTAGTAGATTATGATAAATTCAGTCAGTAATTATTTGAAATACTGGAACTCAATCTTTTTTGGCTTATAGATACACTACTTAAAACTTGTACTGGTTTACTGGGTGACTGTTTTAGCATTTTAGTGACGTGCATTATCTGTGCGAGAAAAATCAGCGAGGTGTGTATTAACTGCATGCTGATTACATAGCCATAGGTAGTCTGAGAGAAGCAAGTATGGAGCTCGTGAAATTCTGTTTTGGAATCTGTTCTGCTTCTAATTTGCATTACTAATCATCCACTTGCATTAGCGAGGATGCAGATTTAGTGCTTACTAAAAAGGTAGCGCATGACATATCCAGTAACTTCCACATATGGTCGAAGGAAAACATATTGCCGTTGAATTGTAATTAGATTGATTTTGTACTGTTTCTTATTTTTCACAGAATTCGATCAGCTACTAAGTATATACTGTAACAGCGCAATAAAAGATTTTTGGCACTGTAACACTTTTGGCACTACAGATTGATCACAGCAATAACTCGAAGACGCACGTGTTAGAA
This sequence comes from Schistocerca cancellata, assembly GCF_023864275.1. Classification (NCBI taxonomy): domain Eukaryota; kingdom Metazoa; phylum Arthropoda; class Insecta; order Orthoptera; family Acrididae; genus Schistocerca; species Schistocerca cancellata. The sequence continues at coordinate 472,585,358 of NC_064628.1, read as the reverse complement.
CTGATGACGCCTTTCAACAAAATTCTTTGTTGTTATGAAAACTTATCTTTCCCCAAAATAAATAATGGACACCAAGAAAAAATTAACGTCTTTCGCTGATTCGAATTAACATTAGCTTTCTAACAACTAAATAAAGCGACAACTTTGACAGCTTTCCAAATCTGAGAGACGCCTTTTAAAGGGATCGATTTAATACGTCTATTTTTATGTAATTTAACGGAATATTTGGGCACAAGTCAAGTATTCACTGCATCAAAACGAAGAACGGTTTTTCACAGCCCGTGGATTTCAATCTGGTCCATTTGCACGAAGTATGTGTACACATAATATGAACTATTACACAGATTCGTTTCTAAACTGTAAACTCACAAAGGCAAAGACGTAGTTTTACTAAATCATCTGCACTTCTCCTCATGTTACTGGTTGTGCTTGTCTTCAACTCGTATACATAAGTGTACTGCGGTCCACTTCTACACGAGTGTCTCATTACGGTAGCAAGTTGAGTTAAGTACACTGTGCAAAAGTGAGAACTACATTGTGTTCACGTCGTGTAGTATATCATTGCAGTGATACTGTCTATCACAATTCATCTGAAACAGAATTACAAGACTAAGATAATGAGTGGAGGTTGTTCTATGTGATTCTTATAGTAAGTAACAATGGTCTCCAGCTGTTTAATAAGGCTACCGGTAACTCTCATTATCAAAAGACAACAAACGTACGACTTCCCAAAATAGTGTTTCCATATTTCACCTGAAAAATGTAAAACTTTAGTTCTATTGTTGATACTTTCCTTGTACGTCCACAACAGGAATGCGAAAATAAACACATTTTTATATGAACAGGATTCATAAGCTACTGTAATTCGAATGTTCACCACAACAGAGATGTAAGCGTCGGAGCAATAAAAATACAATGTCACAGAAGTGTTTCGTCGATATATGAAATTAAGTTAATTTGAACGTGGTGTTCCACTCGGCGCAAGAGCGATGGCACGCATCATTTACTAGGTAGAGATGAAGGGGGGTATTTTCCGTAAGCACATTTCACGAGTGTACCGTCAGTATCAGGGATCCGGTAAAACATCAAATCTCCGACATTGCGGCGGCCAGAAAAAGATCCTGCGAGAACGGAGCCAACGAAGAGAATCGTCTAACATGACAGAAATGCAACCATTCTGTAAATTGCTGCAGATTTCAGTACTGTGCAATCAAAAAGTGCCAGCATACGAACCATTCAACGAAACATCATCGATATGGGCGTTCGGAGCCGAAGGCCCAGTCGAGTACCGTTGACGACTGCAAGGCACCAAGGTTTACGCCTCGCCTGGCTCTGTCAACACCTACATAGTTGATGACTGGAAACATACTGCCAGGTCGAACGAGTCTCGTTTCGAATTATATCGAGCGGATGGGCGTGTACGGATATGGAGACAACCTCATGAATCCATGAAGCCTGCGTGTCATCAGGGAACTGTTCAAGCTGATGGAGGCTCTGTAATGACGTGGAGCGTGTGCAGTTGAAGTGATACAGATTCCCTGATACGTCTAGATACGACTGTGACAGGTGACTAGTACGTAATAATCCTCTGTGATTACCTGCATCCACTCATGTCCGTTGTGCAATCCGACGGACTTGGGTAATTCCAGCAGGGCAATGCGATACCGCACACGTCCAGAATTGCTACACAGTGGCTCCAGAAACGCTCTTCTGAGTTTAAACATTTCCGCTGGCCACCAAACTCCCGAGACATGAACATTACTGAGCATATCTGGAATGCCTTGCAATGTTCTGTTCAGAAGAGATCTCCAGCCCCTCGTACTCTTATGTATTTATTGACAGCCTTGCAGGATTCATGGTGTCAGTTCCCTCCAGCAATACTTCAGACATTAGTCTAGTCCATGCCACGTTCTGTTTCGGAAATTTTGCCTGCTCGCGGGGCCCCTACTCGGTATTAGGCAGGTGTACCAGTTTCTTTGAGTTTCAGTGTATATTAGTTTAAACCTCATTAGATGCATCAGTTAACAGGTACTCCACTTAATGGCTTGCTCTTGCATTCTTGCATCACATGACCTTTAAAACAAACCATCAATATGGCACTGTCTTATAGTGGCATAACAATAATGAAGTTTAGCCGGCCGGAGTGGCCGTGCGGTTCTAGGCGCTACAGTCTGGAGCCGAGCGACCGCTACGGTCGCAGGTTCGAATCCTGCCTCGGGCATGGATGTGTGTCATGTCCTTAGGTTAGTTAGATTTAATTAGTTCTAAGTTCTAGGCGACTGATGACCTCAGAACTTAAGTCGCATAATGTTCAGAGCCATTTGAGCCAATAATAAAGTTCTAATTTTTATATCGTAAAGTATAAGAAAAAAGTCAAAAAATTATACGTATTCAGAATGAATATGAATTGACATTTAATGGAAAAAATACCCACTGAAACAAGACCATGGTCATCACAGTGTTATATTAGGAATGATGCAATAAAACAGAGTAAACACCGAAAAACTTTAAGTCACTATGATTTGAGGTTTATTGCATAAAGTAGTCGTGGAAGCCTGACCTATTCGTATTCACGAGTGTCTCTGGTCCACACGTGAACGGATGTGCTTAATATGCAAATAGCCTGTGAAGGCATCTGAGATTCCATTAACGCGCCCCGCGTGTACGTCACTTGACGCTAAGCGCACAAATTACGCGGCAATTAACCACCTTAGGGCGTCGCCAAGCGGCGGGCGCGGAGCAGGAGCTACGCCAAGCTAAGCGGGACGTACCTGAGCCATAATGCAGCTCGTTTCGACGTGTGAACCTGTTAACAGTGGTGTATAGGATTCGAGTTGTGTCTTGCAAATATACTGCACCCGCAATAAGCACCTGCGTAGGAACACAGCAAATTGCGTTTCGTACCTATCCACACACACAGAAACGCAGACAAACACACACACGGACACACACGAACACACACACACACACACACACACACACACACACACACACACAAAACACACGCTCATGCACACGCATGCACGTAGAAATTCATGTTTCTTTATAATGTATATGATTCAGGTTTTTAGAAGAAATTTGTGACTTTGTACGTTGATGGTGGTCTTGTTCGAGCTCAAGGTCTGTTCTCTTTAGTCATGTTTTATTATAACTATCACCTAAAGGATCAGCGTAGCCCGTCACATATGTATCAAGGGTTTTACCTCGATAGAGTAGAAAATTCATTAGTGCACACGGAGTGATGTTTTCATTGGTACATGTAAAGCTTGTTTCTTGAGATTTGCGGTATCTATGGTACGTCTTTTAGTACATTATTTTATAATGTAAGTGCCTGAGAGCGGAAAGAATTTCTCAGAATGAAGGCCACATTTTGTGTGTGTTTGATGTGCAATGACTTATTCAAGCTGTTTCTCATAAATTTAAGCACGTTTCATCTAGCGTATCATTCTGAGTTATCAGGGAAGATGATCGAACTGCTGAGTAGCGATTATCAGCGGAGAGCTGTACTGTACACTTCATCACTTAGTACGCGAACTGTAAACTTCGAACACTGAGTTACCTTTACTGTAGTGCAGCCAATAATAGAAGAACCTAAAGCTGTTTCGTTTGAGAGGTATGTTGTTTATACATTATTGTACAGAAAGAAAGGAGGAGCTAGGACAAGTAACATAACCTATTAACTAGACGATGAAAATGATACAAAGTGCGGGAGCATGTTTCTAGAGATCACTCTGTCATGCACAGAAAATTGGACATCACATGGAATGAGGTTAAACAAATGGTTCAAATGGCTCTGAGCACTATCGGACTTAACTTCTGAGGTCATCAGTCCCCTAGAACTTAGAACTACTTAAACCTAACTATCCTAAGGACATCACACACATCCATGCCCGAGGCAGGATTCAAACCTGCGACCGCAGCGGTTGCGCGGTTCCAGAGTGTAGTGCCTAGAACCGCTCGGCCACCCTGGCCGGCCTGGAATGATGTTACTGTGACTATAGTGGCAGATGTGTCTCGTCCCGTAACACTATAGTTACTGTGTACAGTGGTGGTACTCTTCATTACAACATGGCCTAGAGCCAACATCTAGATGACTTCACAAGGGAAGAATTATGAGAAAAGTGAATAAAGGACGGAGTGTGACGACTGTAGTCCAGGAGTTTGGTATTGATCATAGCATTATTTCGTGTGAAGGGGGAGCGCTCCCAACCACACACTGCTACCCAAAATGGAGGATGCGGTCAACCACATACGACCGCAACATGCAAGAAGGAACCCATGTTAAACAGCAGTTGTTATTTCAACCACATATAAGAGGACTGCAAGGCACACATTCTCTCGCTCCACAGTGGCAATGCGACTGGTGGTGAGGGGAGGGGTGGGGGGGGGGGGGTAGGAGGAGGGCGGGACGGCGGAGGCAGCGAGTGATGTCCTTGCCCTGCGACAAGTACGTTGTGTTCTGGTGTCACACGCACATCGGAGGCACCGTTTATGATTGTGCCAATACAACACGGATTGGTCCTACAAGGATTAGGTCGCGTGCTCTTCTTGGAGGGGCTCAGATTTTGTCTGAATGCTATTCAGTATGCACCCTCATATGGCGTACACGCAATCGAGCCAGGAAAATTATCGAACATGATCGTTCTGTTGGGCCAGGTGTTTCGGTGGGGGGAGAAAATAACGGTGCATGAGTATGCTGGCCACCAGAATACGGTATTCTCACGGGTAAACGCTATTGTGACACTGTAGTCTTCCCTCATGTACGACTCTTCACGCATGCATTCGGCCGTGATTTCATTTTTATGGATGACAATGTGCGATCGCTACGATCAGGGCTGGTGGGGAATGGAACACCCTACCACAAGAACTATGCATGAGTGCCCTGTGCTGAGCATGCATTGCTGTCTGCGGTGACCATGAGCCCTGTTAAGAGCCATGTTCCACCTTATGTAATGTCCAGTGGAACAGCATAAATCTTAGTGACTTCAGAGTAGTTATTATCTCTGAATAAAAGAGCCATTTCTCTTCGTCTCATTGCGTATATCATTCCGTTACCCAATGTAAGATATTGTAGCAGCTCTTTCTATTTATGGTTCAAGCTTCATAGAGCTACGTTACTTGGCAGGGATAGATCATGTGAACGTTCCTTCAATCATCAACTTTAGCATATCATTTTATATACCAATCATAGCAAAGGGTGAGAAAATTCACTGTCAATTTCACGGACTGTGGCAACGAATACAGTGCCACTGCATAACACATCCCTCATCAGTTCTCCGCTGGACAACAACAATTGGAGGCCACCCAGGACATCTATGGATCAGAGAATACACATCTCCTCGCACCTCGTTCTGCTCACAGGATTCAGGAACACTGAAACTGGACATTTAAACTATAAAAACAAATCACGCTGAGTCACATAACAAGATGGTTCATGCCGACTGACTCGCGAACATACGCTGCTAATAGTTCACCATCAAGCTCATCATGAGATATTTTGGGAATAGATCTTGCCCAAACCTCACTAACGTCAGTAGGACAGCAGGGATGGTTATAGATCTGATAAGCCCACCAGTTTCTAGTTGCACATCTAGTGTCAGGTTATCAACTTGGGACCTTGTTGCCCCACTCAGTTTCCCCTGGGGAGCCTCCAGGAGCTGATCAAGAGCACCCACGGGGAATTAACCAGGCAATTGTGATAGTCTTATTCAAGGTCATGATGCAACCGGTCACGTGGCCTAAAAATTAAGGACACACCTCTCAGTCCATGAGGATCGAGCACTTCTCCTCCTCTCCTCTATATAACTGGAACATTTGAGTGAATGGGGTTCTTTAAACAGCTGGGCATCACAGGGAGAAGATGTGTCTCTTTGTCAGAAATAAATTATTTGACATCATCAGAGATCACATCGAGGCTGGTATGTAATTACAGTCACTACTCTATATTATCCCTGTTTTCATAGTTACCAAAATTTTACGTATTTTTCCTTGTCTTCCCCAGTTTTATGTATTTTTCATCTATTTCCTTATTCGTAACTAGAGCTCCACCGGAGCACATGTATTTTGATCGGGCTTTTCTGAAATTTATGCATATTATCCAGTTATGCAAGACTCCTGCCTAACTTCAGATAGATGTCATGACGCTCTCAGGCAGTCACTGAGCAGAATTAAATATCACTGATACTGAGGCATACCTATCTAACGCCATCTTTTGTAACTGCAACACTCTGGAGTTAGAGACCATAGGGATGGAACAAATCAGTCTGTTAGTAACAAATTACATCACTTGTGATCGATTTCTTAATACACTACTGGCCATTAAAATTGCTACACCACTAAGATGAAGTGTTACAGACGCGAAATTTAACCGAAAGGAAGAAGAGGCTGTGATATGCTAATGATTAGCTTTTAGAGCATTCACACAAGGTTGGCGCCGGTGGCGAAACCTACAACGTGCTGACATTAGGAATGTTTCCAACCGATTCCTCATACACAAATAGCAGTTGACCGGCGTTGCCTGCTGAAACGTTGTTTGTGATGCCTCGTGTATGGAGGAGAAGTGCGTACCATTACGTTTCCGACTTTGGTAAACGTCGGATTGTAGCCTATCGCTATTGCGGTTTATCGTATCGCGACATTGCTGCTCGCGTTGGTCGAGATCCATTGACTGTTAGCAGAATATTGAATCGGTGGGTTCAGGAGGGTAATACAGAACGCAGTGCTGGATCCCTACGGCCTCGTATCACTAGCAGTTGAGATGACAGGCATCTTATCCGCAAGGCTGTGACGAATCGTGTAGCTAAGTCTCGATCCCTGAGTCAACAGATGGGGACGTTTGCAAGACTACACCCATCTGCACGAACAGTTCTACGACGTTTGCAGCAGCGTGGACTATCAGCTTGGAGACAGTGGCTGCGGTTACCCTTCACGCTGCATCACAGACAGGAGCGCCTGAGATGGTGTACTCAACGACGTACCTGGGAGCACGAATGGCAAAACGTCATTTTTTTTGGATGAATCCAGGTTCTGTTTACAGCATCATGATGGTCGCATCCGTGTTTGTCGACATCGATGTGAACGCATATTGGAAGCGTGTATTCGTCATCGCCATACTGGCGTATCCCCCGGCGTGATGGTATGGGGTGCCATTGGTTACATTTCTCGGTCACCTCTTGTTCGCATTGACGGGACGTTGAACAGTGGACGTTACATTTCAGATGTGTTACGACCCGTGGCCCTACCCTCCATTAGATCCATGCGAAACCCTAAATTTCAGCAGGATAATCCACAACCGCTTGTTGCAGGTCCTGTACGGGCCTTCCTGGATACAGAAAATGTTCAACTGCTGGCCTGGTTCAGCACATTCTCTAGATCTCTCTCCAATTTAAAATGGCTGGTCAGTGGTGGCCGGCAACTGGCTCGTCACAATACTCCAATCACTACTCTTGATGAACTGTGGTATTGTGTTGAAACTGCATGGGCAGCTGTACCTGTAGACGCCATCCAAGCTCTGTTTGACTCAATGCCCAGGCGTATCAAGGCCGTTACTGCGGCCAGAGGTGGTTGTTCAGGGTACTGATTGCTCAGTATCTATGCACCCAAATTGCGTGAAAATGTAATCACATGTCAGTTCTAGTATAACATATTTGTCCAACGAATTCCCGTTTATCATCTGCATTTCTTCTTGGTGTAGCAATTTTAATTGCCAGTAGTGTAATAACCTAATATTGCGAAACACAAGCTGTGGTCTCATCCAGAAAGATATGTAATTATCATTAGTAGTATGTATTTTTTTTAATTTTTCACCAATTTCAACACTGTACCCTGTTACATGAGGGAATTCCACAATCACCACCAATTCTTAGAGCTATTGCTTAATATATAACAAACTACATTACTAGACAGTGCGATCTCATAAAATAATCTGATGCGTCCAACTAATTTGTAGCACAGCGCTGCAGACATACTCCACTGGAATGAGGCGAGCCATATCTGCACCAACCCCAGTGAAAATCATATCACCAGCTGGAAGGTAGATCATCCCTCAGACTCCGACGTGATGTGGTGTAGCAGAGAATGCCGGTGATCGCATTCACAGTACCAGTAGTTGCTGATAAATTCGTTGTTATGTCAGGTCTGGCTGAGAAATCTCTCGACAACAAGTCCCAAGAAATACGTGGAAATATTGAAGACTGGTGCAAACACACAGCGCTCTCCTCACTGTGTTCGCCGTATAGTGCCTAAATAGCATGGAACTCATTGTATGATCTTCGCTACCAGGTCGCAAATGGGAGTGCTAAAAATGTCTGCCTTACATGACGCCAGATCATCTCCTCAGGCATGGTGGACTAAATTGCCCAATGTATATGTAAGCACCTCCGACCTAGTAGCTGACACAAATGACGCTCAGTTGTTCGGGAAGATGGCATCCCACCATAGAAAATCCTATCTTAGCTCGCTGACACCTTTGCAGATCAACGCTGCTAAGAGTTGAAGCACCAAGCGCTCCCTTTCCCCACTCCTCCAGCCTTTTCTTCTCACTGGTCCACCTTCTACACAACCAAGTCAGAACATATTTACTTTTTTATTTACACATTAAGTTCCATAGGACCAAAGTGAGGAGCAAATTTCCAAGATCATGGAACGGGTCAGCACATGAAATTCCAACATAAAAGTATTAACAGATAAAAGTAAAATGTTTAGGAATCCGAAAAAGTGAGTCCATAAGTTTAAGTAAAGGCAATCAAAATACGATAAGAATCAACATAATTTCGCAAGGAACTCCTAGACAGAATAGAATGGGTAAGTCATGAACAAACTCTTCAGTTTTGATTTGAATGCGCGTGGATTATTTGTAAGATGTTTGAATTTGAGTGGTAGCTTATTGAAAATGAATGAAGCAGTATACTACACACCTTTCAGCACAACAGTTAAGAAGTCCGATCCAAATGCACGTTTGATTTCTGCCGTGTATTAACTGAGTGGAAGCTGCTTATTCTTGGGAATAACTCGTGAACAGGTTTTGACAAGAGGTTCGTGAACGTTCACCACTCACTGCCCGAACCGCCCCTTTCTGAGCTAAAAATATCATTTTTCTATGGAAATAGTTACCCCAAAATATAATACTATACAACATAAGCGGATGAAAATAAGCAAAGTAGAGTAATTTTCGTGTCGAACGATCACTCACTTCAGATACCGCTCGAAAAGTAAAAATGGCAGTAGTAAGTCTTTGAACTAGATCCTGATCGTGGGCTTTCCACGACAGTTTACTATCTATCTGAACATCTAGAAATTTGAACTGTTCAGTTTCACTAATCATATGCCCATTCTGTGAAAAACGAGGTAAGCGACTTCTAAACCCAAACTGTAAATTTGATAGCAAATCGTGTGGTATAAAATGATCAATTATCCTTACATACACAGCCTTTTCAATAACTTTAGCAAACACCGGTGGCATAGAAATAGGTCTAAAATTGTCTACATAATCCCTTTCCCCCCTTTTATAAAGCGGCTTCACTACTGAGTACTTTAATCGTTGAGGAAACTGACCATTCCTAATGGAAAAGTTACAAATATGGCTAAGTACAGGATTAACATGCGCAGCACAGTTTTTTAATATTCTGCTAGGCATTATATCTATAAGGGTCCTTAGACGTCAGTGATTTAATTATTGATTCATTCTCCCCCTAGTCTGTATCACAGAGGACTATGCCAGACATCAATCTTGGAAAGGAATTTGCCAAGAACGTTAGATGATTCCCCGTAGAAACTAAATTTTTATTTAATTTACCGGCAATGCTCAGAAAATGATTATTAAATACTGTACATACGTCTGATTTATCAGTAACAGAAATATTCTTACAACGAAGAACTTTATATCGTCGACTTTCTGCTGCTGACCAGACACTTCTTCACAACTGATTGTACGGTTTCAATTTTATCCTGTGAATTAGCTTTTCTATTTGCATACCACATATTCTTTGCCTTCCTAATAACAATTGCAAGCACCTTAAAATACTATTTGTAATGGGCTACTGTAACTTGATTGTTACTACTTCTAACATTTTGATATAATTCCTCCTTTGTTCTACACGATACCCTTATCCCACTAGTCAGTAGCCTGGGCTATCTTTTACTGGTAGTACCCCGTTTACAACGTTCTTACGTAAAGCAACCCTCAAAGAGCAAGAGAAATGTGTTAAGGAAAGCAGTATATCAGTCATCTATGTTATCGGCACTATAAACGTCCTGCCACTTTTGTTCCTTGACAACGTCGAAAAAACTCTCTATTGCTGTTGGATTAACTTTCCTAAGTAGTTTGTAATTATATGTGACATTTGTTTCAGTACAAAGCTTTTTGGTGTTAAAATTTGTGCATCATTATCTGAAAGAACATCCACCCTTTTAACTAACAGAATGCCCAATAGTAATTAAGAATGAATAAAAATATTGTCAGTTTCTGTGCTAGTGTTCCCCTGGACCCCAGTTGAAAAAGAAACACAGATCACATTAACTTAGGAGATCTACCAACACACTTGCAAAATCATGTACAAAATTTATATTGAAGTCACCACATATTTCTAATTTCTGGTACTTGCTACAAAGTGAATCATGAACCCTCTCTAGCTTGAGCAGAAATGCTCTAAGTCAGAGGTAGGGGACCTATAAACAACAACGGCTAGAAGCTTAGTTACACTAAATTCAACTTCCGCGGCACGGCATTGAAGTATCTGTTCAGTGCAGTGCCGTGATACATCTATGGAGTCAAATGGACTCGAGATCACCTTTATAGATGAACTTTGCTCACAGTGTAAGCTGTAAGGACATCTCCCCCCCTTCCCCACCTCCACCGTCCTTTCTGTCTGGACCAACCAGAACCATACTCCAACTCATCTGTCCAACCAACGGGGAGGAGGAGATTAGTGTTTAACGTCCCGTCGACAACGAGGTCATTAGAGACGGAGCGCAAGCTCGGGTGAGGGAAGGATAGGGAAGGAAATCGGCCGTGCCCTTTCAAAGGAACCATCCCGTCATTTGCCTGAAGCGATTTAGGGAAATCACGGAAAACCTAAATCAGGATGGCCGGAGACGGGATTGAACCGTCGTCCTCCCGAATGCGAGTCCAGTGTGCTAACGACTGCGCCACCTCGCTCGGTGCTCCAACCAACGGTTACGCTTAAGAAACTGGCCTGTGTGAATGTATTTACAGCCAGGCAGCACTTCCATTTGGAATGAGGACACATAACAAAATAAACGCTATAAGTGATGACATTATAAGCCTGATATATAAACCACAAGTAAATCCAAGTATGGTATGTAACTTCGTCTGATCCACAAAAACAAGAAGACACCCCAATGGACAACTAGCACACTACAGTATTTGCCACTAAATCTAATCTGTTCATAAATAATGAGTATCCCTCAAACGTGAGCACGAATGGTGCAATAGACTCACCCTTTCCCGCATTATTCGCGAACCATAACTTGTTTATAAGGGGAAGAATTTGGTGACAAATTGCAGTTGTAGGACCGCGTCGAGGGGTGAGTTAGATCTACCAGACATGCAAGCCCGACAATATTATAGTGTGGCGCCACTATAAGCCTTGTAAATAGATGCAAAAGTTATGTACAATCTCGCCACAAGCAAACGAGACTGCGAAATAGTCACAGAGCAGCAAAATTTAAACTCTTTCAACATACAAAGTTATGGACTCGAAGAGGTTACTGTACTATAAAATGCGACCTTAGAGACCGAGCAGTATGTAAACTTTAATTGGTTCTCCAAAGACCAGTTACCAAGTGATTCAAAAATGCGAAAAATCGTACGCATAACGACTGCGGGAAAAGCGAGTTGCACGTACCAGCTAACAGTGCAATCAGCACCATATTTATGACGAGATTCTGCTCGTATCCACCGGCGCCAAAGAGCCAGGAAGCACGAGGCCCGATATCGCCACTGCGGGCCTGCACACAGCCCAAAGGGTACGGACTAGTCTTCGGTCTCCCAGTACCTCTCTCGCTAATTCGATGATGACAACGTCAACCTGTGGATATTGGCTGATGGAAAGTGAGGGAAGCAGTCTGCACAAGGTGCATAAATGGAGGATAATTACTGGCCTGTGTGTGACTAGGAGTAGCAGTTCAGAATCATTTTTTAACGGATTCGTGTGTTAAAATGAACGCTGCAGCAACTGTTGATGAATAGGATCCAAAGACCACGCACATGCTGCAGTTATTAGAGGATTCCGACAACTGAGAATGTTGATAGGGTGTGCCACCTGGTGAAGTCTGACAACAGCCAGAGGAATAACAACATACTAAAGGTTTTTTTATTACGCGTCAGTTAGCTGCTGCTGCAGTCTTATTACCAAAGAAAAAGCATTATACAGTAGGAAACGCACTCCATACTTGTTCTCCTTATAACAATATCAGCAGACGCTTGACGTTAAGATTCAACCGCGAATCCTTCTATCACATATCGTTAGAAAACTGACTACGAGCCACATGTAAGAATGTCATGGCAAATGAATCGCAAATCAGGTAATATTGGAGTCTCATACTTCTGAGAGGGACGATTGCAGAGTCAATGGACGCAGTAAGTTTTTAGGAGGTCGACTGACGAGGCAAAAGCGTTCTGAGACAAAAATACAGTACCTTGTGTCGTATTTGCCACCATGATTAGAACCATTACACATATTTAGATCCGCATTCCGACTGATCGATCGTAGGACAAAGAGCCAGACAGACACGGGTGCGCGTGCGCACACACACACACACACACACACACACACACACACATACACACACACACTCTGTTTTCTAAAAAGAGGAGAAAAAGAGCTGTGAGTAATCCACGTGGCCAAGACCCATAGCTTGACGCTGGGCTTGTTGATGATAGAATCAGTCAAGACGCTCAAAAATACTGCAGCGAATCTGTATTCAGAGTCAATGTAATATAAGGAAAATTGACATTGTACAGAAAGACGTATTATTCCTCTCTCTCTCTCTCTCTCGCTCTCGCTCTGGTTTTGCGAGTGGCACGTGGTACCATAAGGGACAGGTGTACGCGTGTACTCTTAAATAACTAGGGGGATACGTCCTCGCCGCTTGATCCTCTTATAAGTGACGTAGAATTCGAGAACCATTAATAAATCTCGATTGCAACACGCCTGAAGAGATCATAGTTTTGTCGTATACAGCTGCGAGTGTGTGTATGCTTAGCAGTCTTCGGTCTACAGAAAGTAACAGAGCAGAGGAAATGATTTTCAGTGATCTGGATGAATAGCTTTGATTCCTCCATTAGTTTGGCTGACAGTATAGCAGTATTAACTAACCGATTTCCACGTTAAAACTACACCGAGGTGATAAAAATCATTGGATACCTAAGATTACAACTTCAGACCTCCTTATCCAGCATAGTTCAGAAACTAGAAGTGGAATGGAGTCAGCAAGTCGTTGGAAGTCTCTGCAGAATACTGAGACACGCTGCTTTTACAACCCTCCATAATTGGGGAAGTGTAACAGGTGCACGAAGTCATATCCAGATTATGTCCCACAAATGCTCGGTAGGATTCATGTCTCGCTATCTCGGTTCACAAATCATTCCGTTGAACTGTCCAGAATGTTTTTCAAGCCAGTCGCAAGCAACTGCGGCCGGCATCCCAATCAAACTGTCATCTGCACACAAGATTTCTGCGGCCCACCTTTTCGCCATCATCAGGCGACAAAAGCTAAGCCGCTGTCGCCAAAAACTGGTTCAAACCGTAAACGACGAAACGTTTATATGCATGCTGTCAGGTATTGATCTAGCGCTTAAACGTTGGTGATGCCTCCTCTTAAAAGAAGAGTAGCAGTGCCTTCTGTGGTGAATACTGTCCAAACATGACTATAGTTCACAGTTTGAATCAGTTATCGGCGAGAGAGGCTTAGCTTTTCTCACGTGATAATGGTGGCCAGGTGGACAGCGGAAATATTATGTGGAGATGAGAGTTTGATCCGGCTGAAGATCCGACAAGATTTGGATCAGTTAATATCTTTCGAAAGTCTACATAGTCAAATTGTGGCCCCCTTGATAAGGCGCACTGCCACACATAAGTACTCCATCCTTGTATGGGTACATGAAGTCCATGAATGGCTGAAAATGGTAGCCAGGTATCCTAACGTAGTTATTTTCAACCAATGGTCGGATCAGTCATGCCAAAAGACACAGTTCATTCCATGGAAACTCAGCCCAGACTATTATGAAGCCATTATCAGCTTCCACATTGCCTTGTCCATAACTTGGGTCCATCACTTCGATGGTCTGCGCCACACCAAACCATACTATAAGCTTTTACCATAGGGGCTCAACTGACAAGGCCACTGTTTTCCAGTTTCCTAGAGTCGAACAGATATTATCAGTAGCCCAGAAGAGCCACTGCAGGTGCTGTTGTGCTGTTAGCAAAGGCACTCATGCCCGTCGTCTGCTGCCACAGACCATTAATGACAAATTATGCCACACTGTCCAAAGAGATAAGCTCGTTGTGCATCCCACATTGACTTCTGCAGTTCTTACACATAGTGTAACTTGTGTATTAGCGTTGACAAACCTGTGCAAAAGGCACTGTTCACAGTCATTAAGTGAGAGCCGTCGATCAACGTGTTGTCTGTGGTGCGAGACGCCTGAAATTCTGATTCTCGCCACACTGTCGACACTGTGGCTCTCAGCATATTGAATTCCCTTATTAAAGATGGTGGTGCCTTCTGGGCAGGCCACTGCCCTTTCATTTTGGTTTGGTGATTATCATACAATTTCATTCGCCTTTGGTGTATCTACATTTCCCTTGATTATTAATAATCTGATGGACTATTAGGATTAGGGTTACCCACTGATTGATCTCACAGTACTTGCATGGCTTTGAAAGGGTCCTGTAGCCACCTTTCATTGCCAACTCTCGTAGTGGTCAAGTCGGCAAAGAGGTTTCCGCTACTTGTGAGAAATCCACCTGCGTTAGGTTGGTGGCGGAAATGGTATCCTGGGGTTTTCCGGTCCACGCGGAGCGTGGAAGAGGCTGTAGAAGCGGGAGGCAGTCTGCCGCCGGTACGGGAAGCGTACACAGCTGTGCTCCAGTCGAAGAAGGGTGAGTTGGACTGACCGCGTGGCGCGTTGTCACATAGAGAGGGGAGCTTTTAGCTTTTGGTCTCGAATTTCGTCTTATAAAGATTTACTTGCTGGGTTGCAGCAGGGAATGCAAGGCTTTTGTAGACTTTCAGTTTGATTCCCAATGCAGTCTTGACTTTGATCCGTGAGAGGAACGCGGCACAAAGGAGTTGCATATGTTGAAGTGCCCTCAGTTCAGTGTGAATGTTTATGTGCCTACAACTGTGTGTGTATGCTTCTAATCTTTTCCGGATCTTGGTAATTTTTGTGTATTTGTGAATTTTCTTTGTCTCATGTGATTAAAATTTGGCCACGGTCCATAGAAATTGTCTCCGCGGACCGAGTGGGCACGCGAGTCTGTTATGAAGCGTATAGTATGTCACAAGCAATTGTACATAGTTAGCATGCAACAGCAGTCTATAGATGCACTACATCAATGCTTTAAGGAATAAATAATTTTGCCTTCAATCTTATCTCGTGTACCGATGTTACGTCGTCGTTACCTTCGCCATTTACCTTGTAGTTTTCCTTGTTGGCCCACCTATAGCGTTTCCATGTGCACAGGTGTAGTGATTAGTGTCCCTTTTTTTTTTATCTGAAACAAATGCTCGGGAATAGATCGTGCTTTCACGAATCTTGCTGCAGGCTGCACTTACGCATGGTGTTCACGACCTCTTTACTTTACTCAATATTTGATTCACGGGAAGAATGCCTGGATCATATTAATAACTACATCCCATTCTTTATCAATGACTTTACAATGAATGTTCTTTTGTGAGTTTTTCTTATTAATAAATTAAGTAATTTTCCGACTCAGTGCTACCTCTTCTTTCTCGTGTGGCTAGAGTTGGTGGCGACCCTATCTTTTATATTGACTTCAGTGTCAAATAGCATTTTCTTATTCAAAGTGCAGCAGTAGAATTTAACTGGGCTATAGAGACTGATTTTTGGACGCTGGAGGTGACCACTGCATTAGGGGCAGTTTTAGAACTTACCCTGAGCAGTAAGCCAGTTTTCGGATTCCTTTGGAGTCACAAAAACAGGCCGTGAGCCTGGCAGGGCAGTGATTTATGGGCTACCATTCTGGCGACCAGCCTTGTTCTGCTAGGGCTAAGCAAGAGGATGGGAACGCCGTGGCTGGATGTGTAATGACGCGTCTTTAGAAAGTGGTGTAGCCGGACATCCTCGAGCCGTCCTAATCGCTTTATTAGTGAGAGGATGTGGTGTGGGACTCTGTTCTCCTTACCCAGAGTGTGGATCCAGGTAAAGCGGCAGCGAACTGGCTCCTTGCTATTGTATTTATTGTAAGAACAGCTGCCTGTGAGACGGGACGACGAATTTCTCCAGATGTCTCGTTTATTAGGTACCTCCACACCCCGCCAAAACGGCGCCGACTAAATCGTGTTATAGACGAGATGGGACTTGTTTTCTCTAGGAAGCTTCCCTCATCTTGTGAAGTGCGCCGGGGTCTTGTCTGCAGGACCTCCAGGCATTGTGTGCTGTTTTTTCGGAGAACAGAATGTGCAATGCACTGCACTGATTGATTGAGGAGGATCTCGTCTTCTTGCTAGAAAACATAAGTGGCACGGTAACCACTGCTGTGCCATGATAGGTTTATTCAAGAACATTAAGGGGAATGGCTGTTTTTCGGAAGGCTTTGAGCAACGGTAAAGGAACTCACTTCTGGACCGTTGCAGAGTACAGTAGCATGAGCTCTTCCATTTTTACAGAGAGAGCTGTTAGTTGTAAACAGGTCCTGACACCTGGTCAAAACTTTATATTTTCACGGACGTGAGACAATCAGCGGTAGACGAGGGTCACCTCCTGCAGTACGATACTTCGGCAGCGCCAGGACGCAAACGCTGCATCTCCTCTTTCAGCTTCTATGTCGGTATATTTGAGCAGCTTCGTCAAATTCAGAGGCCAATAAATCGTTTTCAGGACCATCTCTTTTCAAAACAGACTTGTACTTGTAGTGGCCACTCCCAGTGTTCATTGCATGCTTAATTGTATTTTGATGTGAGAGACCAATACGTGGAACGACAAAGCCGAGTATGCTTGCCTACATTGGCATTCTTCCTCTCACAATAGCCAGTCTCTTTTATACGTAAATTCCAGTTAGGTTCCCCAAGTCGGTTGCCAACCAAATTGAATAGGTGGTAATGAAATTTTGTACAGTTGAAATTTCTGTTTACGTTGGTTCACTCTTGACCTTGATATTAGTTAATAAATCTCTTTGTGATACCATATTTACTTGTTATGGATTGTTCAACAACACACATTCTCAATCCCTACAATGTCATTTATTTCGTTTCGGGCTTCCAGAAATTAAATTAATCCTACATCAAGTTAGACAACTCAGTGGTCGTCCACACTGAGACCACCAGTCAGATTTCCTTGTGCTGTTCACAGACGTGGCACCTTTTGGGTGCGGTGTTATGAAATTTTAGTCGTTTGGCAGACGGAGAACTGCCACCACCTTAGGCTACCTTGCACTTGCCATTTCCAAAGTATACTGTCCCATACCTCTAGTTCGAACTACCATTCTGTGTTCAAAAGTCTGTAAGTCCCAATGTTCCCACCATACGGCCATAATCGCTTTTGTAATGTCTTCACATGAATCACCTGAGTACAAATGACAGTTCCACCGAGGCACATCCCTCTAATACTTTGTGTACCCGATACTGTCACCCTGTGTATATGTGCTTATCGCTATCCCATGACGTATATGACTTCAGTGTACAGGCATACTGTAAGTTGATTTATAAACGATTAAATATCCTGATCCTATGTTTTTTTTAAATTAAAATGTAAAGGTCTTACAAACAACGACTACCCCAAACTCATTAAAACTACCGTCTTCCACACCATGTACACATCCACCTAAAAATGTAAGACTTACGTATTTTACGATTAAGAGCAGTAACTAGAAAAGACGTAACGTCAGTACTATATAATATAGCATTACTGGTCCCTAGTAGACACAGACTGATCTCAGTGATACATAAAGGAAAACATAAATGGGTAACGGTCTAGCTCTATATGACAAATAATGTCTCCTATATCCATCGGGAAGGAATAATTTATTGTATATCACAACCAACCAGATCTATTACAGCTGATGTGTACTTATTCTTTTGTTTCTCAGATATGCTCTAACTAATATTTTCCATGCTGACGTGCTTCAAAATGGTTCAAACGGTTCTGAGCACTATGGGACTTAACCTCTGAGGTCATCAGTCCCATAGAACTTTGAACTACGTAAACCTAACTAACCTAAGGACATCACACAAATCCATGCCCGAGGCAGGATTCGAACCTGAGACCGTAGCGGTTGCACGGGTTCAGACTGTAGCTCCTAGAACCGCTCGGCCACCCCGGCCGGCCTGACGTGCTTAAAACGAACAGAAGGGCATCGTGATATGCATCGTAGAACACCACCGAGATATAGACAAAAATACTACTAGCAGTATCCTATTTCGTATTTTTTGTAACCCTTTAATAGCCCAGTTTGGTGTAGATGGCCGTGCTTCCATCCAGTCGTGCCTTCATTGACTCTCTATCAGTTGGTATTATCAATTTCAAACCTCTATCAGTTTGCTATTATTGTGTAGGTCATACCCATGACGTATATTTCCATACTGAATAATTAAAACTGTAGGGTTACAGTTCTATAACTTCTTATTGGAGCTGATTGGCAGGAATATGTGTGACTGCTCATATGTAACCCATACCTACTTTAACTCCCCAGTATGTTGAGTTTTAGATCACACGTCAGCCTGTCTTCGTACTTGCCACTTCTCTGTCACACAGGGCGACAAATATTCTTACCGTTGAAAGAAAACAATTACTGTGTACTTTTGGCAATAGAGGACCGAAAATGGGGTCGCTACACCTACTCGCCACATTAAATACTTTTGAAATTTCGAGAAGCACTAGTCAGACCTCTCCTTTGAATTAACAGAATTAATCTCACTGATATTCTTAACACACTAACAGAAGCTTCTTAGAAATATGACGCTTTTAAACGTTCTACAAACCGTAAATAAGAATTATGTCTCACTGTCTTCATTCAATAGCTTGTGCCAGACCCCCCCACCTGTAACCTATCTGAAGAACGGACAATCTTTCCACCCCTTCGGCACTGAGAGAGGGGAAAAATATGTGGCTACAAGATACTAATTTACTTATGACAAATATCCAGCAGTACTTGGAAACATAAATCTAATTTGTAAGCAAAAATCCTTCAGATACTTTAAAAACCTGTAGTTTTCGAGGGATACCAGATATAACGATACCAGATATAACTGTCGTCGACCCTGGGCGATACAGCAGTGATGGACATAACCTATGTCACCATGTAGTAAATATGAACTGGTGGGTGAGGCACGGTTAAGGCATCCTTTATGATTAAGATACGATTGCAGCCATGTCCTATCACACAGATATGCCGTTGTGTTCAATGTAACCACCAGTTTTCTCTAATCTAAAACAATATCTAAATTTTCC
Source organism: Schistocerca cancellata (assembly GCF_023864275.1). Taxonomy (NCBI): domain Eukaryota; kingdom Metazoa; phylum Arthropoda; class Insecta; order Orthoptera; family Acrididae; genus Schistocerca; species Schistocerca cancellata. The sequence continues at coordinate 472,565,707 of NC_064628.1, read as the reverse complement.
TGTAAAAGATTCTTTCTATGACTTCAGATGTTAACTCTGTTTCTTCCTGTAGGTCTTCAAGGGGAGGGCATTTGGGAAGGGCCTCCACATCTTCCTAGATGATGTTGGCAGTTCTTCTGCTCCACATTCTTTGCTTTGGTCTCTTGTACATTCAGTTACCCTTATCGCACATACAACACCCTAAATGCATTTCAAGGTGGAATTGCTTTAATAGGGAATGGCTTAAGTCAGTGTGACACATTTACTTTTTTTTATCACAAACTGTGGGATAAAATATTTTGTGGGGACCAATCCCAACTTGGCAACATCCTCATCTGACACAACTAGCGTGAACAGTGTCCTGCACTGAGATAAGTATGTTTCTCATGCTTTAATACAGCACTTCTGAGTAATACGTATGTTGTCAGTGCTAAAAACTTGAATGTATCACATAGTTAAAGCTATATGCAGACGGAACATAATTACAAGCTTTTCTCGATCTTAAGTCTCAGGACTGCTCAAGGAGATTTTCGACTATTCTTAATACCTCCATTAGACAAACTGAAGCTGTTTTGCAATATATCCGTAAGCTGGCACTATTTACATGTGACTGGAACAGAGTACAGTGGAGCACATTGTAAATGCTGTTATAATTCAAAAACACTGACACGGTCTTTCACTCTGTCTAACACACGATACATTTTATAGTTGTATATTTCAGCCTCCAGCCTAGCAATACAATGTTTATTAGTCAAATAGGACCTAACAAGGTCCTCAGAGTCACATATCTGGACAATTTATAGGCTCTATAAAGTGGTTGCCGATAACTGTGTTCATGCTTGGGCCTATGATTTGACATATAAATTTACCAAATGTCTTTACGTTAGGAGATTATCCACTTTAAACAGTCAGACGTACTGCCTTACCATTATCCACAATCACGTAACGGTTCCCCTGGCTGTCTCTTTCCATGCAGAAGTCGTCGTCTGTAATTGGTGTACGTGGCATGACTATTGCGGTATCTATCATTACAGCTCCCCTAGACCTATTATCAAATCTGTATAATGATTATGTTTTCCTAACTACATCTGTCACGCTATTTCCATCAATTCGTCATTATAAGTGAAACAAAACCCATTATTTTCCAAGGTGTCAACGATGAGCTCTCTGCCCCTCGTCCTATACCATAGAGCCCAGTCAATTTGGAGAGAGATGGTGTAGTGATTCATAATTTTATACCAAATCATCCAAAGACATCTATCCAGACGCTTAAATCTAATGCTTACTCCACATTTATACCACATTCTATGAATAAACGTAGGTAACCTGTGTTACCACAATGCTTCCATATTTTTTTACCGAGTTTGGGATATTATACGAATTTTTCTACATTTATTCATTTCTTCCATATTCATGTGTACAAGCCCTAATTGATTTCACGATCCAATGAGACCTGCTGTTTTCTTTATGCCATACATCTTTGAAAAGAAAACCTGCCAGGTTCACATTGGATAAAGGTAATGTGATTCTACGTATGATAGCTTCTGAACAAGACAGTTTTAAACTAGAGAAAGCATCTTACAGGTTGGATAAACCTGTTTTTTGTAGGTGGTTAGATATTGTTCTCAAATAATTGAAGATCTTGTATGCACAGTTGCTGAAGCGCAGCCTTGCTCAAAATCTTATATATTTATGCATCCAAATGCCAAGACTAAGTGTCGAAACAATCGCTAAAACGCGCATAGATCGCCGCTCCAGATTGTGTGTTGACATCATTCTGTTGTGTACACACATAGCGTAACTGTGCTATGCGTGTTTGCAGCAGAGACCTCTAGTCCCAACTTTCACCGACGCCAGAGGCGGCGACGGCTGCGGTGGCGGTGGCGGTGGCGGTGCTGGCTCTAACGTAGGATGACTCACCTTTTGACCCATAACTTCCACCATTACGAACATTATCCAGGAATTTCTGAGCATATAGTATTATCCAAGAGTTGCACAGGCAGATCTGCCCTGGATGTATCACATGCTGGATCCAACCTCAAATAATCTTGCTGGGCATATCGCTGGCTGATTTGTCGTCTGAACGATACCTCGGTTCAAACGTAGGTGGATCCATACAGGTGATTGTCCATGACTATTTTTGTGCAGAGGGATTCACCTAATCTTCATCCTGGCCACTTGGATAGACGGATTTGACCCAAATGTACTGTGTGCTGGATCTAGCCGGTACAACATTGCCTGCCGGAACACATGTTGGATACACGCTGAGCAGTATTCCCAGAAACAGCACTTACAGTTTCACCTTTCAGACGATACCTCGGATCATATGTGGCTGGATCCACACAGAGCATTATCCAAGAATTCTTGTGCCTATATATCCACCTCAAGATTTACTCTATACTCTGTGCTGGCAGATTCGACTCAGATGCACCACATGCCAAACCCAGCCTCAATATTGTTGCCCGATGTACCACAATCAGCATCCACCCTTAGCAACATCCAAAATGTACACACACACACACCAACACCGCCGTTGCTTTGCCGCCGCCTTCAGCGTTGGTGCAGTTTGGCAGTCGGGATCCCTACTGCAGACAAACGTAACGCAATTACACTATGTAATTACACTAGGTGTGCTTACAGCAGATTAACGTCAAACACTATCTCCAACAGCAATCCATGTGTTTTTCAGCAATGGTTTTGGCACTTAGTGCTGGCATTTGGTTGGATAATTCTATACCCTGGCTGGAATCGGAAACAGTATGAAGGGTAGATGAGATAAGAAAGATAGCACGTCTCACGTGGTCATGTAAGCAATAGGAGCATACTTATATTTGTAGGCTTAGATATGGTAAATAAAGAAGAAATATCGGAAAATGTGAAAAAATCTCAAAAATTTTATCAAAAAATCTGGATATGTTGTGGTCACACAGGATGTCTGTGGTTATAAGTAGAGTGTGGTATAAATGCGACATAAACACTAAATCGGAAAATTTAGATAGATATCTTGAATGCCTTGCTAGAAAAGTACGAGGACGAGCAAAGTATTAGAATTGTTACACCCTCTCTCTCCAAATTCACTGAGATCTGTGCTTAAGGCTGAGAACACATCAAAGATGAGAAGAGCGAGGTCATCGCAGACAGACAACTTGAAAAAAAAAGGGATTTTATTTTATAGTTACTTATACAGACGAAGTGTGGACATGGCGTGAAGGATGTAGTTAGAAAAAAACCTAATTATTATACAGATTTGGTAATCGGTCTAGAGGAGCTGTAAAGAGTAGTAATAGGAATACTCATGCAACAAAAATTGCATAACATCAGACTACAGCTTCCGCATTAAAGGCGGTTGCCAGGGGAGCAGTAATGTGATGGTTGTTAACGTTAAGACAGCTGGAATAGATTGTTAATAGTGGATGACATTCTATCTTAGAGTGACAATATAATAAATTTATACCTCAGATATCAACGCCGGGTGTGGACACAGATACCGGTAGCAACTAGTAGAGGATGTAAAGCGGCCACACAAGTGAGTATGAGGAACTTTCTATGTCCTTCTTGTCTGAAGAACATTGTATTACCAGTCTCGAGGCTGCAGTATACAACTACACGATGGATGATGTGTTTGACATAGTGAAAGATTGTGTAAGTGTTTTGGAACTTTAACAAACAATATTTACAACGTACTCTACTGTACTTCTTGTCATTCCCATCTATGTAGCGCCAGCTAACGGATAACATGCAGAATAGCTGCAGTTTGTCTATTGATGGTGGTAAGAATACTCGAAAATTGCCTTTAACAGTCCTGAGACTCAAGACCGAGAGAAGATTATTAATTGTGTTATGTCTGCGTAGTTTTTGAATTATCTACTACACCTAGCTTCTTAATACTGACTCCAACAGCATAAGTGTTACTCAGAAGTGCTGTATTAAAGCATGACAAACATACTTATCTCTGTCCAGGAGATTGAACACTACAGTATCTTCAGATATGGAAATCGTCGAATTAGGATTGTTCACCACAAACAACGTTATACTACAAGTTGAATTAAACAAAGTATATCTATCACACTGACTAAAGCAATTCACGATCGAAGAAATTAGGCCTTGAATTGCAGTTAAGGTGTTGTGTGTGCGATAAAAAAAACTTAATATCGAAGAGACCAAAGAAAAGAATGTGGAGGAGAAGAGTTGCCAACATACGCCCAGGAAGATGTGGAGTCTCTTATCAATACTGTGTTACGATGGAGATACCAACAAAAATAAAACATCCCGAATGCTCTCACTTAAAAGAACTGCAGGGAGCAACAGAGCTAATTGTAAAAGTCATAAAACCTATTTCTACATGAAGAAAATCATTTATGTTCCTGGTATTGAGGACGTTGGTGGTTGTATTGACCATAATAGCAGATTTGTGTGACAGGTTACCACTGCTGCCGTAAATGAATCATCAGGGACGTCGTAATTGGGCGCCACCCACCAGTCAATTTCTCATTGCTGCTGGGTGTGGTAGGCCATGTGCATCACTGCTGCATTGCCCACAGTGACGACAGTTCTGTTTGTCATCCTCTGAGCTCCTCTTGACATAGTCGATAGGTTTTAAAAATGTACTTATGTAAACCACATTTCTATTTCTAAGTACCTCTGGATATTTCTCATTAGTAAATTAGTGTGCTGTACAAACGTATTTTTCTCCGCTCACAATGCCGATGGGATGGGATGATTTACCGTTTGTCAGATAGCTTACAGGTAGTGGTGTAGTACATGCTATTGAATCAAGTCTGGGAGACTTGTTTGTTATTTACTGTTTGTAAATTCGTTAGAAGTATCACCCTTCCCACAGGTTTGCGCCAGTGCGGTAAGAGTATGAGGAAAAAACCAATGAAAGCGTAATTCTACTGACTCAACGGAGGTGCCTAACTGGTGGTTGTGTGGATGTGCAAAGTAGGCGAGGTGTCAGGCCGGGTTAAATCAGGTAACTTAAGGCATAGTGATCTCATTTTCGACACTATATGACCGAAGAGCCTTCCATCTTTAACCAGTTTTTTTTCCCATCATCAGTACGAATACTGTCATCGTTTGTTTACCGAACGCACACAAAAGATGACACATGAGAGAGAGAAATGGCAAGTACCAAGACATGCCGACGTTAGGTCAAATACACAACAATCTGTGGAGATATACTTGCCACGGATTGAACTGAGGCGTAACAGATGTTTCTGACAATCACACCGAATAAGCGGTTACAGAAGTGTAATCCTTCAGTTTTAATTATTCAAGGCAGATATATCTGTTCCAGGGATTGACCTTCAGAGTGATAGCGAAATTTCAGATATATAAAAATTACTGAGATAGACTGACTGAGAATTAATGTAGATATGACAGGTTGGAAACATGTCGACCCACACTAAACTTGGCTGATAAACAGGTACATAAACTACCAAACGTTGTACTGATAGTAGTAGTGTGGTCTGCCTCTTGGTGGTATCCTATGTTGCATCTCCCCTTGACTGTCTATTCGTTTAAAGCAAATCGGTACGGAAAATTTTAGTGTGAGAAAATTTGTGAAGCAAAAGAAAAACTACACAAATGTTCTATTGGGTTTGGTTGGTTGTGATATATAACATATTATGTCTTCTTGATACATATAGGAAACATTATTTGTCTAGTAGACCTAGACCATTACCTATTAAAATTTTCATATGCGCATTTCCGAGATCATTCTGCGTCTGCTGAATAATACAAGATTATGCAGTGCTGATAGTGACGTTTTTACTGCTTATGAGTCTTCACTTAGAATACATAAATGTTATATGTTTAGGTAGATGTGTACATAATTCAGTACAAGGATTAAGCGTTAATCAGTTGTCTGGGAACGGCAGGGTGTAATACCTTTATACTCTGCTTAAGAAAAACCATCAGATTGCTTAAATGTTTATAAAATGATGTGCTGAATGCCTATAGTTTTAACGTGGAAATCGATAACACGGAGTGGCTAGACTGGAAACGGCACTAATGATGGATTTCAAAGTTACTTCGACACATGATGGAAAATTGTTTCGTTGCACCATTACTTCCTATAGACCCAAGACTGGTAAGCTTACTTTATTATGCCCTCGTAGCTGTTGACAGCAGAACAATGATCTCTCTATATGTGATGTGATCGTGTATATTTAATGGTTGGCAGAACTGTTGGTCGTTCGATAGAGGATCATGTGATGATGTCGCATCCTCCTAAATTTTTGCAATATACACATACACATATACTTCATGGTGCCAAGTGCCACTCACAAAGCCAGAGTTAGAGACAAATGCATCTAGCTGTGCTCGATCTATTTTCCCTTAGATTAGTTGGCTCTGAATGTTAGTTGCCAATCGTGTTTTCGAGCGTATTGGGTTAATATACCAGTAACAAGCCCAGTATTAGGTCATGGTTTTTCCCAGCAACCTTAAAAACTCCATGGACTGGTCATAGATTTTTTTTTCTTCATAGGGAACAGTGTGTGTCTGAGTCTGTCCTGCGATACATTACCACAATGTAATACTACATGTATTATCAGAACGCTATTTCGAATGGTTCTCGTCACGATGGCCAACATGACGCAAGGTACAGCATATTTCTCTCAGGCCGTTTTTGCCTCGTACAATCGACTTAATAAAATCTCACTGTGCAGACTGACTCTGCATCCATCTTTCTCATATGTATTTTCTCCAATATTACGAGGTTTTCGGTTTGTCATCGACGACATTCTCGTAAAGCAATCGTGGTCAGAGCTCCAAAGATACATCATAGGTAGATTCACGGTAGAATCTTAACGTCAAATATCTGCTGATTTTATTATAAAGAGTATATGCATGAAGTCTTTTTGCTACTAACCAATGGTTTTCTGTTAATAAGACTGCATGCAGCAGTCCACAGACGATTAATAAAAATAATTTAATTTTTTCTCTTTAGCTGTTACCAGGCTTCATCAGGTGGCACACATTGTAAAACATTCTCAGTTGCTGGCATCCTCTGATACGGGCATCGTGTGAGCGGTACTGGGTTCCCATTTCTTAACGGTCGTGGAGCATTCGTCTTAAAGAGCCAGTGCTAGTTATCGTTACTCCTAGTCGCAGAGTGGTTTGTGACTGCTCTCCATTTATCAGCTTTGCGCGGTCCGCTCTCATGCTTTCCATCTCCCAACGTCCGCAGTTTGAGGTTGCTGTACTCCGGGACTAGCGAGAGAGGTTTTGCACGACCGAAGACTAGTCTGCAGTCGCAGGGCTGTAAGCAGGCTCACACTGGTGATGTCGGGCATTCGTGGTTCCTGGCTCTTTAGCGCCGGCAAATAAGAGCATCTCGGCATAAATATGATGCTGGTGCACAGTTGAAAAGTGTGTGGAACACTCTTTCCTTGCGGTCAGTCTGCGTGTCTTTTAGCATTTTTCAATCACACTTGTAACTGGTCTTCGGTGACTCGGTTAATCAGTGTACAGTGCTCGGTCTCTAACTTCGCGTTTAATTTTCTCGTGACTCTGAACAGGTACTGGTCCTGTATGGGGAAAGAGTTTACACTGCTCTGCACTGTGACAATTCCTCAGTCTCGTTTGCTTGTGCCAAGGTCGTATATACTTCGGATAATTTCCATATGTATACACGTATCTTTTAGCGACGCCGCGCTGTTATATTGCGATAGCTGTCAGGTAGGTGTAGCCCATCGTCAACGTGGTCCTAGGGTCGTATATTGTCACTCATTTTTTCTTCGACATTCGACCCCATGCATGAAATGTATTCGCAGTTCCAAAAACGGAGAACGATCAGTTGTATAATGGTTCAAAATGGTTCAAATGGCTCTGAGCACTATGGGACTTAACATCTGAGGTCATTAGTGCTTCAGAACTACTTAAACCTAACTATCCTAAGGACAGCACACACATCCATGCCCGAGGCAGGATTCGAACCTGCGACCGTAACGGTCGCGCGGTTCCAGACTGACATGCCTAGAACCACTCGGCCACTCCGGCTAGCAGTTGTACAATGGAATGACGACATTGAATATACGTGCCAGAGCGGGGATCGAACCATAATTTCCCAAGTGTCGCGAGTGGTCGCCTGACCGTTTAGCTATCCGAGCACGAATCACGTCCAGACCCAATCTTCCGTACGTCGTCAAACATGTGCGTACTTCATAAGACCTGTAGTAAACGCAATGCTTGTTCCTTTGGGCATGCAAGAATGTCTGAATGAACTATTCATCGTAATTTGGAATAACACAGGCACTGCAATATCGTATACGAGGTATGGTTCACGGGAAATGGGGTGGAGGGGGGGGGTTAAGTCTGTTGTTTCTACCCCTCTCGCGTTTGAGGAATTCGATAAGATTTGGTGGCAAATATAGCAGTGTGCTGGCTGTCTAGCGTGTGTGTTTGGAATTCTGTGGAACAATCTAAATTAGGTACCACACTCGGATTTCCCTGTTGTTAATATAGGAGACATTTAATAATGTCGCTTATACTTCTAAGGTTTATTCCACCTATGAGTGGCGTCTTGCTGCGAATGTATTCACCCACGCAAGTTTTGTAAGCTTAACTGTTGGGTAATGGGAGAGTGGGAGCGCATATCTCGTTTGTCCAAAGAGAAAGGTGGTGGGGATGGATTTACTTAGCGCTTAATCCATTAGTAATGTTTATCTGCAAAGGCATCTGCCAGTTACAACTTGTTTGTGTAGGGGGAAATCCACTGACAGAACGGGCTGGAGAGGCGGGGAGGGGGAGAGCTAAGCGTTTCAATTGTTAGCAACGTTTATCTGCAGTGGTGTCGGCAAGTTAAGACTGGTTTTGCTGTAGTGTGATGCCATGTCTGTGATGTCACCTCTTCCATCTGCCAGGTCGGAGGTAATTACACATACAATGTGCAAATATCTCTCCAAGCCTGGGGAGGTGGTCTGGACTAGTGTTAGGCAGACGTGTGGAGCTCTACCGTTGGCGAGCTGATAACCACGATCCTGCGCGAAGTTCGATACAGCCATTATCCCGTGAATGCAGGGGAGAGTGGTGTGCATTCACACCAGTCTTAGAAATTTTCACCCACGTATTGACATTAGGTTGCCGTTATTACCGCATGCGGGAGGTACCTTGGCCAGAACTGATGCAGCAGTAATATTAGACACTGACTGCAACTTTCTCAGCAATGGGAACTGAGTCCGCGATCTTGAGGTACGTATCTGCAATCATCGACGTTCTCGGCTACACCCCATCACGTCAGAGCCTCTATGGGGTGATTTGCACTACGGCGGGTGTCTTGATTTTCTCTGTGTTTGCTGCAGATACTGCTTGCTCTCTCTAAAGGAGTATTTTTGTAGCGCTGTGATACAAATATAGAATATTTGGTTGGAGGCATCACAATTTTACTATAACGTCATACGATCTAGTAATGTAGTATGTCATTTCTTAGACAATAAAATGGCTCTGAGCACTATGGGACTCAACTGCTGAGGTCATAAGTCCCCTAGAACTTAGAACTACTTAAACCTTACTAACCTAAGGAAATTACACAAATCCATGCCCGAGGCAGGATTCGAACCTGTGACCGTAGCGGTCGTGCGGTTCCAGACTGTAGCGCCTTTAACCGCTCGGCCACTCCGGCCGGCTCTCTTAGACAATATATCTGGTAAAGAATCGGCAGTGCAATATGTTCGTTCCTGACACTGTGACGTTACACACTAGTACTCGAGTGGTGGCTTAGTATTTATACATGAATCGCGATGGTGCTGACATCAAAATGACGTCATCCCGACACAACGTGAAGTGAGCGACGCAGTGAGACGCAGTGGTGCGATGTCATGACTCGACGTCGTACCACGACACGGCTTGATGTTGACACACATAACACATGTAGTACGCTACAATGCGTAAAATTGCGGAATATGCGGCAAAAAAGAGAAAATGAGAGTAATTACATACCTATCCGGCCGAGGCCTCTGCTTAACAAATAGACTTCGAGTGGTGCAATTAACAAACTGACTCGGTCCATCCACATGGTGTCCAGCTCCAGAGTGGAGTTGGTGAGTTGTATCCCAGTATCAGTGATATCTGATTCTGCATTCTGATTGTATGCGTATTTCCTAGATCATTCTGTGTCTACTCAGGGTGAATAAAACAAAATTATCATGAATCGAAATTATGTCGGAAGTAGTCTTGTGTAATTGGACGAAATACGTAAAAAGTTGAGAAACCTTACAAAAATACAAAAAATTGAGAAAAATACGGAAAATGCGTAAGACTGAGAGTAGTTACATATCTGTCTGTGTAAGGCCTTCACTAATGCTATGTACTACAAAATTTTTAGTTACAAATAGAACTTATGTGGCGTAATTTCTTACAAACAGATAGTGCCTCACCCTATGCTCCAGAGTCCCTCCAATTATAAAATAGGAAATAGGGTGAAAAATAAGTAATATTGCTGAAAAAAAGAAAAATAGTGAAAAATATAGAACAATGCGGTTGCTTACATATGTGCCAAGCGTGATCGTTGCTCGTGTCACATAATTTGTTATTAATAAATAGACATACCGCCCTTTGCTGTCCAGCTCCTGAGTAACCACTCCCACTCACGCGACCCAGTTATAAAAGATAATAAGAGAGAGAAGCAAGACGAGAGACTGCTGAGTCCACGTTGTCTGAGAGCGGTTCCTATTACTTTTATGTCACATGACCAGTGACGTCATGACCTAGAATGTAACGCGCACACATGCCTGGGTGATTCCCCAGGAGGAACGTGATCAATTCAGCGTGGTTCCCCACGGAGGAGGGAGAGGAGCACTAGGGAGACCAGGTGAGTAACCTGACACTGGATGTGTAACATGACACCGAACATCCTTCCCAGTAACGATGAGAAAAAATCATTATGTAATCTAGAGCCCGCCCTTCTGTCCTACAAACATCAGCATCAGTTTTGCCAGAATTGCCTCCCCCATGCCCAAGACCATTGAGTCACCAACCCCATACGCAGCCAAACCGCTCATTGACGTCATCATAATGTCGGGCAGTTGGATGTATTTCGTCACCATCCTTCGCCTCTTGAGCCATTTTAATTTCAGTATTTCTATTGCTTTTTCCACTTTGACGATGAAGGGACTGCTATTGGTTTAGAGCACTAACTCAGTGCTTGGGTATTTGTTATACAGAAAGTAACTACATTGTCCAAAACTATCCTAATGATCAAACGGCATCCCACCGTAGTACACGCGGCTATGTGACGTAATTGTGGTTTATGACTGATGCAGCGACAGTATAAGGCAAGCGTGAAACGAGTCTTACGCCAACGCAGTAGCAGCCATAGCTGGTGTCGCGTGCATGAACGCCATCACACACTGAAGAGCTACAGAAACTGGTACACCTGCTACACCTGCCTAATATCGTGTAGGGCCCCCGCGAGCTCTCAGAAGTGACGCAACACGACGTGTAATTGACTCGAATAATGACTGAAGTACTGTGAAGGGAATTGACACCATCTACCCTGCAGGGATATCCATAAATCCGTAAGACTACGAGGGGTTCGGGATCTCTTCTGAACAGCACGTTGCAAGGAATCCCAGATATATTCGATAATGTTCATAACTGGGTTGTTTGGTATCCAGCGGAAGTGTTTAAATTCAGAAGAGTGTTTCTGGAGCCACCCTGCAGCAATTCTGGACGTGTGAGGTGTCGCATTGTCCTGCTGTAATTACCCATGTCCACCGGAATGCACAAGGGACGTGAATGGATTCAGGTAATCACACAGGATGATTACGTACGTGTCACCTTTCAGAATCGTATCTAGAAATATCACGGGTTCCATATCACTCCAACTGCACACTCCCCACACCATTAGAGAGTCTCCACTAGCTTCAACAGTCCCCTGCTGACATGCTGGGTACATGGATTCATGAGGTAGTCTCCATTCCCGTAGACGTCCATCCGCTCTATACGGTTTGAAATGAGACTCGTCCGACCAGTTAAAATGTTGCCAGTCATCAACAGTCCAATTTCGGCGTTGTCGGTCCCAGACGAGGCGTAAAGCTTTGCGTCGTGCAGTCATCAAAAGTATACGAGTGGGACTTCGAGTTCGAAAGCCCATATCGATGATTTTTCGTTGAATGTTTCGCACACTGACAGTTGTTGACGGCCTAGCATTTCAATCTGCAGCAATCTGCGCAAGGGCTGCACTTCTGTCGCGATGAACGATTCGTTGATCCCGTTCTTGCAGGATCTTTTCCCGGCCGCAGAGATGTCGGAGATTTGATGTTTTACCAGTTTCCTCATATTCACGGTGGCCTCGTGAAATGATCGTACGGGGAAATCCTTCTTCATCGCTACCTCGGAGATGCTGTGTCCCATCGCTCGTGCTCCGAGTGTAACAAGTTCATACTCATTTAAATCTTGATAAGCTGCCATTGTAGTAGCCTGTTTTTGTTACGATTCAATGTATTGTTCAAGAGTACATCCATTTTTTATCATTCATATGGTGTTTCTCTCGATTCCCTATGTAGTGAGAGGATCAGGAGCTGTAGTGAAAAGCTGAGTAATATATATGGTGAGGTTATATACTGTGGCAATATATAATAATTACATCGTAACACAGTTTGCAAAATATTAGCCGAGTAGTAGGAAATCAGAAAATAGAAGTATTGTTTGTACAACTGGCAAATTAGTAGGGTGCGAAATCTGATAATTGGTGACAGTGAATGTGAAATTTGTATTATTGGCAGGGCGCCAAATCCGGAAATATGTAAAATTGGTAGGATAAGCAAAAATTCAGATGTAACAGCGAAATAATTGAAGACTTTGTGAGGATGTGTACCTGCCTTCTGCGTAAATTCGCCCATTTTATCATAATTGATGCATATAACGTTAGATGCCGGCGTTTAGTGTAAGTCTTTACATAACAACCACCCGAAAACGAGCTAATCAAAGGTCGCTATGTAGCTCGTACTCAGCAGTTTCCGAATGACCTAAGGCGCTACTGCTCTCAGCGAACAGTTGCAGGACGCCACTACTCTTATGCTTTTTGCTCTCCATGCTGTAGTGAGAGAATTTGATTTGATTCGATCTGAATAGTAAGAGAAAAACAACAATAGTCCCAGTTTACCTTCGCCCACACTAAAACCGCGTTTATTGTGCGGTTTCACTACCTGTGGTCCTAGTAAACGCAACCAGTACACTAAAGAGTAGTAGAAGGCCCTTTACTAGCTCTTCATTAGACATAATTTCCTCATCACTTCAAGACCGAATATTCTGTGCATTTGATCTCCAACAGTTCACATTTGAGGGTCAGGTGTAGTGCGGTTTCATCATCCTCACAGCACAGCTTACAAATACTGTCTGCTTTCTCTATACCCATCGTGTGTAGGTGCTTCTTAAATTTCCTATAACCTGTCATTAGTCTTATCATGTGATTAGTCTATCACCTGTTTAAGCATCGGATTAGAGAACGTATCCTAAATCATAACTTACACTTAGTTAGCTTGCCTTGATTTAGTTTTTAGTTTATGGTTCAGTATTCTGCGCTGCCTTGTGATCAAGTTTCATAGTATTGATTTAACGATCGTCTTAGTGACGATTAGAACAGGTTCCAGTCCAATAAATGGACCCGTGTCTTGGCCGGTATATTCTCCCCCTAGTACATCCGTAATTATTTTAAGCAAAAACGGTGACGTTTTGGTAAGACAATTTATTAAACAATTGACAGCAGATATTCACAGTTTGGGATATTCCTCAGAGTTATTCGACCTTATTACATCTGCTGATAGAGATTTCAGAGATGCTTGTCTGTCTAAATAAAAGAAAATGTTACTGTCTTTGAAGCGTTTGCGCCTGGAATACTGACGCTAGCTTCCCTAGAGAGACTATTGTCGTGGTTGATTCTCACTCTGTTCCGTACACGTAAATGGTTATTGAAGCGGCATGGAGATATTGAATAGCTAACTGGCATTTTCCAGACCATCTTTATAATGCTGTGAGGTTCAGGACATTCCAAGGTTACCTAGTTATTTCCAGTTTTCAGAAATTTGTGCCTCTACTGCTGCCTGCATTCAAACCCACTGATATAAATCTACATCTACATTTATACTCCGCAAGCCACCCAACGGTGTGTGGCGGAGGGCACTTTACGTGCCACTGTCATTATCTCCCTTTCCTGTTCCAGTCGCGTATGGTTCGCGGGAAGAACGACTGTCTGAAAGCCTCTGTGCGCGCTCTAATCTCTCTAATTTTACATTCGTGATCTCCTCGGGAGGTATAAGTAGGGGGAAGCAATATATTCGATACCTCATCCAGAAACGCACCCTCTCGAAACCTGGCGAGCAAGCTACACCGCGATGCAGAGCGCCTCTCTTGCAGAGTCTGCCACTTGAGTTTGTTAAACATCTCCGTAACGCTATCACGGTTACCAAATAACCCTGTGACGAAACGCGCCGCTCTTCTTTGGATCTTCTCTATCTCCTCCGTCAACCCGATCTGGTACGGATCCCACACTGATGAGCAATACTCAAGTATAGGTCGAACGAGTGTTTTGTAAGCCACCTCCTTTGTTGATGGACTACATTTTCTAAGGACTCTCCCAATGAATCTCAACCTGGTACCCGCCTTACCAACAATTAATTTTATATGATCATTCCACTTCAAATCGTTCCGCACGCATACTCCCAGATATTTTACAGAAGTAACTGCTACCAGTGTTTGTTCCGCTATCATATAATCATACAATAAAGGATCCTTCTTTCTATGTATTCGCAATACATTACATTTGTCTATGTTAAGGGTCAGTTGCCACTCCCTGCACCAAGTGCCTATCCGCTGCAGATCTTCCTGCATTTCGCTACAATTTTCTAATGCTGCAACTTCTCTGTATACTACAGCATCATCCGCGAAAAGCCGCATGGAACTTCCGACACTATCTACTAGGTCATTTATATATATTGTGAAAAGCAATGGTCCCATAACACTCCCCTGTGGCACGCCAGAGGTTACTTTAACGTCTGTAGATGTCTCTCCATTGAGAACAACATGCTGTGTTCTGTTTGCTAAAAACTCTTCAATCCAGCCACACAGCTGGTCTGATATTCCGTAGGCTCTTACTTTGTTTATCAGGCGACAGTGCGGAACTGTATCGAACGCCTTCCGGAAGTCAAGGAAAATGGCATCTACCTGGGAGCCTGTATCTAATATTTTCTGGGTCTCATGAACAAATAAAGCGAGTTGGGTTTCACACGATCGCTGTTTCCGGAATCCATGTTGATTCCTACATAGTAGATTCTGAGTTTCCAAAAACGACATGATACTCGAGCAAAAGACATGTTCTAAGATTCTACAACAGATCGACGTCAGAGAGATAGGTCTATAGTTTTGCGCATCTGCTCGACGACCCTTCTTGAAGACTGGGACTACCTGTGCTCTTTTCCAATCATTTGGAACCTTCCGTTCTTCTAGAGACTTGCGGTACACGGCTGTTAGAAGGGGGGCAAGTTCTTTCGCGTACTCTGTGTAGAATCGAATTGGTATCCCGTCAGGTCCAGTGGACTTTCCTCTGTTGAGTGATTCCAGTTGCTTTTCTATTCCTTGGACACTTATTTCAATTTCAGCCATTTTTTCGTTGGTGCGAGGATTTAGAGAAGGAACTGCAGTGCGGTCTTCCTCTGTGAAACAGAGAAACAGAAAATGGAGCATATACAGCATGGTCTCCATCCCAAAAGTGGGAGAGCTGCTTATTCCACACGTTGTGGCTAAGCAAGCAGCTCTGCCATTTGCCAAGTTACTTAGCAGCCGCTTTCTGTTCTACTTTGTAAGACCTCACTGTATGTCCATTACATACTCTTGGAGTTTAGACCTCAGGTTCTTCCACAGGCACTTCTAGTGATCGTAAAATTATATTTCAGCTTGGAACATATATTTTTATGTGAGTGGCCCACTACAGTTTCGCATACGCGGTTACCCCTAGATACTCCACTACCCTCTCTACAACTTCCAGTTCCTGTTCTGGATATTCATCCTCGTAAATAGCACTAAAATATTTTTCTTGCCACTGGCCCTTAGGTCCTTTTCCCTGCATCAATTTTGCACAATCTTTGGTTCACGTTGTACAACACTTCTAAAAGTCCTAGCAAATTACTACGATTAAGTCGTTTACACATCCCTGGTAAAAGTAAACCCTAGCAATTAGCGCTTCAATCACTTCGCCGTCAGGTTGTACAGTAGTGGGGACGAAATACCTCCTTGCGGACACACTCTGGTGGTGCTAGTCACCGTTTTTTCATTCATCTTTGTGGCTTCTACCTTTCTTCTGCATTACATGGTCTTCCCATCTACACGTGTTGGTCTTAATGCCTTGCTCTTCTGCTGCTCTGACCATGAATTCGAAGGTCGCACTGCTAAATTACACCTCTATATACATGGAGATGCAGTGAGACATTTCCTGAAAGTGTCGTGCATTTTCGCCATCCAAAACGTTCGTCAAGTGTCGTTTAACATGCTTTGCATGGCTGATAAGCTTACTGGTTTATATCAAGTGGACCCTAGTTAGCCTCTTTTTTATAATGGCGACATTAACCAGTTTTCTTAATACCATTAAAAGAAAGGAACATAGACTGATCGGTGTCATATCTTGGCCTTGTTATTACCATTTCTCCCTGGGTTTGGCACGAAATCAATCCTCACTGTTCAATGAGCATTAGGAATTATTCCTGCTTCAGCGCATATAGGCATCTGATTAAACTCTCTCCTGCTTACAGCGGTAGAGCTGGGAAGATGCCATCTGGGACTGGTGACTTGAATCATTCACACCTCCCACTGGATTTCTTTGAAACCGACGCTTCTGTGGTAGATTTCAAGTTTTCCCTTTGATTATCTGTAAGCCAGTGCCTCTCAGGGACTGATTCCTGGTCTTTGTTGTGTGCCAAAATGCACTGAGGAAAACGAGTCCTGAGGAGCACATCTTGTGTCTCGTTTTCCGCTCTATTTTCAAGAGAACATATTTTTGATAAACAGGCGGAAATCAATTTTGCCTAGTTCCTTATAATAAATTTAGAAGGTAAACTCATCATCATCTTTCCTTACATGTACCTCCCGGATTAGTTATCATTCTGGTGAGAATTTTTTTGAAGTCTGGCATACTTTCTCAGATAATACCTTCCAGTATGATAGTTTCTCATTCTTATTCACAAGGCTGTATGTGACAAGGGCCTCTCGATATTTTGCCCATTGTCACTTCTTTCTTGCAAAGTTGGACAGTCTTTTCATCTGATTTCTTTGTAATTCTAGGTTGTTATTCCACCAAGGTACTTCCCTGTTTCTCCACCTCTTGGTGAGTGGGCATTTTTAGAAATACGGTGTTATAATGGCAGACGTCACTGCATCTGGCGTTCCATCAAAATCCACTGGATTCCAGCTCGGACTTCAGATAAGCTTGAGCTGAGGCGTCTTCCATAACAGCCTGTAACCGAAGCCACATGTTCCACGTGCGTCTGATGGGTATAAATTTTGAAATACTCGTACCACGCGTCATCGAACTTCTTATTGTTTTTGTAATAAGGAATTAATTTCCTTTTAACAATGAAAATAGCAATTATTAGCGAGTATATTAGCTGTGTTTGCTTTCAAAAGTGTTAAATGTTGTATAGAATACGATTTGTAGTTACTGAAAAGCCAGCGTTTCGACAGCTGGACGCCATGACAAGCTCGCTGCCTTGCGGAGCAATAAAAAGTCGTTCGACACGACACACGAACTCTTTCCAGAAAAACTGACACCTTTTGTCACTGAGCATTTGCTTTAAAACTGTTACTAATACGCAGACTCTGAAGATGTTTAAGTTGTTGACCACGTTTAACGTAATGGAATCTATTGATAATTTTTACACAGTTAATTTATTTATGGTCCTCTCGCCAAAGCATGAGGAGCATAACGGGTCGATTTACACAATTTTGACACACAAGAAAGTATATTTCATTCACTCAACTTTTCGCTTCTTCCCTGCATTTTTATCCTCACCAGAGTCATTCTAAGTGATTCTTTCTTGTTTCTTACTCATCTTTAACGTAATTCCAAATATAGTACTTCATCCTTCATTTTGCATAGAAATAGAATATGTACCACAGTATAACTATTTAGTATCATAATTTTCCATATACGTTTGATACACAAAAAATATAAATTAGCAATTAATTTTATTGAAATACAATAGAAAATACTGGCTACAACAATACTCAACTGGAGATATTGATCCTTATTACCAATGTCATTATAACTTCTTTTGTTCCCTCGGGTACATTAAAACGTCTCATAAATTTTAAGATACCTTTTTTGTTTTCTTTATTGACCATAATTTCCTTTTACAAGATGGCTACATTCCTCACTTTCGGATTTCATTTTTTGGACTTCCATACCTCAAGCTCTACAGGCCTACCATTAGAAGTGTCCAACACCGACAACAATACATTCTTTTCACTCGCCAGCACTCGATGAGCAGTTATCTTGAAAGGCGTCTTAGACTGTAGGATTTTATAGTGCACTAGAGAACCTTTGCTTTCCAAGCTTTATTTTAGTGTCTTGAAAATAATAGATAAATTTTTCTCCGAGTCATTTAAGTCTCCTCCTCATCTACTATAGTAATCGAAGCAGAAGAAGTGAACTAAAATATGTACTGTGGCAGGAAATAGAACCCGGCTATTCTTACTTGCAAAGCAGAAATGTTAGCTATTACACCCCCACACCACTACGGTCAACGTTCTACCAAAGTTGAGTTCCCTCCTAAACACAAACTTCAATTCTATCCTCCGCTTATTTTTCCTTACGTTGTCACTGTCAGGGCTCTCCGGCATTGAACAGCACCCCAGCGTTGGACGTAAAGGGAAAGACCTGTACCATAGGCGATCTTATAGATCTTATAATTAAATTTTTCCCCGAGACATGTAAGTCTCTTCCTTAATTACTATCAGCAAAAATTTTAATTTATTTCTTCTACTTCGATCATTATCGTAGGTAAGAGAGAGACTTAAATTCCTCGGGGAAAATTTTAAGATCTATAAGATCGCCTATGGTACAGGACTTCCCCATTACGTCCAACTCAGAAGTTATAATGTAAGGGAAAATAAGCAGAAGATATGAATTGACGTTTGTACTGGGGAGGGCACTCAACTTGCGTAGTTCGTGCAGTAATGCTCACTGTAGTTCCGTGGTGGTATAATGGTTAGCATGTTTGCCTAGCAAGTAAGAAGATTCGTGTTCGAGTCTTGGCCGCAGTACACATTTTAATTCATTTGTTCCGCTTCGGTCATTCTCTTGAAAATTTTACGTTGTTCCAGCACTGTATAGCAGGCAGTCGGTGAGAGAATATCTTCCTTTTTTCGGTAGTCTTTTTCCGGTGCCAAACACTCTTTCAGGAGGCATCTTGCTGCGACCAGGAATAAGATAATAATATGCCAGCTTTTAAAAGTTTCTGCTTTTTTCCATGAAGGACATTAGTGTGCAGTTCATTGCTGCATTTTTATTTTCACTGCTACAGGGAAAAAAATAACTGAGTTCAGTTTGGACCACTTTCTGGCTGGGAAGCCTCAAGGTTTCAGTGAAAATCCAATAGACCAGAGTCTATTAGTCTGCAACCTTTCGGTCCTCCTGGTTCAAGCAATTGTCAAAAGCAATCCTTTCCTTTGTCACTCAGGGATGAATCATAACGTATAAGTTGCTTAGCCGAACCTGTCTTGAATAGAATACGTCACCTACGGAGGGATTTGGTGTTGACTGATTTTCTTGTAAATCAGAACATACTTAAACCACATTTGGATATTCCTCCTTCATTATTGTGAAGAACTTCTTTGAAAGAAATTTGTGCACCTTATGTTTCGGTATTAATTGATTAGTTTTCTTTCAATTTTCTATTTTTCATTCTTTTTTTAAATTTCGGTTGACCAAACTTGCAAGTTGGCATGTGTCTGTATGAGGATTTTTAAAGTACAAATTAAAGCAGAGACAGAAAAAATATTTGTACTAAGATAAAGAGCAAGCAGGAAGTTCAGACCCTTTCCTTTTTTCACTGAAGTGTTCGAGCATTTTGATCTTATTTAGTTCGGATGGTAAATATGTTTTCTTAGAATTTTTCCTTAAGTAGTGGCCCTCTCTACACCTATACGTTTTGATATAATTCTTTATAGTAGTACTGAGGTCTCCCATCGGTATTTACCCAGTAATTTTCTTGTTAAATGAAATTTATTGGCCAGATTTGAGAGTTTTTGGGCGTCACTGTTATTGCTTGGACAGATACAGGCAATGTCTGGCTACCTTTTTTCCTTGTGCTGTACTTTATTGAAACAGTATTCTTCCTTTTTACATCTTTCTAAATGTTCCTACGTTTTGGTGGGTGATGCGATTACGATGTCTTTTAGTAATAAACAGCACTGGTCAAATTTTTCTCACTATAGTATTTACATGACGGTGAGAAGTTGTGATATCATCATTAGTGAGATCAACTGCTCTGCATACTTTTCTTTCTAAGACCTTTCGGTTCACAGGTGTGTGTGATAGTCCGTGTGAACAGTCAATTGCTGGGAATATTCTTGTACTTATTCGATTTCTTGATTCCTTTTACTCTCAACCTGGACTTCCTACCGATCACTTACATTCACAGTATTTACTGTATTACTTGTATTACTCTCCATTTCATACAAGAACATCATACTCTGCATACTCTTTTATTGCAGAATTCTTCCTTACAAAGCTGTATCGAACTGAGCTATAACATTTTAGAAGTCCCTCACATTATTATTGATCATGATGTCCTACACTGTCGTTCACCCTTCAGGTCTTTCAAAAGAAAAGCACAGTTTGAGTTTACCGACTTTTGATTTTGCTGATTTCCTCAAGACCTTATGCGTGACAACAAACTTGATTTGTAACTAGAAAAATCAGAATTTCAAAAAACTGAGCATTAAGTCTTTTGAAAAAATTAACAATCGTGAAATTAATCACAATACCAAGGTCGGTAGTTAAATTAGCGATGCAGCCAGTCAGTTTCAGAGACATACAAATAGATTTAAAGCTGTATTTAACCATAAATAAGATTTGTTGAAGTTATGGTGATCTTCCAGTGTCATGATATTTGAAAATTATGACGATCTTTGAACCATTTATTTTCACACAAAATTATTAAAAGAACTGTCGACAAGGAAATCGGATACCTTAGGAGATACCTTAGGAGAATAAATTTAAAGCAGAATCTATCCCATAATGGAGTATGAAGTTTGGACTTCAGTTTTCAGTATAGTTCCACCCGCTTATAGTTAATAGCTAGCAGTAGTTGTTGATGTAGCGTCAGTCTGCAAAAAGATAGTTAGCTAGGGTCATCACGTCTCGTTCTAGATGGAATTAGGTTAGTATGGCCACTATTCTAACACATTCCATTGTTACTGATATAGCATTGGTTCAAAATTCTATAATAGATTATTGTTCGATAATCTTACATTTGAAAATGTGTAATTTCCGAATGCCACCGCCATGCCAACTTTTTCTCTTATTTAGACACTTTTAAAATTCACAAAAATATTAATATCGCCATATGGAACACTGATACCTCCGCACAAAAGACTAACCTTCCTTTAACTGTGACTTGTCCTCTCGGCATGAAGGTCATCCACACAAAAGGGATTAAAAGTCATAGCAGATTCCTATCTTTCGTATCAGCTAACTTGCAAGTGTAAGACACTTGCAAATAACTTCGAAGTTTTACACTCGTCATGGTTAATACAAACATCCATTATTATATTCTCAGTATCCTTAACAAATAATCGGTTTGTATAGTTACAGCCTAAGTGTAAATTTTTAGCACATGCAAGTCACATTTAAACTATTATGTTACAAGCTCCAGTTTTTTCCTGGGATTACTGTAGGCCATGTCCTGTTTAACACCCATTCCCTCCTAAAACTCCAGATAAGGATGATTTCGATGTCACATGGCATTTTTTGACATAGTTACCGATCAGAATGGACCTAAAGTTCAGTCACTTTCTTCTTCCCTTCTTATATTCCTGAACGTAGGTCCCCTGCCATTATCCAGGATCTCCAGGTTACTCTCGACTACAAATTCAAGAAGGTGCTAGTGTCGCCGCTTCCCCATTCCACGTTGTCGGCATTATCATCACAAACCAATTAACACTGTTTACTCTGCTTTGAGCAGCCGTCTACCAATCTCCTCACGTCCTGAGAAAGAGGTGTACCGTCCTCTTAACGACCATAACATTCCCTCGTTGTTCCTTTCTCGCGTTGTTTCATCCTGATGGTCACTATGTCCACGACTACCATGAAATAAATTCAATTCTCAGTATAAACGCTTGTTTTGAAGTTCTTTAGATTCCTAGCTCAAGTAGAGTAAGCTCCAGTTGCCCTGAGGACGGACCGCATACTTTATATAGGCAGGATTTCTGGGCAAGGGCCACATCCATTTGGTGTCTACCTAGAATACTGCTCAGAGTGGGCACCGCTTTACTTTGTTGCAGATTTACCTGCAGAACTTGCAGCGTCGTACTTGCCAGCATGGTCGCTTCGGATGTATTTGAGAATCCTGATGGTTACATGCGAGATTCCTGAGCACAGTTTCAGGTCCTGTTTTCGCAATGCCGTCAGTGTTTTTTCACCGACTTTCACCACAATTGCTTGGTCCTCCATTAAAGCTTTTTAGGTGATTGTCCTCCAGTCTTCGGTCGATACCCTCTCGTTATGCCCCATACTTCCTAGAACACAGTGTTAGGCGTAGAATCCTGTACAAGTTTCGCAACCAAAACTGATACCTTTGCTAACTTGAAGAGCCCAGCTGCTGTCTTGACCAGCAGTTTCGCCTCGCCAGTTTTCTCAAAGGGAGACATCTGAACAAACTTGATCTACCGCCGGCTTATGTTACCCAGTGGTTAAATTCGATAGATAACCACCATACTTAGAAAGGAGACTGCAGTACTATAGGTCTGTTGCCATTTTATTGCATCGACTTTTTCCGAATCCGTTCATTCTGAGAAGTGGAAGTATGGACAGATGGACACACAAGCCTCTCTGCCCACACGGTAAGTACCTTATGTAGGCGGTTTCACCACGGAGAGAGGCTATTAGGGTGTAGATATCTTTTATGAGAAATTAATTTTTTAATATTATTTCATTTACGTGAGTTTTCGTCAGTAGCTGTCGTAAGACCATGATTAACAGCACAGTTACGAAATGTCGCGGTAAGACACTTTGACAATATGAATTAATGACGTCGTAGCATATTCCGCAGAATCGTTGTAGATATTGTCGTGAGATACTTCGAAGTTACAGAAATTGGCATCGTGGTAAATTGTAAAGAGAATTTTATTCCTCCAACCAGATTGCGTGTGCGTGACACGGCGCTAGCCCACTTAAAAATTCTAGGCAATAGGAGCATAGTTAATGACTGCCTACAAGTTTCATAACTTAATTAATACAACTGGCAGCAGAGCAACGTCTATTTTCTATAATTTTCTATAAATGAATATGATTTTTGCATCAATATCCTCTCTAAGTAAGAGATCGAGGGTTGGTTGGTTGGTTTTGGGGAAGGAGACCAGACAGCGAGGTCATCGGTCTCATCGGATTAGGGAAGGATGGGGAAGGAAGTCGGCCGTGCCCTTTTAGAGGAACCATCCCGGCATTTGCCTGGAGTGATTTAGGGAAATCACGGAAAACCTAAATCAGGAAGGCCGGACGCGGGATTGAACCGTCGTCCTCCCGAATGCGAGTCCAGTGTCTAACCACTGCGCCACCTCGCTCGGTATAAGAGATCGATACTGTTGCTACGAGAAGTCTTGTACTGTGCAGTCTTTGGCGCTCGTCTGCTTCAGATATTCGACTGAATTTGCATTTTTGTATATCTCAGCCTGTCTACGCTTACATCTACAATTACATAGATACTCCGTAAGTCACCGTACGGTGCGTGGCGGAGGGTACCCTGCACCACTACTACTCACTTCCATTCCTGTTCCACTCGCAAATAGAGTGAGCCCTGATTTCTGGTATCTACCTTCGTGGTCCTTACGCGCAGTGTATGTCGGCGGCAGTAGAATCGTTCGGGAGTTATCTTCAGATGTCATTTCTCTAAATTTTCTCGATAGTATTTCTCGAAATGAACGTCGCCTTCCCTGCAAGGACTCCCATTTCAATTCCCGATACATCTTCGTAACACTTACACGTATTAAAACTTACCGGTAACAAATCTGGGTTCCCACATACATGCATTTTTAAGAGAGTCAGTAATTGCTAAAAGTATCTTTTGGAGCTTTTTCAAGTGAGATATTGTCAAGACAAACATTATGAATACTGATGTGCGTTAATCACCGAATACGACACTTTAAAGTGTTATTTTAATGCTGCAGGAGGAAAATATTCTTTTTGTACCACAATACATCAAGCAATGCTATTTCATAGGGCTTAATAAAGAAAAAAGAACCAATGCATCAAACACAAAATATTTTCTATTTCTCATTCGTTTAAACTACGAAATTATTAAAACATTATTCCCATGAGGGATTTTCTGTTCTTTGATGATGTCTATAGCTTTGTTACTTAATGAGGAAATAGTGACATCTTGCAGCAAACGGTTGTTCTATTTCTATGTGTTAAACTTTGATTTATAACTGCAGTACTTATCCTACACAAACGAAAAAGATATTGTACTACTGCGCTGTGGGCATATAGAAAATAACGTTAGTGTGTCCACACGTTACCCATTTCAAGTGGAACCAGTAGTGAAAAGCTGCGGAATAGATCAGAATGTAAGTGTGAAACAAACTGATAGAGTCAATCGCCTGACGTTAAGACAACGTGTCCTCTTTTCTGTAACTAAATGGAGCACTTAACATGACTAGGGGAACTGTCGCCACTATAATGTGGTCAGAAGAAAAGACATACTTTTACTACCGAGTAAGAGTCGATGTGGGGTCCAGAAGAATTACAATGCATGAGAGCCACCTGTTTTTTCTCTCCTCGCACAGTAAGATGATACCTACAGCAAAAAGCTCCATTCTTCTGCGAAGTGATTCCCCACGCCAGGCATCGATGTATCCACTTCAGTCCCGAGCACATATTAAAATTCCAAGCGAGCTAAATTTGTGTTAACTGCAATCTGTTAATGCTAGTTAGCAATGACTGTCAAAAAAAATTTTCAACCATTGACAATTTTTTATAGATGGTATCACATATGATACCTTGGGACTCAAGCAAGTCTTTATACACACAACTATGGAATCTCATTTTATTTTTTTCCAAAAAAATTCCAGCCAGAAATATTACACACATTGTTCATATTTTCTGTAGGTACCATGATAGGTGAAAACAGAAATTTGGTATCAAAATTTTTAACTATATATGTAAACAATTAAAAATATACAACAAAATTACCATAACAATATGTTTAAAATTTTTGTTCCTCTTTTGGTATTATCACAAGTATCAAATGTAAATTAACAACACTTATACTAAATTTATTTAATTTTTTGTGGAATTTGTTAAAACAGTTCCTGTCAGCAGTGAAGCAAAGGAACACTTTGCACTGCTCACATCACACAAAAGTGAGACCTCTACAGCCTTCTGCCCAGACTTTTGACCTGTTCTTCTGAACATGGTTCATCATTTAGGGCAAATGAAGCTTGCTTGCTTTTCTATTTTCCATTGGTGGTAGTGGGATGCGACGTCTTGGTCTTTTCCTATCTTGCAATTAATGTTCATCTTCAGAGTCTAGTTCTTGCTCCACAGATTCGATCAGTGAACTTGGCCGTTTGTGAAAATATATCACATTTTCTGCAATATCAAGCTTGAACTGATAGTATGGCACTGTATGTTTCTTTGCAATACCATTCCGCAGTGCAGTCTCTCTGTTTTCCAACCATGCAGCAGCAATTGCAAAATCAGTAATGTGATGAATCACTCTGATGGTCCATTTGTGGATCCGGGCTCTCATGCCATACTTTTCCACCATCCTATGTAACAGGTCAACATCTCTCATGTAAGTATTGTATGCCTTTACTACACATGGACGAGGGACTTCAATGTACTTTTCATCTTTTTAGACCGCTAAGTGCATTTTTCAATTGGCTCAACAGCTGATTCTCTTGAAGCCAAATAAATCGCTCGGCTGCCTCTTGTCATTCTCATTGTAGCATCTTCCTCAAACCGTATACTTCTGAGGATACGACTCAACAATATTGTGCACGTAGCTGTAATGTTTCTGTCTGTCAGTAATTTGTCGAGGAGGTGAACAGAAGTAAAATACCTGTCAACATAAATTGACGACTTCTCTATCAATGTATCACTAAGCATCAACACTACTCTGCCTCCTACATCTAACTTCTCTGGAGGGGGCACTTTTTCAGACTGAATTTCTTTCCCTTTTCCTTCATTCATACAGAAATCAAGGGGTATGCCATTCGGGTTTGCGATGACAAAATTCTTCAAACCTTCTGGATTAGGTTTTCCCTTTACACACAGCTTAATTTTCACTTGTCCATGCGGAATCATCTGCTCATCGATAGATATTTCCGTTGAACGATGGTTTTCTAAACATCTCTTTCTAACAGTCTCCAATATTCGTTTTATTTTCCAAAAGTGGTATTGCTTTTCCTGTTCACTAACAGCATTATCGTCAACTAATTTTATATTGTTCCTCAGTAGGTAAAATCTGTCTCTTGAAACATTGTCTACAACTAGTGGGTACCTACTTTTCCTCTCCCAGCACATTCTTAGAAATGGTACACGTATAAGCGCTGCAACAATACTCACTCCCCAAAACTTGTGCATTTCTTCTACAGTACAGTTTAGCGATTTTCCTGTTTTACTGGCATGCCTATAATTTGTCAATTGAGACATATCCTCAAAAAATGAACGATGAAAAAATTTTCAAAATGATTCAAATGGGTTCTTGAGTTCAGTGGCCGCAATGTTGGATCGGAAGTCCTAAGCCCCTGAAAACTAAAGAAAAAAAGGCAAATTAGTTTTTCTTAAGTAAACCATCTAGTAAGAGACCGTAATTTCTTTAATAACACACTTATTCTTACACATCTGTATGCCTTCAAAACTCGCTTCTTTCTCGGATTTTAGCAAGAGGTACAGTTTCTTCATCTGATGAACTTTCGTCACTATGATTTCTTTGTATCAAAGCGTGATCTTTATCATCAGACTCATCAAACTCTACGTCAGACTCATCTGGATCACTTCTGTTGACCAACTCGGTGATTTGTTCATCAGTCAAGCCTGAGAATCAAGCGGAAAACAAATATAACCTCACTTCCAATGACGTGAACAATATCGGCATTGAGTCCCAGGGTATAGTATATAATACCCAAAACATTAAGTTTTATAAATCCTGTATAACATTATTTTACAGTTGACTATTGAGTGAGTATTGTCTGTTGAGCTTTCCTAAGTTGTTAAAGCACTTGAAAGCACATGTAATTGACAGAATTTATGTCTTCACCTTTATTTCGCCGATACATGCTGTTCAGTTCCAAAATCCGTATTTTCCAATCTATGCTGTCACCTAGTGGCGCTTGGCAGAAGCACGAACAAGCGAGCTGCGGCAAGCGCGGTGTCTATCGTGTATGATACCACAGGCCGAAAAAGATTCCGCTGTGTACGCGCCCCAGAAAAAAATAATACCTGGAGTTATCATATATGATACCTGGGGACTGAAGAGGGCATGAGTCAGAAACACATTAGAAAAATACTTATAAATTGATATAGAGAGAGGATGATGCTGTGGCTGCCCCATTCATGCATCGTACCGCGTATTGCATCGGCATCCTGCTTTACGTCGAACTAACACGACATGCCTGCATCACAGGGTGTATATTCACTAGGCAAACCTACATCGTCTTCTTTGTCAACACAAATCCTTACCAGCTACCACAACACAACACAACACAGCACCAGGTCTCCACGAACGGCCGCCAGGGAACGCTACCTGTTTGCGGAGGACGCAGAACAGCTCCACCAGGTGTCGCAGCTAGCACAGTATCTACTTTGATACGCCAGTCACGTGATCGCAAATAGTTCTGGCAGATACATCCTCCAAACGGGCGTTATAGGGCGGCACGCTGCCAGCAAAGTGCAGTTCGACGCACCGCTTGGAAGCATTCCGTCAGCCAGGGCCAGACGCCTTTTCTAGCCGGCTGAACTCTTACAGATGGATTTGGTATAGTCGACGAAAATCTTGACATTTTAGAATTATTTTATCGTGATCTTTTCCCGTGAAGAGTCTGGTGTTTCCTATTATTATTTGTTGTGTTGTATTGGTGACGATCGGTAGTTGCGATTGAGTCTCTTGTTCTTTTGCAGACTATATTATTGTTTCATTCTGGAAATTCAAATAAATTGTTTTCGGACTGGTGTTTTCCACATTTCTGTTCATCTGGCGCAGATACTTCGTATGACATTGAGCTGGTTAGCTATATAGTGAAGATAGGTGTCAGATACTTTGCGAGGCTCAAACGTGCTTTCATATAGTGCCAACTCGTTCCAGTTTAGTGGTACACAAACCACAAAAACTGAAACAAAGTATTGGGTTACTTATGCGTCCACTGATCAAATCGTAAAGCCTTTGATATGCCCGCGAAGTCGAAAACAGTAGTCAATAATATACTGTTGTGAAGTTGCTGCATCACAGTTCACATTGTGCACAGATAATCCTGCGACGTGTGCGTATATTTAGCTAGTGTTTCTCTTTGATAGTTGTTCAGACTTAAGTATACCTAAATACTCGACTGTTTTACCACCCGTAGGTAAAATAGGCTTCCAGAGTATTTTTCTTATGATGTTCAAAGGTGGCTTTCATTTGTGACATTCATTTTGCGGATTATTCTGCATTTTTGAAGTAAATAAACTCATATAATGGTTATTTAGTCTTATTAGCAGGATTACAGAGAGAGATACGTGATGATTAAACACATGTCTGATATAATACGGGATTTGGTAATAATAATGTTTAGTTGTATGCTGTAGGTGTAAGCAAAGTAAATTTGCCAGTGGAGGTGAGGAGCGGTCGGGCACAGCCGGGGAGGCGAAGGCAGGCGAGAGCCGGAAGAGCATTGTGCAGGGGCCGGGGTCCCAGGGGATGCGGCCACTGACCTGCAAGCACCAAAAGGAACGCCGCTGGGTGCCAGGTGAGAGAGAGAGGAGAAATGTCGAGCAGACAAAGAGCGTCCAACATACGCGCTGTTTTAGTGGCAAATGGGCTGAGCTTTGATTGGGCAGTTCATAAGATAGTGCGGGAAACTCTGAGGTTCAATGCCCGCTCTTTGAACACAGAGATTTTTGGATAGGTGGAGAAAGTGTATCACTCCACGAGAGAGATGTGGGAGGCCCTTGCAGCGTCTGGATTGGCTGATTAGAGTTTGGTGGCAAGACTGTCGCAAGAGCATCGTGCGGAGAGCGAGGCAGGAAGAGAGTGTCTTGTGCCGTGAAAGCGGACAGTCGCAAAGTTCGGTAGCTCTGAGATAGGGTCTTATTTTCTGAATACTGTGCTGAGTATGATCTAGAGTCTTCAGCTACAGTAGGACATCAGCGTCCACGATAGGCATTGCATTGACTACTAGTATAAATGCTGTTGATTCCGCCTTATAGGCTGGCAGTCACCAATGATGTAGTCAACCGGTGAACAGAGCTATCATACTAGGATTGCACGTTAGTACAAGACGCACTGTTCTGCACCTTAAAGGTTGTTGAGCCAGTCTTGAAAGCATTGTATACCATTTAGAGGAAATATAGTGCTTGTGCTATTAGCGGTTTCTGAATAGTTCATTCTGCTCAAGATATTTGAGAGACTGATCTTAATTCAGCGACTTCGCAGCTGCAGTTGTCGCCACAGCTTACGGTTCGTTATTGGTTATTTGTCTTTGTGCATGTTGTTTGGTTTGTTTCTTGGTGGTGCTGTCTGATGTACGTATTATTTCAGACACAAAAGGGATTATAGGAACGCAGCCAGATCGCATTTACCATTTGCTTATCCATTTGCTTAAGATTAAGAGCTGAGAGCCAATCTTACCAGTGTAATATATCTACGAACAGTGTACAATTTGTTTAATTTGTTTCCATTCATGATTTGTTCATTATGATCTAATTTCTATCGTGAGATAATTTACAATAAATACAAGTTATTTACAGTTTCGCTTTTGATTCAGAAGTAAGTGGTAGTTTGCCATCACTGTCACATAATATATTTTATTCATGTTTAATAATGGCCACTATCCCAATTGGAACCCCTCCACATGGCGACCTTGCCAGGATCGATATTAAAACCGATAATTAAGAAAGACAGAAAGAGAGGCAAACCAAATAACGACAAGAATTGACTCAGTCTAAAATTCAGTGATTGTGATCCAACATTTGCTTGTTTCGCGAGATTGATATGTGCATTGTATTTTATGGTGATGTTTATGTTTTAGTTTCTTTATGGGGAGTGTTGTGTATAATTGTGCTATAGTAATAAGGAGTGTATTTGTTTGCATATGACTTTGAATGCAGGTTCAGATTATAAGATTATAGGATATGTAGTTATCTAAGGTTGTACAGTAAACTTTGTGTGTGAATTATGGTTATTGTGATAGTTCATTGTACGTCAGAGAACACATTTAGTCGTGTTGAAAGGGTACAGTACCGCCCGACATTGAAAATAGGTACAACATACTTCATTATTTTTGTCAGAACAACACATTTTTTGGTAAAATAACTCAATTTCAATTAATACAGCGAAGCCGGATACCAGTGTGGGAAAGAATGAAAAGTTATGTATTTAATTGATCACATGTGCACTCCCACAAAATAAATCCCTACATCCAGTTTGGTGAGATCTGTGAAATGAATGAATGTATGGTCGTCTGCTAACCACAGATAGTGAATGTGAACATATGATCATCTTTGAGACGATCCTTTGGCCACCTTTGGTGGGACCAAAGAGATGAAATTTACCTGAGCTTTGAGCGCCTGAAATGTGGCTGACCAATACGGTAGCAAGGTGCTCCCCCACTTCAGCAGATGTGCGAAAGGACCTGAAGAACGGCTATGTTTCGACACCCTGCCGCTGGATCTTGTGCTGTTAAGACCTGTCTTAGGTGTGTTCCGTAAAGACAAAAGAGTGGAGACATGGTATGCATGTGGAATATTTAAGAGTAGTTTGAAATAATAATTTCTCTATTTCAGGAACTTTTGTGGGGAGAATTAAATGTCAGGCAGGTAATTTTAATGGGATAGTAGTAATCTTCAGAAGTGACCAACAGTCACAATGAAACCACGTGTAGCAATAAGTTGAAATACTTCATTGTGATTAAGTTAAGCTGAATTACTAGCGTGTGTACTGTAAGTTGAAATATTTAAGGAATGGCGTGTGCAGGACTTGATATTAGAGACGAGTACTTCCACGTGGTGAGTACTGTGTGAGTCTCAATCTGTGTATGAGACAAAGGATAAAGAGAAGTACTCGTCCATGGTATCAGTTGAGGACTCACGTGTGTGATGAATATGCTCTTAATATTACTTTGGATGTTATGTTTCCGTGTGACGCTTGATTCAAACTATAATACTCTGAGAGAGAAGCAAGGGGAGTCAGCCGTCTATCCAGCAACGCCACTTGGCTTGCATTGCACAGGAAGACGTGCATATATCTCCAGAGTTCATAGTAGGAAAGAAGAATTACGAAGTTGGGCAGTGAAACTGCGATAAATATTAATTGAAGTGGGAAAGCTGAAAGTGATAATGTTGTGACTATTCCCTGTGTAGTATTTCATGTTGTAGTGTGGTGTATGTCATGTAATTTAAGTATGTGTGGTTTGCATGGGAGAGTAGCAAGGTAGTTTGAGAGGTAGTAGGTTATGCGTGTTCCTTTCGTACTGCTCGGTCTGGAGGAAAGTTTCGTGATGATGATTTTGATGGAATATATTGTGATAGCGCTAAGAAGTAAATTTTTTTTGTTTGCAATTCCTTTCTGGATTGGTGAGGATCTTTTATTGTTTTTATGTAATTAATTGCTATATCGTCTAAGGCTGGGAGATCGTTGCATATTTTCTTTTTTTTGCGTAACGTCCGTAGTAACTAGGTCACAGTCGAAAAGTGTAGTCACCATGGAGCATAGTGGTTCTGGGGTGAACGTATCAGTGCAGCAGGAAGTAGGTGTCGACCTTGGGTTAACGAGCAAGAATGGCAAACACTCGGAAGGGGCTGAATTGTTCAGCGGACCGTGGCTAAGTGATCCCTTATGCGGCAGGCTTTGTCCACAAACGGGGGCTTTTCCCGACGATGCGGGCGAGCCGGGACTATGTCAGCCATGCAGTGAAAGTGAAGCTACCCTTGGCGAAGCTATGGTTTATCAGGCGAAAGAGGTGAGCGCACCGAGAGTAGCATATGACAATGTGCTACTGCAGTTTTTTACAGAGGATGGATAGAGATAATAAGGAAAGATTGGAAGTGATGAATAGAGATAATAAGGAAAGATTGGAAGCGGTGGATAAAGATAATAAGGAGAGAGATAGGGAGAATAAGGAAAGATTGAAAGCAATGGATAGGGATACTAAGGAAAGATTGGAGGCAAATAAGGAAAGATTGGAGGCAAATCAAATAAGGAAAGATTGGAGGCAAATAAGGAGAGATTGGAGGCAAATAAGGAAAGATTGGAGGCAATGGATAAGGGAAATAAAGAGGCAATGAGGAAGCTACACACAGTAATCGATGAGCGTTTGTCCGCAGTTAATAATCGGTTAGATGAGGGAGAGAAGAATCTGGATGCGTTGAAGCAAGTATGTGATGCTGTGAAAGAGAAAGCCAATAATTTGGAGGTACGAATAAGTGCAATAGAGAGTGATATTACAGAACGTAGGGACGTGTTGCCGGATGAGCAAATCAAAGAGATAGTAGAGGACTTACTTGCAGATAAACAAGGGGCATTAGACAGTGTGGAAGCTCAAGTCACCAAGCAGGAAGTGGCGGTAAATAAACACAGGGATGAAGTTGCGGAGGTAGTGGTCAGAATGAATACGATTAGCGCAGATGTAGGAAAGATCAGTATAAGAGGCGAAACAGGCTCTGACAGTTCGCAGCGAGAGGTTTATGCCGACCAGGAGGAGATACAATCACTATCACAGTTTAATGAGGCACAACTAGAAACAAATAGTAAACATAGGGAAGAACTAGCACAGTTGCAATTAGCGTGCAGAAGTGAAGGTGAAACACCACCAGGTAGACTGCAGAGGGAGAGTGAGATAAATTCAAAAAACGAAAATAGGCAGAAAGAGGAAGACGAACTCAGAGAGTTAGAAGATCGGTTGTGTTGGATAAAACAGGTGGCAAACCCAACTGGGTATAGTCCAAGGTCGCAAAACATAAATGCGGAAGAAGAATGTAGGAGGCACTTCGTGTCAGTACAAACGTACACTTGTTTTCCGGATCCTGATAGTTACCAACATCCATGCCTGTGGCTGTCTCAATTTCAAGATTCATTAACTTCATCGTGGGGACCGCTCCTCAAAATGAAGTTTGTGTGTAACCATTTGAGGGACGAGGCTAGAGCGAAAATGCAGGAAGTTATTAAAGACTGTGTTAGCTACAAGATATTTTGTGACAAGTTTTTAAATGAATTCTGGTCGAAAAGTAAGCAGGACCAGGTTAAGCAAAGCATATTGATGATGCCAAATTGTAATGAAGGTGGTATAAGAGATCCAGTGTCGTGCTATCAGGAAAGGCTGAGACGAAATAGGTATTTGGATGTGCCATACGAAACTGGCGAGCTCATTAGGATCTGTATAACGAAGTTGCCAGTGAGATTGTGCAGAGATATAGTGATAGCAGGCAGAGGCTTAGACGATTCCGCGTCATTTCAGCACTTGTTACAGGAACTGGGTAATGAGAGCCACATTGTGAACGGCGACACGACTCATAGGTCAGACAGAGTCGAGGATAGGAACGGTAGAAACTATCAGAATGACAGGAGAGCATGGAATCAGAGGAATGGCGGAAATGGAAGATGGCGAGGAAATAGGGGGCAGAATTCATGGGGATATCGACCGGCAAACCGGGAAAATAGAAGATGGGACAGAGATGGAAGAAGAAGGGAAAATGAAAATGGGGGGCGAAGAGAGGATAGGCAGTCATTGGGTTCACGACAGAACAATCATTGTCACAATGACGGAGGGACAAAAAGGTGACTACATGATAGACGGGTACAAACCAGGACTATTAATTATGTAAATATTAGGTATATCGATTACGGAAAACTAAGGGAGAATCTGTTAGAGGAGGTAGGAGGTGTGGGGAGTGAAGTCCACCCAATAATTAGCGTAGAAATAAGTAATATAATGGTACCTTATGTCATCGACACAGGGAGTGAAATGAGTGTTTTGAGGGAAGATGTGTTTAAGTGTTGTAGTCTTACAAAACCATGGCCAACGTTGCCACTGCAAAGGACAACAGTGAGCGGTGCAGTTACAGGAAAGGGAATTGAGGTCAAGTTACAAGCGCTGGTAGACTTTGTGTGCCAGGCGAAGAGGTTTAGTACAGTGTTCATGATTGTGTCATCTCTAACTGTTGAAGGGATATAAGGCATTAATTTTTTGAACCAATATAAAGGAATCGTTAACATTTCGATGGAGTTGAGACGAGATTCGGGGGAAATTACATTAAGATTCGACGATTGCTTATATGCTAAAGATAACGCACAATTAGCATTATGTCTGGCAGTAAAGTCCGATAGACAGGCACAGAATACGGGGTTCGAACAAGAGAAGAAGGAAATTCATAAATGTTTGGAGGAGGACATCAGGGAGAAAATCTGGCATTTACGAGGGACCACGGTCTACGGGGAATTGCAGAAAATTTTATACGAGAATAGAAAGGTATTTAAACATGCTGCGGGTACAATAAGAAATTTTGTGTATAGATTCAAGGTCAAGCCTCATAAACAGTTTAGGGCCCAAGTGTACCCGATACCTGTTGTGTACAAAGAAAGAGTGGAAGCTGAGATCGAAAGCATGCTACAACAAGGGATTATCGAACCAGCACCCAGTCTGTACAACAGCCCTTTAGTTTGTGTTGAAAAAAAGGATGGGTCAATTAGATTAGTTTTGGACGCAAGAAGGATTAATAAGATAATAGAGCCAGAGACAGATCGGCCGCTGACACTTGACGAATTGCTACAAAAGTTTCACGGGATCAGAGTTCTCAGCTCAGTTGATTTGAGAATGAGTTTCTTTTGGAGTTAGATAGGGGGTGTAGAAAATACACTGATTTCTTGTGCTACGGGAAATCGTATCAATTCCGGAAACTACCATTTGGGTTAAATGTATCATCCGCGGCATTTATTAGAGCGCTAAATACTGTCATTCCTAATGAAATAAAAGATAAGGTAACACAGTACGTGGATGATGTCCTGATAGCCGAAAGAAACAGGGAAGACCACAATAGAACGTTAAGCATATTGCTCGGTGCATTGGAGAGACATGGGGCAACCATGAATTTGGGAAAGTCAGAATTTAGACGAAAAGAAATCGAGTTTCTAGGTCACATTGTGACACCAGAGGGAATAAGATCAAATCCAGACAAACTCGAAGCAATCAGAGATTTTCCTGTGCCAAGAACAAAACGTCAGCTACGGGGTTATTTAGGATTAATCAATTTTTACAGGAGGTTCATTAAGATTGGGGGTGCAGCGACACCCAGACAATGTCAGCTGACTGGAAAGAAAACGGTATGGAATTGGGACCCTGTCACGCAGGAAGAGTATGAGGCATTAAAGAAGGCACTGCTATCGGCACCCCTTCTCGGACATCCAGACCTAGGGAAAGAGTTTTGTATGGCAACGGACAGTTACCGTAGTGGACTTGGGGTAACATTGTTCCAAGAGCAAGAGCAAGGAGGAGAAGTAATACAACAACCTATTGCATTTGAGAGCCGAGTGCTTAGGAAAGCTGAGAGAAATTACACGGTAACTGAGTGTGAAGCTTTGGCAATAGTATGGGGTTTTAGTAAGTTTGTATACTATTTGTATGGGAGGCACACTAAAATCTATACTGACCACAATTCAGTACAGTTTCTGATGCCGGCAAAACTTAACCATAGACGACTCGCTAGGTGGGCACTCTATTTACAGGAGTTTCAGTTTTCGGTCATGTTGAAAGGTGGCTACACTGAGCCACAGCGCCAAAGATCGCGCCAGAGAGTATTGTTCCGCCGCCTCCACTGGCAGTGATTATTGAGACGTAGCGGCAAGCAGTTCTCGCCGAGAAGTTGTGGTGGACACTGCTTGTCGTGAAGTCAGAGTAATATCTCCATTAGAACAACATCTGCTATCTCTCCCATCAAACCACTGCATAAAACATGGAACAACACTCTCCACTACCACATCTCACTCTGACTTCACGACAAGCAGTGTCCACCACAATTTCTCGGCGAGAACTGCTTGCCGCTACGTCTCAATAATCACTGCCAGTGGAGGCGGTGGAACAATACTCTCTGGCGCGATCTTTGGCGCTGTGGCTCAGTGTAGCCACCTTTCATATGCCCTTCCTCCACGGGCTAGAATTTGATGGAATTTTTGCCAGCATTGGTGGTGAAAATACCACCAAATTCGTCAAAAAAATACAGACAAAAATAAAAGATAATATTAATACGTAAATATCATATAACTAGATAAAAATTTGGCTTTGCACTGACCTTTCAATAGTCTAATATATAAAATACACTAAGCAATACAAATTCTTTCATACATGTGACTTTACATAATAGTTTACACAAGTATTATGTGGTTAAACAGTTCAATCAATAGCGTCAGCTATGACGAATATGTACAGGTAAGAGTCTCATAACTTTTCACAAACAGTAATACACAAAAAATCAGTTTACACAAATATTCACATAAAATGTTTTCACAACAAGTGGTTGACAGTTCCAGCAGTAGCACCCAGCAATGTTGAGTAGGTGCAGACACCATCAGGTGACATCATTTCAGTAGAAGCAGTCCATCAGTGGCACCCAGCATTGTGGAACAGGTGCAGACTCCAACAGGTGACATCATTTCAGTAGAATCAGTCCATCAGTGGCACCCAGCATTGTGGAACAGGTGCAGACTCCAACAGGTGACATCATTTCAGTAGAAGCAGTTCGTCAGTGGCACCCAGCAATGTTGAGTAGGTGCAGACTCCAACAGGTGACATCATTTCAGTAGAAGCAGTCCATCAGTGGCACCCAGCTATGTTTAGTAGGTGCAGACACCATCAGGTTACATCATTTCAGTAGAAGCAGTCCATCAGTGGCACCCAGCAATGTTGAGTAGGTGCAGACACCATCAGGTGACATCATTTCAGTAGAAGCAGTCCATCAGTGGCACCCAGCAATGTTGAGTAGGTGCAGACAGCAGTCCATAATATTCACTATCACTGATCACACTGTTCATCAGCGTTTATTAGCAGAAAGTAAACATGTCCTATTGGCACCAATCATGTAGAAAAAGTACAAGTAACAGTCCATAATATTCACTATCACTGATCACACAGTTCATCAGCAGAAATTAAACATGTCCTAGTGGCACCAATCATGTAGAAAAAGTACAAGTAACAGTCCATAATATTCACTATCACTGATCACACTGTTCATCAGCAGAAATTAAACATGTCCTAGTGGCACCAATCATGTAGAAAAAGTACAAGTAACAGTCCATAATATTTACTATCACTGATCACACAGTTCATCAGCAGAAATTAAACATGTCCTAGTGGCACCAATCATGTAGAAAAAGTACAAGTAACAGTCCATAATATTTACTATCACTGATCACACAGTTCATCAGCAGAAATTGAACATTTCTAAGTGTCACACATCATGTTGAAAAGTGCAGGTAACAGTTCATAATATTCACCATCACTACTCAGACAGTTCAAGCATGAACAATAGTTACAATGCTCTTACACTAAACATACAAATCATAACAAACACACAAATGATATCAGATAATTGTCATATTGCTATGACAAATACACAAACATCAGTAAACCTATAATATTTATGGGTGTCAGTGCAAGCCACTACAAACAAATAAAATAATATTTAGGAGATAGGTGGGTAGGATTAGGAAAGGAAAACACACAAAACACACTCACTCATCTTTCATCCACATTAAGTACTACTGTGTAATTGAATAGTGTTAACTGTGTAAATTCAATTCTGTAAAAAATTTATGTTCAACTTGTGTATCAAGTAGTAGTGGCAGCAATGTATAACAGTCAATAATAGTTAAGTCAGCGTCATAGTCATCATGTCAAGACCAATGTTTGCCAAGCCAGATCAAAATGTACGGTTGCTGAACAACTGTCAGTGTGCCAAGATATGCAATGCTTCCTCTCTCCAAAAAAAAATAAAATAAAATACATACTGCTTAGTGGTATAACAAAGTGTGTGTAGACAATCTTCCTTCCATTTTAGTGTTCTAGTCTGCTATCTTCATCCTCCTTGTTCCATATAGACCAACAAAAAAAAAAAAAAAAAAAATATGCACCTCACTTATTTTACCTCTTGTACACCATAACTCCAATCAACTTCATATAATCTCAATACCTCCATAATACCTCTTCAATACGTCGATACATATAAACCTTATTGCCAGTATCATTTCACTTCCATAACAACTCTTTCCTCTAGTCAGTCTCCTCGAACAAGTACAGATAAAATCCTAATGCAAACCTCATCATCCCATACAATCCGAAGACACACTGTCAACACACAACCTCTGTGTAATCCATCTGACCAAAATCTTCTACTCATTATGAATTATAAACAAAGAATGCATACATGACCTCTAACAGACTTAGTTCGAATAACTCTCAGTAATTAAGTACGATTACGGAGTGTGAATGATCCTAATTTTTCACAGTGTGGACACCACTTCAAGAATTATGGCAAACAGAAGCAAACATGTGGAGTATTTCTTGTGTCAAGTGTCACTTCCTATTTCAATTGCTCACGAAAAATGCAGTGTAATAACTGTGTTGGTACGTCATGTCGTTAGCTTCCTTCCTATTGGCATACATTTATACAGCTTTCATAAAACCTCCAGCTCATGTGACTTCTATGAAGTTTCTTGTACTAATGTCATTCGTCGAATTATAGCAGTTCATTTTCTTATGTTAAAATATAAAGCACTGAGCGTAAGCAAAACAAGCAATAGCGAGTAAATATACCAGTAGTGAACAGAATGTCAACAAGTGGATGCAGCACAATTCTTACAACGAGGCTATGCCAAGCGAACAATCTGTAACTATTACCATAGTGTAACCTAAACTCTATGTTCGTACACTGTACATCAGCATTGCTATATACCGAATTAAAGAGTGGTTGTGACGACAAACAGAAATGTATAAATATGCAATTCATATGCATAGCAGTAAACATATATCTTACGTAATAAACAGGTCAGTAGCATCATATCAGCGTAAGCAAATAAATGTTCATATGTAATCTTAATAAATAAACATGAAGGCACAAGCAGATAAATCACAAAGTGTAACTTACATACCTAACCACATCAGCACAATTAATCAGGTGACAATTATAATTTAAATAAATAAGCACAGCAGGCACATAATAAAAAAAAAATGACATCAGTGAAAAAGCATAGCAGCCAAGCGATGCATAATATACACAAGTTACAACTCAGTTCATTAATAATCATTGTCAAATTCAGTTAACGTACGCAAGCACGTCGCTTCACAAGTAATTTCATAGAACATGTAATTAGCACAAAGTATGAATCACGTAATCGCGAGCAGCAAATTACGTCTAAAGTACGTACCTAAGTGGAAATATGTTACCTGAAAAATAAACTCAATTAATAATTACCTTTTTAGTTTATTACTTTCTTCTTCGAAATGACATTTTTCCTGAAATTTTCTCGATAGCAAGTCGTCTTAACGTCGGACACGCACAGAATTTACCTGAAGTTCTTAAATATTTTATAGAACCGTATCCTGAAAAATACTGAATGTTAATAACAGAATTCATCAAGTCACTATAGCTTTATACTGAATTTAGTCGGAGAAATTAGACTGTGTATTTATTTACGGCTGTCAGTGCATTCGCACTGAGTGCTCGATCAGCTGTAGGCGCGTGACGTAGGAAGTGATTGTTTGCGGTTAACGACTGCCCTGTGTGGCGCGCAGACTTGACTGTTGCTTTGAGTATATGCCGCCGCCAAAACACAGCGCGGTATCCTTGTACTCTCCGCTGTTAGTTTCTCACAAGTATGTCATTCTACAAAAATTTTTCAAAAGTATATCATTCCACAAAAATTTTAACGTTAGATATATGATGTATTCCCTTAGAGCGTCGTGATTTAAGAGTTTCTACTTCTACAGTGTTATCATGAATAATTTTGCGAATTCTATATGGGCCATTATAAAGCAGAAAAAATTTGCGACACAAGCCTTTTCCTTTGTGAGACAAACGATGAGACTTAATTAACACTTTTTGACCAACTGACAAGATTTTTAAACGACCAAGACGCTTAGCTGATTTCTCTCTTCTAGCAGCCGCAGATGTAATATTTCGTAGAGCCAGGTTGACAATTTCAGAATGCCGCAGTTTCCGTGTAGGCGGAAAAGGAACGATTTCAGAAATGCGATTTGTCGGTGCTTTGTTTTTAATATCAGTAAAGGCGGTAAAGAAGTTGAATAATTAGGGAGTTCATTCAGAATGTTTTGAAAAATATGAAGATACTAATCCCACGTTCTGTGATTCTGATGACAATAAAGACGACAGAATTTATTGATTTCCTTCATCCATCTCTCTGAAGCGTTAGATTGAGGGTGAAAAAGTGAAATGAAAATTGGTTTAATTTTACGACGCCGTAGAGTACGAAGCCAAATTTTAGAACGAAACTGTGATCCATTATCTGATATAACCTTATCAACATGACCCACTTCTTTAAGAAAATGTTTGATGAAAGCGTTAGATACTGAACGAGCTGTTGCTTTGCCTAACGGTGTAAAACACACATAATTTGATGTCAACTCCACTGCTACGAAAATGTACGCAAAACCATTAGTAGATCAAACCACTGGACCGAACAAATCAACTGCAGCTATGTCCTTTAATTTTGCTGGAATGATAGGAAACAACGGTGCTCTGTGAGAAATTGTTGGCGGCTTAGCCTTTTGACATAATTTGCATTTGGCCAGAACAGATCGAATACGCTTTTCCATATTACTGAAGTAACAATTTTCTCGCAATTTATGAAAGCATTTTCTGGGACCAAAGTGTGCATAACTGAAATGCGTATACCAAATCAGCTTATTAACCCACTCATCAGGAATACAAACTAACCAAACAGAGTTTTCGACCGATTTTCGTTTGAAAAGAATGTCATTGCGAATTAAATAATGCTGTCTAATCGCTACGCTTTCCTTTCTCCTCCACTTCTCCTTAATGTCCTTCCAGATTGGATCCTTATTTTGCTCCTTAGCAATGTCCTGGAGCGAAGACGAAATAAAGTTCTCAAACGCAACACCTTGAATATACATCAAACAATAATTGTTTTCCTTGCAGTCCTCTTCAGCACTTTGTTTCAAACCCATAGGTGCACGTGATAAAGCATCAGCAACAATATTTGAATAACCCTGTATGTAAACAATACTAAAATTAAATTCCTGTAGGTACAACGCCTATCGTGACAATCTGCCATGAGTTAATTTTGTCGACATAAGAAATTCCAGAGCTCGATGATCGGTGTAAACCTTAGTATGTCTGCCAAACAAAAATGTCCGAAATTTTGTAAAAGCCCAAACAACTGCCAAAGCTTCAAGTTCCGTAATCGAATAATTCTTTTCTGATTTAGAGAGAACACGACTTCCAAATGCAATAGTCTTTTGTACTACAACGCCGTTTTCTTCTATCTCTTGAAATAAATGTGCACCTAGGCCTTTGTATGATGAGTCCGTCGCCAAACAAAAATCTTTAGATAAATCCGGGTGTGAAAGAAGTGGAGCAGCAACTAAAGCATCACGGAGTTGTTCAAATTCTGACTGAGCTTCCTCATCCCAACACCAATTAGATTTCTTTCCAGATAGTTCACATAAACGAGGTGTGGCCAAATCGTCCAATTTAACAAAGCGTCTAAGAAAATTACAGACACCAAGAAAACTACGAACATCACGTTTTGTAGTAGGAACAGCATAATTACGAATAGCATCTAGTTTTTCTGGATAAGGAAGAATACCTTCTGTAGAAATAATGTGAGCGAGAAATTTCACCTGAGAACGACCAAATTCAGATTTTTCTGAGTTCACCGTAATGCCAACTCTTGCAAAAACACGTAATAATGAATCCAAAATTTTGTTGTGGTCACTCCAAGAATGTTTAGCAATAAGAATATCGTCAACATATGAAGTAATATTGTTACGAAGATAAACAGGTAAAATTTCATTTAAGCTACGAATGAATGCTGCCGAAGATACAGTAAGTCCAAACGGTAATTTCCGAAACTGATAACAGTTACCAAAGGCTAAAAAGGCAGTATATTTTCTACAATCAGGGTGGAGTCCTATTTGCCAAAATCTTGCGCGCATGTCAATCGTGGATAAAACTTTAATTCCATGGAAATGTTGAAGAAGTTCATCTAAATTTTGTGGGCGGTCAGTTTCAGGAATGATGATATTATTTATCTGTCTGGAATCCAGAACCAAACGAATTGACCCATCCTTTTTAAGAACAACGTGTAATGGGCTAGTATAAGGACTGACTGCAGGCTCAATAATGCCCTGATCTAACATGTACTGAAGTTCATTCTTAACCTTGTCTCTGTAAGCCAAAGGAATAGCGTACGTTTTCCCACGAAATGGTGTGTGTTCTTTTACTTTAAATAAATATTGTAAGCCTTGTATAGGTCCCGTGTGATGACTAAACACTGTAGCATGTGAAGTCAAAATTTGGTGCAGCTCTTCTCTTGCAACGTCATCTGGCACTTCAGCTTTCTTAACCTTTTCATTAATCAGTTCTTCGCTATTAATTATATCATCCATCGCGTCTCTGTATCTATTGTCATTGTCATGAATAAACACATTGTCGTCATAATGCTCAACGAAAACATCAGAAGTAAGAAACCTTAAACATTTTGTATCTGACTCAGATCTTGTTAAACACTCAAAAAATTTCAAACATTTCGGCATTCCGGCAACAGTCAAATTCACACTTCCCTCTTTAAAGTTCAAAATTGCCTTATGTGCGTTAAGAAACTCCATACCTAATATAATTTGTGTACTGAGTAATGGAACAATAATAAAATTAGCAGAAAATTCGTATCCTTGACAATTGAAATTTAGGTTGGTCTGTTGTTTAACTTCTATACCTTTTCCAGAAATCGCTCCTCGAATTGTAGTTTTAGAAATAGGTAACACAGGACAGGCAATAGTCCTTTCACATATACGAAAAACTGATTCACTAATGACGTTCAATGGGCTCCCAGAATCTAAAACTGCAGTGAACTTATTCTTACCCACACATACTTCAATAACAGGATGTAAAAATGCGTCTACATTATTTTCCTTTTCGTCTAACAAAATGTCTCTCATGTCTTCCAGGCGTACGTAGTGTAAAGCCGTAGTGTCCTTACTTTCTGAACCGTCTATATTGCTGCCAGAAGCCGAAGCTGCTAGTCATTGTCGATTGTTTGCGTCACGTCTTTGATTATTCGCGTCATTTCGCGGATCCATTTCTACGATTTGCAATTGTCTCTCTGAAGTCCCGTCACGTGGAGGATGCCAATTAGGTCCCTCCTGTCTGTTAGATACAAATTCTTGGTTGTGTCTGTTATTAAAATTTCTGTTTTCCTGTCTGTCTGCATAAATACTTCTTGTGTAATTTCGACTGTCACTTCTGAAATTATTGTTGTATCTACTACCCTGATTATTTCTGTAGTAAGAATTTCTATTACTGT
The DNA here is from genome assembly GCF_023864275.1 of Schistocerca cancellata. Taxonomy (NCBI): domain Eukaryota; kingdom Metazoa; phylum Arthropoda; class Insecta; order Orthoptera; family Acrididae; genus Schistocerca; species Schistocerca cancellata. Next base: position 472,521,773 of record NC_064628.1, on the reverse strand, counting down.
TTGAATAATTTCTGTCTTGATGATACCGATTACTGTTTCCGTATGATTGATCATTCCGGTACGAATTATCGTTACTATAATTGTCTGTGTAATTTCTGTTAGAACGTCTGTTATTGTCATAAGGCTGGTATCTATTGTCCTGTCTGTTACGTCTGTCATTCTCAAAGTTACCCATATAACGCCCGTTCCGATCACTATCCCTTTTCTCTGAAAATCTATTGTAATTACTGTTACTGAAAAAGTTACAAGAAGTCCCGTCGTCGTTGTCATACTCAAGTTCTTGCAACAAAGTCTTAAAAGTCTCAATGTCGTCTTTACATCTTCCGGCTAAGGCAATTTGTCTTATGGATTGTGGCAGCTTAGTTAAACAAATGCGAATTAATTCAGTCGGGCTATAAGGGTAGGAAAGGAACTGATTCTTTCGAATCATGTCTTCAAAATATTCCGCTGGCGTGCGGAACTCAGACTGTTTGAAATTACGCTGCATAATAAGACTGTGTTTGACTCTGTCTTGCGTGTTTTCGGACCAATATGCCGATAGAAATGCATGATAAAAATCATTTAGGCTATTACAATCTCTAATGAGTGCGCGCATCCGCGTCGCCGGTTCGTTTTCTAAATATCCACACATAAATTCCAGTTTGTGACTTAGTGGCCAATTTGGTGGGAGTGCGTACATAAATTGATCTAACCATGAACATGGATGTATGTCATTCTTAGAATTGCGGAAGATCTTAAATTTCCGAACAGTCAAAAAGTGTTTATAGTCAACGTTTTCGCCTCGTGGCGACAAAGACCTACCGCGTCTGTCCCAGTACGAATGTCGATTATTGTCAAGTTCGCGCGCCTGGCGCTCTCCTGTTGCATCCCGTAAATGAAACAAATTACTTTCTTCAAACCCTTCTGCTATCTGTGATTCTAAATTTCTTTTGCCGTCTTTTCCTACGATTTCGCCTTCAATTTGTTTGACTTGCTTTCGTAATGCCTCCATTTCCCTTTTAACGCGTTCATTAAATTTTCCCTGATTTTCAACATGTTTATTTATGTTCTGATACTCTTCGGTTTCTGCAAATGGCAATGGTGCTGTATCATCCGAATCTCTGTCCCCATGTAAACTAAGATTTGTCAGTTTATCTGAAATTTCCTCAACTCTTTCCGATAAGTCACCTAATTGTTGTTTCTGTTTATTTACGTCTTCCGTAAGTGTCGCGACTCGGGTTTCAGTATTGACACATTTGGTAGCTAGCTGTTCATATTGTTGTGTTAGATTATTTAATCTGTAATTTGGTACGGATTCCTCGATTCTCTCAAATATTTCTTCTTATCCTTTGCACGTTGTAAATTTAACTCTGAAAATTTTTGTACTATCACGCGATCTCTTTCTTCCTGTTCTCTATCCTGTTCACTTTGTCTAATCTCTACTGCAATTAATCTATTATTGTGAGAATTCAAAATCGTTTGTACTTCTTCTCTGATTTCTTTCTTTAATTCATCTTTCATATTTTTGAAACATGTCCCTATTCGTGAGTCTAACCGTGTTTCCATTGTTTCCATATCAGTTTCTAATCGTGTTGCCAAAGTTTCCATCTGTGATCCCAGTGAGTCTAACCGTGTTTCCATTGTTCCCCTATCTGTTTTTAATTCAGATCGTAACTGTGATCCCATTGTTCCCATGTTGTTGTTGTTGTGGTCTTCAGTCCTGAGACTGGTTTGATGCAGCTCTCCATGCTACTCTATCCTGTGCAAGCTTCTTCATCTCCCAGTACCTACTGCAACCTACATCCTTCTGAATCTGCTTAGTGTATTCATCTCTTGGTCTCCCCCTACGATTTTTACCCTCCACGCTGCCCTCCAATACTAAATTGGTGATCCCTTGATGCCTCAGAACACGTCCTACCAACCGATCCCTTCTTCTGGTCAAGTTGTGCCACAAACTTCTCTTCTCCCCAATCCTATTCAATACTTCCTCATTAGTTATGTGATCTACCCATCTAATCTTCAGCATTCTTCTGTAGCACCACATTTCAGAAGCTTCTATTCTCGTCTTGTCCAAACTACTTACCGTCCATGTTTCACTTCCATACATGGCTACACTCCATACAAATACTTTCAGAAATAACTTTCTGACACTTAAATCTATACTCGATGTTAACAAATTTCTCTTCTTCAAAAACGCTATCAGTTATAATTTCAGATCGCAAAGTTCCCATCTCTGTTTTAAACTTAGATTCCAACTGTGATCCCAGATTTAATATTGCACCCATCAACTGCTCCATATTAGCCGGTTCGAAATTCTTTTCGCCCCTAACATTTCCCGCAAAACTAACTTCCTTCTGCATAGCCATAAGGCCATCTGTGTTCGATACTATTCCAGAATCTTCTGTCGTTAATCTCGGATTCTGTGAATTTTCCGATTGAGAAAAATTTTGAAATGGTTCCGGACTATTTTCCCGACTTATTACATTGTTTTCCACTTCATTATCCATCATACTGTTTTCCTCTGTTGGCGAGTTCGCCATGCTAACAATTTCGTCATTCTCACTATTCATCATTTTTGCCTTTTTCATCGATCGCGTAATCATTTACAAAACATACAAAACTCGTCACTATATGAAACTTACACACAATGACTCTTTATCTTCAACAATACCATTCACCCGAAATATTTCCCTCAAACACGATTAATCGAACAATTGAAATAATTGCACCAAATCGTCAAACGCGTATACATGGCAATAAAAATTAAATTTTGAATAATACCATTAGAAGAATGCCAATTACCAAATCCACACATGCAATATAGACTACAATTACTAAACTACAAATTATTACAACAATACTACTGTCTACTATTTTTACAACCAGAAGAATTCCAAGGGACGATCCGAAGCAGCGGTCGCCACGTGCATGGGGGCTTAATTAAAATAAAGATATATGAATGCAATGCAAATACTTTTTAATTTTCTGTCGCTGTATGTCCGATTACGCTGTTTCGTAAACGGCTGGCCCTGACTAGTATTATTACGCAATCTGACTGCATGAAACAACAACAAAGAATGAAATGAAAATTTTCATTAACACAATTAATTAATTAAGTCCCCAGCAACTATAAAACCTACGAAACAACAAACACAAGTGTAGCTGTTCTGTATGTGGTAGTATGACTCAACGCACATCTGGCACGGTTCTTCTTCAACAAGACAAGAATTTTTAAATACCAATTATACTGACGTGATAAAAGAAAATTAGAAATACTATAATTGCGCAAGAAAACCAGAATTACACTCTAATACAAGAACACACGCCAGATGCTTTGTTGACTGAACCTGTAATGACACATTGTTCAGGTCACTGAAAGAATAAAAGAATAAAAGAAAATACCTCCATATGTATTGACGAAATGCACTCTGACCATTACAATATCTCCATTAGAACAACATCTGCTATCTCTCCCATCAAACCACTGCATAAAACATGGAACAACACTCTCCACTACCACATCTCACTCTGACTTCACGACAAGCAGTGTCCACCACAACTTCTCGGCGAGAACTGCTTGCCGCTACGTCTCAATAATCACTGCCAGTGGAGGCGGCGGAACAATACTCTCTGGCGTGATCTGTGGCGCTACACCTTTCAATGTCTATTCCTGGGCCACAGAATATAGTGGCAGATGCGTTGTCAAGGAATCCAGTAGGTCATGGTCAATGCTTTGATGAGGAGGTAAACGAGAACAGATATGATATATTGTATATGCAGGGCGTGCCGTTCGAGAAATACATAGGTGCGGTACTCACAAATATCGCGAAAGAGCAGGATATAGACGCGTCATGGAGAATGGTGAAGGACAGAGTTAGAGCGAACTTAGATGCCAATATAGCGCGCTTTTATACAATTCAGAACGGGGTCCTGTTCTGCCGTAGAAATCCGAACACACAGGACTGGGTGTTGTGTATACCAAATGAAATGGTCAACAAGTTGATCTGGTACACGCACCTAAGTTACGGGGATTACGGGGCAAGGAAATGCTGTAAGAAGTTAAGGGAATCAGTTTATGTCATTAGTATGGAGAGGAGGATCAAGAACGTGCTTGGTAGTTGCAAATTGTGCCAGAAGGCAAAATCGTTAACTATCTCATGCAAAGCACCACTTTTTCCGATAGTGCCAGGTTGATTGAGGGAATTCGGAGCAACAGATTTGTTTGGCCCGCTACCTAAGTCAGTGCAAGGATATAGATATGTTTTAGTAGCAGTGGAATTGGTGTCAAAGTATGTGACTTTTACCGCACTAAAACGTGCGACGGGAAGGGCAGTAGCAGCAACGATCGTCAAAAACTTTTTGCGAGAAGTAGGAACTGTAGAAAAGTTCATAGTTGACAATGGACCACAATACAGATCCAGACAATGGCTAACCACACTGAAGAGAAGAAGGATAAAACCGGTGTTCGTATCCCGATACCATGCTGCAAGTAACCCCAGTGAAAGAGTGGTAAAAGAACTGGGAAAGTTGTGTAAGATCTTTTGCCACAGGCAACATAGAAGTTGGAGTATTTTTCTCAAAGATTTTCAGGACATCCTCAATGAGCTACCACATGGAGCAACTGGTTTATCACCAATTACGGTACTAAAGAATGAACCACCACCAGATCGAGTCAGGGAGCTGGTAGATTTTCCGCGATCAGGAAAGCAGAGGCACACAGAAATTGTCAAGGTTGCGATAGAGCGTATTAAGAAAGCAGCTAAGGATAGGCAGGAGAATCAGAAAGGAAAGATCCGTAAGATCGAATTGGCAGTAGGAGACAAGGTTCTAATTAAAACTCATCGATTATCAAAGAAGCACAGATTCCTAACTAGCAAATTCTTTACGGTGTATAGTGGACCATTCAGAGTGAAGCGGATTGTCCATGAAAATGCTGTACTGATTGAGACGATCAAGGGAGAACATTCTCGTGGGCTTCATCACATTTCTAACATCAAATTATGGAAAAGTTAAGGATAGATCGAAAGTAGGCAAATTTTGGTAGATAGTCAGTGTATTTATTTGTGATGTGTAACGTTGTGCAGGGTCAAATCGAACATAAAAATTTTCAGGCGGGATGTCAGGAAGTATGACGGAATAGACTGGTCGAATGAGTCATGAACAGGAGTCGACAGAATGGTGTATGTACGTTAATTTTTGTCATATGAGTAAGGATCAAGCAGAAACGACGTGATAAATAGTAGTGGATAAAGATGATATTTAAGGAGAGAAGCGACGTGAAGCAGTGTGATTCATAAAGAGAGATTCGACGTGATGAAACAGTGGTAAATAAAGGTCAGTAGAACTAATAATGTGGAGATGTCTTAGAGGTATGTTACAGAGAGGCCTGTGTATGCTGCAATCGAGATTGATGCGAATGGCGAAGGAAGACCAGGAAATGATGGAGTAATCGACGGACGGAGAGCCGAAATACGAATGAAGAGATGAGAACGACTGCACGACGTGAAGGGACATAAAGCGGGTATGAGACCCAGATGGTGAACGTTGTGGAATACTGACGTAAGATGTAATATAAGTGTAAATCTAATTCTTACCATAACATTTGCAATTTGGCAAAAATAATATTTTTTGTTGTTGTTGAAGCCTGGTACCAGTATAACTAATCATAACGGTACCAAGAATGTGTACAGTTATTTTGCAGGATGAATAATTTGTGTATTTTTTTGTTCTTAGATGAAATATCGCAATTCTAAAATGATATTTAGCAGGATGAATAATCGGTAAAGTGAATGCAGAGGTAAGTCGATGGAGAGAGGTGCCAGAGTGAAAGGACGTAATCGGAGACTGGAATGCTATCTCCGAAACAACTCCATGTGTTATGTGGTCGAGTATAAGATAGCAAGGGTATTGTACGTTGTCGTGAGTGTGGTGGTGTTAAGGTTAGCTGACTTCTAGACCTATTCTGTTAGTGTATTAATGGATTTAATGAGAAGGAAAATGTGATGTCTGGTGAGTGAGAGTCGTAGAGTAGTGTGATCAATGCGCACACTCTTGTAAAGGGAATGCTACCGATCCATAACTAAAACATTATTGTGCTTTATTGTTTGATTTGGATGAACCTCGATGGCAGGTCAGGATCTGACATCATGTGGATGGTACATACATGTCCTAGAAATATTGATATATATATAATAAAAAGGTAAAATATATAAAGAGATACTAATTTAAGTCTGTCACAAGCACAAAGGTGCATTGTATGTTGTAGATTTAGAGTCATCAGTTTCTAAAATGTTTATTGTGTTAGGATGTTAAAGTAGTTTACTATTTAATAACATGTGGTAGGTAATTGAGAGCTGTGTAGATTATTTCTTATTTTTTTGTTAGAACACTTTCAAGGGGTATTAATTTCAGTCTGTCACAAGCACAAAGGTTCATTGTATATTGTAGTTTTAGAATCAACAGTTTGTAATATTTTCACTGTGATAGGATGTTAGAGTAGTCTACTATTTGATATTGTAATTATGAGCTGTACAGATTGTTTCTTATTCCTTTTTTTTTTTTACATTTTCATGTTTTGTATGAGGGACGACAGGTACAATCAATAGCAAAAGTGTGGGCTGTATATAGAAAAGGGATAAATGTTGATGTTGTATGTGTAGAAAACTAGGGTGTATGACTTTACGTTTTTTGGAACAAAGATTCTTTTATTACTAATGTATCTAATAGATCATACATGTAATCAATGAGTATTTAAATACTGTAAGAATACCCTTTTGTCTGTAATGTTGCGAGATGCACGGAAGGGTCTGACTGATTGGGTGTCGTAGCGCTGAGGGGCTAGACAGAACGCGCCCGTACCACGTAAGCCAAGCTGACGTCGGCATGGGAGAGGCAACAGAGTCAGTGCGCTCCCCACTCCACTGTGGGTTGGGGTACACTCCAAGCACCCACTACAGCAGGTCAACGGCCTGGGGCGACATGCACGTACCACTGGCCATTCAGAAGTTCCGCCACCCTTACGACTGGGGAAAGTATCCCGCGGAGGCAACAGTGGGTAGTTTCTTCTGCTCAACGGCTCGCGCGGCGGCGCCACGGCAGAATGAACGACGCGCGGCAGAGTCCGGCGGGCATTTTTTAACAGCAACTACTAACTAGTACTGGACTGTGGAGCCTTGAAACAAGATGACTGGTCGTATGTCTCCATAAGGTGGAAAGTGAAGGACTGGTGTTTCCACGTTGTGAGTGGTGGAAAACATTTTGTCTTCAGCAGACAGGACGATTGTTTTGTTTTGTCTGGACCACTCAACGGTGGGCCGTGAATTGCATGTGGAACAATTGGTATACTTAAAGGGGACAGTTGCCTTTTGGTGGCTAATTCTTGTATGAACACAAGAAACTAAAGTGGGACATTGGCATTTGCATTTGTAGTAGGAGGCATTTCTTTCATTGGTACGGGAATAAGTGCTGTTTGTTGGAACTTACGACTTTTAATTACACCATGAACTGAAAGGACAGAACCGTGGGTAACAGTAGTTGTTGGGCCATTTCTGGACGACCAGATTCGTGTGGATGGTACTCTAAGAGTGACTATGAGATTTGTGTTTAATGTGAGATACAGTTTACAGTTCAGTGTGTGTTCAAAATGCCGATTTGAGTGACCTAAAGACTTCGTCCGGGTAACCATGGGAGAGCTTCGACACAGAGACAGTGTTTCTAGGAAAACTATCAGCAACTTTTTGACCTCAAGAAAATCACAGAATGAAATGTTTCCGTGTGACTCACAAGATAGGGAATAATGTATTTCTAATTGTGTAACATTTGTAAATTTTTTTAAATATGTTTTATTCCTGAAGGGACAGCAAGTGTAATTGTATTTCATTAACGTATTTGTTTGGAATAGTTAGTGTGTTTTTTTGTTGTTCTGGGTTATCAAGTTCACTTAGCATGTTTATTAGAATTAGAATATTTGATACAAGGATGCTTTAATTATTAGCCAGTGTTGTAAAACTAACATAGCGGCTCTTGTTGCATTGGTCAGTAAGGTTGTCACAGGGGACAAGAGTTTGCATTGCACAACAATTATCGGAATTAACTGATGCATTTTGATGTCGTGGACAGTAATGATCTTGTTGGTGTGTTGACTGAAGCCACTTAATTGCATTATCGCAGTGGTGATATTTCACATTAAAGTGTAACAAAGGCTAGTCGAAATGCAAGTTCTTGTCGCCTAAATGTGTAACAACAGAGAAATGAGCAGCAGAGTAATATACGAGAGCTATTGGTGGATTCAAGCACTTATTGCTAACTATTTACTGCGTGTATTGATCAAAATTGATGGACTGACTAGCTCAGCAGCAGGTATTTGTACTGGTGGACAAGGATAAGGTTAAACTCATAGTCGAGTAGTGGTGGCAATTGCCTAAGTGATGATAGTTAATGAGGTATGACATGATGTCTTAGGTTGATTATATTACGTAACCAGTATGAAACTTGTGGTATATATCATTGTTTTTCTTCTCAGTTTTATTTCTCTGTAGCTTTGATGTATATTTTAGAGTACTGGTATGGAGCCTGATATTCTAAACGTAACTAGTGTACGCAATTTTTTTTCTTTTGTTGATTTTGTTTTGTATTTAGACATTGCCGTGTAAAGGTTATTACAACGCAATTTATGAATCTCAGATTACTTGTTCTGAGTTTGGACGGTGAGCTATTTAAAATTTTATGAGTCCAATTAGTATTTCTTTTATTTGTTTTAGAATTATTGAAGTTTGGATAACTCCTAAAAGTAACGGAGATCCCGGTAACTAGGCAAATTTTTATCTCACCATTATTTTTTATTTGTATGATGTAATGTTTTATTTGTCATTTGGATTGTTGTAAATTTGTATGTGTATGTTACTCCGGATTGTGGAGAGTACAATAATGCAACAACTGTTTCAATAATTCGGTAAAGTAACAGCATTTGGTCGTCTATTTGAGGTCACCAGGGGCTTAGGTCTCCTCCTGGTTAATTTGATGACTTGCTACGTTTGTTCTAATACAGCTTTCTTAAAAAAATGTTCGGAACTACCCTCGCATTGCAGGGATAATACTGTGCCATTTTTATCTGCATGGGTAGCCGGTGGTGAAAGGGTACAGTACCGCCCGACATTGAAAAAAGGTACAACATACTTCATTATTTTTGTCAGAACAACACATTTTTTTGTAAAATAACTCAATTTCAAATAATACAGCGAAGCCGGATACCAGTGTGGGAAAGAATGACAATTTATTTATGTAATTGATCACATGTGCACTTCCACAAAATAAATCCCTACATCCAGTTTGGTGAGATCTGTGAAATGAATGAATGTATGGTCGTCTGCTAACCGCCGATAGTGAATGTGAATATATGATCATCTTTGAGACGATCCTTTGGCCACCTTTGGTGGGACCAAAGAGATGAAATTTACCTGAGCTTTGAGCGCCTGAAATGTGGCTGACCAATACGGTAGCAAGGTGCTCCCCCACTTCGGCAGAGATGCGAGAGGAACTGAAGAACGGCCATGTTTCGACACTCTGCCGCTGGATCTTGTGCTGTTAAGACCTGTCTTAGGTGTGTTCCGTAAAGACAAAAGAGTGGAGACATGGTACGCATGTGGAATATATAAGAGTAGTTTGAAATAATAATTTCTCTATTTCAGGAACTTTTGTGGGGAGAATTAAATGTCAGGCAGGAAATATTAATGGGATCGTGGTAATCTTCGGAAGTGACCGATGGTCACAATGAAACCACGTTTAGCAATAAGTTGAAATACTTCATTGTGATTAAGTTAAGCTGAATTACTGGCGTGTGTACTGTAAGTTGAAATATTTAAGGAATGGCGTGTGCAGGACTTGAAATTAGAGACGAGTACTTCCACGTGGTGAGTATTGTGTGAGTCTCAATCTGTGTATGAGACAAAGGATAAAGAGAAGTACTCGTCCATGGTATCAGTTGAGGACTCGCGTGTGTGATGAATATGCTCTTAATATTACTTTGGATGTTATGTTTCCGTGTGACGCTTGATTCAAGCTATAGTACTCCGAGAGAGAAGCAAGGGGAGTCAGCCGCCTATCCAGCAACGCCACTTGGCTTGCATTGCACAGGAAGACGTGCATATATCTCCAGAGTTCATAGTAGGAAAAAAGAATTACGAAGTGGGGCAGTGTCGTGTGAAACTGGGATAAATATTAATTGAAGTGGGAAAGCTGAAAGTGTTAATGTTGTGACTATTCCCTGTGTAGTATTTCATGTTGTAGTGTGGTGTATGTCATGTAATTTAAGTATGTGTGGTTTGCATGGGAGAGTAGCAAGGTAGTTTCAGGGGTAGTGGGTTATGCGTGCTCCTTTCGTACTGCTCAGTCTGGAGGAAAGTTTCGTGATGATGATTGTGAGAGTCGAAGTGTGAGAAATAATAAAAGATCCACCATCCTATCCAGAAAGTGCACTGTAGCGTTAAATAATTACGAGACCATAAGAAAGAGATTCACCAATGTAAAGCCATGGCCACTGGGCGGAATTTCTCATGTGTTATTGTTGTAGGTTATAGAATTTGTGTGTTTAGGTTATAGAATTTATCGGAATAAATAAGGTAGTGAAAAGAAAAAGATTGGTGGCCTTTTCCTTCGAATTGTATGTTGTCATGATATCCAGAATTTATAATGTGTGCGCCACTCATATTCAGTGCGATGGCCACACGTTGATAAAAGCCGGTAAATAAAAAAAAGAAAAAGGAAAATGTGGTATTGCCAGTGCGTAGTGAACAGTCAGAGTTCTGTAAATTACTGAAAGTCAGATGTGGGTTTCCGTTGCAAATTATTCTTAGAGGGGGATAATTTGTAACTTAGTTGTGAGTACGAGAGTTCATGTTACTCTATAAATAAGAATGAATCCACTCGCTTGGCAGACCACTCATCTTGCAGGCCTGACTGCTTGATGCCACAGTATGAGCAAGGCATGTGGGTGCCTCTCAGTGTGTAGTACTTCTAAGTTATGTACAAAATCAGTGGTGTTGTAGTAAGGGTAATTTTATGCCTACAAGGGCAAGAGCACGTAAAATGGCAGACGATATGAGTCGGGAAAGAAATGAAATGATGACAGAGAATCGGGGTAGCACTCATAGTTTACACGAATTACTTGAAATCAACGACGAAAGAGAGAGCAGTTTGGACAGCGTGAGAGCCGGTGCAGTGGAATTTAGTGAAGCAACAACGTTCGATCAGTCAGCTCGTGGCTAATTAGCCAATCAGGAGCAAAGGGAATAAATACGTAGAGCCGGTTATTGTAGTGCATGAGAACGGAGAAATTTCTTCTAGAGGGCGGAGAACACCGACGGAAAATTTCAGTGAGGTTCAAAGATATAGTTCAGCACATAATGTATCGCGACGAATTTTGTGCAAGTTCAGAAACAGTAAGACAAGGAGGGAGACGAACACCCGCGAGTTATGACGGAGGGCCACCCAGTAAGAAACAAGCTCTAGGCGCAGGTGTGGCGAGCATTTTGGACTATCTAGAACTTCTATCACAGGATGTGAAGGCAGTCCATTCAGAAACACAGGCTACCAGAGAACGTCTGTCACAAGATGTGAAGACAGTTCGTACAGAAGTGCAGGCGATACGGAAAGAAACATCTGAAGTTAAGGTCGAAATCAGAGCCGTGCGAATAAAACCTGAATTCGAAATAGCGGAAGCAAAGCGGACGGCAAAAGAAGCAAAGATAATTGCGAAAGGCGCAAAAAGAATAGCTAAAGAGACGAAAGAAGGAACAGAAAAAACGACAAAAGTGGGTAAGGTAGTCATAACTAGATTACAAATGAGAGTAAAGAAAATTGAGGAAACTGTAAGCAGTAAAAATACAGAATCGGTAAACGGATCGTTTTCGGCAGAATTCTCTGAATTTAAGAAACAGATCGAGAATGAACTGGAAGTATTATCAGCTGACGTTATGTCGAAAGCAAGATCGGGCAATGTAGACACTGAAACCGTTAAAATAGTGCAAATGACGTCGACAGTAGAAACAAACGCATGGGTCAGGCGTGCAGAAAGAATTATTGAGGACCGAGTCGTACATCCGATGGAAATCGACACGCGATCGCACAATGTAGAAAGAGAAGGAGGAAGTAACGGACAAAGTTATCACGAAAATCAAACGATTAGTTCATCTCAGGACACGAACAGGGTTATCAACTCGCAGTACAGTAACGGATCGTCCGGGACAAACAATGGTAGCCCGCTGCGACGTACTGCAACGGTGTTAACGGATTCAAGAAACGTACAAGAAATGGGAGGAAATGTAGAGTTCGAAAATATGCACAAAGAAGCAATGACCAACAGTAACTACCTGGTGACGAGTCACAATAGATACGACGAAGGGTCATTTGACTACAAGCACTTTCTTTCCGTATGAAAATTTAAACACTTCAAAGACGACAGCAATGTCTTGCATCCAAAATCTTTCATTGGTCAATTCGACTTAACTTTACCACTGCAATGGCCACTGATCTAAAAGTTAGATTTTGTATGTTCGCACATCGAAGGTGCCTCTGCAGAAAGTATGCGGAGCATCGCAAGAGATTGTTCATCATATAAGGAATGTAGGGATGCTATCATGAACCGATATTGGTCGCGTGAAACGCAGGACAGAATAAAGCAAGAAATCTTAATGACAAGGGACTTCGAAAATTCTGGCTTCAGAAGCGTAGTGAAATTTTTCGATAATATGTTAAAAGGGAACCAGTAACTCGATGACCCGTGTAGTCCGGGGGAGATCATCAGAGTTTGTTACATGAAGTTACCGTTGTCTTACTAACAGACATTGGCAGGACGATGTGAGAATGACGTGGAGACTTTTAAAAGCATTGTACGGGAATTGGAATTTGCATTTAGAGAGCAGCAAGTTCGGCAGAAAAGAACAGCAAAGGAGGTACAGAAAGAGAGAAGAAAGGAAAACGAAAATATTAATCTAAACCAAAACTGGCCAGCCAGTGCAGGAAATAGACAAACCAACTTTCGAGGAAACAGAAACGGAGATAGTCAAAATCAGGACTGGAGGAATAATAATAGATGGAGAAATCAAGAGCCACAGAACGGTGGGTGGCAGCAACAAAATAATTTCCCATCACGAAACTTCAACAGAGAGGATAGGCCGCAAGTCGAGCAGAATTGTAGGGTGCGAAGAAAGGCACACCAGAATGCATATGAACTGGAAGCAATCAAAAGTGGTAAATCACTAGGGGTGCAACATGTCAGTTTTCTCAAGCCGTTTGTGGAGTAGGTTTGGATGACAAGACACTGGGACAAATGTACATATTGAGTAGTTAAGTGTAAGCAAAGAAAGACGTTATGTGTAGATTTCATTCAAATAATATGGTATAGAATAATATTATATGTTTTGCTGAGGGGAATTCTTAATAAACATTTTGAATTGAGTCATAATTTAACATAACATTTACTGGAATTGTAGCGTAACATATGTTAACCATATAAATTTCAGGTACTGTGTCATGTTTTCCAAGATTGTAACTCTTAGAGTATTGTTTGTTCTGTGGTGAATCAAGGTAGTGGGGTGAGTGTTAATTGTGGTTGGTGTGCATTGCGTGTCACCGTAAATGTGGGTTTGATTTGCGTCTGTAGAGACGATATTAGGTGGCCTGTCTTACCGCTGTGTAATGACGCACGAGTTCGAGGACGTTCGTTTGATTTATGTACCGTCATAATAGACGTGGGTGGCCAGTTCTAGCAGGAGCGAAGAAACGCACCATTTTCAAGGGTATTTTGAATGTGTTGTTACGTCCAGAGAGACGTGCGGTGATCTGTCTAGTACAGAATGTCTGGGCGCACCGAATTCGAGGCTTTAATGTGGCGATGTGGATTGTAGGGCCCGGTGGTTTATTTGTATTTGTCTGGTATGTTCCACGTGTGCTTATGTGAACGCCAACAAAGTTGAAAGAGTAGGTTATCGAGATAATCACAAGACAAACATTCTCAAGGATGCGCAAGGCTAGAGAACTTGATTACAAATAGGTAACAACTGTAAACATGAATACTAAAAATTTAATACAATTTTTCAGGAATCAGCGTTATTAAAATTTAATACTGTACAAAAAGCATAAATATGTAAAAAAATGTAAGGAAGGTTGGGCATGAAGAAAATAAGCAAAGGAAAGGTATCAGGAAGAAAATCAGAGATGTCGGTATTTGATAACCAAGGAATATGGGGTGTCCAATGTTGACAGCAAGGACGGATCGAAAGATAACTTCCCTTCCTTTTTCCTTAGTCGTAGTTGGCCAACAATTCCCCAACACATCCTAGAAACATTATATTATGTCTGCATGATGAAGTATTGAGGTAGAAACAAGTCATTTATATAGTATCTATAGTAGAAAGTGAAACATTGTAGTAAGAATTGGTGGTGGTTAATATTCTAACGAAATGTTTTCTTTCCCTACAGCAAAACGAAAAAGGAGAATGATGTTATTTTGTTTAAATGAGTTAAATTGTTAAAACTGGCAGATATTAATATTACTGACTAGAGTAAATGTATGTAAAATATGTAATTTATGTCTAGAGTAGAGAGAGGAAACTTTGTAAAGGATCCTATAAAATCTAATGTTTTACTTTGTATAAAAGTATAAAGGATGGAAATTGTTGTAAACAGATGGACATGGATGTTTGGTCTCAGCGGACTGGCACGCAGAAGAGGGAGAGTGTTTGGCGTAAGTGGAGTACCGGCCGCAGTGGGACGACAGCGAGGAGAAATCACTATCGCTTTCCGTGGCCGAAGTAGGTAGCCAGCTGGCGGGCTGAGGGCACATGGAAGGCACCCCTCCCACAGGAGCGCTCCAGCTGACCGTGAAAGGGCCGGCGTGAAGCGAAGTAGGACCTGTGTGGCGGCCTGCCGTCACAACAAGCGGCGGGCGACACAACAGCTGTCCGTCATAGTCGGGAGTCCAAAGCTTGAATGGCCCAGCGGAGAGGAGGGCGGCTCTAGGCCGACTGCCCGTTCTCTCACTGCAGACAACGAGGTTATAGTGGACGAACACTGACTGAGAGGCGACAGTAAATACAGCTCATGTGGATGCATCCAAAGCCTTCTTCACTATGGTATTGCAGCTGTATACATAAGCATATTAACATCTCCTGATCCTAGCTGTCAAAAATTTCCCTATCCAAAAACAATAGCTGATGAAACGTAACATGAAGAAAGAAGACTAGGTACACATTTGAGATTGGAAGAACACGAAGAATGAAATAGGAAACAGTGACACAAGTCCTCAGTCGCCGAAGAAGAGTATAGGTTCCTAAAGCCCTGTCAGTACCCAGCACAACATCTGTGCACTACTAATTAAATCGTCATCTTACACCTCTTGTACCAGCCATAGTTCTGGCAGTCCTGCAGGTAATTGAAGAGGTCTATTGTACGTCGGAGGAGATTCCTGAATGATTACTATTGTTGCTGAACCACCATCGAGCCGTGGATCCGGGGGTCCATCAGCACCTTTAACATCGCCACAAATGCATTAATCTACAAGTGTAAAGTGTTGTGATAGTGCCAGTGAAAACAACATGGATAGGTCGGTGAATATCAACGTCTTTCTGTAACTAAATTTAACTGATGTGTGTTCTAAACTTTATCACGATCAGCAAAGGACATTATAAAAAGACAATAATTTATCCATACAATAACATATGGATGTCTTAATGTAATTTGTATTTTGTCTTTTGCTTTCATATTATTATAGATGTATTTTTCTATTATATTTCAATATGCAGTGTCTATGTATGTTTTATATGTTTATTTTTGTGTGATTCAATGATATGTTTTAATTATATGTTTGTTTCATGATAGTAGAACGGCCACGAAGTATTAAATTGATATTTATCTTGTATTTCACATTTCTCACACGTTACAGGTACTGGGCCTGTTTAGAACATATTAAAAAGTATTGTATGTTTGAATTTCAGCACAAACTTCAGAACAGAAAAACGCCCAGAAACAATAGCACGTTTTCTTAACTCAAATGAGAATGTAATTACTTGTGTAAAAGGAACGCCACCGGGTGCCAGGTGAGTGAGAGAGGGGAAGTGTCGAGCAGACAGAGAGTGTCCAACGTACGCAGTTGCGCCGCCTGGTCGCGCACTGTTTTAGCGGCAAATGGGCTGAGCTCTCATTGTGCAGTTCATAAGAAAGTGCGGGAAATGGTGAGAGTCAACGCCCGCTGTTTGAAGAGAGAAATTTTAGAATAGGTGGAGAAATTGTATCACTCTGCGAGGGAGATGTGGGAGGCCTTTGCAGCGTCCGGATTGGCTGATTAGAGTTTGGCGGCAAGATTGTCGCAAGAGCATCGTGCGGAGAGCAAGGCAGGAAGAGAACGTCTTGTGCCGTGAAAGTGGACAGTCGCAAAGTTCGGTTGCTCTGAGATAGGGACTTATATTCTGAATACTGTGCTTTGTATGATCTAGAGTCTGCAGATACAGTAAGACATGAGCGTCCTCGATAGGCATTGCATTGACTACTAGTATATTTGCAGTTGATTCCGCCTTATAGGCTGGCAGTCACCATCGAACGTAGTCAACCAGTGCACAGAGCTATCATACTGGGATTGCACGTTAGTACAAGACGCACTGTGCTGCACCTTAAAGGTTGTTGAGCCAGTCTTGAAAGCATTGTGTACCATTTAGAGGAAATATAGGGCTTGTGGTGTTAGCAGTTTCTGAGTAGTTTATTCTGCTCAAGATATTTGAGAGACTGGTTTTAATTCAGCGACTTCGCAGCTGCAGTCGTCGCCCCAGCAGTATCGACGGAGTCAGCACGCTGGTAGGCGGTAGTGTAAAACTTGCAGCAGCGGCAGTAAAGTTCAGAAATAGTTGTTGGATCGTGTTCCTGCCATCCACTGAGCATCCGTGCAGTTTTGCTTACGATTCGTTATTGGTTATTTGTATTTTTGCATGTTGTTTGGTTTGTTTCTTGGAGGTGCTGTCCTAAGTACGTATTATTTCAGACACAAAAGAGATGATAGGAACGCAGTCAGATCGCATTTACCATTTGCTTATCCAAGGGCTTAATTAAATCTAACTTCGCATCAACTTAACATTAAGAGCTTAGAGCCATTCTTACCAGTCTAGTACATCTACGAACAGTGTACAATTTGTTTAATTTGTTTTCATTCATAATTTGTTCATTATGATCTAATTTCTATCGTGAGATAATTTACAGTAAATACAAGTTATTTACAATATCGCCGATTCAGTAGTAGGTGGTAGTTAGCCGTCACTGTTACATAATATATTTTATTCATGCTTAATAATGGCCACTACGCCAATAGGAGCCCCTCAAATGTTTACACCTCGTATCCATTAACGCAAACTGGTAAGCGTCCCAGGCTGACAAACTAATCCTGTATTTTGCCCATAACACGTCACGAAAGTAAAAAACGTGTCATGCTGGTGAAAAATGGTTATTCATTTGACTGAACCAAGTGGGCTATCAAGGGTATTTTTATGAATGCATATTGACATTAGCGTAGGATGATGGAACCGTAGCACGTTTACGAGTGGAACGTTGCAGCAATGTAGCACCAAGCTAACAAATCGAAAACAGTCGTCACGCACATGCGAACAGGTTATAGGCACACACGACTCTTTTACTTATCTATATGTCTGCTAACACGACAGTGAGGTCTCTAAAGATGTAAAACTAATCCTTGCATTTCTGTAGTTACTGTCATAGTGACAATGAATCTCAGTAGAGTTTGTCCTTATTCTTGTCATCAACAAAGGAAGCAGTTGGTAAGGTGGTGATATCGCCAGCCATAGTAACCAGAAATATCCATACGTTGGCATACTGTTCAAAAACGTCAGAATCGAGACTGTTTAAAGGAGCACGAAAATAATCTGTTATAAAACCTATTCTCATCTGGATCTGCATCTAAATTAGGCGGTCTAGATGTCATACAGCACCCATTCCTAATCACAGAAGTAGCGGCATAGTAAAAGAATGAATGCCTACCAGTTTACGTTAGAATACAGTCACATAGCTGATGGATCGTGTGTTTGCTCTTGTGCAAAGACCAACAAGCAGATTTTACAACGTGCACGACTCTACACTGTGCGAATCACATTCTTGTACTATCAATTACCGAAAAATTAACGTAACAGAGGCTGTGTGGTGTTTAACAGTGTTCTGTAGTCTGCGTATTGGGGTAATAATCCTTTAAGCACAGCTAACGAATTCTGTTAGAGACGGTTTACTGCATTATGGAACACACGAAAAGTCTGTTTATAAAACACCGTTCACGTACGGGTCTGCTTAAAAAGGAAAGTTACATATCATCTAAATGTGTCAGAATAGGTGTTGTACACCGTAACCTACTCACAGCAGTAGCGATTTAGCAACCGAATGGATACTAACCAGTTTTTGCTCAAACAGAATGCTATAGCTACGAACAGAATGGATGTGTTTAACGCCGTGAAAAGTCCAACAAAACGTATGTAGAACATGAAACTCTATGGTTCCAGAAACCTTCTTATGTCTCAAAAATTTACGATGTTTGACTGAAGTGATGGTGGTACAAATTTCCATTCATCACTCCAGTCTGCATATATACATTTAGAACATGGTCCACTGTACTGCATACATCTACATCTACATCTACATCCATACTCCGCAAGCCACCTGACGGTGTGTGGCGGAGGGTACATTCAGTACCTCTATCGGTTCTCCCTTCTATTCCAGTCTCGTATTGTTCGTGGAAAGAAGGATTGTCGGTATGCCTCTGTGTGGGCTCTAATCTCTCTGATTTTATCCTCATGGTCTCTTCGCGAGATATACGTAGGAGGGAGCAATATACTGCTTGACTCTTCGGTGAAGGTATGTTCTCGAAACTTTGACAAAAGCCCGTACCGAGCTACTGAGCGTCTCTCCTGCAGAGTCTTCCACTGGAGTTTATCTATCATCTCCGTAACGCTTTCGCGATTATTAAATGATCCTGTAACGAAGCGCGCTGCTCTCCGTTGGATCTTCTCTATATCTTCTATCAACCCTATCTGGTACGGATCCCACACTGCTGAGCAGTATTCAAGCAGTGGGCGAACAAGCGTACTGTAACCTACTTCCTTTGTTTTCGGATTGCATTTCCTTAGGATTCTTCCAATGAATCTCAGTCTGGCATCTGCTTTACCGACAATCAACATTATATGATCATTCCATTTTAAATCACTCCTAATGCGTACTCCCAGATAATTTATGGTATTAACTGCTTCCAGTTGCTGACCTGCTATTTTGTAGCTAAATGATAAAGGATCTATCTTTCTGTGTATTCGCAGCACATTACACTTGTCTACATTGAGAATCAGTTGCCATTCCCTGCACCATGCGTCAATTCGCTGCAGATCCTCCTGCATTTCAGTACAATTTTCCATTGTTACAACCTCTCGATACACCACAGCATCATCTGCAAAAAGCCTCAGTGAACCTCCGATGTCATCCACCAGGTCATTTATGTATATTGCAAACAGCAACGGTCCTATGACACTCCCCTGCGGCACACCTGAAATTACTCTTACTTCGGAAGACTTCTCTCCATTGAGAATAACATGCTGCGTCCTGTTATCTAGGAACTCCTCAATCCAATCGCACAATTGGTCTGATAGTCCATATGCTCTTACTTTGTTCAATAAACGACTGTGGGGAACTGTATCGAACGCCTTGCGGAAGTCAAGAAACACGGCATCTACCTGTGAACCCGTGTCTATGGCCCTCTGAGTCTCGTGGACGAATAGCGCGAGCTGGGTTTCACATGACCGTCTTTTCCGAAACCCATGCTGATTCCTACAGAGTAGATTTCTAGTCTCCAGAAAAGTCATTATACTCGAACACAATACGTGTTCCAAAATTCTACAACTGATCGACGTTAGAGATATAGGTCTATAGGTCTATATCAATCTCTTTCACAAGAATCAATTAACGATTGACTTTTGGAACAGCTACTGTGTGGTTTTTGGGTCCCCCAATGTCTCCTTGGTTAGATGACCCTAACCACATTTCGTGTGTTATTTGTACGAGAACGAAAACTGAAATGGAGGTCATCTGAACTCATGATACAAGAAAATGAAATATATGATTTGCCAACTGCCGTGAGAGAAAATATAAACTTCAGCTATAAAAAGACAAAGCTACAGCAAACGCGAAAACGAAGGCTAAGTATTGCTTTAGACTAAATGTATACAGACCCGTGGTCTAGGGGTAGCGTCTGTGATTCACAACCAAAAACGTCTTCGGTCCCGGGTTCGATCCCCGCCACTGCATAAATTTTGATACATAATCAGCATTGGCGGTCGAAGACTTCCGGCATAAGAAGTCAGCCTCATTCTGCCATCGGCCTTGTCAAAATGGCGGAGGAGCGGATAGAGGTTCAGGGCACTCTCTTGTCCTAGGGGATGGGAAATTGCCCCTAAAGGAGGAAGAATCAGCAATGATCAACGACATGAGGATGCAGAAGGCAATGGAAACCACTGCATTAAAGACACGTAACGTGTATCCACAGGACATATTGTAATTTAAGAAGTGTCATGATGATCTCTCCATTGGCAAAAGATTCCGGAATAGTCCCCCATTCGGATCTCCGGGAGGGGTCTGCCAAGGGGGAGGTTACCATGAGAAAAAGATTGAATAATCAACGAAAAGATAACGTTCTAGGAGACGGGGCGTGGAATGTCAGAAGCTTGAACGTGGTAGGGAAACTAGAAAACCTGAAAGGGGAAATGCGAAGGCTCAATCTAGATATAGTAGGGGTCAATGAAGTGAAGTGGAAGGAAGACAAGGATTTCTCGTCAGATGAGTATCGGGTAATATCAACAGCAGCAGAAAATGGTATAACAGGTGTAGGATTCGCTATGAATATGAAGGTAGGGCAGAGGGTTTGTTATTGTGAACAGTTCAGTGACCGGGTTGTTCTAATAAGAATCGACAGCAGATCAACACCGACAACGATAGTTCAGGTATAGATGCCGACGTCGCAAGCTGAAGATGAACAGATAGAGAAAGTGTATAAGGATACTGAAAGGTAAACGGAGTATGTAAAGGGGGACGAAAATCTAATAGTCATGGGCGACTGGAATGCAGTTGTAGGGGAAGGAGTAGAAGAAAAGATTACAGGAGAATATGGGCTTGGGACAAGGAATGAAAGAGGAGAAAGACTAATTGAGTCCTGTAACAAATTTCAGCTAGTAATAGCGAATTCCCTGTTCAAGAATCACAAGAGGAGGAAATATACTTGGAAAAGGCCGGGAGATACGGGAAGATTTCAATTAGATTACATCTTGGTCAGACAGAGATTCCGAAATCAGATACTGGATTGTAAGGCGTACCCAGGAGCAGATATAGACTCAGATCACAATATAGTAGTGAGGAAGAGTAGGCTGAAGTTCAAGACATTAATACGCAAAGATGTCGCATACGGAAATACTAAGGAATGACGAGATACGTTTGAAATTCTCTAACGCTAAAGATACAGCAATAAGGATTAGCGCAGTAGGCAGTACAGTTGAAGAGGAATGGACATCTCTAAAAAAGGCCATCACAGAAGTTGGGAAGGAAAACATAGGTACAAAGAAGGTAGCTGCGAAGAAACCATGGGTAACAGAAGAAGTACTTCAGTTGATTGATGAAAGGAGGAAGTACAAACATGTTCCGGGAAAATCAGAAATACAGAAATACAAGTCGCTGAGGAATGAAATAAATAGGAAGTGCAGGGAAGCTAAGACGAAATGGCTGCAGGAAAAATGTGAAGACATCGAAATAGATATGATTGTCGGAAGGACAGACTCAGCATACAGGAAAGTCAAAACAACCTTTGGTAACATTAAAAGCAACGGTGGTAACATCAAGAGTGCAACGGGAATTCCACTGTTAAATGCAGAGGAGAGAGCAGATAGGTGGAAAGAATACATTGAAAGCCTCTATGAGGGTGAAGATTTGTTTGATGTGATAGAAGAAGAAACAGGAGTCGATTTAGAAGAGATAGGGGATCCAGTATTAGAATCGGAATTTAAAAGAGCTTTGGAGGACTTACGGTCAAATAAGGCAGAAGGGATAGGTAACATTCCATCAGAATTTCTAAAATTATTGGGGGAAGTGGCAAGAAAAATTCACGTTGGTGTGTAGAATATATGAGTCTGGCGATATACCATCTGACTTTCGGAAAAGCATCATCCACACAATTCCGAAGACGTCAAGACCTGCAAGTGCGAGAATTATCGCACAATCAGCTCAACAGCTCATGCTTACAAGAATAATATACAGAAGAATGGAAAAGAAAATTGAGAATGCGCTAGGTGACGATCACTTTGGCTTTAGGAAAAGTAAAGGGACGAGAGAGGCAATTCTGACGTTACGGCTAATAATGGAAGCCAGGCTAAAGAAAAATCAAGATACTTTCATAGGATTTGTCGATCTGGAAAAAGCGTTCGACAATATAAAACGGTGCAAGCTTTTCGAGATTCTGAAAAGAGTAGGGGTTCAAAATGGCTGTGAGCACTATGCGACTTAATTTCTGAGATCATCAGCCGCCTAGAACTTAGAACTAATTAAACCTAACTATCCCAAGGACATCACACACCCATGCCCGAGGCAGGATTCGAACCTGTGTCCGTAGCGGTCGCCCGGCTGCAGACTGTAGTGCCTAGAACCGCACGGGCACTAAGGCCTACTAAAGGTAGGGGTAGGCTGTAGGGAGAGACGGGTCATATACAATATGTACAACAACGAAGAGGGAATAATAAGAGTGGACGATCAAGAACAAAGTGCTCGTATTAAGAAGGGTGTAAGGCAAGGCTGTGGCCTTTCGCCCCTACTCTTCAATCTGTACATCGAGGAAGCAATGATGGACATAAAAGAAAGGTTCAGGAGTGGAATTAAAATACAAGGTGAAAGGATATCAATGATACGATTCGCTGATGACATTGCTATTCTGAGTGAAAGTGAAGAAGAATTAAATGATCTGCTGAACGGAATGAATAGTCTAATGAGTACACAGTAAGGTTTGAGAGTAAATCGGAGAAAGACGAAGGTAATGAGAAGTAGTAGAAATGAGAACAGCGAGAAACTTAACATCAGGATTGATGGTCACGAAGTCAATGAAGTTAAGGAATTCTGCTACCTAGGCAGTAAAATAACCAATGACGGACGGAGCAAGGAGGACATCAAAAGCAGACTCGCTATGGCAAAAAGGCATTTCCGGCCAAGAGAAGTCTACTAATATCAAATACCGGCCTTAATCTGAAGAAGAAATTTCTGTGGATGTACGTCTAGAGTACAGCATTGTATGGTAGTGAAACATGGACTGTGGGAAAACCTGAACAGAAGAGAATCGAAGCATTTGAGATGTGGTGCTATAGACGAATGTTGAAAATTAGGTGGACTGATAACGTAAGGAATGAGGAGGTTCTAAGCAGAATCGGAGAGGAAAGGAATATGTGGAAAACACTGATAAGGAGAAGGGACAAGATGATAGGACATCTGCTAAGACATGATGGAGTGACTTCCATGGTACTAGAGGGAGCGGTAGAGGGCAAAAACTGTAGAGGAAGACAGAGATTGGAATACGTCAAGCAAATAATTGAGGACGTAGGTTGCAAGTGCTACTCTGAGATGAAGAGGTTAGCACAGGAAAGGAATTCGTGGCGGGCCGCATCAAACCAGCCAGTAGACTGATGACCAAAAAAAAAAAAAAAAAAAAAAAAAAAAACAGATTTCTGTCTCCAACTGGGGAAGTACAAGATAATAGCATTTATTGTAATTGGAAATGATACTTAGCCATCAATTGGAATACCGATCGAAAATAACAGAATCGAGATTTTTTGGTGTATTAATGGACGAAAAAACAAACCTGCTTATAAAGCTCCATTCATAACGGAACTGCTTAAAATAGGTGGTTACATCGCACCTGTGTGTGGCAAACTAGGTTTTGTACACCTTGCAACGTAAAATACATGTTGAAAACATATTTTTTCGGTAATTCGTTTAACAATGTTCTTGTTGGAAACTGGAAATTGAGGCATCGCAGTCGAGAAACAAAAAAGTTGATTTTGTGGTGAACACAGGGTGATATCAGCATTTACTTTACTTAGCAATGGTGAGTTGCTATAAGATGGAGTACTGGTGGAAAGTATTGAAATTCGGACTAGTTTACTCTATTATGGAACTCACGAAGAAATTGTTTATAAAGCGCCATTCACGTCTGGAACTGCTTCAAAAGAGTGGTTACAGTGTGTGTACATGTGTCAGACTAGATGTTGTACGCCCAGCACCGTAACAACTGGTTGCGGAGTTTAAAGTAGGTGTAATAACTACTTTTAATGGTTATCCATTTGACAAACATGTCTAACTTGAAGTTCCACATGGCTAAACACCGTTGAATGCGGATGTGGTCGAGCACAACCGTGTTATATTGCGATTTGGTGTACTCACATCACCAGGAAAGTGTGCTCTTTTCTCCTTGTGACCATGCATTGTGCTTTCAGGCCTGAATGGACACAATGTGATTAATGTGAATGCCTATGGTTAACTATTCCCAGGTACACCTCCTTGCCATGCCGCATACACTGCTCGTGTGAGCTTTCAGTAGAGCGAATTCCGTGACTTGAATTTCCCGAAACTACTCGTATGGAAGCAGGTGGTAGGCTGCGTGATCAAAAAAGTACGACTGACAGCTTGATGGCATTTCATGGTACGGTGGCAGCCATCCTGCCACTAGTGTAGGTACGGTACTTTAAGGAACTTGATTACAGCACTGCACTACTGACCTATCACTTACGCTTGCGCTTCCTCTGTCATATTGCTCTGTGACCTTTAAGTTAACAGTTTACCACAAACGAATTACAGTTAGAAGCTTTCATTCCTCCGGTTTTAAACTCTCCAAACGCTTGTTATGTTGCTAGGTGTACAATATCTAGGGTTCAACAATTAGATCCAATGCAACCATCCTGCCTTTTACACGTATCCACATGTTAATGGATCTTTATAAACATATTTTTCGTGCGTTCTGTAAAGGGACTGGATTCCAAGATTTTTGACCAGTACACCAACGTATGGCTAAGGACCACAGCTATTTCCAGTAAACAGTAATATCCCTCTGTATTTTAAGCAGCATATTTTCAGTACCTTCTTCCTTTTCCAACTACTGATTATATTTTTACGTTGCGGAACTTCTCTAAATCACGTACCTCTGTTTTTTCCTGACTTTGGATTCCTCTAATTCCAGTTTCCTTTTTTGTACACATATCAAATGTACCACGCTTAGTAGCTTGTAACTCCAGTAAATAAACTGCAAAACAATCACCACACAGCAGTTATTCCGCAAGTTATTCGTTATTTCATACTACGTAGAAGTGATTGGCACAGAGAGCAGTCGAGCACGTTGCAAATACTTTTCCCTAGTTTTTTAAGAAGGTAAAAAACACGACCATTCAGTTCCTAGCTAAAAGATCGTAGCCGGCCGCGGTGGTCTAGTGGTTCTAGGCGCGCAGTCCGGAACCGCGCGACTGCTACGGTCGCAGGTTCGAATCCTGCCTCGGGCATGGATGTGTGTGATGTCCTTAGGTTAGTTAGGTTTAAGTAGTTCTAAGTTCTAGGGGACTGATGACCACAGATGTTAATTCCCATAGTGCTCAGAGCCATTTGAACCATTTTTTTTAAAGATCGTATTTTGGCATAACTGTTTGGCAAATAGTTCGCTTGCCAATCTGCTACTTCTAGGCGTAAGAATAGGTGTACAACATATAGATGCAATGTAACCTTTCTTTTTAAGCAGAGAAAGATGCGAATGGGTAGTTATAAGTAAATTTTGGTGTGCCTCTTAAAGCAGTAAATCATCTCGATTCTAACATTTTCGTCTAGTATTCTAAATCATGGTTACATACTCTTCCTATCTGCAGTAAAAGCTAATATCTTACACTCTGACAGTTGTAGTCGAATTTCCCCATACTTTATGTTTAAATCAAAATATAAACCTTGCTTGCCCATTTGCAATATCATCATGTTGGACTTGCAGTTCATATTCTTCTTTCGTGGCAGTTGTCTAAGCCATATACTCCAGTATGCGTTTCTTGATTTCGATGTCCAAAATTTCCAGTGTACTTCATACATTATACTACCCCAATAGACACTATAAAATTCTATTAAACGCCACACAGCAACTGTTAACTAAGTTATTTGATAACGGATACTCCAGTGAAGTGATGGGCACAGAATACTATGGTACACATTGTAAATAATGTTTGTTAGTCCTCTGCACAAAGTCACCCACATGATCCATTATCTTCCTTCTATCTTGGTTGAAAGTGATGGGCATCAGTTCAATTGTTACACCGCTACTTGTATGCGTAGGACAAGGTGTACAACATGCTATCCACCACCTTAACATGAAGTATAAACATCCTTTCTTTACCAGATCCACATGTGAAAGCAGTACACAGTAAAATGTCTCAGTTTCAACATTTTCGACCCGTACTCCAACGTATGAATACTTGCAGCTCCTACAGCAAAAGCACCACACTCCCAAGGGCTTTCTTTGTTAATGTTAAGAATCTGTAAAAAAATCTAGTAAACATCCTTGTGTCCATGATGATAACTACAGGAATCCAGGGAATAGCAGCACAGCTCCAGAACACTCTCTGTCTTCCTGGAAAATATATACGTAGCAGATACCTAAAAAAGTGAATGCGTCAAGATGGCTTAACGCATTTGCTATTAAAAGCTTATAAGCCAGTCATTTGAACATGAAGGTGGCTTTTCCATATGTTAGCTTAGTGCTTTAACGCTACAGCAGATTGTATAACTATGTACAAATTATCTACAGATGCCCGATGCTATATTAATTTCATTTAGCATTCGTAGCAATACCCTTGATTACCAACCATGTTAGAAAAAATCTATAATTATCTATCACCTGCATGAAACTAAATGTGAGCTTTGTTCGTCAGCCTGAGACACTTACCAGGTTGGATTAATAGACGTTGGGTATAATTGTCACAGACAAAATATGATGCAAACCGTTATTACCCTGAGGACTGTAGCCCTGTCCTGTCTTTACAAATATGTAAATGAGAAAAAACTACCAGTCTAAGAAGCTAGCTAATTCTACAGACATTCTGCAGATTCTTCTCGTTTCATGTGCATTATGATTTAGGGCCTTCTTAACAGCATACTACATACAACTATTGTGCACTCTGGGTGTATATCATAGGAGTTCTGATTCGAGCAGTGGAATTTGTTCTCGTACGAAAGTTCCCCAATCCTCATAATTTATGTGACTTGGGTGTAACTATACAGGGATCGTGGCACACTGCATAATGGTACGTGTTAGCTATGCGGGTTATCTGACACTGGTGTCAAGTCTAATGACATATCTGTCTGCGTGGGGGGATTTTGTGTTGGAGCTGGTGGGAGGGGTGTGCGGGCGGTTGGTTGTGCCTCATGAAATGCACTCATTGCAGAGCTTGCTGGTTGGCTGATATTCTGGTGTTGTACAATCTTTATGTTAATTTATAGTTTTTAACATTTGTTGCTGAAACTTACATGGATGCTGGACGTGAGATACTCTTGTATTCTGTGGGAAAAAAAATGAATTACAAAATTAATTTTTTCTTGCACATCTGAGGGCCATCAACAGAGATAGCTCATCTGGCATTTTTGGATGACATGATGATAATCATGATGAATACATATGTCACACATGTTGTTATCATGTCACACGGCAAAACAAGTTGCAAATACATGAAATTTTTCTATTGTGGCTAATATTTTACTGTGCAAGGATGTAAAGTTTGAGTGGTGCTCATGCATTGCAGTGATTCCATCAACACATCGATTCTTTGCTGGGTAGTAAAAGTTCGCCTTTTCTCTACAATACATTACAGCAGCGGCAGTGTCCCTAATCTAGCTAAAACTCTCCATGCAATTACTAAAAGGAAATGTGTTATTTTAACTTGAGGTAGCTAATTCCACCATTTTCTCTATACCTGCATGTTGGTCAGATCCACATTTTTTTACAGCTAGTCACACATTTGAGAAGGGTGACATATGCACACGCTAACGTCATTTCCCGTGCACCCACAACAGGTAATTTAACCCTTCGTTCGTTCATGTAACGGCGTATACTGTAGATATAATTCGATGTTTAGCACACAGGTTACCAACCAAATATTGCAAGATGTGATACAACAACGTGTTTCCATTTTCTCAGTAGATATTAAAACAGACAGGAGGATAAGAGTTTGTTTTTGATAGAATAGTTCTTTTTATCTTAAAATCTACAAAATTAGATTGCTAGGCAACATAATGGGAAACAAAGAGTACACTTCTCCTACTGCATTGATATAACACTTGAGTAGTGACATAGGCTGTGATTAACACACACCAGCACAAGGAGTGTTCGTCCTAATAGACTCGAGCTTGCAAAAGAACCTAATCAATACTTTCAGCGATCACCGACTCGGTGGGAATGCTTATATGAAAATAAAGGATAAAACGTGCGAAAACAGTTAAAGTCAAATAAAATAAAATATAGATGCATTCAGGTTTTACCCTATTAGTGTCTCCTCCGTATGTGTGGGGCAAACAGTGTAGTCGTAAATCGAACCTAAACACACAAAATCGGTCAACCAAATGGTGCAAGACTTGATAGCATCTCCTATACAAAAATAAAAAACTCTCTATTTCCTCGTGAGGTAATTAAAACTATAATTCGTTGTATAATAGTTCGTGTTAGATAAATCAGTTCTTCTTCTCAAGACCTAGGAAATGCCATTGCTGGTTGGACTCAATCATAATTCAGTAATATCCGTATTTGACAGTGATGTGGCGGAAGAGATGTTTCCCTCGCTGCTTTAATATAACACTTGCAGACAGCCATCGATTGGGGTAAAATGACTAGAATTTTTAGGGACAGCACCCTATCACGAACACACAATCCGCCTAGAGAAATAATGCTTTTCCCAGAATTCACCATGACACCATACACTGCAAATTTCAAAGTATCTTACGTTAATATATACCAACATTTTGCAGAATATGCTTTGACATTATTAACGTGTATTCCCTTAGCGTGCTACCTCGCTAGATTTTATGTGTGCTACCAATGGTATTCTCAATACACCGAATGATGCAAACTCGTGTAACTGAAATAATGACAAAAAATTTATTTCTTGTAAGAAACAGCCATACACTAATCCTCTCATTAAAGAGCACAGACCTAGAATGGAGAGCTAATTGCCAAAGGGCAGTGGAGCCCTGCATCTAATGGTTGAGTGCAATATCACGTAATTGATAACTAGTAGATATACTCAGCGCCACGTGATTATGTTGATATAATGCGACACCAGCATATTGCTGCTGTTACTCTGGTGTAACACTGCTTTTATATCTACATTACGCCATCGTGATTGCATTCATATTCATAAATTAGAATTCATATGTCGAGTATACTGTGGCGCTTCGCCCTCAAATCATTTGGATACTTAGCAGTGGGAGCCACTTCATCCTTGAAGTGCAGATAGAAAATGATGGTGTACATGCAACTGAATAATAAAAATTGGAATTTGCCGAAGCCTTCAGGAGTCGAACTAGCACACTTTTGCCAGGCATCATGATTATGTCGATGAGCAATCTTGCGATGGGCAATGGTGGTAATCGTTAGGGGGGCCACAGTGTAGAGGAGGTAATTCCATAATTATGATGATGATGTCGAAACATGACAAGCACAATTGCCTGGGCACTGAGTGCAGTTAAGTCAGAATTCTATTAGTGCTTATGCCTGTGCCATCAGTTCGAGGAATGCTGATTCTGATGTCAGCAACTTTAGGGCCAGAATTCCCCTTGACCTGTACTTATCTCAGTTTGTAGTAATTTTCTACTTTCATATTGTCCCTCAATGGCGAAAGATGAATTAACCTACGATCTGATCATCTGGTTGCACCTGTTCACCTGTAGCTCCCCAAAGATAAGAAGCCACTGAATGGTGTAAGCGAAAGTGCGCTCACTAATTTTTCTACTATTATTCTCGAATGGAATGAGTGCAACGTCACAGCTTTTATGTTTGAAAGTGTACACATTTTTATTTCCTTATTCACTCTTAGTTTCATCATCTTAATGTGTTATGGAGGCTGGAGAACTCATTCATAATCTACTCCAATTGCTGTTCTCGAAAACACGTAGAACAGAATGACGCTTGAACAACTTTAGTTTTCGTCCATACATAATCATTGTCATTCCTTTAACGCCTTTTTTACATTCGTGTATCTTCGATTACCAAATTAACTAATCTGATCCTTTCAGCATCCATTTCATTTGGGAATAATTTTACAAAAAGAATTATACACTTTTGTTACCTATGCTCAAATTATCTACCATATAATAGAGACCACAGCTGGACGACTGTTCCAACAATGTATGTCCCTCTGTATTTATATTCTCCATAATCTACACCTATCACTTATGTACCCATCTGAATTATCAATTAAAAGTACCCTACACCAAAATTTTACATTCTCTCAGAACCTCTCTCATAACTTTTTACGTCTCTTACGACCCCAGCAGCTAATTACTCAATTCTTAGTATATCTGTGGTCGAACTAATACTAACTTAAAGTACTAAAGAAACACCTAAAAATAGATCGACATAGTTCAATTTGAGACGTTTCCTTAACACATGCTGCACATCCCCCTTGATTTCTTTTATAATTTCTAAGACATCGCCTCTTATTCCAAGTGTTTCATCTAATTCTTTTAACACATTCTCCACGTCCATCTCTATTTCTCTTATCATTTATGTTTTTCAGTTCCAACTAATTCATCTATTTCTTGTCTCCAAGTGCTGTTGTCGCATGACATTTAAATAAAATTATAGATGACAGTGGTTTTTCGTGCCTTTTAAAGAGGATTGGTTGGGATATTTCTGTCTTTTATGGCATATATATCGGCCTTATCCATACATAAAAGCATCTGCTGTTCAGGAAAGTTGTTAGAAATGTTGTCTGCATCATTCTGCATTTTTCAGAAAATTTAGTAACGGTAACCTCGACAATCAAAATCTCGCTGATAAACTGTTTGTTCAAAGGGTTCATGTGCACGGAAAACATCAGCAGTACGATTACATTTCTGTGGCTCACTTTCGTTTCTACTGTACGTTTGCCATCCATTGTAATATATTAAATTCTATCAAAAAGTCACATACAAGTACCACTGTTATCAGTGGAAAATGTGGTACATTTCTAATGCCATTTGACGAAATATAGCTTTTCACCTGTTTCTACCACGAGAAATATATACCGCACGTTAAAAGCGAGGTGCGTCTCAGACAAGATGAGTTTCCTAAACTTACTCTGACTGCGATAATCATTTTAGCTCCTAATAAGACCTTGGTTGTTTCTAACGGTGAGGCACACATTTAGTACCTGATATGGGAGATACTTCACAGCTGACAACGTCACTTTAGCGCATAACGTCGTCCATATTATAACGACAACTCAAAACGAGAAGTGTAAAACAGTGTTCAGTCAGAGTTGCTACATAATGCCACTGGCAGCAGCAGCTAGATAATCGGTCGCCGAAGCGCTGTTTATAAGGCATGGAATTGGCTGCCACTGTAACTGGACTGCCTCTGTTTATCATCTGATAGAGTGGACGGCAGATCCAGTGTCCGTCCAGCATCGACTGGTCAGCTGTCATCAACTGCCGATCGTACGTCGAGCTCCAATGTTCAAAGCTAACCGCTGCTAAGTACTTCGCTTGCAGACTGCAACGTAACCCAAGCTGCGAGTCATTTACTGGCAGCTGCCACCACAGCCCCTGATCCAGCTCCAGCTGTGGTTTGCATAGTGTTACATCAGGCCCAACTAAAACCAGGGCGTTCTCCCGGTCTGAACGCGCCAGTGAAGGCTCGCTTCGTGGATTCGTTGCCCAATCATCCTTTATACCAACGTGGCGAGCACGCCTGCACGTTCCTCGGAAAAAAAGTACGGCACACCATACCTTCACTAGCAATCATACCATATTTGATCATCTACGTAGTGTTCGGGCTCGCGATTTGCTCCAGGGTATTCTACAGACGGATGCTAAGGATTTAAAATAGATTGCTTTGTAATTTCATGCATCCATTATTTTGCTCTTCTAACACATAGGCGATTAATATGCCTTAGCCCAACGAGATATGTAATCATAATAGATTCTCCCTTAAAATGAGCTGGAAAAATTCTTAATTAATTAATAAATGATTGATGGAAAGAAAGACAAATTCGTAATGAATTCCAATTAGTAACATTGTAACAATATATGAGGAAGAAGCCAGATAACAGAAAATTTTGGCAAATCAGTGGTTTTAAAACACCTGAAACTGTTTTACATCATCGAGTAATCAAAAATAGGTTACATAATGCTGATGTGCTACCGTTATCAGAAGAAAGATCTGTATGAAATGTCGGTTATGGAATTTATGCACGATCTATCCCATTTGAAAGTAGGAATAAGCTGATGTGCTGATGTGCTACGGTTATCAGAAGAAAGATTTCTATGAAATGCAGGTTATGTAATTTATGCACGATCTCTCCCATTTGAAAGTAGGAATAAGCGGCACAAATCCAATAAAGTGTTACAGTATATATTGAACAACTGTGAACGAAACACAAGATAGGTGTAGCAAGTAATCTATATTGTAACGAGGTTGACCTACGGGGTCATTAGTTTGAGGAAAGTCAGACCTACATTATAGCACTTACACATGTAGAGAGAGAGCTTTGCAACACTATATGCTATATATTCTTTGGAACTTTTTATTTGAGATGAAAATACGGTTCCCCATAGCTCTTGTACAAAAAAAAAAGAAGAACAGACTGAGTATTAACAGTCAAAGGTTATGAAAAGAATCTTTTAACAGGAAAGGGAGTGGGGATGAGTTTGTAAGGTATTTTATGGTATTTAATCTGTATCTCGAATATGCAGTGAAGAAACCTAAGCTACGAGTATAATATGGAGAGGGAGTAGAAGTTCAGGATGAAGTAATACAATGTTGAAGGTAACCTTCTACTTCTGGCAGAGACGGTCAAAGCACTATAACATCAGCTAAATGGAACGCAAATTGTCTTGAAATTACAGGGTGTGCTAAGATGTGGAACCAGCATTCTTAAGCAAAAACAAGTGGATAAGAGGAAATTTAAAGCGAGGTAGTATTAAATGGTACAATGGGAAAACCTGTGAAGCTTTAGCGGTCTTTTTCGAAGTCATAATCCTGGACAAATTCCGTATTTCGAAATGAAAACATTGCTGCCCTTTATTTGAGCATTCACTTCCGAGTTAAGAGTCTTGTTTCTTCTAGGGCTGTCGATAACGTATCGATATATATCGGCGACAACCAAAAGGGTGATATAAGGTGCTCATATTTTTATTTCATATAATATTTTTTCGAAGTTTTCGGTGTATATTTGAAACAGTTCTTTTGAATTTCTAGTAGAACGTAACTCTACTTTCACAGTGTCAAGGAATCTTACTACTTTTTTAGCTTTCATCACATTCTCCTACACTGTTTGAAGTATAGATGAAACAAGGGAAGTACGATTGCACCGGGTTGGGGGGGCGGGGGACAGAGTGGTGTGAAGGCAACAACAATTTTTCCAAAGTGAAGAAACAGTTTTTAACGTTACTAGTGTGCTATTTCCTCAAATCGGCATTTTTCAGAAACAGCTGCTGAAAATAATGAAAAATTTCTAAATGACGAGATTCGTATATGTGAGGGCGCAGACATGTGAGTGGAGGTTCTGACGTATTCGGAATTCGGAACTACCAACAGAAACTGAAGCGTTGAACTTCATCACACAATTTTTCAATTGCTAGTTCGCTGGCATTTAGCAGAATTGAAAAAAAAAATACAGGGAAGGTGACATGAAGTGTTGTTGACAAATTCCGTGTGTGACGACACCGAACGGTGGACCAATTGGACATCTTTTATTGCGCCACTTATATACAATAACCATTGCTAGCAAAATGATTATGACCAAGAGAGAATATGCATTGTTTTCCTTTCAATCCTTGCTCTAAAGGGGATAAGCAGGGTGCTAGGTTGTTGATGTACAGAATATCTAATAATTAATCAATACTTAAACACACTGCTCTAAAACCGGCGGTACATTTAAAATGAGCAGCCGATGTTTTTGTAGGCCACAATGTCGATATCCTTTTCCGTCGATAAATCAGTACTTTTCTTCGATATATCCAGGACCGATTATGACAGTTTTAAATATCGACATATGTGATTCATGATATTTTTTACAAATATCAGTAGTCCTAGTTTCTACCTTCAGGCTTCATGACCTGAACGCATTGAAACTCCCCTGACAACAAGAGAGAGGATTAGTTGTGATGTTGCAGAATGTTTCTCGTGAAACTGCATGAAACTATATCAAACTCGAAGCTGGTAGATTGTTGACCGCTATGGATGAAGTAACGCCGACCGCTGTTCTGGCATCGTTCCGTGACAGGTCAGAGTGGAATGGTTCCTATATCATCATTTTCCTTGTACTAGTACTCAGAATTTCAGCCACAAATGAATATTATCATTACTAAATGAAATAGACAAACTGGATTGAACTTGTAACATTTATATCTTGTAAGCAGGAGGGGTAACGAGGGGGGAGTGTGAGTAAGGATGGAGACCAAGGCTCTGCTCGAATATACTGGGCGATTCAGCTGCCCCTACAGCTGTCACTTTATGCAACCGGCAACGCAGATAACCTTAATAACCCATGCACAAGATTTTCATATTCTCTCACGTCCCGTGCACAAACTATTCTTTCTACACAGAAAGCATACAGGACTTCCAGGAACTTTAATGTAGTTAAATGTAATACTGTGATGAACTGTCGCTAGAGCCCATAGTTCCTGAGTTCTTCGAGGAAAACGTACGAGAAGGAACATCAAACCTATTCCCACTCCCATACACAGCCTCTATCAGTCAGGAACTCGAGTGTATTGCTCATGGCGCTTGCTCCTGCCACCGTACAAATAATGTGTGATTGCAGGAATTACTTCTCACATTCGACCTTTTTTTGGTCTCTTTTTACTGGCCTAGCTACGCCACTGGCTTAGTCGAGCACTTACAGGTTGCAATATTGACGTTTGTGTAAATTTTACCAGACACTTTTGTAAATTTTAACAGCATAAAATTGACAATTATATCGTTGTATTCGACAAGCCTCCTGGCTATGATACCACTGCACTGAAGTCGGATTGGGATGTCAGTATAATTAGTTTTAGACTAACGTTTACATAAGTAGTTTCCGTTCATTACCCTCATGGGCACATTTACATTAGTAATGTTAATGAAGTGGCCGACTACACAGGTGGGGTAATAGCCCAATCAACTGAGACCAGAAAATGCCGAATATAGGGATTAATTAGCGTAGTCGGAAATTCTTGCTTAGAGTGGTAGAAGGGCGTGACAAAGACAACGTATTAGAAATTCTGACTGGCGAAGGACAAAAGTGAGTTGGAAGGTCACTTACGTAAATTTTCCTTGAATAAATGTAAAAGTATGGCCTTCAACGATAACGTGTACCACTACACATTTTAATTACATTAAAATTTGTACAAACGTTTCTGCTCATTTTGCTGTAGGATTAATGGTTTTAGCGTAGTGAACGTGTGAATATGAAAATGTCGCACTTTGTTTATGAGGTCCAGATCTAACATTGCGGACCGCATAAAACGTCAGCGGTAGGGGAACTAAATCCCCCTGTATAGTCCAGTCAAACGATGATCCTTAGTCGAAAGTTTGTAGATACATTCTTGACAAGCTTTCTAAATATTTTAGAGGGTGCTGAATTCGAAATTTTGAAGTCGTGCGAAAATTTCGGCCCGGAAGTGGGTAAAATATGAAAAACCATGAGAAACGGGAGTTTTTTGGGTTCTTCGCTTATAAACTGAAAACGACGCTATTTTCTTCAGATTTCACTAATCACAAGATAATCACCAAAACCTATATTGTGGAATACTGTACCCTCTTAATTTTCATAAATAGTCAACTTTGCCGAGAATTGCGTCGTTTCCTATTTATAAGCGACTCAAAAATTGTTTACGGTGCCAATGTATGGTAGAACTTTGAAATCTCGGATTATCCGTTAATTGACCATTTTGAGCACAGTTTTATTGAACTCTGTAGTGAAGATGTAGAAGCGGATGTCGGCTCAACAGTTACGCTGATGTAGAGGCTTGGACAGAACAGACCACCATGGAAAGCTGCATCATACCAGTCCTAAGTATTAGGATCATTATAACAACTAATAATTATTTATTTTAACTAGTGGCACACCTTAAAAATATTCGTCAATACATTTAAACAGAATTTATCAACTAAAAACACTTTCCAAGCAACCGTCGAGGACGAACTTGTAAGCAACTGTATCGGATAAGGACCTCATACTGTATCTTATAACAAAGTAAATATATATAGAGAGAAACAGATGTCATTAAGCTGCTAGCTTGGATTTTAGACGAACAGTTGCGTTACGCACGGTGGAATTGTTTAAGTGCAATAACATTTGAGTATGTTGAAGAAGGTTATGGCTGGAACATTGCGACTGAAGAATTAATGTAATACAATCGTGGTAGTTTCATACTACCGTAATTGGGTGCATTATTATACTGATTTTAATGGGCTTGCATCCAGCTTCCTGACTGGCAACAAAGAACTATCCCTGAACATAAGGGCATCATGTACAGATTCTCCGAACAGCAACGTCTCAGACTCCTTCTAGATTACATTTAACGAAAACATATTACTCGATTTCATTCATCAGATCTGGTGAGGTACATTGGTGGTATATATCTACGGAGCAGGCAGATTCATCTTGAGTGGTACAAGTAATAAACTACAAAATACGGTGAAGAGATGTAGTTAGATGCCAAGTTACGTATCAGTAACGTATTTTCCTTATTTATAGGGAGGGCCGCCATATCGTATTTCCCTTTTTGCTAACCTCGGTAAATTTCCAAGAATTATTTGTGTTGGTATACCTAACTTAGAATACAAAATGAGAAAAATAAGCAACGCTTTCGAATGGTGACTTGCAAATGAGGTGAATTAATAAAGACGTTTGGATTCGAAAAAATGAACCGTTTCCCAAGGGACGAATCTCACATGATAAAATTAATATTGATGTGGCGCTCATTTCCCTACATTTCACTCCATTATCATTCAGAACCTTCCGTTTCCCGTTTAGATAATATTTCTTCTTGCTCTCAGATACGAGCTAATTAAAACGTTGCAGTGGAAAGAGGTCAGTTTGCCGCTTTCCCGCGATTCACAACATTTGTCTGAGGTTTCTTTTCGTAAATATCGATCTGATGGAGCAAATTGGAGTAAAAGTGCTAGAATGGCTAGACTCGGTCATTAGAAGATGGAATTAACGTCACCTGACAAGGGTCTTGGTAATATCTGTGTTCTATATAACGATATAATAAATAACCAGTTGAATAAAAGATATTTAATTTCTTTACCGGTTTTCGGCACTTAGTGCCCTTATTCAGAAGGTAGAACCTGCACATTATTTGTGATTGGCAGCACTGCGATAGGTATAAACCTCTACAGTTTCTGAGGATGGATAAAATATTTTATGGATAAAATATTGTATTTTTTTCTGTACATAAACGTGTAATGCTGCATTCACCTATATTCTGTCCCTGCACACGGTTTTTCCGGGCCAGACAAACATTTTGCCTCTAAAATTATAGATTAGTTAGTTAACACTATAACACAGTTGACACACTATAATTCAGCATTTATTTTGCATTTTTCAGAATCATTATTTTATCAAAAATGTGTATGTTTCGTTACATTTCTGTCGATGATGGTCATTTGTAATGTGGTGGCATTAATTTCATGTAAACGGTTTCATACGGTTACCTTATTTACTGGAATCTAAGCCGCACTTTTTTCCGGTTTTTGTAATCCAAAAAACGCCTGCGGCTTATAATCGAGTGCAAAGTAAGCGGAAGTTCTGAAAAATGTTGGTAGGTGCTGCCACAACTAACTTCTGTTGTCGAATAAATGTAGCACTACACAGGAATGCTTTGCAGGCACAAAGATACCTACTAGCACCAAAACCTCTGCGTCAGTAAATAAATTAAAAAACAAAGAAAATGGTGGAAGACGAGCTTTTTTCTCTGTCCCGAGTTCGACCGCTGCATTTTCATACATTATCCAACAAAGTAAATACGAATTCCGTATTATTCATCTTCGAATGTAGCAGCATTTCAGAGTACTACGAAAATCCGACTGGCAAGACTGTTTGGGATGTTTGTCAATATGGCGAACTCTACGTTCTGAATTTTTTCCTACCTGTGAAAAGAGATGGTTGCTAATAGGAACTTTTATGAATTGTGAACTACATGCAGAATTCTCTTCACCGTAAGAATAATACGAATATAAACATTTTGCCATGTATTCTTTCGTGTTTCCTGCTATCTCATTTAAATCCTGTCTGCCTAATAAACTACAAAACTAGAGTGAGACAACAGCAAACGCGGAAGAATATACACATCATGTCATGTTTATATTCGTATTATTCTTATGCCTAATAGTGATACAGTCAGAAATGAAGCACAGCAATTGGCTAGATTTTTAAATCTAAGGTGATTCTAATTTCTCTGCAGAATGTAATGTACTAAAGAGGCGTCTGCAATGATTTTCAAACGGAGAAAAATTTTCGCTAAACTCTCGTTCAGAACATCGTATATCATAAGCAGTCTATTATTTGGTTCTTGTTGATCATTATCACAGAAAGCAGCAGAGTAAGTAACAACAAATAGCAGTCTCTTGCCATTGTTTCGCTAATGAGACCATTCCTCTCTCCTTTTTTTTTTAAATTGTAAGCGGCGGTAGCGTGCACAAAGCAAGCCATGCAGCGAGCGGCGTCAGGTCGTAAACACTCAGTACCAGAATGCGACAAACAATGCATGACACAGTACAGTAATGCATTTTCAGCTTAGAGTGACGTAAACACCTATCACAAAGATAACGGCACTTAGCAGATCAAAGAAAAATAAGCAATCAATTCAAACCAGATGAAGCACGTGAAAAAGGAAGGGTACCCGTATAAATACGGACAGAGCGCCTGACGCATAGCTATGGCTACCTGGTAAAGCTTAACTGCTAAGGTTATGACTCGAACCAAACTACTGTAGCTGTATCGTCATTCATTCGACCTAAACTGTGTCTCATATTACAATGGACCAACTTTGTTTCGATTTGCAGGTGCGGGCTAAAACTTTTCTGTCCCCTTGAATTTCCAGTCTCTAATTTCAGGTGCGGCTTAGATTCGAGCGCAGCTTAGATTCGAGTAAATACGGATAGGCCATTTAATAGTTTTATGAAGCCCTGAGGATGCTACACAACCTATAACTATTGTTTCTTTACTCTGGGATTCTCTTGGTCTAGTATGTAATAATAAAGGCCACATAGAGCAATACATTTATATAATACTGGTATTTATACTCTTTTTTCCTTGTAGAAATCCATACTGAGTTACAAATTCTCACTCTGAATGATGCATAGGCCTCTGAGTTCCATATAAAATTATATTTAAATGATACTTTTATGATAATTTCTCAGCTTTGATGTTTAGAGTATGTAAAACTAGGCCACTTTGTGCCAGAAAGAGGTTTTCTGTCACTTTAGCAATTAATTTCAGCAGTCATTTAACGTAAAACCAGGGCACTATGAACCTCAAAGAGTATCTTGTCACCTTTTAGTTATTAAGATCAGCAATTATTTCTTTGTAAAACGTGGCCACTTCCAGCTATAAATATGATGTCTGTAACGTTTTATAGCAACTAAGATCAGCATTTAAGTAAGTAAGAAAGCCACTTGGCGCCCCTGTGTGGCATTTTCTGTTCAACTATTTTAGATATTAAGATTTGCGTGTATTTCATGTACTAGGCCACTTTGAGAACCAATCATTTTATAGCTTTTAAGAACAGCATTTGTGTATTGGAAGGCTACTTGGAGACCCTGATTGATGTTTGGCCCACAGTTGTTTTAGTTACTAAGACGTGGATGCATACAACACGGAGAGACTTGGCAAGAACGGATCAGGAACTTCTGGACATTTTCTATCAACTAAGTAGCAGAATGCATCGAGACGACTGGGACAAGATCGACAGCATCACTCACAGGAGCATGCAGAACGAAATCGAGCGCTGCATCGAGCGGCAAAAGATAAAGTTTGAAAGATGCCGGAAGCAGACCGACAAGGCGATTCCAAACATGTCACACACAGTGGTCAACCTCACTGAACGACAACTGACCGAAGAGGAAGTGTCTGTTCTTCAAAAAGGAGGGAATTTCGCTATCATCCCGAGAACTATACCTATGGAGGACATCATTGCCAACACCGAAGCGGCCATCTGGACCCTTCCTTGTGAAAGGGCAGAGGAAATACGCACTGAAACTGCCACGATACTGGGCCGAGCAAAACCAGCAGCTTGAACCTGAAGAAAGAACAGGTACAAGCCATTAAGAATCTCAACGCCGACAAGAGTATCTTGGTACTGCCTGCCGATAAGGGGAATGCGACCGTCGTAATGAAGACCGAAGATTATGAGCAAAAGATCCGAGACCTATTAGATCCGACGACGTACCGAAAACTAAGCGCAGATCCAACGCAGCGTATCACTCGGAATACGAATCGATTAATCAAGGCGTCTTCTCTGCCGGCGGACATACAGAGAAACCCGCGCAACACAGAAGGCCTACCACCTCGTCTGTATGGATTACCCAAGATCCATAAGAACAACGTTCTACTGAGACCGATCGTTAGCGCTCCTGGCTTACCAACGTATAAACTGGCGAAACACTTGGCCTCTCTGCTCCAGCCACACTTGGGGAAGACCGACACATACAGTAAGGACTCAGGACATTTCATTGAGAAGCTGAAGAAACTGAAACTTGCGCCAAACGACATCCTGGTCGGTTTTGATGTTGTTTCGTTATTTACGAAGGTGCTACTCAGTGACGCTCTGGAGCACATCGGTTCCATGTTCCCGCAAGACATCAAAAAGGTCTTCCATGCATGCCTCACCACGAGCTATTTCACGTGGAATGGCGATTTCTACGAACAGCTGGAAGGCGTCGCCATGGGTAGTCCTCTCAGTCCAGTGGTGGCCAACTTCTTCATGGAACAATTCGAAGCACAGGCACTGGACTCGGAGACTTGCAAACCTAAGATGTGGTACAGGTACGTCGATGATACTTTCGTGGTGTGGAGCCACGGTGAAGAACAGCTCGGTGAATTCCTGAAACACTTGAACAGCCTCCATGCCAACATAACATTTACCATGGAAGTAGAAAAGGACAAGAAACTGCCATTTCTAGATGTGCTGGTCACAAGGGAAGGCGAAAACCTGGGACACAGCGTGTATCGAAAACCGACACACACGGACCGATACCTGCACAAACTGTCAAACCACCACCCGAGCCAGAAAAGAGGCATGATTAGTACGCTCGTAACGAGAGCAGGACGAATATGTGAGCCTCAACACCTCAAACGAGAAATGCAACACCTGGAAACTGTTCTGAGGAGCAATGGGTACTCCACAAATTACATTAGAAGTGTAACAGAGCCAAACACTCGGCGAAGTAAGGAACCTGAAAAAGAAATGTCGGGTATGGCCTTTCTGCCATACATTCCCAGAGTTACGGACAGAATCGGCCGTATATTGCGCAAACACGGCGTAATGACGATTTTCAAACCAACAAGGAAGATCAAAGAGTGTCTTAGATCGGCGAATGAGAAAAGAGACCCACTTGCAATGTCGGGAATATACCGTATACCGTGCACATGCCGAAAAGTTTATGTCGAAATGACTGGACGATCAATTAACACCAGGATCAAAGAGCATAAGCGACATTGCAGGTTGGGGCAGATGGAGAAATTGGC
The DNA here is from genome assembly GCF_023864275.1 of Schistocerca cancellata. Taxonomy (NCBI): domain Eukaryota; kingdom Metazoa; phylum Arthropoda; class Insecta; order Orthoptera; family Acrididae; genus Schistocerca; species Schistocerca cancellata. The sequence continues at coordinate 472,479,789 of NC_064628.1, read as the reverse complement.
CGTGGCATATCACGCACTGAATGAGACCGACCACGTAATAAAATTCGCCGACACTGAAGTTCTGGCTGTAGAGAAGCATTATCACACGCGCTTGTTCAGAGAAGCTGTAGAAATCCAAAAACACGCGAACAGTTTCAACAAGAAAGAGGAAAGCCTTAAGGTAAACGGATCCTGGCTTCCCGTACTGCAGCGAACGACCGTCGTAGGTAGCAAGAGGAGAACCGCACCGGAAATGACCGCGGAGAAGCCCTCGGACGTTGGCGCGCCAGGTACATATAGTCTGCGGCCGCGAGCTCGCCTCCAGTTCACCAACGGCAATGGAGGGTGAAGCTTTGACAATGCCAGCCACTCGTGCTGGCGAAACGTCAGAAAAATCATTAGATGAACGTCGGCCGAAAAACGCGAGACAGAAGCCAATAGGCAGTTTGTCAACAAGTGGCCGCAAAAGCCTTAAAAATTTTGTACTTCTCATTATATTGTATAGAACTGACATGTCATAATGTACATCATTATGGCATAGTCCAGTTCATGGTTTTATTAGGATATTGCATCTTTACTGTTCACTGTTCCAACATTTATTAGAAGTTGTCATGTTGCAACACTCAGTTTGGGCTGATTTAGAACTTCCATAGTAATTTTCCTACATTTATCAGGATATGTTCCACTACCTTACCTGTCTTACTGCTTCCCACCTTCCATCATCCAATTTCCTCCCTCTACTCATGGCAATGGAGCTACTGGATATCAGCTTTCATACTTCAGTGTCGCTATCCACAATATGGATCGTTGAGGAATCTTTAATATCTAATCTGGTGATGATGATCATCATCACAATATTGATGTACTGAGAACAACTAACTTTGAGTGTTGGTAAATATGGTGCCAGGTACCAACTGTACCTTTGTACTGCAATGAGACTATAGTGACCTGTTTAGCTGTTCTTGGACGCTAGACCAACCTACTACGGATAATTCTCAGATGTGAGGCTGCAAGGAATAAGACTTTATAATGCAGCCACATCTACATGGTTATAAGTTTCAGCCATGCAAGAACCCTTCCTTACCCATTTTCTCATTATTTTCTTGATGACTAGGGATATGCTTTACTCTTAGTTTCACTAATGTTATGCACCTTCTAACACCATGATTTGAGATCATTTTGTATATGAGATGACCAGACTTTACTGCTTATGAACCAGAGCACCAGTTTGCTCAAGAGCTCAATGATTTGTACTGTTTTTAGGATTATATTGTAAGGATTATGTAATAACTATTAATCCTATTGTAAATTCTGATGTAAGAAATAATTTCCCTACATTTGTTGTCCATTGCACATCCAAAACATATGGCAGATTTAACAAAACCCACTGGAGGGCTGTTAGGGGGCCACTGGTACTTGGGCCAGATTTTGCAATATATTTCATGAAAAATGATATGAAATGATTATCACATGCAGAAGAGAATTGTCTTTGACACCACTGACCAAAGATGTTACCTGAAGGGTGGAATCGATTGTAAGTAGGGGCCTGCAGAGCGCAGTAGCAGTTGCCGTTGCACTTTGTTAATGATAAGATGTAAGACTTTAAGCTAGTGGCTAGCTTTGAGAATTTAGCTGTTGGCCTACGGACGCAGCATAATACAGTTTTTAAGGTAATGAAATTTTGAACATTTCGTTTTAAGTATGCAGAAACACAGTGTGGATTTTGGCAAATCTAATAGTATTGTCCCTTTAATGTAGGAACCAAGCATCTTCCATCAGATTTAATGTACAAGTTGATTAGGTGTGCCTGATTTGTAATTTTGAGTATTTTGTAATCCTAATACAAGTAAGTTAAATTTTGGAAAATATTTTGTCAAACGACGTCAAAGCTCTTGTCATGCAACGATCCAAGTATTGTTACCTACGTCAGTAAGTGAGAATTGTAGAACAGTTGAGAAGTTCACTGATTTTGAAGTTAATGAAAAATATTTCTTATTAGATATTGTGAACGAGAAACATTATTTTGAGTACAATTTTCGGAATCAAGGATTCGGTCTTAGCATATCCTGTTATTAGTACCTCATCCTCTACCATGTCGTGTTACATTCTTTGCATGAGCTACACTCCTGGAAATTGAAATAAGAACACCGTGAATTCATTGTCCCAGGAAGGGGAAACTTTATTGACACATTCCTGGGGTCAGATACATCACATGATCACACTGACAGAACCACAGGCACATAGACACAGGCAACAGAGCATGCACAATGTCGGCACTAGTACAGTGTATATCCACCTTTCGCAGCAATGCAGGCTGCTATTCTCCCATGGAGACGATCGTAGAGATGCTGGATGTAGTCCTGTGGAACGGCTTGCCATGCCATTTCCACCTGGCGCCTCAGTTGGACCAGCGTTCGTGCTGGACGTGCTGACCGCGTGAGACGACGCTTCATCCAGTCCCAAACATGCTCAATGGGGGACAGATCCGGAGATCTTGCTGGCCAGGGTAGTTGACTTACACCTTCTAGAGCACGTTGGGTGGCACGGGATACATGCGGACGTGCATTGTCCTGTTGGAACAGCAAGTTCCCTTGCCGGTCTAGGAATGGTAGAACGATGGGTTCGATGACGGTTTGGATGTACCGTGCTCTATTCAGTGTCCCCTCGACGATCACCAGTGGTGTACGGCCAGTGTAGGAGATCGCTCCCCACACCATGATGCCGGGTGTTGGCCCTGTGTGCCTCGGTCGTATGCAGTCCTGATTGTGGTGCTCACCTGCACGGCGCCAAACACGCATACGACCATCATTGGCACCAAGGCAGAAGCGACTCTCATCGCTGGAGACGACACGTCTCCATTCGTCCCTTCAATCACGCCTGTCGCGACACCACTGGAGGCGGGCTGCGCGATGTTGGGGCGTGAGCGGAAGACGGCCTAACGGGGTGCGGGACCGTAGCCCCGCTTCATGGAGACGGTTGCGAATGGTCCTCGCCGATACCCCAGGAGCAACAGTGTCCCTAATTTGCTGGGAAGTGGCGGTGCGGTCCCCTACGGCACTGCGTAGGATCCTACGGTCTTGGCGTGCATCCGTGCGTCGCTGCGGTCCGGTCCCAGGTCGACGGGCACGTGCACCTTCCGCCGACCACTGGCGACAACATCGATGTACTGTGGAGACCTCACGCCCCACGTGTTGAGCAATTCGGCGGTACGTCCACCCGGCCTCCCGCATGCCCACTATACGCCCTCGCTCAAAGTCCGTCGACTGCACATACGGTTCACGTCCACGCTGTCGCGGCATGCTACCAGTGTTAAAGACTGCGATGGAGCTCCGTATGCCACGGCAAACTGGCTGACACTGACGGCGGCGGTGCACAAATGCTGCGCAGCTAGCGCCATTCGACGGCCAACACCGCGGTTCCTGGTGTGTCCGCTGTGCCGTACGTGTGATCATTGCTTGTACAGCCCTCTCGCAGTGTCCGGAGCAAGTATGGTGGGTCTGACACACCGGTGTCAATGTGTTCTTTTTTCCATTTCCAAGAGTGTATTTCATGGGCGGCATTGCACTTCGATGAGCCAAGATTCTTATATTTTGTATGCCTACTGCTGAGAGAACAGAATACCAACATTACCTCCGTTTCGACTCAAGATCTAAGACAATAGTATTTAATTTTTTATTTCCATGGCGAATGTCATGAATTTATTGCACTGGGCCATAGAACTCGGTGCTCACGAGACTGAGTAAATTTCAGAGGGATTGATTTCAATAAAGGAATTACATACCAGATTAAGTTGTTTAATTTTTCTTTGGGATTACTGTAAAACTGTTAAGCACATCATTTGCGCAACAAACATCACACAGTAAATCTGGATAACATAAAGTTATATAATTAAAGAACGTTACAAGTAAGCCTGATAACAAGACAAATTCTCAAAGTATTTCAATGGTCGGTAAATTAAACACTACAGAAGATTTATTTGAGCACTTCAGTGAGCAGTTAATTAGATAATAAAATAGCGTCTATGAACATGTCAGTGAACAACAAAGTAGAAAAAATAAATGCCGAGCTGAAGTCATACATTCAGTCCCAAGAAGCTTTTAACATAACCATGAAGAAAAAAATAGATCACGAAATTAAGATGGTAAACAGAAAACAAGAAATTACAAGCAATAAAATTCATCTGAAATGAATCAGTACGTGGATATTCTTAAGGGACAGAGAGCAGAAGTTCAAACCAGCAGAGAAACATTGTTACAAGATTTCAAGAAAACATTTGATAACAAATTGGTTGGTATGCTAATAGAACGAAAATCAGATGTTGACGTTAAAAATTAAATTTTAGAAATTAACATAAGTCAACAGATCGTGGATCGAAAAAGCTAATTGCTGTAAAGTTTGACGTGGCGGGTCCACTGTGGGCCGAACCGTACCATAACCCTGGGTTCAGCTTGGGGGCGGCGGTGGGATGGGGGACTGTTGTGACCTGTTGTGAGGTTATGAACCACTGAGGACTATGGCAGGACGAAGCCTCTCCGTCGTCTCTGGGTCCCCAACTTAAGTACAATACAGGACCTATTACGGGAGAATAATGGTAACAAATCATATTGCTGTAAACTATTTATGACTCCTCTTAAAACATATGTAACAGAAAGCAAAATTTTGGCAGACAGCTGGAATGAAACAAATGTTCTCTCTCAGTTATTTCACGAATAAATTATTACAGAACCTGACATCGTTGAAATGCCAGATGTCGACTTGACATTAATAGGTGCTGCAGGATCTTGCAGCAAACCATTTAGGAAATGAGCTGTCGTACGTTTTTCATTGAGGGTAGCTGTATTACCTTTGAAAATGAATTTTTAATAGAAACTAACATGCACAGTCGTAGTAGCAAGGGGCTGGATATTGAAACACAGCGATTATTTACTGAAACAAAGGAATCAATATCTTGTTCAGTCGGAAATAAAAAAAAGGCGAAACAAATATTAATGAAGTCAATGGAACGAACGACGACAAGTACGAAAAACGCGGCTAACTATACTGCCTACCTGTGGTAGTTTAGGTAACGTGGAAGATAACCATCACGTTCGAAACCAAAGAGGAGTTTCGTAGTACGAGAGCAGAAATGGATAAATAGTAAAACACGTGCAGATATGACCAGAACAATCTAAATCTATATGACTACTCGGCTATTCACTGTTAAGTGCCTGGCAAAAGTATGTTAAATCACTTTCAGACTTTTTCTCTACCTCTGCACTCTCGAACGCCGCAAGGGAGAATGAAAACTTTCTGTCATTTTATTATGATGATCATTTCTCCCAGTGTAGGTGGGCGCGAAAGTTTTCACATTCACAGGAGAAAGATAACGACTAAAATTTTGTGAAAACATCTTGCCGCAACGATACACGCCTTTGTTTTAATGATAATCGTCTTATATCATATATCATATCCGTTACACTCTCCCCTCTATTTCGTGACAATATAAAACGATCTGCACTTATTTTAAATTTTTCGATCTCCTATGTCTATGTTATCTGGTTAGGATCCCACTTTGCGGTACAGTAATCCAAAACGGCCAAGTTCAGCGTACACATTCTCTTTAGTAGACCTATTGCATCTTGTAATTGTTCGGGCAATGAATCATAGTCTTTGGTTAGCTTTCCCACAATATTATCTGTATTATCTTTACAATTTAAGTTATTCTTAATTTTAATCCCCTAGTATTTACTACAATTCACAGCCTTTAGATATGAGTGATACATCGTGTAACCCAGACTTAGCGCATTCCCTTTAGTACTCGTGTGGATTACTCCACTTTTTTTAACTTATAGGCAATTGCCACTTTTCACACCCTGCAGATATCGTGACTAAATCATTTTGATGTTGGTTTTGATGATCTGATGACTTTACGAGACGGTAAATGGGAGCAACAGTGGGAAACAGTCTTAGAGGACTTGCTCTGATTGCCTCCTAAATCGCTTATATACCTTAAGAACGGCATTAGGCCTATATCACTTCCTTTTGGTACACTATTTATCACTTCTGTTTTACTCAATGACTTTCCGTCAGTTACTATGGAGTATAAGTATGATCTTTCCATCACGAAACAACGAATCATGTCACACAAGTAAGACGATACTACACAAACAGACAATTTGATTAGTACACGCTAGTGGGTAACGGTGTCTAAATCCTTCTGCAAACCTAGAAAATTTGTATCAATTTGGCATACTCTGTTGTTAACATTGATTACTATGTGCTTGAAACAAGAGATAGTTGAGTGTCAAAAAAACAATATTTACTGTTTTTCAGTAGATCGTTTCCATAGAGGTAATTCGTAATGTTAGAACACACCGTTTGTTTCAAAATCCAACTGCAAATAGGCGTTATTAATGTGTGTTTACAAGTTGTTTAAATATACAAGAAGGTTGTAGCAGGATATTTAAAAAATCTAAGATGGCGTAACTAGCGTACTTCTGCCAAGTTTAAAACGACGATAATAAATTTAGTATGCAGGAACTATCCGCGTTGGGGTTTTTATCCACACTAAAGTCAAAATCCATCCATCATGTACAAAACTACGTCAATGAAGTGAATTATTTATTAAAACTGTGTAATGAAATTTGCAAACTGTTGCATTCCACATTTTTATTATTTATCAAAAGAATATAAGCTGCACTTGAATTCTGTCACATCAGTAAACTTAATTTATCTCGATGTGTTATACTTCAGTAAAAAATATTTTAATATTAAATGTACTTGAAGTTCTGTCTCAACAAAAAATTTGATCTCTCTCTCTCTCTCTGTCTCTCTCTCTCTCTCTCTCTGTCTCTCTCTCTGTCTCTGTCTCTCTCTCTCTCTCTCTCTCTCTCTCTCTCTCACACAGACACAAACTCGCGCGCATACTAATAAACACCACATATGCACACCTGAGAAATATCTTATGCACATGTCTCCAATCCTGAGTGCTGTTGGAGGCCAGATGAACGAGGGAGAGAGAGACCGCGCCTGCAGAATCCTTGACTACTTTAGCGTTAGATATCACAAATGTGATGCCAGCAGCAGGAGGCGTGTCAGAGGCGAGATAGCACGAAGAAGCTGCCGCCAACAAACGAGCCAGCAAGCAGCCTTATTCAAGTGGAACATTTTCGTCAGACAGTTATGATCGTAAGTTAGTTACTTACTCATTATTCTCCATGACGTTATTGATTTAGAAATATGAAAAATGTGTCAGCTTACTGATTTCTCTCGCCCCAAAATTTTCAGTTATTCTGAGTGCATATTTGGCTGGACTAACTCGTTTTAGGAGTTATGCAACGTACTTTTGCTGTTTTAATTCTCCTTAGTATGGATACACGAGAATTTTCCACTGTATTACTTCCTAACCATGTGTTACATTATCATTGTTTTAGTAACCCTAAACGATGGTTTTCATTGTTTTAATAACGTCATATTATTTGTCATAAACAACAAATATATAAATTCATGCTACTTTCATTACAGCCATTAATTATGAAAATGGCTCATTCATGCTGAAATTATATAAAATTTTTTACATAAATCAACTAGAGTTTCGTTACAATATATTTTTCGCACAGGTCTTCTCTTTACCATGTCAGGTCACAATAATAAAACTGAAACAAAATAAAATTCTAAGGGGACAAGGTAATCATAGCTGACTTAAACAAATTTATATCTCAAGTAGTATCGAAATACCAGGATGTAACAGAACATGTGGCCATAACATGGGTGTTAGCTACTGAAAATTGCAGTGATTTTATGTGCAGTTACAGATACGAATAAAATGAATCGTTCTATTTTATATTAAAATTGTTTCTGCACACAGCTGCTTTCTCTAAAATGACTCGTCGTCACGGAAACATATGGGCAACACGCTCTGGTTGTGTGTGCGTATACAACTATCATTCTCCAAATAACATATACTCACAATGTCAGGATTACCACATTCAGATACATGCGTTAACCTGGCAGGCGTCACTGAGAAGCATATTTTGACGTTATGATATAAAGTTACAGCGGTTTTTACAGATTTAAGTCAATCGGATGAATGCTTGACACGCACATACACACACGAACAGCAGTAGCGTTGTTACGTGTACATACTCAAGGCAAGTGGCAAACAAAAAGTATATAACACATGAATACGACCAGCATACGCATTAAGTTAAGTCAAAAGGTCATGTAACAAAGGCAGAATTTCTTTGATTATCGGTTAACATCTTTGAAGGAACGTAAATAAATCATAGTTAAGTGCGGAAAATCAGTCACAGCGAATATATATCCAGACACAACGCCGGAAATGGAATTAACATGTAAGGCAAGACGACAGAGAACTCCATTGGAAGTACCACTGTCTTTCCATGAGTCGTCTGAACCCTCATAATGGGAGTCTTCCACATTTGACATTTGCGGCCTGTTTGCAAGCTGATTTAAATGAACTTCTTCCGTCGTTCCATCTTACTCTGCATCAAAGGCTGCTTTTGTCCCATTTTTAACGACATTAGTGTGCAGCCTTTCTCACTTACAAACGTGCTTTGCTTCTCGTAAGCGTTCAAATCGATTGCTACTTCCGCAAAATTCCATTTCTAAAGCATCCTGTACCACAACTATACTCTGACGTTCTTTTAAATAAAGTATATATTTATGCCTAAGCCCATGGAAAAATCCTACTCTAATATATCGTACACAGCCCGTACTTAAATTTGTTCCAAAAAGCTTGTACAATGCTGTTCGCAACGGCGCAACTTCGAAATGAAGCAGAAGTCACTGACAAGATACAGTGAGAAACTCAAACAATAACTACATTGAAATAAAATCACTACAGCATACTACGAATTGACGATATACAATGCATAGCGCCAAACCCAAGTATAAATGTTCTCAGTGCATCATAGTCTCACTTTGGGGAAAAGATAACGCACGCAAAAGAGTGCCATGATTCAAGATCCTCGCACAGTTGCGAGTTACAGGCCATCACTTGCTTTAATGGTAAATATACACTCCTGGAAATTGAAATAAGAACACCGTGAATTCATTGTCCCAGGAAGGGGAAACTTTATTGACACATTCCTGGGGTCAGATACATCACATGATCACACTTACAGAACCACAGGCACATAGACACAGGCAACAGAGCATGCACAATGTCGGCACTAGTACAGTGTATATCCACCTTTCGCAGCAATGCAGGCTGCTATTCTCCCATGGAGACGATCGTAGAGATGCTGGATGTAGTCCTGTGGAACGGCTTGCCATGCCATTTCCACCTGGCGCCTCAGTTGGACCAGCGTTCGTGCTGGACGTGCAGACCGCGTGAGACGACGCTTCATCCAGTCCCAAACATGCTCAATGGGGGACAGATCCGGAGATCTTGCTGGCCAGGGTAGTTGACTTACACCTTCTAGAGCACGTTGGGTGGCACGGGATACATGCGGACGTGCATTGTCCTGTTGGAACAGCAAGTTCCCTTGCCGGTCTAGGAATGGTAGAACGATGGATTCGATGACGGTTTGAATGTACCGTGCACTATTCAGTGTCCCCTCGACGATCACCAGTGGTGTACGGCCAGTGTAGGAGATCGCTCCCCACACCATGATGCCGGGTGTTGGCCCTGTGTGCCTCGGTCGTATGCAGTCCTGATTGTGGCGTTCACCTGCACGGCGCCAAACACGCATACGACCATCATTGGCACCAACGCAGAAGCGACTCTCATCGCTGAAGACGACACGTCTCCATTCGTCCCTCCATTCACGCCTGTCGCGACACCACTGGAGGCGGGCTGCACGATGTTGGGACGTGAGCGGAAGACGGCCTAACGGTGTGCGGGACCGTAGCCCAGCTTCATGGAGACGGTTGCGAATGGTCCTCGCCGATACCCCAGGAGCAACAATGTCCCTAATTTGCTGGGAAGTGGCGGTGCGGTCCCCTACGGCACTGCGTAGGATCCTACGGTCTTGGCGTGCATCCGTGCGTCGCTGCGGTCCGGTCGCAGGTCGACGGGCACGTGCACCTTCCGCCGACCACTGGCGACAACATCGATGTACTGTGGAGACCTCACGCCCCACGTGTTGAGCAATTCGGCGGTACGTCCACCCGGCCTCCCGCATGCCCACTATACGCCCTCGCTCAAAGTCCGTCAACTGCACATACGGTTCACGTCCACGCTGTCGCGGCATGCTACCAGTGTTAAAGACTGCGATGGAGCTCCGTATGCCACGGCAAACTGGCTGACACTGACGGCGGCGGTGCACAAATGCTGCGCAGCTAGCGCCATTCGACGGCCAACACCGCGGTTCCTGGTGTGTCCGCTGTGCCGTGCGTGTGATCATTGCTTGTACAGCCCTCTCGCAGTGTCCGGAGCAAGTATGGTGGGTCTGACACACCGGTGTCAATGTGTTCTTTTTTCCATTTCCAGGAGTGTATGTCTGAGTGATGCTAAATGTTAAATATTTGCTAAATGCTTTTACATAAAGAGAAGTATTATCTTCGCAGTAAGTTTCAAATAGTGACATACACCCTTAACTTTTTATAATAATTAGTGAATTTACTCATGGTATTTTTATTGCCTATGGTTGTGCTCACTTTCAGAATTCATAATCGAATTAATAAAATTGAACCTTAAATTGCTGACGTACGTGCGTAACACCACAATAAAATAAAAACATTGAATAGTTGAGGGAGTATGAATGGGAACAGTGGCGTATTTAAGTTCATAACACAATGAAAAGTTTTATTAATCTTTTTGTATCTACTAGTAGCTGGTAAATCTAACACTAAAAGGACAAACACAAATCAGAAAAGAAATGGTGTTTCATTGGCAAAGCATACATTTGGGTAAAAGTCATACAAAGTCTCCCCTGAATTAGTCCCTTTCACAACGCAGTTTGACCTTTTGCGATGGCTTTTCAGAAGGTAAGGCCCTATCAATCTTGGAAACGAAAACCACAGTGAAACTCAAAATCTCTTTTTCGCAACAGTTAGCCACATCTTCTAGCTACCCCTTTAAATAGCCGCCGCTCCGATATTTGTTGTGGCGTTGTACAAACTTTTCAGTGCCGTTGTCACAAGAAGCAGAGCCTGTGTTTTCCACCAATTCTCTACGCTGGTCTGCGTTTGGTTGTTTGTGCCAAATTGTTGTCTTCGTAGCCAGTGGTTCTTGTGAGCAGAAATGAACAATGGAGGGAGCCAATTAAGGGCTGTATTGTGAGTGATCAAACACTTCCCATAGAAAACGCTGCAGGAGCGTCTTCATTGTCCATGCAGAATGGGACAGAAAATTGTCTTGAACGAAGAAACGCATGGCATTTAGGTCATATGGGTTGCATAGCTTCAGGCGAAATCTCTCACCAGATCCACACACTTTGCGCGAGACACTGTTGATATAGGCATTTCTGTGTGATCACTTCGCGCTCTGAACTGAAAAGAGCGACGTGAAGCGATCGACAGACACACTAAAGATACTTTCCAACATATGTGTGTCAAGTTCCATCGGACTTTCACAGTGGCTCCCATTCCACGCCTAATTTGACCTTACTTCCCGAATACTCCTCATACTTTAATCAACTGTGAAGCCAAACTCTGTTTAAATGGAGTCAGCTACAACCAAGCAACCCAGCATACCACATACCATGGTCCACCTGGGAACAGAGATCTATGAATATCATTTAACAACCCTTCGCCGATTCCGCACTGTTTTGCCCTTTCACCTTGATTCAGGTAGCAGCTGAAAACAGGGTGCTGTAGGCGAGGAGTGGTGTGCTGCGGCAGCTGTAATGATCTGATGCATCCATGAAAATTTGCAAACTACGCAATCTGGCGTTCTGATTAGAAGAAAACTTCCCTGTCAGAGCCCTGAAATACTGGCGGATTTCTGTGTGAAGTGCACCCATTAGCTAGTCTGGCCAAAGCAGTTGACTCACAGGCCGAACAATGCGTGCTGAATTGCGAAACGTCGGACGGCCGACTGAGGACGATTAAGTTCATGCTCATAACACACAATATGGCCGGGATGGTTGGCAGTTCCAATGTTGCTACAGTTGGAAACACCCACTATAGAAAGACCTGAAGATCTCTACCAGGGGAGGACCACAAGACAAAGAAGGCCAAGAATCACATACACTTTCCACCAAGCCCCATTATTGGAACCAAATTAGCAAGAAAAAAATCACCCCCACATTGTAGAAAGTAATCGAACTATCCTCTACTCATTGAAACTCATCTCTTAATTGTTCTTTCGGCCCGGAAGCCAATCCACACGAAGCACTGAGGCTCCACTTCGCATATTCTGGGGAGAGCCAATCTGTCTTGTCTGAAGAAGTAATATTTTAGACCAGGGAGGCGTTGTTCTCACGGTAAGCATGGTTACGGTTTGGCAAAAACTATCTACCTAGATGACACCACAGTCCCTCATTGACGTAGAGATCTAGTCTTTCCAATTTCTCCAATTTCTCAAAGAGAGCTTTTAAGCTTCCCAGACAGTTTTCCTTGTAAAATATGTTTTTGCAGTTCGCTAAAGTAACTTGGCGACTTCGTAGCATCAGGGGCGTTACAGTCTTGCCTTCACTAACCTTCTGCCCGTATCGTTCCAGCTTCTGACGTGAGAATGCACAGAGTTTTATGACCTCCCCACCCTCCGAACATAGGATCCGTGTACAGAAGTCTCTCTTAAATAGCTTCTCCACCCAGTTTCCACTAACTGGCTGCCCACGGACTGCTGCCTGGACCTCTGCAAGTACAACCCACTGAGTGCTGCTTCCCAGAATCACTAACGCAGCCATGTCACTGCCCTCAGCATCTATGGCCAACATTTGATTTTTCTGCCTGTTCTCTGTAGCCTCCACTACTGTCGCCTAGGATACAAGTTCTCTGCGGGCTACACATGCAGGTATAAGTACACTCTGAACACAGTTTCCCACCCACAAATGTCATAAACCACACATTCCAAATGTAGTACTGGGCAATCCGGAGGTCATGACCTACAATAAGAACGTTCATCCGACTGACAATGATGATGAAGTGCCCCCTTTCATAAAAACCGAAATATGTTAGCCATAACAGTATTTTCAAGTAAATCTTTTTTTTTAAAAGGAAATAATTATTGTTCACAATATGCAATAGTTTAGAACATTGCGTCATTGTAGAAAATGAGAAAATCTGTCTGGGCTATGCTAACAATACCGTCGCAGATGAGGAACAAACACATACAATAAGAACAGATATCGCAGTGCTGAGACAATAACGTCCCAGGTGCTGTTGGGGGTTGGGTTCTTTTGGGGAAGGAGACCAGGCAGCGAGGTCATCGGTCTCATCGGATTAGGGAAGGATGGGGAAGGAAGTCGGTCATGCCCTTTCAAACGAACCATCCCGGCATTTGCCTGGAGCGATGTAGGGAAATCACGGAAAACCTAAATCAGGATGGCCGCCAGGTGCTGTGTGTCATGGCTTAAGGAACGTGTGTACATGCACTGGGCAAGACTAGTCTCCACCTGGTACGATAGTTTTTCGCTGTCATCGCGAGACATCCCTTGAAGTGCACAATTGCACTAACCCATTCTGGAAATATTTTTATGTAGTGATGTAGCTATGAAGTACTTGACGTAGTAATGAAGTACCTAGCCCCTTTGTCAGAAAAGTTCCAGAACAGGTCTCTTTATTAATGAGTTTATAACACTAAAAGGAACAACGTTTTATGTTAAATCTATTTATTAATGAGTTTAGAACACTAGAAGGAACAACTTTTTATGTTAACTGGTATATGTGCCTCCGTGAAGTGTCCCTTGCCATTTTTCCGCACAAACTCCCTAGGTATGAGGGCTGTGCTTAGCAGCACACTGTTTGGTTCCTTGTCATATTAGTTACAGCGACACAATGGATGCTGATTGTGAACAGAGAGTGAACATTAACCTTTTGAACGCTGCAGACGTGAAATCCCGCCGCAGTCCAGCTGTCCGCAGGTGCTGCGGTCGTCGTTAGCCGCTGCAGTGCTATTTCGCATGGGCGCTGCGGACGGCATTCACTGTCGCGGCCCGACAGGTACCTGAGTCCTGATGATGGCAATTACCGTCGGCCGGTTCCGCATCCTGTGGTAATGCAGACGTCTATAGCCGATCAGCATCATTTCCGCCGGATTTCACAGTTGCTGTCCGACATTCGTGTTGGCTGGTTCGTGTGGTCATCTGCATTCTAATTCTGTTGTGTCTTTTAGCGTCCTGCCTATTCACAGGAAATTTTGAGTGCTGTCACTTTTGACTTCCACAGGCAAATAGCACGTAGACGTAGTTGCACTGGCGAAGTGATACTGGACATACCCATAAGGAGTGATAGTGACAGTCAATGTGTCATCTTCAATGACGTTAGTGGTATGATGATTCTTCAGAAGAATCTAGTAGTAATACTCATCCAGTAGTTCACCTAGTTGAGTTCACCATGGTAGTTCTTCTTCAGATTATAAAGCGAAGACGAATCGATCAGTAAATGGCCACGCCTTAGTGATAAATTTGATCAGCAAAAGCGTGATTTCAGTCCAGCACTGTATGAATTTGATGACTCATCTTCAGGGCATAACTGCCAACTAGCGCCTGATTCAAGCGTTCTATAGTAATTCCATCAGAAAGGCTTATGAAATTTGTAGCGATTCAAATGAACCATTTTACACTTTCACCATGGGTAATACGTCGGAATCAGTTCATTCCCGAGTGTCACACTGGAAAGATACTTGGCCTGAGGCACTGTATTACTTCATTGGTATTTGGCTTATCATGGCCAGTAGTTAAAAAGTGGAGAATATGGAAATATTGGCCCCGTGATGTACTTCTGGGCACTCCAATTTTCGGTGGAGTTGGGTCCCGTGAGCGTTTTATGTTATGTTCGAGAATGTTGCACTTTAGTGACAACTCTGCCAATCGTGAAGATGAAGATTTCGAATCAAGACAGTCATGAAACTTCCTGACAGATTGAAACTGTGTGCCGGACTGAGAATCGAACTCGGGACCTTTGCCTTTCGTGGGCAAGTGCTCTACCAACTGAACTATCCAAGCACGACTCACGACTGCTCCTCACAGCTTCACTTCTGTCAGTACCTCGTCTCCTACCTTCCCGAGTTCGAGTCTCGGTCCGGCACACAGTTTTAATCTGTCAGGAAGTTTCATATCAGCGCACACTCTGCTGCAGAGTGAGTATCTCATTTTGAAGACAGTCATGTCCGACTGTAAAACTGGACACATGGTGAATTTTATTGTATACAGGGGCACAACAACAGAATTTAAACTTCATAATTTGGGGAAATTCGGCGGTATAGTGGCAACAATAACGAAGCCATACTGCGAACGTGGACATACCCTGTACGTCGACAATTGGTATTCACAACCATACAGCAGCATGCTGTACTGTATGTAGCAAAAGGCGCGATTTGCCGAAGCTACAGAAGAATCTGAACCGTGGACAAGTTGAATTTATGTGAAGTGATACAATGCTTGCCATTAAGTGGCGCGAAAAGGGAGAAGTGTTGATTTTGACTACCTGTAACACTACAGAAATGAGTAACATGGAAAGACAAACAGGAAGACTGGTGAGAAAGTAATGAGGCCGCAATGTGACGTCAAATACAACGCTAGTATAGGCGCAGTGTGCTCACAAACAGAGACTGGATGCTTCAAGTGCGTCTCGGCATCCAGACGCTTCGGTCGAAAGTTGTTTGAGGGCTAATTATTGCGCTAGTACATACGAACGTCAACGTTTGACTGTTGGGGATTTTACACAGTTTGTATCATAAGTTACATACAAAACACGGGTAATTAAGTATCAGTACGTCAGATAAGACTCACATTTATACATTAACCTTCGACGATTCGCAGGAACTGCTTGCAAATGAAAACAAGACCTTGATGAGAAGTTAGCAGCATCAGCAGTTTCATGTACATTATGTCTGTCGAGCAATCCACAACCATATTAAAAGCTATGTAATAAGAAACCTAAAACACTGTGTGTATTTGTGAAGTCGCTGATCACAATCAGACTGCCAGACAGTTGTGACCTCATCATAGGCCGAGGTCGTGAAAACGCAGAGCTCAGGCACAGACAGCAGCCCGCGGAGATGGCAATTATCGTATGTAAACGTATGAGGCGACCTCAAGGGCGCACTCGTACGGCCAGACGGACACTCAAATGCTTCAGTCAAAGAGTTAAATTCTGCGTTAAGCTTGGAAAAACCCACAGTGATTAAGCAAGCGTATGGAGGCGAGGCACTTTCATGAAAGTCGTGTTTTCGAATGGCTTAAAAGATTTCGTGAAGGCAGAGATTGAGAGCAAGGCGATCCCAGAGCTGGTCGTCTATCTGCAGCACAAACCTTGCAAACGTGGAGTGTGAAGATAGTTACTGCAAGAAGACCATCATGAACCTGTGCATCTGATATCACAAGAACTTAATTTGAATCGTGACGTGTGTCACAAGATTTTATACGAAGAATTACGGAAACGGAAACTTAATGCAAAACTATTCCCCCACACACTGACAGACTGAGAGAAAGAAGAAAGACGAAGAATATCTGCTTAACTACTGGACGGCGTGATCTCACATTTCTCTCAAAAATAATTGCTGGGGATGAAAATTGGTGCTACTCATTTGACCCTCACACGAAGTGTTAAAGAGCTGAATCGTGGAGTCTACGTTAACAAGCCTCGAAAAAAAGACAAACGTTAACCCTCGAGAACAAAGACAATATTGATTGCAATCTTTCATAGTAAAGGATTAGTTCACTATTGGTATCTTCCTGGAGGTCAAACAGTGGACCAAAATCTTTACATGCAATAAGCAGTTCGACGCCGGCGCCCTGATTTGTGGCATTCTCAGGATTGGTTCTTACTGCATGATAACGCAACATCTCATACCAATTTATCTGTTACCGACCATCGGGCCAGATAATCTACTATTGCCGTCCAACACCCGCCATATTCTCTCGACTTCTCGCCTTATGTTATTTTTCCCGCTTCCGCGAGTGAAAAGACGACTGAAAGGAAAACTTCATCAAGATATTGCAGACGTCCAACGGGCTGTGACGAACGAGATACGAAAGTACTAAGGAATGAAGAGATACGCTTGAAGTGTTCTGAAGCTATAGACACTGCGATAATTAACAGCTCAGCAGGCATCGCAGTTGAAGATCAGTGGACGTCTCTAAAAAGGGCAATCACAGAGGCTCAAAAGGAAAGCATAGACATATAGATTATAACTTCGAAGGAACGGTGGGTATCAGAAGAAATACTTAAGCGGGACGATGAAAAAAGGTAGTAAAATGTTCAAGGACTTTCAGGAATACAGAAATACAAGTAAATTAGGAATGAAATAAAGAGGAAGGGCGGGGAAGCAAAGGAGAAATGGCTGCATGAAATAAGTGAAGAAATAGATATGACTGTCACATAGAAAAGTAAAAAGAAATTATGTCCAATTAAAAGGAATGGGGGTAACATTAAGAGAGGAATTCCTTTGCTAAATGCAAAGAAGAGAACGGATCAGTGGGAAGAGTGCAATGAAGTCCTCTATGAAGGGGAAGTATTGTCTGATGAGGTGATAGAAGAAGAAGCAGGCGTCGATATAGAAGCTATAATGGAATCAGAATTCAAAAGAGTGTTGGAAGAGCCAAGATCGATTAAGACAGAAAGGGCGGATAACATTCCACTAGAATTTATAGAACCAAAGGGGGACCAGAGAGGTGGGGGGGGGGGGGGGGGAACTGCAACAAAATGACTATTCACTTTGGTGTGTAAAATGTATGAGGCTGGCGATATACCCTGCGGCTATAGGAAAAACTTCATCCTCACACTACCGACGATTTTAACAGCCGACAAGAGCGAGCATTATCATTCAATCAGCGGAACAACTTGCATATCAAAGTTGCTGACAAGAATAATATACAGAAGAACGGAAAATAAAGTTGAGGATGTGTCACAGGAAGATTAGTTTGGCTTTAGGAAAGCTAAAGGCACCGGAGAGGCTGTTCTGACGTTGTGATAAAGATAAATCAAGACACGGTCATAGGCTCGGTTAGCATGAAGAAAGCGTTCGAGAGCGTCAGGTGTTCGAAATTATGAACGTATTTGTGGTAAGCCGTAGGGAAAACGAATAATGATCAAATTTACAAGGGCCAAGATGGGACAGTAAGAGTGGAAAACCAAGAACTATGTGCTCGCATTAAAATGGATGTAAGGTAAGGATGTAGTCTTTCTCTCAAAAAAATGATTCAAATGGCTCTGAGCACTATGGGACTTAACATCTGAGGTCATCAGTCCCCTGGACTTAGAACTACTTAAACCTAACTAACCTAAGGCCATCACACAAGTCCATGTCCGAGGCAGGATTCGAACCTGCGACCGTAGCAGCAGCGCGGTTCCGGACTAAAATGCCTAGAACCGATTTTTTTTTTTTTTGGCCCTTCCTTCTCCCCTCACAGCCCTTCCAAACGCTCACCTTGTTTTGCCTTCTTCGGCTAGCTTCTATGCTTTTGTCGTTTTTATTATTATTAGTATTATTAAGAGTCCATCTTTCTATCAACTTTTTTTTACTTTTTTATTTTATGAACTTTTTTCTGTTTTTGGTGCCAAATCCTAATTTTTATTACTTTTTTGCGAATGCTTGGCCACTTTTTCTTTGTCGGCCTCCTAATTTTTTTCGTTTAGCTGGATGCCTAAATTACGTTTGCTAACATGAACGGGAATAGATATTTCTTCTTAATATTAATTAAAGGAAATGAATCTTCCTCTTGCTAATGGAAAGGCAAGTATGTTAAAATAAACTGGAATGTGAAGTCTCTCATCTTCATAAAGAAAAGATAAAATCTTGTTTCCCCTTGAAAAACGTTTTTTAGAACTTAAAAACTTAACTGCGTACGGCATTATGAGGATGTGGTCCGGTGCGTCTTGCCACGGACTGGATTTCTTTTCTGTACTGTAATCGTGAAAGGATCGAAGACATTCCGGTCCCAGTTATCTGCAATCGCACAAGGCTGACATCTCTGAATTTCGTACTAATCTTAATCTATTATCGTTCTCTGTATAATTCTATTCCATGATTCTATTTAGGAAGCATGCGTAATTTTTTTTTTTTGTAGTCTTTTGTCCGCGTGAGGTGATGGTGCTGAGTCGTTAGATACACCCAGAAATCTTCTTTGCTTTTATTTTCTGCCTTCAAGATATAGTGCAGCGTGTGCCCTTTTAGCCAGTTAACAGCATTTCTTTTCGTATTAGGATAGGGCACTGCGTCTGGAGTCAGAAAAACTGCGGCGGTGAAAACATTTGGAGATGTTCTGTTAACGGTCGCTAATTTCTGCTTTACTATATGCCATATGTCTCTTACTTTTTCACACAAGAATCGGTGTTCTTCAGTGTCAAGAAGATTACATGACGCGCACAAGGGCGAATTTGTGAGATGTATAGCATGCAATTTGGAATTAGTTGATATTTTCCTGTTGACTGCATTATACGAAGTTGGTTTCACCTTAGAGGGTAAGTTCCGATCGTGGATAATTTTCCAAATTACAGACCAGTCGTTGTTGGGGTATTTTCTTTCAATACTGTTTCCTTCCTTAGCTTCCATCAAATATGTATAGATGTCCTTTACTTTCGTCAACTGATGTTCTGAGAGCCTCGATGAGATATAACTGTACTCAACGAGAATAGTTTTTAGGTGACAAAGACCAGCTGGTATATGCTGCACATCTATTGGCGGTTGCATGCTTGCAGGAGCAAATTCATTCAGCAAGTGGGCCGTTAAGCTGTCGGGTATGTGTTTCCATTGCTTGCACATTCGACTCACATATAACGCTCGTGATCTGTAAGTGACATCAACGAGGTTTAAAACGCCGTTCCTTGATGGGTGTGTTGGTGTATTGAACTTCACTTTGAAAATATTGGCTTACAAAGCTTCCTATCGCGGACAAAATTCTTCTGGCTGTTTCTAATGGCATCGGGAAAGCTTGGACAACATAGTTAAGTTTGGATGTTATATACACATTTACTAGTGTGGTTTTCTGTATCTCGTCCAGTTACCTCATACTGTTGCCTTGTACAAATGCTCGTATGATTGCATGTAATTTTTTATAATTGACGGCAATAGTGTGTTGGATGTTGCTCCTAAATTCAATAGCCAAACATTTCAATGTGGATACTTCCGGCAGTTGTCCCCGATTTTGCATGCATATTCCTCTGCCTAGGTTCATGATGCCTGACTTCCTTTTATTTAGTTTGGCGCCAGAAGCAAGTTCATATGTGTGTACAATCTGAATACCTTTCGCCACTTCATGTTCATTTATAACCAGGGCGCCCACATCATCTGCGTAGGCGTTGCACACTGTTTTCTTGCCGTTTATACACAATCCTTGCAGGTGATGCGTGAGTGTCGCGAGCAGAGGTTCAATTGCTATTGCGAAAAGGGCCATTGACATTGGGCAGCCTTGACGTACGGATCCAGTCAATTCAATCTCTCTACTTAGTTGTCCGTTTATCATTATTCGTGCTACACTGTACACTGTTTTTCATAATTTGTTGAATAATCCTAATGAATGGTGGTGGGAATCCCATTACATCCTTGATTCCGAGGAGATACTTATGATCTACTGTGTCAAACGCCTTCTCGAAGTCTAATGACACTAAAGCACATTTTATTCGGCATACATTTGCGGTTTATATTATATCCTTATATTCGCATATATTCTGATAGATGTTTCTGTCTTTGCCTTCACATGTTTGGTACCGGCCAGTTACAGAGTTAATAACCATTTTTATTCTTCTTGCTAATACGCGGGCCATACATTTGTAATCACTGTTGAGTAATGTTACTGGGCGAAGGTATCCAATTGCTTTGCTAAGTGAGTTTTTAGGAATTGGAACTATGATCCATTCAGGAAATTCTTTGGGAGCGTCAACATTTCCATTCATGAGTTCGTTGTAAATGCATAGAAACTAGCTTTTCATTTGTGGCTAGAACACTTGGTAGTATTCCACGGGGATACCATCAGGTCCTGGAGACTTATTTTTAGGACTCTGTGGTATTGCGTATTTCAATTCGTCCTCTTCTATTTCAGCCGTGAGATTTTCTACTTGCTCTGTACTAATTCGTCCTGATACGTTTCTAACAAGATCTCGCCGCGCCTCATCGACGGTAGGTTTGGTGGACATCATATCTGAGATATATTTATGGACAGTGTTTTGAATTTCATTCTGTTTTATGTGACTGGTCCCATCAGGTAACCTAACTTCTGTCAGTATTTTTCTGTTTCCTCTTATTCTCACGCATCACATGGTACATAGCTGTTTCTTCCCCTTCTACAATGTTTTGTATTCTCGCTCTGACTTTAAAACCCTCTGACTGTCGCCGCTTCAGTGCTAAAAGTTTTGCTTTAACTTTCTGAATTCGGGTAAAGTTCTCCATTAATCGTGTGTCCAGGGTGTACAGGTCACTAAGGCAGCTAAAATAAAATTCAGTCGTCTTTTTAATCCAAAAACTTTTCTGTCGTGAGTAATAGATCAGCATTCTTCTTATTTTAGGCTTAGCACATTGTAACCACCAAGCTATGGCAGAATTGTATAGCGGGGATCGTTTCTCGCATTCTTGCCAGACATTAATAAATGCTACTCATCTTGTAGATGTGTAATGTTGAGTTTCCATATGCCCCTCGCTCTTTTAGTCTCTTGTTTTTCCAAATTTACTGTGGTGATGTACGCGGCGTGGTCAGAAAACATAGTGGACCAGACCTCGGACTGGAGTACATGTTTCTTAAGGTTGGACGAGACGTAAATTCTGTCTAGCCTGCTTGCTGAGTGACTGGTAAAATATGTGAAACCGGGCTGTGCGCCATGGGTATGTTCTCAGGTATCGGTTAACTGCATTTGCTGGACTATTCTTTCCAATTCTAAGGACTTGTTGAAATTAGGTGTCTGGTCTTTCGGGCTAAGTACAGAATTAAAGTCACCGGCTAGGATTATATAATCTTGACGTGTACCGAAGAGATGAACGATTTCACTTTGTAAGTAGGCTGTTTAGGTTCTTATATTGGTAACGCCGCCGCCAGGTAGCGCTCTCTGTATGAAAATCACTGGCTGTGCTGTGTGCAGTCTGTGGCTAGTTTGCATTGTTGTCTGCCATTGTAGTGTTGAGCAGCTGGACGTGAACAGCGCGTTGCGTTGCGCAGTTGGAGGTGAGCCGCCAGCAGTGGTGGATGTGGGGAGAGAAATGGCGGAGATTTGAAATTTGTAAGACTGGATGGCATATATATTATGATTATTAAGGTAAATACATTGTTTGCCCGCATCTCGTGGTCGTGCGGTAGCGTTCTCGCTTCCCACGCCCGGGTTCCCGGGTTCGATTCCCGGCGGGGTCAGGGATTTTCTCTGCCTCGTGATGGCTGGGTGTTGTGTGCTGTCCTTAGGTTAGTTAGGTTTAAGTAGTTCTAAGTTCTAGGGGACTTATGACCACAGCAGTTGAGTCCCATAGTGCTCAGAGCCATTTTTTTTTTAAATACATTGTTTGTTCTCTATCAAAATCTTTCATTTTAAAAAAATCCGCTCTTGCACGCCTGTTATTGTTGCCTGACGGAGCATAAACGTTGATGATGCGGGCGTTATTAACAGTCACTGCAACTCCACTACTGTTTTCAAGTTTTGCTATTTGCGTGACACGGATGCCTTCTTTCGTGAGATTTGCGGTTCACAGCTCTGCACCGATACCGGGGTTTATTATGGCGTTGTACCCAGGTATCGTTTCTAATTTAAAATCTGTTACTTCCTGTAACAGTTGTAAATCAACGTCAGCTGCGTATAGAATGTCTTGCAGATGATGTAAATGCAGGGAGGAGCGTATCTTATTAATGTTCAACGTGGCGATTTTGTAGGCTTGTGCTGCGTTCGTATTGTCCTATTCAATACCGAAGTCAATATTCGTCATATGAAGTGCTGTCGGAGGAAAATCCTTTTTCGCATGTATGTTCCGGCAATGATGTATCCATCGTGTTCAGTTGATCTCTTGGGGCAGGAGTCTGTTCCGTTCCTCCACTTTCATTCCATTCTTCATTTCATCCGATTCATCAGCTTAGGTTTTGTGTTGATTAGCTTTCGATGTCTCTTTTTCTGCATTTCTAGTCTCAGGGAAAACCTTGTGTGCATCGAAATTTGCTAGCAGCTTCAATCTCTCGGGTGACGAATGGTCCGTTGACATGGGGCATGGTGTATTTGATTTGGTTTGCAAGGGGTCAGGTGCCTGCATACTCAGAACCGGATTACGATGTTATTCTTCACGCAGTTTGTTGCTAATCTTCTTTTCCTTTTCTCGCAGAGGCGGTGCCAGTTGTACAGCGCCCTTGTGAGCTAGTCTCCTCTTTTTATGTTTCCTTGGAGGACTGACTCTTGGGGAGGTTTCTACGTTTTCCATTGCCTCTTGGGTTTCTTGCGCTCGGTCCTGTTCGCTGGCAAGTGATGGGTTGGTTTCCTTGTGGTTTTCTGGAGACTGCTGATTATGAAGGACTATAATCGGTTCAGGGGTTTGTTCTGTGTGAACAGAGATATTTGGTTCTTTTTCTTGACTCTTTGGTTGTGTTGTCACCGTCGAGTCGCTAACTTCTATTATCACTTCATTGTCGCGAGCTGCATCATCCTGAGTAGCGTCTCGAGTAGTGTCAGGAGCGTGACGCGTATGGAGTTGTCCAGCGGCTGCCGCTACATAAGTTACAGGCAACGTTCACATAGCTGGGGGTCTCATTGCTTCGCCCGCAGGTAGCTGGGCCACTCGGCGTTGTATACACTGCGAGCGGACATGGCCTGTACCGCCGCAAGACGCGCAGGTTCTTGGCTGCCCATTAAATATTACTATAGCCCGATAACCACAAACATTTATATACGAGGGTATGTGCTTGTGTAAATCAACTCGCAGTTGCCTGATACCATTCAAGACGGGGAACTTGTAAGCAGGAGACCATTTTCCTGCAAAATTGCTAATTATTCTCCCATAAGGAGTTATCACCGAGTTGATCTGCTCAGCAGTGGTTTCAAATGGTAGCTCAAAGATACGGACAGTCCTTAATCCAAAGCCAGCATGCGTAACACGAACTTCACTAATATTGCCATCGTGATGTTTGAACTTAAATGTTCCGCCACTAGATTCAACAACTTTCCCACACAATTCCGTGTTTTTAAGCTTGTCATACACAATGCCACTCACAATTGAAAAATTTGAAAAAAAACCTATAATATCCTCAAACGAAATTTTCACAACTTCCTCTAGCCGTGTCTCAATTTCGAACGAATTCGGTCTCTGCCCTTTCTGGTCAAAAACAAATTTCAACGTGTCTCTTCTATTAGGCTGATCCATCTCTCCTTCTAATATGGATCCATCAAGAGTCTGAAATAACGCAGCTAACTACTGCAACAGGCGCTTGACTTACCGAGTGTAGCGCAGCAGACCGCAGCGCACAGCAAACGCCGGAGGTCCGCACACCACGGCCGCCAAAAGACGACTGATGCCCGCTCAGCCACAACGGCCGGCTAGTCTTTCGCTCCTCCTGTTTGATCTATACATGAAAGAGATGGTGAAGGAAATAAAAGAAAGGTTGAAAATGGAATTGTGACGGAAATAAAAAAAAGGTTGAAAATGGAATTAAAATCAAGATGAAAGGATATCAACGGTAAGATTCGATGGTGACATTGCTATAATCAGTAGAAGTTAAGGAGAATTATAGGATCCGCCGAATGGTATGAATTATCTAATACGAATACAATATCGACTGCTAGTAAATCGTAGAAAGAGGAAAATAAAGAGAAGTAGGAAAAATCAGTACAGCGACAAACTTAACTCCAGGACCGTTAATCACGACGCAGATAAAATTAAGGAGTTCTGCTACCTGGGCAGCAAAATAACTCATGACGGACGCAGCAAATGGAAACGAGCGTTTGGTGTCATTGTTCGGGTGCCCCCTTACAGGGCAGGTCCGGCCGCCTTGGTGCAGTTCTTATTACATTCGACGCCACATTGGGCGACCTGCGCGCTGGATGAGGATGAAATGATGATGAAGATAACACAACACCCAATCCCTGAGCGAAGAAAAACACCGATCCAGCCGGGAATCGAACCCGGGCCCCTTAGGGCGGCAGTCCACCATCCTGACCATTCAGCTATCTTTATTTTTTTCTTATTTTTCTCCATTTTGTTCGGTATATCTCGTTGCGTTTGGTCTGGGCGGACGTCACAAGACATCCGTTCAAATTAATCGTTGATTCCTTTACATAGATTTTTTATTACAGAGGGCGAGCAGCCGTATGACGGAACACGCTTAGCTACCGTGCCGGCAAAACTCAATCGAGCACACCACATGTAAAGCGCAATTTCAATCTGTCGGGAGGGGGGGGGGGGGGCGTCACGGATGCACCAAGAAAGACAGACAAGGCAGTCTAGCACTGGGCAAAAATGCCTTCCTCTACAATAGAAGTCTACCAGTATCAAACATAGACCTTAATTTGAGGAAGAAATTTCTGGGAATGTATGACTGGAGCACAGCGTTGTGTCGTAGTAAAATACGAACTGTGGTAAAACCGGGAAGGAAGAGAATCGAAGCACTTGAAGCATGTGAGGTGTGGTGCTGCAGAAGAATGCCGAAAATTAGGTGGACTGATATGGTAAGCAATGAGGAGTTTCTAAGAAAAACCGGAAAGGAAAGAGGTATATGGAAAACACTGACAAGAAGAAGGGCAGGGTGGCTGAACATCTGTTAAGACAACAGGAAGTAGCTTGCACGGTACTAGAGGGTGCTGAGGAGGGTAGAAAATGCAGAGGAAAACAGAGACTGGAATACATCCTGCAAATAATTGAGGACGTACACTGCAAGTGTTACTCTGAATGAAGAGGTTCGTACAGGAGAGGAATACGTGGTGGGCTGCATGAAAGACTGATCACTAAAAGAGGAAGAGGAGAGAACTGGAGATGTTTTGTAGTATTCAGCCACTTTTCGAGAGAAGCAATGAACGGTAGTCCCATTAAATTTTCTTGTACACG
The DNA here is from genome assembly GCF_023864275.1 of Schistocerca cancellata. Classification (NCBI taxonomy): domain Eukaryota; kingdom Metazoa; phylum Arthropoda; class Insecta; order Orthoptera; family Acrididae; genus Schistocerca; species Schistocerca cancellata. Next base: position 472,453,763 of record NC_064628.1, on the reverse strand, counting down.
ACTGTTTTTTAATTATTCAATAATTTGAGTGCATCTATCTTGAAACTTCGTGAGTCAGTATTTTTTAATCTTTGTTCCAGTTCTGTGTCTATTAGAGGAGGTAATGGGAATAAAATAACGAAAACCGGTTACTTCAGAAACCGGTTATGTTCAGCTGTTTCTACGTTAGGTTCAAACGGGGTGTAGGAAATCCGATATTACCCAAATAGAGTTGCTTCAGCGAAGACCGCCATCCCTACTAACCTCTAGGACTTGGAGTTTTCTGAATCCCATCATATACCGCTCTCTGAACGAGCTCATAGCGACACAGACTGGTGACAGCACTCAATGGTTAATAAGATCGTCGTCTTATCGCATTAAGTTAATTTTGTATTTATAAATTTTACGTTTTTGGCTTTTCATTGCAAATTTTTCTTTTCAGTTTGTTTTGCTTATCATATACTGATGACTGTAACGTAAGCTAAATAGTCAAAGCTATGTAGCCGAGCTCTCAATATCAAATTAGTGACGCACTGTTACGACTGTTATTAAACATATAATATCCTCGGAAAGCGTTTTCCTATTAAGGTTTGGCTCATCAAAGTTAATTTGAATCTTTGAATACTGGCTTGTCTGCGTAGTATTTAATGGTTAACTGATCATTAATATAGTTTTACTTTTTCTTCTGTACAACAAATTTTTCTTGTATCTTCTCTTACTTCTTTAAAGTAAGCATCTTTTTTATATGGTTGTATTCTTCCATGTTTGAGATTACTGGGGTAAAATCAGAAGCCCGGCCTTACTTTGATTTTAAACGACATAAATAATATTTATTCATGAAACGCAAACTACTTCATACGTCGAAGGTGTGCGAGAGCCATTGTGCGCCACCAAGTACTGTTAAGCAACTCGTCTATTCGAAAAAAAAAAGATTTTGCCATTGCTACCTTTTTCTCTAGTTCAAAATATTTCAGCCGAAACTTTACTCCTTCAGGTGTTAGCTGCTGTTTAACTGAACCCCAGGAAGACTGCTGAAAAGTTTGACCTCTCGATACAGGTTTTTCTCGAAGAAAATGATGCTGCTATCCTTTTCCCACTTAATGGATCCTACCATGGGCTCACTATTTTTGTTCCTTTCCTACAGAGTACGGTATCCAGTTCACAGTGTTCACAGTTTGGGAACAACTGTAAAGTTTCGAAATTACTAAGGATGTAAGCGGCAAGTCAAAAGGTAACGTCCTATTTGTAGTGTTCCTCCTATTGTGAGAAAGGTTGCCTTCATGTTTGGAATTAATTTCTGACTGATATTACGATACTGTGATTGCTTTCCTGTAGAGTTATTGTCACTTTATCCAATATCGTTGGAAGGTTAATACCTAGATGCTGGTTGCATCTGCTCTGTAAATCGTATTGAAAGGTAAAGATATACTACACTGGCATGATATTAATAAATGTGGATGAGATATATTAATAATAATGTTATTTTTCTACACGAAATGCTGCTTCGTCGTGACACTAATGTTCAGTATAAATATTATCATGCAAAGATGGTTACGTTTTGTTCAATTATATTTCGCAAACACGACTGTTTTACGGTACTGTCTTACTTTGTTATGGTGGAGCCATTAATGGAATTCATAACCCAAACTTAACTTTTAATTTAAATTATACTATGGGGACAAAATTCTTTCGAGAAGTCTTGACCTGATAGTAACTAGTTCGATACAGAATTATTATTTCCAAAGTCACGAAAGTTTTTAAACACACATGCGAAAATGACATTTTCTGTAATTGTAACTCTCAAGCTGATGAAAAGTCTTATGCTTGTTTTCATGTACAGTAAACAAAAATGGCTCTGAGCACTATGGGACTTAACAAAAAAAATGGCTGTGAGCACTATGGGACTTAACATCTGAGGTCATCAGTCCCCTAGAACATAGAACTACTTAAACCTAACTAACCTAAGGACGACACACACATCCATGCCCGAGGCAGGATTCGAACCAGCGACCGTAGCGGTCGCCCGCTTCCGGACTCAAGCCTAGAACCGCTCGGCCACTCCCGCAAGCATGTACATTAAAGTATCTTTCGTTACTGTACCGCTATTGTATCCTAGGATGATTTTAATGGTTAAATATGGCAATAAATTAAAGTGATTAACTTTAGAAGCTGTCGATGTTTTTACTGTGAATGTCTTTGAATACTACATATGCTTATTCTCCACGAGTAAAAAAGATGGTAGAAGAAAATGAATAAAGGAATGTTATTAATTTCACAAGATTGTGTGACTTCTCATAGACAAAACTCTACACTGCAACGTGACCCTGTATGCTCAGAAGCGAGTCTTATCTGTCTTGGTTGCCACCCGAAGCCATCCCTACCACCACAAGGCACAGCGACCAGAGTCCCCTGACAACAGGAGGAGGACGCGACGATTACAGGAGCCATGTAACCGGAGAGAAGGCACTTGCCCTGCAATCTCCCAGCAGCGGCGCCTCTCCCTGGTATTGGGTCTGTGATATCGCCTCGAGACGAACGCCCCTCGGAGAGCTGCAGCGGTGTTACAGGTCACGTGACCGGTCTGCTGCCGTATCGCTTTCACCTTTGATGTGCTTCTAATGGGCTCTCAAGTTTACTGCTCGGTAGGAAACTTGCCACCCCTCTTCAAAGGCGTTTAGTTCAAGACTGTGTACAGTTACGTGAGGTGGTTGTGTCACTCAAACGGCTGCAACAAGTGACACTGCTTGCATAATACTTGTCTTTCATGTTCTTAAATCAACAAAACAGACATGACACAAATCACAAGACAGAAATACAAAACAAAAACAAAAAAATAAATAACGCGGAACACCTTGAAAAAGGGTTTTGCTGCATGTCTAGAAACTCATTTACGCAATCTAGTACTAACTTTATGAAGAATGAAAAAATGTATTTTTCTTCGTTGCAAAAAAGCATCTATTAATATTCGTCAAGGAAGTGACTAGTTCATCACAAGTCCACATCAAGAAACAATTGCTGTCTTGTGTTGTCGCGTTCATGAGTTCTATGCAGCTTCCTACTGTTATTAACTCTTTAAGTACAAGACAGTCACATGACGGACTAATGAGCGCTTACCCTCGCTACGAGATTCGTCATAATGGAGAAATAAATGCACGACCTTAGTACGATATCTGTCATATGTGCGAATGAAAGCATGCACTCCCTACCAGAAATATTATCCTCATTGAATGGGGTTAAGTCCACTTTCATTTCATCTCGTATGACATTGCTTGGCAACCTAGGGTAAATAGTGGACAGATGTTTTTTTCTGTAAGTTGTAGTCCTTTGGAAAGAGAATAAATGTTGTGCAAAAATTTTTCTTTTTGGTTTTGTGTAATAATCAGCAGCTGATACTCATCTGAAAATAATCTTTATAAGTGTGAATACGTAATAGCGTCTACTCAAGTCTGTCACTGAGGGAAACATGGACCTTCTCGTGCTCTCTGGTAGAGTAGTGGCAATCTCGATAATCTTCTCCAGAGAGGTATGGAAAAGTTTTTTGTTTGCGAGTCAGAGCATTTTCCGCTTTTTACCTTCGAACTACTGGTTGTGGGTCTTCCTACCACTCTCTTATATATACAGGGCCTCGTGGAAATGCCTACCAACTGGCTTTTTGAACGAAATTCTAGGTTACGACTCCGAGCTGGAACATTTCTTGGAATATGCTTTTGTACTATTTCTATTTCTGGTAGTCAGGCTGAAACACATCTTTTGTTAAGTAATGGTTTCACTGTTTTCATGAAATGTTGGGAAATGTTTCTTATTTAGAGTCAAGGGGTATTTTGAATGAATTATCGTGAGTGACGTTTTGCCTCTCTACTTATTAACACTGACCATGTGCCACCAGCACTGGTGTTTCTTTAGTTGAGATTCTTTTCTCATTCAGGGTACGAGAATAACGAAGCTGATATTACTTAACTGCCGAATCTGGCAATGCTTGGTAATTGCTAAATATGTATAGAAACAGGATGTACGTCCTAACCTCCTTCTTCATGCTCTCTCTGGCCATCTCATCCATCCCCTCTCTGTGCCCATATCCTCCCCACCCTTCCACCTCTGTCCATCTCGATTTCCCTCTCTCTCTCTCTCTCCCTCCTCTCTCTCTCTCTCTCTCTCTCTCTCTCTCTCTCTCTCTCTCTCTCTCTCTCTGTATTGAGTCTGGTTTATTGTTATTGTAAATACAGATTTCGTAGTAGCAATCTAATCATAAGCTCGTAAGCCATAAATACAAATTTTCCTGTTTTCTGTGAAGGAAGGAGGAATACAGGAAAGCACATTGTTGCGTACACAATTTTTGTTTAAATATATACTTAATGATAAAGAACATACATGGCAGAAATGATTTGTCTCCCCGCTGTTGTAGCTGAAACTGAACGAGAGAAAGGCAAGAAAACGACTTCATTATCGCCGCAGGGCACAGCCTAAGATATTCTTTCTGGCAGTCGGTGTTGATTGAGAACCTGTATATTCTTGTGAATTTCTGGAACTATGTAAAAATTTAACCTAAATTGGTAAAGAGATTTTCGTGATATTTTCAAACAACATTTCAGTACAATTAAAGCATTGAATGTGTATAGTCTATGACCACCCGAACTTTTAACAGAGTAACGTGTAAACGTCTGAAGCAAATTTGTCGCCAACTTTTCGTGATTATTGTAGCCACGTTTGCGCTCTATATATATAATATACAGTCATGTATTATGTATATAAAAGAAAAAGACATGGCCTGTATCCACATGTATGTTCATTAATGTATCGTGCAAAAATTTTAAGTACCCGTTCTAGAACTTCTTGAGATTTTTGCTAAAATGTTCCCCTATAAGTCATTACATTTATTTATAATTTATGTGTACTAAAGTATATAGCCCATGTCCGTCCGAATGTTTATTATAGATGCATACGTCCATCCAGTCCAGAAGTCTTCCAGATTTTTTGGTAGCCAAGTTTCGTTTTATAGATTACATATATAACTGCATATTATGTGTATTAAAAATACGGAGCCTGTGATTGTGCGAGTGTTTAATACAGTATAGTGTAAAAATTTTAAGTCCATCAATTGAGAACGTTTCGAATTCTTTTGTAACCACATTTCCCAATTCTACAATACATACGTACTTCTATATTATGTATATTAAAAATATATAGCCTATGTCCCTGTCAATACTCATGAAGGTATGAAGCAAAATTTTGAAGTAAATCACTGAGTAAACTTTCGAGATTTTTGTTAACAATAGTACATATATCTTTATGTATTATATACTTTAAAAGCATGTAAGATGTCAATCCCAATAATCATCAGAGCGTTTTGATCGTGTAAAATTTTGAAGTAAATTGGTTAATTTCCTACAGAAACATTTATTAACAACGTAAGACGTTGACTTGTGTTTATGTAAAAGTGCATACACAGATTTCTGCAACATAAATGAGCTTGTGTAGAAGTAAAGAAACTGCTTAGGAAAAGTTATAGCCTTCAGTAATCATCTTGTAAGCTTGATGTGTATTTGCGTAAAGTTTAACAAAAAATTTGAAGTCGGCTCTCTGGTTGTAGCACAGGAATCATTGTGTGGCACAGTTACCACGTTTGAACCATGAAAAGTTATTGTGTGTGCAGTCTTTCCTATTTCGTAGAATAAGTGATTTTATGCAGAATGAACTCTTTACACAATACTATTTTGCAAATGTAATGGTCTTGGCGAAATTTATTGAATTTAGTCAGAAGGCCACGATATCGTCTCCAGTAATTCCGTAGGTCAGTCTCTTTTCCCCAGTATGGTTAAATGATGTCACTGCGTTGCTTGTGATAACTCTAATGTCAGTGCAGGATTATTATCTTCTTTGTACGGTCTCCCTATTTTGATCTCCTTGCCTCTGAAATCGTTCCCACTGGTTTTCCTATGTAATTTTATTTAAGCAGTGTTATCGTGCAAGTAATGAACTGTATAATTTTTACCATTGGCCTTAAACCATTGCATGAGTTCCGTGTGCGATGTAAGTCATTACAATATATACTTGAAATCTGGTAGCCAAGGGAAGGCAGGATTCGGCTACGATTGTGGACGGAGCCGTAATCAGTTACTATTGGTTGCCTCTTACAGTTATTTATTTCCAAAACAGTAATTACAGACTAAACAATATATAAAAACACACACGTTATAAATGAAGGGATAAACGACTGTGTAAATGATAGTGTTTTCAGTGCGTTGCAATTTAGCAAGTCACCATAAAATACAGATACAAATTATGTCTGAAAAAAAAAGTCAAGCCACTGTGATCACGGATGAAGGCCTTACATGCAATAAATTAAGAATTTTTAAGAACTCGCTGCAATTTACAACTTACAGGTACTGAAATATTGAAAGGTAAGTGGCCTCAAACATAGCAGAAGGTATTAGACGCCAGGAATGGAAGTAAACAAGGTTTTAAGGCTTACTGATAAAATACAAATAACAAAATTTTTTTCGTAGAAAATGGCCATAATCACGGTTGCAGACCTTACACGCCAAGAACGGTAATTATATAGAAAAAATTTAGAATCCTGCTGTAAAACAGCAAATACAAGCATAAGTTTATTTAAAGGAACAAGCAACTGAGCACCAAACGGGTGAAATGATGGTAAATCTTCTAACACAACCCTTACATTGCTAGGGTTATTCCAGAAGGAGACCAGGACTATTAAATAGACATACATAACCTTTAATGTAGTCACTACAAGGTGTGGTAATAAATAATACAATAATAAAACAAGAACGTCACAGACGGTGATCCAGGAATCGACCTCTGAGAAGGTCTGGCAACAAACACTTTCGCGAGCTATGAGATAGGCAGCCAAGAGTTGCATTCACTTCACAGGATGGTAACTGAGACTAGTGCCAGTCTAATGACTGACTAATGATAATCTTGCTGAAGCTACCTGACGTCCGATAAACCAAATGCAACGCTGGAACAATACGCCAAAGCCGGCACCCTGTGGTCTGCACTAGGTCCCCAGAATACTGTCTTTAGAGTGCCCGGAACGAGAAAGGAACCACTAACAGATTTCCGTCCGATTCCACAAACCCGAAAATCTGAACAAACAAGTCACAGTACAGAACACCAGACAAACTAACAGTAACTAAAACCCCACTCTATATACGTGCGAGGCTAAACCGAAATGTAAGCAACCAGAATCAGCAACCACACGACATTGAGGAAACAATCGCAAAGCGAGCCCAAACCAAGTACCAAATGAGTGACATGAAATTCATTAGGCACACAAACGCACACTTCACGCACTGTGACAACTGGACGACTGTTGGCAGAATGAAACAAATCTCTTCGCTGCTTTATTAATTCACAGTTTAGTAACTATACCATCTAATCACTGAACCAAGTGCTTTTACCACTGTAGGGTCTCCAAGTACTAAGCGGTACGAAGATTCAGCAAAATGCACATGACGGCGCGACGATAATCTGTCACATCATCACATACATACTACGGGGCTCACACGGGTGACTGACTCCGCTCTACTTTGATCGAAATGCACTCATTTTAAAGTTTGCTGGACCCGGTTTACGACGAGGTCCTGCATCCCCGTGGCCACAGCCCTTCCATCTGGTAGTCCATGCGTGCCACCAGCAGTCCCAGCGTGTTCTGGCACTGCGCGGACCTTTCTCCTCCTGAGTCCCCAACTGAACTGGCCCACTCACGCGACCTGAAAAAACAACGATGTCGCCCCAAAGATAGGGCAACAGTTACTACATATCGATGACATGCGCTGTTGCCACTAGCAGACAGGCAACGCTTGCGAAACCTAGTGGCGCCAGTCCACACGAGAAAAAGACAAACAACTGCCACCATGCCACATAAACGATACCGTCTGGCCTCCAACAGAGAGCGGAAACCAACAAACAGCACAAAAGCGAGCCGCAGCACGGCTCGGTATCAGTGAAATTTTAATTGCTCTCCAAAAACCAGTCTGTGTCATGAATTTCAATATGCTGTTGTTGTTCCGCCTTGAGATACGAAAATGAGGCACTTTTACACTAAGGTGACCAAAATCATAGGGGAGAAATATGCACTAATACAGATGGAGGTAGTATCGCGTACATAAGGTGTAAAAGAGCAGTGCATTGGCGGAACTGTCATTTGTACTCAGGTGACTTATGTAAGCATGTTTTCGACGTGATTATGGCCGTACAACTGCAATTAACAGACACTGACCTTGGAATCGCAGTTAGAGCTACACACATGGGATATTCCACTTTTGGAATCGTTACGAAATAAGGGGGGTACCCGTGGTCTAGGGGTAGCGTCTTTGATTCATAATCAAAACGTTTTCGGTCCCGGGTTCGATCCCCGCCACTGCCTAAATTTTGATAAACAATCAGCATTGGCGGCCGAAGACTTCCGGCATAAGAAGTCAGCCTCATTCTGCCAACGGCCTTGTCAAAGAGAGCGGAGGAGCGGATAGAGGTTCAGGGCACTTTCTTGTCCTAGGGGTGGGAAATTGCCTCTAAAGGTGGAAGAATCAGCAATGATCAACGACATGAGGATGCAGAAGGCAATGGAAACCACTGCATTAAAGACACGTAACGTGTATCCACAGGACATGTGGCCTGTAATTGAAGAAGTGTCATGATGATCTCTCCATTGGAAAAAGATTCCGGAATTGTCCCCCATTCGGATCTCTGGGAGGGGACTGCCAAGGGGGAGGTTACCATGAGAAAAACATTGAATAATCAACGAAAGGATAACGTTCTACGAGTCGGGGCGTGGAATGTCAGAAGGTTGAACGTGGTAGAGAAACTAGAAATTCTGAAAAGGGAAATGCAAAGGCTCAATCTAGATATAGTAGGGGTCAATGAAGTGAAGTGGAAGGAAGACAAGGATTTCTGGTCAGATGAGTATCAGGTAATATCAACAACAGCAGAAAATGGTATAACGGGTGTAGGATTCGTTATGAATAGGAAGGTAGGGCTGAGGGGGTGCTACTGTGAACAGTTCAGTGACCGGGTTTTTCTAATCAGAATCGACAGCAGACCAACACCGACAACGACAGTTCAGGTATACATGCCGACGTCGCAAGCTGAAGATGAACAGACAGAGGAAGTGTATGAGGTTATTGAAAGGGTAATGCAGTATGTAAAGGGGACGAAAATCTAATAGTCATGGGCGACTGGATTGCAGTTGTAGGGGAAGGAGTAGAAGAAAAGGTTACAGGAGAATATGGGCTTGGGACAAGGAATGAAAGAGAAGAATAATTGAGTTCTGTAACAAGTTTCAGCTAGTAATAACGAATACCCTGTTCAAGAATCACAAGAGGATGAGGTATACTTGGAAAAGGCCGGGAGATACGGGAAGATTTCAATTAGATTACATCATGGTCAGACAGAGATTCCGAAATCAGATACTGGATTGTAAGGCGTACCCAGGAGCAGATATAGACTCAGATCACAATATAGTAGTGATGAAGAGTAGGCTGAAGTTCAAGACATTAGTCAGGAAGAATCAATACGCAAAGAAGTGGGATACGGAAGTACTAAGGAATGACGAGATACGTTTGAAGTTCTCTAACGCTATAGATACAGCAATAAGGAATAGCGCAGTAGGCAGTACTGTTGAAGAGGAATGGACATCTCTAAAAAAGACCATCACAGAAGTTGGGAAGGAAAACATAGGTACAAAGAAGGTAGCTGCGAAGAAACCATGGGTATCACAAGAATTACTTCAGTTGATTGATGAAAGGAGGAAGTACAAACATGTTCCGGGAAAATCAGGAATACAGAAATACAAGTCGCTGAGGGATGAAATAAATAGGAAGTGAAGGAAAGATAAGACGAAATGGCTGCAGGAAAAATGTGAAGACATCGAAAACGATATGATTGTCGGAAGGACAGACTCAGCATACAGGAAAGTCAAAACAACCTTTGGTGACATTAAAAGCAACGGTGGTAACATTAAGAGTGCAACGGGAATTCCGCTGTTAAATGCAGAGGAGAGAGCAGATAGGTGGAAAGAATACATTGAAAGCCGCTATGAGGGAGAAGATTTGTCTGATGTGATAGAAGAAGAAATAGTAGTCCATTTAGAAGACATAGGGGATCCAGTATCGTAATTTAAAAGAGCTTTGGAGGACTTACGGTCAAATAAGGCAGAAGGGATAGATAACATTCCATCAGAATTTCTAAAATCATTGGGGGAAGTGGCAACGAAACGACTATTCACGTTGGTGTGTAGAATATATGAGTCAGGCGATATACCATCTGACTTTCGGAAAAGCATCATCCACACAATTCCGAAGACGGCAAGAGCTGACAAGTGCGAGAATTATCGCACAATCAGCTTAACAGCTCATGCATCGAAGCTGCTTACAAGAATAATATACAGAAGAATGGAAAAGAAAATTGAGAATGCGTTAGGTGACGATCAGTTCGGCTTTAGGAAAAGTAAAGGGACGAGAGAGGCTATTTTGACGTTACGGCTGATAATGGAAGCAAGGGTAAAGAAAAATCAAGACACTTTCATAGGATTTGCCGACCTGGAAAAAGCGTTCGACAATATAAAATGGTGCAAGCTGTTCGAGATTCTGAAAAAAGTAGGGGTAAGCTATAGGGAGAGACGGGTCATATACAATATGTACGACAACCAAGAGGGAATAATAAGAGTGGACGATCAACAACCAAGTGCTCGTATTAAGAAGGGTGCAAGACAAGGCTGTAGACTTTCGCCCCTACTCTTCAATCTGTACATCGAGGAAGCAATGATGGAAATAAATGAAAGGTTCAGGAGTGGAATTAAAATTCGAGGTGAAAGGATATCAATGATACGATTCGCTGATGACATTGCTATCCTGAGTGAAAGTGAAGAAGCATTAAATGATCTGCTGAACGGAATGAACAGTCTAATGAGTACGCAGTATGGTTTGAGAGTAAATCGGAGAAAGACGAAGGTAATGAGAAGTAGTAGAAATGAGAACAGCGAGAAACTTAACTTCAGGACTGATGGTCACGAAGTCAATGAAGGTAAGGAATTCTGCTACCTGGCAGTAAAATAACCAATGACGGCCGGAGCAAGGAAGACATCAAAAGCAGACTCGCTATGGAAAAAAAAGGCATTTCTGGCCAAGAGAAGTGTACTAATATCAAATATCGGCCCTAATTTGAGGAAAAAATTTCTGAGGATGTACGTTTGGAGCACAGCATTGTATGGTAGTGAAACATGGACTGCGGGAAAACTGGAACAGAAGAGAATCGAAGCATTTGAGATGTGGTGCTATAGACGAATGTCGAAAATTAGGAGGACTGATAAAGTAAGGAATGAGGAGGTTCTACGCAGAATCAGAGAGGAAAGGAATATGTGAAAAACACTGCCAAGGAGAAGGGACAGGATGGTAGGACATCTGCTAAGACATGAGGCAATGACTTCAGTGGTACAAGAGGGAGAGGTAGAGGGCAAAAGCTGTAGAGGAAGACGAGGAAGACAGAGATTTGAATACGTCAAGCAAATAATTGAGGACGTAGGTTGCAAGTGCTACTCTGAGATGAAGAGGTTAGCACAGGAAAGGAATTCGTGGTGGGCCGCATCAAACCAGTCAACCAGCCAGTAGACTGATGACCAAAAAAAAAAAAAACAAAAAAAACGAAATTAAGTACTCCGAGGTCCGCAGTCTCAAGAGCTTACCGCGAATACGTGATTTCAGGCGTTACCTCTCACCGCGGACAACGCAGTGGCCGTCGGCCTTCGCTTAGCGACCGAAGGCAGTGGCGTTTGATTCACGTTATCAGTGCTAACTGACGAGCAACACTGCATGAAATAAGAGCAGAAATCAATGTGGTACGTACGACGAATGTATCCGTTATGGCAGTGCGGCGACATTAGCAGTTAATTGGCTACGGCAGCAGCCGACCGGCGTGATTAGCCTTGCGAATAGCACTACGTTCGACATGACCTGAAGGGCATCTCCTGATCTCGTTACCATGTCGACTGGATCTCAGACGACTGTAAACTGTGGTCCGGTTAGTTGAGTCTCAATTTCATTTGATAAGCGGTGGTGATAGGTTGCAGTCATTCATGTACATAATTTTTCCGAAAAAGTCACAGGGACAAAAGTGTTCGCAAAAGTGTAAACGTCTAAATTCATCAAATGGCTCTGAGCACTACGGGACTTGACATCTGAGTTCATCAGTGCCCTAGAACTTATAACTGCTTAAACCTAACTAACCTAAGGACATCACACACATCAATGTCCGAGGCAGGATTCGAACCTGCGACCGTAGCAGTCGCGCGTTTCCAGACTGAAGTGCCTAGGACCGCTCGGCCACAACGGCCGGCTAAATTCATCGAGTACATCATTCTACAATCTGCCAGTACGGATACCTTTATTCCATATTCGGCTGTTTTGCTTGGAATAAACTGCCGGAAGGAACACTTCCTCCAAAAAGGAAGCAGTTATTCATCAACCGTGAGGTATTCGTCTGGTGTCAAATAACGCTGAAAATTCTTTATAAATTGTTCCATAAGGTCACGGTGCTAGCTTGTCTGATTTTCTTCTGTCTGCTCTCGTGTTGTAGTCATCAAAGTGGAGGCAGCGCATCAGAAAACGAAATCTATGCTCGCTCATTGATAAATAGCAAGCTTCTATTCCACGTCCTTTGAAGTTATCCCACATATTTTTAGTACTTGGTTTGCTACAACGGAGAGAACCAATAAGGAAAATAATTCCAATCAGGGCACTAATTTCAATTTCATCTGCGAGACGGGCATCCTTGACTCTAGAGAAACCGTTCTTAATTTTCTGAATATAAAGATTTGAAAATTTTGTAATGATACTGATTATTCTGACATCAACAAATAGTCGCAATGCATCTAATTCTGTTTTAGTATCTTTACCTCTGTCTTTGGGTCCCGGTAAGCGGCTTATTATGTTATGTGATAGAATTTTCACATTTCTCTGGGACACTTTTTTGCTCCACTTAGTCCTTCAATCAGTACCTAAAAATTCCCCTAAATTGCAATCCTCACCACTGTCTTCATAGTCAGTTGCCTCTTCTTATGACTCAGAGCTATGATTCTCTGATGCTACATAATCGCTATCACAGTCACTGATGTCACTCTCGCAGTCTAGCGGACTTTCGTCTGAATCACATTCCTCCACCAACTTTATCCAAATGTTAGGGTCTGCACTTCTTTCTGCCATAATGGAAACTTTATTTTTACCGAAATAATACAATAAAATACCAAGAGACAGAAGTACGATTAAAATAGTTAACATGGATGTATTGTTCGCTAAATGTCTTAAGTAAGTAAAATGCTGAAGGAATACATCAGTCAAAAACACTTACAAGAAAGGTTCGCGTAGATGTCGCATGTAATTCAGGGAAAAGAAAGTGCAAATGCTCTTAGCGAAGGACAAATTTCAACTGACACATGGGGCTACAATGTGTCTAAACCTTCCCCTGCAGACTCTGGCGGCAGGTCCCCCTTCTTCCCAAAACAAATTGACGGTGGAAATTCAAAGAGGAGTGGAGATTCAAATACAAAGATATGTAAACAGGTATTACGGGCGGCAGGTGGCAACGCCTATACAAGACAACAAGTGTCTGTCGTAGTTGTTAGATCGGTTACTGCTGCTACAATGGCAGGTTATCAACATCTGAGTGAGTTTGCACGCGGTGTTACAGTCGGCGCATGAGCGATGGGTCACAGCACCTCCGAGGTAGCGATGAAGCAATTTTCCCTAACGACCATTTCACTAATGTACCGTGGATATCAGGAATCAGGTAAAAATGGCTCAAACTGCTCTGAGCACTATGCGACTTAACTTCTGAGGTCATCAGTCGCCTAGAACTTAAAACTAATTAAACCTAACTAACCTAAGGACATTACACACATCCATGCCCGAGGCAGGATTCGAACCTGTGACCGTAGCGGTCACGCGGCGCCAGACTGAAGCGCCTTTAACCGCACGGCCACACCGGCCGGCAGGAATCAGGTAAAACATCAAATCTCCGATAGCCCTGCCGACGGAAGTAGACACAGCAAGAACGCAACCAACGACGACTGAAGATATCGTTCAACATGACAGAAGTGCAGCTCTTCCACTAACTGCTGCAGATTTCAGTGCTTGCCCATCAACAAGTGTCAGCGTGAAAACGATTCAACGGAACATCGTCAGTACGGGCTTTCGGAGCCGAAAGTCCCCCTCGTGTACCCTTGATGACTGTAAGACACAATGCTTTAAGACTTTTCTGAGCCTGTCAACACCGACATTAAACTATTCGTGACTGGAAACATGTTGCCTGGTAGGACGAGTCTCATTTCAAATTGTATCGAGCGGGTGGACGAATATGGGTATGGAGAAAACCTCATGAATCCATGGACCCTACATTTCAGCAGGGGATTGTTCAAGCTGGTGCAGGATCTGTGATAGTGTGGGGCGTGTGCAGTTGGAGTGATGTGGGACCCCTGATACATCTAGAAACGACTCTGACAGGTGACACGTACGTAAGCATCCCGTGTTATTACCTGCATCCTTTCATGTCCATTTCCAGCAGGACAATGCGCCACCCCATACGTCTAGAATTGCTACAGAACGGCTCCAGGAATACTCTTCTGAGTTTAAACACTCCCGCTTGCTACTAAATTCCCCACAGATGAACATTATTGTGCATATCTGGGATGTCTTGCAAAGTGCTATTCAGTAGAGATGTCCACCCCGTCTTACTCTTACGGATTTATGGGCGCCCTGCAGGATTTATGGTGTCTGTTCTCTACTTCAGACATTAGTCGAGTCCACGCCACCTTCTGTTGCGGCACTTCTGCGTGATCGGGGGCGGGGGTTGCACGATATTAGGCAGCTGTACTATTTTCTTTGGCTCTTCAGTGTTTAACGCAGTACAATCATAACAGGCAGTAAGACGAAACAGATACGGAGGGGGAAAAAGGTAAGTGAACTGTTATTTCAAACGTAATTGTCGTAAGTGTTACTGTATTTCTGTCACTGTGAGACAAGACGGCCAGTGCCACCAGGGCAAATTACACTCCTGGAAATGGAAAAAAGAACTCATTGACACCGGTGTGTCAGACCCACCATACTTGCTCCAGACACTGCGAGAGGGCTGTACAAGCAATGATCACACGCACGGCACAGCGGACACACCAGGAACCGCGGTGGTGGCCGTCGAACGGCGCTAGCTGCGCAGCATTTGTGCACCGCCGCCGTCAGTGTCAGCCAGTTTGCCGTGGCATACGGAGCTCCATTGCAGTCTTTAACACTGGTAGCATGCCGCGACAGCGTGGACGTGAACCGTATGTGCAGTTGACGGACTTTGTGCGAGGGCGTATAGTGGGCATGCGGGAGGCCGGGTGGACGTACCGCCGAATTGCTCAACACGTGGGGCGTGAGGTCTCCACAGTACATCGATGTTGTCGCCAGTGGTCGGCGGAAGGTGCACGTGCCCGTCGACCTGCGACCGGACCGCAGCGACGCACGGATGCACGCCAAGACCGTAGGATCCTACGCAGTGCCGTAGGGGACCGCACCGCCACTTCCCAGCAAATTAGGGACACTGTTGCTCCTGGGGTATCGGCGAGGACCATTCGCAACCGTCTCCATGAAGCTGGGCTATGGTCCCGCACAGCGTTAGGCCGCCTTCCGCTCACGCCCCAACATCGTGCAGCCCGCCTCCAGTGGTGTCGCGACAGGCGTGAATGGAGGGACGAATGGAGACGTGTCGTCTTCAGCGATGAGAGTCGCTTCTGCCTTGGTGCCAATGATGGTCGTATGCGTGTTTGGCGCCGTGCAGGTGAGCGCCACAATCAGGACTGCATACGACCGAGGCACACAGGGCCAACACCCGGCATCATGGTGTGGGGAGCGATCTCCTACACTGGCCGTACACCACTGGTGATCGTCGAGGGGACACTGAATAGTGCACGGTACATCCAAACCGTCATCGAACCCATCGTTCTACCATTCCTAGACCGGCAAGGGAACTTGCTGTTCCAACAGGACAATGCACGTCTGCATGTATCCCGTGCCACCCAACGTGCTCTAGAAGGTGTAAGTCAACTACCCTGGCCAGCAAGATCTCCGGATCTGTCCCCCATTGAGCATGTTTGGGACTGGATGAAGCGTCGTCTCACGCGGTCTGCACGTCCAGCACGAACGCTGGTCCAACTGAGGCGCCAGGTGGAAATGGCATGGCAAGCCGTTCCACAGGACTACATCCAGCATCTCTACGATCGTCTCCATGGGAGAATAGCAGCCTGCATTGCTGCGAAAGGTGGATATACACTGTACTAGTGCCGACATTGTGCATGCTCTGTTGCCTGTGTCTATGTGCCTGTGGTTCTGTCAGTGTGATCATGTGATGTATCTGACCCCAGGAATGTGTCAATAAAGTTTCCCCTTCCTGGGACAATGAATTCACGGTGTTCTTATTTCAATTTCCAGGAGTGTATCTGCGGTTGCCTGAGGAACTTTGATTGTACGGTACACAACCTCAAACATTTTGCAATAATGGCACTGATCGTCTTGTCTAAAAGATGATAAATGTATTAACAGCTACGGTGACTACTTTTCAAAGTATAAACAATTTGTTTCTTCTCCCATCTGTCGCAATTTCACCCGACTGTTGCTTATAGTTTATCAGTCAGTCAGACACAAATAGAGTCCTTTTTCCTCCAAAACAATCATTGCTCATTATATCTCCATCCCAAATCAGATGCTGAATCAGCGACCCTTTGCCAACTGTTTTCGTTTCTCTACAGACACGCTCCATCAAGAATTGTAATCTAGTGTTTGCACGAACGTTCTGTAAGTGAGAAGATAGAAAGTTATCTTCAAAGGTTTAAGTATCTCCTTCATCTTGTGGAATGTTCTTCCAGTGACGTTCTTTTAGAGTTAAGCACTATTCACTATATGGAAATTCAACAATGGGCATTATTGACATTAACAATTTCTTTTAATTCGTCACTGAGCAGATTATTTTTTAATGTCACTGTCATTACTGTGAAGGCCCGGAAAGCCTGTGTGGAAGAAAACCACATGGAAATTTCTGTATGTAGGTGGGAAGGCACACCGTTTTGTATTCATCAGGCTTCCATAAAAGTACGTAACTTTTCTGATGTATATATAATGAGTTTTCTACTGCGCAGCAGATAACGTTAAAGCTGATTCGATTATGGGAAGTGATGGATACTAATTACGATATCAGCGCAGCATCCCAACAACTCAGCAAGTCTAACTCAAGAGGGACACAACTGTTGTTTTGGAGCTAACAGACAACAAATTACGGCATTTATGGTTTATAATATGCAATTGTGATTGCGACCATACAAATCAATTAAATGGTAGTATTACTTCTGTTGTTGAAGGTACAAGATTTGTAGCCGTGAGGATTTATGGCAAGCCCTTGCGATAAATGGGCATTTCTGACTTTCCAATGAAACTGGACCTTATTGGATTATTACCTGCAGTCAGCACTAGTTATGTACTTAAATTACTCGACGAAGCTCATATGAGACCCTGTTTAAGAAACTGATTATTCTTCCACAATAAGTAATCACATTAATTGATACTTCTTGTTTACTTCGTTTTGTTTCCGTTTATCACTTAAATACAGCACTAAGTTTGAAATGTTTTGGAGTAGAAACAAACACAATTAATTGTGTTCGTGACACTGCATTCCCTTTTAGTTATAGAGCAGTGCTATGACTGATCGCATAATCAGGCCTTTGCAGATACCTTACCCTCTCCATTATTTACGAATTATGAATTTTTGTTTTTCAAACTTCTGCTGTTTAAAGACTTACTCTCACAGCCAATCTTTCTGTGAAGTCTCTAAATGTTTTGGCTGCTCACCAGTATGACACAAAAACAAAGAAGGTACTTTCTGGTATGCAACTGCCACTCTTCTAAATGATTCAATTTGCAGATGATCACAAACAACAATTAAAAGTTAAAAGGAGCAGGAGAAGAGATATTGACTTTATATTATTCGTACCAGCAAAGTATAATTAACGTAAGTCAGCTATCGCTGTGCTTATAAATCATCAAACGATCGTCAGTTGCATCTAGAACTACCATCAATACAGAATAAGTTTGAAAGAATGTGTGTCCTTGTATACTAACGTCACAACTTGCTGCGAGGATTCCATATGGATACTTAGAGTACGTAATGAAGGGTGACTGCTAAGTAAAGTCAGTCACGAGTATTGAAACGTGAATGCTATCTCCATTGCGGTTGGAACGAAATGCAGACTTATACTGAAGTGACTGTGGAACAGCCATTTCCTCCAGCATTTAACTAAGGGTTAATATTGATATTCCTTTGGTAATAGCGGTATGAGATGTATTTAGCAAGCATCAATGAACTACATTATGTTTTATTTCATGTTTGGAGCCTATTCAACATCACTCAGAGTCGATATGAAAAAGTTCTTCTTATGTCGAAACACAGTGCATTCGCAAATGAAAGTTTTACATTCTTCTAGAGCATCCACGATCTTACAATAGTTTTCTGAGGGGCAAAAGTAGTTTATAGCAATTATATAAAGACTCAGAAACATTGAAAACGACAATGGTTGATTTTTTCTTCTTCTTCCGTGTACGGATGCACCAATTATATCTTCCCTTCCCAGTAATAAGCAACGTAGATTGCTTTGTCATTGACTTTCAAAATATCATCTTTAGTGTATGTTATAGAAATATCTGGGCAGATCAGTAGGTGGTCCAAGTCCTGTATTGCTCCGCACTCACACCTGTCGCCATCACTGTAACCCCATTTAAATAGGTTTGATTTGCACCCAGTTACTCCAGTGCGCAGCCAGTTTAATGACCTCCAAGTTGTAAAAGGTAGTTGAAATCCTGCAGATCCCTCCTCAAGTAGTTCAATTGTGGAGTGTGGCACCATTTCTTCCCAAAAGGTTGATAAAAACTGTATTCAGAATTTATATCACCAACTGACAGCTTTGTTTGTGTGTCATACTGGTAAGCAGCCAAAACATTTAGAGACTTTACAGAAAGACTGGCTGTGAGAGTAACTCTTTAAACTGCAAAAGTTTGAAAAACAATCATTCCTTTGATCCCATGCTCATTGCGACAAAGGTTTTGTGTTTTTCAAAATCGTTCACAAATGTATTATCGATAAAAACTTAAAATCAAATTATCCATTAAAAAGTAATAAGCAACGTAGATTGCTTTGTCATTGACTTTCAAAATATCATCTTTAGTGTATGTTATAGAAATATCTGGGCAGATCAGTAGGTGGTCCAAGTCCTGTATTGCTCCGCACTCACACCTGTCGCCATCACTGTAACCCCATTTAAATAGGTTTGATTTGCACCCAGTTACTCCAGTGCGCAGCCAGTTTAATGACCTCCAAGTTGTAAAAGGTAGTTGAAATCCTGCAGATCCCTCCTCAAGTAGTTCAATTGTGGAGTGTGGCACCATTTCTTCCCAAAAGGTTGATAAAAACTGTATTCAGAATTTATATCACCAACTGACAGCTTTGTTTGTGTGTCATACTGGTAAGCAGCCAAAACATTTAGAGACTTTACAGAAAGACTGGCTGTGAGAGTAACTCTTTAAACTGCAAAAGTTTGAAAAACAATCATTCCTTTGATCCCATGCTCATTGCGACAAAGGTTTTGTGTTTTTCAAAATCGTTCACAAATGTATTATCGATAAAAACTTAAAATCAAATTATCCATTAAAAAGTTAATAAATTACAACGTAAATGTAGCTTTGCTCTAATCGTCATTTCTGTATTACCACAGTATGATAAACAAAAATAACATTGTAGTCAGTTTTTGAGCGTAACATGAAAATTATCTTGCCAGAACATTCAGATTTCTAAGACTCATAGAAACCCAATAAATTACGTTTCACTGCAGTTCTGTGTGACTTGAAAGAAGCGTAATGGTTTACTGAGAATAATTTTTTTACTACCACAACGTTATAACCTAATGTGACATTGTAGGCATAAAGCAACTCAAAAGTTAAATTTCTCAGTTCAGTGTTTTACATGCCCCAGAACACATTGTAATTTGTAAATAGTAGGTTACGTGGAAAGAAAAAAAAAACTAGAACGTCTCAGACTCACTTTGGTACTGAGGCCAAAATTACATATAATAATATTACTAATAATGATATGCCCAAAATTACATGAAATCAACAGAGTTAAGTAATTCTCACACTTGATTAAATGATTGAACAACACTCAATTACTTTTTTATTCAGTAAATATGGAACAGTATGTTGTTAGACGGAACGTAATAGTAACTAATATTTACCTCTTTTGTCACCATAGAGATTAACAAGTTTGTGCTAAAATTATGATACAAAAATGGAACTGGAAATACCTACAATATTGAAACAAAAAATTGTCTTTACAAGCTCAGAAAATAACAAATAACTTTTTCGCCAGTGATTCAGAATGCCAATGACATTATTACTTTCCAAGCCCTTTCTTATCGCTTAGTAATGCTTTACAAACGACATATCAAACTGTTGAATTGGCAGGTCCATGTGAGTCCGTCAGCAACGAAATGCACAAAATTGTGAGAGAGATATTTAAAGTTGGAGATTCAAACTCTCAAATAGGAAGTCACTTAGCATCTTACTAGTAGCGCTCGGATTCTTCAAGATATTGAACACCCGTATAAAAAACAACTTTAAACGTCTGATTACCTTACAAATATGTTAATGTGTTTAATACTTGTTGTTAAGCTTTCGCGCGAGGAGAAGTTTAAAAAGGAGCTGAAACATTGTTCGAGGTGGGTTTGAAGTCGCTAAGTCCTCTCGTTAAGAGACGCTGGTGAATATAGTTTAGATATTTGGCGCTTGTTCTACAATCACATAATTTTGTAACTAAATTCATGGGTCTAAGTGAGTACTGTCTGCCGACCGTGTTGCGAATAGAGTAGGTAGCAGCGAAGTCATAAATTAAAACGTTGTGCTAGATGCTGACGTTTCACTGCCTGAACAGCGAAAATGTTGCAACCGCTAAATATTGTTCCTTTCATAATTTTGCTGGGGATTTGACATTTTGTACCAAATTTTGTTGGAATTAGTTAATGGTTCTCATTCTCAAATACTGAACACTGGATACTGTAATAGTTGTCTTATTTTCTTACACATTTAATAAAAATGTTGTACTTCTTAATGAATAGATTTGAATTTTTAAATTCTGCGAATAACTGAGAAAAATATTACAAATCAAATTTTTGTTGCCTCTGGAAGCAACATGCTACTGATACTGCGTTGCGGTTTCCAAAACAGGGACAGTCGTTTAGTAACACAAGTGGCTTCTGTTACGAAATTATCAGGGAAGCATGCAGGGCGAAAAAGGTTTTGTTCGATTTGTACAGATGCCCTATTTAAAGGAGCCGAAGGATACCAGACAATGGAGTAATACAGAACTTTAACCTATCCACAATGGTCTTCAATCTGTATGTATAACAGGCAGTTAAGAAAATCAAGAAGAAACTTGGAAAGCTAGTTGAAGTACAGAGAGAAGAAATAATTGTTTCAGTGACAACAACTTAAACGGAACATCGGTAGAAAACTATGCAGTGTGTCTTAAAGAGAATTTAGCAACAAATAAAGTTGAATAAGTGTGATCTAATTAGTAATAGTGATGATGAGGCAATTAGATTAGGAAACGTGACGCTAAAATTAGTAGACGAGTTTTGCTACTTGTGCAGCAAACTAATTGACGCGGGCCACAGTAAAAATTATAAATGTTGGCCGGAAAGTAGGATAGAACACTTTTAGTTAAATCGTATTTGAAAATTAAGAGTTAGAAAGTCTTTTCTGTAAGCATTTGATTGGGGCGTAGCCTCACACGAAACTGAAATGTGAATGACAACCAGCAAAAGCATACGAAGAATAGAAACTTAACAGAACAAGGAGCAGTGAGTTTTATGATACAGCTTCCCTAAAAGTGTGCTAAGCGACCCCGCCCTCGGCGCATTTGAGAAATACCGTCACCGTGGGGGGGGGGGGGGGGGCGTTGTCTATCAGTCAGACGTTCCCAGGCGGCTGTTTGCGCCATCTCACGAGGAATGTGTTTCCACACGGAACTTGCTTGTACTTTAGGTCACCTCGTGCGGTCGCGATGAAGTTTTCATCGCTGTGTCGCCGAGTACTCTTCTTATTAGCCGCAGTCAGCTAAGTGTTTCTTCACTCTTCCAGTATTGCTTCTCACCTTATACGGTGTTTCAAATGTTCGGTTGGACTCTAATTGTCTGTATATGACCGCTATCCACACGGTTTGTTTGGTCGAGATTTTTATGCATTACCAGAATAGTACACGTCTGAAAGCGAATCTGATTTTGAACTGTTTTATCTGTGGTCACATTATTTGTTAATTTACACTGCACGAAATAACTTAGTACACTTGGAATGACGACGTTGATTCTGAACCGATGACAGCATATGTCACCTGTGGGATATTAAATGTTCTGACCATGGTTTCAAAGTCGTCCGCCAATTAATAGAGTAGTGGCGTAGTTACCAGAGCGCCGTCTGTGTCTACGGTAGAACTGGGAATGCTCATAGCCAGAAAGCTTAGTACGGTGCTAACGGGTGAAGCAAGCAGTCAACCCTGTCACGGAGATGTACTCGCGCTTCGTACGAGTTTCAAAGGAGTCAAATTGTACCTTTCCAAGTGGTGAGACGGTCGTTTCAGAGGACTACCACACAAGTCGGACGTGCTGTGTCAGTTGTGCGACGATGCTGCTGTCAGCATTGTTACACCCGTAGACGAGGTTCTGGACGTCCACGCAGCAGAGACGCCCGCCTGGATCGTCGTATTCTAGAGGCATCACTGGCAGATTGTACAGCTACCACAGAAAATATGAGGGGGCTTGTGAGCCCAGACTTTTGCGAACAGGTTATTAGCCGTGGGACTGTGAGCACGCACACCTCTAGCCCGTCTTCAACTCACTCCACAGCACCGACGTGCTCGACTCGGCTGGTGCCGTCAGAGGTCACTTGGGAACTTGGAATGGCACACCGTCGTCTTCGGCGCTGAAATATTCTTCCTGAATGCAAGTGATGGTCGTTTGCGCGTACGTCGTAGACGTAATGAGCCCTGGCTCATAGAATGCATACGTAAAAGGCCTCTTGGTCTCGGGTGTGATAAGCTATAACTCACATTCACCATTGGTGTTCCTGGAGAGACGCTAACCAGCTCTCAGTACATACAGAATGCTGTTAGGCCGTTCTTTTGCGGTTCTCGCAACAGGAAGGTGATGTTTTGCTCCAACAGGTGCAACTTTCTAACTCTTAAATTTCAAATACGATTTAACTAAAAGTGTTCTATCCTACTTTCCGGCCAACATTTATTATTTTTACTGTGGCCCGCGTCAGTTAGTTTGCTGCACGAGTAGCAAAACTCGTCTACTAATTTTAGCGTCACGTTTCCTAATCTAATTGCCTCATCATCACTATTACTAATTAGATCACACTTATTCAACTTTCTTTGTTGCTAAATTCTCTTTAAGACACACTGCATAGTTTTCAACCGATGTTCCGTTTAAGTTGTTGTCACTGAAACAATTATTTCTTCTCTCTGTACTTCAACTAGCTTTCCAAGTTTCTTCTTGATTTTCTTAACTGCTTGTAATACATACAGATTGAAGACCATTGTGGATAGGTTAAAGTTCTGTATTACTCCATTGTCTGGTATCCTTCGGCTCCTTTAAATAGGGCATCTGTACAAATCGAACAAAACCTTTTTCGCCCTGCATGCTTCCCTGATAATTTCGTAACAGAAGCCACTTGTGTTACTAAACGACTGTCCCTGTTTTGGAAACCGCAACGCAGTATCAGTAGCATGTTGCTTCCAGAGGCAACAAAAATTTGATTTGTATTATTTTTCTCAGTTATTCGCAGAATTTTAAACTGCCCGTAGAACGCAACATGCTGTGCAAGATGTGCAGAAAATTCCCTGGCCGGCACGATCTCTGGACATCTCCAGTCGTGCACATGTGAGATATGCATTGCTGCCCGTAGAAACTGCACCACATACTAATATGGATGTTCCAGCATGGATCGAAAATTGATACCTCAGAACCTCTTGCGCTATTGATCTGTAAATGAAACCATTTCATGTACTCCATCTGCACTGTTGTAACAAGAAATCCTCACAGAATTTGAAACTTCTAAAAATGTACACTACTTTCTTTCTGGCAGTGTATTTTGAAATGTGGAAGTACTACATAACCTCGGTTACGTTCTACCAGTACCAGGTTAGAGATGCCGCTGGCGGCAACTCATACGCAATTGTTGGTATGCCTTTAGAGGGAGAGAAGAAGGCTTCCGTGTTCCAAGCCCTTTTGTGTGGTGCGTAAGGGAATGGGGTGTAGCTCCTTGGCGAGTGGTTGCGCAGTAACTTGCGAGTAGGGATGAGGTACACATGTGTCGGATGTGCGTTGGTTGTATAACGATTAGTATTCTTTCCGTTGTCGGTACCCACAAGCTGTTGTCAGAGCCAGTATGTAGCAACTGTCAGTGGCATATGTCCCTCGTTTGTTGGGATTGCACGCTCTGGAATAGGGTATAGGTCCACTGCGAATAGTTCCACTGAGAAGTGTGATCGATAACGCCATTCACATGTGTCGTGTGTGTTTGCTAGTTGTTTCACGTGAGATATGGTGGCGTATAATTTTGCTGCTATTGTGCTTACTGAGCTAATGCCGTGTACCTACTGGATGTAAATTGGTTAATTTAGTGTTTACTGATATGACATGTATAGTGTTTACTGACGAGGAAATGGTTTTCATATTTCCGAGAGGATGAGCCGGTAAGTATCGTGTGTAGTTACTTTGCGAAATACCGGTCAATAAATTGAGATTGGAGGTACCGCAATTCCTTAGATTTCCACTTACTGGCATGGTCTGTGTACAAGTTGTTTGTGAGAGCTGTGTCAGACACAATGTTATGTTTTCCTGGTTGACATTTAGTTTGCTATGATATTGTTGTTCCTGGCTGTACGTAAGTGTTTAATGATATCCTGTCGAGTTTCCTTCTATTCGTTTCGTATTTTCCCGTTGCAATTTGGGGAAAACTTACCCATGAGCAACGCGTGGTCTTGGAATATCTTTTGTGCATTTTGCGTGTCTTAAAAAATGCGGAGCACTTGTGGCTTAATGCACATTTTATACTTGTCCACGTTGTTTGTTATTTTCGCTCCCGTAATTATTTAGCTGACGTCCTATTGAACTATAAAACCGATGGACGTATGTTTGTGATCGCCATCATCCACTCCTCTCAGTGCCGGTCGTTACATTTCTTTTCTGAAGTACTATACAAAGAATGCTTCTACCTATGTGGTGAATGCGAGCGGTCTAAGGCGCTGCAGTCTTGGACTGTGCGGCTGGCCCCGACGGAGGTTCGAGTCCTCCCTCGGGCATGGGTGTGTGTGTGTTAGTCCTTAGGATAATTTAGGTTAAGTAGTGTGTAAGCTTAGTGACTGATGACCTTAGCAGTTAAGTCCCATAAGATTTCACACACATTTGAACATATGTGGTGAATGATTAGCCTAAGGCACAAGTCATTATTACTGCGCTTTTCACTAAGTTATATCTAGTATCAGTTTGTTTTAAAAGGGTTAGGCCTCACGTTGATATGAAGCATATTTTACGTTACATCCAGTGCCTATAAGCGCAGTCATACTTCATTATTAGGACACATTGACATAGTACTAACCGGCGCCAAGCTAATTAAGGTGCTAACTCTGAGTTCACTAGTTGGAGGAAGCGCGGATTTGCCTTAGAGC
Organism: Schistocerca cancellata; assembly: GCF_023864275.1. Lineage (NCBI taxonomy): Eukaryota > Metazoa > Arthropoda > Insecta > Orthoptera > Acrididae > Schistocerca > Schistocerca cancellata. The sequence continues at coordinate 472,427,978 of NC_064628.1, read as the reverse complement.
GGCCACTGTTTGCTTGTTACGTGAACTAATTGGGATTACAGTGTGGGCACGTAGAGAAATGTTATTTGATAGTGAGGGCTCTTTGCTGTCCATTCATTCCGCTATTATTCTTTTTTTAAAATGTTAAAAATTTAGTGTAATCAAATTTACATTAATGCGTTTCTGGCTTATTTTCATGGAATGCGTAATGGAGTGGCCAAAAATAAATATGAGGTCAGAATTTGTTGAGGATCCCAGATAAAATTTTAGAGCTACACTTCATTAATATTTTGCTCTGTGGCTTTTATTTATAAATACCATCTGACCTAATCATTTACTCCGAGCAAGAAAGACACGGTTTTCGTGCGTCTTGCTCTTTCGGTATCCGACAGCATGAACCCAAGCCACACCGGTCCTGTCGGTATGGGTCCTTACTTCCCGCACCTGAGACGGTAAAGGGACATCGGCATATAAATGGGCGTCGCATCCAGCAGACTACTGATGCCCTTTTAGAAAGTAATAATAATAATAATAATAATAATAATAAACAAGGAAAAGAAATTAAAAAATAAAAATTTTTCAAACCTCAACATCCTCAGAAGCAAACACCCATCTCTCCACCTCTCGTACAACTTCCCATCTCCTCTCCTGCCCCCCCCCCCCCCCCCAAGGCCACTCCCTCACTCTCTCCATATGCTGAGACAACAAGAAATTGAAAATTTGGTAATGGAGGGAGACCAGTGCTTAACTGACGTCAACATTTGTAAGTGGATGTAGGTTCCAGCAGCTATGCAGAGATAAGGAGACTTGCATCGCGGAGAATTGCATTAAAACGTAGACTAAGAACTACAACAAAATCTGCTTTATTGAATTCTGGTGGCACTAATGGGTCACGTTCCCTCATTATTCCTTCACTGTTGGTTGGCTGCTCTTTTGTAAAGAATAACTGAATTCCGCAGGGCAACGAAGCTGTGAGGACAGAAGACGAAGGAAGAGTGCGAGGGGTGGCAGTGTGTCAGGCCGCGCCGCAACCCCGTGCCCAGGTCGATATCCCAGGCCCCGGCCAGTAAGGCGCGAGCTGCTGGCTGCCGGAGCGTTCATTATACCCGGCCCCCTACCTGCGCCTGCAGCTGCACCTGCACACCTGCACGGGCTGCCCGGACGGCGCGCGGCGCTCCTCTACGCACCTCCACAGTTTGTATGTCGCGCCTTGTTGCCGCGGTATGCGAAAGTTGCAGGTACACACGAGAGCTGTAGTGAAAGTAATCCAAAAGTCGTTCTGATGTTTTTTATAAGTTGTGCTGATACATCACATATACTTCACCACGCACGTCACAACTGTGTCTTGTGATATACACTCCTGGAAATGGAAAAAAGAACACATTGACACCGGTGTGGCAGACCCACCATACATGCTCCGGACACTGCGAGAGGGCTGACAAGCAATGATCACACGCACGGCACAGCGGACACACCAGGAACCGCGGTGGTGGCCGTCGAATGGCGCTAGCTGCGCAGCATTTGTGCACCGCCGCCGTCAGTGTCAGCCAGTTTGCCGTGGCATACGGAGCTCCATCGCAGTCTTTAACACTGGTAGCATGCCGTGACAGCGTGGATGTGAACCGTATGTGCAGTTGACGGACTTTGAGCGAGGGCGTATAGTGGGCATGCGGGAGGCCGGGTGGACTTACCGCCGAATTGCTCAACACGTGGGGCGTGAGGTCTCCACAGTACATCGATGTTGTCGCCAGTGGTCGGCGGAAGGTGCACGTGCCCGTCGACCTGGGACCAGACCGCAGCGACGCACGGATGCACGCCAAGACCGTAGGATCCTACGCAGTGCCGTAGGGGACCGCACCGCCACTTCCCAGCAAATTAGGGACACTGTTGCTCCTGGGGTATCGGCGAGGACCATTCGCAACCGTCTCCATGAAGCTGGGCTACGGTCCCGCACACCGTTAGGCCGTCTTCCGCTCACGCCCCAACATCGTGCAGCCCGCCTCCAGTGGTGTCGCGACAGGCGTGAATGGAGGGACGAATGGAGACGTGTCGTCTTCAGCGATGAGAGTCGCTTCTGCCTTGGTGCCAATGATGGTCGTATGCGTGTTTGGCGCCGTGCAGGTGAGCGCCACAATCAGGACTGCATACGACAGAGGCACACAGGGCCATCACCCGGCATCATGGTGTGGGGAGCGATCTCCTACACTGGCCGTACACCACTGGTGATCGTCGAGGGGACACTGAATAGTGCACGGTACATCCAAACCGTCATCGAACCCATCGTTCTACCAATCCTAGACCGGCAAGGGAACTTGCTGTTCCAACAGGACAATGCACGTCCGCATGTATCCCGTGCCACCCAACGTGCTCTAGAAGGTGTAAGTCAACTACCCTGGCCAGCAAGATCTCCGGATCTGTCCCCCATTGAGCATGTTTGGGACTGGATGAAGCGTCGTCTCACGCGGTCTGCACGTCCAGCACGAACGCTGGTCCAACTGAGGCGCCAGGTGGAAATGGCATGGCAAGCCGTTCCACAGGACTACATCCAGCATCTCTACGATCGTCTCCATGGGAGAATAGCAGCCTGCATTGCTGCGAAAGGTGGATATACACTGTACTAGTGCCGACATTGTGCATGCTCTGTTGCCTGTGTCTATGTGCCTGTGGTTCTGTCAGTGTCATCATGTGATGTATCTGACCCCAGGAATGTGTCAATAAAGTTTCCCCTTCCTGGGACAATGAATTCACTGTGTTCTTATTTCAATTTCCAGGAGTGTATTTATATGTTGCTATTCTCGTACTCTCTTAACCATTCAAACTGCAACAATATGATGGATAGCAAAAAATCATTTTAACTATTGATCAGATACATTAACATGAGAAAGTCGTGGGTTAGTGACATACACACATACAAATGGCAGCAGTATCGCGTACACAACATACAGGTCAGTGCATTAGCGGAGCCGTTATTTGCATTCAGATGATACATGTGAATGGTTTGCGACGTGATTAGGGTCTCATGACGGGAATTTACAGACGTCTAACGTGGAGTCGTAGTTGGAGCTAGACGCACGGCACATTACAATCCGAAAATAGTTAGGGAATTCCGTATTTCGACATCACAGTGTCAGCAGTGTGCCAAGAATTTTAGAATTCAGGCACTACCTCTCACGGTGGACAATGTAGTGGACGACAACCGAGAACAGCGATGTTTGCGTAGAGTGGTCAACGGAACATGCAAGCGACATTGCCTGAAATAACCACATACATCTTTATGGACCGTACGACGAAGGTATACGTTAGGGCGTGCGGAGAAATCTGGTGTTAATCGGTTGGAACAGCAGACGACCGCGAGTTAGTGCCTTTGCTAACAGCATGAAATCACCTGCAGCGCCTCTACTTGGGTCGTGACGGTATCAGTAGGACCCCACGCGACTGTAAGACCGTGCCCTCGTCGGATGAGTCACGATTTCAGCTGGTAATAGCTGATGGCAGGTTTCGTGTGTGGCGCCGACTTGTCAATAAGGCACTATGTAAGTTGGTGGTTGGTCCATGATGGTGTGGGCTGTGTTAACATGGAATGGGTTGTTGTGTTTCGTCGAACTGAACTAATCATCGACTTGAAATGGTTATGTTCGGCTATTTGGAGACCATTTTCAGCCATACATGGACTTCATGTTCGAAAATAATGATGTAGTTTTTATGGATAACAGCTCACCACAACTGTTCACGATTGGCAGAAGAACATTCTGGATGATTCGAGTGAAGATTTGGCACCCAGGTCGCCGATATGAATCACATTGAACGTTTGTGGGACATAATTGAGAGGGCAGTTCGTGCACAAAATCCTGCACCGCAAACACTTTGGCATTTATGGAATTCTATAGCAGCAGAGTTCCAATGACTTATTGAGTCCATGCCACGTCGAGTAGCTGCACTACTCCGGGAAAAAGATGTCTGACACGATATGAGGAGGTATCCCATGACTTTCGTCACCTCAGTGTCCATTAGGAAGAGACGATACACTTCTAAGTAATCTGGGCTGTACAGGTGTTACACTTCTGCCAACAGCAATGCCTCTAGAAAGAGTGCACCTCGTGCTGAACTGAGTTCTAAGCACTTTGTATACGTCGATCAACGCTGTGTCAACTCTCTGCCAGTTATGATAAGTCGTAGCTGTTGTATATTTGTGGAATGAGAGTATCTCGTCAATCCATAGCCAGATACTGATAACCTTAGGGAGAAATCTGTCTGTAGTATTTAAAGGAACTCATGTCTGTAGTATTTAAAGGAACTCATGACGATGACAGTGAGAAATACAGAAATCGTGCTGGAAGGGCAACAATCAGTCATGCTCTCCATCGAGGTAGGTAAAGACATCAAGGCGAACATTCAGTCATTATCACGTTGGAAGTTAACTTCGGGGAGACTACGAAGCCACTGAGCTTAATATTTCACAAAAATAGCATCAACTGTCAAAAGTACAGTCAATGCGAATCTGTTGTTTACATGTTGCGTTTTCATTGAGACAACCATCACGCCATATTTTGGACGTGTATCAATATGACAAATGCAGTCCGTCACCGTTCAGAATTCATAAGTAGAATTATTATACACGATGATGAAACAATTAGTGGACTTGACGATGGCAATGAACTGCAGAAACAAATAACGGGAATTTGTTAATTATTAACCAATCTTGAAGTAACAAATTATTTATTAAATTTCTACATCACTGATTTAAACGCGAAGTTGAAGACATTGTAAAAACGGGTTAATGGCGGCATCGAATTATGGCACCATCATTCATATAACAAAACACGACGAATTACAGTCGCGTCAATGTTGATCCGGGAGAAAGTGACCGTATCTACTATAAATATTGTGTTGACACAGAGAGTGGGTATAGTACACAACGTTCGGTTAACCCGTAATCTTCCTTTCCCAGAAAGTGTAAAAGATAACAGGCTGTAAGCATTCTGTTTCTTCTCGCTTACATCTCAACTCCCTTTCTTTAAAGAAAGAATGTTTCCTATAGTCAATAATATACGGGCCCTGACGATACAGTTCATTGAAAACATCAGAATGTATGACAAAGAGCGGTACTTAATGTTTATACACTGAAGCGCCAAAGAATCTGGTATAGGTACGTGTATTAAAACACAGAGATATGTAAACAGGTATTACGGCGTTGCAGTCGTCAACGCACATGAAGACAACAAGTGTTTGTCGCAGTTGTTGGATCGGTTACTGCGGCTGAAATGGTAGGTATTCAAGATTGAAGTGGGTTTGAACGTGGTGTTAGAGTCGACGCACGAGCGATGGGGCACAGAGCCACCGAGGTAGTCATGAAGTGGCGAATTTCCCGTACAACCATTTCACTCGTGTACCGTGGATATCAGGAATCTGGTAAAACATCACATCTTCAACATCCCTGCGGCCGGAAGAATATCCTGCGAGAACGGGACCAACGACGACAAGAACGGGACCAACGACGACTGAAGAGATTGTTCACTTTGACAGAAGTGCAACTCTTCTGCAACTTGTTGCAGATTTCAGTGCCGGGCCATCAACAAGTGTGAGCGTGTGAACGATTCAACGGAACATCGTCAGTATGGGCTTTCGGAGCCGAAGGCCCACTCGTGTACCCTTGATGACTGCATGACAAAAAGATTTAGGCTCGCCTGAGTCCGTCAACACCGACATTGGACTGTTGATGACTGGAAACTTATTGCCTGGTCAGACGAGTCTCGTTTCAAATTGTATCGAGCGGACGGAGGTGTAAGGATACAGAGACAACCTTATGAATTCATAGGCACTGCATGTCAGCAGGGGACTGTTCAAGCTGGTGGAGGCTCAGTAATTGTGTGGGGCGTGTGCAGTTGGAGGTATACGAGGTCAATGATACGTCTAGATACGACTCTGTCAGGTGACATATACGTAAGCATCCTATCTGATCACCTGCATCCATTCATGTCCATTGTGCATTCCGACGGACTTGGGCAATTCCAGCAGGACAATGCAACACCTCACACGTCCAGAATTGCTACAGTGTGACTTAAGGAACACTCTTCTGAGTTTAAACACTTCCTCTGGCCACCAATCTCCCCAGACGTGAACATTATTGAGTATATCTGGGATGCTTTGAAATATGCTGTTCAGAAGAGATCTACACCCTGTCGTACTCTTACCGATTTATGGTCAGACCTGCAGAATTCATCTACACGATATTAGGCAGGTGTACCAGTTTCTTTGGCTGTTCATTGTATTATCCTTAACAAACGTAGAAATTGCACAATCCTGTATGTCATAATATGTGTAATTACACTTCCAGTGACAGCCGTTTACTTCTACCGTGGACTGTATACATGCAAGCACTGTTAACAAGCACGATATTATCATTGTTGTAATGAAGTAATTGTTCCAGGAGTAAGCACATTCTAGTACACTGTCGATAGATACGTACTCTCGTGCTAGATTGCGCTCAAACACTATGCGAACGGTACCATTGTTGACTCTTGATGGGCAGTTTCACGTGTTATTGCTTCTTGTTTATTTTATTGATGATAAACTCTCAGAAGTTATGTAGATAGGTATGTGAACGGAGACAACGTTTTCATTACTTGGTGTACAGTTTCGTCTGATGCTGGTGCAGCAGGTGATTCTTAATAGAAGCATAAATGTACACGTACTATAATCACGTATGAGTAAAATGTATGGACATGTAAGGCATGGTCAAATGAAAACGAGACAGAGCGAAATAAATGAGGTGAATATCATTATTTCAGAAGTAATCGCCATAACTGTTAATCAACGGCTACGAATGCCTTTCTTCAGGGCTCCAAAGTTATGGATATCGCATCCGGAGGAATCCGCTCTGCGTTGAGGATGAGTAAAGGCTTCACCAACAGAATGACGGCGTCCGTCAACGTTTCTGGCGCACTTCGACTTTTTCGAAGTTACATTTACCGCTGTGCGTTAAGTGTGGCGTCATATTCCAGAAGTTCAATGAGCAGTGAGCCCTTTTAAACAAAATCTCAACATCATTTTTCCCGGGGCTTGTGTCTCTGTCTTTTTTCGACTGCCCCGATAGAGGTTTCGCTGGGATATCCTGACGTATCCTCCTCAGAGTATCGATCCCTCCCCTTTCTTTTGGAATCCTGAAGAAAGATATTCGTGGCCATCGATTTGCTTAGAACGAATAAGTACACTCCTGCGTTAAGGTAGAGGAGCGATATGAGGGATATTGTACACTGATGTGATGTTATCAATGGAACATAACTGATGACGCGTCACTGACACAGTGAGAAGTATATAGGACCTAATAAAGAGCCCACATACTACCTGCATCTATTGTGTTTTTATGGTGCCGGACGTGACGCATTACTGGCGAGACGTCAGGTATATGCGAAACCGTTACACTACATTTGACGAGGCATTTAGTCTTCTCAGTGTGGCAAGTAAAATAGTCGCCAGTGTCAAAGGCGTCCCATAGAATATGTCATATTCATCGTACTCCATAAACATTACCCGGCAGGTTACTTGGAATATACAGGTATAGTAACAGGAGAATGTACAATGTAACTTAAAATCCATAGAAAGTATTCAGTTTTTTCTGGTCTGCTACAATTTATTCTTATGAGGCTCAGAATACCACCACCAAAAATAATTCACAAAAAATTTCTCCAGTGAGTCTTGTAATGGATTTAAACCGCGAACCTCTTGCCAGTCAGAGGTTTGCAGTCGGGTTATTGCGGAGCCCGTGAGCATTTGGTAGACGCCGCACACGTGGCTCGTTCCATATCACACAGAGTTTCCCGTGAGGCCATAAAAAGTGCTCCCTTTTACAGCGCCAGGTCTCACTTATGAGAATTTATCGCCGGCAGCGTAGGGAGTTGAACGTTCTCGCCGGGTGCCCACCTGTAAAATGGTTCACGCCGGAAACAGGCGGTGCGCCACCCCCTAGGCGCCAAGCTTGTATCAGTGCGACGTCGACAACGTTCCACTTTTGGAATGCCTGATGCATCACAGTAACTTCCACCATCTTCATGATTGGTAAATGCCTGTCCTGCAGCATCTTAAAGTGCTGTTTGTTGCGACTATGCTGCTTATATTTGTCAACACCGTAAGGAAGTTTTTCAACTTGGTTAGTAATCTCTACGTCTTTCGTTAAACTTACAACCTTGTTTCTCCACCGTGAGGCGAAATGTTCCGATTGTATCTTTGGGGTAGGCAGAGAAGGTAGTTCGATTATCTGGTTTGAGTAAATACGAACAAGGTGGCTTCTGTGTACTTTTGTAGCACGGGAAGCTTTTTATGCATTTTCATTACGACTGTCATGCTTGTCAACGTTTAGACTATGAAGCTTATTCTATAAATCAACGCATGAATAACTCTAGGACTGTAAACGATCATAATTTGTTGATAGTGCGTCTTATTAAAATGTCGTCAATAATTTTTTTAATCAAACAATTGTACCTTCAGACTTTTTTGTCATTCATTCTGTCCGTTACTGTACAAAACATTACCAGTTTAAGAAACAGCATCTCTGTCGTTAAGCTGCTCTACTTTTTTTTCTCAGTTTTATCTCTTTCCAGTAAATTACCATTAACATTGACGCTGCTCTACAGAATATCCGTTTTGTTCCACTTATACTATTTTTGTTTTTATTTCGGGAATTTATGAATTGTTTGACATTTCTCTCTAGATTCAATACAGCTAATCTCATCAACATTTTCTACTTCAAAGCGTATTTCAAACACACCGTGAAACATTTATTCCGTTTTGTAAGCAGTTTAGTTCTGATTATTTTTTCAAACTCTTAAAGGGATATTAAAAATTTAATAGTTTCAATTTTTATCGCCATAGGGAAACGGTTGTGTGGCCTTATTGCTGTGTAGTCTTAGGTATTAGAGGGTGATTTTTTTTAAATAGCTCTTCGTATTTCCTTCTCAGTCAGAGCATAACTGATTTCTTAACATATACAAGGGTTGTCCAGAAAGTAAGTTCCGATCGGTCGCGAAATGGAAACCACAGTGAAAACCAGAAACGTTTTATTTGCAACAGATAGGTATACCTTCCACCTACTGCTTTACATAGTCGCCGCTCCAACTTCGAGTGTAGTCGTAGTGTTCTATCACATTTCCAATATCCTCGTCATAGAACAGCCGCCTGTGCTTTCGGCCAGTTGTCTGCACTGGTCTGCAGTTCGTTGTCTGTGGAAAAATTTTGTCTTCATACCCAGAGGTTCTTGTGAGCAGAAACGAGACTCAGGGGGAGCCAATTACGGACTGTATTGTGGGTGATCAAACACTTCTCATAGGAAACGCTGCAGGAGCGTCTTCATTGCCCCTGCAGTGTGCGCCGAGAATTGGCGTGAAAATGGAACTGCTCGACAGTTGTGTCATGTGGGCTGCATGAGACAGGCGAAATCTCTAACAAGGCCGTCATGTTTGGCGGGAGACCATATACCCTGTGCATCTTTACGTGCTCACTGTTCACTCAAAACGGAAAAAGAGTTACGCGACAAGATCGACAAGCATACTAGAGACACTGCGCACACATCTGTGCAAAGCTTTACCGGATTTTCCCAGTGGTTTCCATTTCGCGACCGATGTATGTATCTTATTGCAATGTTTTCTTATATTTTTTTAGCACTGACGATAGCCACTCAATGGCTGAAATCCAGGTAGCGACTCGTTATTAGTTAACAGAGTCCCTGAGCACATCTGTTCCATGTGGGATCGAACCTGATTGAAGAAATACAGTTAAAATTAGTGTTCAAGTAGTGCTAGTTCCCCACAGTGAATTTTCTGTCTGCAGCTGTATGTTCGCTGATCTGTTACTTTCTGGTAGTTTAAAACTATTTGCCAGTTCGAGGCTCGAAACTATGACCTTTGTGTTTTTCTCAGGGAAGTCTTCTTTCGATTGATCTTTACAACCATGACTCGAGATCCGTCCTTACTTTAAGGGAGAGATATTGGCGGAAGCTACAAAGGAGCTCGGAAGTTGTGCTTGAGTAGATCGCCGGGTAGAGTATTTGTCACGGCAAGGAAAGAGTACTGTTCAAACTCACGGTTTAATCTGGCTTGAAGTTTGATAAATACAGATTGTATCACCTTTGAATTTTAATTATATAGAGTTACATTACATATAGTTTGGATTCTCATTGATTTTTTTCTTATCAAATTGTTAATGAGACCACTGCCGTTAGTATTTTAGAGGTACAGAAATTAAACATCTAGTAATTAATTAAGAATATAGCACACTACTGTATGAACTATTCAAGAGAACTACACGGATTTAAAACATTCATAAGTGCTCACACAAAATGTTGTAGACGTATTGCTGGCATTAAAGGTAGCATGCTTTCTTTGGTGCTGATATGTATACATTGTGTATGGTGACGAAAGGAATTTATTTCGTTTCGCAGTAAACAATGTATTTCAAATGCCCGAGAGACGCCACCAGAAGGTAACATGTTTTAAATCTTTTTATACGCACAGCAATGGGAAAACCATATTGAAATCCAGCACCGCAAGAAGGGGAGTTATTTATTTCATGCACATGTTCATCACATCATTTACGCATATTTGCTGTCGTAGAAATGATATAATTCTGGATGATTCAAATGCCTATTAGGTGGGCTGCCAGCACTGTCGCAATGATCGAATGCAAAATAATTAAAATTTAGCCCATTCTTACAACATTAACCGAGAGTGCACGCTGCTCCTAGATTTCGCCGTATGTAACATTTTATTATGTTTTAATGTAGCAGAAGTATCTCTGTGGCACTACAGTACATGTTGCTCATGTGGAGCAACACTCAGTGGAGGTATATACCAACACTCAGTGGAGGTATAAAGAGAATCTCGTTATAACGGAAATTTTATAAATGTACAGTGTCCTCAGGGATGATAAAATTTCAATAGCTGTGAACGCCATTTCACTTTGATCACGTATGCAGATGAGTATCTGAGGACGTAACTTCACATCCCCCAAATCGGAAAGGAAATATGAACATCTTAAAGAAAATAATACTTGTAGAATATTTGCCCACCAATACTGTTCAAAGCCTGTGACGCCGGTTGCGACATAAATCAAGAAACTTGAAATCGTTGCTGGTTGGTATGAATGTCGTGACAGTATTTTTAAATCTGATTTTCACTTAATGTCACTACAAAGAATAGAAATCGGACTGACGGCTAGAAATGTGACAGCTCAAACAACAGCCTCGTTCGTAAAAGAAATCAATACAAAACAACAATAACACCACAATAAAATGTAACTTCAGGAAACAACCCCGTAGTTGTGCGCCAGTGCCATCCACGGCCATTTCGGGAACATTTTTCCACACAAAAGGCTTACCGTGTCACGCCCTCAATTTCCATTGTAAACTTTCAGCCTTGCCAGTTTGCATTAACATCTATGGTATGACGTGTATACAAATCTTGCGCTTGTGTACTCCTGGCTCCCCTTTCAGCTTGGCGCAGGGTCCCCGCTTGTATTGTTTGTGATACTTTCTGTATGGAAATCATACAGTTGTGGCGTCTCTGGCACCCCTCTGTGCTTGGCGCCCCAAGCTGCCGCTACTACTTATGATCCACTGAAGAGCCAAAGAAACTGGTTTCGGCAAGGATATTCAAATCCAGCGACATGTAAACAGACATAATAAGGCGCTTGGGTCGGCAAGGCCTTTATAAGACAACAAGTGTCTGGCGCAGCTGTTAAATCGGTTGCTGCTGCTGCAATAGGTTACCTAAGTGAGTTTGGACGTGGTATTATAGTCGGCGCATGAGCGATGGAACACAGCATCTCGGAGGTAGCCATGAAGTGGTGAATTTCCTCTACGACCAATACACTAGTGTACCGTGAATATCAGGAATCCGGTAAAACATCAAATCTCCGACATTGCCGCGGCCGGAAGAAGATCGTGCAAGAACAGGACCAACGACAGTTGACGAGAATCGTTCAACGTGACAGAAATGAAACCCTTGCGCAGAGTGCAGCAGATTTCAATGCTGGGTCATCAACAAGTGTCATTGTGAGCACCATTCAACGAAAAATCATCGTTATGGGCCTACGGAGCCGAAGGCCAATTCGTGTACCCTTGATGACTGCATGACACAAAGCCTTACGCTTCGACTGGGCTTGTCAACACTGACATTGAACTGTTGATGACTGGAAACATGTTGCCTGGTCGGACGAGTCTCGTTTCAGATTAAATCGAGCGAATGGACGTGTACGGCTATACAGACAACCTCGTGAATCCATGTGCACCGCATGTCAGCAGGGGAATGTTCAAGCCGGTGGAGGCTCTGTAATGGTGTGTGGGGTGCGCAGTTGGAGGTATATGAGGCCCCTGATACGCCTAGATACAAGTCTCTCAGGTGGCACGTACTTAAGCATCCTGTCTGATCCTCTGCATCCATTCATGACCATTGTGCATTCCGACTGACTTGGGCAATTCCAGCAGGACAATGTGACACCACACACGTCCAGAATTGCTACAGTGTGGCTCCAGGGACACTCATCTGAGTTTCAACGATTCTGCTGGCCACCAGACTCCCAAGGCATGAACATTATTGAGCACAACTGGGATGCCTTCCAATGTGCTATTCAGAAGAGATCTCCGCCCCTCATACTCTTACTGATTTAAGGCAGCTCTTCAGGATTCATGGTGTCAGTTCCCTGCAGGATTACTTCTGACATTAGTCGAGTCCATGCCATGTCGTGTTGCCGAGTCCATGCGACGTCGTGTTACCGCACTTCTGCGTTCTCGCGGGGACCCTAAAGGATGTTAGGTAGGTGTAACAGTTTCTTTGGCTTTTCACTTTACGTCGTGTATAGAAGCGTTACAACTGTGACGCCCCTAGTGCTTCTCTCATCTCCATCACCCAAGTTTCAAATTGTGTCACATGGGTCCCTAAAGGGGAACAAGTGATGGCTCGTACATGTCGAGTTGCTCGAAGCCGGCATCGAATGGAAGAAGGTACCACTGCAGTATTCCAACACCACGCTTCAGCTCTAAGACGATTATTCCTAATGATGATAAAAATTTAAGCTTTTTTACATTATGAAGTGAGTCATCATTTAATGATTCTGGTCACAAGATTTTGTTTCCTCGGTATTATTTTTTTCGTCAGATTCAATCTCAGTAATCATTTAAATTATGAGAAGGACTGAGCAGGAAGATGGTAGTTCCGTGAAAGGTCACCCGTATGTATCAATTAAAATTCACAATAAACTGAAGAATAATTCAAATTTTCAAAGTAACTTTTATTCGCCATAAGATTTGTTTTACTCGTAAGATTTTATAATTGAGTAATGGAGAAGCCACGCCAGAGGGAACGATGACTGGTGAGTGGTAGGAGGGCTGCAAGGGTACGAGGCAGCAAAAAGAAATAAATATAAGTATTAAGGAAAAGCCTCACCAGATCGATCTGCAGACATAACTTACAAAACATCACACCGGTATTCACATGGTTATTACGATTGTAGTCGTAAATATTACGTGCGTTGCAGCTTATAAGATGGAAATGGAGATTTCTGCTTTAAAGAACGTTCATACTGAAATGCTTTTTGAGACGAAAACTATTTTTACAGTATATAAGACCATTTATGATTCTATGTTTTCGTAAATTGCGTTCCTTAAATTGTACCTACTTGATTTCTGATATGAAATGTAATAACTTTAAAAATTATAATATCCTATTTTGTATTTTTTATACAACAATTTCAACTTGTTTTTCACATTTTATTTTAAATTCAATACAAATTTTGCGTGATGGAAGCTTTCATGTCATATTATAATCCGCGAGGCAACCGTTACAAAGAAGTATTGTTTGTTGCATTCAAAGCAAGGAACGAATTCAGAATAGACGTCCGAACAGCGCTGGGAACAATCTTGACAGTGAAAACATGAAAAAAATCCCGAGTAACACCCCCTCCCATGCATAACATAGGATTTGAACCCTTCACTTTGATGCTTTGTTATGGAATGTTTATCAGTCATACGGCGGCATTGCAAATTTAGTCAGCCAATGACAATGCGGAGAGGCATATTACTATACATTTTACACTTGTTGGTGGGACTATCCAAGATAGTTTGACTTGAGAACTTTATTTCAATTGCTAGTTTCCACAGAATCGTGTTGTCATCTTCAGACTGCCATAAGACTTTGCGCATGTCTTCTCAAAATGTCGACGACACATATGTGAACATATACGCAAAGTGTAATGCCAGTCTGAAGATGACAGCATGATTCTATCGAAACTATTAATTGGAGTAGAGGTCCTAAAATCAATCCATCCTAGTTTACACAAAAAATATAAAAATATTGTTAACACCAAGACGTTATTAGCAGAATGATGAGAAATGAAGAGAGAGTTGGTGAGACAATGCGAAAGCAATAGGAGATTGATGCGCTTCCACCCATCACCAACATTCGCCTCCCGACACCATGATATCGGAGCTTCAGCCACGCAATCCACAACGAGGAGACAACATGGTGACATGTTCGGGCCTCGCCGCACAGCCTGGACACGAAGGGCAGCAGCCGACTCGCCACCGCACAGTTCCGAGGCGACGCTCCGTACCGACGAAGCAGCTGCCGCCATCACCACACTACACACGACGATGAATTGTGAGATTATTAATTCCGCTCCCCACCCCTTTCCTCCTGCACCATATTTATTGAATAGTGAGCACGCCCAGTCAAATAATAGACGGGATATGTAGTATTTGGGTAGAAGGTACTGAAATAAATGGAACCATTTGATGATTTAATCATCTAAACAACCTGTTCCATTCGCTTATCTATCCATTAAACTCATAAACTTTTGTTTTTTGTTCCCACTTAGCTATTGATGTCAATTATTAGCAAAATGCTTGTCCGTTTATGAGAGCGGTCATAGAATTCTCAATTCATTAGATTTTAGGTGCCCCAGTTTTACCCATCTCACAAGGGAACCTGCCAGTCGCACCCCCCTCAGGTTTAGTTATAAGTTGGCACAATGGATAGGCCTTGAAAAACTGAACACAGATCAATCGAGAAAACAGGAAGAAGTAGTGTAGAACTATGAAAAAATAAGCAAAATATACAAACTGAGTAGTCCATGTGCAAGATAGGCAACATCAAGGACAGTGTAAGCGTAGGAGCGCCGTGGTCCCGTGGTTAGCGTGAGCAGCTGCGGACCGAGAGGTCCTCGGTTCAAGTGTTCCCTCGATGCAAAGTTTTATTTATTTATTTATTTTTAGTAGTGATCTGTCCGTTTGCTCATTGACGTCTGTGTTCACTGTAATAAGTTTAGTAAGTTTCGTGCCTGTGTTTTGCGACCGCACCGCAAAGCCGTGCGATTAGTAGACGAAAGGACGTGCCTCTCGAATGGGAACCGAAAACATTTGATCGCAAGGTCATAGGTAAACCGATTTCTCCACAGGAAAACACGTCTGATATATTCTATACGACACAGGTGACGGCATATGCGTCACATGACAGGAATATGTTGTCGACCCACCTGACTTCTACACTTGGCGAATGGGTAAAAAGATTCTTCTACCTTTCCCGATACTAGGGCGCAGTTACCTCGCATCAGACGGACGGACGGTAAGATAATAATTGTCTGAAAATAAAAAATTTAACTTTTCATTTGAAGGAAGACTTGAACCAAAGGCGTCTCGTCCTGAAGCTGCTCACGCTAACCACGGGACCACGGCGCTCCTGAGCTCTTACTATCCTTGATGTTGCCTACGTTGCGCATGGACTACTCAGTTTGTGTATTTAGCTCATTTTTTCATAGTTCCACACAACTTCTTACTGTTTTGTCGATTGATCTGTGTTCAGTTTTTCAAGGCCTATCCACTGTGCCAGCTTATAACTAAATTTGAGGGGGGTGTGATGGGGAGGTTCCCTTGTCAGTAGTAATTTTCCTATTATGTCATATCACAAAGTTTTGAAGAATGCAGTGCATTTTTCAAGCCCAACGTGGGGAAATATAATTAGTAATCTTCATTTCAATTAATGCAGGATTTCTAAGAATTCTCAGTTCACAGCAGCGGTTATTCATCTATTGCCGAACCTGAGTCATCAGAAAATCCCAACGGATGCTTTGTTCTCGAAATTAATTTTCATTTCTTCCACGTCACGCAATTTACGGGAACATCGTATCGAATGCCGTGCCTCTAACTCAATGCTAAAGCACCTACTAATTCGCCAACTTGGTTGTCAGCGAAACATGAGAGAATGGGAGCCCGGAGCAATTGTGCGAGAGACTGCCGGGGTCATAAATCCTTCGCGAGCCGCCTCGGTCTGCGTGCAAAACCAGGCGCTTGGGAGAGGGTGGGGGGTGGGAGCTGGTAGGAGCGGGTAGGAGGGCCCTTTCAGCAGGCGGGCGCGAGGCGCACCCGTTTAGAGGCCGCCGGCCCGGCTGTCCGCTGTAGTGGCCGGAGCGGGGCCGTCGTGTTTCGCGGTCGAGTGCCCGCCACAGCGCACGCACAATGCGAACCTCAGAGCGTGGGCGCCGGACCCCGCGTACACACACGTTCACACGCACGCACGCAGACACACACACACACCACACCACACCACACCACACACACACACACACGGCGCTGGCCCCTGTCTTCTCTCTGTTGTTCTGTCAACCGGCGCACAATAGCTGTGTGCCTCTTCCACATCTGAACTGTTCGACCCGAATGTAAACGTTCCGTAACTCGTTGAAAATGGGATGATAATCAGCTAGCGAGTGTTATAACACTCTTTCGACACTTGCTAACATGAGAACCACTGAAAAATATGCGGTATCACACCCTAAATTGCTGAAGAGGAAAGGCTACTTGCTGATAGCAATTGCATTCCTGAAGGTAAAACGCGTACCTTGTAATATAAGTCACACTATTTACTCATACAACGCACACGGCCGTATATCTACCACACCTCCAATAACGATATGCACTATGCATTTTATTTTCAGCCATTAACGTAAGTTATTTCGTAGCAAGCATTTTCAAGTAATCCCGGCCGCTGCAACTACTGTAATCTGAAGATCACTTCATGAGCAAAACAGAATACCACGGAAATAACTCCGACTGACGTTGTTGCGCCTTCAGTGGGAAAACTGCTTTGATGCAGCTATACTACTCAAACCTCTACATGTCTTTTCAACTGCAGATAACTACTGCTACCTATCGTCATTCTAACCTGATTATTATAATCATCCCTTGGTTTCCGCTGCAACTTTTACCCCCGCACCCCACCCCACTCATCCCTTCATTACGAAATGCAAGATTCCTTCATGCCTCAGGACGTGTCCCATCAAAGGAAGTCGTAATTTATAGTCTTTTCACCAGTTAATTACACATATAAAGTTTCCATTCTTATGTCGCATAGTAAATGAGTGGAAATGTACTGTTGTTCACCCTATGCCAGATCGGCGGGAACCGCGAACGGGTAGTAACTGCAATCATAAATTCTACGAGCGTTAGTAATGTAGGTTTAAGTTACCATCCTGCCCAATAGCAAAATGCATGTACCACCTATTAGTGTTTACTTCCTAAACTAATTGTACAGCCTGATGTGATTTAATTACACAATACTCAGTCACTTACCGATAATTTACTCTTATCCATGTTGATTATACGATCTGCTTTTATGACGCTAACTATTCTACTTAATTGCTCCCCCCAGTCCCTGTCTCTGACAGAATTGCAATGCCATCCGCAAACCTTAAATTTCTTAATTCTCTCCTTCTCTAAAATGCAGTGTGATTGTTGTTCAAGTGAAAACTAATATTTCGCTCACTGTTCTTTATCGCCAATGCTTTCAGAATTTCGGATTATGCAATCCAATATTCAGTCTTCTGACAGTTTTGACGCAGCCCTCCACGAATTCCTGTCTTTGTTAATCTCTTTCTCCCGGAGTAGCACTTTCACCATACGTTTTCAATTATTTGATGGATGTGTTCCAATCTCTGCGTTTCCCCGTACTTTTTACAATCTACAGATCCCTCCAGCGCCGTGACATACGTCCCCTAACATTCTGCCTGTGGTTTTGTCAGTGTTTTCCATACGCTCCTTTCTTCACAGATCCTTGAGAATCTCATTTCTTGTCACATTAGAACACATTACTTTAAATACCTTTTTTTTTTTTTTAGCAACGCAACGCTTCGATTCTCTTTTTTCCGGTGTGCCTCGAGTCTATGATTCAGTACCATTCAATTCTGAGCTCCAAAGCTGCATTCTCAGAAATTTGTTTCTCTGATTAAGGCCTATGGTTGATACAAGAAGGCTTCCTTTGGCCAAAAAACCCCGTATACCTCTCTGTTAGTCTGCCTTTAATGAACTCCTTGATTCGTCCAATACGTTGCTTGCAAAGTAGCAGAATTCCTTACCTTCTTCTGTTTCTTGCTACACAATTCTGATATTAATGCCAGTCTCATTAATTGCCTCGTTCTTCATTTAACTCTCAAACTAAATTCTCCTCCCATTGTACTATTTATTCGACTCGAAAGGTTCTTTAACCCTCCAAACGTTTACTAAGGATAGCACTGTCAGCATTGATTTACATTACAGATATCTTTTCACCCAGAATTTTAATTCCAGTCTTAAAATTTCCTTTCATTTCTTTCGTCGCCTCTTCTATGTAGTGATTGAACAGTAGGTGCTGAAGATTGCATCCCTGTGTTACTCCCTCACAAATTCGCACAATTCGTTTCTGGTCCTCCATTCTTCTCTCTTGGTTCTTGGACATGTGGTACATTTCCCGTCTTCGTCTACAGCTTACACCCATTTTTCCTGAATTTCCAACATCTTGCCCCAACTGACATCATCGAGCGCTTTTTCTAGTTCGACAAATAATAAGAACGCTTCCTATTTTATCTCATCTACTGTAGCACATGACATACTACGCAGTTTAAGTGAGAGTTCCTGCACGTATCTGCCCTTGCTCTCTTCTGTGTCGATAATACGTTTCCGAAAGTCTCACTGTATGTCTCTAAGACTTACAATATCTATACAAAAATTGGAACAGTCGTTTGGTTTCAAACTTACACAGTGATTTCAGAAATTTACGAGGAATGCTATTTATCACTTTGGCCTTATTTGAGCACAAGCCTCCGAGAGCAGTTTTCGACCCTAACATTTTCTTCTATCACGTCGCAGACATTTTCAGTCCCTCATAGCGGCCTTCAGTGTTTTCTTTAGCTGGTAAATCCATTGACAACTTCAAACGCCTATCATTATTATTCATTTCTTCAGTACAACACTTCTCCCCACACTGATTCTTTCCGACAATTATCTTAAATGTCAATCTAATATTCGTTAATAAATAGTATTAATATATTAGTATCATAGTATTAATCTATATCTGTTCCTCGGCACGCCCTACAGTTCAATACATGATTTTATAAGCGTAAGCTCTTTCTTACCATGGTGTAATGAAGCCTGGATTTTACTTTGTATCCAGGCGGTTTTGGTGCATCTTCTCCGCTATTGATATCTGAGCAGTTTAATCTCTATTGCCAACTGAAAGTTATTTCCGGTCTCAATTAACCTTTTTTCTCTCTCAGTTCTGCCACGGAACCCATATTCTCCGGTAACCTTCTGTGCTATCCCTTATTACAGTGTTCAATCCTTAATATATATTCGATTAATATCTTCCTTTTCATACCGAATTATTCGTTCAGTAATCACAAATACATTATCTCTTCATCTCCCGTTTGTGATGCGGGAGGCCGGGTGGACGTACCGCCGAATTGCTCAACACGTGGGGCGTGAGGTCTCCACAGTACATCGATGTTGTCGCCAGTGGTCGGCGGATGGTGCACGTGCCCGTCGACCTGGGACCGGACCGCAGCGACGCACGGATGCACGCCAAGACCGTAGGATCCTACGCAGTGCCGTAGGGGACTGCACCGCCACTTCCCAGCAAATTAGGGACACTGTTGCTCCTGGGGTATCGGCGAGGACCATTCGCAACCGTGTCCATGCAGCTGGGCTACGGTCCCGCACACCGTTAGGCCGTCTTCCGCTCACGCCCCAACATCGTGCAGCCCGCCTCCAGTGGTGTCGCGACAGGCGTGAATGGAGGGACGAATGGAGACGTGTCGTCTTCAGCGATGAGAGTCGCTTCTGCCTTGGTGCCAATGATGGTCGTATGCGTGTTTGGCGCCGTGCAGGTGAGCGCCACAATCAGGACTGCATACGACCGAGGCACACAGGGCCAACACCCGGCATCATGGTGTGGGGAGCGATCTCCTACACTGGCCGTACACCACTGGTGATCGTCGAGGGGACACTGAATAGTGCACGGTACATCCAAACCGTCATCGAACCCATCGTTCTACCATTCCTAGACCGGCAAGGGAACTTGCTGTTCCAACAGGACAATGCACGTCCGCATGTATCCCGTGCCACCCAACGTGCTCTAGAAGGTGTAAGTCAACTACCCTGGCCAGCAAGATCTCCGGATCTGTCCCCCATTGAGCATGTTTGGGACTGGATGAAGCGTCGTCTCACGCGGTCTGCACGTCCAGCACGAACGCTGGTCCAACTGAGGCGCCAGGTGGAAATGGCATGGCAAGCCGTTCCACAGGACTACATCCAGCATCTCTACGATCGTCTCCATGGGAGAATAGCAGCCTGCATTGCTGTTAAAGGTGGATATACACTGTACTAGTGCCGACATTGTGCATGCTCTGTTGCCTGTGTCTATGTGCCTGTGGTTCTGTCAGTGTGATCATGTGATGTATCTGACCCCAGGAATGTGTCAATAAAGTTTCCCCTTCCTGGGACAATGAATTCACGGTGTTCTTATTTCAATTTCCAGGAGTGTACATGATTCTGTTTTCACATCCTTCTTATGGCGTGTTAATACGTCCATTTGTTGTAGCTATATGTTGGATGGATGTTGATGTGAAGTAGCCGTCAGGGAACATCTGTGACTCCTGCCGAGCCTCTATTCTGTGATGCACTCTCAGTTACTTGAAGTATTATCTGTGATGTACTACCTGTGATGTACTTCCGTTAAACCGCTTGGTACGGAACTGAATTCGTGTACTGAAGTAATACTGTGCTTATTGCAGTACGAATGGCCCCTCATGGACCAGCAATCTACAGAGGCCCAAGTTTCGAGATGTAAAAACGTACCTCTGTGAAGTCCACTGGGAACCTAGTTACGTAACAAAGGAATTGATGAAACATGTCTGTGATCTTTAATCTTGAGTACGCATATTAATTCCTTTTCATCTTTCCATTTCACTTCACTGACACCCTCTATAACTAGATTGAGCCTTGGCTTTCGCTTTTCTGATTTTCTAGCTTTCCTATCAAGTTCAAACTTATGGCGTTCCACACCCCGACTCGTTGATCATTCACTCTTTTTCTCCTGGTCACTTCCCCCTTGGCAGTCCCTTCCCGGAGATCCGAGTGGAGGACTAATCCGTAATCTTTTGCCAATTGAGAGCTCACTTATAACCATGACAATTAGGACTTATTTTTAAGAAAGAAATAATTACACATACACACTCATTCACACATATACACACACACTCAGATTAGTTACCCAAACTAGAGTTTTGTTTGTCGAATATGATCCGTCTTGTTTTAATACTTTAAACGTATATTTAATTAGTTGCGTGTGTAAATTGAATGCAAAGCATGCATAATGCTGTACATATGGAATGTGTGACACAACTGACAGGAGTAACTCACATGGGAGAGGTCGAAATAAGGGCCAACAGCGTATCTATCAGCCACTCCTGTCATTAAAGCCTGTGATAGTTTGACTCTCGTTACCTTAGCAACATATTTATATACTTAAAAATAAAAATAGTACTCTGGCACTGCACGCAACGGAAAGTTGTACCAATAACGCAAATTCGGTAGAAATGCTGCTGGCCATATTTGTTATCTAACAGTCGGTACACGACAGGGATGTATCAGGATGAATGGGATCTCACAACGCAAGTCAAACTGAGATTACTAAACTTCAGTTTCACCTAAACAGCGGTCAGTGAATAGTGGAGAGCAATGTTCTGAAATTGATGCAAACTGATATAAAATTACTCTGAAATTTTGGGTCCCATATTCAAATCCAGGACTGCTGGAAGCGAAATATATAAGAATTTCTCATGTGCGGAGCTCACATGAGCAAGATTAATGACACAAATATTCAACACAGATAATCGAACATACAGAATGCATACGTAAATGAATTAATTACAAGCTGTTCAGAAGACGGATTGTGCCGATGCTTTGCGAAACTTACATTCTCCAAGTACACAACTAACAGCAACTGTCAGCAACAGACAAGAGCTGGCAAGGGAAGCCTCCCAACCTCTCCTAAATAAGTCGTCTCCAGAACTCTTACCACTCCCAAGTTCCACTCGGAGAGGCAATTGTCTGTTGCTGCAAATCTGACACAAGCATATGTTTCCTCTTCTACCTACAAACAGGACAAAGTTTCAGATACTCCACACTCAAATCTTACAAAAGGCATCATTACGGTTCCTGAGGTTGGTATTGGTTTTGAACGGTCTCTGTACGCTGGTCAGCACCGATCGCACCACACCTCGTGAGGGGAGGCGCCACTTTGAATTTGAAAGTCCGTAGGTTTTGGAAGGCTGCAACGAATTTTCTCGTGCCAGGGATCATTCCAGGAGGCGGCTTGCTCTTTGAGTTACAGATAGAAGGGCAAGTTCACGCTCGAGCCCCGTCAGGGTGAGCTATGGCACCCAGCAGCATTCCTGCCTGTAGCAAGTGGATTAACGCCGACAACGGTCTACGATAAGCATTTCCAGAAACAGTACTATTTCCACGATTTTTTATAGCGACCCAGAAGGCGGCCATTCACCACTACTGACAGACCGTGAAAAGAATTTTGCTCACCTCACGGGACTGCTGAACTCTCTGGGCTACTCCCTGCCCCCCGTAGCAAAGTGTACCAAGTCATACTATTATTTATCGCATTATAGTGTGAGAGTTCAGACAACATCGCGAAGCAATATGTGTCAGTAATGTACATCACACTTTCGTCCCTTTTGAAACAGGAATAGAATCCCCATCTCAGAGCAACACTCATTCGCCAATTGTTTTAGATATCCTAAAGTTCACCGATGTAACCAAACAAAACGCTAGGCCTCAACTTGGTTGCCTCTTTTTGCAACAAGGAATGAAATAGAAAAACGTGAGAGTAATTACAGTACGTTAGATTTTACACTTAAACTAAAGGTGTACAAAACACAGATTCGGGTATATGTAGAATATTGGTTCCCCGTGTAGAACTAAATTGCAGTCGATTAACTTAGTCTGAGTTGACAGTGCAGACCTGATTTCAGAAGGCATTTGTTATTAATTCCACTGTTTGTGTAATTTGTATGGATGGCTATATGAAGTTCGAGGTGTGACAATATGTAACACTTTTCGATCAGTGTCTATCTCTGTCAGATGGTTGATAACAATACAATATTTTAAATGATTTAAACGAGTACTGTTAGCGCAAGAAAGAAAACTTACATCTTAAAACTAGGTTTCCTGTTCACTCTATAAAATGAAGTTCTTCCCTGTTTATTGAAATCGTATAACGCTACATCAATATACGTTTACAGAAGATTGACAATATATTCTTGTAAATAAATATCTAGTTTTGACAAACACGTGACTTGAACTGAGTAGTTCATCACGCAGTAGAGTCATAATAACTGACAAGATGTACCGTAAAATTAAATTTGTTTGCATAAGAAAAGTTCCATTACATTTAATGTCCCATTAAATAAGTGTGCAGCTATTTAATTAAAACTAGGTCGGAAATGGGAGAATGCCAAATGTTGTGGACTGACAAGACAGCCAGTCCACAGTGACGGGTAACCGAAAGGCACGCGTTTAATTCACGCAGGCTTGCTTAAGTCTGAAACAGGATACGTAATGAATGCTATAAAGAAAAGTACGTAGCTGCTGGAATACTTAACTTTAATCCATCATTTGTATACAGCATTCTTGATGATACAAGTGAGACTCTCTCTAGAAAAGGTTAATGGCTCCTTGCTAGGTCGTAGCCATGGACTTAGCTGAAGGCTATTCTAACTATCTCTCGGCAAATGAGAGAAAGGCTCCGTCAGTGTAGTCGCTAGCAAAGTCGTCGTACAACTGGGGCGAGTGCTAGTCAGTCTCTCTAGACCTGCCGTGTGGTGGCGCTCGGTCTGCAATTACTGACAGTGGCGACACGCGTGTCCGACATGTACTAATGGACCGCGGCCGATTTAAAGCTACCACCTAGCAAGTGTGGTGTCTGGCGGTGACACCACATCAAACTTTCTTCTCAAAGTACAGTGTATTTTGTCACATGTTCTGTTGATGAAACATTCATTTATAGTACATTCAGCTACCTTCCACTTAAAGTAGTGTAAAAATTAACTCTGTAAATGACAATCCTGAAATGACTTGCCCACATGTATACACTACAAATAGAAAAAATCTTCTGCTCCGCAATCATTCACTAACAATGGCGTTTTTCATTTTCTCCTCTCGGAGTTGCATCACGTGACGCATCCCCAAAACGGTTCAAGTTCCGCAGGCAGCACTTACGTTTCAGTACCCACGTCTACATGGACACACAGCTATACAGATCTGGCGCATGCTGGTGGCTTCCCTTGGCACTTAGTTTTGTTCGTGAGTCGACAAAGCGTCCGGCCAGTCCCTACTGTGTTGGCACTACACTCTTAGCTTCATGCTAGGACACTCCTCGGATAGTCTCTAGTTTCTCCTTCTCCGAAGCGGTCTGAAAGGTTCCAATTAGCAAGTTTCGTAGACATAGACATTTGTAAATAACACATGGTAATCTCTGCATGTAAATTCTTGGCTGTGTGTGATGTTTAATTGAACGTTTAATTGTTTTATTTGAGAAAAATCTTTAATTTTTAATGTTATTCTTACTTTCAATTAAATGACAAGGCAGTGTAATTCAAAAGACAACACAGTTCCCATATAAATATAATTGGAACGCTTTTTAGAGTTTTATATTTGAAATCAACATCAAGTAAATTACATCCCTGTAAATCAGTAAACATACTCGTGCATCGCACTGTACGGTTCCATTTTGTTAGCCCTAGTCATAAACTGTCGTAAATGTGTGCTAAACACAGAAAGTTCATTAAAGGTGGTGAAAATTAATACAACATACTCATATAGTAAGAGCCAAATACTTTGCCTCACTGGTAACACCGATTTCCGACAAAAAGTAAATCGCTGTCGGATTTGGCCAGCACCTTGATGGGTGTCCGTACGGGTCTGCTGACGGCTGTTGGCAAGTAAGGGGCACCAAATCCTACTGAGGCCAATCGAAGAGCTAGTTGATTGAAAAGTAGCGGTCCGGTCACGAAAACTAACAACAGCTGGGAGAGTGCTGTGCTGACCACATTACCCTCCACATCCGCATCCAGTGATGCCTATTGGCTGATGATAGCGCCCTGGTCAGTCGGTACCGCTGGTCTTTCTGGAGCCTGTTTGGACGTAATACATAGCTAGTCGCAAGTAGCACAAGGAAGAACGTAAGTCCCCAACGCAAATGAGGCCAGGACTTGTCAATGCTCTTTTGTCCAAAACTGGCGTCTTGCAAACGAAACTCTCTTCGTCTCAGCATTACGCCAGGGTATTTATTTGCAACTGTCGGTAGACCGTATTTCTCAACACGTAGTCCGTTGTGCGTCCTTTGACCACTCAGATCATTAAAACCTATAAATCTTGCAGGTTCCATACACGTAACCGATATGTGACAAATCATTATACCACTTACGTCCTCAAAACTCAAGTGAAATAGGAGAAACTGAAGCCGCCACATACGATACTTACCTTTATCACCGAAAACGTCAGTATAATTGTGCTGACTAACTTCGCAATCTAATTGTTCCAACATCCCCTGTATTCGTGCTTCCACCCAGTCCTTGAAGATTAGCGAAAAAAATATGGATCCCTGGAAACATTTTGCGCTATAAGCTGCAAGCAAAATTTTTAAATCAGCGGTTTTTACCAATAAGGCATCTGTGTGCTCAATTAAAATGCACCTTGAGTTCTTTTCATCTCTCTTCTGGTTTGCCTTATATCTGTGCAGCCTTCTATTCTGTTTCACATAGATTTTAATCATACTTCACTACATCCTGCTTGCATTTTTCTATACCTTACGAAAGGGAGAAGATGCAATATGGCGAAATACCCTTTACAACAAGTTGGAATTCACTAGACAATGAGACAGAGCATCTCTTCATGGCTCCATCCTTTATGAAAAAAAGCACAGTCTTTTTTCTCTGTTTTAGTGAGGGAAATCTTCTCTCTTGCTAAATCTATTACTGCGGCATGCTGTTACATAAACTCCATCCTCAAAATAAACTAAATAGTCAGCTACGGAATATGACACAGTTCACCACGAAAGCTATCCATTGGCACTCAAAGGAAAAACTGAAATGTTTCTTTACTCCAACAGTTTTGATTATTATCGCTCCATTCACCATGTGTTCTTTAATGGGAAAGTTGTCCATTGTTCCATCTGCTCATGGTACAAAAAGATAGCCTCTGAAATAACATGTACAGGGCTCATCATACGAGTACCAGTTTGTTCCCCTGTGACTAATTTTACCACTTTCGTAGGACACATTGTCAATTGCAAGTGACCCACCTTAGCCGGAAGGTTGTCTCTATTATCTTCACTTTTCACAATCTGTAGATTATAGATTTGACCGTCCTTAATATCGATTTCGTGCCCATGTTCCTGTCATGCCCGGTGATTTCAGGCCAAACCTCGAATCTCTATGAACTTCACACCTCCGTTTTCCCACTGTCTTGATAGATCGTGTGCAGTATCTAGCTTACAGCATCTGTCACCATTCTTCCTAGACTTCTGATTGCACCAGCATGTTGTCTGTTTCTGTAAGCTGTTACTGTTCCTGCACCCCCCGCTCCTCTCCGTTTTCTCATATGCATTCTCACTCTCAAGTGATTTGATGTATTCCCTTCTATCTGTAGCCTAAATTACTCTCTCAGCTTCTCTCATGTATTCATCCATACCTGGTACTATCAGTTTGAAAGGTTCCAGATCACACATATCTACAAATAATAGGAACACTTTTAACACTTTTGAAATGTGATAACAGGACATGGGGATCTGGGAGTGGATATCACTGAGCTCATAGGGGCACAAATATTCCCACACCATTTATTGCATACATGTTAGAAACATGAACAACTGACTTAGGTGGCCCAGTTTACGTCCCCAGTAGGTGCCTCTGTACTCTAGTCAGATTCAAGGCCGATAACACTCTTACAAGGCATGAGGCTCAAACAAATACGTACTGCTCCAACCACTTTGTCATTTAACCAACAACTATTGTTAGATAGTTCTTTAGTGCATGGCGAAAATTACTGTCCAGTTACATTTACTGATGGCCGACACTTGGCCTTTGCCTTGTATGAGAACATTAACTATAACCGTAGAACTATTGAATGCATGAAAAGAAATACTTCACATTTAATTATGCTGTTGCGAACATCTTGCCTTTAGAAAAACATGAGCATTGATTACCATTAAAACGCTGTCATTAAAAAATTTAAGGAACAGCACCAGTGAGAGGACGTCGTGAAAGAAACGCAGTTAGATGTCTTAACCATTAATAAGCTGAAATACTTCGTAACCCCAGTGTACCACACTTTAACCACCGGCACTGACAGCTCACAACGACACATCACTGATGATCAGTTACCAAACTGACAAGGAATTCGTGGCACAATTTAACAAGGATGCTCACCGTTTCTAAATCTGAAGTCGATATGTGCTGGCGTCCCACAAGTAAGCAACAGGAGAGAGCACAGTCACACACACACACACACACACACACACACACACACACACACACACACACACACACATACACTTGTCCATCAAGCCCAGGCACTCCACCATCGGCGACACTCCTCTTGTGTCCTTCTAGTATGCCTTCCCCGTATAGTAAACAGCAGGAAGATCTGGACACGCTGCCCTATCCCGCCCTCTGACTTCATATGGCGCCCTTCATTGGCATCCGGATCCTTAGCAGCACTTTCCCTGTCCAGCATATGCGCTGGCCCTTTAATTTCCTCACACGCGCAAGACATCCTCCCGTCACTCGACTCAGAACTCGATGCTGCTTAAAGCGACATTCTAGGCGCGAGTATCGATACAGCCGTGTCAACCCCAAATAATCCAAAATCTGAGATAGGTTCCCAGTTTCTTGCTCACTCATAGCCTTCGCTCTGCCTTCGCTATGGTCACCTTCTACTCTGAAGCGCCGAAGAAACAGGTGTAGGCATGCGTATTCACATACAGCTATGTGTAAACATGCAGGATACGGCGCCGCGATCGGCAACGCCTGCATAAGACACAAAGTGCTGGCGCAGTTGTTGTATCAGTTACTACTGCTAAAGAGGCAGTTTATCAAGATTTAAGTGAATCTGAACGCGGTGTTATAGTAGACGCGCGAGCGATGGGACACAGCATCCCGGAAGTAGCGATGAAGTGGGGATTTTCCCGTACCATCATTTCATGAGTGTATCGTGAATCTCGCGAATGCCAAAATTCCTCAAATTTCCGACATCGCTGTGAAAGAAAGAAGATTCTGCAAGAACGGGACCAACGATGACTTAAGGGAATAGTTCAACGTGACAGAAGTTGCTGCAGATTTCAATGCTGGGCCATCAACAAGTGTCAGCGCGCAAACCATCCAATGAAACATCATGGACATGGGCTTACGGAGCCGAAGGCCCACTCGTTTCTTGATGACTGCATGACAGAAAACATTTAGCCTCGCCTGGCCCTGTCAACACAGACATTGGACTGTTAATGACTGGAAACATCTTGCCTTGTCATACGAGTCTCGTTTCAGATTGTATCGAGCGGATGGACGTGTACCGGTAAGGATACATCCTCATGAACCGATTGACCCTGCATGTGAGCAGGGGACTGTTGAAGCTGGTGAAGGCTCTATAACGGTGTGGGGAGTGTGCAGTTGGAAGGATATGGGACCCTTGATACGTCTAGATACGACTCTGTCAGGTGACACGTACGTAAGCATCCTATCTGATCACCTGCATCCGTTCGTGTCCATTTTGGATTCCGGCGGACTAGGGCAATTCCAGCAGGACAAATCGACACCCAACTCGTCCTGAGGTGTTACAGAATGGCTCCAGGAACACTCATCAGAGTTTAAAAACTTCCGCTGGCAACCAGACTCCCCAGACGTGAACAGTATTGAGCATATCCGGGATGCCTTCCAACGTGCTCATCAGAAGAGATTTCTACCCCTCGTACTGTTACCGATTTGTGGGCAGCCCTACAGGATTCGTGGTGTCAGTTCCCTCCGACATTACATCAAATATTAGTTGAGTCTATGACACGTCGTGTTGCGGCACTTTTGTGATCTCCCGGGGGCCTTATACGATATTACCCAGGTGTACCAGTTTTCTTGACTCTTCAGTGTATATGTCTAACATGTGCCCCCATCATTTTTTCTGGAATTTTTGTCTTGGACCAATAAACTGGTGGATGATAACCTTTTCATAACGACCCAAATTCCATGAAAGAGGGGCCAAATCCAGCTGTTCCTTTTCCCTCTCTGTTCCGCCACCATACCTTTTTTATATTCAAACAGTCACCGAAAGCCACTAAAGTGGGCCGCTTCCCCCGATTATACCTGTAATTCTATCTCTGATGTGAAAGACTGCTTCCTATTTGCTCTCAATGTTCACAGGATCAGTGCACTCCGGCAATAATCAGTTATCGACCAAACGTTGGAATGGGGCGAGTTAAACGGGAAGGCGAACAGTAGCGTCATGGGTGTGCTTTTATGTGCTTCATGGTTGGTTGTATTAGGGAAATGAAATCCAACCCAACGATTCATTCCTACAGGTCTGAGAACGTGAAGGATATAGTATCACGTCTGATTTAAGTTTCCTGTTAAACGTTTTAGCGCAGGAAGCCTGCACATGCCAAGGGGTTATGACTATGTGAGAAATGTCGTGACTGAGACAAAAACCCTCAAACTCCTTCGAAGTAGAGGTGGGAGCGTATTAGGTCACCAAAGCCTTCGGGGGACTGAAACTAGTTAAGATCTCCTGCAGATGCTGATGTCGGAAGGCCATAGCCACTCATCTTCTGAATATTACCCATTTAAATCTGGTTTAGAGTGTCAACCACCACAAATATGACACGATATCCATTCTTGGTACGTGCCAGGTGTCCTAAATAATGAATAAACGGCTTCTTTACTGGATGGTACTCGCTGATAGATTGCAGTAGATGCTGCTTAATTCCTATATTGGGCTTAGCCCTGTTACATTCGTCACATCGTGTTACGAACCTGTAGTTATCAGCGTCCATACTTTTTCACAACTTCTTTTCCCTAAATTTGAACAAATTCGAACATCATCTTTTGGAAGCCAAGGTGTCACCCACTCAACGAACAGTGAAACTACTTGAATACAGCTGACACCTGGCTCTCCGGCACATAGACCTTTAGTTTGAGCATCAAATTTCATACACAATAATAAAATTCCCCTGTCCTGCGAGTAGCCCTCTGGCTTGTCACTTTACGCCAGCTTCCTCCAAATCCAACCTAACCTCGGATGTTCTTGCTGTTTGTGACCAGTAAACACAGACCACGAGATGATCAGCTGCCTCCTCCCCTATAGGTTTCTCGTCAGTCTCCCAAAACAGCTGGCTCAATTCATCTGTCATCTCGTTCTACACCCTCCCCCAACCATAATACGAACAACCTCAAATTGAATCGCCAAAATCTGCACAGTACATCATTCAATACTTCAATACTTTTGTGCTACGGGGATGGGCCAGCACCAGTTCAGTGCCTCGCTGTCGGTTTCCAGGCGGAACTTGTTACGGTATGAATTAAACGGGAATCCCGAACCCTATTTGCTAGAGGATCTAACATGGTTGTAGCTGGAAAATTTGCCTACTGGAGGGAAACACTTCTAAACACTGCAGGATGTTCCTGCACATCAGCGATCAACGCTCTGCACGCAGGGTATACTGAAATTAACCACTCAATAGAGGAGATGTTTATGTTTACCAATGTACGCCAGGCTGCACGCAACTGTTCGTGCAGCTCGGCGTCACCATTAGCAAAAGTAACTATTCAGTAACACTAAAAGGCTATGTTAACTATAGTTGTTGATTACAAGGTAAGGTTACACTGGAAAAGAGACTATGGCAGTATACTGCTCTTCTCGGCCTGCTACCTCATTTAAATTTCGTACTGGGGATACTCTTTCCTCAATTGAGAAAACTCCTTCAAACTTCTTTTTTCCATGACGTAAAATCTATAACAGTAAGAGGTTGTGGAGGTAATATGCTTACCATCATTCCTTTTAAGAGTGTTATCAGTCTGGAAACAGATTCGTTTTTCTCTGCCAGCCGGTGTGGCCGAGAAGTTCTAGGCGCTTCAGTCTGGAACCGCGCGACCGTTACGGTCGCAGGTTCGAATCCTGCCCCGGGCATGGATGTGTGTGATGTCCTTAGTTAGGTTTTAGTAGTTCTAAGTTCTAGGGGACTGCTGACCTCAGAGCCATTTGAACCTTTTTTTTTCCTCTGTTTTTAGCAAGTGTAATTTCTTGTGGTTACGTGCCCTTTCTATGGGGCAACAGGCCGTTTGTACTCCTCCGTCTAATAAAAACACCCAGAAATAGGAGACAACCATGTTACTGTAATTCCATACTAAATCAAAGTTTCTCATGAATGGAACTGGTAGCACGTAAAAAGTTCAGAGTTCGTCTACTGTGTGTAGTGTAGTTAAATTAATTCTCTCGCCCAAAGTATTTGACATAGCCATGTCAGACTTTTATTATGATTACTTACTTGTGTGCTGATTGCATAATTAAATTGACAGCTTCATCGGCCATCATCTAAGGATGCAATGATTTATTCGTTAACTTAAGTGGTGCATTACTAGCCCAGCGGCTAGTCGGGAGAGCAGATTTGATCAGGCATTCCCTTAGCCGTCCGCACCGCGGCTTCATATGTAAGAACGCTGCGCGAGAAAAAGAAGGCCCCAGTTCTCTCCAGACGCTAATTAGCGCACCACCTGTGCCGGGAGTCGCGTCGCGTCGGTATCGTTGATATAAACAGCCTCGGATGCAGTAATAAGTGACTCAGGATACGCGTAACCATGAAATCGTTTTCGAGTGAAGTGATAATTTTGGGATGACGTTAATGATCTATCTTTAGTTTGCGTATGTCGTAATTTCACGTGCCGCCGCAGGACAGACATTCTACCAATATTTAGCATGGCGTTTGATGAACATTATCATCAAATTATGGCGAGCATTCACTTAAACATTTAATTTGAACAGTTATAGTTGCATCAGCGCATTAGACTCTGAACTGCACTGCTAGTTGGATTGTGTGGATTCTTTTTGGTCTGTGACTTTCAGAATATAGTGAAGATTTTAGAGAGAATGGTGTTTGATTATCAATCCCAGACTATCTCCTAATTCCTCAGAGCTATAAGCTGTAGCTATAAATGTATTTCTCAGATGACATGGGCACTAGGAATTCTAATTACAGGCTTCATGTTTTGCTAATCACTTTCTGGCTGCAAACATTGTAGTTAGAGAGCCAGTGTTGAGAATGGCAAACAGCATAAATACGAAACATATATTCTATTACGCCACCCGCCGCCCCACATATGGTGCCAATCAGCCGGGAAAGAAACTGCGTAAAAGTGAAAGTGATTTTCAAATATTTGGATTCGGGAGTGAAATGCGACACGCAACAGAGTAATGGAACAGTTATAGTGCTACGTGTGCATGTGGACGACGCAATTGGATTAACAACACATCTGGATTGACGGAGCTGGCACTGAGTCTAGTGGTGCTGCCGGCATCGCGAGAAGGGCGTTTCGCCTCACCGCATTCGTCTGCCGGACCAATCGGAGCAGCGCCTGCGGTTGCGGGCCTCGCAAACACACAGCAGCCGTCGAAGTGCCGTCTGCAGTTCTACGCGATGCGCCGCATCAGTAATCCTGGTACGCCGCGCCGGCAACGCCATACGTCGTGCAGAAGGAACTAAGTTAAGTGAAAAGCTGTTAAAATTTTTACTACCTGCTCTAAAGGACTGTCGTCGATGGAACCGCCAGATGATACTGAGGTTAAACTTAAATCAGAACCTATGTCTGTTGAGGGAACTGTAAATCCAGACAACGGTTCAAGTGTAAATATGCATAAAAATAGTAATGTTAAAGTGAAATATGAAGTATTGTCTCCTGACAGTAGTGTTAAAAGGGGCAATGATTCAATAATAGAGACCCATGTAGTAAAGCAGAAATCAGAAATTGTTAATTTATTGGATGATAGTTTATCTGATGAGTTAAAAACGAAACAGTCATCAGATGTGGTAGAGTTTAAAAAGGATAAGTTAGATATGACTGATCAATCAGATGTTTCATTTCGTTTTGATGATTCTGGTATTGGAGCTAGTTTTTCGTCACCTGAGTGTGATAAAAAACCAGCTAATGAGCAACCCAAAGATACTGGGGCTATTGATTTAAATGTTATATTACAAGCAATAGCTACCAGTATTGCTAAAATGACAGCTGAATTAAAGTCTGAAATAACTTAGGTCAAAAGCAGTAGTGCTGAATTAAAGTATGAGATTGTGGCTAGCCAAACTAATTTTAATAAACGATTGGAAGTAATGGACAATACCATCAAGGTTTGTTGCAATAAGTTGAAAGAGGATCTGGACAGTTTGAATTATAAAATTGATTACAATCATGAGGATATTAAGAAAAAGGTTGCTCAACAATTTCCTGAAATGTATAAAACAGTAAAATCCAAAGTTGCTGAGGTTCGCAAAGACTTCCAAATGGAAGATGCGAAGCTGGAGCACAAGTTAACAGAAAAGATCGAGGCGGAATCTGAACTGTGCTCAGATGGGTTTAAAGATGTTAATATGTCAAGCAGAAGTAGATGCAATCAAAACTGATACTACTCATAATGTGCAAAGAGTAGATAAAGTTGAAATGAGAGTAGAAAATATTAGTACTAACATTGCTAACATTGAGAGTAAAGTAGCGTCAGTAACTTCTGGTAACGGTAGTATACAAGTTGTAGCTGCAAACACCGCATTTATCGGATGTCGGCAGTTCTTGCGGTTCGATCCAGATAAAAATATCCACCCGCTAGATTTCTGGAACGATTTTGAAGATGTGATTCCACCAACTTGGTCTGAACGAGAGACAATCTCATTTATTAGAAGCCATTTAGCAGGTGACGCCATGCGTTGGTCAGCTGATGTTATGTTGAAGTGTAAAACAATAGCGGAATTTAAAATAGCTTTCATTAATGAGTATTGGTCCAGCAATAAGCAAAATGAAGTGTTGAGGGAATTTTTGAGTGGAAAACGCTTCAATTCAAGTAAGGAATCTATCAAATAGTTTGCTAGGTAGGTCATGGATTTCACGTTTGTCACATTTGGCGGAAAAGCTGATACCTGAAATGAAAATACTAAGTCTTGAAGACAAACTGCCATGGTATTGGCAAACTAGAATTATATCTGCCCCTAGAGACAATCTTGATCGTTTCATTGAGTAGTTGGAACGTGTAGAGCGTGTTGCTGCCAATGAGGAGCAAGCATGTAATAACAGAAATGGTAATATCACTAGTAGTAATTTTAAGAACGAGCAGAATGGCGATGTAAACATCAGAACAGTAGGTGTTCGCCATCCTAAGAGAGGTAGGAATTAGAGAAATAATTATCAGAACCAACAATGGCATCCAAGTGATAGTAATTTTGTTCCTAACAAAAATGTGCAAGTAAACAACAGCGTTGAAAGCAATGCTGTGCCAGTTAGCTATAATGCAAATAAAAGTAACAGTAGTAGGCAGAGGCTGGAAAACTAGTTTGCGTCTATGAGGATACTAGCGCTCACCAGGCGGCTGCTTTTCCTAAGCCAGTAATTGCAGTAATTAATATGACAGATCAGAATACTCAATTGAGGATTCGGATGATGAGTCGGTAGCATCCAATGATACTGCAGAAATATTAAACCACTCACAGTATTTGATAGATACCGTGTTAGAGACGCTTTCTAAGTGGGAAGAGAAAGAGAAGGCGCACCAGTGTAACGGTAGGGAAGAGCTACAAAATACTGAATTGTCAGGTGAAGAAGCAGAAGAAATTCATTCTTATATTTACGATGAGGATGATGTGCTCTTATCTAAAGTGCCTGTGCAGGTTGTTGCTACTTTACTAATAGATTCAGGACAGGAGGGAATTGAGAATGTAGAGGTTAGCCTGTTGGGGGTCGATGAACCCAGTAGCTATTACCAGTTGTCACTGGAGAACGGACCCGACGATAATATTGAAAGTGGTTTAGCTGTAACTAGTGTTATGCCCGGTCTGGTGGCGCAGAATCGCTCAGACTCCAGTAATTTGGGTCATGTTCAGCAAACTAAATATAATGAAGTCGTGCGGTGTTTCGATTTAAAATTAATAGACCGACTGGAAAAGGCAGCTGAAAATGTAATTCAGAAAACTCCTACACACTTTGACCTAAATGTAATGAAGACAGATGTCGATCACTTTAGTTGGAGACAAATCAAAAAGGAACTACTGGATGAGTTTGAAGAACCACCTGTACAACGTAGAATAAGCCAACTATAATAATAGTGAATATGTTGGGTATCAATGTACGTTGACTCTTAGACGGTGGAAGTGAGGTGAGTGCGATATCTCAGTCCTTCTTTGATGCACTACCTGGTAAAGACAAGCTTATAGTAATGAGGGTATCAGGACTAAGAATAATTGGTGCTACTGGCAAGGTGTCAAAAACGGTAAAGCAAGAAGCTTTACTGCCCTTTGATATTAATGGTAATTTAATTGATCATCCATGCTTAATTCTCAGTATTGAGGTTTTAATTGGTATAGATTTCTTGTCAAAATATCAGAGTGTTGTTGACTTTGAAAGAGGCCAGTTAAAAATGGTCTCGCCGATAACCGGAGTAATTACGGTACCTTTTATTGATAAACATCTAGTAACTAATGATGAAACTTGGGAGTTGCCTATACGAGTTCTGAAAAATAGGAGATATTGGGCTGAAGGTGTTAATCTTAGTAAAAGTAAGCTAAACACAGAAGTAGAAGAACAAGCAATTATTTTGGACAAGACAGAAGCTAAATTGCAGGAAATCGATAAAATTTCAGCTAATCAGAAGGAATAACTGAGACAGGTTTTAAAAAGGCATCATAAGTTATTTTCAAATCGACCTGGCGTGGTCAAAAGTTATGAATCTCAAATAAAGGTGAAACCTGGCCAAGTGCTTTTCAGGAAGCCATACCAAATACGTGTAGCTAGGAAGGAGGCGGTTCGAAAGGAGATACAGGGAATGCTAGAGTGGGGTGTGACTGAAAAAGCGGTCAGTGAGTACAATAATCCTCTTGATGTTGTACTAAAAAGATACAGGAGAGTCAGATTGGTCTTGGACGCTCGTTGGTTGTATGAAATAGTGGTTAGGGAAAGTGATAGACCGCACAACATGGACGAGTTATTGCAAAAATTCCGGGGAGTAAAATTCTTAACCTCTATGGACATTACGTGTGGATATTGGAATTTGGCACTGGCGGAAAGTTCAAGGAAGTACACAGCTTTCTTGGACGAAGGAGTTTGTTACCAATACCGTGTGGTACCTTTCGGACTTAATATCTCTGTTTGTGCCTTCGTACGTGTGATGTGCCATGTTTTAGGGCCAGCCTTAAGTAATAAAATAACAGTCTACGTAGATAATCTGTTAATAGCAACTCCTACCTGGGAAGAACACATAGTTTTATTAGAGGAAGTGTTAGAGGCTATTGAGAGAGGTGGCATGAAACTGAAGATTGAAAATACAGAGTGCGTTATAGAGGAAATAGGTTTGTTGGGCTATATGATAAGTGGAAAAGGTATTCTGCTCTACCCAGGCAAGCTAGAAGTCATTGAAAAATTTGAGCTCCCAGAAACAAGAAGTAGTTGAGATCGATGTTAGGTCTTTTCGGCTTCTATAGGCGTTTTGTTATTGATCAGGCATTTAATGCACCCTGTTTCACCTCCTGCTGAAAAAGAATACCCCTTGGGTTTGGACAGCAGAATGCCAACAGGCGTTCGTGGTGCTTAAACAATCCTTAATTAATAGTCCTATTTTACATCATCCTGATTTTGATAAACCATTATGTAGGTCTGCTGATGCTAGTTGCTATGATATAGCTGTGGAGATATTCCAAATTGAAATAGAGAGCGAACAAGAAGTGCACAAGACTATAGCTTTCGCAAGTCGATCTTTACAGGCAGCAGAGAGAAATTATGGCATCTCAGAACTGAAAGCATTGGCAATTGTATTTCGAGTACAGAAATTTGAGAAATATCTATTAGGCCACAAGATAATTGTTTACAGTGACCATAAGGCGTTGACCTTTTTAGAGACCTGTATGTTGAGGAATGCTCGTTTGGTAAGATGGTCATTGTATCTCCAGCAGTTTGACCTTGAGGTTAGATATATTCAAGGGAAAGATAATTTGGTAGCTGATGGGTTATCTAGAAGTGCGGAGCTCTGTGATGACGCGGGAATTACAGCAACAGACCTAAGTGAAGTACGAATGTTTGCGTTGCACGAAGTAAAGGAAGAAAGTGCATTAAGGAGGGTGATTAAGAACTTGAGACGTGAGCAGAATCCAGTGACCAGGTGAAATTAATAAAAAGCTATCTGGGAGATGCGAACTATCATAGGGTTTCGCAATACTACTGTCTGCATAAAGGTATTCTGCTTAGGAGGAAAAAAGTAGTTGTTTCTGAGTGGAAGCTGTGCTTTCCCTCAAAACATGTAGACTTACTAATCGACTATGTACACCTGAGGTATGGGCACTATTGTGCAAGGAAGTGCATTGGAAAATTAAAAGAGAAAGTTGTGTTTGACAACATGTACCGCCATGTTGCCAAGCGTCTAGCATCTTGTGTAGTGTGCCAGAAAGTCCGTGCTGCTGACACCAGAGTACAAGGGGATATGCATTCAGTAGAGCCAACTGAAACCCTAGAATTACTGGCTTGTGATTCGTTTGGCCCTCTTCCTGCTTCGAGGGGTGGGTGCACCCATGTTTTTGTTGTTGTGGATGGATTTAGTAAATATGTTAAGCTATACCCAATTAAAAGAGCAAATGCAAAAACGTTGGTAGAAAAGTTGAAAAAGATTTCATCGTGAACGTTGGCGTTCCGAAGAATTTGCTGTCAGACAATGGGCCTCAATTTACTTCTGATAGATTTAAAAAATGTCTGGATAAGGCCGGAGTGAAACATCTGAAAATATCTGCGTATTTCCCCCAGGAAATATGAGTGAACGTATTATGAGAGAATTGAATAGGCTTTGCAGGACTTATTGTGCTCGGAAACACTTAAGTTGGGCAGAGCAAATGAAGTATTTTGAGAATGTAATTAACAACTTGAGGCATGATGCAACTGGTTTTGCGCCTTGCGAATTGATGTTTGGCCAAGAACCGCACAATATGATTGCAGATAGGGTAGAATTCCCTATTCTAACGCAAATATCCACAGACGAGAAGAAGTTAAAGTCTAGGGCAAATATAAGAAAAAGAGCATTCGAAAGGAAGAAGCGTCATGACGCAAAAGCTGTACCCACCAGTTTTGAAATAGGTCAGTTAGTCCTTGTCAAAACCAAGGAAAAATCAAAGAAAATAAATGCATAAACAAAGAAATTCATGTTCGTATACCAAGGACCTTTCAGGATCATAGGAAAACCACATGCCAATGCACATTGGCTAGAGTACCCTAAGAGTAAAAAGCTACTTAGTCTCAGGAATGTGATCGACCTAAAGAAGTTCATAGGTAGTGAATGAGTTCTGTAGGGAGGAGGTTGTTCTGTAACCTCTACACAGTGTGGCAGCTGTGCAGTCCCAGCTGTGTGAGATCTTCTTTCCTTTTCAGGTCTCACTCATTTTTCATCTTTCCTTTCTACCAAAGTTTCGACTCCTTCTTTGCAATAGTAAATTTTTTTGTCATGGCTATCGAGCCATGAGTTCTGTAACCATTCTATCCACCGATTAGTGAAGAAAATACCTAATGTGACAAACCTAACAGTGACATAAACAATAGAGAAATATGACGTAATTAAGATACAAATGTATTTGAGTAACAAGTATGTATAGAACCCAGGTAATATTGTAAGTACAAAGTGTTGATTTATTGGAAATGTTCCCACAATAATATTTAGAAAAGATATACAAGTTCGTTTATAAGCAGGATCTGAAGTGGCAATGAGACCTAGTGTATACATTAGAGCTAACCAATAAATAGTAAGTGAGAGTGCTTAGTGTTATGAAAAGTAGACAGATAAGTTGTAAAAATTAACTCACCTTGTGTAGCAAGGAATGGCAGTGTAATAGAAAAGATTGTTTTTGTGGTTGAGACGTGAAGGACACGTCCCTGAAGTATTTATAAGGTTGGAGCTGGCCATTATTTTGGTGTTGGGTGTGCAGTGACACACCTAAATGTATTGAGGTTATGAGTTGGAGGCGTGAATGCGACCATAGGTACCCTTATGTTAAATGAGACAGAGCAGCTCATGGTGTACTATAGGTTTAAGGAATTTAGCATTACGCTAGTCCATAATTACTTAATGCACTTCAGTGGTAGGTCGAGAGAGACTACCTGTGGTTTCAGCGTCCGATCGAGTGGAAATGGATTGCCACGTGAGCAAACTAATCAGCTGCAATACACTATAGATATGAAATAAATGTGCTATCCTATGCTTTAAATTTTAATGGAGTGAGTATTAGTTAAGTTCATACACTAGCAAAGTAAGTAAGTACATAATTGCAGATGTGGAACTGGCACAGCAGCAGAAGACCAATAAGTGGATTCAGTAGTCAACTAAACGTAGTGTGTTTTGAACACTCAGAACTGTACTATTACCACAAGTTACTCACATGTACAAAGACGCTGAGAAGACAACTGCTAATCAAATTTACTCATACTATCTCTAAGAATAAGGTAATCGAAGATGAGTCAGTTAAGTAAATAAAATACAGATTAGTCAGGAATGTACCGAGCATTGGTTCAGTGTTCCGGCCCAGAAATAATTAATTGAGATTAAATAGGATTTATGATTGTATGCCTTGAGCATAAATTTTCTCTAGTACGTGACTAACGGCGTTTTGAGCCATTTGTTTACCGATAATATGACAGTTAAGTAACCGCGAGGGTAAAATTGAAAAAGTTCTGTTAACTTTGTTCCAGTAACATATTAAAAGATAAACTGTATATATCCCCGTTTCATTGTGACCCACCCTTAGATATTAAGTGAACATAGTCTGAGGCACTCTTTTTGTTTGTTCTACAGGACAAACCAGATAATGACAGCCTGGTAGCTCCGTGAAAGCATGGAGTGACTTGGACACAACTCACAGTGACCTCTCCCCTTTCCCCATGTAATTTAGAGTGAACGTGAAGGGCGCACACCATAGCAACTTCCCCTCCTCTACCCTTGTGAATGGAAGTGTAGAACGCCAGCCAAAGCGGCTACAACCACGTGAGTAAAAATGAAATTTTCATGATTTGTAAAATTTTCTTTCAGGTTTAGAAAATACTGCTAAGATATAATTATCTGTTTATGTATCACGAATAACTGTGTTATTTTCTTTGAGTTTGTGTATGTAAAAATATTTACAGACAATTTAATGGATTTAAGATATTCATAATTTTACATATTTTTATGTGTTTGTCTGTCTAAGGCAATATGTATGCCAAAGTGCTTAATTGATTTTGCTTAAATTTTGAGTGATAATGTTGCTTAAGAGGCAGTGAACATGCCAGAAATTTAAATAATTGAAGTAGTTAATAGGTTTTCTTTTAATATTTCTATATGTTTACATTTCAATTTTAATTTTCATCGGGAGCTAAGCTGCACTCTTGCTTCTCTTTTTGTAACTAATTTATTTCATTTACATTCAAAAAAATTAAGTAGAGGGCGATGTAGGGAAGCAACATACTCACGTCTTATAAAATTCACATCAGTCTTTCCATTGTGTGCCCGCCTAGTCCGCTGTAACTAGCTCTGACGTCATAAATATTGCGCAATACTTTAAAATGAAGGAAATAACCTGAAACGTATCTGGCATGTCAGGAGTAATACAAAATCAATATGTGTTGGATATCGGTTCAATAACTTTAAACATTTTCGAAATTTGGATGTTTCTCTGTAAAAATCATTGGCGCAACAGAAAAGAGCTAGAAACTTAAAAATTTTATATTTAGATTATTTTTGCATAATGATTTAGTACAAACAGTATTCTGGATCTCACAAATTAAAATTTTAGTTGATATTCATGATTTTATGGTTTTTGTCTTGGAAATTAAGGAAGCAAGATAGATTAAGTACGCGAATAAATAAAGCTAGGATGTTTAAATTTAAGTAGAAGGGCGATCCGCTATTATCACAAAAATGTGAAAAGTTTCAACAGAATAACTATAAAAGTATAGCTATAGCGTATCTCCAAAGAGCAAGTTCAGAGTTCGTCTACTGCGTGTAGTGTAGTTAAATTAATTCTGTTGCCCAAAGTATTTGACGTAGCCATGTCAGACTTTTATTATGATTACTTACTTGTGTGCTGATTGCATAATTAAATTGACAGCTTCATCGGCCATCATCTAAGGAAGCAATGATTTATTCGTTAACTTAAAGTGGTGCATTACTAGCCCAGCGGCTAGTCGGGAGAGCAGATTTGATCAGTCATTCCCTTAGCCGTCCGCACCGCGGCTTTATATGTATCTACATCTACATCTACATCCATACTCCGCAAGCCACCTGACGGTGTGTGGCGGAGGGTACCTTCAGTACCTCTATCGGTTCTCCCTTCTATTCCAGTCTCGTATTGTTCGTGGAAAGAAGGATTGTCGGTATGCCTCAGTGTGGGCTCTAATCTCTCTGATTTTATCCTCATGGTCTCTTCGCGAGATATACGTAGGAGGGAGCAATATACTGCTTGACTCTTCGGTGAAGGTATGTTCTCGAAACTTTGACAAAAGCCCGTACCGAGCTACTGAGCGTCTCTCCTGCAGAGTCTTCCACTGGAGTTTATCTATCATCTCCGTAACGCTTTCGCGATAACTAAATGATCCTGTAACGAAGCGCGCTGCTCTCCGTTGGATCTTCTCTATGTCTTGTATCAACCCTATCTGGTACGGATCCCACACTGCTGAGCAGTATTCAAGCAGTGGGCGAACAAGCGTACTGTAACCTACTTCCTTTGTTTTCGGATTGCATTTCCTTAGGATTCTTCCAATGAATCTCAGTCTGGCATCTGCTTTACCGACAATCAACATTATATGATCATTCCATTTTAAATCACTCCTAATGCGTACTCCCAGATAATTTATGGTATTAACTGCTTCCAGTTGCTGACCTGCTATTTTGTAGCTAAATGATAAAGGATCTATCTTTCTGTGTATTCGCAGCACATTACACTTGTCTACATTGAGATTCAGTTGCCATTCCCTGCACCATGCGTCAATTCGCTGCAGATCCTCCTGCATTTCAGTACAATCTTCCATTGTTACAACCTCTCGATACACCACAGCATCATCTGCAAAAAGCCTCAGTGAACTTCCGATGTCATCCACCAGGTCATTTATGTATATTGTCAATAGCAACGGTCCTATGACACTCCCCTGTGGCACACCTGAAATTACTCTTACTTCGGAAGACTTCTCTCCATTGAGAATAACATGCTGCGTCCTGTTATCTAGGAACTCCTCAATCCAATCACACAATTGGTCTGATAGTCCATATGCTCTTACTTTGTTCAATAAACGACTGTGGGGAACTGTATCGAACGCCTTGCGGAAGTCAAGAAACACGGCATCTACCTGTGAACCCCTGTCTATGGCCCTCTGAGTCTCGTGGACAAATAGCGCGAGCTGGGTTTCACATGACCGTCTTTTTCGAAACCCATGCTGATTCCTACAGAGTTGATTTCTAGTCTCCAGAAAAGTCATTATACTCGAAAACAATACGTGTTCCAAAATTCTACAACTGATCGACGTTAGAGATATAGGTCTATAGTTCTGCACATCTGTTCGACGTCCCTTCTTGAAAACGGGGATGACCTGTGCCCTTTTCCAATCCTTTGGAACGCTACGCTCTTCTAGAGACCTACGGTACACCGCTGCAAGAAGGGGGGCAAGTTCCTTCGCGTACTCTGTGTAAAATTGAACTGGTATCCCATCAGGTCCAGAGGCCTTTCCTCTTTTGAGCGATTTTAATTGTTTCTCTATCCCTCTGTCGTCTATTTCGATATCTACCATTTTGTCATCTGTGCGACAATCTAGAGAAGGAACTACAGTGCAATCTTCCTCTGTGAAACAACTTTGGAAAAAGACATTTAGTATTTAGGCCTTTAGTCTGTCATCCTCTGTTTCAGTACCATTTTGGTCACAGAGTGTCTGCACATTTTGTTTTGATCCACCTACCGCTTTGACATAAGACCAAAATTTCTTAGGATTTTCTGCCAAGTCAGTACATAGAACTTTACTTTCGAATTCATTGAACGCCTCTCGCATAGCTCTCTGCACACTACATTTCGCTTCGCGTAATTTTTGTTTGTCTGCAAGGCTTTGGCTATGTTTATGTTTGCTGTGAAGTTCCCTTTGCTTCCGCAGCAGTTTTCTAACTCGGTTGTTGAACCACGGTGGCTCTTTTCCATCTCTTACGATCTTGCTTGGCACATACTCATCTAACGCATATTGTACGATGGTTTTGAACTTTGTCCACTGATCCTCAACACTATCAGTTCTTAAGACAAAACTTTTGTGTTGTGCTGCGCGAGAAAAAGAAGGCCCCAGTTCTCTCCAGACGCTGATTAGCGCACCACCTGTGCCAGGAGTCGCGTCGCGTCGGTATCGTTGATATAAACAGCCTCGGATGCAGTAATAAGTGACTCAGGATACGCGTAACCATGAAATCGTTTTCGAGTGAAGTGTTAATTTTGGGATGACGTTAATGATCTATCTTTAGTTTGCGTATGTCGTAATTTCACGTGCCACCACAGGACAGACATTCTACCAATATTTAGCATGGCGTTTGATGAACATTATCATCAAATTATGGCGAGCATTCACTTAAACATTTAATTTGAACAGTTATAGTTGCATCAGCGCATTAGACTCTGAACTGCACTGCTAGTTGGATTGTGTGGATTCATTTTGGTCTGTGATTTCAGAATATAGTGAAGATTGTAGAGA
Organism: Schistocerca cancellata; assembly: GCF_023864275.1. Classification (NCBI taxonomy): domain Eukaryota; kingdom Metazoa; phylum Arthropoda; class Insecta; order Orthoptera; family Acrididae; genus Schistocerca; species Schistocerca cancellata. The sequence continues at coordinate 472,383,689 of NC_064628.1, read as the reverse complement.
GAATGGTTTTAGATTATGAATCCCAGACAATCTCCTAATTCCTCAGAGCTATAAGCTGTAGCTATAAATGTATTTCTCAGATGAAGTGGGCACTAGGAATTCTAATTACAGGCTTCACGTTTTGCTAATCACATTCTGGTTGCCAGTATTGTAGTTAGAGAACCAGTATTGAGAACGGCAAACAGCATAAATACAGAACATATGAAGGGGTCGGAGAGATTTAGTCATAAGCCACATCGAACTAGTTTTGAGATACAGCGAGTTTAAAGTTCCATAGAGGTCTGAAAATGTTTAATACAAAATAGAAACCTTATTTCTACTGCAAACACTTGCTTAATACTTGCGAAGCATGTTGTTAAATAGTCAACTCTGTGCATGCTGTAAAATATTAATTTTAGAATGATTCTAATTAAAAATTAGTCAACAGTGGCTTATGACTATATCTCCCAAAAAATTGTTTAAAACATAATGTATGAATTTGTAAGGATTTATTTTAACTACTCTTACACAGCAAGCAGAATATATAATTTTAACACATTAATATATACATATCAGGTATCTGAGATGTATAAATTACTTTTTCATGTATACAGTTACATCAAGGAAGTTCCTCTACCTCATTATTGTACATGTTATTTCCAGTACATGACCGAAAGAAATCTTGATTTGCTGCAGGTATGTATGGCATAAGAGACAGTACATCATCAGTTTTTTTCTGGTTAATTGGTAGTGGCTTTCTGTACTTTATTGGCAGCTGATATGGATTTGGTTCAACTAGCCTTCCTTTCTTTTTGACACGAATATCCACTGACATGAAAACTCCTATGTCTGAATAAGAGTGCTTTACACTTTGCTTGAAGGGATCTTCAGACTCAAACTTAAATTGAGTAGCTTCACTGAAATGGTGAGGATTTCCAGAGGTGGATTCTGTACGTTTTGAGGTCAATGTCTTCAGGCTTTTCAAACTTCTGAAGTCTTCTCTTTCCATTTTAGTTACAATGAAATGTTTTGGACTCGCAGATTTTATTACTTCTGCCCATTCATCTGGAGTGTACACTATTGGACGTCTTTTTCTTGCATACCGTTCAATGCAACCAAAATCACGATCGCAAGGTAGCATGGTGTGGCCTACCACAGGGAAGTAATGCTGGACAGAATCAAATCTTTTGGTAGCAACAAGGGACCTTTCCAAAGTAATAATAGTCCAATTCTTTGTCTGACCCTTGCAGTTGTCTATGATTATGTGGAGATGTTTTGTCTGGGGATTAGTTATCTCCAAGTACTTCAATAAGCAGCTCCCAACCTCATCTGAACCCCGTCCTCCATCTTCCTCGCTCCACAGAAACATATAATCCTTATTTGATCCACAGTCGTGGATGCCATAGTTGTATGTCCATATTTTCCTCTTGTAAAATGCTGGACCTACTGTTAGTTTATGTGTGGGGAATGTTTGCTGCATGTCCATTGCTATCACATGATGTTCTTTCGAATTTTCTTTAGCCAGAGCAGTTAAAGACGCAATCATATTTTGTCCTCTGTCAGCCTTTTTGAGATGCAGTTCATATTGTTGTTTCTTTTCTGTGACTTCTTCTGCACATAATTCTGGGTTACTTATTGCAATTAGAAATCCATCACATTTTGAACAGGTGTCACGTTTTGGTAATTTGAAGCCTACGTTAAATTCAGATACGAAAATTTCTTTGAATTTACTTTCAGATACTGCAGGAACCTGCTTTTCTTTGCAGTATTGTATTTATCTCGGAAAAAGGAAGCAATTGTGAGATCACAATGCAAATACACTGTATTGGGGTTCTGTTGCCTACTGGAATGACTGTTATATTTGGGTATGGCGTTGAGAAGTTCTCTAACACTTTGTACAGCTTCGTCTTGAAATTTATATGGGTAGTTTCCATGTTCTCCTGAAAGAAAAAAAGATAAGCTTATATCCTCTTCCTAATAGAAATATTTGTATAGTACTCAGTTTGAGTACATCCCTAACTTATAGCACAGAGTAACATACAAACCTCTCCCATCTTCTTTTGGCACTGCAAATCCCTGATTCATTTGATGTTGCAAATTCCTCACTTTTCGTGCATGTATCTGTAAGCCATGAACCCTTAGGAAAGCTTCCTTGCAGACCATGACTTCTATTCCGCATACCCCCACATTATAAGAAAATGTAACATCCCTGGATAATATTTTCTTGGAAGTCTTTTTTGGATAGCTTTGAAAGAAATTATGACAAATATAACAAAATGAAATAAATGTACAAAATATTAAACCATTTGTATTCAAATAGTAAACAAACCTCCGCTTTTTCGGTTACATTTTCATACGGCTCATCAGGTAAGTATTCGGGGCATTAAAGTTTCTTTTGTCCCAAAATGAATGAAAAATATTTTCCTCCTCTGCAAGCAGTTTTGTGAAGCATTTATTTGAACAAGTACAGGGACTTCCTATAGCACCAGCCTTGAACAGTCTTGTGGGTTTTTAAAGACCTATAATGTTGACCAGCATTTCGTCGACGTTCTACTTTATTTTTCTTCCACTGATCAATATTTCGCTTTCTTTTCCGTGAAGGCTTTGGTTCTTCGGGTGATTCTTCATTTATTCTACTTATTTCAAGGTATAATATGAAGAGCAAAATGGTCTAAGAATTTGCGTGAGATATAGTCATAAGCCACACAAAACATTAAATCTCGCTAAAATCACATTAATGAGAAAATATTTTTTATACATCTTTTGCCTTTGAAACTACATTATTGCACCATTAAGCAGTAATATAAATGTGCCCATAAAGTTTCATCATTAACACACAAGATGGCTGTCAAATGCGTTGCCAATGTTGAGAGAAAAAAGTCACAAGCCACAGGAAATTTATCACCAGAAATTAACCGTTTTATTTCCTTACCGAAACATCATCTGAGCTGGAACTGCTGGTGAATGGATGCCCAGATTCATCACTGTCAGGATCCAAAGGGTAAAGCTGTTCACTTCCAGTACTGTCTGTGTCAAATATTCGTTGAAGACCCGAAGACGCTTCAGACGTTCCTGACCCTCCTGTCATTTTGCCGTGGCTTGTGACTATGTATCTTCTGAAACTACCACCAAATGGCACAGTATAGAACTGCACTCCGTCATAGTCTGCCATCTGTTGCAGTAACACGGAACTTTTTCAACTCATTGTGAAGAAGACATTGTTAAGAATGCCGCAACATGAAAAACTCAATTTCGTGAAAGTTGTGGCTTATGACTATATCTCTCCGAGCCCTTCATATATTCTATTATTCCACCCGCCACCCCACACACCGAATAGCAAACATTCTCAAATCCAGTGAGCCACAGGCACGGTATTATTCTATATTTATTACGGCGTTCCATACTTACTGTGACAACTTTAAAATTATCTGTTATGCTGTGCCATATCTAGAGGAAAACGTTTTCGTTTCAATAAAAATAGGTATGTTTTACATATTTTTTTATACTTTCAGTGAATATCAGAGAGTTATACGGTAGATTCCATTTTGCAAATTTTCTTAACTCATAGATGTTCTGCAAACATTTTGTATCGATGACATTTACTCCGTCTTCAAACAATGTACTGAAAAACCAGATCTTGGCACCCTGTTCATCGACGTACTCCTAAAGCCTTTACGTATGGCTGAGATTATAAATGAAGTAATTCCGGAAACAAACGATAACCATGTAGGAACATGCATCTTATGCGTAGAGGTATGAGATTTCTAGTTTCTTATAATATTTTTTGTTCAGTTAAGTGTGATTTAAGATTCGAACTCCCTTTTCTCATCGGTGGTGTCGACGGTGACCATCACACTAAGAGACTTTAAAAACTCACGATGAGCACAATGTAACTTTCCTTGTCTCCAATCGTAATACGAGTACCTGTTTTTAATCCTCCTGTTCCTTTTAAAACTCCTAGCGAACTATTATTGTTATATGTAGCGAATTAAATTCCATATCTACAATGTTCTAACTGTTGTTATAAAAACAAAAATTGCAATGCAGTAGATCAATATTCGTGATATATGTACACGAAGCAATTTGACCGCATCACAAAGGACATGTACTTTAGTGGCAGAATTTACCGAAAATGTTTGCCTACACCTCTCGTGTGTGGTGAGGGAAAGCTTTCACTCTCTCTCTCTCTCTCTCTCTCTCTCCCTGTGTGTGTGAGTCCATGAGTGTGTGACTGTGTGCGTGTGTGTAAGAGTTTGTGTACGTGTGTGCTCGCGCGTGCGAGCACGCGCTTCTCAGTAGTGGCTCGTGCGGTTAGCAGAGAAACCCGCAAAGCTAAGACAAACAGCGTCCCTCGCCGCAGAACTCCAGTTTGCGCAGTACGCACAAAGCCAATTGGCCCTGTGCTAACTCCGCAGTTTGGCAGAGGTCTGGCTAGGCATACCTGTGGAGGCGAGCGACCGTTAAGGACTACATTCCGTTTGTTCACATGATGGAGGTCGCTGTATAAAACATCTAAATATTACATATTTTCCTTCTATTACCCTGTTGCTAACGTAGACAGTGATAGACGATTATCACAAAAGAAATAGTTTGTTTCATAATACGTGACAGACAGTGTTACGATGTATGTCCAGCCATTCCGAATTAAATACTCCTCCGTGTTCCTAAACTAGCGGACAAGCAAAGAATGGAGAGACTTATACAACCAATGTACACAGTCGCTGTAAATGAGGAAGATATCCTCGGAAACCGGTACAGAATTGTACGTTTAGGAAGGAGGTACTGCCTAGGGCGATACGCTGCAAGTGCGAAGTATAATGAAACGCAGTGCTTTTCACTTCGTAGTACTATTTCGTTTTAAGGAAATTGTAGCTATTAGCTTAGGAAGATAAACACGTCTGTTACAGAAAATAATTTTACCGACATAGATAGTACAAAAAAGGATTATACCGTTTTCACCTAGATGTTATGGAATTTTTCTATATGTTGAGGATATAAATGAATGCATTTTGAACCGGCGATCAAAAAGTTTCCGTTCGAAGGCCGTATAGTCCAGAATCGGTATGCCTGTAAGGCAAAATCGCCGGCAGCACCGAGGCAACTGTCCCACCAGTATCTGATTCGTAAAGCACGGTGTCCTTCTGCGTGAAGAAGTCCGTATCTGTCTGCTGCTCATCCTCGTCCAACAGGAAGCGTTGACCTCTCGACGACTTTAAGGACTCGAGGTCGCCATAGCCGCACGGGGAGAGATCAGGAGTGCAAGGCGGTGCTCGAGTGTTCCACCCACTTGAGTTGTTCGTTCTGTGTTACGACATCTGCGACATGGGGACGTGCATCACCAAGATGCAGCAGCACAGAACTTGGCGATCCATCCCATATCTGTGGATTCCCACAGACATGTTGCCCCATTCACATTCATCATTCTCCTATGGATGCCTCCAGGATTTTGTTCTTCGGCTGTCAAAGAAGGAACAAAAGCACGTTGGTGCTGTTTGGGTGCATTTGGTAAAACCGTCACCATTTGTCCTGCTTTCCCATTTACCGCACGCATGTCGAAAAAGCACGAACGCGCCACGATCATCGCTTGGCTAGATGTCGGAGCTTTTCTATACTCCTATCGGGATCGCGCTACGTTGTTCGTACGCTGCAGCAGCGCCCTCAAGCAGAAACTTTTTGATCGCCTCATCTAATGGCAGTATAGGCGGAAGATGTGGTTACTTCTAGAATATTGTAACGCGATGGCCACAACGAAAAATAAAACACTATAAAAGACAGAGGCGATGGCTTATACATGAGGTAAACGTCTACCATAACCCAATATTTGGTCATCCAAGATTTGTTACTCCCAAAAAGTAAGATCGCTGTTCCATCGTAAAACTACAACTAACTCCAACGATGTCTGCAACTCCAACGATGTCTGCAAGTCAGCCATTGTCCATCAGTATAGCTATAGGTCTGGAAGTGTAGTTTTAATTTCACAGAATGGGCATAAGTGAAACTAAACAGTTAAAATTTCTAGGTGTTGAGATAAAGATAGTATTCTGTTGTGGAAAGCATACGTTCGGGACCTTGTTCAAAGACTTAACGCTGCCATGTTTACTAATCGAACGGTATCTGAAGTAAGTAATCATTCGACAAGAAAATTAGTGTACTTCGCTTATTTTCATTCGCTAATGTCGTATTGTATTGTATTTTGGGGTAGCTCTTCTCATTCTCAAAGAATATTTTTCTCTCAGAAAAGGGAAGTTCGGGTAATAAGTGGCGTAAGTCCGCGATCGTCTTGTCGACCCCTATTCACTAGTCGGGTATTCTGACATTGGCCTCCCAATATACAAATTCTTTTCCGTAACTTATTGTTAACAATGGCAGATTACACCCAAGAATTAGCAGCTTTCACTCAAGACTAGGTAGAAATCCAGTCAGCATTTGGATCGCACTTCCTTGACTCTTGTGCAGAATAGCGTGCAGTATACTGCTGCATCCATTTCTCTAAACTACCACAAGAAATCAAAAATCTTAGCCTGAATCTATGTGCTTTCAAATCGAAATTCAAGAGCTTCCTCATGGAACATCCTTGTATTCGGTCGAGGAGTTTCTTGAAAAATTTAGATTATTTCTGTGTTATATTGTTGATTGCGTTTACTTAAACGTATGGCTTGTCTATTTTTGGGTTCATAAGCAGTTTATTTTAGCTGTAATTTATTTTATAATTTCATGTTCTAATATTTTCCATGACCTTGAAGATTTTCTCCTCAATTTGGTCCTACGGAACTAGAAATGTAATATAAAACGAAATAAAACGATCATGTGATGGTCGAAACCGGAGCCCTTTCAATAAATGTGCCTTACAAACTAGACTATTACTACTATTTTCAAAGCAATTAAAATGAATACCGCTTTCAAAAATATGGGTAAATACCTATTTTACTTTGAATCGGTGGACAACAATGTAGCAAAGACAGAGAAATACCACGGTACCAAAGTAAATGGTCTGGAAATTAGGACTAATTACTAATGAATGTTTTTTATTCTCTTGAAAGGTAAAGGTTAAGTGGTTTTAAGAAGAATAGACATTAATCATGATAAATTAAATGTGAGCCTTTCGGATCTTAACCAATTAGCGGCTATGCTAGTCCACCGCCAAACATACGTATGGAGGTGGAACAGTAGGCCTCCAAGGCAAGACAACTCCAGACGCTTTGCTACATACGACAAGGATCCTTCAGAAAGGAGACTAAGTGGCGTTAGATTCTTTTATTTCTCTTTCCTGTTAAATTAGCAAGCATTATGTCCCATAATTAAACTTAAATTACACTACTGGCCATTAAAATTGCTACACCACGAAGATGAAGTGCTACAGACGCGAAATTTAACCGACAGGAAGAAGATGCTATGATATGCAAATGATTAGCTTTTCAGAGCATTCACACAAGGTTGGCGCCGGTGGCGACAGCTACAACTTGCTGACATGAGGAATGTTTCCAACCAATTTCTCATACACAAACAGCAGTTGACCGGCATTGCCTGGTGAAACGTTGTTGTGATGCCTCGTGTAAGGAGGATAAATGCGTACCATCACGTTTCCGACTTTGATAAAGGTCGGATTGTAGCCTATCGCGATTGCGGTTTATTGTATCGCGACACTGCTGCTCGCCTTGGTTGAGATCCAATGACTGTTAGCAGAATATGGAATCGGTGCGTTCAGGAGGGTAACACGGAACGCCGTGCTGGATCCCAACGGCCTCGTATCCCTAGCAGTCGAGGTGACAGGCATCTTATCCGCATGGCTGTAACGGATCATGCAGCCACATCTCGATCCCTGAGTCAACAGATGGGGACGTTTGCAAGACAACAACCATCTGCACGAACAGTTCGACGACGTTTGCAGCAGCATGGACTATCAGCTCGGAGACCGTGGCTGCGGTTACCCTTGGCGCTGCATCATAGAGAGGAGCGCCTGCGATGGTGTACTCAACGACGAACCTGGGTGCACGAATGGCAAAACGTCATTTTTTCGGATGGGTCCATCTTCTGTATACAGCATCATAATGGTCGCATCCGTGTTTGGCGACATTGCGGTGAACGCACATTGGAAGCGTGTATTCGTTATCGTCATACTGGCGTATCACCCGGCGTGATGGTATGGGGTGCCATTGGTTACACGTCTCGGTCACCTCTTGTTCGCATTGACGGCACTTTTGAATAGTGGACGTTACATTTCAGATGTGTTACGACCCGTGGCTCTACCCTTCATTCGATTCCTGCGAAACCCTACATTTCAGCAGGATAATGCACGACCACATGTTGCAGGTCCTGTACGGGCCCTTCTGGACACAGAAAATGTTCGACTGCTGCCCTGGCCAGCACATTCTCCAGATCTCTCACCAATTGAAAAAGTTTGGCCAGTGGTGGCCGAGCAAATGGCTCGGCACAATACGCCAGTCACTACTCTTGATGAATTGTGGTGTCGTGTTGAAGCTTCATGGGCAGCTGTACCTGTACACCCCATCGAAGCTGTGTTTGACTCAATGCCCAGGCGTATCAAGGCCGTTATTACGGCCAGAGGTGGTTGTTGTAGGTAGTTGATTTCTCAGGATCTATGCACCCAAATTGCGTGAAAATGTAATCAGATGTTCTAGTATAATATATTTGTCCAATGAATACCCGTTTGTCATCTGCATTTCTTCTTGGTGTAGGAATTTTAATGGCCAGTGGTGTAGTTCCTGTTCCAATTGTTTGGATCAAGGTTTTCGGTTTTCTCGGTTGTATGACAAATACCAGAAAAGGAAGTCCCCTTCCAATTATTCCCATTTGGAATTGTTCGGCCACACTGCCAGTTCATCTAGTATTTGACTGAAAAGTCCATGAATCTGAAATACTAAATGTTTCATTCCTTTTTGATTACCTAGTTGTTAGGATCGACGTCGATTACGGATACAGCTGAAGGTATTCGGAAACACTTTACTTTGAACTTCGCTTCCGATCTTCGAATAACGAGATCGCAACTTCACATTCAAAGTATCTCACTACCGTCCTCATAAATGTATTGTTTCCGATCGTGTTTAGCTCCTATCGACAGGTCACCGAGCCTGTTGTGCCCATCGGCGGTAGAGCTTTGAACCTGAGACGTAGCACCACTTTGCGGCAGTTGACGCTAAGGACCTTGAAGAACGGTTTTTGCTGGTTTCTGGAAAGCTGTAAATAATCTTTGTATCTAGGGAATTCTCGGTGACTGGCTACAAGCTCACAAAGGATGAGCAAGAGAATAAAATTTTATCTGTTGTTTGTCAGCAGAATCTGATAGAAAAAAATGAAGTTGGAATTTTCCTGACTAGAAGTAAGATTTTGTCCAAGAAGTGAGGACATAAATGGTTATAATGCATGCTATTATTGTCGATGCCTCACATTGACTCCATAACTCTCAGTCTATGTCTCCATAATGGTTTGGTGTTCAATGCAATAAACGTAAATTGCTCGTGACATAAAAGTGTATCACACTCTTACAAGCAAATGGCCAGACATTGTGTCCCGTGACATAAAATGAGTTGAACGTGAAAATGATTTAAAGCGAACAGTAGGCTAAAGGGCTTGGCTGAATTACTGCCTTACTGCCTTTTCTGATTAGATACAAGTTGGTGGCAGAGAAATTCAGTACCAAAATTTCTTAGTGTCTGTCTTTCGCCTTTAAGCATTGTTTTCGTTTATTTGAATCTATCATCATTCCCGTCCATTTCCCTATAAGTAAGTGAGATAGGTCTGTCACGAGTGTACTTTTTTGGAAAGTCTTCGGACTACAAGCTTTGATAACGCGTGTTCGGTAATATCGTTTCTATTACATTTCACTGTAGAGTTTTGTGGAGTGGTGAAATGCAGTTGGTTTTCGAACTCAAATTTTTGCATGATGCATAGTTTATTTGTATAACACCTCTGTAAGTATATTCCGTGATATTCAGCTGATTTTTTAATGAAACTGTTTCAGTTCTTTATGCAGATACTGTGTTGATAGTCAGTGGTGACAGTTTGTCGACATACATATTCATATACACCCTACGAATAATAATGGTTAATGGAAGTTACAGTGGTCACAGTTACAGTTGCTTTCTTATCTATGTACATTCGATATTTGGCAGAGCACTGCTCCTTCCATTTTCGCATTTATAAAGTAAGATTAATAATGATATTTACGAAGTGTGGAGCAGTCTGGAGGCATTTAGCCAAAGAGCACTCGATTTGTATGACAAAGAATCACTGACCTCATTACATGTAAAGCTTGCAGATGCCACTGCTGAAGGAGCAATCTAAGTAGTACTAGATTTGCTCATGGAAAGATTTATGAAACGTATGACTACCATTGCCCTTGCATGGACTTGGAGCTGTTACAGAAATATAATCTACGCACAGACACACATAAAGACACAGTAACAAGCGTACTCATAGCAACCCCTCAACACACACACACACACACACACACACACACACACACACACATTGAATAGGAGGGAACGGTTTTGTATCATTTATCTAGACGGGTGTGCAAAATATAAGGACGAAATTTGCTTGCTGTGTCACTGTCAAGTCACATAGCTCGATGGAACTCAGACCATATATAGAAAGAACAGCTACAGTATTGTACAGAACGTAAGAGAATTAAATACCCAACGAGACGAAGAGAAATGACGGCTTTATTCGAAAACAATAAGTGCAGTGCCATTTCTGGTGGTTCCATGGACATCGTAAAATGTGGGGCATGGTTCTTAATGAAGTGTATGGTCATCACAGAGGGCAATCCATGCTCTGCAACGTGCATTCACGAAAGCCATAAGGTTGGTGAGGGGTTCGTGTGGTAGTCTGTTGTAATCATATACCTGCGCGGTTGAGCTGCTATGTTTGATGGACCTTAATGCCGAATTAGTTTTCCCCAATGGATCTACCAAATGCGTCGTGGGAGTTAAGTTGCGGAAACTGGCTGGCCAGTCGATTCGCAGAATATCCACCTGTACAATTGAAAGCACCCATGAACATTGTCGAACAAGATCGATTTGGTGATCCAGGTGTCATGGTTTTGGTAGGCATAATGTAGCATTATGCATCTTTGAACCCTTTACATTCGCCAGTCAACGTTGCTGTGACACTGTACTCCTTTCAGAAGTACCTTCGACCTTTGGCGTCACTATTATGGACCGCAGGGTGCGACCGCAACGAAATTCGTTGTTATAGGGGTTCGTGGGACGAGAGGATATTAGAAGAAAGGACTACCCCAATTCCACCAACCACGTGTGGGATGCGTTGGGGAGATATATTGCACCACGTCAGCGTGCACTAACGCCCAGCCAGCAACTGTCAACTGCCCTGGTGGAACAATGAAACGCCCTATCACCATAGCTCCTTACCGACCGTTATTCAGCATGAGGACACGTTGCCGAGCAGGAATTGCCGTCTGTGGTGACCACACACCGCACTAAGATTTATGTTCCACCTTTCACAATATCTAGGAGACCATCAAAAATCGCAGTGACTTAAGTATAACTATTGTGTTTGAGTAAAATTGTCATTTGTTTTCCTCTCACTGCTTATTGCTTGGCTCTGAGCACTATGGGACTTAACTTATGAGGTCATCAGTCCCCTAGAACTTAGAACTACTTAAACCTAACTAACCTAAGGACATCACACACACCCATGCCCGAGGCAGGACTCGAACCTGCGACCATAGTGGTCTCGCGGTTCCAGACTCTGCGTATTGCTTTCAGATGTCTTTGGCACTGCAATTCACTGCACTACCCTGCAGCAGTTCTTTCTGTGCTCCCAGTTTCATCGAGCTGCGTTATTTGGCAGCGATACATCAAGCTTAGCGTGTTACCTACAAACATATTTCATGAAACATCCATTTACAAACTGGTTAGCATCTGATGGAACACACATTTCATTACTCTGTATGGAACTGCTAACACCAAATCAGTGAGCCTTAGGACGTGCTTTCTCGGTTAGTGGTTATTATACAGACCATGAAGCTTAACAATTTGGACACAACAGATGATGGTACAAGGTCATTTGGGAAACAGTTACTACAACTGAGAGAAGGAACTTTTGCATGTTCACCTTTACTACTCCTATTATCTGGTTCTTTTTCCAGTGGGCACATGTCCACACATTATATTTATAGAGAAACAGGGTGACCCAACCTACCAGTAAGTAGGTTCTTCTATGGTATTACTTCATGTATTACATCATTTAACCTTCAGAACTGTCTGGTCATGTCCTCTTTTGTTTCCTTAAGTTTCCTCCATTGACTAGTTTGATAGTTACTGTTAAATCTTGTTTCACACATTCATCTAAAGTTGTAAAATAATGAATATAAAGTATATTTATATCTTTTTAGCAGTTAAGAAATGCAGAACTAATCTTAAGGGGGGAGGCAAATTCTCTTGTTGGTCGAGGACACTCCGAAACAGCGATAACAGATGAAATTGCTTAAATATCGGATATTGCTACATTGCAATTTGGGAAATAACGTTTTGTGAAATACCTCACATCAACAACGTGACAGAGGTATTAGGACGATATATGATGTTGCAGGTAAATACGAAAAAGCTTTGTGTAAAATGAGTGCCATATTTGTAGAACGCTGGCCAAAGGGAAATGAGAAAATGAACTCCAAATGTCAACTTCATAGCCATGTTTGGACTATATGAGTGTCTAACTGATGATGGAATGAGGCAGAGTACTCTAGTTCACGGTAGAAACAAAAGCGCTATCGGTACAGTGGATTGCAATTCGCTGGGCCTGCAGCGAAAGACAATGCATGCCATAAACTGTGAATGGTATCACTAGTAATTCCTGGGATCCAAAATTAATTCTTGTTACTGGTTATCTCACCAAAGGAAGAGTAACTTATAAGTAATACAAGATCTATGGTGAATTTCAATGTTACTTAGTGTGTCTCTGGTTAACTTTGTATACATTTCTGCAATATGCTATATTTCATTATCGTTCTAATTTAACGGTAAATTATACCAAAAATTCTTAAATGGTGTCTACAGTATTATTAAATTTAAATTTAATCTTATGAAAATGAGACTGCTGTTCGCATCATAAACAATGAAATTATGCTGGTATACGTGTAACTGGCTTCATTTTCGGCTGGTGCAAGTAAATGGAATACTGAGACATTCATGTTGGCACAACTATACCACAATGAACAAACAGTGAGAGTTATTGATTTGATCTTTCTGTTAATTGTAAGCCATGATTAGCTCTGTTCTCACTTATTACGAAATTACTGAAACTATACTAATGTGTCTTGACATCATCGTGATCTACTCGATTAACGGAACTTTGAGGCTTGCAACAGAAAGATAAAGGAAGTAACCACTCTACAAAGGCAAGAAAACAGGACCTCATGAAAAATTGTAGAAGAAAACATTACAAAATTCACAAAAGAGGATATCAGTCAGTCACTACAGGAGAGATATTTACCGCAGATGGTGGTACGTAGTTGCCAGTATGTATCTTCATAATCGGCCACCGTCGGCTTCACTTGTTTAAGAATTATTAATATTCAATTCTACCATAGTGTCCTTAAACGGCCCCAAGGGCGTTTCCAGCAAGTTCAGAAACGAAGACTCCGCGTGGGAAGGATCTGTCAGTTCGAACCACTGTAGTCTCTTGTGCCTGACATGTGTGCCCCAGAGCCTTCAATAAAGGTCTTCTTTCGTTCCCGTTCTCATTTTTTCCATGGTATTGTAAACGGGTCCATAGATCTTTCAACGAAAACTTTTTTATGCCACGGATAAGGGGTGAACTGTTTTGGATAGCCCTGGGCCTGCCGACCGTTTGTGTACTTAGCGGAAGAATGGGCAAACTGTAACTATCCTACAGTTGTTGTTGTTGTGGTCTTCAGTCCTGATACTGGTTTGATGCAGCTCTCCATGCTACTCTATCCTGTGCAAGCTTCTTCATATCCCAGTACCTACTGCAACCTACATCCTACTGAATCTGCTTGGTGTATTCATCTCTTGGTCTCCCTCTACGATTTTAACCCTCCACGCTGCCCTCCAATACTAAATTGGTTATCCCTTGATGCCTCAGAACACGTCCTACCAACCGATCCCTTCTTCTAGTCAAGTTTGCCACAACCTTCTTCCCAATCCTATTCAGTGCTCTGTCAAACTCTTCACGCAGTATCATATCTCCCATTTCATCTTCATCTACATCCTCTTCCATTTCCATAATACTGTCCTCAAATACATCGCCCTTGTATAGACCCTCTATATACTCCTTCCAACTTTCTGCTTTCCCTTCATTGCTTAGAACTGGGTTTCCATCTCAGCTCTTGATATTCATACAAGTGGTTCTCTTTTCTCCAAAGGTCTCTTTAATGTTCCTGTAGGCAGTATCTATCTTACCCCTAGTGAGATCAGCCTCTACATCCTTACATTTGTCCTGTCTGCTTAACCATTTTGCACTTCCTGTCGATCTCATTTTTGAGACGTTTGTATTTCTTTTTGCCTGCTTCATTTACTGCATTTTTATATTTTCCCCTTTCAATAATTAAATTCAATATTTCTTCTGTTACCCCAGGATTTCTACTAGCCCTCGTCTTTTTACCTACTTGATTTTCTGCTGCCTTCACTACTTCATCCCTCAAAGCTACCCATTTTTCTTCTACTGTATTTCTTTGCCCCGTTCCTGTCACTTGTTCCCTTATGCTCTCCCTGAAACTCTGTACGACCTCTGGTTTAGTCAGTTTACCCAGGTCCCATCTCCTTAAATTCCCACCTTTTTGCAGTTTCTTCAGTTTTAATCTACAGCTCATAACTGATAGATTGTGGTCAAAGTCCACATCTGCCCCTGGATATGTCTTACAATTTAAAACCTGGTTCCTAAATCCATCTGAAACCTTCTAGTATCTCCAGGGTTCTTCCATGTATACAACCTTCTTTCATGATTCTTGAAGCAGTTGTTAGCTATGATTAAGTTATGCTCTGTGCAAAATTCTACCATGCGGCTTCCTCTTTCATTTCTTACCCCAATCCATATTCACCTACTACGTTTCCTTCTCTCTCTTTTCCTACTACCGAATTCCAGTTACCCGTGACTATTACATTTTCGTCTCCCTTCACTATCAGAATAATTTCTTTTATTTCATCATGCATTTCTTCAATTTTTTCGTCATCGGCTGAGCTAGCTGGCATATAAACTTGTACTACAGTAGTAGGCGTGGGCTTCGTGTCTATCTTGGCCACAATAATGCGTTCACTATGAAGTAACTTACCCGCACTCCTATTTTTTTATTCATTATGATACCAACTCCTGCATTATCCCTATTTGATTATGTATTTATAACCCTATATTCACCTGACCAAAAGTCTTCTTCCTCCTGCCACCGAGCTTCACTAATTACCACTATATCTAACTTTAACCTATCCATTTCCCTTTTTAAATTTTCTAACCTACCTGCCCGATTAAGGGATCTGACATTCCACACTCCGATCCGTAGAACGCCAGTTTTCTTTTTCGAAATAACGACGTCCTCTTGAGTTGTCCTCGCCCGGAGATCTGAATGGGGGACTATTTTACCTCCGGAATATTTTACCCAAGAGGACGCCATCATCATTTAACCATACATTAGAGCTGCATGCCCTCAGGAAAAAGTACGGCGGTAGTTTCCCCTTGCTTTCAGCCATTTGCTGTACCAGCACAGCAAGGCCGTTTTGGTTAGTGTAACAAGGCCAGATCAGTCAATCATCCAGACTGTTGCCCCTGCAACTACTGAAAAGGCTGCTGTCCCCCTTCAGGAACCACACGTTTCTCTGGCCTCCCAATAGATACCCCTCAGTTGTGGTTGCACCTACGGTACGGCTATCTGTATCGCTGAGGCACGCAAGCCTCCCAACCAACGGCAAGGTCATTGGTTCATTGGAGGGGGGAGGGGGGATCCTACAGTAGAGGGTCAAAATTCAATCGTTACAAACTTTCTCTAGCCCAGGAAAATCGAAGAGATCGGCTGGTTCTTTTGCACTGTGTGTGGTCTATGGTGAAATTAATATTTATACATAAATTGTTCTTGAGAAAATGACGAAAAAACCCGATTTCTGGGCACGAAAAGTAAAAGCTGTGGGGACGGACCCTTCTATAACAACTGTCCCTGGCATATCGTCGAAAATCTTGCCATATGTTCGTATGATGATATCTTTGGGGAACTTCAAAACCTTTTTCGATTTCATTATCCGTTACAGAGATACAGAGGGTCACAGTTACCATACTTATGCAGAAAATCGCAAGACCGTTTGCTAGCCGATTTTGCACGATGAGACGCAATTATCTAAAGAGATAACCGTAGCAAATGGTTCCATTTTATTTGTATTCAATCGACATTGATCTACAAATGCCATTTTCCAGTTGTCGGAAATATTTAACCGTTGTCAAGATACCCGAAAAACCATGACTTAAGTGTACCAAAAATACCTTCTGTTAGGATGGACACTGCTGCAATTTCCACAGAGTTAACGTTATCGAGGTAAGGACATAAATTGTGCACGTAATATCCGGTCTGAGGAGCAAATGCAGTGTCAGTAGATGTAATGAATCTTAGCAAGGGTTCTAGGGTCATCGGAAGAGCTCTAAGGTCACCAAGCAGTGTTACAGTCAGCATGTTTTCACCAATAAAACTTTATGACGCGCTGTCTGTCGACCATGGGCATTTCACTTCCACATAAATATGCCCAAAGTTTTACTGCAGTAAAAAAAGTGGGCTGAAAGAGGTCTTAATATGCCGAAAAAAGTTTAAAATTACTTCAAAAAATTGTGTGAGACAGCGAAAATTGGAAATACTCTTACAATATACTCTTAAGGTACAACGGGAGTTTTCTACGAGTTGTCATTGAAGTATCCAGAGAAAACTGTAAAGCAAACGATTACGTGTTAACCTTATATTATGTGTACTTATTCGTTGTCAATATTTCTCAGACTATGCAAATATGTCGTGGTATATAAATAAATTGTAAAGTCTTTACTAACCTAGAGAATTCGTTTTATATAAGCAGCTCACATTGCTGTTGCAGGAGGGAAGAAGGGAAACAGCAAAAAATGCACATGTCGGAGCACAAAAAAGGCGAACTTGTTTCTCTTTAAAAGACTTTAGCTCTTTTAGTACTGAAAGAAAGTAGCAGAGGGACAATGGCACTGGAGGAGAAAGGAGACAGTGCCTTTGGGAAGCAAAGGGAGTTTGGTGGAAACAGATAGTGGAAGTAAAGAAAAAGAAATATTGATGAAAACAATAGCAGTGGGGACCAAAACGAGGAGGAGATACTGATGGTTAGTGAGAGTGTCACAAAAAGAGAAAGAGGGACTAAACATGGATGGAGATATATGCTGTGGGTGTAAAAGATGGATGAGACAGTGGAAATTAAAAATCAGATTACAGGAAACCATACACAGACTTCGGATTTCTGAACTCTACCTGACCAGCAAACTTCAACACGTAGGTATAGAGGAGGATACATTTTGGACATAAATTTTAAACACGTTGCTATAGTGTAAAAATAAGTTGGACCAACGCCTCCCCAAGAAATTTTAAGCTGCCGAGGTTGAGAGGTGGCAGAGGCCCCTTCTCATATTTCTATCTTACTCTGAGAAATTCGATTCTCCTGTCTAATTGCATGCAGCGACTAGCTGCTATTCCTTCACATGTGGACTTCCCACGCAGCATCTCTAGTCACCCAGGTGGTCCGGTGACAGGCGGGCTCTGCTGATCTTGAAGGGGTTAAGCCGACGGGTGTGAGGGAGTCGACTGAATGCTTTCCAGATGCTGACATTGTCATAATAGCGGCGGAGACACGCCCGCAGGGGCCTGAAGGAGCGGCTGGGCTAGAGATTTCGTTACTTCGCAGAAACTTTGCGAAAACACTTTCTGGCGGGCTACCAGCGAGGCGTGGGAATGACTTGTGTTGCCAGGCAGTCTTGGCAGGAAAATTGCCATGTTTTCTGCAAAATCGTAACTGTGATTGGCTTGCTCAGGGCATAGCTCCGTGACATAGCAAAATCGGCGCAGAAATTGGCGCCAAGAATCTCCATTGGTGGAATGGTAGTGCTTCGGCAATAGAGTGGAATTTTCCGCCGGTTTTCGAGTTGCTGATTGGAACGTTTAACCTCGGCCACTGTCGTGGGGGCGGGAATGTTCTGTGTTCGGTTTGTACAGGTGCTCTTGTGAGTGTCGGCTCTCGCCTTTCGGTCGGAGTAGGTTACAAGACAGCTCTTGCTGCTCTGGAAAGCCTGCCTTCTGTTGGCTGTCTAATATACTTTTATTTAATTGTAACTTTTTGACGAAATTGCTTAAGTTTCGACTTCAACGTAACTTTCCGAGTACAGTTGGCAATTGAGCGTTCTGCACATAAGCGGCCTATCTTGTCTGTCTTGAGCAGTTTTGGCTAAAGTTGACTGTATCGGAGTTACTGCATGACTTGGCTGGTTAAAATCAATCACTGTACCATCAGTGATTGTGTGGTGAGCCTTTTCGTCTCCGTCAGAGGCGCATTTGTATTGATAGGAAGTCTTTAGTCTGGAACTACCAGACCAGGATAATTTGTTTCAGGCTATACTCGCGACATTATCATCACCACGACAGGACGTTGAAGCAACCAGCCATCGCTTCCGGTACGCCAGATTGTGTTCTTGCAGTTAAGAAGACAGCTTGGTAATCTATGTCCGCAGCACCGGCAGCTTAGGGAATTTCGGTAGGTGATAATCAGAGCTCAGCAGAGTGCGCCTGTTTGTCTTTTCTAACTTTGTTCTGTCTTGGGTGTTCATTGTCTCAGTTCTCACCACTGTAGCAGCAATTAATGTTGGGTTGGCTGTGTGTTTCTCTTAAGATTTGAGTTGCAAGGAATTGGCTCCACATACCACTCCGTCATAAATGTCACAATCTAGTTTATGGACCACTTCACCTTCACAGCATTTATTTGAGTATCCAGTTTGATCCAATTTGATGTATTGTAAATTTTTCATATGTTTTGTTTATTATTTTGAGTTTAGTCATAATAAATCAAATTCTTAATTTGGATAGAACTTTCATTCTGTTAATTGGTAGAGCAAACCTTTCATTTCTCACTACGTTAATGAAACATTCCTTTATTTAATTAATTTCTAACAAATTACATTATTGCAGGTGCCAAACTCTTTTCTACTTCACTTGCAGGGTCGATTACAGTCAGTTCGACTTTCTTCTTAATCCATGTGCAACAGCAAAAGTCGGAGTTAGAATAAGGGGGGGGGGGGGGGCTTAGAGCATCATTTACATATGAAAACTCTAGAAGAATTTAGTGTTAAATACACTGCTAGCCCCGGCACCTCGCAAGGTATGGTGAAGAGAATGATGGTGAAAGGAAAATAAAAGAGGGATGTAAGTGAGAAAGAAGACATGACGTGCGACGTCTGAAATTCTTTTAAAAATTTGGGACAAATAAACGGAATATGTGGTACAGGATACAGTATAACAGCAGCATTGGGGCTCATTCTCAAATAATAAAATATGAAGACACCTTATTATGTAGATAGCTCACAATGGCGTCCTGTCCGAACAAGACATAGCAAAAGGCTGGCCCTTTTTTTCACGCCAATACCAAAAAGAACAAAGATAGAAAGACGATACTTATGTTACAGATAATAGTTTTTCTTTATAATCGCATTATTCGTTTACTTTCAGTAGAGTTTCTTTTACGTATGGAAAATACTATTTCTTAATATCGTGGAAAAACATTTAATCAGTTATAGTTCACCTAATCTGGCCCATGGGACGTCATAACGCTACAATCTCTTGTCCGGCTGATCTTCTTCAAACAGACCTGTCATTTCGATGGATGTGGCTATGGTTCCTCACCAAGTTGATCTCTGCCTCCTTCGGCTTCTTCTCCCCGCTGGAATCCAGCTGCGGCTATCGTTGTACCTCCATTCGTCGGACATGTCCATACCATCTCAGTGCTTGAACATCGATCCTTTCCGTGGTTGGTTCCATTGGATCCATCTTAATTTAAACATATCCGCCCTTCAGTCGATACAAGCGGGTCGCTCTTATGTTTCTCGTAAGCCGTCCATTTAGACAGCCTCTGTTTTCCCCCTTTGTCCCATCTTCAGTCTGCAACAGTCTGACACATTTATCAGCATGCTATCAACCGCAATTCGCAACTCTACTTTCTATGTTCGCGCGGATCGGTGCAGACCCCAAAAGAAAACATTTAATAATGTAGTACTACCCTCGCTTCAGTTATCCTGAGATATATGTCCACTTCACGCTGTCCATTTTTATTGATGAGTGAACCTAGATACTTGAACACCTTCATATTTCTTGCCAAGTCAGATTAAAAAACCAAATCCTAACCTTGCCCACTTCCTACAACGAAATATTCTGTAATGTCCGCACTGACGGTAAGTCCTCGTAGTTTATAAAAGCATCCATTAACTTTTTCATTTGATACATGGAATCATCCTTATAGGGATCCACAGGTACTTGACCGTCGGCGAACAGTAATGAATGTAAACGTTGTTGCTGTTTCATTCTTGTCTTAATCCTTTACTTGTTCTAAAACTTTTCGATATCTCACCACCAACTTCAACAGCTGACTCGCATTGGTGGTTCATTCTTTTCGCTAACTCCATTAATACAGCATCCTCTCCAACATTATCCAGTGCTGTCCATAGTAACTTTCTTGGCACATAACAATTGACATTTTCTAAGTCGGCAAACACTAAATGGAGATACTAATTTTTGGCGATCATTTTCTAACACATCTGGTGCACAGAAACTAAAATCTGTCTCTTCCTGAGCTACTATGACATGCTCGAGCTTTTCCAATGAGAACGACGTACTGTGTTTGTGTGTGAAATCTTATGGGACATAACTGCTAAGGTCATCAGTCCCTAAGCTTACACACTACCTAACCTAAGTTATCCTAAGGACAAACACACACACCCATGCCCGAGGGAGGACTCGAACCTCCGACAGGACCAGTCGCACAGTCCCATGGCTGCAGGGCCTGAGACCGCTCGGCTAATCCCGCGCGGTAACGAAGTACTCGCCGAAGCCATTACGCAGTCTCTCCTGCAATTAGTCGGATCTCTCCTTCCCTCTTTCTTCTGCGTGGCGATAACAAACAATATCTTGGGATATTTCATCTCCTAGAACCACTTCATTAAAAATAGTTACCAATTCTGTTCTTTATTTCCTCCGTACTTCAATAATACCAATACTGTAAGTTATTATCCATCTAGAACAGTCTGCCTTTGCATTTTGTGAATTGTGAGGGGACTAAATAACTTCATTGTTAGCCACACCTTCCACAGCGTAAATCTCTACTTCACTCTAAGCCTCTCGAAGCTTTTTCCTGTCCTCTGCAAGCAGATCTTCCCGTGTGTTGCCTTAAGAAACTGCAATCATTCCAGATCCCCTTCTAATTGTAGCAGGAACTTTCACATGACGTATAAATTCACAAACTTCTCATGCTCTGTTGTATTCAACTAAATGCTGTACGTCAGCACATTTCTTCTCCACAACTCCTCTTTAGTTTGGATAACCGTCCTTTTATTCTCTCTTATTTGTGTTGTAGTAATAACCTTCCTGTATTTTATTGTTATGACTCACTGTTTCACACACATTTCTGCTGGATATTGATAGCCGGTAGACAACATTATGGAAAAATTAGAAGGAGGGTCAGCGTTGGCCGTAGTTTTGATGATTTATTAACAGCAAAATCGATTTTCGATCACATAATGATCATCTTCAGTGCTTTAGCGTACAAACTGAAGCTCGTAGGCCCGGGTGTCTAGTTATTAGCAGTAACATGCTATGAAACATCACAGTAACTTAAGGTTAGTGTGATTGTTTCATAGCTTGTTACTGCTAATAACTAGACACCAATACCTACGAGCCCCAATTTCTAGCTATGAAACGATGATAGTAACTCAAAGTTACTGTGATCGTTTCATAGCTTGTTACTGCTAATAACTAGACACCAGTGACTAAGAGCTTCAGTTTGTACACTAAAGCACTGAAGATGATCATTATGTATTCGAAAATCGATTTTTCTGTTAATAAATCATCAAAATTACGGCAACGCTGAACTTTCTTCTAATTTTACTTATTATACGGTCGTTGTGCACTCAGCACTCTATGGACTCGCAAATCAACAACATTGTTAATAATAATAATTTCGTGTGGCTCAATTGGCCTGGTGCAAGTCTTCCAATTGAATGTCAGTTCGGATAGTTACATGTCCCTAACATATCCCAGTTATGCAAATAGGGAAAGGGTACGTGCAGTTTAATCGGAAAGACGTGTTATTTCTGAAGAATCTTCACATCATCGAGGGGTGAGTGCTGAGTTAGAGGCAGACTGAAAAATTCCGGGACTCGATTCTTTGCACTATTAATTTCCAGGCACGTGGTTTACCGCTAGAAAGTCACATCATGAAGGTACCGAAAGAACCATATCACTGACAGCTCAAAATGAGCTTTACAGGAGCAATGTAAAAGCTCCTAATCTACTTAGTAATCATTGTGGTCCGCAATGCTATGAGGTAATGGAACAACTTGTGTTAGTGTCCTGACTTAAGGTTTGGGTTAATATTGGAACACACAGGTACCAGGATACCAAGGTATTGCAAAATGCGGGAATGGCGGTACTTCATCCCTACACTGAAAAATTTAAAAAAATCGTTAATTGTTGTTAAATTATGTGAAGAAAATAATTTTTAAAGTGGTGCTGACGTATAGGTAGGGTCCCGAACCTGAAAGTATCTTTTAGCACACACTTATCAATATCAACACACTTCCGATAACGTGTTCCGTTTACTTTACGACCACCACATAAAATTTTAAAATTAATTTGGTTCATAGTTGTTAACTTTTACTGTCGACATACTTATTAAAATGATATTGATGTCTAACTAAGGCCCTGAACCTCGACATACTGAACACGATAGACAATGGGAAAGTAATTTCTGCTACTGAGTCTTAAAATTTTGGTTTAAGTGTAGATGAAAGATTTAAAAGTTTACGAAATCTCACGGAAGAAGTCGTTAGAAATAATAAATACCTTTTCAAAATTTTTAAGCGTAAAGTAAGTGACTAGATTACAATAATTTCAAAAGGTGGGCATTAATTAGGGCTCCCTCCCCAGTCCTCCCTCCCCACGCCCCATGGTACTGCGAGGGTTAAACTGTGCATGCTGAAAAGAATAACCGGCTGGATGGGCCGTGCGGTTCTAGGCGCTACAGTCTGGAGCCGAGCGACCGCTACGGTCGCAGGTTCGAATCCTGCCTCGGGAATGGATGTGTGTGATGTTCTTAGGTTAGTTAGGTTTAATTAGTTCTAAGTTCTAGGCGACTGATGACCTCAGAAGTTAAGTCGCATAGTGCTCAGAGCCGTTTGAACCATTTGAAAAGAATAAATAACAAGCAGCACTGTTCTCTGTGAGGGCAAGAACTTTTTATCTTGTTTCCATAAACCGCAGACTTTAAAAGAGTGCTAAACGCGAAACAATAGTTCGGAAAAAATAATTTTAGGTGACATTGACCTAGATTCAGAGACGGTGGAATCTTCTACAAGGTCGTGGCTGAAGGGGGATGGATCTGCCACGGCCTGCGTCATTCAACTTCGAGTGCAAATAGAGGCCTCTGCAGAGTGTTTGATCAGGGAGATGCAGTCTCGGTGCCGTTTACACATATTTCTCCCTAGGCAAATTCCATTCCCAGAGTACCCTACACGTATTCCACACAGAAAAAACTCAACTACATTGCGAAAAATAGGAATCGCAGGCTATAAAACCTCCGGATCTTGGAAAAGACAAAACTTTTTTCTGTTGCAAAGCGATGGTGACTCTTCTGTGATTACTTAAAGTTGCAAAATCGCTTTCTGACATTGAATCTGTGAGCGGAAAGTAAATCGATCACTTCAAATAAAGTACTCCGTTGTGATACATTTTAGATCCTAGATTTTTATTTTCATTTGTAAGCTCATGAATAACTTTTCAAGAGGGGATTAAGTTAACAACGTACAGTATCTGATCAAAAGTATCCGGACATCTATTACTGGACATTAATACGAGATTTGCTCATCTTTCGTCCATATAGTGATTTGAAAACAGCTGCGGACACTTCCAATGAGGGGTTGGAAGGTCTCTGTAAGAAAGGTAGCTCATTATCTCTCATCACCCGGAACCAGAGAAAGTTGTGTTGTTGGGTGCTGGGCTGCGAAATGAAGTCTAAGTTTCAACTCATCCCAAAGTCTCGATGTTGTAATTCATCACAAAGATGCTCCATTTCGTTAAAGTTGGGACTTTGGCAAGTCATTCCATTTCAGGAATGTTACTACCCCAGACCATTGCCAAATGCTGCTTTATGACACGGTATATTGTCATGCTTATACAATCTTTGTGTACGAACTGTTCCTCTAACGTAGGCACTACAGAATGATGTAAAATGGGGTCGTATCCTTGCGCGTTTAGCGTTTTCTGAAGCAAATTATGGGTACCACATCCTATGCAAGATAAAAGACCTCCATACCTTAACACCAACTCGTCTGCACTTAACTGTTGGCGCTACATTTAATGACAGGTAATGTTCTACAGGCATTTGACAAACGTAAGCCCTCCCATCGAAATGACACAGGACATAGCGTCATTAATCACTCGCAGTCACTCGTTTTCTGTCATCAACTGCCCAGTGGCGTTGCTCTTTACATTACCTCAAACTTCGCTTAGAACTGACTACAGAAGATAGTGACTACGGACAATAAGGTCCTAAGACTTCCTGGCAGATTAAAACTGTGTGCTGGACCGCGGCTCGAAGTCAGGACGTTTGAAAAGCTCCGAGTTCGTGTCTCGGTCCAGTACCAGTTTTAATCTGCCAGGAAGTTTCATATGAGCGCACACTCACCTGCAAAGTGAAAATATTATTCTGGAACAACGTTCTAGTTTCACAGCAGGTAGCACCTTGGAACGTACGAGTGATGCATTCTGCTAATTTCATGAGCTCTTTTACAACCTCTCAACGTAATACTCGACTGTCCTTACCCGTCAGCATATGAAGTCTGCTAGTCTTGGTTGAGCTGTGGTACTTTTTTCGCATTTCCACTTTACAAACAAATCACAAACAGTCGAATTGGTAGCTACACAGAAATTAAAATTTCCCTGACGGATTAGATATTCTGGTAACATCCAATAACTAGCCCAAGTTCAAAGTCACTAAGATCTCCTGACCATTTCATTCTCCTTTACTGGGTCTCTACTGACAACACGATACTCCCCGTCTTTTTTAACTTAGATAGATCCGCTTCAGTTGTACTAATTATTCAATCAAACAACGATCGGTTTTGTAAGTAGGCTGTTTAGGTTTTCTTATTGGTAACGCCACGTAGCGCTCTGTATGAAAATCACTGGCTGTGCTATGTGCAGTCTGTGGCTAGTTTGCATTGTTGTCTGCCATTGTTGTGTTGGGCAGTTGGCTGTTAACAGCGTGTAGCATTGCGCAGTTGGAGGCGAGCCGCCAGCAGTGGTGGATGTGAGGAAGTGAGATGGCGGATTTTCGAGAATGGATAATCTGGAGGTGTGTCCATCAGAAACAGTACATTTGTAAGAATGGATGTCATGAACTGCTATATATATTATGACTATTAAGGTAAATACATTGTTTGTTCTCTATTAAAATCTTTCATTTGCTAACTATGCCTACCAGTAGTTAGTGCCTTCTGTAGTTTGAATCTTTTATTTAGCTGGCAGTAGTGGCGCTTGCTGTATTGCAGTAGTTCGAGTAAAGAAGATTTTTGTGAGGCAAGTGATTTGTGAAATGTATAGGTTAATTTAGTCAGGGCCATTCTCTTGTAGGTATTACTGAAAGTCAGACTGCGTTGCGCTAAAAAAATGTTGTGTGTCAGTTTAAGCGCAGTCACGTATAATTTTTCTAAGGGGACGTTTCATGTGGGGAAGGACAACACTACTTCTTCAAGACTGCATAGAAATCCACTACTTCCTTGTGCATTTTCTTTTACTGCTCAGACTTTGAAAAAACACTGCTATTTTACTATGATGAACGATCAGCACTGTCTTTATGGACTGTGAGAAAATTTCAGCTTTTGACCAACACTGTATCAATAAGTGTGTGCATTTGATTTCTTTGTTATTGTAATTGTGAAAAATTTTTAACAAATATGTATTGGCCAGTGCCCAAAACAATTTGTAAAATTTTTTGTGGGGAGCATGGCGGCTATGTAAGTAGGCTGTTTAGGTTTTCTTATTGGTAACGACACGTAGCGCTCTGTATGAAAATCACTGGCTGTGCTGTGTGCAGTCTGTGGCTAGTTTGCATTGTTGTCTGCCATTGTAGTGTTGGGCAGTTGGCTGTTAACAGCGCGTAGCGTTGCGCAGTTGGAGGCGAGCCGCCAGCAGTGGTGGATGTGGGGAAGTGAGATGGCGGATTTTTGAGAATGGATAATCTGGAGGTGTGTCCATCAGAAACAGTACATTTGTAAGAATAGATGTCATGAACTGCTATATATATTATGACTGTTAAGGTAAATACATTGTTTGTTCCCTATTAAAATCTTTCAATTGCTAACTATGCCTATCAGTAGTTAGTGCCTTCCGTAGTTTGAATCTTTTATTTAGCTGGCAGTAGTGGCGCTTGCTGTATTGCAGTAGTTCGAGGAAAGAATATTTTTATGAGGCAAGTGATTTGTGAAACGTATAGGTTAGTTTAGTCAGGGCCATTCTCTTGTTGGGATTACTGAAAGTCAGACTGCGTTGCGTTAAAAAAATATTGTGTCAGTTGAAGCACAGTCACGTATAATTTTTCTAAGGGGCGTTTCATACATGCGGTCGGGCCGGTCACTGCCAGATCTCCAATCACTGCGTGTTCGCTGAACTACGAGAACAAGTGGGGCTCATTAATCAGACTGACCTAAAAATGTAACGTGTGGGTCGGTGGGACGAAGTAAACAGAAGCTGAGAACAAACACAGTATAGAGTAAGGTGGGGTAAATCCGACCAGGTGGGTAAACCCGACCGCGCTCTATGTGTAAGAAACGGCAAAGCGGAGCGATTTCGCATTAATGTTACTATATAGAACATTCGAAATAATGAAAATGTCACCTTCACAGCTTTGCTACATTTGATATTTAGACACTCAAAAGACAACAAGTGTGTTTTCGATTGATTCAATTTAATATTTGTTCATATTGCATCACTAGATTTACCTTGTTAAATAAAACGATAGCAAAACAAACGGTAAGTGATTTTGTAGTGCATTTCGTCACCTATTCAGTGTATTTGCCGTTTTTGTTCGAAATTTCGTTTAAATTGTTTCTATGGGTGTTACATGAAAACTGGTATGGTGGCGTAAAGCCGACCGCTAAATGGTGGGGTAAATCCGACAGCATATTTTTCATCGTTAATGTGTGTGGAATTATTTATTTATGGAAAAATGGCCCTAAGCCCGATCGGACTTAACATCTGAGGTCATCAGTCCCCTAGACTTAGAACTACTTAAACCTAAGTAACCTAAGGACATACACACACATCCATGCCCGAGACAGGATTCGAACCTGTGGCCGCAGCAGCAGCGCAGTTCCGGACTGAACGCCTAGAACAGCTCGGCCACAACGGCCGGAATTTATGGAAACAAAGTGAATTTTAGTTTATCTTTAGGAAAATGGTACGAAATTACAAACGAAAAACGACGAAACGCAATCAAAACTATATTCGCCGAGCAGTTGCTGCAATGCAAATAGGAATATCTTTATGAGCTGTAGCTTGTCATTTTAACATTGCGAGATCGACATAGCTGTTGGACCACAGTGCATTGAAATCATATTTTTAAATTCAAATCTATATTCATTTAACTTTTATTACATTTAGTACTCTAAACATTGTTATTTTTTAATACCTGTCTTATATTTATGTAAAAAAACAATTGCTTATAATCATTTCCTAAAAAACTGTCCTTTTAGAATTATTTCTGTGCAAAATCAGCCAAACAAATAGGGGTCGGATTTACCTCACCATTTTTGCAAATGGCAAAAGTGGACGTTTCTTAAAATACGGATATCTCAAAATCTACTGATGGTGTAACAAAAATATTTTGCAAACATTTGCTCCTTTACATTACCTGTAACTTAACGTATATAACATTAAGATCCTACCTCGGATAAGTGTTTTATAGCCACAAGAAACTATTAGGTCGGATTTACCCACCTTACCGTGAACACTGTCTGCCGAACCGTAGGAACGCCAACTACTTCTGACTGGAGGGCCACGCCCGAGGTCTGGAAGAGCGCTGCGTGCGGCGAAGGAGTCAACGATATTCAAGCAAATAAACTGGCGTTATTAATTAAGATATGGAAGAGTGAAGATATGGAAAATCTGGACTGACTCGTCCGAGCGCTAACAATAGTTCATGGTACATAGTTAATGGGTATTGTTTTGAAGGAATAATTAGTAAAACTAATGTGGATCTCTCTAAATTAATTAAGATTCCTCTCCGTTGCGGATGTCCTTGGAACCAAATCCTGTTCTTTAATACTGACCGGTATGCCTTTCATGACATCAAGTGCTTATTTCTGCATTAAATAAGACGGTTCGGGTACTTTGTATATCAAAAGGATGGTAAAATGTGATTTCAGACTTGGACCCTCCTCAGCGTGCTGTTCATTTTGCTGTGTGAACTGCGAATATGACCACTTGTATTAGTATACAATTTGGAAATAGGCGCATTAATTAAAATATCAGTACCCACGCTAAAGGAAAAGTAGCAGTAGTAGCAGTAGTTTCGTTCAGCTCTGGATCACAATTCCAACGATATTGGATATTACAGTTTAAGGGTAATCAAAGTAAAATAATTGTTATATAAAGTCATTCTCCTATAGGTGTAGTTTGATAAGGATGGGACAGTCGACACGGCCTTGTACTAAAGACCATACTGGAGTTTGCCTCAAGTAATTGAAGGAAACCAGGGTAAGTATAAACGAGGAAGACGAAATGAAGATTTTGCCTTTTCTCCTCCCAAACATAATGTTGGTCTTTTTAGTAAACTGCTTCCTCGTAAGTTTATCCCTGGAGGTAATATTGTTTTACAAAGAAGTTTTTTTAATTTTGAAAAAGACTAGTGCTACACTTTTTTATTTCTGACTACCACACTGTGTACATTGTACACAGTGGAAATAAATTATTTTTTGATGGAATACTGAACAAACTCAAAGTTTCAACAGGACCATACCGATAATTTTTACCTATTTTGTGCACTGTAACTTTCTATTTGCTAATGTGAAAAACTGGATCTTCATTCTCAGTAACTGCTAAGACCACAGATAAAGGTTAAGGGTTCAGTATCACATATTGCCAAGTTTTAACAATAAGATTTTCCAGCAAAGAAAAAAAAAGAAGAAAAATACGGTGAATTGTGTGCAGTTACACATATTATATTATTTTATCACCATTGTT
This sequence comes from Schistocerca cancellata, assembly GCF_023864275.1. Lineage (NCBI taxonomy): Eukaryota > Metazoa > Arthropoda > Insecta > Orthoptera > Acrididae > Schistocerca > Schistocerca cancellata. The sequence goes on along the minus strand of NC_064628.1, from coordinate 472,354,231 downwards.
ATTATGGTTATTATTATGATATTACTATTGTTATTGTTGTTATCATGTTTACTCGCCTACTACGTTGCGTTATTTCTGTATCAAGCCGCTTCTCTGTATTATATAAGTAATCCTTCGGTACTCAGAAAGTATTTCTTAACAGATGTAGTTTAACTGTATTTATAAATAATTTCTCTTGGGCAATTTATTGTAGATATTTTTTAAATGGTTTACTGAGTTCAATGTTTATTTTTTCTCCACACACGTAAATTCAGTCTAGATACTGTTCCATAATCGTGGACGGACCTGCTTTCGTATCAGTGCCACTTCTGATGTACACACTAGACATCGGTAAATTTATTCACATGGTGTTTTTCAGACCCCCATTATTTCCATCAGATCTCTGCAATGAACTCGACTGCTACTATTTTTGTTGTTATTCTTATCGCCCTTTATGGGGTTTTGCAAACAGTGTTTATATTTTGTACATCTGTTCCCTAAAAACCATTTATAAATCCAAGAACTGTGTGCACACACGAAAAGTATGTAATTAAGGAAAAAACATTGACTGCTACACATCGATGGCAGGTCTCTGAGGCTATAACCTGCGATGACGGTGTGTCTGGAGTTATGTTTGCTCATTCACATCACTTCAGACGAGAATCAGTTCGTGGAAACCATGCGTTTCCGTTATGTAGTCCATATTATGTACTCTATAAACGTAGCACTTTCATTTAGTTTAAAAACGTTCATTTTATATCTTCGGCTGAAACTCACGGGATTTGTTTTCTTTATGTTAAGTGTCGGTTTATAACATATTGACTAAATGTCAACTTGTTTCAGAGTTTCATTTGCTCTCTCTGAAAGGACCTCTGTTGTTTTCTCAGTGACTACAAGACTGGTGTCATCGTCGAACAGAATATCTCCCCATGACTAAATCGGTTGGGAAAGTCGTTGATGTATATCTTGTATAGCTCTGATCCTCATACGGGGTGTTACAGAAAGGTACGGCCAAACTTTCAGGAAACATTCCTCACACACAAAAAAAGAAAAGATGTTATGTGGACATGTGTCCGGAAATGCTTAATTTCCATGTTATAGCTCATTTTAGTTTCGTCAGTATGTACTGTACTTCCTCGATTCACCGCCAGTTGGCCCAGTTGATTGAAGGTAATGTTGACTTCGGTGCTTGTGTTGACATGCGACTCATTGCTCTACAGTACTAGCATCAAGCACATCAGTACGTAGCATCAACAGGTTAGTGTTCATCACGAACGTGGTTTTGCAGTCAGTGCAATGTTTACAAATGCGGAGTTGGCAGATGCCCATTTGATGTATGGATTAGCACGTGGCAATACCCGCGGCGCGGTACGTTTGTATAGAGACAGATTTTCAGAACGAAGGTGTCCCGACAGGAAGACGTTCGAAGCAATTGATCGGCGTCTTAGGGAGCACGGAACATTCCAGCCTATGATTCGCGACTGGGGAAGACCTAGAACGACGAGGACACCTTCAATGGACGAGGCAATTCATCGTGCAGTTGACGATAACCCTAATGTCAGCGTCAGAGAAGTTGCTGCTGTACAAGGTAACGTTGACCACACCACTGTATGGAGAGTGCTACGGGAGAACCACTTGTTTCCGTACCATGTACAGCGCGTGCAGGCACTACCAGCAGCTGACTGGCTTCCGCGGGTACACGTCTGTGAATGGTTCATCCAACAATGTGTCATCCAACAATGTGTCACGGAACATTCCAACCTATGACTCGCGACTGGGGAAGACCTAGAACGACGAGGACACCTGCAATGGACGAGGCAATTCATCGTGCAGTTGACGATAACCCTAATGTCAGCGTCAGAGAAGTTGCTGCTGTACAAGGTAATGTTGACCACGCCACTGTATGGAGAGTGCTACGGGAAAACCACTTGTTTCCGTACCATGTACAGCGTGTGCAGGCACTATCAGCAGCTGATTGGCCTCCACGGGTACACGTCTGCGAATGGTCCATCCAACAATGTGTCAATCTTCATTTCAGTTCAAATGTTCTCTTTACGGATGAGGCTTCATTCCTACGTGATCAAATTGTAAATTTTCACAGTCAACATGTGTGGGCTGACGAGAATCCGCACGCAATTGTGCAATCTCGTCATCAACACAGATTTCTGTGAACGTTTGGGCAGGCATTGTTGGTGATGTCTTGATTGGGCCCCATGTTCTTCCACCTACGCTCAATAGAGCACGTTCTCATGATTTCATACGGGTTACTCTACCAGTGCTGCTATATCATGTGCCTTTACAAGTACGACACAACATGTGGTTCATGCACGATGGAGCTCATGCACATTTCAGTCAAAGTGTTCGTACGCTTCTCAACAACAGATTCGGTGACCGATGGATTGGTAGAGGCGGACCAATTCCATAGCCTCCACGCTCTCCTGATCTCAACCCTCTTGACTTTCATTTATGGGGGCATTTGAAAGCTCTTGTCTACGAAATCCTGGTACCAAATGTAGAGACTCTTCGCGCTCGTATTGTGGACGACTGTGTTACAATACGCCATTCTCCAGGGCTGCATCAGCACATCAGGGATTCCGTACGACGGAGGGTGGATGCATGTATCCTCGCTAACGGAGGACATTTTGAACATTTCCTGTAACAAAGTGTTTGAAGTCACGCTGGTACGTTCTGTTGCTGTGGGTTCCCATTCCATGATTAATGTGATTTGAAGAGAAGTAATAAAATGAGCCCTAACATGGAAAGTAAGCGTTTCCGGACACATGTCCACATAACATATTTTCTTTCTTTGTGTGTGAGAAATGTTTCCTTGAATGTTTGGACGTACGTTTTTGTAACACCCTGTATATTACAGTAAGGCAATCCTGTGTTAATGTATTTTGGATCTAACAATATTTACTGAAAGTTTACCCTTATTTGAGATTGGTATTATATCTACGATTTGCAGTCTACCATTTACCATCACCGGTTCTTGTTCCTAATAATTTTAGGGTGTTTTAAAATTGTCGTTATCAAACCTAAGAGGCTGTAACGCCGGAAATGCACATCCTCCTATTTCCATCAATTGTACTATAAATTTTTTCCTTATTTTGTTACCTGAAGATATGACATTTCTGTGTCTTTATATATTGTAATTGTTTTGCTATATATATATATATATATATATATATATATGTGTGTGTGTGTGTGTGTGTGTGTGTGTGTGTGTGTGTATGTATGTATGTATATGCCTTTATGTCGTTGTATAATTGGTTTGTTTTGTAAATATTATTTGTATTTTTACGCTGGGTCTTGCCTAGGGAAAACTATGCTATCCAACGAGTACATCGATAGGTCATGTGGGGAACCAAAGTCTTTAGGATCTTCGGTAGTGTTAACTCTGCCACGTGGAGCGCGGGCAGAGGGAGTCTGGCAGGAGTAGGGCGGTGGAGCAGGTGTGTTGAGTGACGCTCCCACGAGTTGCCGCGCTTTTGGGGTTTGGCAGTATGTAATTGCGCTCGACTTCCTATGATAGTTTCTGACACGGTGTCGCGGACGGGAAGCATTAGCTGGCGCACATCAAGAACCCGTTTCGCCTGGTGACCGTGTCGAGAAGATGGCGCACCAACATCTGGCTTCTGCAACCGATATGTCCGACAATGAGTGACTGTCGCCACCTCCTCGATCGACGACTTCAAACCTTCAATCAACCAACAAGGAAGACTGGAAGCACGTAAAATTTTACGACTGTATGGCAGACCTCAGCATTTCAAACTGTTCAATTTGCCTCACAAAATTAGAGCAATGTATCATGAACCTTTGTTGCTCATTGTCCCAATTGCATTACCAAGCAGGGTCCCTTCGTTTTCCGGAATGAACCCTAGTGTCGTTGAAATTCAAACGCCAGCATTAAAGTAATATCATTCCATCTCACTGCTTTAATTTCAAAGTTCATTTAAAGTATTCATAGCTGGCTACAATATTTAGATTACACAAGCACAAATTAAGAGTGCGAGTTTTGTTACCATATTGTAGCTTACCTGTGACTGCAGCTGAGCTTGGTACGTACTAAATTTTACTATTGTTAATTGTTCAGAATAATTTAATTCAAGTTCAAAATTAAATCTCTTATTTCTAAATTGCGTAAATGCAAGTAGCTTTTGAAATGATTGTTGAGGTAGCCCAAGACTAACCTTCTTTTATTGAATTTCGTAGTGCTTCGGAAACAATGCTCACTATTAATTTCAGTCACTAAATTAACTTTCCGTCATACGGTTTTATTAATTCTTTTGCTAAATTAAGTCAGAGTATAGCGAAATTTATTACTTCTGACAAACATTCATTTTTCACACAATACGTGTCAACCTTTAGTTGCCACGCTTTAGTCCTAATTAAATTTTCCAGTTATTATAGTAGTTGTTCATAGGACTGGCGACTGTAATTTCCCTAAATCTCAAATATCTAATTAACGCCAATTTATTGTTAACGTAACGACCACACATTTACTTTCTTTATTAATTTTACCCTTTTCTCAAAATTAATTTCCACCAATTTCATTTGCATTTTTCCTTTCATTTAGATGTAACCCTTTCCTCCCTCTTTACCGACAAAGTAACTTCGGTGACGATTGCTTTTCCCAAATTTCCGTTATGTGCACACGGTTTAATTTTTCACTGTCATTAGGGTCGATAAGTGAGGGGGAGGTTACATGGCATCTAAGAATACGCCTGTGGTGCACTGATACTTGTGAAGAGCATTAACTACCAATTTTGTGAACTGTGTTATGGCTGATTCTATACTTCTACCACTTCCGAAACCAAACCATGATTCACTCAGGAAGTTTCATTAATTTATGGAATTGATTACTCTATCTTCCGTAAATGATTCCATTATTTTTTTAGAATGGCGACAGCAGGCAAATTGACCTGTACTTTCCTGTGTCTTCTGTATTACGTTTCTTTAGCAGATGCACAAATCGTTTCTGTGTTAAATACATCAAAAAATTATAACATATTTCCGAGAATGAACATAATATTACCTTTGCTTCGTATGGTATGAATCTTGCCATTTTGTCAATTTTACTTTAGTAAAATACTCTGAAGTATTGACGCACTTCCCTTCGTTAATTTGTATTCTGAACTGTCTGGTCCTTTTGTATCAGTTTTCTGAAAGTACGTAGCCGCTTGTGATCATCAGTCTTGTTCTCAGTAGAACAGTTCGCTAACTTTGCGATAAACGAGTTACTACATTTTTTGTATTCTCCTTCTTATTTTCAGTGTTTCTTGAGAGTTACGTCCCTTCCTTCGCTGAATACATCTCATCAGCAATTCATATCACCCACGTGCGGCCCCTCAATTTTGCGCCGAACTTCTTTGGTTAAGGCAAACTTGGGCAAGAAGGACACAGAATCTCCTTTTAGAGTCCGTCGTATGGTTAGAGTACTTCACGGTGCATACACACACCATCAATAGCTTCTCTATCATCATGCATCCTTTCGCGATTCTGTGTTCCAGTGTAATGCTCTCGAGTTGCCCCTTACTCTAAATTGTTTTAAGGAATTAGTCTTCCCATTAAAAAAAACTAGTCATAGATTTTCAGCGGTACAAGTACTCCATACCACATATACTAACTCAGTAATTAGCAGTCAGCAGCTCTTAGGAAATCTACCGATATAATAAGTCGTCAACAAATAATTATTTGCTAAAACATCTACCTATTGGCGTAAAAGGTGTGTGTTGACAACAGACAGGAATTGTGGTAACTGCATCAATTCATTTATTCCTCCAACACAAGTAGTTTCAGTGTGTAAATTTTAAATATCATTTGTAGTTCGCTGTCGGTATAAATGGAAGAAAGTCATTGATGTTGTGGGAGAATGATAAAAGAAAACAACGACCACTTTGGAGCACTGCCAATAAATCCTTATCTTCACCACTACTAATTTGCCACATTCAACTGGAGGTACTGTACATACAAAACATTACACCTCTTCCTAATTTCTTGATGCTTTTATCACTGACTGATGCATTACTGCTTTAAAAGCAGCATAACAATGGAAATGTTAATTAATACATTTCTTACAGAGATTAGCTTTGTGTTCCGATACCACTAGTACATGGCTTTGTACTATGTAGCTTATGCGGTTTACAGATACAGAGATAGTAGTAATAGTCAGAATAGTGTCAGTAAGGTTAAAGTTAAGCACTAGATAACCCTCATTAACTACTCATTGGCATACGGAAAACTACAACACAGTGGTCTGGGATGGCGGATGGACACTTCAAAATACTTAGAACACAAACCGAACTCCGTCCACTAACTATTTTACATTTTCACCCCGACAGCATGTGTAACTCAATCCTTTTGACTGCAGCTACTGAGAAGTGTAAGCTGTAGGCACTACAAACAAGTGAGTCCTTCCACCTGCCTAGATTTCCATGGGTCTGAAAACAATTTCATGCTCTGCAAATGATCAGTGTCATTCCGATCCGTCTCAGTGGTCAGACAGAAAAAAACGATTGGCAGTCAGTTGAAGTCACAAACCACAGGTTGTGCTCAGTCAGTTCCGGCCCCACAATAGCGCGTTTCCATAGGCTCCAATACGTTTCAATGGTTGTTAAGTCCGACTTCCCGTTATCGTGGATACGAAAATGCCCATTTATTAAGATGAATGCTATTCCGATTTTCTGTTTCGAAATGAATTGTAAAATATCATTCCGTAGGTCTTGGCAAATGTTTCCTGGACTGTATTAGTATTTTCGTATTTTTTCAGCTTTATGTACTCATTTTGTTATATAATGTCTTCTAATTATTCACTCTGTGTACAATTACGTCTATATCCATACTGTTTCCTATTATTTTGTGTCTGCCTTTCAGTGCCATTCGGTGTTAGCACTGAGGTTAAGTTATACGTTATACCAGCTCCTTTTTTTCGAAAATACTCTTCAGTGTCTTGTCCCAAAAGTGTAGGGGATTGTTGTCGCAAGTGACAACTTTTGTCGGATTTGTGGCCCTAAAAGCAATGCATCGCATTTTTTTTTCTCAGGCAAAAACAATGCTGCGAATGTTAATCGTTACTTATGTATTATTTAAAGGCTCCTGAGTGAGCGCTTCTGACAGACAGCGTAGCTACAGGACAGTTTCAAAATAGCGTCTGTTGGTGATGTACGTTACAAGGAACGTACCGTCATTGAGTTACTCACTGCATAGAAAGAAACTATGGGGAATATTCACAAGCGCTTGAGCAAAGCTTATGGAGCGTCTTTTGTTGACAGAAATACAGTTAGTCGCTAGGCACAGTGGGTGAGGTCATCAGAAGGCGGTTCGACGGAGCTCCATGGTTTGCAGTGATCTGGGAAATCATCCACGGCTGTCACAACTGACATAGTTGACCGAGTCCCCTTGGACTTACACTTGTTTGCGCCTTTATAGGACTCCATTCGTGGTAGACTTTTTGAGGACGATGAGGAGGTGATTTACAAGGTGAAGCACTGACTCCGCCACCAGTACAGGGATTGGTAACGACAGGGCTTACACGCCCTTGTTTTGCGCTAGAGGAACGCTATAAGACGGGATGGAAAAATATCGTGTGAAGGAAAAACACCATTCTTTTGTGTGTGTAATTCTCATTATATTTAATGAAGAATTGTTGAAGAAAAAAATGTGGTGCATCACTTTATGGGCAACCCTCGTAGGTTTGTGACTTGTTTCCGGTGAGGATATTAAGCTATAATAAAGAAACAAGCCGAGGTAAATATGTTCAACATATCATGTTTGCAGCAGTGAGGAAGGTAGAAAATGGAGCACTCTCAATGAATGCTACAGCTGATTATTATAAGCAATTATAGAAGTTTAACGAGATATTTTAAAAATAATCCTCAAGGAAAAAATTGCACCGAAAAATTATTCGGCCTTCCGCCTTCATTGGTTATTTTACAACACAATAAATTTTCTTTCCAATTACATGTAAATACCTCGCAAACATACAGCTTACTATGATTTAACACCAGAATGAATCAAATATTCGACTTATAATGTTTGCGCTTTAAATACTACTACATATCCTAAATGTTGGCGGAGTAATGGTTGTGCCGGAAGTGACTAGTTTTCTGATTTTTCAGAAAGACAATCTATTTTTTCTTTATGGAAACTATATGCGACTACCATATTCCGCGAAAGACGTAATTTTTAACATCATGATAATTGTAACACGGTCGAAAGGGGCATTACTTAAGTGCAGAGCACAGACAGAATTGTTGCTAAAGGTAATGCTAAAGAAAAGTGGATAATCGAGCATATGCAACATAACAATGAGATGCACCAAATATGTATCTGAAGACAAAATAACTATTTTACTTGTAAAAATTGTGGGAGTGCGCTGGAAAGTGACTAGGAGAAATTCTTAGATATTTACTTCAGTTACTTTTTGAGATTATACATTGTCTGTAATTTCTGTTGTTAAGATAAGCTTGTAGTTTGGGCATAATGTGTTCATATTTGGTATTGTTTTACTATTTTGCAGGAAGAATTGATTAAGATTTCCTTGTAATTCATACAGGATCTGAACTATCCATTCCAACAACACCGGAGAATGTTTCGAATGCCAAAGGGATTTCTATACCGTATTAGGCACTGTATTGTGTTGTGTTTCTGGTGCTTACATATTTTTTGTCCAACATTTGTAGTCAATTTTCCTTCGTCCATTACACGAATGGAATAGAAAACAAAATCCCTTACTGGTACGATATACGATACATCATATACCACACCGTGGCATGGGGGGTGTAAATGTGTATGCAAATGTAGATTTTTGTCACCCGTTTCATACACATAGATGTCAGCTTGGTATACACCATGATCTAGGTGGTTTCCTTTGGACCACGACTCCGTCTGGCAGATGTATGCACATCAGGATGTGATCATAAGTGTGCAGTTTGATGACAACTCTCCATTGAGTGCTATGGTTGTAAACAGAACAGCATATATTTATGAGAGATAACGGTAAATTACCACGTTTATGTTTGATTTGCAGTTGGGGTCCCATGTTGAGTTGCTTGAAAGAAAAGAATATTCGTAAATCCATCTACGTATAAACGTGCAGTTAGTATCACTTGCGTTAGTAGGTGTGGGCCGACTATCTGTGCGATGAGGAATTTGATCAACAAGTAAATCAACGGTCAGACAGAGGTGCCATACTTTTATCTGAATCAGCTGTCCACAGTCGTTCGTTTGTTCACAATGAGCTGAAAAGGCGAACGGGTTAAGCTTCGTTTTTAAAGAAACACAGAAGGAGCAGATGGAGGGAATACACACATCTATCTATCTAACTATCTACAACTGTCCGCTGCCGTTTGTTTGATGACGGGCAGACGTCACGTTGTTACCACTACTTAACACAGTTTGGTCACGCGGTTTAAAATAAGTAGCACATACCAGCTCAGAAGAACCTCATATGCTGGATTTCTGCGTATTGCTACACGTATCGCGAAGCCATTTACACTGATGTCTCAAAAAACATTCATCTCAGCGAAGACGTTTCGTTATTTTCTCTTAGTACTTTTATGGTTCAAATGGCTCTGAGCACCATGGGACTTCATATCTGAGATCATAAATCCCCTATAACTTAGAACTATTCAAACCTAACCAACCTAAGGACATCACACACATCAATGCCCGAGGCAGGATTCGAACCTGCGACCACAGCGGCCGCGCGGTTTCAGACTGAAGCGCGTAGAATTGCTCGGCACTACCGGCCGGCGTACTTTTATATATTGATGCGAACAATAGTTTCGAGATTCTTCGAGTGCTTGCTGATTCCGTCGGGAATACAATATCTGAGCCCGCATCTCGTGGTCGTGCGGTAGCGTTCTCGCTTCCCACGCCCGGGTTCCCGGGTTCGATTCCCGGCGGGGTCAGGGATTTTCTCGGCCTCGTGATGGCTGGGTGTTGTGTGCTGTCCTTAGGTTAGTTAGGTTTAAGTAGTTCTAAGTTCTAGGGGACTTATGACCACAGAAGTTGAGTCCCATAGTGCTCAGAGCCAATACAATATCTGATTTGAAGCCTCCAGACGCTCCTATGTAATGGGGAATTGTCTACAAGAGTGACGAGGACACACTTTCTCAAAATGAAGGAAGGAGTAATCTCACTATAGATATAATGACAACAGAATGTGTCACTTAGGAGAGCAAAGTATCTTTGGACTAGTTAGTCACTGAATGTCACCTGAGTAACGAATACAACAATGACTTTTCAACTATTCTAAATATGCCGAAGTAGACTGTTAATGACGTACTTCTGAAGTGGAAATTCAAAGAAGGAAAATCGCGAGCAGGCCGGTGTTATGTGGTGACGGACAGAGACAGTCGAGAATTTTGGAATCTCACGAAGTCAGAGTAAGGAATAACTCGTGAGTTCAAAGTGATACCAGCTGTCCACATGGCGCACTGACGGTGCCTCCGGAGTTAAAAATAATGAATTGTAATGACTGAACTCCTCTTTCTGTGCCATACATTATAGTCAGTGCCAAGCGACGGCTGAGGTGGAATAAAGAGCAGTGCGACTGCGCAGCGGATAATTGGAAAGAGTGAATTCGGCTGATGAATGACGCTATACTCAAGAGCAGTCCGACGGTACGTTTAGGATTTGACGAATGCCTGGAGAACGGTTCTTACCATAATTGCTAATGCCAACATTGAGGCACGGCTAGGTGGTGTTATGGTACGTGGTGGTCCCCTTATTGCCCTTAATAAAACGCTAATTGCGTAAGTATATGAACACATTTTACAGTATCCTGTAAACCGCTGCGCGATCGATTGTTTGCGCCACGTTCATGGAACAAAATCGTTGGCGTCAAGAGGGCGTGGCACGTTTGCCCGCGAACACCATTAACTCATCTTTTTCCGGCTAGAGGTAGTGTGTGAAGCAGCATGGACAGCGCAGGTCTGCGGGGAAAACGGCTGGCTGTGTGTTGAGATAGTGTATACCCAAAGGAATCCGTAATCACTCAAAAAATCTCGAAACCATTGTCACTTCCAAGTTCGTCTCGCGGAGCATCTTACAGACGCAACGGATCTGCGTCGGAAACGGGATTGGACGCATTATTTCTTTGACCGCCCAGGTCTCGAGGCGATTGGTGGAGGGTTGTCATCCACACATTTGGCGGCTCCAACTTTTTTCACTGTTTGTCATCGCACAGCGCCTTTGCATGCTCGGTGTGCTTCTTTTAGCCCGTTGCTTCGATTCTCAGACCACGCGGCATCCGTAAAGATTGATTTTGCTCTCCGCTGTGCGTGTCTGTGCCTTGCTGTTTCTGTATCAAATTTCGTTCAGCCTTCTGTTGTTCTCTGTTCCTGTGTCTGACCATGCAATTTGAGAAGTGTGTCGCTTTTATCACAACATAACAGCTTCAACTTGGTAATTATCATGGAGTTCTTCCTTGATGATTTGTTTTAAATTATTTTGGTTTTGTAAATTGCTTTAATTTTTAAGGCATCCTGTTATTAGGACGTCCGAAATTTTTTTGTCTAGTATGTTGTCCACTGAATCACCATGTCACTTTATTTAGTTATTCGAGGGCCCGCAATCTTATGTGCCTTACCGGAGCAAATCTTGTTGCACGTTATTTGGTAGGTTATACATCCAAGCCACGGTTGTGTTTACGTAGGTAAGGTTCATCAGCCATCCGTTCCAGTCTTTCTTCCAGTATTCACCGTTTCAACCTCGTGGAGTGATTTGATGCAGAATGTCGGTTGGCGCTGAATTTCTTCACTATCAGGCTTCAGGGGGGGGAGGGGAGGGGGTGGCTGCCTTGGCCAGTTACCTTATTATCTTCTGGCAACATTTCACAACGGCATTGTCCGCAATTCCAGAGTGTAATCTGATAGCTTACGTTATGACCCGTTTTAATTAAAAATTACTTTTCTGTTCATCAGTCTATCATTGCATATCTGTGCCTTGGGGCGTGCTCCCACTCGTTGCTCTGAAAAGGAGTGTGGTGAGCAACATATGAGGCCTGCCCTAAGTAATTTCGGGTCCGTTTGTTCAGACTACAATGTGCCAATGTGTGGCAGTAGCGTGTCACTGAGCTTTAATTGTTTACGTTAGTTCTTAACTAACCCCATTTTAGGTAAACTTCAATTATTTGTTGCATTATAGTCAGCACACTCAAAAATTACACTATGTGATCTAAAGTGTCCGGACTCCTGACTGAAAAAGACTTACAAGTTAGTGGCGCCCTCTATCGGTAATGCTGGAATTCAGTATGGTGTTGGCCCACCCTTAGCCTCGATTACAGCTTCCACTATCACGGGCATACTTTCAGTCATGTGCTGGAATGTTCTTGGAGAATGGCAGCCCATTTTTCACGGAGTGCTGCACTGAGAAGAGGTATCGATGTCGGTAGGTGAGGCCTGGCACGAAGTCGGCGTTCCAAAACATCCCAAATGTGCTCTATAGTCTACAGGTCAGGACTCTGTGCAGGCTAGTCGATTACAGAGATGTTATTGTCGTGTAACTACTACGCCACGGGCTGTGCATTATGAACAGGTGCCCGATCGTGTTGAAAGATGCAACCGCCATCCCCGAATTGCCCTTCGACAGTGAGAGGCAAGAAGATGCTTGGAACATCAATGTAGGTCTGTGCTGTGATAGCGCCACGCAAAACAACAATGGGTGCAAGCCCCTCTATGAAAAACATGAACACACCACAACACACCGCTTCCGAATTTTACTGTTGACA